>NC_141992.1:189171915-190371915 GCF_049901715.1 Pseudonaja textilis
GCTTGGGGAATGCTGTTTTCACCCTCCAGGGGGCTTGAGGAAAGCCTCCGGAGCCCAGGGAGGGTGAAAACGGGCCTCCTGCCATAATGCAGGAGGCCAACTAGACTACACACATCATGGCCACGCCCACCCAGCAACCGGGCAGAGAATCAGTTGTTAAATTTTTTGAAGCTCACTCTTGCCCTCAATATAAGTGCCAGAAACTCTGCATTCCCCTTCTCTGGAATGTCACTGGATTTTTCGTTCTCCTTCCCCGAAAGGAGCTATTTCTTTTTCGTTGAATCAGTATGATTTAAAAATGAAGAACATTTTAAAAGCAGCACTAATCCAACCCCATTAAGATTTCAACCAGTTAGTTCCAGTAAGTTGATTGGCTTTTGTCCCTTTAAAAGGTTCTTTTGGGAATCAAGTATCTTTTTTCCCTCCCAAAATGATAAAGAGTGGCCTCTTAAACATTTTGCCTATGCCCCCAAAATTTACTCATGCTGTTAATCTTGAGCACAGAGCAATCCCTTTGAAAGTAGCTTTTAGAGGAAGACTTTCATTTGCTCCTAACTGAAAGCACAACACCACATTTTTCAGGGCTGGAAAGACAAAATATCAGTTAATGATATATAGAGCCTGGATAAAAATCATGGTTTTTGGATTTAAAATATTTAGCATAGACATGTCTAACATTTACCTTGTGTAACCTCATTTCACCTGGGCCTCTCAAGGTGTACTTAATTAAGCTGTAAATAAAAATCAATTGTCCGTGTTGTGTGTGCATTTCTTTCAGAGTCATGCCAAGCATTTGCCATAAGGAACAGCATGTGGTATGATGATGTGTCCTGATTATAAAAGAACAACTTTTATATATAACTGGAATAGCTTCAAAAAAAGAGCTCATTCTTTTTAGACCGCTCCCCCTGCTAATAGCGGTTGACCATTGCCAGTAAGTTTTTAATGAAAACATTACTGACAAATCTTGAGACTAATGCTGATAGCGTTGTAACATTCTACAGCTGGTGTAGTCTATTTTCTTTTCTTTTGGAATATATGAAGTGGAGCCAGGGCTCAGATGTTAGTGAGTTACTAGAGGAAACAGGCTGTTAAGCTTCTGGTGGTTGGGAAGCACCAAGCGACCTCAGGGAATATAGCCTCTCCTCTTAACTCACTTTCCAAATTATGGGACGAAAAGGCAGAAGACTAGCAGAACGTGTCCATGAACACCAATTAGCAGTCAGAAGACATGATGAAAACACTTTAATTTCACAACATATAGACAGACTTAAACACAGGTTCAACTGAGAAATCGTCACCATCCTAAATCAAGCCAAGTCCAAAAATAACACTCAATACTTAGTGATAGCACTTAGACTTATACACTGCTTCTTAGTGCTTTTATTTGTTCTTGTTGTTGTGAGTTGGGAAGTCATGTCCGACCCATCGCGACCTTTCCTCTAGGCCTTTCTGTCCTCTACCATCTTTTGGAGTCCATTTAAGCTCATGCCTACTGCTTCAGTGACTCCATCCGGCCACCTCGTTCTCTGTCATCCCATGCTAGCTAGGGAATTCTGGGATTTGAAGTCCACAAGTCGTAAAGTTGTCAAGATGGGATACTTCTATATTAAAGTTTGCATTGAAAGACTCTTTTCTTGTCATAGTCAGGTCCTGCTGCTCTCAGGACAAGAAGGCACTATACCTTCAATTCCAAAGATTAAAATGGAAGCTCCCAACTTGGGCTCCAAAGATCTGAGGCAAAGATGCCATCGTAATTTGAATTTTTTTGTACCCATTCCTACTCAGCCAAGCATGTTTAAGGAAGACTCTGAAAACCCATCTTTCTAAGTATATTCAGCACATGGGCTGTTTTCCAAGAGTAGCAATGAAGATGCCAAGTGTGGTAAGAGCGGTTATGTGTGTTGTGGTTTGCTTTTTTCTCCTCTGAAAAGACCTGCTTTTTTGGAAAGCTGGATATTCTTGGAAATGCCAGCATTTTTCTCTCACTTTTACAGCAACCCAAACCTCAAAGAATTCTATAAATCAGTAACCAAAGGTAATGCAGTTTGCTCACATTGCACAACTGAATGTCTTTTGAGGTTATGTTGCTCCAAGTCCTAAAAATCTATATAATTTCCCAGTTGCCTTTTCTTCTTCTTCTAAAGGAATGGGACTACGAAGGATGCCAAACACAGGGGATTAGCTTTGGCACTGCTTCTTAAGGCCATTCCTTCCATTTTGTCCTCCAAGACCTTTGGGCATCTACTCTTTTATTTAAAAATTTTTGCCTATAAGTTCCAACAGCTAAAAAGATACCACAAAGAAGAGGAAGGGGTCAATCTATTCTCCAAATCACCTGAAGATAGAACAAGGAGCGATAGATGGAAACTAATCAAGGAGAGAACCAACCTAGAACTAAGAAGAAATTTCCTGACAGTGAGAACAATTAATCAGTGGGACAACTTGCCTCCAGAAGTTGTGGGTGCTCTGACACTGGAGGTTTTTAAGAAGAAATTGGACAACCAATTGGCATAAGGCTTCCTGCTTGAGCAGGGTATTGGACCAGATAGTCTTCAAGGTCCCTTCCAACTCTATTATTCTGTTAATCTAATTCAGAAATGCACAACTACTGTTGGTAGAGGTCTATACCATAATTTGTGTGATATCTCAGAGGCCACACAGCCCCAAACAGATGAAAGTTGGTGATCCCTGAGCTTGGTTGGTTTTTTGCAGACATTTCATTACCAAACTGGATAACACCATCAATGTTAGAAGAGAGTTTGGGAGTGCTGTTTTCTTCTTGATAGTTTCTTGATTAGGCTGCTGTTTACTGTTAGCTTGTTTAAGTAGCTATCAGCCTAAACAAGAAGCCACCAAGAACACTTCCATGAACACAGTCAAGGCAAGCCATTAGTATATGAGCAGAGAGCAAATTCTATTCCCTTCTAGCATTGATGAGATTGCCTAGTTGGGTAATGAAATGTCTGCAAGAAAACAATCAAGCACAGAGAGCACCAAGGACCCCTCATTTCAACCCTGAGCTACAAATACTCTCTTCTATCAAAACTTTTTTTTTAAAATCACACAAAGTCAGGCTGGAGAAGGAAAAGGAATAACATATGGGGAGAGTTCCCAAATCTACATAAAGACATTTGGAAATGTAGCTCTAAAGCAAGGGTCTTCAAACTTGACAGCTTTAAGACTTGTGGACTTCAACTCCCAGAATTCCTCCTCCAGTCAGTTAGCTCAGGAATTCTGGGAGTTGAAGTCCGCAAGTCTTAAAGCGGTCAAGTTTGAAGACCCCTGCTCTAAAGGATCAACCAAAATTGCTTATCTCTAATCTAGAAAGCAATCAGTCAAATACCATTGTATTGGCAACACCAGAAAGCTAATGGGCCTGAAGCTCATAGCAAGGAGAACATGAAAAGGTTGGTCCTTACCGTTGACCTACTCTGTTAAATTGTTCTAAAGGCCAGCATCAGGAAGCTATTTAGCCCTTCCTTAATACCAAACACCAACCAATTGGGGATGTTCCTTGCATCCCAAAGCTCAGAATACTAAACTAAGGGACTTCATTGACTCTGACTCCATTTTTGCCCAAAATTCTTGCTTAAAAGCTCTCTCTTATTTTTATTTTCGCCTCAGTTTAAAAGAAAACTGTCTTCTAGGAAAGGCATTGGAAAATGCGCCCTGAAATTACAGTTGTGCCATAAATATAACAGGCTTAAACTAAAGCGGCTGAAAAAATTACAGATATGAAAAATTACAAAGATAGGGTCTTTCCGCATTGATGCATAAAGATTTAATCTCCTGGGGTAAGTGCCCAGAACACAGCAATTGCATCACAATAATAGATAGACGGATTCAGTCAGTAGTAAGGGGGCAGGGGGAGTTCCCTACTGTGATTTCTCACAGCTTGCTTGCCTGGCTCTGTGAAGACAGGGTTGTGCAGAAGATAGATTGTAGATTCTAGAAAGACCAGGCATGGCTATACTCTACTCAGTACCAAGGACGCAGCTATAGAGGTGGTCAACAGTATTAAGTATCTGGGGGTGCAGATAATTGACAATCTGAACTGGTCTCTCCACACATCATGCTTAGCAATGTGTGTAAACCAGCACCTGCATTGGATGAGGAGAGCGCATCTTGCTCCTTCTATCCTGACCTCTTTTTACAGAGGCACAATTGAGAATGTTTTAACAAACTGCTTCCCTGTTTGGTTTGTTGGCAGCAGTGCCTCATATAGAAAGTCCATACAGAGAGTAGTGAGGACAGCCGAGAAGATGATAGAATGCTCAGTTCCCATTATTTAGGATACTGCTTATAAGCACTATGTGCTTGGAGTTCAAAGCATTCTTAGAGACTCCACACACACACCTGACAGTCTATTTCTTTTGTTTCCCTCTGGGAGAAGGTTTTGAAGTATTTCTAGCAGGACTACCAGATTCTGTAACAGCTTTGTTCCCTAGGCCATCCGGCTGGCAAACTCACAAGATTTGTTTTATTTTTTTTTCATGTACATGTATACATTCAAACTAGACTGTTGTTTCTCTGTGTCATATAGTATATGTTGGTATATGCATAATTTTGTATTTTTTTTAATTTTGTCATGTTTATGACAAAATTGTATATTGGAGGTGGAGACCCTCTGAGAGCTGTATGCAATGAAATTTCATTTTACTGTATGCCGATTAGTGTACATTCAAAGTGACAATCTAGTTGTCAGGACTCCGGCAGTTACACCAACTAAATCATGAGTCTCAAGCTGAACTTCCAAAACTTAAAGAAAATTTATTAGGAATAAACATACCAGCACCAAGACACATAATTCATTGTCACCCTTGACCCTGGGTTTCTCTCCACCCCCTGAGTGTATCGTAACTCATATTCTCCAATGGGACACTTCCATAGCCAAGAGTCATCAATCATGCTCTCCAGTTAGAATTTTTCATGGCAGAAACTTCAATCACCTAGTTACTATCTTTGAAAACTATTTATGGAATGGGCTTTTGATTTCCAAGCTGCCACACCGCTCCCCCCTCCCTTTCTGTTGGCAACTCTAAAAAGACCATAGAAATATTTTATGAGTTGACAAAAGTAATTCTCAGTGTAAGTCCAAGTCCAGGGTACAAGTGCAACAAAATTGGCCCTGTCTGTTAGCACAAGTGATGGGGAGCAAAGATTCCTTAGGGAAGGTAACTTTGGAGGAAGAACAAAAGAAAGAAACTGCTAGATGGCAGAAGTATTGCCCATAAGTGATTTCGTCATTTCTGGGAACTTTGTTTTTAAAATGATTGAGAATCTCTTTATGCTGCGTCACCTGTAAAGTCATGGAATTATGGAATTATTAACCAATCCATCATCCTCCACTTAGAAACAAACAACCCACTCTCTAATAAATAATTTGGTTTCAGGAAAAAACTATCATGTAATCTGCAACTCTTACACTGCAAAAACATATGGACTACACAACTCGATCAGGGCAAAGCAATAGATGCAATCTACATAGACTTCTGTAAAGCCTTTGATTCAATGGTACATGACAAACTACTCCTAAAACTAAAATCTTAATGGTATCTCTGGACACCTGAATAACTGGATAGAAGCATTCCTGTCAAACAGACAACAAATGGTCAAAATTGGGAGCATCCTATCAAATTCTGTACCTGTCAACAGTGGTGTCCCCCAAGGCAGTGTTCTAAGACCAACTCTTTTCATACTCTACATAAATGACCTCTGTGGTCATATCAAGAGCAACTGCGTTCTCTTCACTGATGATGTAAAGCTATTCAACACCACAGACAATACTGCTATCCTTCAAAAAGACCTTGATTATGTATCAGAATGGTCAAACAAATGGCAACTTCAAATCTCAAAAATAAATAAATTTAAATAAATGCTCTGTCCTACATATTGCCAAAAAAAAAAAAAATCAGAAAATAAAATACAGGCTGAATAGTCAAGATCTTGTTGATGATCCAAGCTCTGTAAAGGATCTTGGAATACTCATCTCTAATGATCTAAGTGCAAGAGCCCACTGTAACTACATAGCTAAAAAGGCGTTAAGAGTGGTTAACCTAATCTTACATAACTTTTTCTTTGGTAATATTACAATAATAACTAGAGCATACAAAACATTTGCTAGACCAATACTCGAATACAGCTGATCAGTATGGAATGCACATTATGTATCTGATAATAATACAGTTGAGAAAGTCCAGAAATATTTCACAAGAAGAGTTCTCCACTCCTCTGCTCGTTGCAGAATACCTTATGCCACCAGACTCGAAATTTTAGACCTAGAAAACCTAGAACTACGCCACCTTCGGTCTGATCTAAATATAGTATATAAAATTATACATTGCAATGTCCTACCTGTCAATGAATACTTCAGCTTCAACCCTAACAATACAAGAGCACACAATAGATACAAACTCAAGGTAAACCGTATCAAACTTGATTGCAGGAAATACGACTTCAGCAACAGAGTGGTCAATGTCTGGAATACTCTACCTGACTCTGAGGTTTCTTCCCCGAACCACAAAAACTTTAACCTTCGACTATCTACTATTGACCTCACCCCTTTCCTAAGAGGTCTGTAGGGGGCGTGCATAAGTGCATCAATGTGCCTACCGTCCCTGTCCTATTTTTTCTTTTATTTTTCTTATATTCATGTATTCATAACTATGTTTTTACTTATACCTATTATCTTGTAAGCAATTGACAAGAATAAATAAATAAAAGAAATAAAAGAAGAGAAACAGAATCCACCAGGAAAAGCTCATGTGCAAATAAGTTTGGAAAACATGTTATGAGGGATCCAAGTAACACGCCCAATGGAATCAAAACTCCAAGGCAGGCTTATTCCTCAAAGTACAGATTTATTAGGCATATCGTATTGGCACACCTGGGGGAATCCTGACTCTGATTCCCCCACCCTCGGGTTCCCCCCCAGTTAAAAGTAAAGTTTTCTTTCTTCTGCCCATGCAGTCCATCACATGGTCCAATCAGGTCACAGTCCAAGGGTCACCTGGTCTCAGATCCTACCTCCTTACCTCTGGTGGGAAAGTCCTTGGTTCTCAGAGGAAAGAATTTTATTTTGGCTACAATCTCCCAGCTATCTCTACCTTCACCTTCCTGTCCCCACAGCTCGACTCATCTCCGCTATAGCAGCCCTAAAGATATCAGTGGAAAATGGCTCCAGGTCAGACGGATGGGCTCATCACACAAAAAGATAAGTGATTCTTATTCATTTCAGGGTACTTGGGAAGGAGGAAATCCTGTTGGAATGTATCCAGATACTTGAATAAAGGTCTATGCCAAGGTTTTTGTAATCTGAATGCTTCCCAGATATGTACAAGTAGTTGTCAGTGTGTGACTGTTCAAAGTTACACCAGATCCCCTTTCAAAAGTTACTCACAGCCTGGTACCAGAGTTCCAACAGCCATTCTGAACCCCATCATCACATGACTGTATTCTGGGTGCTTAGCAACTGGCCTGCATTTACAGAGGATGGCAGTGTCTCATAGTCACATGACCTGTCTTGTCTTAGGCAATATTTATCTTCCAAAAAAATACCCAAGATAAGCAGTTAAACTCTACGAAGACTTCCATACAAAGTTTCTTTATTGGAACACACCAGACATCCTCATGGTATAACTCACAGTTATGTTGAGATTCATCTAATGTCCAATCTTTGCAAAGTTGTCTTCATAGTGTGGAAATATGGTTATCTTCATCCCGTAATGATACAGCAAGGGATCCAGCACGCTGCTGGGTCCAGGCAAGGAACAGAACAAAGGCTTCCTCCAACCCAACTAGAGGTCAATTCAGTGAGCAATCAGGATTACAGATATGACCACATGACATGAACTACATTTCCCATGAGGCATTAACTATATTTCCCAATAAGCAACTCAATCTGCCTGCCTGCTTTGCCTGATTTTGAGTAAAAGTTACTCTTTTTTATAAAAAATTCAATATTTATATAAATATAATATTTACATACAAGCCATGCCCAGCCAGTCACATGACCACCAAGCCACACCCACAAATTAAGCCATGCCCACAGAACCGGTTAGTGGTCCCTGGGATCTAAAATTATGAGTTTGGTGGTCCCTGAGGTCCAAAAGGTTGGCGACCCCTGGACTAGAATTCACAGCAAGCATGACATTGCTAAGAACTCACAAGGAATCCACATATCTGGATGGCCCCAAGGTTTGGTAAAGCTAATCTATGCTTTAGGAATAACAGGGCTACTGCAATCTCATTTGAAAGCCATCTTGAGCCGTGGTGGTGCAGTGGTTAGAATGCAGTACTGCAGGCTACTTCTGCTGCCTTCCGGCTGCCTGCAACTTGGCAGTTCAAATCACAGCAGGCTCCAGGTTAACTCAGCCTTCCATCCTTCCGAGGTGGGTAAAATTACCCCAAATCAGGCAAAGCAGGCAGATTGAGTTGCTCACAGAATCACAGATTCATTCAGAGATCTATCTATCTGCCATTGGCTAGCTCAGTCTGTTACATTAAATTTGCTTGCAAGCAAACTCTCAAAATTAACTCACAATACACCATGTATGTAAATATTGATTTTTTTATAAAAAAGAGCAACTTTTACCCAAAATCAGGCAAAGCAGGTAGATTGAGTTGCTCAAAGAATCATTCAGTGATCTATCTATCTTCCTTCGGCTAGCTCAGTATCTCAAATTCGTTTGCCGTGAGTCTGCACCGAATTTACTTACTTCAGTCCTAAGGGAGGTTTGGCTGTTCCGAACTTGTCTAAAGACTAGCTTGAAAGCAAGAAATCCAACCATTTTCTGTTTTCTGTTTCTTAGCTAATCTAAATCTCCCGGCAGAGCAGAACAGATGATGGTCGGAAAAAGGAAAAATAGCAATTTAGCAGGGAAGTTTGTCAGGTAAGGAGTGAGTGGGCAGGGAGGTTTCCTGCGGGCCATGTAGGCAGCTCAGCCTTGTGTTAGCCTGGATTAATTGCTTTGGGGGGGGGTGCTCTGGGGGTGAGATATCTCTGCGGTTAGCGACCGCTGTTCTAGTCCAACCCCTTGCTCAGGCAGGAGATCCTATACCATTTCAGACAAATGGTTGTCCAATCTCTTCTTTAAAACTTCCAGTGTTGGAGAATTCACAACTTCTGGAGTTAAGTTGTTCCACTTGTTAATTGATCTAACTGTCAAATAATGAACTGATGTTTTATAGAACTCTTGGTTCATTGTTAAATGGTTTTAAGTTGCCTTCACACATACACACACACACGCACGCACACAAATGAACTACAAATATAAGATTATTTACAGCTCCTTGATTTAGACAAAGAAGCTATCCTTCATCAGACTGAAGGTCAAATTAGGCTAGTCCTCTGTTCTCCATGGCAGCTTCTTCGATCTTTTGCTGGAAATATATCAATTAATGCCATGCAGAACAGTCCCTTCTATTGACTTATCCTGAAATCTCCCGCCAGTCTCTTTTGAGGTCCTGCCTCTTCTCTCGGAAAATTGGAATTGGAACTTTTAAGCCAGGTCTGAACATAGAAGAACTGCAGGGGTATTTATGGCAACATTTGAAGATAAATAAGAATTACAATATAAATAACATTTCCATTCTCCAAGGAGCGAAGCCGTTTCCATATTTTATCTTTACAGCACAGCAACCCTGCAAGGTAACTTAGGCTAAAAAGGAGCAATTTCCTTGATCCATCCAATAACTTTTATGGCTTCAAAGGGACTTGCTGTGAAGTTATTAGGGAAGCCTGAAATTCTGAGCCTCGGTGTCTTTACACGTTGAGAAAATATGGCTTTTTAGATAATATTGACTTATCTTTATACTTTAAATTTCCCTTTCCTGGTTCTTTTACTTCAGATTCTTTGGTGGCACCCATTGTTGTTTGCTAGTGAGGTTCCAGAAAATTCACCTCCCTGTCTCAGATGATGCATTTTTTTTCCCCAGGTTTTGTTAAATCTCTTCTACTTCACTCAATAATTGATTCCCATACATCACCATTTGAGACAGCCCAGAGAAGATTACCAGGAGAAGATACAAACAACGGAGGGTTATAAATTACAGCAGCAGATATAATAGCAACTGAAGCCTTGTAAGCTTAGAAATGAGGATCAGACAACCTTTCTTCCTGCCCTTCCCTCCCCTGAAAAGCAGCAATCTGCATTGTTATAGGGGTGAGATTTAGATGTCTCTAAAAGCAGCTTTAATTTGTGAGGCTTGATGAAGGAGTCCTTGAGTTGACTGTCTAAGAATAGGAGGCGATCCCAGGAGATTGCAAAATATCTCCTACAAACAAATGCTTAGAACGGAGGATAAGATATGCAAGATGTCAAGCTGTTAAATTCATCATACTGCAAAGTCGCACACCTAAAAAAAAAAAAAAAAAATTAGGTTACAAAGGACCAGAAGTATGTATATTCAATAGACTCTCTAATCGTTTAGAATATATTGATGTTAGAGATGTTATTCTTCTCTTCTGCATCGTAAAACCCAAAAAACACACGAACGGTGTAATGCGGTTCTTCAGAGAATGTTGAATATATTCTGTGGGGCCGTATATTTGTACAGTTGAAAGGGACAGCTAAGCTGTTCCTGTCACTTTTAGAGTGTGCCTAAAAAGACCCTGTGCAAAGGTTACCCAATATCTAATATCAATTTCTCCAGCATTTTAGTTAGACAGTTTTTAAATGATTTTAAACAAGTAGTATTCAAATCATGACCAAAATGGGGAGTAGAATTTCCATTGTTAAGTGAACCATGCCCAATTTTGCAATTTTTTTTTTTTTTTTGCTATTCTTGTTAGGCAAATCACTGCCGTCTTTAAGTGAATCATATGGTTGTTAAGCAAATCTGGTTTCTCAAGTTGAATTTGCTTGTCAAAAGCTGACCGGGAAGGTCACAAGTGCCAATCGCATGACCCCGGGATGCTGCAATCATTTGTAAATACCTATCGGATGCCCAGCATCCAAATTTTGATCATATGACCATAGGACAGTTGTATCAGTGGTGGGATTCAATTTTTTTACTACCAGTTCTGTGAATGTGGTTTGGTGGGCATGGCAGGGGAAGGACAGTGTAAAATCTCCAGTCAGAGGTGGTATTTGACGGTTCTCCGAACTACTAAAAATTTCCACTACCGGTTCTCCAGATCTGGTCAGAACCTGCTGAATACCACCTCTGTTACCTAGTATTCTCATTATTCAATTTCCTTCCCAATTTTGTTTTGTTTTTTAAATAAAAAATTATCATTTGGCAAGCAGGTTCCAGGTTTCACATCTCAATACAAACATGACTATAGTTACCTATTCATTTTATTTGTTCAATTTCATATCACATTATCCTTCTTAGTATTAAATATTAAACTTATCTTATCCGATTCCAATTCATGTTATAACTTATTTTATTTTTCTTAGGATATTCTCATATCTTATTTTACAATGTTATCTAAAATTCTCATCTCATTTCTATGTTCATTGCCCATATTACCCTTTTCTGTCAATTTGCAATTTTGTCAATCCTTATTTTATTAATTCAAAATTGTCCCCTCTGGTTAATAATTCAAGCTAGCCACCTTCATTCTACCTTAATACCAGTCTCCCTTTTTATTATATAACACAAATCAGAGGTGGTATTCAGCAGGTTCTGACCAGTTCTGGAGAACCGGTAGCAAAAATTTTGAGTAGTTCAGAGAACCAGCAAATACCACCTCTGACTGGAGATTTTACAGTATCCTTCCCCTGTCACACCCACCAAGCCATGCCCATAGAGCCGGTAGTAAAAAAAAAATATGAACCCCACCACTGACACAAATATTTGTCAGATTCCGCATTACATTTTTCTCAATCACCTAAGAAATCATTTATATATTACAAAAGTATTAATCTAATCAATTAATTATAGCAACTGATATTAATCTTTCCATAATGGTCCTCATTTCATCATTTCCCCCCTTTTCTTATACATCACTAATCATCAATTAATATATAATATTCTTATTATAAATTCCCAATTCCATATTTATTTCATTAAATTCCTTGTCTAATTCCTTGTCAGGCCCGCTACAGATCTTATTGGTGAAGAAATTTCAGTTAGCAGGGCCCATGAGAAGAGCTTTTTCTGCCATTTCTCCCACCTTCTGGAACATTCTGCACTCCAAGGTGAGATTTGCACCAATGTTTTTGCTCTTCTGAAAGAGCTTGAAGACCTGGCTCTGCCAGTTGGCCTGGGGCCCCAGTGAGAAAATGGCATTTTGGAAGTGGTGAACAAATTAGTCAGACCCTACCTCCTCCCCATGCACAGTTTGCTCCCTCCCTTTCCCTTGTGGTTAATTGATTTTTATCTGGAGTTTTAATTGTATATAATTAAATTTATATGGTATTTTAATTATATAACTGTAAGCTGCTTGGAGTCATCTTGATGAGATGGGCAGTATGGATTCATACGTAGAAGATAGATAAAGAGAGAGAGAAAGAGAGATGATAGATAGATAGATAGATAGATAGATAGATAGATAGATAGATAGATAGATAGATAGATAGATAGATAGATATAGGAGAGAGAGAGAGAGAGAATGTGGTGTCCTAGTGGTGAAGATTCTCACCTCCCACTCAGAAGGTTGAGAGTTCAATTCTAAATGGTGGCGGATGTTTTTCTCTCAGGGCACAAAGAAAAAATATCTGCTGTGAATTCCCTGTGGTATCAGGAAGGGCATCTGGCCAGTAAATGCTCAGCTCCATCCAGTCATCTCCACTCTACCACAAATTAAGGGATTAGATAAAGGTAAAGGTTCCATGACTAAATGCTGAAGGCGCATGGAACGCTGTTCTCTTCCCACCCAAGTGGGAATTAAGGGATTATAGGGTCATAAAAAGGGAGGTTTTGACTGAGAGAGAGAGAGAGAGAGAGAGAGAGAATCTAATCTAATCTCTGAACACATCCAAAGAAGAATAACCTAAGAATAACCTATAACTTGTTTGGGTCATGGGTTTCATTAATGAACTGTTCTTTCTATCAGAAATGTTGTTGATCCCTCAATCTTACTTTCTACAATTTCCATTATTCTATTTTTCAGTCTGGACCAAGATAGATGATGTCTTAAGTTCTGGGTGACATTCTTCCTGATTTGAAGAGTGCTGTCATATTGCCTCTCGCTTCTGTCAAGGCTAAACATGGCTTTTTTCTTCAATTTCTCTTCACGCATCTTGAATTTTGACGCCCAGATCACCCCTTTCTGCACCTGCTCCAATTTTTCTCTCTCCTTCTAAAGGGGACATGGCCAAAACTGGGCACCGAATTCCAAAATAAAGTAGAACTATTGTTCAAGATTTCTTTTTTCTCACAAGGACTATTAACAAACCAGGAATGTTCCAGTCTATGTATTTGGCATTTGATTTTCATTTCAAAAGAAAAGAACATTACATTTGTCCCTCTTTAATTTTATTTTTGCAGCCTATGGTCTAATCTGTCAAAATATTTTTAATTGACCCAGTTTTGTGTCACCTGAAAGTCTGATGAATAGATTTGTAGATGACACAAAATCCATCTGTTCATCCAAACCATGAATACAAAAAAAAAAATTGGAAGCGTAGATGGCCAAGACTTAATTGATTTTGTGGCCCATCACTTCTCTCCATGAATCATGTTCCTTCCCCATTTATGGCTATGCCTCTGTGATGCTGCTTCAATTAATGGTGCTTTGCTGTATCCCTGGCTCCAAACATTTTGAAGAACACAAAAGTGACAGAGAACACAGTGTCTCACAAATGAAACCAGCAAGCTTCAGCCCTGATTCTGCCAACTTGGAAAATGATTGATATGCACAAATGTGAACAATAATAGAAATGATCGTGGAGATATTAAGAGAAGAAGAGGATGACCAGCAACCAGGTGGGTGAATTTGATTGTCTATGGAGATTCTCAATCATCCAGGTCATGGCTGTTCCTTGACAACCTCCCTTCAAAAGGTACATTCTCAAGACGCTCATTTTCTTTGAAGACGTTTCACTTCTCATCCAAGAAGCTTGTTCAGCTCTGACTAGATGGTGGGGAATGGAAGGATTTATATTCCTTGCAGACAGCTGCTCATTTGCATTCTTTTGGAGACTCATTAAGACCCCCTGGAGGTTTGTCTATGTCTGCAGGGTCACCTGAGTAATGCAAAAGGGGGAGGAGACCTCTTGGAACTACTGAAAGGACTGTGCTGTGCAGCTGTGCATTCTGCAGGATGTTTTCCTGCCTTGTGGCCCTTCACTGTTGAACACAGGCACAGGCTGTTGGGGATGAAGTGAAGGGACGCAGGTCAGAAAACATCCTGCAGAAAGCACAGCTCCATAACACAGTCCTTTCAGTTTCACAAGTTACAAAGATGACTGTAGGGGCTGAAGTCTAAAACATATCAGGAATGGTTGCAAGAATTAGATACGTCTGCTCTAATGAAAAGAAGGACTATGGGTGACATGATAGCAATGTTCCAATATTTGATGGACCACCACAAAGAAGAGACCAAACTACTTTCCAAAGCATCAGAAGGCAAGACAAGAAGCAATGGATGGAAACTAATCAAGGAGAGAAGTAACCTAAAAAACTAAGGAGAAGTTTTCTAAGTGAGAACAATTAACCAGTGGAACAGCTTTCCTCCAGAAGTTGTGGGTGACTCATCATTGGAAGCTTTTAAGAAGTGATTGGACAGCTATTTGTCTGGAATAGTATAGGTTCTCCTGCTTGAGCAGAGGGTTGGACTAGAAGACCTCAAAGGTCCATTCCAACTCAGTTATTCTGTTATTATTTGCACATTTCTGCTGGAAGTGTAGGTTTGGAGACAGTTGGGAAAGGGTATATGTCAGATTGTCAAATCCCACGATTGTACTTGAAGTACGATGGTCCAACACTAATTGCTCTTTATCCAGCAGCTGAGGTAGCCAAAGCAAAGCACCTTTATCCTGTATGTAAAATGACATTAGGGAAAAGTAAGCAGGGGGAATCCTGGGATCGATGTTCAACAGATCTCTTCTCTCAGAGTAAACTTTACAATGAGATCATCACTGGTTGCCTCATTATAGGAAACTGGAGTTGAAGAGGGAAGGAGGGAAAATAATTAGATGTACTGTACATTCTGTGACAAAAAAAATTGTCTCTATCTCCTGAGAAATAGTGCAATGATGTGTTATGTGACCTAGATTAACTTGCTGACCTGTCTATTGATTGATATTACGTGAAAGACCAATGATTCTATCCCTAGAATTACAATGGGTTTATCTGACCTGGTGTTATGAATCGCTAGAAATTTCATCTCAGTATTGGAAGAAATATCCTTCTGGGTTCAGTTCTAAGTGGGGAAGAAAGACACTGGAAACATGGAGGCTGTTTGGAAAGATGGTTTAATGGTGGACAGGATCACATGCCTTGGATCCAGAGGTCATTTTCAGCACCTTCTGACCAGTTCTGGAGAACCGGTAGCAGAAATTTTGAGGAGTTCGGAGAACCAGTAAATACCACCTCTGACTGGAGATTGTACAGTATCCTTCCCATGCCACACCCACCAAGCCACCTCCACAGAACCGCTAGTAAAAACATTTGAATCTCACCCCTGCTTGGAACTCTTGGGCAAAGAAAAAGGGAAGAGACGCCGAGAGTCCCTGGGTTTTATTTATTTATTTATTTTTATTGATTTAATTTATATTGCTGCCTATTCACCCATGGCAACTCGAGGTGGCTTACACAACATAAAACCATATTTAAAAACAAAAAAATAAAAATAAAAACAGTAAAAATTAACAAAAAGGATCGAATAAATTAATTAAGTACAATAGAACAAAATCTGGAAAAAAATAAATAAATAAAAAATCACCCCTCGCCCCGACAACAGCAGATCACACGAACCATTTGATGGGCTCCATCCCACTCTGGGTTCCCCAGGCCCGCTGGCAGAACCAGGTCTTCAGTGCTTTTTGAAAGAGTATTAGAGAGGGGGCCATTCTAATCTCTGGGGGAATGAAATTCCAGCCCTTCTTCTGGGTTCCACCAGGTGTATCTCCCTCAGGGATGGGACCCACAACATTCCCTACCTCCGCGCTCTAATGGGTCGGGTAGGTGTGACTGGCAAAGAGACGTTCCCTCAGATAACCCGGTCCCAAGCCATGAAGGGCTTTAAAGGTGACAACCAGCACTTTGAATTATGCCCTCTGCTGGGATTTGAATTTGAGCTTGTCTTCTGATTGGTTATCAGACTCCCATGGGGCCATGCAAGGGCAACTCTGTAGGCTGTCCTGAGTCCAAGGCTTGGTTGAGCCTTGTGGGATGATAATGTAATGAAAAGGCTTTGGGCAATTCCTATTATGGCTCTGCCTGAAGGAGGTAAATCTTTGTTATGTAGAATAGACTGGCCCAGGCCTTAATGGCCCATTAGCAAAAGTGGGAGGGGGGCTGAGTTTCTGCCCCTCTGAGTTTCTACTTCTCTTTTAGGGGAAAAATTCTGCCTTTCTAATATATCCTAAAATATTTCATTTCTCTAGAAGAGGGGTGGGTTTTAACTTCCAACACCAGTCTGTCTGAAAAGGAATGAAATTACAGGTAGCCTTTGATTAACCACAGTTCATTCAGTGTCCGTTCAAAATGACAACAGCGCTGTGACATATGACCATTGTTCATACTTCTGGCTGTTGCAGCATCTCCATGGTCAAAGATTAAAATTTGGATGCTTGGCAACTGACTCATATTTATGACGATTGTATTTTCCCAGGGTCATGTGATCCTCTTGTGGACCTTCTGACAAGGAAAAGCCAGATTTACTATACAATCCTGCTATTAACTTAATTGCAGTGATTCACTTAGCAACGGAGGCAACGAACGTGATAAAATGAGGCAAAACTCACTCAGCTTAGCCACAGAAATTTTGGGCTCCATTGTGGTCCAACATTAAGGACTTCAAAAGAAAATAAAAAAAGATCTGACTTTTTTTTTTTAAAAAAAAAAGTAATGCCCCCCCCTTATTTCCATGGAACTTGGCACGCTTCCCCTCACACAAAGTTTTAACTCGGCTAAAATTGTCGTCATATTCTGCAGATATATAATCATGCCCTTGATCTGGTTACTGAGCTGGATCAGTCAACTATGGAAAATCACTCATTTCCTTCCAGTTGTCTCTTTTGCAAAAAATAAAATAAAATCCAAGATCAGAATCAGAATAGAGCTGGAAGGGACCTTGGGAGTCATCCAGTCCAGCCCCCTGCTCAAGCAGGAGACCCTATACCATTTCAGACAAGTAGCTGCCCAGTCTCTTCTTAAAAGCCTCCAGTGATGAAGCACCTACAACTTCTAAAGGGAAGCTATTCATTGGGTTGGTTGTTCTTACTACAATATCAGAACATTTCTCCTTATTTCTGGGTTGAATAATCTCTCCTTGATCCGTTTCCATCCATTGTTCCTTGTCTGGCCTTCAGGTGCTTTGGAAAATAAATCGACCCCCTCCTCTTTGTGGCAGCTATCCTAATCCTTCTTTTCTCTATTTTGAACTCTACCAGTTAGCCATGTATTTCGAGCTTCTAGATTCATTGAGACCTTTAAAGTTCAGTATCAGTATAATAAGAATAGTTAACTCTAACAGTTAGAGATCTCAGACTCTACCAGTGGTGAAATGCTACCGGTTCGGCCCATTTCAGCAGAACTGGTAGTAAAAAAAAAAATGTTCCGATGATCAGCTGAGAGGCTAAAGAAGAGAAAAGCGCAGGAGCAGCCCACCCATCCTCTCAGCTAATTGGCATGACAGAGCCTCAGCTGATGTATGGAAAGCTGCAGGTGCATGTGTGTTAGGTGTGTGCACTCACCTGTGAAGTGCAGGATCACTGAAACTGAATCCCAGCACTGGACTCTACCAGTTCATCATATATTTCCAGCTTCTAGATTCATTCAGACCCTCAAAAGTTCAGAATCAGTATGCAAATCCTCCTGCCTCCCCCCCCCCACTATTCCAGCTCATGTGAAGACCCACCCTGAAGAAAAATAGGCCACTGAAGCTTCAAAATAGATACCAAGTAAGACCAAGGACAAAGGAATCTACACTGGTGCCCTTTGGGTAACTTGATATGAATTTGGTAGTTATGCCTCCAAGCATTTACAGCAGCTGTACAGCTGCAAGGGCCTCCTGATTATCCATACTGACAGCAAGGGGTGGGGAAAATGCTCTTAAATCTTTCTAAAAAGGGGAGGGGGCATCTCATTAGGGGGACTTGGTTCTCTGCAAAGAGACCAACCTTGAGTCAGCATGCATCTGATTTCAATTAGTCTCCTGGTAGCCTTGTCTGAAGTGGTTTCTTTCTATTCTTGCTCATGCTTTGAAAACCATATACCATTGGATGGCATGAGCTGCTGCCCACAGATTGCCTACTTATTAACTTGGAGGTAAGATAGGACTAGCTGGAAATAGTCGTGGCTTGGGAAAGAACAGCCTCAGCTGATGAGGAGCAGTGGCGTTGCTGATTCATGTATTTGGTCTTTGGGGTTTCTCAGGAATCTACTTAGCTTTCTGAAATCTAGACTAGTGGTAGAGGAGTTATAGCATACGGAATAGAGAATATAGAGTACAGAATAACAAAGTCAGAAGGGACCTTGGAAGATTTCTAATTCAACTCCCTGCTCAAGTAGGAGACCCTATACCAGTGGTGTCAAACACACAACCCGCAGGTTGGATCCAGCCCATGACAGGCTACAGAATTGGCCTGTGGGCCATCCCAGAGATGGACTGGCCCCTGCTGCCCTGGGCCTGGCCGTGCCCACCCAGTTGGCTACAATATCCAGGCTGCACCCACCCCAGGCCTCCAAGGGCAGGCAAAATCCCAACACAGATCACAATAGAATCAAGTTTTGACACCCCTGTCCTCTACCATTCTGCATTCAAACTGCTGCCCAATCTTTTCTTAAAAACCTCCAGAGTTGGAGCAGGACTGACCCAAAGTCGCCCAGCTGACATTTATTCCTAAAGCAGGACTAGAACTAACTCCAAGTGTGCTGGTGATTGGCTGAAAGTCATCCAGTCAGCTTTCATGCCTAAAATGGAACTAGAACTCACAGCCACCTGGTGCTTGACTCAAAATTACCCAGCTGGCTTTCACGCCTAAGACAGGAGTAGAACTCACAGGCGCCTGCTTTCTAGCTGATGCCTTAAATACTAAAGACTTAAATACTAAAGACTTCAAAGTTAATTAGGACTGCACAGAAAAACAATTGCTACCAACCTGCCTTCCATTGAGGACCTGTATACTGCATGGGTCAAAAAGAGGGCTGTGAAAATATCTACACACTCCTCACATCCCAGACATAAACTGTTTCAATTCCTACCCTCAAAACGATGCTATAGAGCACTGCAACCCAGAACAACTAGACACAAGGAGTTTTTCCCTGCATGCCATCTCTCTGCTAAACAACCAATTCCCACAACACTGTCAAACTACTTAGTAAGACTGTTATTACTATTATTCTTCTCATCTTTCCTATTACCTATCTCTTCCCACTTATGACTATAACCGTGTTGCTTGTATCTTTACAATTTATTTTGTTTTATTTGTTTCCTAGTATGATTTGATTGTTTATTAGTAACCTCTAACCACCACTAAGTGTTGTATCTTGAGGAATATATTTTATTTTTCCTTTATGTACAGTGAGAGCATATGCACCAAAGACACACTTGGCCAATAAAGAATTCTATTCTATTCTATTCTATTCTATTCTATTCTATTCTATTCTATTCTATTCTATTCTATTCTGTTCTATTCTATTCTATTATTATTCTGTTCTATTCTATTCTGTTCCATTATTATTCTATTCTATTCTATTCTATTCTATTCTATTCTATTCTATTCTATTCTAGTCTAGTCTAGTCTAGTCTAGTCTAGTCTAGTCTATTATTATTCTAGTCTATTCTATTCCATTATCATTCTACTCTACTCTACTCTACTCTACTCTACTCTACTCTACTCTACTCTACTCTACTCTACTCTACTCTATTCTATTGGACCCAAACTTGCTTTATGCTCCCAACATGTTCTCTGTTGCATATGAATAGGCAGAACAAACTGTGCCTGCTTAAGACAGATTGCAGCCGATGTATAGTGATCTACCAGATAGATCTTTGATCCAGTCCTACAAGATACTTCTTAAGGTGCATTGTTTTTGTTTAAACAGCCTGTAGTAGGGAATCAGGAGAAGATTGCAAAACACTTTGTCTCCATCTGGATATGATCCTCTTCTACCAGCTGAGGAGTGTATTGCTTTATGGTTTTCCACAGCCCCACGAATTACTGTTAAGCCCCTCCTTTCATCTTTGCCATGGCTCAATTATTCTTAGTTTATCCGTGTAGCTCAACCCTGAATTGACAACAGGAAAGGTCATATGCACTGTGCTCAGCTAGTTGCAAATGCCAGAGTACATTATCCGAGACACAGAATATAATTATCTTTTCACAAGTGGCAATTAGTGGGAATACCTCCCATCACTTCTGCTTAGAATTCAACAATGCTAATGTAGTGGAAGATGAAGAATGACACCCAGGAAGTTCTAGGTAAGCCATGCAAGACTGTTCTTTCTGAAGTGCCAGATCTTTTGATTTTACTGTGTTTGAAACATCTAAACCAGGGAATCTAATGGCAAGGAACAGCGAATTGATCTTCAACAAATGGTTTTACATGGACTTGTGGTGCCATTTCATATAACAGCCTTGGAACAAATGTATCACAGTTCATTTTAAAATCTTATTTAAAATTTCTAGAAAAGACTTTGCTCCAGGAATTCAACTTGAGTATCACGGGATTTCTACTTTGCCCTGGAAAACAAGAATCCTTTATATCTATAGAGATTCTTTGTCATCCAGGCCATGGTTATCCCAAAGGTGCTTTTTCAAAAGGCAGCTAGACTTCCTTTGTTTTTTTCTTGAAGACATTTTGCTTCTCATCCGAGAAGCTTCTTTAGATCATTCAGTTCACTCTGATAAACTTCCAAGTGGCCTCAACAACTCTCAGAAAGAGTGTAAATGACCAGATGACTGCAAGGATTCCTCCACCATTCAGTCAGAACTGAAGAAGATTCTTGGATGAGAAGCAAAATGTCTTCAGGGGAAATAAAGAAAGTCCATTTTTTTAAAAAAAAAAAAAAGCACTTTGGGACAAGAATCCTTTATGCTCCTTTGAAAAAATACAGAAGGACAATGAAGGAGGCTGGCCAATGGATCTTTGGAAGACTATCACCAATTTGCTATCCCACTCTCTAAGCGCAGTCATTATTTGCTTCCAAAACTAGCAGTGATCTTTCTTCCTCTTGAGTATTGAGTACAGTTATGAATCTCATCTACTCCATTTCTTTTTTTTCCTTTTTTAAAGGTTTTATTTGTTTTATTAATATAATATATAAAAATTCCATTTCAATCAATCAGTCTGTTGTCTGGGTACAATTGTTCTTAGGCAATCATAATCACATTGTTTACAGTGACATGCATCACAATAACATTAATACTGTAGTACCCATAATATTTTGTTTGTCAATTTTAACAAATATTCATTTTAACATTTATCCTTTTTATGTCTCTTTCTTTCTAACTTCTGTTTCTATTGTCTAGCCACCGATAAAATAAGTCCCATGTCAAAAAGTATTCGGTTTCTTCTTTGTCCTTAATAGTAAGCGTTAGTCTATCAGTTTCTGCACATTCTAATATTTTCTTAATTACCTTCTCATCTGTTGCGATCAGAGGTGGTATTCAGCAGGTTCTGACCAGTTCTGGAGAACCAGTGGCGAAAATTTTGAGTAGTTCAGAGAACCGGCAAATCCCACCTCTGACTGGCCTTGCCCCCATCTATTCTCTGCCTCCCAAGTCCCAGCTGATTGGCTGGGTCTTCTTTGGTTGCCCTGCACAGGAGAATAGAGCTGGGAAGCAGTTAGTGAGGTAGGGAGGGAATGGGATTTTGCAGTAACCTTCCCCCAGGAATGGGGAAGGAATGGAGATTTTGCGATATCCTTCCCCTGCCACGCCCACCAAACCATGCCGACAGAATCAGTAGTCAAAAAAATTGAATTCTGCCACTGATCAGGATCTCATCACACTTCATCTGCTCCATTTCTGAAAAGAATGCTCTGTATACTGAAATATGTGTCCTCCTGATCACTTCCATAGCTTCTAGTGGCCAGAAAATTAAAATTAATGGGCATTAAATATAGAAGAAAAAATGTTGAAGGTGGAAGGCTTCCTAATCAGGATTCTAGCTACCAAACCGTACTCATTTAGAAGCTATTCCATCTCACATGTCTTTCCTCTACCTCACCTTCATGTACTGCCTTGTTATCTGGAAGACCATGATTCCATCGTGTGTTCTGTTATTCAGAGTAGTGCTATATGGTGTTGGGTTCAAGCCCACACATTTTGTTTTCATTTTTGTTTTACAAACCTTGGAGTTTGTAAAGACTTTCTTCTTTTGAGCAGGTGAAATCTAACCATAAACTATGTTCCCAGCAGTTGGCCCTCATTAATCAAAACAATGAGATGCAATACGTTACCTGCCCCAAAGGTTCTTTTTTCAAAAGGCAGCTGGGGTTTATTTTTCCTTGAAGACATTTTGCTTCTCATCCAAGAAGCTTCTTCAGTTCTGAACTGTTCAATTCATGAGCTTCTTGGGTGAAAATCAAAACGTCTTCAAGGAAAAACAACGCCCAGCTGCCTTTTGAAAAAGCACTCTTGGGAAATTTGTGGCCCAGATGACTGAGAAGCTTCATAGACAACATATTTTCTGCCACAGCTTAGAAGGAAGAGGCACTGTGTATCCAAACCACCATTCTCTCAACTAATAACTGGTTAAATATGAAAGCAGTATAATAAAAACATAGGTAAAAGTAAAGGTTCCCCTTGCACATACATGCTAGTCATTTCTGGCTCTAGGGGGTGGTACTCATCTCCATTACAAAGCCAGCGCTGTCTGAAGACGTCTCCGTGGTCATGTGGCCGGCATGACTAAATGCTGAAGGTGCACGTAACACGGTTACCTTTCCACCAAAGTGGTCCCTATTTTTCTACTTGCATTTTTACATGCTTTTGAACTGCTGGGTTGGCAGAAGTTTGGAGAATATAACGGGAGCTCACTCCGTTACGCGGTGCTAGGGATTCGAACCACTGAACTGCTGATCTTTCTGATCAACAGGCTCAGCGTCTTAGCCACTGAGGCACCGTGTCCCTTAATACAAACATAGCCTCTGTCAAATTTATAAGCTTATAAACACCTGGTTCTTGCAGCTCTAATGCTTTTATCAACTGGCACTGAAAAGGGACTAATCAATAAAATTGTTGTTTCTGTGCATTTATGCACATTCCCCATAATCTTCTTTTAACCCACCAAATTATATTTATTTAATGTTTTTGACTAATGCAAAAATGTGCTTTGAATTTTTTTAAAAAAGGCTGGTTCAGCTGTGATTCTGATATACTTCAATATCATAATTATATCTACAGCAAAGATAGGTGTTGTTTTTTGTTTTGTTTTGTTTTAGGAAGGGTCTCTGCAAAGGGTTGCAATTTCTCTCTCATCCCCAGCGCTTTTCCCCTTTCTGTCTGGAAGCAAAAAGTGTCCTTTTGATGGATTATGAGTGAAAGGCTGGCTGTCACTCTTTGGAGCTATTTTTACCATCAAATGAAACGAATTGGGCTTGTCCGCTGTAGACACATTCAGCTAGGAGACCTGTTTGGAATAAGTGATGCCCAGAATTATATTAAGGGAAGATTCACAAGGAAGCTGAACTCTTTGCTTGGTGAAAAATCCAAATTAAACCTAGGCAGACGGCTCTCCAGCTTCCACCTGGACACACCAAACAAGTTTGCTCTGGATAATATTGAATGGATCTTTTGCGGTGACATTTTTTTTCCAAAATTCAGTCAGAACTTTCCTGTAATTAATTCTGTGTCCTCTCTTGGCTTTCTGGGTATCTGATGAGTAACACCATATCACCATTTAGTTATCATTGACCAAGGGTAAACATACCTAAATTCCTTTTTTTAAAAAAAAATAGTTTCTGGTTCTCTGATCATCCTCATGCCCTTTCTGAATGTGTTTCAAATTTCTTGAATATTTCTTAAAGTATGGTACCCAGGAATGGACTTCGTAGGAAAGGAGATCATCTTACCAAAATAAAATAGAACTGTTACTTCCCTGGTTTATCCTTCTGGAGCCTAAAATTGTTTGTGTCTTTCTTGCAACTACATCATACTTCTGGCTCTTATTCACCATGCAAATAACTAATGTCCCAACATCTTTTTCACATTTTTTTTTCAATTACCATTTTAGGTACCAACAGCAGACACTTAACTTGCTAAACCAGTAAATTAAAGCAATGGTAATTGTTGTTTTACACTAACACAGTTAGTTTTAACCTTGGATAGTTATTAATTTATCTTGGCTACTTTTTAGTGATGAGTTAATTGATGGCTGAAGATATTGTGCCAAGCCAGAACACTAAGTGAATTTGATAACCGAATGCAGCATTTTGTGCACCCCAGTTTAAAAATCACGAGGCTATGGAAAAGCATAAGAAATCTTATTTTGCAAGCTGTGATAATCTCCCAAATGTTAAGTTGGCTAACATACCCTTGTATAGAGTTAACCAAGCTTTTTGGTTAACCAAGTCATCCGAAGCCACAAAGGCCAAACTATTTGGGTTTCTAAAGACTGGGATTTGGGCTTATGAGAAATTTGTGAGAAAAATCAGTTTCTGGAAATGCATAATTGAGTACTTCACCTCTGAATATATAATAGCCCACCAAGTACAGTAAAAGAGTTCCAATGGATGGAGATCAGAACAATGGCACAAGCATAATCATTAACTGCACATTGACTGCACGTGTGTTTTCAAGCATTCCCATCCACTTAAAAGATTGATAATACTAGTCATTTTTCTATTCTGGGTGGTTTTCAACCAGACTTTTTCCAAGTGTAAACTAGGGTGTCATGGCAAAACCATATAACAGTTCTGAAAGATTGAATAGAACATGTGTAACTCAGAATTGGGATACTAAATTTTTATCAAAACAAAATATAGAAATAGAAAGAAAAATGAAAATAATGGGAGGAAAAGGGGAAAAGAAAAAGAAAAGCATAGATTTCTGACTCCTTTTGGTAAAGTAGAATAAGGTAATAACACATAACTTCAAATTTTTACTTTTACATAATAATATATACTAGCCATTTCTATAACCACAAACCTATCTAATCCATAGTGGCGCAGTGGTTAGAGTGCAGTACCGCTACTTCTGCTGGCTGTCAGCTGTCTGCAATTTGGCAGTTCAAATCTCACCAGGCTCAAGGTTGACTCAGCCTTCCTTCCTTCCGAGGTCGCTAAAATGAGGACCCAGTTTGTTGGGGGTCAGAATGCTGAATCTGTAAACTGCTTAGAGAGGGCTGTAAAGCACTCTAAAGCAGATGTAAGTATATAAGTCTCAGTGCTATTGCTATTGCTAATCAGCAAAACCCAAAATCAAAGTTTCACTTTTTTCCATCTCAAATCCAAATACCAGAAGCGGTTTCCAAGTAGGAACAAAAATTAATTGTATTATTTTCTTTAATCAAAGCATCTCTGCCAACTCCATCAACTTTTGCAGCCATTCATCCATTGGGGGAATCCTTCCATTTTTGTCCTTCCATTTTTGCACATGTTGAGTATTCTTGCAGCTGTCAGCATATATACCATCAAAGTTCCAATCTGTTTTCCAAGCTCTTTATCCAACTCAGAGTTGATCAAGAAATAAACACTTCCTCAATCAAGGAACTGCCAACTCAGACTACAAGCTAACGGTAAACAACGGCCTAGTCAAAGAACTGCCAAGAACATTCCCATCAACACCAACAGGGAAAGCCACTTGTACGGGGGTGTTAAACTCGATTTCATTGAGGGCTGCATCAGGGTTGTGTTTGACCTCAGAGAGCCGTCTGTGTGTGTGTGTGACATGGGATTCGTGTTGGGGATACCTATGGTGGCCAAATGCTAAGGCAGGACTTTCCTGAGATCCTCCCTCCCTCTCATTATACTCTCCTTCCTTCCTTTCTTCCCTCTTTTTTTCCTTCCTTCCTCATTCTCCTTTCTTCTTCCTTCCCCTCTTTCCTTATTTTTCCTCCCTTGCTCTCTTCCCATCTTTTTCTTTGTCTTTCCTCTCTCCATTTCTCCTTTCCTGTCCCTTCTTGCATGCTTAAATGCAAACATTTCTTCTTTTGCTTTGTTTTCTGGTTGTTTTGCTAGCTCTTAGCCCTCTGGCAGAGGGCTGCAGGAGGCTGTCGCAGCCAAAAATGGGGCACGGGGGGCTGTGTGTGAGTCCCCAAGCTCCATTTTTTGCTAGTAGAGGCACCTCAGGCCAATCCTTTGCTGTTTCCAGGCCAGCCCTCACAGGCCAGATCTAAGCACCTCACAGGCCTTGAGTTTGACACCTCTGTACTACTAGTAGATAAACAGAGAGCTAACCCCGCTTTTTTCTACCACTGGGTAATGAAATGTCTGCATGAAAACAACCAACCTCAAAGAGCACCAAGGACCCCACAATTCTGAAAGACCTTTAACGCCATGTTAACATCCCAGAACCACCGAGATCCCATTCTCCACAGACCATCACCAAGGGGCATTGGAGAGAACAGTAAAACTGATATTGTTTTTGATAATCCCCATAAGCTCTCTCATCCCAGGAGTGAACTAACGGAGACAAGACAGAGCAGGTGGCAATAATCAGCATTACGCCCGTTCAAGCATTTTCTGTAATATGGATTACTGTGGAATTTTCCCTTCTTGCTCTCAAGAGAGAATGTTGAACGGTAAGCCTTTTCTAACAACTTTGCTAAGCTGTTCAATTGGCTTTTTCTCAGCCAAACTGAGCCACTTCTTGGCTTCTTTAAAAAAAAAAACAGTCAAATGGGAAAAGAATTGGAGAAAACATGATCGTTGGCATCCGTTGGCAAAAAGCAAGAGGTTGACCAAGTTGCTGGAAAAATACAGCGATTTGTGTGTAGTGTTTTGCAAGCTAGCTCAGTAGCTGCCGAATTTGTCATCCTGTAACTGTTAGAGTCTCTTTAT
Source organism: Pseudonaja textilis (assembly GCF_049901715.1). Classification (NCBI taxonomy): domain Eukaryota; kingdom Metazoa; phylum Chordata; class Lepidosauria; order Squamata; family Elapidae; genus Pseudonaja; species Pseudonaja textilis. The sequence goes on from NC_141992.1 coordinate 189,198,983, forward strand.
TCAAAGTAGTTATATCCTGTTCTCACTCACAATAGTTGTGTTCCACCATTAGGCCTCTAAGATTTTCAGCTACTTGAGGCAGCAGGAGGGTGTTCGAGTGCCGGCCCTGTAGGCTCACCCCATAGACTGTTGTACCACACCGGAACCGGCGCCTCGAATGTGGCAGCACATTAGGAAAAACTGCCACCACCGCTTTCCCAAAGTGCCGCTGCTGTCACATTCTGTCTGTCTGTCCGTCCGTCTGTCCATCCATCCATCCAAAAGGTCTGTCTGTTTGCCTGCCTGCCTTTCTGCCTAACGACCTACCTGTCTGTCTTTCTGTCTACCTACCTACCTACCCATCTACCAATATAGAGCTATCTACCTACCTACCTACCTACCTATCCATACATCCATCCAAAAGTCTGTCTTCCTGCCTGCCTGCCTCCCAACTACCTACCTACCTACCTATCTATTTACCAATATAGATCTATCTATCTATCTATCTATCTATCTATCTATCTATCTATCTATCTATCTATCTATCTACCTACCTATCTACCTATCTATACATCCACCCAAAAGGTCTGTCTGTCTTCCTGCTTGCCTGCCTGCCAACTACCTATCTATCTATCTATCTATCTATCTATCTATCTATCTATCTATCTATCTATCATCTATCTACCAATATATCTATCTACCAATATATCTATCTGCCTGCCTCCTTCCCTCCCTCCCTCCCTCTCTCTCTCTCTCTCTCCATCCTCCATGTTTGAAGCGCCAGCCCTGCAGGCACATTGGGGAAATAGAGCAAGGCTAGTCTGGGAGGGAAGGAAGGAGGGAGGGGGGAGAGAGAGAGAGAGAGAGACCTGATGCATCAGATTGAATGAGGCCTAGTTTAGACAGAGGCCCTTTTCCACCTTGAAACCTCTTTGGCTTCTATTAAAGGTTTTGTGGACAAAACATGGTCAAGACTATCAGGAAGCTCTCACATTTTGTTGAGGCTTTAAATAGGATCCATTGGACCAGATCTCCACCCTAAAAATGACTTTCCCCCAATGTGTTACAGTGCCAATTCTGAAGAAGGCAAAACCAAAATGTACTGGTAAATTACAAGAACACACACACACACACACACACACACACACTCACCCCTCTAACCCTGCTGGAGCAGGTGATTGGATAGATATCTCATTATCTTTCCCTCCCTCCCTCCCTCCTTCTTTATTTCTTTTTCTTTCTGTCCATTCCTTCCATCCCCCCCTTCTTTGTCTGTCCCTTTTTCTTTCTTTCCCTTTTCTCTTTCTTTTCTCTCTCTCTTTCCCTCTCTCAAGCTCACCCCTTTAGATCAGGGGTCGCCAAACTTTTGGACCTCAGGGACCACCAAACTCATAATTTTAAATCCCAGAGATCACTAATATGAATTTTGACTGACGGTGGCTTTCTAGTGTTGGTGGAAGAGAGAGAGAGAGAGAGAGAGAGAGAGAGAGAGAGATCCGATCCAACCCCTCTCTCTCCCTCTCTCTCTCACACACAGGCAGGGGTGGGATTTAGACCCCTGATCTAAAGCTGTCAAAACTCCAAAAACAGGTCAAGTCGCTCTGGGGAGGCCAGTCATAAATTAGAACACTTGCTAAACAACCAGCCATTAAGTGAGGACCACTTGTATTTGGTTAGCCAGTCACTTGGCCACGCCCACCCACTCACATGACCATCAAGCCACACCCTCAAATTAGCCCACGCCCACAGAAATTTGAATCCCACCCCTGGTTGGGGGCATTGAGGATGAGTTTGTAGCACCAAGGGGACTTAAAAAGTTTGGGAACCACTGCTCTACACGAAACAAGGAGTCACACAATCCACTATCACAATATCCAGCCAAAATCAAAATCATAAAAAAAAAAAAAAAAAAAAATATATTATTATATTATTTTTTTTTTTAAAAAAAAAAGGTGGTCATTGCCCCCCCCCCCCCCCCCCCTTAACCCCCCTAAAATAAAAAAAAAAAAAAAATTTTCAACGCTACTATACATTAAACAAGATGTAGCTATCATCACAGAAATCAGAAGCATTGATAATAATAACAACATGATGGTTTTGTTGATTTAAAGAATGATTTGATTTTTTTTTGACAGATGGATTTGATGATTGCTAAAATAATTAAGATTTATCTTTATCTTTTTTGAGGGGGGAATGGGCACTACTATCTCATTAAACAAAGAGGTGAGTGTAGCTATTTCATATCACTGGAAGAAGAAATCAGAAGTCATTCTTTGCAAATAATAATAATAATAATAATGGTTTTCCTTTGCTTTTAAAAATATTTTCCTGCACCTTTATCGTACTTTGTCTTCTTTATCTTTATCTTTCTTTCTGATTGTTGCATTTTCCTTCTCCTATCTATCCCATGAAAACAAGCCTGTGAGGTGAGTTGGGCTGAAAGAAAAAGACTGGCCCAAGGTCATCCATCCAGCTTTCATGCCTAAGGTGGGACTAGAACTCACAGTCTCCTGGTGATTGGCCCATGATCATCCAACCACCTGTCTTGCCTAAGGCGGGGCTAGAACTCAAAGTCTCCAGGTGATTGGCCCATGATCATCCAGCCAGCTGTCTTGCCTAAGGTGGGGCTAGAACGTAAAGTCTTCTGGCGATTGGCCCAAGGTCACCCAGCCATGCCCAAGACAGGACTAGAGCTCACAATCTCCCACTTTCTAGCCTGCTGCCTTAACCATTACACCAAACTGGCTCTTTCAATTGGATTGAGTGACCCGCTTGCCACCAGCTGAGCATGTGAGCAAGCCACAGTCCCAGCAATAGTAATTAGGTTTGTCTTGCTCTGAGAAGATTAATTTCTCCACCGAACAAACAATTATAGCCCGAGTCCTGCCTCCACAGAAGAGCTCGGTCCAGGGATGGATTTCAATTAGGGAAGTTAAGCTCTCCTTTGTATGAGGAAAGGGGAAAAGATAACAAGCAGGATTATTAAATTAATCTTGCAATCATGGCGACATCACAAAAAGATTCTCAATTTACTTGCCCACCTCTCAGGGGGAACAATTGAGTAGATCGATTGTATTGCTGTGTTGTAATAAATTGATAGATAGAAAAGATCTGGAATGAAACGGTGCTGCTGTTTCTCTTTAGCTTAGCTGATCCTGAAGTCTGTGGTTTACGATTTTAAAATATGCCTTTCAATGTTTTTTGAAAAAAATGCATGCAAGGAAGACAACAGAAGAACAAGACTCTAAAGAAATAGCTGTTAAAAATCAGAGCAGTTTTATTTAGAAGTACCTTATAAAGCGAGAGCCAGTTTGGTCTAGTGGTTAAGGCACCAAGCTAGAAACTAGAAGTTTGGGAGTTCTAGTCCAGTCTTAGACCTAAAAGACATCTGGATGACTTTGGGCCAAGGAGACTGTGAATTCTGGTCCCACCTCAGCCATGAAATCCAGCTGGACGATACTGGGCCAGTAACTCTCTTTCAGTCCAACCCACCTCACAGAGTTGTTATTGTGGAGGAAAAAGGTAGGAGTGTTAGATATATTTGCTACTTTGAGTTGTTTCTAACAAATAGTAAAAACAGGAAATAAATAAATAAACCTTCAACTTGATAGTTGTCTTGGTAATAAAATAATGTAGTTCAGCCTTGGCCTAAACCAAATAACCTCATAGATTATCTCCATCAACACTGACAGGAGAAGCCACTAGAACACAGGAGTCAAACTTGTGGTGTCACGTAGCTGTCATATTTTTTCCTAGCCACACATCCTCCTCGCCCTTGGCTAATAAGTGATTTAAAAAATTAAAAAGCTTACTCTCTATTTTGTATTTCTGAGTCAGTCTAATAAAGTCATTTCTTTGCCGCAGTTTAATAGATAAAACATCCTTAATCTCCCTGACCTACACAGATTTTTATTCATCACATTTTGCAGATAGCTTGATAATCATTCAGCTATTGTCCCGGCATTCTAAAAAAATGATAGTTCAGCCTAGAATCATTGAACAATATTCTACTTTTGTCATTATGATTGGTACCAAGGATGAATATTCACAGTATTGTGAATCACATTAAGGCCTTCACATATAAAATTCTTGAGGCCCCTTTTTCTAGGAATAATTGTTCATTTTCTTTCAGCTAGTTAAAACCGTTCTCCCATCTCCTGAATAGTAAATTCTGCTAAGGGGTATTTGTCACTGCCCTATAACTGCCTAATGAAACTATCGGTTGCTTCTGTTTAAAGGAGATTAAGATTGCCAAGTGTCCCCAAAGCTCTTTTCAATACTCTTGAGGTCTATAAACTGTTATATCTCATCAAGTCCTTCTAATTGCCAGTTGGGGTATTAAAGAAGAGGTGAGCAGAATTCTGAAAACTCAGTATCCTAATGAATAAAAAAAAAATAACAAAACAGAACTAATAAAATCTTCATTTTGGCAGCTGGGACTTTTGTGCAGGATTATTATTATTTCCCATTTTGAAGATGGCTACCTTCTTGGTGAATAATGTGAAACCTATAACAATAATTGCATGTTTAAGAAAGGAAAGGGAAAAGAGGAAGGAGAGAGGGTGGGGATAAATAAAGTTCAACAGCCAATTAGATGGAGTGGCTAAGACTGGCCCAGAAACTTGGAGGCTGTGAATTCTACTCCTGTCTTTGGCATGAAAGCCAACTGGGTGACTTTATGGCAAATCACAATGAGATTGTGTGTTCTAGTCCCACTTTAGGCATGAAAGCCAGCTGGGTGACTTTGTTCCAAACATCAGAAGACAGTGAGTTCTAGTACCACCTTAGGCACGAAAGCCAGCTAACTAACTTTGGTCGAGTCACTCCCTCTCTCAGCTCAACTACTTCACAGGATTCTTGTTGTGAGGTAAATAGGAGAAAGAAGGAGTATTAAGAATGCTTGCTCCCTCAAGCTACTTGGGATAAATAAATCATTTCAAGTTGGCCACAATCAGGTGCAGAAATCTTGCTGCTATCTGATTTCTGGTCACCCATATATTCCAACTTAATCCCAGAGACATCTTTATTGAAGAACTGGGGCAAGGGATGAATGTATGGGAGATCACAGTGAGGCATTCTAGAGGTATAATCCACTATTCATGGATCTCTTCACATTCATAAGTAACGACACTCTTGGGCATTATTATGATGGTACTTTTCCAGTTCTAATAAAGGAGAATTATTTGTAGTTCAGAGTTGAACTGAGGGGTCCTTGGTGGTCTCTGAGCTTGGTTGTTTTCTTGCAGACATTTCATTCCTAAACCAGGTAACATCATCAGTGTTAACAAGAAGTGGGATTTGCTCTGCCTTTATATACCAGTGGCTTGCCCTATCATTATTGGTAGGAGTTTATAGCTCTGTAGTCCATAGTTGGTGGATAAGGACAGAATAGTAAGATTGCAGACAAATAGTTAATCTAACCGCTTAAGGCCTCTGTTGAATGAAACATGCTTCCTGGTGATTACCTGGACAGGTGATGTTGTTTTCTCAGCAACAGCATCAATGTAATTTGCCATTAATTCTTCTTTCAAATTCCCAGTCTAGTCTACAGCCTTAGGATTTTCTGCTGGTCCCTATCTGAGCATTAATGAAGTCTTATTTCTCCAGCTTTTTCAAGGTTGGCCAATCTCAACAAGAAAATGCCCCCTGCTGTGACTTTAGCCTAACCTATTAGGAAACATGTAGTGAAAGTGTTGATGTCATAATTCTACATAACCCATTTGTAATGAGATTAGAGATGTTAAGAGAGAAAGAGAGATGACCAACGATTCATGAACCAGAGTTTTATTTGCTAAGTTTTGAAAAATTAAATATTTTTGTTTATTTTCATGAAAAGCATTCTGTCTCTCTTTTAGCTCAGCTGCATAATTGACCTTTTGGTTGAAGATTCTCTGGAAACTTACATCCTTCTTTGCTTTTGCAAATGTTTACATAAGTCTTCATGCTGAGCATGAAAAAGCAGTCAGGTGTCAGAAAGAATACTCTAATAGAGCACTGCACACCAGAACAACTAGACACAAGGACAGTTTTTCCCCCGAACGCCATCACTCTGCCAAACAAATAATTCCCTCAGCACTGTCAAACTATTTACTAAGTCTGCACTACTATTAATCTTCTCATCACTTCTTATCACCCATCCCTTTGTGACTGTATGACTGTAACTTGGTTGCTTGTATTCTTATTATTTCTATTTACTGTTTCCTAGTATGGTTTGATTGTTTATTGTACCCTATGACTATTATTAAGTGTTGTACCTTATGATTCTTGACTCTTGGTGAATGTATCTTTTCTTTTATGTACACTGAGAGCATTTGCACCAAGACAAATTCCTTGTGTGTCCAATCACACTTGGCCAATAAAAGAATTCTATTCTATTTTGTTCCTCTCATTCATTTATTTGTGGTGACTCAGTGGTTAGAATGCAGTACTGCAGGCTATTTCTGCTGACTGCCGGTTGCCTGCAGTTTGGCAGTACAAATCTCACCAGGCTCAAGAATGACTCAGCCTTCCATCCTTCTGAGGTGGATAAAATGAGGACCCAAATTGGTGGGGGCAATAGGCTGACTCTGTAAACTGCTTAGAGAGGGCTGTAAAGCACTGTAAAGCAGTATACAAGTCTAACTGCTATTGCTATTCTCTTAAGCTCAAAAAAGGAACCCCAAGGCACAGTTATACAAAGGAATGAAATTTGAAGTAGTCTGGTAGCACATTTCTCTCTAATTAATTTTATTAAAAGGCATAAGCTTTTGTGAGCTGCAGCCCACCTCAATGGGTGCGTAGAATAGCTAGACTGATATATGATTTAAATTTATGCCAGTCTAGACACACTACGCATCCAATGAATTGAGCCGCAGCTCACAAATGCTTATGGCTTTTAATAAAATAGGCTAATCAAAAATGAGGTGCTATCAAATTCCTTCTGATTTTTCTTTTGCTAATCACGGCTCTCACACTATAGGTTCTGCAGAACCATGGAGCCAATGAGTAAAAAGGCAGCTGTCTGTGCTAAGTACAAAAGTCAAAATGAGAAAAAAAAAATCATTCCAACCCACTCAGGACTTGGCAATATCTTTCCCATACATCCAATTATTCGAAGAAGCAACTTTCAATTGGAAGAATAGCAATAGCCAAAGCATTTAGGCTTACATATTGCTCCATACAGCACTCTCTGGGTGGTTTACAATGGATTTACATATTGCCTCCCACAATCTGGGTCCTCGTTTTACCGACCTTGGAAGGATGGAAGACTGAGTCAACCTGGAGCCCCATCAGGATCGAACTCCTGGAAGTGGGCAGAGTTCACCTGCAACACGGCATTCTGAACACTGTGCCACCAGGGCTCCTCCTCCTAAAGAAAGCATTGCACACAACAAGGCCAAAGCTAACTGGCAGCATTCAGATGCAGAGAAGGTCCTGTCCTGTAGCCACTGTTGAAGAAGGAAAAATTGTTCTCAGCTGTAAGGTTGTGTGCATATAGTGTAAGGGGACAACACTTTGTTCTTTGCCTCAAGCCCTCCCCAAAAAAGTTCTAAAGACATTCTTGGCCCAATTGCTGTACACTGGCGTTGTTGACCATTTTGTTTAATAAATTGATTGATTGATATGCTTCCCATCTCATTGTTTTGGAGACGTTCTTGACCCAATTGCTGTACACTGGGGTTGTTAAGGTATTCCCTGTTAGGAGAATGAGTGCACTCAGGGAAATGTAGTGAGAGTGGTGTTGAATAACACACAACTAGCACACAGATACACTGAATAATAAAATGTAAGTTTTACTTCCAGTAAATGGGTAAACAAAGTGCAATAAACAGTCCAAATCATACATGGTTAAAGCAATTAGTATTCAAAACAATCAGTCCAGGGATAATCCAAAAACGAAGTCCAGTATCATAAACAAAGTCCAGTAAACAGAGTTTGCTAACAGTTGCAAGACTCACAGTAATCCAAGTAGAATGACAATCAGGCAATACGGCAAAACAGGAAATGCAAAAAGAAAGAAACCAGGTTTCTGGCTCCATCTTATGGCCATTGGAGGAACCTCAGCCAATTATACTTACAGCATTCTCTTAAAGATACAGTATTTAATAACTATCCTGGTTTATAGGTGACTATCATTCCTAACAGGGGTTCTTGAATATTTTGTTTAATTGGTTGATTGATTGATATGTTATCCTTTTCATTAAAATGTTCTGGAGACATTCTTGGCCCAATTGGAGTTCTTGAACATTTTGTTTAAAAAATTGATTGATTGATTGATATGCCTCCCATCTCATTGTTTTGGAGACATTCTTGGCCCAACTGCTGTACACTGGGGTTCTTGAACATTTTGTTTAATCAATTGTGTCAACATATTGAGATTTAATAGCTGTCCGGCTGTTGTAAGGCTGATGCAACGAGGATGAATCAGCATGTTTATTGCCGCTTTAAGATTGAGGATGGGTCCCACAGGGTTTTACCACTTTAAGAAGCTGTCTATATAAATGAAGCCATGAGAGGGGTTACCTGTATCTCCTTGTGCTCTATCTTGTGACTGTTCCTCAGGTATCCTAAACCCATGCCATAAATGACTTTAATGGGAATTGGACCAAGAAGAAAACCGGTAACCAGTGCAGTTCACACAACAGCAGAATAGCTTCTATCCCCTCCTACAACAGATTCATAAGCCATCTCTTCCCATGTAGATTCTACTTGCTCTAAAGCTGGAGAAGGAGAAGGAGAAGGAGAAGGAGAGGAAGAGGGGGGAGGGGGAGGAGAAGGGGGAGGAGAAGGGAAGGGGGAAAGAGAGAAGCTCAAAATCACCCAATCTCACTCTGTGGATTTAAAAAATACTCCTTGACTTTAATTCAGCCCAAGGGAAGACATAATGAAGGAAATTGCCTCAAGTTTTCCTTATTGTATTGTATTGTAGTGTATTGTTTTGACACGGTGGCGCAGTGGTTAGAATGCACTACTGCAGGTTACTTCTGCTGACTGCTGTGTGCCTGCAATTTGGCGGTTTGAATCCCACCAGGCTCCAGATTGACTCAGCCTTCCACCCTTCCGAGGTGGGTAAAATGAGGATCCAGATTGTTGGGGAGCAAGAGGCTAACTCTGTAAACTGCTTAGAGCTTAGGTCTGTAGAGCATTGTAAAGCAGTATATAAGTGCTATTGCTATGGCTTTGCATTGCATTGTACTGTACTGTACTATATTGGTAGTCCTCGGTTTATGACCACAATTGAGTCCAAAATTTCTATTGCCAAGTAAAAGAGTTGATAAGAGACTTTTGCCCCATTTGACACCTTCCTTGCCACTGTTATTAAGTGAATCTGGCTTCTCCGTTGACTTTGCTTGTCAGAAGGTCACTAATGATGATCATATGACAATGGGACACTGCCACTGTCATAAATATGAACCAGTTATCAAACATCCAAACTTTGATCATGCAACCATGAGGATGCTGCAACAGTCATAATTGTGGGAAAGCGGCCATAAGTCACTTTTTTTTTTCAGCGCTGTTGTAACTTCAATTGGTCAGTAAAGGAATAATTGTAAGTCGAGGACTACCTGCATTGCATTGTGTCATGTGGTATTGTGTTGCATTGGAGCTGTCAGCATTAAGAGAGTGGTAACACTAGAACTAACGCTATGAAAGACCCAGGATATATGTGCAATTTAGACACAAGAAAGAAGATTTTCTTCCTACAGTTGTAGATCAGTGGAATACAGAACCAGGTGAACTTGCATCTTGGCTTTTGCTACAGTCCTTTAAACAGAGTCAGGGACCATCAGCTATTGGGTTGGTATGGGGGGGTGGGGTTGAACTTCATTACCACCTCCAGAGGTGGTATTCAGCAGGTTCTGACCAGTTCTGGAGAACCAGTAGCGGCCATTTTGAGTACTTTGAAGAACCGGCAAATCCCACTCTGACTGGCCCCGCCCCCATCTATTCTCAGCCTCCTGAGTTCCGTCTGATTGGCTGGGTCTTCTTTGTTGCCCTGCACAGGGGAACAGAGCTGGAAAGCAGGTTAGTGGGGTGGGGAGGGAATGGAGATTTTACAGTATCTTTCCCTGCCACTCCCACCAAGCCACGCCCACAGAACTAGTAGTAAAATCATTTGAATCCCATCACGGCTCCCTTTTACCTCCATGATTCTGTGATAAAACGTTCTGTCTTCAAGAAATAGTCGGAGCCTTTTTCCCTTCCTCTGGAGAAGTGCTGAGAATCTGTCCACTCCGTTTCTCCATCTATCTAATCAGATGGAGAATTTCCCAACATTACTAATACAGGTAGTCCTCCACTTACAACGGTTCTTTTAGTGGCCATTCAAAGTCACAACGGTGTTGAAAAAAGGGACTTATGGCTGTTTTTCACACTTCTGACCGTGGCCACATCCCCATGGTCATCTAATGAAAATTCAAGCACTTGGCAACTGGTTCATATTTACGATGGTCACAATGGCCCGGGGTCATCAGATCCACTTTTGCACCCTCCTGACAAGCCAAATCAATGAAGAATCTGGGTTTGCTTAACATCAGTATGACTCACTTAACAACGGCAGTGGGTCACTTAACAACACTGGCAAGAAGGGTTGTAACATGGGATCAAACTTGCTTATCCAATGCCTCCAGTGGTGGGATTCAAAAAAATTTACTACTGGTTCTGTGGGCATGGCTTGGTGGGCATGGCAGGGGAAGGATACTGAAAAATCCTCATTCCCTCCCCACCCCACTAACCTGCTTTCCAGCTCCTTTCTCCTATGCAGAGCAACAAAAGAAGACCCAACCAATCAGCTGGGACTCGGGAGGCAGAGAATAGATGGGGGTGGGGCCAACTAGAGGTGGGATTTGCCGGTTCTCTGAACTACTCAAAATTTCCACTACCGGTTCGCCAGAACAGGTCAGAACCTGCTGAATTCCACCTCTGAATGCCTCCCTTAGCGACATCAAATTTGGGGCTCCAATTGTTGTCCTAAGTCGAAGACTGTCTTGTATTGAGAATAGATACAAATTTCTGAGTAAATCGCTGTAGGAATAACAGAGCGGCAGCTACAGCATCCAATAGAGCAACATTCAGGACCTCGGTATCATAAAACCGTGGATTTCTTAAATAGCCAAGCAGCTGTGACCCATATAGGAATGGTGCCAGACTGTCTCGTATGAATGAGGATTAAATTATTGATACGGCGTTGGTGTGCCGGCTGTGGATATAGCCATCAGCAACAGGAGTACCAGATGCTCCATTAACCATTTATGGCTTTGTACCAGCTGACCTTGTCTTTTTTTCCCAGCATCTCCAAAGAAGAGGACGAAGAGATTCCCTTGGCTTCTCTCTGAGAGTTGACAACACAAATTCATCTACCCATCTGCTTTGTTTTCCGAGTGAGCTCATCAGGAAACATTATGACAAGGCATTGGCAATTTGGATGTAACTGTGTCTATGACTTATACACTATTGATTTTTCAGAACTGGCTCTTGTGAGGAATCATAGAGTTGGGAATTGGCCTAGATCACCCGCTTCCTCCCTCTCCATCGAAAATCTAATTTAACTGAGGAAACTTAAAGGCACATACAGGCAGACTGAGGAAACTTAAAGACACATACAGGCAGATTGAGGAAACTTAAAGTCAAAGATACATACAGACAGACTGAGAAAACTTAAAGTCAAAGACACATACAGGCAGACTGAGGAATCTTAAAGACACATACAGGCAGATTGAGGAAACTTAAAGTCAAAGACACATACAGGCAGACTGAGGAAACTTAAAGTCAAAGACACATACAGGCAGACTGAGGAAACTTAAAGACACATACAGGCAGATTGAGGAAACTTAAAGTCAAAGACACATACAGGCAGACTGAGGAAACTTAAAGTCAAAGACACATACAGGCAGACTGAGGAAACTTAAAGACACATACAGGCAGATTGAGGAAACTTAAAGTCAAAGACACATACAGGCAGACTGAGAAAACTTAAAGTCAAAGACACATACAGGCAGACTGAGGAATCTTAAAGACACATACAGGCAGATTGAGGAAACTTAAAGTCAAAGACACATACAGGCAGACTGAGGAAACTTAAAGACACATACAGGCAGATTGAGGAAACTTAAAGTCAAAGACACATACAGGCAGACTGAGGAAACTTAAAGACACATACAGGCAGATTGAGGAAACTTAAAGTCAAAGATACATACAGGCAGATTGGGGAAACTTAAAGTCAAAGACACATACAGGCAGATTGAGGAAACTTAAAGTCAAAGATACATACAGGCAGATTGAGGAAACTTAAAGTCAAAGATACATACAGGCAGATTGGGGAAACTTAAAGCACATACAGGCAGACTGAGGAATCTTAAAGACACATACAGGCAGATTGAGGAAACTTAAAGTCAAAGACACATACAAGCAGACTGAGGAAACTTAGACACATACAAGCAGACTGAGGAAACTTAAGGGCACATACAAGCAGACTGAGGAAACTTAAAGGCACATACAGCCACCATTGAGCCTAATGTTTCCGTTGCTAATCAAGGCGGTTACTACGTGAGTTCTGCCTCTCTAGGTGGTTTACAATGGATTTGCATATTGCCCCCCAACAAACTAGATCCTCATTTTACCGACCTCGGGAGATGGAAGGCTGAGTCAACCTGGAGCCCCGTCAGGATCGAACTCCTGGCAGTGTGCAGAGTTTGCCTGCAACATGGCATTCTGAACACTGCACCACCAGGGTTCCTCTTCCTAAAGAAAGCATTGCACACAAGCCCAAACCTAACCAGCAGCATTCAGATGTGGAGATGGTCCTATCCTGTAGCCGCTGTTGAAGAATGAATATTTTTTTCACCTGCATGTACTGTAGCGCAAGGGGACAATATTTTGCTCTTTGCCTCAAGCTCTCCCTACCCAAAAAAGTTCTAGAGACATTCTGGGCCCAACTGCTCTTCAATGGGTTCTTGAATGTTTTATTTATTTGATTGATTGGTTGATTGATTGATTTAGCTAGCTCATCAGGAAACATTATGACAATGCAGTGGTAATTTGGATGTAACTGTGCCTATGATTTACACTATTGATTTTCAGAACTGGCTATTATGAGGAATCACAGGGTTGGGAGTTAGCCTAGATCGCCCACTCCCTCTCTGTGGAAAATTTAATTTAACCGAGGAAATTTAAAGCCACATACAGGCAGTCCTTGACTTATGGACACCATTGAGCCTAACAGTTCCGTTGCTAAGCAAGGCAGTTGTTAAGTGAGTTGTGCCTCATGTTATGACCTTTTTGACACAGTTGTTAGGTGAATCATGCAGTTGTTAAGCGAATCTGGCTTCCCCGAATCTGCTTTTCAGAAGCTGGCTGGGAAAGTTACAGATGGTGATCACATGACCTTAAGAAGGTACACTGTTATGTCCTGAGGACTCAAGGAGTTCTCACTCAGGTCCACTCACTTTACGTGGGCGTTATTCCCCCATTCCCATTGGTTGGCTCTCCCCAGCAGCCAGCTATAAATGCAGGCTGCGGGGTCCAACCGGTTGCTGATTGCTGCGAGCCAGTTCCAGGCTTGGCAAGCACGGTCAGCCCTTTATTGTAAAATAAAGTATTGTTGCACTCATGCTCTGGTTCAGCCTCTCATTGCTCAAACAAAACACTGGCGACGAGGATGGGATGGCTACCAGAAGCACCTTGCAACCGCTGAGTCACTAGCCACCGATCCACAGCCCAGAGAGAGCGATCGGCTGGCGACAAGGGAAACGCTGATCCGCAGCCAGAGAGAGCGGTCAGCTAACGAAACGAGCGATCAAAAAGAGCAAACGCAGATCCGCAGCCAGAGAAAGCGGTCTGAGTCAATAGTTAGAAGCGCCTGTAGCCGCTTGTTAGCCCCGCACGGGAAAGTGAAGCGCTGCGAGCCGCAGCCGCTCTGCATTTGGCGCGAAATTCAAACGGGTGTCATTTGAATTTCGAGCCGGTAGGAATCACAGCACAGCGCTGTAGAGAGTCACTAACGCCCACTTTTTTTGGCGCGAATCAAGACACCTCCAACGGCTAGCAGCCAACGTGGTAACCCAGAGAGAGAGAAAGAGAGGGTAGCAAAAACCTCTCCAGAGCTGATATCACTAGTAACTCACGAGCGCCGTAGTCCCAGAGAGATTTTTTCCGCAGGTAGCCCAGCCGTTCCAGCACCATGAGTTCCAATCCAGTATTCCCGGCGTTTAAACCAGACGAAGAGAAGTGGGAATCGATAAGAACCGTTTCAATCATTACATCGATGCGGTCGGCCTGGCGGATGCGGAGAGCATCGGAAAAATCCTATTTCCTAATCTACTGCGGAGCCACCGCTTTATACCGCTGCAGCACTCGTGGCGCCGAGAGAATTGAAAAACGCTCCGTGGTCCGGAAGTTGCTTGAGATCCTCACAAACCACTACGCTCCCAGGCCTTCACAAATCGCCAGGAGGTTCACGCCCGAATGAGGAAGCAATCAAGTAAGGAGACCATCAACCAATATATGGCCGCCCTCAGAACAGCAGCCCTGCACTGCGGGTTTGGAACATACCTGGAGGACATGCTCCTCGATCAATTAGTTTGTGGGGTCAAGGATCTCCACCTACAGAGGCGACTGCTAGCTAAAAAGACCTCAACCTCGCGCAAGCGGTAGAGGAGGCCCTAGCAGCCGAGCTAGCAACGAACTCAGCCACCGAAATTCAGGGCCCAAGCGCCAAGCTAGCATCGCTCCCAGTCCATTCGAAGAGGTGGAAGCGGAGGAAGCCCACAACGATGAGAACGATGTCCATCGCCTCACCAATGACAGACGGTCGCAGGTAGGGGCCAAACAAGAATACACCGGTCCACCCAAGCACATCACTCTGTGCCTAGCCTGTGGGGATCACATCAAAGGGCCACCTGCAAGTTTAAAGGAGCCGCTTGCAACAACTGCCATAAGAGGGGGCACATTGCAGAGTCTGCCAAGCCCCCAAAGCGCTGCACACAGACCCCCGTCCTCGCACTCGGGACCTCAGAGGCAAGTATTAAACTGTCGCACGCACCGCCTTGCCAGGCGATTGCCACACTGTTAGTAAAATTTCTCTCTCCGCTTCCCTAGAAGGTAAACCGTCACATGGAGGTTGACACAGGGTCAGCGCTCTCAATAATCTCGTGGAACACCCTCAAGAGACTCCACCCCAGCCTATCTACTACCCGGCTTCAGAGATGCCAGTTCGGTCTGAAGGACTACCAGGGGAAGGCCATTCCCGTGATCGGCAGAGGCAAGTTCTTTGTCAGTTTTAGAGCTTTTAAAGGCCACCTACCTCTAGTGGTAGTTAACGGCAATCTACCCACCTTATTGGGGCTCGATTGGTTTCCCCACCTCGGCCTAGGGTTAACAGGAGTCCATGCTGTCTCAACCTCAGACACTGACTCCTTATTCGCTGACTACGCAGATGTGTTCAGCGAGGAGCTGGGGTGTTATAATGGAACCCCATCTCGCTCACCGTTGACCCCCAGGCAGTCCCAATCAGATTAAAACCACGTAGAGTTCCATTTGCTATTCGACCAAAACTAGACGCTGAATTGGATAAACTACTAAAACAAGGGGTCATTGAGCCAACAGATTTCGCCAAGTGGGAGACGCCATTGTCACACCCTCAAAAAGATGGTAGCCTGAGAATTTGCTCGACTACAAGACAACAATCAATAAATATTTACAAGTTAGCGCCTACCCTGTGCCCGTCATTCAGCACTTATTGCACACATTCGAACCGGGCAGTATTTTTGCTAAATTGACATGTCTCAAGCATATCAACAGTTCCCTGTTGATAACCAAACAGCGGAACTTCAGACCATCGCCACCACAGGGGTGCCTTCCGATGCAAGCGCCTCCAATTTGGCGAAGTGTTGCCCCGGTATTTTTCAGTCCCTCATGGAGCGGATTTTACAGGGCCTCCCTGGTGTAGTACCCTACTCGACGACATCTTGGTCTCGGCCAGGGACAGACCCCAACTCTTCCAGAGAGTGCGAGCAGTGTTAGAGAGGTTCAGACAGCATGGCCTCAGGTTAAAAAAGAAAATGTGCCATTGCCACTAGACAGGTGGACTTTCTGGGTTATAAAATTGACGCCTCTGGCATTCACCCCTGGAGTCCAAGGTTAGGGCGATCCACGAAGCTCCCACACCGACCTCCAAAACGGAGCTACAAGCTTTCTTGGGGCTCCTAAACTTTTATGCATCCTTCTTGCCCCATAAAGCCTCAGTAGCCGAACCCCTACACAGATTACTAGACAAAAAGTCACCGTGGCACTGGGGGCACAAAGAAGACCAGGCGTTTAACGCCGTCAAATCACTACTTACGCCAGAGGCAGTGCTCATCCAATTCGACCCCAACCTTCCTTTAGTACTGGCAGCAGACGATCCCCTTTGGAATTGGGGCGGTCCTTAGTCACAGACTCCCCAATGGCGCCGAGGCCCCCATCGCTTTTTCTCCAGGACGCTCTCGGCCACGGAGCGAAATTACAGCCAAATAGACAAGGAAGCCCTAGCAGCTGTTGCAGCCGTGAAAAAGTTTCACGAATTCCTTTTGGCCATTTTTCGAACTGGTCACCCACCATAAGCCCTCCTGGGCCTACTGGCCGGCGACAAACAGACACCTCAAGTCCTTTCCCTAGAATGACAAGGTGGACACTTTTCCTAGCGGCCTATTCATACAAACTTATTCACCGCCGGGCAAAACTCTATCCCACGCCGACGCTCTCAGTCGCTGCCCCTTACCCCGCTCCGGCTGAAGACCCAGCTCCTGTCAACGCCATTTTTGAAATCACCCAGTTGGACCTGCCCATCACCGCCCTTGACATCGCCGCTAAAACCAAGGCAGACCAAACGCCGCCCAGGTGCTCGACTGGGTGAGGAGGGGTGGCCGGGAGGCAACGTCGATAACAAATTCGCACCCTTTAAGACTCGCATGCAGGAGCTGTCCAGTTTGCAGGGTTGTCTACTGTGGGGCACTCGAGTGGTCATTCCGACCTCGCATGCACTCCGAGTCCTGGAGGCGCTGCACCGAGGACACCCCGGCATTGTGAGAATGAAGGCGTAGCACGCAGCTACGTGTGGTGGCCGGGTCAGACGAGGACATTGTCAATTGGGTAAGTTCCTGCAGCATTTGCCAGGAATCCCGCCCTGCTCCCCCTATCGCCACCCCTACCAGATGGGAGAGCGCCAACGCCCTTGGTCTAGAATCCATATCGATCTGGCAGGCCCCTGCATGGAAAGATGTTCCTAGTGGTCGTGGACGCTTATTCCAAATGGATAGACGTGGCGCAGCTATCCACGACCACCACACTAGCAATCACCAACGTGTTAACACGCCTGTTCGTTACACATGGACTACCCGACTCCATTGTCTCCGATAATGGCCCACAGTTCGCATCAGTAGAATTCAGCCGTTTTGTTGCCAACCTGGGCATTCGCCACATTTTCACAGCCCCATTTCACCCTGCCAGTAATGGGTTGGCTGAAAGGGCCGTCAGACCACCAAAGAGGCCCTCGCTAGGTTTGGCAGGGATGACTGGCACCACAAACTCGCACGGTTCCTGATGAGCCAACACTCAACCCCTGTGCAGTCACCAATAAGTCCCCAGCGGAACTTCTGATGGGCCGGCGCCTGAGGACTGTATTGGACAGATTGCACCCACAATACTGCCCTGACTCTCCCTCGCTTCTACGTCGGGGTTAGACATTTTTGTTACAGGAACCGATATTCGCAAGGAATTTCGCCGGGACCCACTTTGGATTCCTGGCGAGGTCATCGCCATCACCGGCCGAGATCGTATAGAGTCAGGCTGGAGGATGGTCGCGCCTGGAGGAGACATATAGACCAGCTTAGAAGGCGCCTCAGCACCCTTGCCAACAAGAGTCCAGAGTCTCCAGTCGAAGGGGAGCCGCCTCATCCGCCGCCCAGCCACATCGCACTCCAGCGACCAGTCTGCACCAGCGGTCGCTCCGGTCAGCCCAAACTCGGACAACAGCACCCAGAGAGTTGACCAGCCTGATCCAACCCACGAGAGCTCGACCCCAGTAACCAACCCGGTGTTTCCCGAGGATGCCCAGTCCAGAGAGAGTGTTGGCGACACTATGCCGGCTCGACCATCACAGGCTGGTACCGAACAGACAGACAATGTTCCCGAGTTGCGCCTGCTCCGGGCGCCAACACAAACCCCCGTCTACCTCAAGGACTATGCATGTTCGCATCTGGGGGAAGGGGTGTTATGTCCTGAGGACTCAAGGAGTTCTCACCAGGTCCACTCACTTTACGTGGGCGTTATTCCCCCATTCCCATTGGTTGGCTCTCCCAGCAGCCAGCTATAAATGCAGGCTGCGGGGTCCAACCGGTTGCTGATTGCTGCGAGCCAGTTCCAGGCTTGGCAAGCACGGTCAGCCCTTTATTGTAAAATAAAGTATTGTTGCACTCATGCTCTGGTTCAGCCTCTCATTGCTCAAACAAAACATACACGTTCCGTGCTCCTTGGGGTACAGTCATGTTGGCGATAAGACCACAGAGATGGCTTCAAACAACACTGGTTTCTACAGCTAAGGGAGATGAACATTGCCCCCTAGAGTCAGGGTGATGACTGAACAAGGAAAACCTTCACCCTTGACCTTAGGATGGTGAAACTGTCATAAATACATGCCTCTTCTTCCTCTTCCTCTTCTTCTTCCTCTCCTCCTCCTCCTCTTCCTCCTCCTTCCATATCCATCATTGGACATTGGCAATCATGTTGGCCACCTTATTTTTATCAACAGCCACACAAAAAAGTGCTGCTGAGTTTTGTCAAGAACCTCAGAGTACTCATATCAAATGACCTAAGCACCAGAGCTCACTGTAACAAAATTGTCAAAAAGGCATCAAGAGTTGTAAATCTAATCTTATGAAACTTCTCCTCTGGAAATATTGAATTGCTAACTAGAGCATATAAAACTTTTGCTTGCCCAATACTCGAATACAGCTCATCAGTCTGGAACCCGCACTGTATATCGGACATTAATACAATTGAGTGCGTCCAGAAGTATTTCACGAGAAGAGTCCTCCACTTGTGCTTGCAACAGAATTACCTACACCACCAGGCTTGAGATTTGGGGCTTGGACAATCTAGAACTATGCCGCCTATGGTTGGACTTAAGCATAGCACACAAAATTATCTGCTACAGTGGCCAACCAGTCAATGACTGCTTCAGCTTCAACCGCAACAATGCAACAGCAGACAACAGATACAAACTCAATGTAAACCGCTCCAAACTTGATTGCAGAAAGTACGACTTCAGCAACAGAGTGGTCAATGCCTGGAATGCAATACCTACCATCCCTGTCCTATTGTCCCCATTTATTCATACCTATTTCCTGTATTCTTACTCATGTTTATATTTATACCTATTATCTTGTAAGCAATTGACAAATCAAATCAAAAAACTACATTAAAATAAATTAAAAAGTTCTGCTGAGTTTTATCCAAACCAATCCCTTAGATTTCGAAGCTATGATGTTCTTTTTCTGCCTGGACCTCATTTGCCTTCAATCTTTACCTGAAGGATTAAGTGAAGTATGCCAGTTCTGAGTGCCTAAATTTTGATCACATGACCACGGGGATTCTGCAATGATCATTTGTGTGAAAACCATTCATAAGTCACATTTTCAGTGCTGTTGTATGAACAGTCCCTCAACAAATTAAGTTAAGGACTACCAGGATTTCTGGAAATGCAGCCAGTTTTCTTCACAACGTATTAACTTTTGATGGTTTTTTTTAAAAAATGTTGTATAAAACTATTAAGTGCTCCCAATAGCCGCTTCCACCTTGGAGCTACACATTTTGACCCTACTGAGTCAAGGAAGTTTGTCCTGAGAAAAGAAATGTGAATATCCAGTGAAATGGCTTATTCTCATTCCTCATTAATTTCTACCTTTTTCATTCTGTGGTCATGGGGATTTAACTTCCAAATAGAAGATCAGATTGTTAGGAAACGTTCCCTGAGAATAGTTTTACAAGGAAAACAGTAAAAGTCGGGATATACGTGGTAAAAGGAGAAGTGGCAGGAAAAATGCAAGGGGAGAATAGCACGGTGGAGATTAGGGGTGGGGGATGGGGATGCATATAAACATTTGATACTAGAGATCTTGAAGGAAACAGCTGTTCCATAACAGATTAGTCACTTATCATAGATTACACGCTGGCTGCTGTATCCAAGACCTTGACATTGCAACAGGACACCATGATTTTATTTCCTGGCTGCGGGAACCTCTGCAAAAATCAGAGTTGAGGAATCTGATATTTCTTTTCGGAAGCAGAATCAACTCGAGAGGCATTCTGCAGACTTCGACCAGTTACTGAGTCCAAGCACTGAAGGAAGAAATTAAGCTGAATCATCTTCTCCAAAAAAAATTCCAGCATTTTGTTTGCAAAAGGACATATTCACTGCTTTATATCTGTCTTTTATGTCTGTCTGTCTGTCTGTCTGTCTAACGTATCAATTCATCCCTCCATCCAGGGGTGGATGCTGCCAGTATAACAACTAGTTCAGGATACATGTGCTTTGTGCGCGTGAACAGCAATGCAAAACTCCTTACCTGCTATGTTACTTCGGGGGAGTAACACAGCTGAGGAGCGGCAATCCACTCTTCCATGCTGATTAGCTGAGATGATAAAGGGCAGGGCAGGGCAGGGCAGGGGCAGGGGGCAGGCCCACATGATCATCAGAGTGAACCGGTTCACTTCCCGGGGCTAGGAGCAGGGGTGGGATTCTACCAGTTCGCACCTATTCGCTAGAACCGGTTGTTAACATTCTAAGCAGTTCAGAGAACTGGTTGTTAGATGAAATTACTGGCCTAATTCTGTAAGGAAGGCAGGAAGGAAACATTCTGGTGTTGCTTACAGAAATTGCCTCTCCATTAACCCCTATTACATTCTTGGTAGGACTAGACTTCCTGTCTCTGGAACACCTCTGGAGTTTTTTTCCCCTCCTTTGCTGGTACTTTGCTTGTGTGGGGTGACCATTCAAAGTTACAATGGCACTGAAAAAAAGTGACTTATGACCATTTTTCACATGACTGTTGCAGCATCCCCACAGTCATGAGAGGCCAGGCAAGGAGATGTGTGCCTCGATGTGAGTGATAATGAGTTGGCCATGCCCAGCCAATAACATGATCATCAAGCCATGTCCACCCAGTCACATGACCACCAAGCCACACCCACCAACTAAGCCATGCCCACAGAACCATTTGTTAAAAAATTTGAATCCCACCCCTGGCTAGGGGTTTGCCTGAACCAGTCGAAACCGGCAGAATCCCACCCCTGCACCCATCAAATACATCCATTCATTCATTTATCCATCCTTCCATCCATTCTTGCATTGATCAATTGATCCATCGATCCATCTATCCCTCCATCGATCCATCCATCCTCCATCCAATACATTCATTCATTCACTGATCCATCCATCCATCCTTCCATCGATCAATGTATCTTTCCCTCGCTTCATCCCTTCAACCTCCTTCCAATCCATCCATCCAATCCGTTCATCTCTCTAATCCATCCATAAATCTATCTATCAACACGACTTACAACCGTAATTGCCAGGTTCAATTATGATAATAACTTGAGGACTACCTGTACTTGGAAAGCACATGGTTGGAAAAATGCTGGTCCAGATTTCCTAGACTAGCAACTTTCTGATTTGTGAACCAACTCACAGAATTCCCCAGCCAGCATTCTAGAAGTTGAAGTCCACACATCTGAACATTACTAGTATTAAGAAAATCTGGTCTGGATTGTAGATTTTACTAAGCATTGGACTTTTTATCTCTTTGCAATGCACCCTCATTGTACTACTTTTATAACTGTCATGCTGTTCATATCAGGAATTAATTTATTTGGAATCTGGTACCCACATGAAGAAGGTCATGAAAACAAATGAAAATATTAAGAAAAGGGTTGGGAACATGACCACATCTCCCCCTCCCTATTTGTGGTAGTCTCTGAGGCACCATGTGGTTACAGTTAAACCAAAATCCTGACTCACATGATTGGGATTTCCAATCATCCAGGTTACTTCTGAGACAATATGTGTGAAAAGTCCAAATGTATCATCACTGATCATGTGCATTTATGGGATGGAAGAAAATTTACATTCCCTTGAGGATTAAGCACTTGCTAGAACTGCCAGTAAAATTATGTTCTTCTCTTTATCCATTTGTTTTGCAAATGGAAGAAACTTTGGCTTTGACCTGAGCTCATTCTTATGATTTATGAAGCTTCTGGTTTAAAGACAATGGGACAAGATGGGATGGGATGAAATGAGACAAGACAGGATAGGCAAGATGATATGGAATGTGATACGATGATGGAGTGGGATGCAATGGGACGAGAACAAGATGGGAAGGGACGTGACAGGGTTTTATTTTATTTTATTTCATTTTATTTTATTTCATTTTATTTCATTTCATTTCATTTCATTATTTTATATTATTTTATTTTATTATTATTTTATTTTATTTTATTATTTTATTTATTTTGTCGAGCATGCATTTAATAATATATATAAGTATAAACATGATTATTAATACATGAAATAGATACGAATAAAAGGGAACAGTAGGACAGGGACAGTAGGCATGTTGGTGCGCTTATGAATGCCCCTTACAGACCTCTTAGGAAAGGGGTGAGGTCAATAGTAGACAGTCTGAGGTTAAAGTTTTTGGGGTTTGGGGAAGAAACCACAGAGTCAGGTAGAGTGTTCCAGGCATTGACCATTCTGTTGCTGAAGTTGTATTTCCTGCAATCGAGTTTGGTGCAGTTTACGCTGAGTTTGTATCTATTGTGTGCTTGTGTATTGTTGTGGTTGAAGTTGAAGTAGTCATCGATGGGTACGACATTGTAATGGATAATTTTATGTACTACACTTAGGTCAGACCAAAGTCGGCATAGTTCTAAGTTGTCTAAGCCTAAAATTTCAAGTCTGGAGGCATAGGGTATTCTGTTGCGAGTAGAGGAATGGAGGACTCTTCTCGTGAAATATTTCTGGACTCTCTCGATTACATTAATGTCCAATATGCAGGGTGGGTTAGGACAGGGCGGGGCAGGATGGGACGGGACTGGATAGGGTGGGACATGATGCAGTGGGATAGGACAGGATGGGACCAGATGGAATGGGACAGGATGGGATGAGACAAGATGGGATGAGATGGGACAGAACAGGGCAGGATGGGGCAGGATTGAATGGGATGAGGTGGGATGGGATGGGACAAGGTGGAATGGGGTGGGGTGGGATTGGACAGGACAGGATGGGGCAGGATGGGCAAGGCAGGATAAGATGGGATGATGTGGGATGGGATGAGACGGGACAGGATGGGATGGAGAGATATCTGCCTCATTACATTTTCCTGACTCATGATGACATCGCAGAATGCTCAGAAACATTCTGAGAGATGCCTATAAAAGGATGATGAGAAATAAACAGTAAGCATCAGACTTTGGGGGGGAAATCACATTTTTCTCCATAATTCTAGGTGATATGTCATCCTGGCTTCAGGACAAGGTGCAATGCTCTCATCTTCCCAAATGCAGACAAATTAATTCGGAGGAATTCTATGCCACGGCCTCATTGTTTTGAAACTTTTTAAAATAATTGCTCATTGATGTGATCATCGTCAAATCTAGAAATTGACTCCTTGGGTTACATTTCTAAGCAGCTGGTATGATGATCAGGTATCTCCTTTGAAATTAATGACTGCCTTCCCTTTGCTGGAAAACATCATTGCTTTTTCAAAGAGAACCAATATGCTCCTAATGCAAAGTGATGCTTTCCCTAATGAAATAAGATAATTGCACTAATGGCATGGCCAAGGATGCTAAGTTCACAATGTACAACTTATAATGAGGCCTCTAGATCGATACATCTCTTTGCCTAGTCACTCTGAGCAGGCTGAATTATAATATGTTTGAGAAGATTAAAGGCTTTAGGAAATTGTTGGAAGTTAACCCTCCCAGAACCCGAAAGGCCTCCCACATGCCAAATTATTCTGTCTGATAGATCAACAGGAGATGGCTAATGAAAGGGTTAAGGATGCCTCTGGCTCCTTTTCAGCAATGCTATCCTGTTTCGTAGTTCACAGTCCCCTTCGATACAAGGTGTGCTTGATGGGAGGGAGATCTTTCTCTGGGTCCAATTTTAATCTGAGTTAGAGAAGAGAGATGGTTTGGTTTAGTGGTTAAGATGATGGCCTAGAAACCAAGACAGCAGTGGTGGGTTTCAAAAAATTTTTTCCTACAGTTCTATGCACGGTTCTGTGTGAGCACAAGCTAAAAAACCAACAGAATATAGGAGAGATAACAGCAGGGGCAGGTGGGCGGGCCAACCAGAGGTGGTTTTTGCCAGTTCTCCAAACTAGTCAAAATTTTCACTACCGATACACCAGAACCGGTCCAAACCTGCTGAATACGCCCTCTGCAGGAGACTGTGAGTTCTAGTCCTGCCTTGTGATGAAAGTCAGTTGGGTGACATTGGCCCAATGACAGGAGATTGTGAATTCTAGTCCATAAAAGCCAGCGGCATGACTTTCAGCCCAACTGGTTTCATAGGGTTGTTGTTGTTGTTGTTAAAAAAAAATGCGAGGAGGAAGGTGTGTTGCATATGTTTGCTGCCTTGAGTTATTTGTAAACATGATAAAGGTGAGGTACAAATAGATAAAACTGTTCTGACCCACGCCCTTTCCCAACAAATCAAACACAATCCAAAGGGAACAGAAACCTTTTAATGCTTCTGCAAAATAATTAGCTGTGATAAGCACAAGCCTTGCCAAACTGTGGAAGACTTGCCAAAAGATAACAGACAAGAAATAATTTGTAATACAAGAATCTTCACATACAAACTCAGGATACTGGAATGTCCATGAGGCTGGAGTTTCAAAACGTCTTTGCCTTCTGCAAAGAACGTTCGTTTCACAGCTGAAGGAGGGGCCATTACCTTGCAGCCTTACTCCTGAGTCACCTGTGCTGTTGTAGCTGCTCTTTCCTATAAGCAATCCTGCGTGCATGAGCACTTGGCACAGGCTCCTCGAGAACCTCCTCATCGCTGCTGCCAGCCCCCACAATCTCTGAAGGCAGCAGTCCACTCCCCAATGGTCCTGGCCCCTCATCTGAGTCCTCGCTCTCCTTAGCCGTCTGTACCTGCTGCCGGCTAACCACAACAAAAATGAAGCAAGTGTGCTTGGAAGAAGATGAAATTCTCTGTTATTATTATTGATTCATTGCACAGTAAGCCAGAAGTTTAGGTTAGATTAAACATTTTCATCCACTATTGTATCCCTCTCAAGAATCCAGGAAAGCACATTATTATTATTTATTAAATTTATATGCTGCACATCTGACCATCAGACTATTCTAGGCATCTTACAATAAGCCATCTTACAATATAAAACATTGCATTATTAAAACTATAAATATTAACATTAAAATGAACAAAGATTTATAGCACATCCATGCATACAAGCAAAGTATGGATGCAGTACATAGATGACACCTTCATCATAATAAAAAAGGACCAACTAGGGAGCACATACAAAACCATCAAACGTATCTTTAAAGGAATACAATTCACTAGGGTAGAAGAAAACAACAACACAGTACCCTTTCTGGATATCCTTATCAGCAGAGTCAGTGACAGCAAATTAGAAACACAAGTGTATTGTAAAACTATCCACAACCAAGCACTCTGTTATCAAAGTAACAACTGAACCTCCCACAAGAGAAATTGTGTAAGACCACTAATTAGATGAGCACAAACACTCCTGGATATCAGAAAAAAGGAAACAAATCATCTATACATCTGCCAAAAAAATGGATCTCCATACAACTTCATCAAAAAGTGCCAACCCAAAATAGCACAACCAACACAAGCTACGACAAGAATAACACTGCTGTACATCAAAAACATCTCAGAAACCTGTCAATTAAAACCACATGGCATCACCACATCACACACACACACACCAACTAAAGTCCTGCAAATTATCCTAAGTAAACCAAAAGACCCAGCAGCCACAGAAGAAGTAAAAATTGAAAAACATACAGAAAGACTTCACCATAGTTTCAACTGGGAAACTATGACCATTCTAAACCAGGTCAAGCCCAAAACTGATACAGAAAAACCTCAACAGCTCACCGGTCAATTAGGAAGCTGTTGTAAGTACAGGTAGTCCCATACTAACCATAATGGAGTCTCCCCACTTCCATTGTAAGTCGTAATAGTCATAAAATAGGTCAATCACACGACCAAACTAATTTTTACAGTGGTCGTTAAACAAACATGGCATTCATAAGTGTGAACACCATGGTCATGCATGAAGCTAACAGCATGAATATTAAATGATCCCATAGTTTGCTATGGTGTGGTTTTGCTCAGAACTGAAAGTTAGAGCAAGTTGACCATGGAATGCCACGAACAGCCACAAACACAGCTGTGTTGCCAAGTGTCAGAAATATGGTCACATGCTTGCATGGGGGAGGGGCTGATGTGACAACTTCAGATCTGGATTGCAACTCCTCTTGTCCTGGTAAGCCGTCACTTCAAACAGCCAAGCAACCATTTCAGTGGTGGGATTAAAAAAAAATTACTGCCGGTTCTATGGGCGTGGCTTGGTGGGCGTAGCTTGATGGGTGTCGCAAGGGAAGGATACTGTAAAATCCCCATTCCTACCCCACTCCTGGGGGAAGGTTACTGAAAAATCCCATTCCCTCCCTACCCCATCTACCCTGCTTTCCAGCTCTGTTCTCCTGTGCAAAGCAACAAAAGAAGACCCAGCCAATCGGCTGAGACTCAGGAGGCGGAGAATAGATGGGGGCAGGGCCAGTCAGAGGTGGCATTTGCCGGTTCTCTGAACTACTCAAAATTTCTGCTACCAGTTCTCCAGAACTGGTCAGAACCTGCTGAATGCCACCTCTGGCCTATTTGTATGCTGAGGACTATCTGTGCATAGGAACTCCATCGACCTTATGAATCCTAGGAGGCAGAAGCACAGTGAATGCTAAGCAGTTTGCAGGACCCCAACAGCTGGGTGTCTCTGGAAGAGATTTGAGGGGCAGAGTAAGGTAGAGATTGGAAAGGATTACACCCTATTACATTTTTAATGTCATCTGTGGGGATATGAAGCAGTTTGACTTGAGCAGGAATCAAAGAAGACACATTCTAAATTGCACGGAGGCAGAAAATGCTTGGCCTGGCTACAATCCTTGTGGAGGAAAAAAAAATGGTTTTATTAGCAACACAATAAGTGTGATATGTCTGGGGCGGGGGTGGGGAGGGCAAATGCCCTTTTTAGAGCACAGGAGCGGAGGTGTATACCATCCAAACCACAGGAAGCAATTATTCCACTTTATTTTTCTTTGGACGCATCGAGTATTAAGTTCCATTTGGAGCATCGCATTGTAAGAAAATTCAGAAAAAAAAAAGGAAAACTGGAGCAAGTCCCCCAAAGGACAAGGAGGATGATCAAGGAGTTGGAAATTAATTTTTGTAAGAAGAGGCTTGAGGGGGTCTGTATCTGCTGAGCCTTGAAAAGAGAAGTTGGAGAATAGTTATTAGCTTTATTTGGCAAGCATCCGAAGAAGGGCCATAGAACAGAAAGTCAAGATAAGTTCTCTATTAGCCCAAGGTGCCAGATATGAAATAAAGATTTAGAGTCTCTAGAAGTTATCCTTTGGTTAAATGTTAGGAGGAAAAAACTTCCTAGCAGTCAGTGCAGTTGAAAAGATAGATGGGATCTCTTTGATAAAATAACAGAATTTGGGAGAAATTTTGAAGATCTTCTAGTCTGACCCCAAACTCTGACAGGAAACCCTACACCGTTTCAGACAAATGGTTGTCCAATCTCTTCTTAAAAGCCTCCAGTGATTAATTGTTCCCTCTGCCCCAATTTTTTCCTTATTTGTAGGTTAGTTCTTTCCTTGATTAGTTTTCATCCATTGCTTCTTGTCTTGCCTTCGGGTACTTTGGAGAATAGCTTGACTCCCTCTTCTTTGTGGCAGCCCCTGAGATATTGGAACACTGTTGTCATGTCACTCCTAGTCCTTGTTTTCATGAAACTAGACATACCCAATTCCTGCAATTGTTCCTCATCTGTTTTAGCCTTCAGTCCCTATTCATCTTTGTTGCTTTTCTCTGCACAGTTTCTGGACTCTTTCTTTGCTAGATATAATCAGTCAGACACAGAGGTGGCATTCAGCAGGTTCTGACCAGTTCTGGAGAAACGGTAGTGGAAATTTTGAGCAGTTCAGAGAACCGGCAAATACCACCTCTGACTGGTCCTGCCCCATCTATTCTCTGCCTCCCGAGTCCCAGCTGATTGGCTGGGTCTTCTTTTGTTGCCCTGTGCAGGAGAATGGAGCTGGAAAGTAGGTTAGTGGGGTGGGGAGGGAATGGGGAGTTTGCAGTAACCTTCCCCTGGTACGCCTACCAAGCCACGCCCATCAAGCCATGCCATGCCCACCAAGCCACGCCCACAGAACCAGTAGTAAAAAAAAAAAATTGAATCTACCACAGGTCAGACAGCATTTGCAATAAATACTTTTGTGTAAATCCAAAGGACCAAGATAGAGAAACTTCTTCCAACTCTGTGATAATTCAGTTTATAGAACCAATTTCAGGCTGGATTAGGCTGTTTACTCAATCAGTTCAAGCATTTTCAGTTTTGCGCTCAAAATATCCTGGATCTCAGTTTTTCACCCTTTTGACTGTAGTCTGTCTTTCAAGAATTTGGGATCTGGTAAACAGGTCATCCTTTTTTTTTAATTCACTTTAAACCTGAAATCAGCTAAATTCCTTTAAGACTGGAGTTTTTAGCTATGTCCTTGATGGCTCAGGTTTTATGGAAACACATGGAAAGCACAGATAACCAATCAGAAGACTGAGAATATAAATTGAATGGCTGACCGAGGCAACTAATCCAGACAATCTCATTCTCAATGAGAAAAAAAACAGAGTTGCAAACTGAAATACTAAATTGGCCATATTTGCATATATCTTGCTGGTTATCTTTCAGCCAATTATTACTTTGTATTATGATAATTGGTCTAGTGGTTAAGACACCAGATTGGAAACCAGGGGACTGTGAGTTCTTGTTCCACCCTAGCTGGGTGATTTTGAGCAAATCACCAGGAGACCGTGAGTTCTAGTCCTACCTTAGGCATAGAAAGCAGCTGGGTGATTTTGTGAAAATCACCAAGAGATTGTGAGTTCTAGTTCTAACCTAGACATGAAAGTTATCTGAGTGATTTTGGGCCGATCCTTCCCTCTCAGCCAACCCACTTCACAGAGTTGTTGCAGTGAAAATATGTTTGCTGTCTTGAGTTACTTTATAAAGTAATAAAAGTGTGACTTTAAAAAAGCTAATAAACAGATAAAAATAACTAAAAGAATAGGAAAGAAGCGTAACCCACGAAACGCATGTCATAAAAGCATAGCCCCTCCCTGTGATGCAGAAGATAACCCATGGAAAAATGTATCAGCCGCAGCAACATGACTCAGCACCAGTAACGTCTTGCTTGCCATTTGCCGCATCAGTCAGTTAAATCAGAGCTTGGCAGCAGTGCTCTCCTTGGGGATTGCAATTCAGGTGATCAAAAGATGCTCGTCCAGGTCTATCCCAAAGATGCTTTTTTTCAGGAGGCAACTGGACTTCCTTGTTTTTCTTTTCCCTTTGAAGACATTTTGCTTCTCATCCAGGAAGCTTCTTCAGCTCTGACAGGATAGTGTGGGAAGGGAAGGATTTATATTCCTTGCAGACAGCTGGTCATCTGCATCCTTTTAGAGCAGGGGTGCCAAACTCACGTCTTCGTAGCAGCGTCACATGATGTATCGGAACTTTTTTTCCCTTTGCTAAACCGGGTGTGGGTACGGCCAGCCCTGGACACATCCAGCCCATGGGCCGGGAGTTTGACAGCCTTGTTTTAGAGGGTCCTTGAAGCACTCGGAGGTTTATCTGTGTCCTCAGGGTCACCGGAGTAGTGCTAATGGTTCCTGTAGTCTTCAATTTTTCCTCTGGAAATCCATTCCTACTCCCACACCATTCAAAGGGTGTTCCTCCCAAATTGTATAGCACCAGGACCTGAATGACTGAGAATCTCTACAGAAATCCAGATCTATATTTCTCCAACCAATTCAGATTGAACCCAGAATGCTCATGGTGTTTAGTCAACGTCCCATACCCTAGTTTTAAACATCCCATTTTCCTGGAATTAATTTAACTTGCAGATGAAAGTTGATGAATAATTCAATTATTCACAAAGTTGGGTTTTAAGTCAACGTTAATCAAAATTCTGGAAGGGACCTTGGAGGTCTTCTAGTCCAACCCCCTGTTCAGACCCTATACCATTTCAGATAATTGACTGTCTAGTCTCTTCTTAAAAACTTCCAGTGATGAAGCCCATATAACTTCTAAAGGCAAGGAATTCCTCTGGTTAATTGCTCTCACTGTTACGAAGTTCTCCTTAATCCCAGCCTGCTTCTCTCCTTGATGAGTTTCCATCCATGGTTTCTTGTCTTGCCTTCTGGTGCTTTGAAAAATAAGTTGACCCCCTTCTCCTTGTGGCAACCTCTCAAATACTGGAATACTGCTATCCTGTCACTCCTGGTCTTTCTATTCAATAGACTAGCCATACCCAATGCCTGTAATCATTCTTCAAGCAAAAGACTCGATTAATTTCATTTAGGCCAGTTTT
The DNA here is from genome assembly GCF_049901715.1 of Pseudonaja textilis. NCBI lineage: Eukaryota > Metazoa > Chordata > Lepidosauria > Squamata > Elapidae > Pseudonaja > Pseudonaja textilis. The sequence goes on from NC_141992.1 coordinate 189,229,685, forward strand.
ACTCTTTTTCTATTGAATATTGCAGGAGAAACTTCGGGAAGCTGTCCTTTCTTAGCTTTTCTCGAGGAAACCAAAATCCAGAGGGGATTCATCCAGGTTTCTTTTCCAAACATACCTTAGCAAAGAGCAGAGGGAGGAAGTGACACAGATGGAACTGTCCCAATATTTGAGGGGCTGCCACGGAGAGGGAAGGGGTCAAGCTGTTTTTCAAAGCACCTGAAGTCCAGACAAGGAACAATGGATGGAAATTGAACAACCTGGAATTAAGGAGAAATTTTCTGACAGTGAGAACAATCAACCAATGGAACAGCTTGCCTTCAGAAGTTGTGGGAACATCATCACTGGAAGCTTTCAAGAAGAGACTGGACTGCCATCTGTCAAAAATGGTGTAGGGTACCTATGCTTAACTATTTTTCAAAATTGTCTCTAAGTTTGACATTCAGCTCACAATAGTATGAAAATTCTGGGTATGATTGTGCTTGCAAAATATTGGTTAAAATATGCCAAAAGTGATTTATACTTCCTTATCAGTAACGAAGAATTTTATAAGTGGTAGTTAAGACTGATCATGTATACCTTGTCTATCTTGTACTAAAAAGTGTTATTCAAAAGCCTCAGTTGATCAGAGCCAGGGTGAGTAATGGAAGCTAAAAAAATCTATGGGCATTTCTGATGATAAACCATGGTATGTGGATGATTGCAATCTGGAACATAATGGCAGCATATGATAGAGGATGAATTAACAAATGAAATCATTCATGCAGGCGTTATCTATTTGTTGATGTTGTAGGAGAATAATTCATTCATGCAGGCGTTATCTATTTGTTGATGTTGTACGAAAGGTGCCATGTTAACTGAGAGTGATCTAACATCAGAAGAGGTCTGTTAGAACTTTTTCAATGAACAAATTATATTAAAAGGCATAAGCTTTTGTGAGCCCCAGCTGATTTTATCCAATGCATGTTGTAATTAAACTGATCTGGAATTTATACTGGGATGAGGCCAGGTTGCAGAAGGAGGGAGAGACAGAAGGGTTACACAGATATGGTACCTTATCAATTAAATTTTTATATGTTACAGTGCATTGTCTTGATTGACTCTTTCATAGACAACCTAAAACTTCCCAGTGTGTGTCAGATGTACAACCTGTCACTCATTAGGGCTGACAGACAGTCAACCAAACTGGCAAACTCTCTCCAACTTTAATTTAGGACAAAAAGGCTCACACATATATCAGAAAGTATGAGTTGATGTCATCCAGCTTGTAGAAGGATTTGATGGTAGAAACCCATTTGTTGATGACAGTTACATATTATCTTCCAGTGAATCATAGCACAGGAAGAACCAGACCTCAGATTGGGAGGGAAGAAATGCACAACTTTCCCAAATCAATTGTTTAAACTAATGTAAAAGGAGTCCCTGGCAATTTTACATCGCTAGTCATTGCCAATTATAGGAGAAGGTGCTCATCTCCATTTCAAGGCCATTAAGCCAGTGCTTTCCAAAGACATTTCCGCGTTCATGGAGACAACATGACATCACGGAGTGCCGTTACCTTCCCACTGAAGGGGTACTTATTTATCTACTTGCGCCTGCTTTCAAACTGCTAGATTGGCAGAAGATGAGGCATGGATGAGAGCTCACCCCCATCGCTTGGCACTCAGGTCTCGAACCTGGGCTGATGGCTTTCCAGCCAACCAGCCCAGCATCCTAACTGCTGAGCCACCACGCCACCCCTTAAACTAGTGTGCCAATCCATAGCAATCCTCCCATAATCCTTTATGAAGAACTAAGGAAACACATTGCTTTTTAATCAACAGTGCTTAAATTCATCATAACCCATTAAGCTCAAAGTTAGTTCAAACACGGATCAGTACAATATGTCCGTAATGATCGCATAAGTGATTGTATTGGTTCCATGAACCGATCTTTAATTATCTGGCAGGAGACAATAGCTACAATACTATAAATATTGACACCATGTTGATTTTACTCCGATGAGGTTAGGGAGGGGAAAGGAATCGATTCCAATTTATTAAGCTTCATTTGTGATCTGGGTTGGTAAAAGAAAGCATCAGTAATAACATCCCTCCTGCTCCAAAATGTGTTGTGCAGTTTAAATGCTGTCTTCCAAATAGGGGCATTGAGTGATTCTGTTTTTCTTCCAAAGGACTAAGCCGTTCCTTCCTCAGCCACCCTCCGCTGCCTACAATTTTGAGTCCTTGCCATATAACTAGATTAATGTCCCTGATAGAGCAAATCAAGGAGCTGAGCAAACATCTTCTCCAATAAATGCTGTCAGGCAGGCTCGCCGTGATTGGCTGCTGCAACCTACTGCTTCTATCCCCATGGAAACCAAAAAGGAGGAAAAAAAAAAGGGTTGCATTAGGCAGATGCTTCACTGTGAACAACTCAATAACTCAGGACCGACGGTTAAAATCCGGCAAGACTAATCTGCAGCCAGTCTTTTGCACCCAGACATTTCTATCCACCCTTCCAGAATTTATTTATTTGAAACAAGATTTGGGGGCTTTAGCTGATTAGGTTGATATTAAAAGGCGCTTTTAGTGTTCACCCAAGGAAAGAACACGATGCGATCAGGAATACATATTCTCTTCTCTCTCTTTCCTTCCAAAAGCACATTGTCTGTCTTATTTCTACTCCAGGATGGCTCCGTTTCAAGGGCTGCAGCCCGCCGAGAATGGAAATGTGCGAATCCACCCATGTTTAAACTAACAAGTTGGGTCAAGAAGTAGAAAAGGAAGTTGTTTGGGATGATTAACACCCAAGATTCTATTTTTCTTGTTGTGGCACAACTTTTGTGTAACTCCAGCCAGCCTGGTGAACTTAGGGTTCCGTAGGTTGTGAGAACAAAGAGAGAACGGCTTGCCTCTGGAAGTTGTGGATGCTCAATCACTGGAGGTTTTTAAAGAAGAGATTGGATAGCCATAGGGGTTAAAGATGCAGGGCTTGCCAGCTGGAGCACTGACAGCCCAAGTTTAAGACCTGAGTGCTGCAGGACTGGGTGAGCTCCTGTTACTTGCTCCAGCTCTTGCCCACCTAATAGTTCCACAGCAGGTAAATGCAAGTAGATTAATCAGGTGGCACTTTTGGGGAAGACAAGAGAGTTCCCTGCACTCAGCATATACAGGTAGTCCTCGATTTATAACAGTTCATTTAGTGCACCTTTCAAAGTTACAACAGCCCTGAAAAATATGACAGTTTTTGTTTTGTTTTGTTTTTTGTAGTTACAACCATTTCAGCAACCCCAGGTCACCTGATCAAAATTCAGACAGTTGGCAACTGGTTCATATTTATGACTGTTGCTGTGTCCCAAGATCATGTGAACCCTTTGGCGACCTTCAGAGGAAGACCCAGGCCCATCCCCTCTCCATCCTGCGGCACGCAGGGAGGAGCGGATAAGGGAGAAATGCGAATGGCATTGTCTATGGGGAAGGAAAGGGCCTTGATCCCCTTCATGGGCTGCAGCTATGAGGACTGTTTAAAAGAACAAACTGCGCATGGGCCAGTGCTGGAAGCAAAGCATGAAAATATTTCTAGTCTGTCCATTCTTATCTGAGTTCTGGCATCCTTCCCAGTGTGTGTATTTCAATATCTGTGAACGTCTTCAAGACCTCATCCTGCCTGGCCTCCTTAATTGCTTCAATGTGGTTTGTGCTGTTTTTTCTACTTATAATTTATATGTATTTTGAGTTTGAATGGAAGTTCTTCCTTTTCGCAACTGTTTGTGGGGGAGTTTTTTCTCCAGTCAATGATATTTGGACCTTTGAAGCCAAGCTGAAGGAATTAAAGAGACTTCACTGTTTTTGTGACTTTGTTGCTTTTGTATCCCACCCTGGGTCATCACACTTGGCAACTTTAAGACTTATGGACTTCAATTCCCAGAATTCCTGAGCCAGCCATGATGGCTGGGGAATTTTGAAGTCCACAAGTCTTATAGTTGCCAAGGTTGGAGACCCCCTGATCTTTAAAAAGACCTTTACTGAAAACATCAAAGCATTCCATGTAATTCAGCAACAATTCCTTTTCATGCATAAAGAAACACAAGCTGCTTTGAGAATATCAGCCCTCTGAATTAGTGTAGGCAAAATGCACAAACCCTGAGCATCAACAATACCTCTATTAAGGTCATAGAAAGAGAATCTTGCAAATCTGAAATTAAATTTCTCCCAAGCCAACTCAACAAACGCTAGATAATTCCTGGAAGAACTCTGTTAAATTGGCCATCAACAGACACATAGACATAAACAACATTTACATACTGTGCAAAAGAGACAATCAACGTGCTGAAAATGGAACAAAAAGACCAAAACACCCCACACACCAGCAATCAACACCCAGGTTAGCATAGATTAACACCAGAACTAACATCAGACCAACAATCAAGAAAAAAGAAACATATGCTGGTTTCCAAGCATCCCAATTTTGATTACATGACTGTTGGGGTGCTGAACTGATCTTGTGTGAAAGGACTGGTCATGTCACTTTTTTCATGCTGTTGTAACTTTGACTGGTTGCTAAATGAATAGTTATAAGTCGAGGATAGGATATCTGTATCCTATTCTACTTTGCCTTCTTCAAATTTCATGTAAAATCTTTGTCCGGGTCTGGGTACAACCATACTTCAAAAAAAGGAGCAAGGTCTAAAGAGGACTATAAAAATGGAGAAAGGTCAGACTTGAGAAAAACAATTAAAACCTTTTGAGGAATCATTAAAGGATCTAGTTGTGTTTAGATGATGGATGGATGGATGGATGGATGGATGGATGGATGGACGGACAGTCTACATCCATCTAGTAGCTTTTTAAAGTTAAGCAAGACCACAAGAGAAGCAACCTAGAACTAAGGAGAAATTCCCTAACCGTGAGAGCAATCAAACAGTGAAACAGCTTGCTTTCAGAAGTTGTGAGTGCTCCATCACTAGAGATTTTCAAGACAAGACTGGGCAGCCATTTGTCTGAAATGAGCAGGGGTGTCAAAATTGATTACATTGAGGGCCGCATCGGGGTTGTGTTTGACCTCAGGGTGCTGGGGTGGGCATGGCCAGCATGACATCACTTGTGTTGGGTGGGGGGGGGAGCATTTGTTGTGTTCTGCATGCTCTGCCAACGAAAACGGGCTCCCAAGCTCTGTTTTCAGCTGCGACGGCCTCCTGCAATCCTCTGACAGTAAAAACGGAGCTCAGGGTGACCACACACAGCCCTCGTGAGCTCCATTTTCAGCTGGGACAGCCTCTTGCAACCCTTTGTCATTGAATACAGAGCTTGGGAGGGCCACAGGCAGCCCTCAGGAGCTCTGTTTTCATTGGCAGAGGCACTGGCCCTTCACTATTTCCAAGGCAATCCCATGGGACAGATCTAAGCACCCCATGGGCCGGATCTGGCCCCCAGGCCTTGAGTTTGACACCTCTGGTATAGAGTCTCCTGCCCAAGCAGGGGGTTGGACTAGATGACCTCCAAAGTCTTTTCCAACTCTGTTATTCTGTCTATGTCTAAATTGAAGGTTGTTCCAGCCTTTATCTTATCCATGACAGCACTGATCATTCTTGCTAGGAATCAAATTAATTAATGCAAAGTGACATATTTTATACTATGCGTTTTGAGTTATTGATGATGCTGACACTTTGATTATCTCTGTATAAATCCAATGTTGTATTTTAGCTTTAATGTGACCTTCATTTGCGAGCTTTTTCGAGCAATCGTTCTTCTGAAGTAGGCAAACTTAGCTTGTAGCTTATTTCCCAGGGTTGTGGGTGCTCCATCGCTGGAGGTTTTCAAAACAGACTGGACAACCATTTGACCAGGATGGTATATATGGTGGGCTGCCTTGAGCAGGGTTGGACTAGAAGACCTCCAAGGTACCTTCCAGCCATATGATTCTATTTTCTATGTTCAAACAAAGCTAAAGACTTTTTCCTAGTTCAACAAATATCCCTTGCAGAATCCTTTTTTAGTCTCTATGTTATTGGCTCCATATAATTCCAGCCTAGAGTTAGAGAGACTTAAATTGTCTTAATTGTACTTTGTTTCTGCCTTATTCTGATATCATCAAAGAGGAATATAAAATCCTAAAAGTGCTTTTCCAAAAAAAAGTCCAGTTGTCTTTTGGAAAAGCATCTCTCGGACAACCATATCTGGAGGATTGAGAATCTCCATAGGCACTCAATTTTCAAAGTTTGCAATCCAATATCTTGGAGGAACTGGCAGAGTTTTGGAAGTGAGGTATGATACAAGTAGACCTCGAATCATGACCATTTATCTACTGACCATTCAACATTATAACAGGGCTGGAAAAAGTGTGTTCTGACCTAATCTTCCCAAGATCATGAAGCCGACTCCTCATAAAACCCCTTTTATTTAGGTGAAAGTGAATTCCTCTCTACCAAAGTCCCATCTATTCTCTGCCTCTCAACTTCCAGCTGATTGGCTGGGTCTTCTTTTGTTGCCCTAAATAGAAGAACAGTCTTTCATGAGATTTCACAACTACAGACCTTTATCAGGCTTGGAGAGTTGCCAGGCTGATACCTTCCAAATGCCATGCTGTAGCAGCAATTACTTGGCAAGAAGTCAGGAATGGATCTTCACCCTAATGAATTGAACTAATTGTGTGATGACCTGGAGTGTATCAAAAATATAACAAGAACCGAAACGTAAATAAAGGTCCTTTAATGCCTTCAACTTGGCTTCACTGTTTAATTGTTCACAGTTGAAGATTAAACTATTTTCAAAACCACATTCTAAAGGAAAGAAATACGGTTCAAATTCAAAGAGCAGATAACGAAGCAAAAAACAAAAACAAACCGCACTGAAGAAAGTTCCATGACAGACCAGGATAATTAATTACAAACTTCAAGAAGATAACCAGGTATAGTCCCTTGGAAGAATGCCAACCAAGATAAACCTCATCCAGGAATAAAACACTAATTTGTCTCCAGTGTTCGTTAGCATGCAGGTCCAAACTCTTATGCAGATCTTACATCTGTAACCCATGAAGAGGATCATGGCCTTCTCCTCTCGAGTAGAGCATGTTTTTCCCTTATCCTCTCCTCCCTGCGTGCCCTAGGAGGGATAGGGGATGGGCCTGGGTCCTTCTCTGACTGCTCAGCTGGCCTCTGCCCTTCCCCAGCCTCATCCACAACCTCCGGAGCCACACTTCCACTCCCTGTTGGCTGTTCCTCCTCTCCCTCAGAGTCAGTCTCCATCAGGGGCATGACAAATTGTCTCCTGCAAACACCACTCCCCTTTCACTCCTTTTTATTCCCCATTCACTGTCCACCTGTGCCCTTACTCCCAAGTCGACCCTTGTTCCTTAGCTGTTCCCTTCGTCTGGCAACTCTGTGCATGCACACACTGGGAACAGGCTCCAGATGTTCTTCTGCCCCACTGATCTCCAACTCCAAAGGCAGCTGGTAACTGTCAGATGGCCCTGGACCCATCTCTGCCTCCAATGCAGAGCACTCATCAGAGCCTTCCACAGACTCCAGGACTGGCCCCATGTTCCTCCCCAAGCTCCTCACTGTCCAAGTGTGCTGCCTGCTCCTCTGGCCACTGGCAGGCCACAGCAAAGTGGCTTATGACTGGTCCATACACTTACAACTGTCACAGTCTTGCTGTGATCCCCTGATCAAAATTTGGGCATTTGTGATGTATTTACAATGATTGCGGCATCCTGTGGTGGTCACCTGAACATCATTTGCAACCTTCCCAGCCAACTTCCAACAAGCAAAGTCAAAGGGGGAGCCAGATTCATTTAACAACTATGTGATTCACTTAACAATGATGCAAAAAAAGATAATAAAATCAGATGCGACTCACTTAACAGCCACATTGCTTAGTGTTGAGGTAATTCCCCATTAGGAGAATGAGTGCACACAGGGAGACATAGTGAGAGTGATGTTGAATAACACACGACCAGCACACAGATACACTGAATAGTAAAATGTAGGTTTTACTTTCAGTAAACGGTTAAGCAAAGTCCAACAAACAGTCCAAGTCATTCACAGTTAAAGCAGTCAGTTTTCAGTCCAGGGATAATCCAAATAACAAAGTCCAGTATCACACACAGTTCAGTAACAGACTTACAGCAATCCAACAAGAACGACAATCAGCAACAGTCAATAGGTAAAAATGCAGGAACCAAAAACAGCAAACATCAGAACATCTAACAACTAGCAACTAACAACAACAGAACTAACAACCCAGGTTTCTGGCTCCATCTTATGGCCATTTGAGGAACCACACCCAATTACAATTTTAGCATTCCCTTAAAGAGACAGTATTAAATGTCTATCCTGGTTTATATATTTCCAACCCAACTGTTAGGTGACTAGCAATTCCTAACACTTAGTGATAAAGGCTCTGGTCCCAGTTCTGGTTGTAAGTCAGGGATCCTATAGGATCAGTGCTATAGGATCAGAACAGTACATTCCATAGAATCAAGGAATTATAGTGATGGGAATATCCCCAACGATAATCTAATCCAATTCACTACTTAGTGCAGAAACTGTTAAAGCATTTTTGAGAGTTGATTAGCAATAGCAATAGCACTTAGACTTATATACCATATATACTTCAGTCAGCAACTTGCCCCCAACAATTCTGGGTCCTCATTTTCCCTACCTTGGAAGGATGGAAGGCTGAGATTATTCAACCTCTATTGCAGACCTGGGCATTTTAAGCCCCCCAGGCCACATCCAGTCCTTTGGCTGTCTCTGTCCTGTCCACATCAGATCAGCTGGAAATTAGAAATCAAATGTAAATAAGCATACTGCAGGATTGGGAGAAGACAAATGTCAACTCCTTAAAACATTCCTATGCCTATTTTAGTAGTCGCCATAAAAAGTGGGGGGAGGAGGAAATCTGGAAGAGCACTAATTTGAAATCGAAAGTACATTCCAACTCTTACCTTTAAAAGATTGTAACTAAAATACCAGAGCTTTTGCCCATGAATATATATAATTGGAGAACATGATTGATGACACCCAGCCCATGAATGTGCTTAATAGGAGAATCTGATTTATGAGACACCCAGGGGGGAGGGGGGGAAACAGGGTCACAGGTGACTGTAAATTTCGTATGCCAGAGTTGGCTTCATACAGGGCAATGCCGGTATGTCGCCTCTAATAAATCCTTTGAAGTTGGTTGAAGTTAGGCTCAAGAATCAACGATTTAATTAGGGTGATTGCTGGAATCCTGACAACAAGTCAAGTCCAGCACTGCACAGCTGCCCTGTGCTCCTTCGGTTTGCTGATTATTCTGCACCTGTGCATTGCTCACCCTTCACCTGGAGCCGCCTGAAGAGCTTGCCGTGGTCATCACATGAGGAGATTCAGGCTTGCAGGTGAGCAGATGGAGCTCAGACAAAAGTTATTGCCTTGGACCTTCACAAAAGTCCAGTTTCTCATGCGGCTCCTTGGGAAAATTAACTGCCCACCATCCCAAAGGTGCTTTTCCAAAAGGCAACTGGACTTCCTTGTGTTTTTTTTTCCCCCTTGAACTAAATAAGTTTTTTGGATGAGTAGCGAAACATTTTCCAGTTGCCTTTTGGAAAAGCAATTTTGGGACTTAACCTGACCTGGATGATTGGGAATCTCCACTAACATTTAATTGCCCGCCCTTGCTCTATTGGAAGATGTTTAGAGAAGAATTCCTGTGACTGAAGGTCTTATAGTCCAGAAGTTCTTTGTGATGGGTGGCCTGAACCTCCTTCCTTGTAGTTTTAACCCATTGATTCTGGATCTGCCCTCTGGAACAACAGAGAATTAGCAGGGCTTTCTGCCCATTAAACCTATCAAAAATGACTCCTAAGGAAGAAAATATTGCGGCATATTTGTTCCAGAGGCACAAAAACCTTAAGACTGCCAACCTTCATGGAATATCAAATCAGCTGTTCAACTCCCCCCAAAACCACGCATTGATCTCTCTTTGATGATGCTTGCATACAAAGCAAAGTCAAATGCAAATTGAGATATGCAAGCATCGTCGGGACAACATTATTATGGAAGATATATCGAGTATCCATATGGATTTAGAAATAGAAAAAAAAAACCAATGCAATAAAACTGAATAAGGAAAAGAAGTGAATTTGGTCACCATGATATAAAAAAGATGTTGACTCTAGAAAGAGTACAGAGAAGAGCAACAAAGATGATTAGGGGACTGGAGATTAAAACATATGAAGGAAGGTTGCTGGAACTGGGTATGTCTAGCTTAATGTCAGCCTTCAAGATTTTCTCCCTTTGCTTTGCATCTTTCGGCTGTCATAAGTAATGGGGGGGGGGAGGGGGGAATGGTTATGGGAAGTGAGCTGGAGGTGTGACAAACCAGAACTGTATAAACTGGGGAGGGGGGTACATTCTTGCTTAGGTTTCTATCCTATGCTATGTGCAGCTGCAACCCTTTATCAAACTATGTCAAGGTCAACGGACAGAAGCTTCATCACCACCTGGAGATGCCCACATGATGATATACACAACTTTTAATTGGATGAGCCAATTGAACTATTGGGGGTGGGAACGTTTCCATTACTTTGTATATGTGATTTACGCGCCCATTTTCTCTGATTCAGAATTCTTTTGGTGCTACCACTTGATTTCCAGTAAAAGATACCTTTTCTCCGATTAAAAGAGTCTAAGTATTTCTTTCTTGGATTTTGAATGGAGCACCAGCTGACACTTAATGAAAAGAAGGACTAGGGGGTGACGTGATAACGGTGTTGCAATATCTAAGGAGCGGCCACAAAGAAGAGGGAGTCAAGCTATTCTCCAAAGCACCGGAAGGCAGGACAAGTAGCAATGGATGGAAACTAATCAAGGAGAGAAGCAATCTACAACGAAAGAGAAATTCCTATCAGTGAGAACAAATCAGTGAAACAGCTTTCCTCCAGAAGCTGTGGTGGTATGCTACTGGTTTGGCCTGGTTCAGCCCAGTTCAGCCGAACTGGCATCAAAAATTGCTACCGGTTCGGCTAAACTGGTAGTAAAAAAAGCCTCCCACAATCAGCTGAGAGGAGAAAGAGAAAAGCACAGGATCGGCCTTCCCACTTGCCCCTGCACTTTTCTCCTCTTTCTCCTCTCAGCTGATTGGCCCTGCAGGCCTCAACTGGTGTGTGGAAAGCTGCCCGCGCGGGTTAGGTGTGCGCACGCATGCGAGTGGAGCAGGCAGGATCCCACTGCTGTCCAAGACTAGAAGTTTTTAAGAAGAGATTGGACAACCATTTGTCTGAAATGGTATAGGGTTTCCTGCCTGAGCAGGGGGCTGGACTAGAAGACCTCTAAGGTGCCTTCCAACTCTGTTGTTGTTTTTGTTATCTCGGGGGGTGGGGTGGGGGTTGGATTGGTCTAGCTGCTGTCATCTGAGAATACGTCTAGGAAAAAGACACATATCCTCATGCACTCAAGAGCAAAAAGTGAATTTATGCAAGATTTATCATGCGGGACTGCTGGTGATAAAACATTTGTATGTGCTGGAAGTCCATTCTTCCATCTTTTGTCGGAGTAATTTAATCACAACTCTGAGCAATTTATCTGCAACAAGGATGGCTTCTGTTTCTCCATAATGAGCTGATTATATCTTGTCAGAGGAGTCTTAAACCCATCAGATCTCAAATGAATTACACCAAACATATTATTTTCATAGCAGCTGGAAATGACTAACGGGTGAAACAGAGCACTTTATTGTCATATTTCATTGAGAATAGTAAGAGAGAGTCTGTTTAAAGGGAGCATATGACACCAATTCACGTAGGTCACTAATTTCATAAATATGAACTTGATCGTTTAGTCAAAGGCTGCCTCTGGATTGGCTCAGGCACTTGGAAGGAAGCTACATCCTCTCTGCAGAGCTAAGCAGGAACTGGATGATCATTGATTGTACCTCTTTGTCCAATTCTCTCACTTAGTCCCACTTCTCAGAGGCTATAGAGCAAGGGGGGGGAATATGGCCCCTTTATAATCTGTGGACTTCAACTCCCAGAATTCCTGCGCCAGCAAGGAGTCTCATATATCATTTTCTGGGTTACACAATGTCAGATTACAGGTGAAACGCACAATGGTTAGAATGTTTCTGCACACACAGACAGCACACATGTACCCATACACTTGCCGATAACAAAGAATCACAGTTGGAAGGGACCTTGTAGGTCATCTAGTCCAAGCCCCTGCCCAAGCAGGAGACCCTACACCATTTCTGACAGATGGGAGTCAGGGGTGGGATTCAAAATTTTTAACAACCGGTTCTGTGGACGTGGCTTAGTTGGTGGGCATGGCTTGGTGGTCATGTTATTGGCTGGGCATGGCCAACTCAATATCACTCACATCGAGGCATGCATCTCCTCGCCTGGCCTCTCATGGCTGTAGGGATGCTGCAACAGTCGTAAGTGTGAAAAATTGGTCATAAGTCACTTTTTTCAGTGTCGCTGTAACTTTGAATGGTCACTCCACACAAGCAAAGTACCAGGAAAGGAGGGAAAAAAAACTCCAGAGTAGCTCCGGAGACAGGAAGTCTAGTCCTGCCAAGAATGTAATAAGGGTTAACGGAGAGGCAGTTTCTGTAAGCAACACCAAAATGTTTCCTTCCTGCCTTCCTTACAGGATTAGGCCAGTAATTTCTTCTGACAACCGGTTCTCCGGACTGCTTAGAATGTTAACAACTGGTTCTAGCAAATAGGTGCGAACTGGTAAAATGCCACCCCAATCTCTTCTTGAATGTCTCAAGTGATGGTGCTCCCACAACTTCCAAGGGCAAGTAGAATAACTGTCTTCCAGGGGTCAGATTCAACTGGTGTTACTAACGGTTTGGTATTTATGTTTTGCGTGCACAGAACCAGTTCTGAGTCTGCTGCTCTTCAGAACTACCGGTTCTATAGAGCCGGGCAGAACCGGTAGTATCCCACCCCGCTTTCTTCCCACTAATCATTAGCTGTCCATATAACTTTTCTTTTTTCTTCTAAAGTCTGCATTACTTCTTAAACTGAGTCAACTCCAGAAATAGGGTAACCACGTCCTCTGTTTCTCATCACAATTGGCCTGATTCACACAATACCTTGAGCTGCAAATTACGGTGCTACCTGTCCAGTGACGCAGAAGAGCCTCTCCAGCTGCTCAGCCAGAAGTATCTGCCATTCTGTAGATCATGACGGTTAGAATGATTAATCAGTGGAACAATTTGCTTCCACAAGTTGTAAGGGTTCCAACCATGGAGATTTTAAAGATTGGGGGGATTGGGCAACCATTCGTCTGAAATGGTATAGGGTTGCCGCTCGTACAACTGGAATGTGCATGCACACCCATGCGTGCTCACCCCTACTTCCAAGGCCCAATTACAAGTGGCTCAAAGCCCAGTAGTGGGCTAGGCCTGACAGTTTGCGACGGCTAGACTAGAAGTCCTCCAAGGTCGCTTCGAACTCTTTCATTCTGTTATTCAGCTGCCTTGGTACCAGGTTTTGACAGATGGCTAAGATGAGAGTCTGGCAAACTGTCAAAATTCACCTCTTTCCTGAGCCTCAACCTCACCCCACATTAGGAAGAGTAAAATGACACTGGTTGAAAGAGGAAATGAATCCAGAGCAGAGGTCGGTATTCAGCAGGTTCTGACCAGTTCAGGAGAACCAGTAGCGGAAATTTTGAGTAGTTTGGAGAACCGGCAAATACCACCTCTGGCTGGCCCCGCACCCATCTATTCTCTGCTTCCCATTGAATCCCAGCTGATCAGCTGAGTCTTCTTTGGTTGCCCTGCATAGGAGAATGGAGCTGGAAAGCAGGTTAGTTGGGTGGGGAGAGAATGGGAATTTTGTAGTAACCTTCCCCCAGAAGCAGAGAGTGAATTGAGATATTGCAGTATCCTTCCCCTGCCACGCCCACCAAACCACAGCCACTAAGCCACACCGCACCCACCAAGCCACATCACACCCACCAAGCCACACCCACAGAACCGATAGTAAAAATTTTGAATCCCATCACTGATCCAGAGGGATTTATACCAGGCACAAGGAGCCTAAACAATTCCATGAGTAGGCAAGTAGTTTCTTTATTATTGACTATAAGAATCTCACTGGACTAACTGCATTCTTTTGGGATCAGGCAGGTAAAGGCTTCCAGAGTCTGACCTCTGTCACCTCCTCCCATGGAGTGACTCCAGGCTAGACTGCCTCCTTACTCTCACCTCTACTGTAGCCAGAGATTCCATGAGAAGGGTAAATTAGATTTTATTGTTCATTGCCTATTCACAAGAATCTCGCCAGACTACCTGCATTCTCTTGGGATCAGGAGAATTGTATCCATTAATTACTTTCCTTAATCTGTCCTGGATTAAAACTGAAAGGGTAACACTAGCTCCTGACCTTGTTGCAAAAGCAGAACTGGTGTTTGGCAGTTGAAGTGGCATATTTAATGCTGACACTTCCTCTGAGTCAAAGACTAGAAGAATAGCAATAGCACTGAGATTTATATACCACTTCACATGCTTTTATAGCTCTAAGTAGTTTACAGAGTCAGCATCTTGCCCCCAACCATTTGGGTCCTCATTTCACCCACCTCAGAAAGCTGAGTCAACCTTGAGCCTGGTGAAATTCAAACTGCCAAATTGCAAGCAGCTGGCAGACAGTAGAAGTAGCCTGCAGTACTGTATTCTAACCACTGCTCCACTGCGGCTCCTAAGAATGCATATTAATACACCCAATATCCTGGCTGAGCCCTTTGGTTCAACAGGGCATGTGAACCCAGACATTGTGGTAGGTCTAAATTTCATAGTTGCCTTTGGGAAATCCGGAACTAAGCAAACCCAGACCTAACTGATTAGATAATATCTTCCTTCGTTCGCTTCCACATGATTATTTCCACCAGCTTACCCTGGATTTACAGCCACACAAGAGCAAGTGGGGCTCTCCATAAACCAGATGTTGCAATGATGTGTTCCTTGCCTGCAAGCATTTGGATGCCAGTTGCCATGGCATGTTTCTCATAACTTCACACTTGTGTTTTCATCTGGATTACATAATTGTTGCTGATGATGGCTTTAATTGGACAGGCAACTGTGAGGACAGCTGGAGAGAGTAAGTTTTGGTCAGCACAAGCGGAGACAGATTAGGAAGAGGGATTCTGAAAAGCCCATGCAAATAACAGTAGCATGAAAAAAAAAAACTCAAGGGAAAAAACTTCATTTCCAAGGAAAGTCAGATGATTTGTAGAATTGACATGAAAATACAGGGTCACATTTTCCAAGTGCTCCTATCAATGTTCCCCATGGGCAGAAGGGAGTGGGAACTCGCTCTTTAGTATAGGAAGGATTAGTTAAACCCTTAGGTTCAAAAGATATTCTGTTGTTTCAGTTCAACCACCAGTTCATTAGTGCTAAGAAAAGCATCAGTACAGTTGCTTGATGACCCCAGCAACTGTCACTAAGCAAAGCTGTCATAATGCAAAAGATCATGTGAATGCATCGATTTATGATAATAGTTCCAAACAGTTCTGGTTGCCATAATTAAGGAGCCGTGGTGGTGCAGTGGTTACAATGCAGTACTACAGGCTACTTCTGCTGACTGCCGGCTGCCTGCAATTTGGAAAGGAAATGCAAAAAAAACAGGTTTCTGGCTCCATCTTATGGGCGTTGGGGGAACCTCAGCCAATCACAATTACAACATTCTCTTAAGAATACAACAGTATTAACTGGCTAACCAGGTTTATATATTTCCAACCCAACTGTTAGGTGACTATCATTCCTAACATGTGTCATAAATCACATTCTCCAAAGGAGCACTTTCGTGATCATGCCTCTCTGGTTGGTCCTGTTAGCCCGGGATACAGCCTTGAAGAAGGTATGTGTGGAGTGTGCTTCCTGTTGTGGCTGCCATGCTGCTCCATCAGTTTTCCACACTCCTGCCTACCTCCGGCAACTCAAGAGCAGGCCAGGAATGCTTTACGAGTTGACACTCTGGTCTAGATGGACCACAGGGACTATCTCAGGACTGTTGTCCTGAACCATGGAGCAATGGTAAATCACTTCCCTAATGCTGTCAAAAGTGCCCACCAATAAAGGAGAATATCTGTAGCTCAAATGAGGGGTCCTTGGTGCTCTCTGAGCTTGGTTGCTTTCTTGCAGACAATTAATTACCCAACTAGATAACATCAGCAGTGCTAGAAGGCTGATATTTCTCTCTCTGGGCACAATGAGAATATATCTGCTGAATAAAACTCCGCATTGGCAACAGGAAGGGCATCTGGCCATTAAAACACTCTGCTAGCTCCATTCAGTCACGCAGACTCCATCCCACAAGGGATTATGGGGTTGACAAATGAAGGTGATGGTGCTGAAGAAGAAGGTGAAGAAGCTTCTTGAATGAGAAGTGAAATGTCTTCAAGGAAAAAACAGAAAGCCCAGTTGCCTCTTGAAAAAGCACCTTTGAGACAACCATGACCTGATTGACTGAGAATCTCCACAGATATTTAGCAGTAGGCACCTTATTAATTAAAGCTGTACCTATTTTAAAGGGGATCGTTGAGGTTCTCTCCAGATGGAGGCCTTTCCTCAAAGGTCCCTTGGGAAATACTAAATGTTCAGATTGCAATAGCAAGGCAATCGAACTGAAGCAAGCCACCAATACACTTTCTTTGGTCAGGAGCTATTCTTTCACTCTTCATTTCCCAAAGCTGCTGAGTCATTTCCTACAGCCTGGAATTGCTGTCTCATATTGTTTTGTTGTGGTGAAAGCATTCGCCTTGCTTTGATCTCTGAGTCATCCTTTCAACGCAGTGGGGAACGCAGTGGTGTTGCCAGAGGAAAAGAGATTTTAGGGAGGGAGAAATGCTTCTGCTTAGCCTCTCTGTCCTAGCTCCTTCTTCTTCTTCTTCTTCTTCATTGCTGGCTTTCTGCATTTTTTCCCCCTGTGCCCTTAAATGGCAGTAGCTTTTTCTCAGGGTGGGCTGGGCCACTCCTTCTCTCTCCCCACTCTTTCTCGGGATGGAGGAAGGAAACAAAGGAAAGGGATCCCTTTATTATTATTATTATTATTTTCCTAAATAAATTCTTTATGGAGGTGTTTCTCAACCTTGGCGACTTTAACTCATGTAAACTTCAATACCCAGAATTCTCCAGACTGCTGGCTAGGGAATTCTGGGAATTGAAGTCCACATGACTTAAAGTTGCCAAAGTGGAGAAACACTGCGTTATAGAATTGTCTCACGGGACAACTGTAGACAGGGCAAAATGGTGCCAAAGAGTGCGGAGAAGACCAACAAAGATGATAAGAGGTTGGGAGGCTAAACCATACAGTGAGAGCTGGGTATGTCTAGTTTAACCAAAGCAGAAGGATTAAGGGTGAGATGAGAAGCAGTCTTCCATTACCCGAGGGCCTGTCACAGAGAAGAAGGGGTTGGCTTATTTTCCAAAGCATCTGAAGGCAGGAAAAGAAGCAACAGGTTGAAGACCCTCTCTTTGGGGGAAATGGAGAAAGAAAGAAAGAAAGAAAGAAAGAAAGAAAGAAAGAAAGAAAAAGAAAGAAAGAAAGGAAGGAAGGAAGGAAGGAAGGGAAGGAAGGAAGGAAGGAAGGAAGGGAAGGAAGGAAGGAAGGGAAGGAAGGAAGGAAGGAAGGAAGAAGGAAGGAAGAAGGAAGGAAAAAGAAAGAAAGAGGAAGGTGGGAGGGAGAAAGGAAAGAATGAAAGAAAAGAGAGAGAGAAAAGAAAGAGAAAGAAGGGGGAGGGAGGGAGGGAAGAAGGAAGGAAGAAGGAAAGAGGAAGAAACTCCCTCCCTTCTTCTTTCCTTCATTCCTTTCTTTCTTCATCAGCTTTTAAAATGTCACAGAAAAAGAATCCTGTTTTGCTTGCCAGACACTTCTGAGTTTTGGTTTCCCCACCCCCTCAGCTTTCTTCAGCGCAACAGATCCACACTGTAAATCTTCCCGGTCCCTCGTGCTCAGGACTGAGTTAAAAGAATTTGCTTTTAAAGAGATAAATGGAGAAACAAATGAAAGGAAGCCAGAAGCTCATGAAGCAAAAAACAGATTCCCATTCTGGAATTGTTCCTGTTCCTTCCCCCTCAGAGAATATTGCTGTTCCCCACCAAGCACGCATCATCCATTCACCTCGTGTGGAAGCTCCCAAATTTAGTGTTATTTCAACCCATGGTTACGGCTGCTGTAGGCAGGGTGCCCAGGAAGAAGCATCGCCAACAGCTGGTGCCTATAAAAGTCTTTTTTTTTCTCTCCCTCCTATCTGGTTTAATGAATGAAGGTAGGCCTTATCCTCATTCTGGAACCATCTCCTTGGTGTTCTTGCGTGTCCATAAAAGGCTTTGAAATTAAATAGGCTGAAATCAACAGGAGTATAACTTCACCTGCTGTTCCATTAAGAAAGAGGGGGAGAGACAGAGACAGAGAGAGACTAAGAAGCTACGGAGATTGAGAGATGGAGATAAAAGAAAGAGAGGGATGAGCGAGAGACACACACACACACAAACACACACAGAGAGAGACACACACAGAAAGAGACTAAGAAGCTACTGAGATTGAGAGATGGAGATAAAAGAAAGAGGGGGAGAGAGAGGCTGTAGAAAGAGATGGAAATGGAGGCAGAGAAGTTACGGAAATAGAGAAGCTATAGAAAGAAAGACAGAGAGTGATAAAAATTGTAAGGACATATATAGTGATAGAAGCTGGAGAAGATAGAGACAGAGAAGCTATAGAAAGAGAAATAAATGGCTCCAAGAAAGGTTATTGGGGTGGGGAGGCAATGAGGATTTTGCAATAACCTTCCCTGCCATGCCCACCAAGCCACGCCCCACCAAGCCACACTATGCCCACCAAGCCACGCCCACCAAGCCACACTATGCCCACCAAGCTATGCCCACCAAGCCACACTATGCCCACCAAGCCACGCCCACCAAGCCACACTATGCCCACCAAGCCACGCCCACCAAGCCACACTATGCCCGCCAAGCCACGCCCACCAAGCCACACTATGCCCGCCAAGCCATGCCCACCAAGCCACACTATGCCCACCAAGCCACGCCCACCAAGCCACACTATGCCCGCCAAGCCACGCCCACCAAGCCACACTCACAGAACATGTAGTAAAAATTTTTGAATCCCACCACTGGATGGAAAGCTGAGTAGGTCAGAATCGAACTGCGACCTGTTGGCAGTCAGCAGAAGTAGCCTGCAGTACTGCATTCTAACCACTGCAACACCGTGGCTTTTAATCAATTGTGCTCACTTAAAATTCGCTTTGCTTAGACACAAATGGTCCTAATTATAGCAATGGCGTTTAGGCTTATATACTGCTTTACAGCCCTCTCTAAGCAGTTTACAGAGTCAGCCTATTGCCCCCAACAATCTGGGTCCTCATTTTACCCACCTCGGAAGGACGGAAGGCTGAGTCAACCTTGAGCTTTGTGAGATTTGAACTCCCAAATTGTAGGCAGCTGGCAGGCAGCAGAAGTAGCCTGTGGTACTGCACTCTAACCACTGCACCATCGTGGCTCAATTGTGATACTAAGTTGAGGACTACCTGTGATAATAATAAACCAGACCAAGCCCCGTATAAGGACATCAACCATAGACCAAAGCCAAGTCTTAAGAGCTTTCCAGCATCTCCAGAGAATGGGATGCCGTTTGCATCTCTGGGGGGATGATGTTCATGAGAGTGGGAGTCATGCAGAAAAGGCACATTTCCTCAATCTAGAGATGACTCTGGTTAGTGGAAAGGATCTTGTGTTCATCCATACTGCCAAAAGGTTCATGCAGGCAGAAACCACAATTGGAGATGGGTGCTATTTCAGATATCTGGACCCTAGATCCCTAGATGATATTATTATTATTATTATTATTATTATTATTATTATTATTATTATTATTATTATTATTATTATTATTATTGCTGTTATTGTGATTCATTGCTAGCATGGCTGACCAGGGAATTCTGGGAGTTGAAGTCCAGACATCTTAAATTTGTTAAGGTGGAGAAACAAGGTGGAAAACCTTCTCTTTTATAGATTTACAAAGCCATGATTCTATCCTGCCGGGTTTCCCCCCCCCCCTCTTCTTTTAAAGCTTTTTATATCACTTTGAATGTGTCTGTCACATGTCATTTAACAGCAGTAGTAAGTATCTCAAGATAAATGGTTCCTTCTTTCTCAGGGGCACATTACATTTTTCTGTACCACTGGCCAGCTTGAATCACTTTTATTCCTTGGGAAACATAAGCTCCCTGCTTCCTTAAGAGGGATCATAATTCTTTCCAGCAGAGACCTCTTAAAATACTCGTGTCTGTGGCTCTATCTTCATTAGAGATAGGCAAATTAAAGTCTCGCCATTTTTTTTCCTCTTCTCTTTTAATGACCTTGTAGGATTCTCTTTGATGCTGCCGGGGATAAAATGGCGATATATCATATTGTCATAATCCACGATGATGGATCAAGAGCCAATGGCCCAAAGTAAGACAGCTTCTCTCCCACCCGCCTCAGATAAGCCAAGAGTTACCTTTTTTCAGTACAAATTAGATTTTATTTTCCTCAACTTTTGGGAAAAGAAAGTGAACGAGTAACAACACTCCCTTCGATTTTGTGAGTCATTGGTCTGACACCCAAAATAAAGTCTAGGCATCAAAACTGTGAGCCTTGACTCATTGCCAGAATCCGCAGGCACTTCAGGATCTCACTCCAAAGTCTCCCTTGAGCCCTTGAAATATATTTTTCTAACATTTTTGTCAGGAAGCTAAGCACAGAACTGGTTAGATCGATCCATCTAACAATAAATATTGTAGATCAGAGACACAAGGAAAAATAAAAATGACATTAGAATCATGTTTAGAATAGAATAGAACAGAACAGAACAGAACAGAACAGAATAGAATAGAATAGATAGTTAGAGGGGACCTTGTAGGTCATCTAGTCCAACCCCTGCTCAAACAGGAGATCCCATACCATTTCTGATAGATGGCGGTCTCTGCTATCGTGTGAAGTAATCTTATACTGAGAAATCTATAATTTTGCAAATGTTTTTATTCCCCATATAAAGAAGCTTTTCTACTTTATTTTCATGATGCTTGGGAATTTCTTTTGAATTTCTCTCAGTGTATAATTACAAAAATATTATATTAAATAAAGGCAAGATGACATTTTTCTGTATAGGATAATTTTGTCACAATTTTCTGGTCCTTTGGGGAAATTGTTGAAATTCTCCCCATGATACAGGCTTAATGTGCCTTTTCCACCACTGATTAAAGAAGGATCCACCACCAATTAAAGAAGGGATCCAGAAGACATTTGTCAAAGTCTCTCTTAAATCTGCATCAGGCCATCTTAAGGTTTGCTGTTAATGTATGTATCATACACCCACAGAGACTTATGTTTCTGATGGGTCCTGGGTGCTCTTTGAGCTTGGTTGTTTTCTTGAAGATTTTCATTACCCCAAGTAAGTATATTATCAGTGTACTGATGATATTACCTAGTTTGGGAATGAAACTTCTGCAAGAAAATAACCACATTCACAGAGTATCAAGGACCCCTCATTTCAACCCTGAGCTACAAATAATCTTTCTGCCATCCATTTGCTATTCACAATCCTAACCAACTTTTTCCAACTGTGCAGGAAAACGGAACTAAGCAAGACTGTAGGACAAGAAGGGGCTTAACCTACCTACTTTGAAAACATTTATTTTAACTCCAGTGAATGAGAAATTTTAGTTACTAGAGATATTACTATCTCGTCACCATGTCCCCTCTAGCTCTCAGAGGCATGTTTTTATTTATTTACATTTATTTTCTTACTAGGCAGACACTTATTAGGAACTGCTAGCCAGAAAAGGTGTCTAGCCATGATTTGGAAAATTAAAGCAAAAAAAATAATCTTCAGAATTCTTGAAAGCATTTCTATATTCCTCAAAAGATATCTAGGACATTTAAAAAGATAGTGAGAAGCAGCCATTCGATATGTGAAGCACTTTTCTATGAGGTCAGAAGTATTGTATTTTTGCACACAAACTATATCAAGAGGTCACTGATTTTACATTTCCTATCAATGGAAACAAATACAACATAGATTTTCCATAGATCTATGAAAGTTTCTAACAAATTTTTGGTGGGGTTACAATTTTCAAGGTTTCTACCTAACCTCTGACAACCAGCACTCCCAGAAAGGAAAATAGCTTCACTGAGCTGGACTTTTAGTGAAACTTGGATGAACAATCTAGCCAAGAATCTGCTGTTTGTCTCAAAGGCAAAGATGCGGCATAACAGTTTTTAATAGATTTTAATGACTGTTTTCCCATATTTATTGGTTTTTAATTAACAGTGAAACATTACTCAAAGTCCTGTTCTTGGGAGATGGACAAACATACAAATAAGATAAATAGATTAAAATAATACTTTGTATCACCTTGGATGATAATGATGATGATGATGGTGACAATGACAATGACTTAAATTATGTGTCATCAAGATATTGTCAATTCCCAGCTACCACATAAATAGATTTTCTTCATGATGATCGGTCCTTAACTTGGTCTTTCAGGTCTTTCAGTGGTACATTCATCACCTGTGATGACCGGTAGTCTCTCAAAATAACCCAAAACATACATTAAAGTCCTGTAATGTCTTCAGCTTAACTTCACTGTTTTATTAGGCGCAGTTTAAAGTCACAAAAGTAAATAATGAGGCAAAAAGAAAACCAAAACAAACTGCATTGACGAGAGTTCCAAAGCAAGCCAAGATAACTAATCATAAACTCCAGGAAAATGACCGAGGAGAGTCCATGGGAAGAACTCCAGCAAAGATAAACCTCTTTCCAAGTAAACACTAAACTTTGACTCCAGCAATTCTGACTACACAGTTACAAATTTATATACATAGCTCCCAGCTGCAAGCCACAAGGAAAATCATGGTAATCTCCTCCTGAGTAGACCTTGCTTTTCCTTGATCCTCTCCTCTCTGCGTGACCTAGGATGGAGAGGGGATGGGCCTGGATCCTCCTCTGATTGCTCAGCTGGCCTCTGCCCTTCCTCAGCCTCCTCCTCCTTTGGAGCCACACTCCCACTCCCTGTTGGCTGTTCCTCCTCTTCCTCAGAGTCAGTCTCCACCAGGGGCATGACATCACCACTGTAACTGCATCCATTGACCTTGCTTCTCCTCATCCTCTTCTGTTCTCTTCCATCTTTCCCAGCGCTGAAGCCTTCTCTTGAGAGCTGGGTTTTCACATAATTCCAACTATTTACAAAGTCTGCACTACTATTACTGTTATTACTGTCACTCTTTATCACCCATCCCTCCCACTTGTGACAGTATGACTGCAACTTTGTTGCTTGCATTTTTATGATTTATACTGACTGTTCCCTAGTATGATTTGATTGCTTATTGTACCTATGACTATCATTAAGTGTTGTACCTTATGATTCTCGACTCTTGATGAATATATCTTCTCTTTTATGTATACTGAGAGTATTTGCACCAAGACAAATTCCTTGTGTGTCCAAACACACTTGGCCAATAAAGAATTCTTCTACAAAAAAATAATAATAATGTGTCCAAATGCCAATGGAATCTTAGGCTGCATTAATAAAGGGATAGAATCCAGATCATGTGAAGTGTTAGTTGTCTACGTTCCAGGGAATAAGGATTCCAAAGCTGACATTAGTACTGCTTAAATTGCCTTAGCAAAATCACACTTAGACTACTGTGTCCAGTTTTGGTTGCCACTGTCAGCATTCCAACTAACACACTCCAAACCAATAAACTTTGAGGCAGGCAACTTCTCAAAGTACCATTTTATTAGAGTTGTCATATTGGCACATCTGGGAAAACCCAAATCTGAGAGTTCCGGGTTTTCCCTTCCCAAAATAAATTCAAAGATTCATCCCACCCGCACCCACCAGTCCATCACGTGGCCCAAACAAATCGTCACCCCAACTGGAGACAATCCTCCAGACAAGTGCAGGCTAGCATGTCCTTGACTTTCTGAGAATGTTGTTGAGTCTGATCTTGCCCCCTGTGCTCTTTTTTTTTTCCTCCTGGAAGCCTGTTTTTGCTCCCAGGAGGCAAAAAATGGGGCATGGGGGTAGGCCACATAGTACAAATGCACCCGCATGCCCCTTTCTCCCTCTTGGGCCTCAGGGAAGCCTCCTGGGCAAAGCAGTAAGACAGCAAGGGGGATCCTGGCACAGCTGATCATTGGAACAGCTGATCGTCAGGAGGAGGGAAAAAAAGAAATACTGGTTTGGCCGAATGGTAGCATTTTTTACTACCGGTTCACTTGAACCAGACCAAACTGGTAGAATACTACCACTGCATTGTAACTTTGAACTGTCATTGAGAATTGTTGTTAAGTCAGGGACAATTTGTATTCTTCTTATCTTGCTTCTTCAAAGTCAATTTTGGCATCCATAGATTGTCACAAAGATAATCACAAAGATGATCCTGATCTTTGCATGTATAGACGGTGTAGACTAAATAATAGTTTTAATGATAATCATAAAACATGCTTTTTAAAAACAGTAATAGTAATTCTTACATTTTGGGCAAGAATTCTCCACAGCCAACGCACAATTCATCTTTGCCGCAGTTTGCAAATAGTAATAATTATGTAAATGTTTGTGTAACAAATAAGCCACTGTCACTGGCAATAATATTCCATCAAGTTATTAGCTTAGCAAATCTTGCTCAGCACTTTTTAATTCAAAATTGGAACAGAGCAATTTAAATCACCGTCTATGTTTTTGCCTTTTTTATTAAGGGAAGTAAAAAAGCACTGGCAATTCACTTACTGTAAGCTGTTAAATTGGTACATTTAGATAGGTTTTAATTTAGTGCCGTCTGATCTTTATAAGGTAAATATTCAGCCAGAGTATTCAATTAAACAAACCAATTGAAATACCATTTCTAATACTTTACAGCAGGACCATCTGCAGAGGTGGTAAACACAGCAAGATGGCAGCCATAACTGTGCATTTAAAGCTTTGCCCTCTTTCTACACGTGTTATGGGCAACACACTTAAATAGGGGACAAGGCTTTGATTGCACACAAAGCCGCCATATTGTTTGTTTGAGCCTCTCTTGTGGATGCCCCTGCTTTACACAGATATATACTTAAATGATTCCGGAAACTCATATTGAAACTTTTCAGGGAATTGGGAGCAATGGTATTACCCATATCAGCTCTAGATAAATGGTTGCCATGTTTGTTATTTTCCATTTGTCCTTCTTCTTACATTAGACAGCAGACCAAATGTCTCCAACACTGGAGGCTTTTAAGAAAAGAGTGGACAACCATTTGTCTGAAATAGTACAGGGTTGGACTGGAAGACCTCCAAGGTCCCTTCCAACTCTGTTATTCTGTTATTCTGACCAAGGTATCAACTAAAAAGCTGGCCTAATGACATCCCTGGAGCTTTTTAAGATACTGTTAAAAGGGTCAAAGATAGGGAGAGATTAGAGAGAAAGAGACAGAGAGAAATGATAGAGATAGAAATAGAGATGGATTACGAGAGAGACAGAGAGATGACAAAGAGAAAGACAGGAGAGAGAGAAAGAGGGGGGAAGCTTTAGAAAGAGACAGAAAGCTAGAGAGAGATGAAGAAACTATAGACAGAAAGATAGAAATGCTGTCGAAAGTTATAAAGAGAGACAGACCAAGATTTATGGAGACAAAGAAACTAGAGAGAGGGAAGCTGCAGAACAAATGTAGATGAAGATGGAGACAGAGAAGCTGTAGAGAGAAGCTACAGAAACAAAGAGGGAGGGAGGGAGGGAGGGAGGGAAAGGGAGAGAGAGAAAGAGAGAGAGAGAGAGGGAGAGGGAGGGAGAGGGAGAGAGGGCGAAAGAGACTAAGAAGCTATAGAGCAGGGGTGTCTCTATTTCAGGGTTGTACATCAGGGTTGTGTTTGACCTTGAGGGGCCAGGGTGGATGTGGCCAGGGTGGGTGTGGCCAGCTCAATGTCACTTGTGTTGGGGGCAACTGTGGAGGTCCCAATGCTCTGCCAGTGAAAAGGTGCTCCTGCGCTCAGTTTCCGGTTGCAACGACCTCCTGCAACCTTCTTCCAGCAAAAATGGAGCTTTGGCAGAGGCCCCATGGGCTGGTTCTTCACTATCTCCAGGGCAGCCTCACGGGCCAGATCTAAGCACCCTGGGCACTGGATTTGGGTCCCGGGCCTTCAGTTTGACACTCCTACTTTAGAGATTCAGATATGGAGATAAAAGAAAGACACACACACACACACACACTCACAGAGAGAGAGACAGAGACAGAGAGAGACAGAGACAGAGAGACAGAGACAGAGAGAGAGAGAGAGAAAGAGAGAGACAGAGAGACAGAGACAGAGACAGAGAGGCTGTAGAAAGAATTGGAAATGGAGGCAGAGAAGTTACAGAAATAGAGGAGCTATAGAAAGAGAGACAGAGAGTGAGAAAAACTGTGGAAGGACATATATAGAGATAGAAGATAGAGAAGATAGAGACAAAGAAGCTATAGAAAGAGCAATAAATGGCTCCAAGAAATACCAAGTATGAATGCTTCCCTCCTCTCAATTTCTACTCTCCCTTTTGTCCCCTATTTAAAACATTTTCAGCAGTATTCCGACATAGAATCAAACTTCCAGCAAGACAGTTAACAAAGTTTGGGTTAACGAAGAAGACATAATTGCTGTGTTGACCTAGCAAGTTATTGCCCTAAAGCAGGGGGCTCCAACCTCAGCAACTTTAAGACTTGTGGACTTCAGTTCCCAGAATTCCCCAGCCAGCAAGGGGAATGGCTGCCTAAGGAATTTTGGGAGTTGAAGTCTACTAGGCTTAAAGTTGCTAAAGTTCAAGACAGTTGCATGAGTAGGGACTCACTGGTTTGTTTAAATCCAATTTGGTCATTCTGGAACAAGTAATGGGAGCTCATTCCGTTATACAGTGCCAGGGACTTGAACCGCTGAACTGCCAACCTTTCTGATGGACAAGCTCAGCATCTTAGCCACTGAGCCACTTGACCCCAACATCTTAGCCTTTGACCCCAACAAGTAGAAGACTTTTCCAGAAAATCAAATGCAGCCCTTAGTTTTTTCTTTTCTCAGCCACATTTTATTTATTTAGTGTATGACACCTGTTAGCCAGGGATCACCGAGGTGGCTGGCTGCCTCTGTGAAAGGATTTGTGGGGGGGGGCAGTGTTATATTTACTCGTGGGATGCCTGAATGCCGGTAAGGATTCGGAGGAGGCTCCTTTCTTGTCCCTCCACAGTTTATTCGCTGACGGGACTTGAACTGCCAAGCTGCCAGCCTCAGTGATGCACAAGCCCAGCGTCTTACCACATGATCCACAGTGGCCCCCTGTCAGCAAGAAAATAGTTTGGATAAAACCACATGTGAGGAAATCTTCAAGTTATCATTCTTCTCTCCTCCTCCTTTTAAATTTCTTTCCCACATTCATTTGAAAAGAAAGAAAAGAAAAAGAAAATTAGCTTGCAAGCTGAATAGAAAGTTAGATTTAATGTGACTCCTTTCTAAAAGGAGTTTGGTCCATTTTAAAAAAAAAAAGGTTTTGGAAATGTCATATCAGCTGTCGCTGCCAATGGCAGAGCTTTTTCTGAGCCAAAATATTTCTGAGAAAAAATAAAATAAGATTTATATTTCATAGAAATGGGCTGTGGCTAAAAAGCAAAACTATTATGGCTCGTTCATGGCTAGATGCCCATCACTGATAACCAGGGATATAACTCAGTCACAGTCTCTTAATCTGAAATTTATTTCTTTGAATACAATGGGGATATTCAGGTTTTTTTAAAAGGGAAACAAATTAATATTAATTACCTTCATGATTTGTCTATAGGATTCTCACACCCATAATAGTATTCTTTGCAAATGCTTTGCTCTTTAAACTAGTTATCCTAAAAATATTGGATGTAAAGTTCTGCCTTCAGAGAATATTTGTGTCCGTTGTAAATGTGGATGTGGAATTCTGGACAATATTTTATTAGATTTCTTTTTAACAAAAAGTCCTAGAAAAAAGGCCCTATAAATTTGTCAGTTATCATGGAAAATTGCTGTGGGGTCTAAGGAAGTAAGAAATGTAAAATATGCGGACCCAGGCAGTGGTGGTATTAGACCGGTTTGGCCTGGTTCTGGGGAGCCAGGAGCCGGGTTGAGCAGTGGAGACCTAACCGGTTCTCTCTGCCACTTTGCTGTTGGGCTCACCTGCCTGCCCGGGCTCCCATACTCACCTTTATCTGATGAATTTGAAGCGCAGCTGCTTTGCGCGGCACAGAAGAGTGCTACGCGGCAGCTGCTGAAGCAACCGGGATTGTGCAGGCTTGCAGGAGGCGAGTTAGAATGCCTCTGCACTTGTGCAAAGTGGGCATTTGGCATACGCATGCATGCAAAGTGTGTGCACGTGCGCAAAGTATGCCCACCAAGCCACGCCCACCACACTGGTGGCAAAAATATATGAATCCCACCACTGGATCCAGGAAAGGAAGAGAATGGGGGTGGGGGAAATATAGGACAAAAAGATGTTCTAGAATCAAATGAGGCCTTTTCAAATTTTGGTGACAGAGCTCCAGAACCACTTAAGTTGTGACCAGATTGCTGGCTGGGGAATTCTGGGAGTTGAAGTCCACACAATTTAAAGTGGCTGAGGTTGAGATAGACTGATCTAGAGCCATTTGCCATCAAAGTAATATCTACAGAATGAATAGGAGCTTGGGTGGTGGAGATGTAGCAGAAGAAACGCACAGCTGAGACAGCAATTTCCCTTCCCTTCCTTGTAAACTCCATCACTTATAATGTACAAATGCATTTATTACTGTCCTAACTGAATGCACACCCTGCCTTTCTGTTTGCGCCAAGTGGCTTGCAAAAGTAACCAAACGCAGAGTATTAAACGTAATAAATCGGATGCCATCAACATCAACCTTCCAATAAAGGAGAATATTTGCACCTCAGGATGGAAGTCAGGGGTCCTTGGTGCTCTCTGAGCTTCGTTGCTTTCTTGCAGATGTTTCATTACTCAACTACGTAACATCATCAGTGCTGGCCCCATAAAGCAACCTTCAAATCCCCCATTAAAATAAATAGCCATTAAAAGTGAAAGAGATGGAGTTTGGGGTTTTTTGTCATCATCTTAAATTCTATGCAAGCAGCAGCTAAACTCTCTTCCTTAAGAAGCTGCTTTCATAACGTAGGAAAAGATTTAGTCCCATATTCATGGATAAGTGTTGTGGCTCACCAGTATCCAGTGGAGCTGGCAGCAGATTCAGACAATGAGGAGGTTGGGGAGGAACATGGGCCAGTCCTGGAGTCTGGGGAAGGCTCTGACGAGTGCTCTGTATTGGAGGCAGAGATGGGGCCAGGGCCGTCTGACAGTTATCAGCTGCCTTTGGAGTCGGAGATCAGTGGGGAAGAAGAACAGCTGGAGCCTGTTCCCAGTGTGCACATGCACAGAGCTGCCAGGAGAAGGGAACAGTTAAGGAACAAGGGTGGACTCGGGAGTAAAGCCACAGGTGGAAAGTGACTATGATTTCCAATGCCCCCCGAAACTGGCATTTATTTTCAACAAGACATACCGGCTGCATCAACGGGTTGGCTCCTGCAACTTTTTAACCACTGCTACAAAAAAAAAGGTCTCAGGCCGCAGTCACACGATGACCTAATTAACAACCCAAATGACATATGACCTTAATTCCAAGCTGAATTACGGTTGTAAATCAAATATTAGTGTAAGGTCCTAAAAAAAATGCCAGCCCCATAAACTGCACCCAAATGATAACCAAGATAGGAAGAAGAATTGGTGTGCCGTACATTAAATAACATCGTCTTGAAAACCCTGTGTGTTTTCAGTACAAATGTTTACTCTCTTTAGCTCTTTGCAGAAGAGGACAAAAGTGGCTTGCAGCTTTCACACACACACACACACACACACACACACACACACAGATATATATGTATATATATATATATATATATATATATATATATATACATATATATATATATATATATATATATACATATATATATATATATGCAGGTTTTTTTTAATTGGATTAATCATTTGTAATGCACAGTACTATACAGTCCTCTTTGCAGTATTATCTTGAGAGCAAGGCACAGCCTTAATTATGTTTACACTTGTAAAATAAAGCATCATAAAATTGCCAGCAAATGCAATAGCACAGGGTGATATCTCATTCCTTACAAATCATTTTGCTATGAAAACCATTCCTTTCCTGGAGAGAATGGATGGGACCATTTTTAAACAAAACAAAAACAGCCCACCCAGAATAAAAGCTGTTACGGAAGTTGTTGCCCCCCCCAAAATGGGATAACAGCCACTGTTTTAGATAGCTTTGTAAAATTATTAAACCAAGTGAGACTCAATTTTGAGATTTGGTGAATCAAAATCACGCGAAGTATTAGTAATCATTATAAAGCCTTAATAAGGCCACCCCTGGAAGGCTGCATCCAGGTTTGTTCACTACATTACGAAAAAGGAAACTTTGGGAAAGGTGCAAAGAAGAGCAACGAAGATGATTAGGGGACTGGAGCAGTGATGGGATTCAATTTTTTTTACTACCGGTTCTGTGTGTGTGGCTTGGTGGGTGTGGCAGGGGAAGGGTACTGTAAAATCTCCAGTCAGAGGTGGTTTTTGCCAGCTCTCCAAACTACTCAAAATTTCCGCTACTGGTTCTCCAGTACTGGTCAGAACCTGCTGAATACCATTTCTGGACTGGAGGCTAAAACATATGAAGAACAGGTGAAGAAATTAGATATGTCTAGTTTAATGAAAAGGACTAGGAGAGACATGACAGCAGTGTTGCAATATCTCAGGGGCTGCCACAAAGAAGAGCTATTCTCTAAAGCACCTGAAGGCAGGACTTTGGCAGAGGGCTGGACTAGATGACCTACAAGGACCCTTCCAACCCGGTAAACTGCTAAAACTGTTAAAAAGAAGCAATGGATGGAAACTAATAAAGGAGAGAAGCAACCTAAAACTAAAGAGAAATTTCCTTAGTTAATATGTGGAACAACTTGCCTCCAGAAATTGTGGGTGATCCAACACTGGAAGTTTTTAAGAAGAGATTGGACAGCAATTTGTCTGAAATAGTGTAGGATTTCTGGCCTGAGCAGGGGGTTGGACTAGAAGACCTCCAAGGTCCCTTCCAACTCAAACACTTAACACTTCTGTTAAGTTCATTGAGGCTACTTGCATGATGAAGTTATGTGTTGCATCAACCGAGAGATAATATCAAGATCATGAGAAGTGATAGTACCGCTCTATACTGCCCTAGTGAGTTCACGTTTTGAATACAGGCAGTCTTTGACTTATGACCACAATTAAGACCAAGATTTCTGTTGCTAAGTGAATTTTGCCCCACTTTACAATCTTTCTTGGCACAATTGCTAAGTGAATCATTGCAGTTGTTAAATTAGAATAGAATAGAATAGAATAGAATAGAATAGAATAGAATAGAATAGAATAGAATAGAATAGAATAGAATAGAATAGAATATGGGAATAGAATAGAATCGAATCGAATGGAATGGAATAGAATATGGGAATAGAATAGAATAGAATAGAATAGAATAGAATAGAATAGAATAGAATAGAATAGAATAGAATAGAATTCTTCATTGGCCATGTGTGATTGGATACACAAGGGGTTAGACTTGGTGCAAATGCTCTCATGTACGTAACTTTGCTTGTATCCTTATGATTTATATTGACTATTTCCTAGTATGATTTGATTGCTTATTGTACCCCATGACTATCATTAAGTGTTGTACCTTATGATTCTCAACTCTTGACGAATGTATCTTTTCTTTTATGTATACTGAGAGTATTTACACCAAGACAAATTTCTCTTGTGTTCAATCACACTTGGCCAATGAAGTATTCTATGGTTGTCAGGATGCCATGAATTCTTGAACCATCTCTGACACTTCCCACAAACAAAACAGTTTGAAGTTCTCTAGCACCATATGCCTGCCATCAACCTCTAGTGAATTCGGACTGAAAATTGAGCCTGTGTTTCCCTGCTGTTTTTAGGTAATAGAACTCAATGCTAAAATTAACCTGAACAAAAACCATTCGTTTCACAATTTGTCTCGGTATCATGTGAAACCAGTCTAAACAAAGTAGTCCTTGAAGTCTTACCCCTAAAGTGGAAGTGGAAAAGATGAAGGGGGAAAAAAAGTTCTTAGTTGAATTTGTTATCCTAACAAGAAAAATATATAAATAAATCTCCTTAGTTTAGGAAGGTTTGAGATATCGGAATTACAGGTTATGAAATCCAGTTTGTGTGGAAGTAGAGAGGGTGGAGGAATAAGTTTAATTTAAATACAAATATATTAGATTTACATTTTTCAAACTAAGGCACATGCAAAACTTAACTGTCCTTTGAAATCCACAGTTCTGCCCATCTTGTAACATTATTCATCAAAATACAGGTTCTCCTCCACTTATGACCATAACTGAGCTCAAAATCTATGTTGCTGACTGAGACCTGTAAAATCTCTCTGTAATTTAGTATTGACTGGCTGTCAGGGCTCCAACAAATCCACCCTCATTCAAATCAAAAGTCTCTAGCTGCATCTCGGAGAAAAGTCAATTGGTTTATTAGAAGTTGCCATGTTGGCGCATGGCTGGGTACAGCCAATACTAAATCACATCACACATTTCCCCCTTGACGCTGGTCTTTCCCCCACCCCTGGATGTGACTTCTCCAATGGGAGACATCCACCTCCAAGAGTCATCCATCATGCTGTCCAATGACCTTCTTCTGCTCCAACAACTTTGGGCTACCGAGGTGATTATCTAGGCATTTCAAGAAGGCCTTGTTTTCCACCACTCCCTTTTTCTGGCAGCTAAAAAGACCAAAGGAGTATCTTTTTAATTTGACAGAGACATTTGTTACGTGAATTGAGCTCCATTTTATATCATTTTGTGCCACCATTGTTAAGTGAATCGCTGCAGTGGTTAAGTTAGTAACACGTCTGTTAAGTGAACCTCATTTCCCCATTGACTTTGCTTGTTGAAAGGTCACCAAAAGGTCACCAAAACATGACCCCCAGGACACTGCGACCATCATAAATATGAATCAGTTGCCAAGCATCTGAATTTTGATCACTTGACCATGGGAATGCTGCTATGGTTGTAAGTGTGAACAGTTGGAAGTTGAGGACTACCTGCAAGCATCTGTGTTGGGGGAATAACCTCCCTAAATGAATCTGTTCATGAAAGATTGTGCGAATGGCCTTAAATCAGAGGAAATTGTGATGAAGACAGTGAATCTGCTTTCAACGAGGGTGTTACTTGGAACCAGGGGTAGGCTTCCAAAATTTTAGCAACGGGTTCTCTGCCCAGTTGCTAGGTGGGTGTGGCCATGATGGGTGTGGCCTAGTCAGGCTCCTGCATCACTATGGGTGGGGGCATTTTTGTCCTCCCTGGGTTCCGGAGGCTTTCCTCAAACCTCAGGGAGGGTGAAGATGGCCTCCCCAGGCTCCAGAGGCTCTCTGGAAGCCGGAAAACTGGCCCATTTCCAGCCTTACTGAACTTCCTGGAGGTCCACGTCAACTCATAAAACATATTGTGTACGCATTTTATAGTTGTCAACAGAAAGGGGGGAGTTTCAAAGAGCAGGCAGCAGTGTGGAATCGAAAGTACATTCCATTCATATTTTCCTCAGAGACTGATTAGATGACTGAAGCGTCTGCCGTGAAAAAAATCTAATTGGAGAGCATGATGGATGACTCTTGGCTATGGACATGTTTAGTTGAATGATACACCCAGAGGGGTGCGAGGGAAAAACAGGATCAAGGGTGTCAGTGAATTATGTATCTCAGAGTCGGTTACGCCCAGGCTAATGCCGGAATGTTAACTTCTAATAAAATCCAATGAAGTTTTGGGAGTGTGGTTTAATTGGAGTAACTGCCAGAATCCTGACAGCCTGTTTTTTGCCCTCCTCAAACCTCCACACGTGCCCTGCACTTAGCTGCATCCAAAATGGGTTGCATGGGGACTCCTGGGAGAGGAGGGGAGGGGTGGGCGTGGCCAGCCAGGAATAGGATTTGGGGGCTTTCCAAACCATGCAGAATCTTAGCTAGAGAATCTCCCAAACCCTGCAAACCGCCAGCAGCCCATTACTGCTCAGAACGGTGACACTGAGCATGAATTCACTAATAAGATACAAGTCCAAAACAGCTATCAGCTCCTATTTGCAGCCCTGTGATAGGTTGATGCATTGAACCAATTGGAAAAAAAAAACAATAATAAAGATGCTTTCATATGCTCTCCTTCCCTCTTTAGATTTATACCTTCAACTATCTATTGTTGCACATTTTGAACTACTCGAAATTAACTGTGATAAGATCCTTTATTAGAACTTACTAACTATGGGGCCTGAGAAATAAATCTAAGTGTCCTGCCCTGTTAATTAAACCAAGATTTATTAATTTATCAAGACTCTCAAAACAGACATGTTTAATTGCCCTCTTTATTAATGTGTCTAAGAAAGCTTTAGCATTTAACTGGCATTTAAATGAGAGTTCCAGCAAGATGCGGTATCAATTAATGGTCTTCTTAAAAGTCAGACAGTATTTTCACAATGCCAGCCCAACTCCCCTTTCTCCCCTCCCAACCTACACACCTCAAAGAATACTGGAAATGCATTTTGCGTAAAGCTTCTATCTCGAAAATAAGTCTTGCCTGGAAACTCTCTCCAACCTTTTTAACAGCAAAATCCCTCCCAAACTATCCTTCCAAGAGGCATGCATAAAATTCAGGCAAATGGAATCTCTCTCTCCTGCTAAATGTAGGCTGAAGGGTCAAATGCAGGAAACCAGAACGGGATATCGTGGTGCAGTGGATTAATGATGTGAGAATTGCCAGCCAGAAATGCTTGCACTCCAGCAGTTCGAGCCCAGCTCTGTGAGATGGAGTGAGCTCCCGTCGCTTGATCCCTAGCTCCTGCCCACCCAGCAGTTCAAAAGCAGGCAATATTGCAAGTAGATAAATGGGTACCACTTCGGTGGGAAAAACTTAGCTGTGTTTGTGTGTGCAGAGAGTAGAAGCCAGCCAAGCCAGATGTGACGCATCATGATACAAGAGGAGGCAGGGTAAGGTGAGACTGGTAGAAGGAGTCCAGAAGAGCCAGCAACCTGAGTGATGCTGATTAATTGGTTCATTTCTAGTCACACCCCACAGTGCACCAAAGATAGGCACACATGGATGTCAAACTCGCACCATTACATTGCCATCATGTGATGTTTCATGATGTTTTTTTTCCTTTACAGAGTTCCAGTGGGCATGGCCCGCAGGTGACACATTCACCCCGCAGGCCCCCA
This sequence comes from Pseudonaja textilis, assembly GCF_049901715.1. NCBI lineage: Eukaryota > Metazoa > Chordata > Lepidosauria > Squamata > Elapidae > Pseudonaja > Pseudonaja textilis. Next base: position 189,265,001 of record NC_141992.1, read on the forward strand.
GTTTGTCACCCCTGATCTAAGCTGTCAGGACTGCGTTTATGTCTAGCATGTGTAGATTTTCCTGACATTGTATGTCATACAATAAAGCAAACATAGAGGAAATCAGAATAATAAAATGAATATTTACCATCTGTTTGTCTGTTTGTTTGTCTGTCTATGTCTCATCCATCCATCCATCCATCCATCCCACTATACCGGTTGCTTTTCATCCCAATGGGTAGGTTTACATTATTCATATTTATTACTATTGCCTGGTCCAGTGGTGGAATTAAAAATTTTTTACTACCTGTTCTGCAGGAGTGTGCTTCATGCCCGCATGCATGCAGAGTGTTCTAAAATGGGCAATTTTAAGCATGAAAATTTACCACCATCAGCACTGGTGAGTAAAACAGCTGAGGTGTGGCAATCCACTCTGCTGCGCCTATCAGCTGAGCTACAAACAAAGGATATATAGACATGATAGTGAACCTATGGCACACGTGCCACAGGTGGCATGCAGAGCCATTTGTACCGGCATGCGAGCTGCAGGCAAACTTACCTCACTGGGCATGCGTGCACCTCACAGCTGATTTTTGGCTAGTTTGAGGCCTTTTTCGGCCTCCCAAAGGCTTGAGGAAGGCTTCTACAGACTTTGCAGGCCAAAAACTAGCCCCATTTCATCACTTCCTGTTTTTCCAAAAATACTGGAAGTGACAAAATGGGGCTAGTTTTTGGCCTGCAAAGCCTTCAGAAGCCTTCCTCAAGCCTTTGGGAGCCCAAAAAAGGCCTCAAACCCTCTGAAAATCAGCTGTGAGGCAGTGCGGGTAAGGGAGCAGTGGGGGTGGGGATTACGCATGTGTAGGGGGTGTGGATGATGCGCATTGCCTTCTGGGTGCACACAATTTTTGGCACAGGAGCCCCAAAAGGTTAGCCACCACTGATATATCCAACAGGAAAGGGTAGGGGCGGGTAGGTGGGGCCAACAGCTAACCGGCGCTACCGGATGCTAGAACCAGTGCAAACCAGCAGCGTACCACCACTGGCCTGGTCCTGGGATTACAGGAGCATCCTTTGAAACCTTCTGACAAGCACAGTCAATGGGGAAGCCAGATTCGCTTAACAACCGTGTTGCTAATTTAACGACTGCAGCAATTCATTTTACAATGGTGGCAAGAAAGGTCATAAAATGGGGCCACATTCACTTAACAAATATCACACTTAGCAACAGAAATTTGGGACTCAGTTGTGGTTGTAAGTCGAGGATAAACTGTGTAACAGCCAGGCCACCAATTTTGCTCAAACTGCCAGAGAAAGTACATCTTCCTATTTTCCTGCCTCTTCAGCTTTTCGTTCCAGTGGAAGATTCTTTCTTTCTTCTGCTTTTACGGCTCCCCCTTGTAGCCCAACCTTCTTCTGAAGTCAGGCTGCCCTGACTTGAAGCTGAAATTTCAGACTTTCCTCCAAACAGCCTCTATTTCATGAGCCACGTGGTCAGCTTGATCTAAGCAGACATCCTTCTTGGAGCCAAGGTAGCAAAGAGGACTGAACGAGCAATGATTAGTTGCGTTCCCTAAGAAACTGCCGTACAGTTTAAAAGGAAAAGTGGAAAATCTCAAGGCAGCACTCATGGGTGTTTACTAGTGGAAATAAGGGCTGAGGAACACTCAGCCCGGGAATAAATGCACCCAGGACATGTGGATCCTTTTGCACCCAATGCCAGAAGCTTGTTTTCCTTCATCACATTTGTATTTCGGTCCAATTTCAAGGAGGCAATATCTGAAAGCATGCCTTTTCGAAACATACATTTCATAAGGACAGTTTTAAACTGCAAAACATCCCTTGAGATGGGGTGAATTTCACTGAACATGGCATGTATGTTCTAAGGAGGCGGACTGATATAGGCATCTCCTTGGTTAGCCCAGTTTCGTGCCCTAAAGTGCCTGAAAGGTTAAAATTAGCATCTTGGATTAAACCTGGAAGCAAACTGGTAACCAATGCAGTTTGCAGAGCAGACACATAACATGCACTGTTCTGGAAGTGCAGCTTACTATACCAGCTGAACCTTTTGGATACTCTTCAAGGGCAGTCCCATGTAGAGCGCATTACAGTAATCAAATCTGGGAGGTGATCAGAACATGAGTGACTGCAAACAGGGCTGGTTGATAGCAATAGCACTAAGACCTATATACTGCTTCACAGTGCTTTACAGCCCTCTCTAAGCGGTTTACAGAGTCAGCATATCATCCAGAGGTGATATTCAGCAGGTTCTGACCAGTTCTAGAGAACTAGTAGCAGAAATTTTGAGTAGTTTGGAGAACCGGCAAATACCACCTCTGACTAACCCCGCCCCCAACTATTCTCTTCCTCCTGAGTCCTAGCTGATTGGCTGGGTCTTCTTTTGTTGCCCTGCATAGAAGAATGGAGCTGGAAAGCAGGTTAGTGGGTTGGGGAGAGAATGGGGATTTTACAGTATCCTTCCCCTGCCATGCCCACCAAGCCATGCCCACAGAACTGGTAGTAATTTTTTTTGAATCCCACCACTGATATCATCCCCAAGAATCTGGGTCCTCATCTTACCGACCTCAGAAGGATGGAAGGCTGAGTCAACCTGGACTGGTCCGGATCAAACTGCTGGCAGTTGGCAAAGTCACCCTGCAATAATGCATTCTAACCACTGCACCCCTACGGCTCTGATCCAGGAATGGTGCAACTGGTATACTAGACAAACTTGTGCAAAGGGCCTCCTAGCCATGACTGCCACCCATAATAATAATAATATAAGATAAAATATTGATTAGAAAGGTTATATATATATAAACAAGTAAGAAATGTATGATAATATTATGTGCACAGGATATATGTACCCAACTGACACATTGTTGAATTGAAAGATGGTTTTGTTTGTTTTTGTTGTAAAAATTCAAAAAACAAAATTCAAAAAAAAATTGACATAATCCTACAAACATAATCCTAGAAAATCCAAAGCCACTCAGTCTTGCTAAGGTTCAGTTGGAGCCTATTGTTCCCCATCCAGGTCTTCATAGCAACCAGGAACCAGAATAATCCATTCAGAGCATCACTTAATTTGCTGGGTGGAGATACATCTTGATGATCGACATATTGATGATATCTCTCCCCATGGTGATGGATGAGCTCACCATCACTTTCATGTATTGAAAAGAAGAGAAGAAAGCACTAAACCATGAGGCATCCGACATAGTAGGGGGCAAAGACCTCTCCTCCCCAGTCATCACTGACTAGAATCAACATTGAAGGATGCAGGCAGACGAACATAACATCATGGCACTCATCACCAATCCTCTGAGCCGATGATTGATGGCATTGAAAGCCACTGAAAAGTTCAGCAGGGCAAGGATGGATGCACCATCCCAGTTCTGTCCCTGTGAGAGGTCATCTAAAAGCATAACCAATACTCATTTCCATCCACGTCTAGATGTGAAGTCCAAATGAAAATGAAGAGAATGATTCCAGGAGACAATATAGCAGTGTTCCAATACTTGAGGGGCTCCTACAAAGATGAGGAGGTCAAATTATTTTCCAAAGCACCCGAAGGCAAGACAAAAAGCAATGGATGGAAACTAATCAATACTTGGTTAGGATAGAATAACAGAGTTGGAAGGGACCTTGGAGGTCTTCTAGTCCAACCCCCTGCTTAGGAAGGAAACCTTATAGCATTTCAGACAAATGGTTGTCCAACCTCTTCTTAAAAACTTCCAGTGTGAGAGCATTCAAGACAAGTTGTTCCACTGATTAATTATTTTGTCAGGAAGTTTCTCCTTAGTTCTAAGTTGCTTCTCGCCTTGATTATTTTCCACCCGTTGCTTCTTGTCCTGCCCTCAGGTGCTTTGGAGAATAGCTTGACACCCTCTTCTTTGTGGCAGCCCCTGAGATATTGGAACACTGCTATCATGTAACCCCTGGTCCTTCTTTTCATCAAACTAGACATATCCAATTCTTCATATGTTTTAGCCTCCAATCCCCTAATCATCTTTGTTGCTTTTCTCTCCACTCTTTCTAGAGTCTCGACATCTTTTTTACATTATGGTGACCAAAACTGGATTCAATGTTCCGAGTGTAGCCTTCCCAAGGCATTATCAAGTGGTAGTAACACTTCGCGTGATCTTGATTCTATCCCTCTTTTTATGCAATCTAGGATTGTGTTGGCTTTTTTGGCAGCTGCAGCACACCGCTGGTTCATATTCAAGTGATTGTCCACTAGGACTCCAAGATCCCTCTCACAGTTACTGCTGTTGAGGTACCACTTATTCTACAGTATATTTGTACATTTGATTTTTCTTGCCTAACTATAAGCTTGGCCATACTGAGGCATTATAAAGTGGTATTATGTGATCTTGATTCTATCACTCTGTTTTAATGGTGGGATTTTAAAAAATCTACTGCCGGTTCTGTGGGCATGGCTTGGTGGGCATGGCATGAGAAGGATACTGCAAAATCTCCATTCCCACCCCACTCCAGGGGAAGGATACTATAAAATCCCCATACTCTACCCACTCCTGGGGGAAGGTAACTGCAAAATCCCATTCCTTCCACATCCCACTAGACTGTTTCCAGCTCCGTTCTCCTGTGCCGATCAGCTGGGACTCAGGAGGCAGAGAATAGATGGCGGCGGGGACAGTCAGAGGTGGTATTTGCCAGTTCTCCTAACTACTCAAAATTTCCTCTACCGGTTCTCCAAAACTGGTCAGAACCTGCTGAATACCACCTCTGCTCTGTTTATGCAACCTAGAACTGTTTTGGCTTTTTTGGCAGCTGCAGCACACTGCAGGCCCATATTTAAATGGTTGTCCACTAGGACTCCAAGATTCCACTCACTACTATTGAGCAAGGTACCAAGGAGCAAGATATCAAGGAGAGAAGCAATCTAGAACTAAGGCAAAAATTCCTAATGGTTAGAGCAGGGCTGTCAAACTTGCAGCGTCGTGTCATCACGTGACATATCATGACTTTTCCCCCCTTTGCTAAAGCAGGGGTGGGTATGGCCAGCGCATGATGCACCAGGCCTGTGTGCTGCGAGTTTGACAACCCTGTCTTAGAGCAATCAACCAATAGAAGTAGCTTGCCTTCAGAAGTTGTGGGTGCTCCATCATTGGAGGTTTTTAAGAAGAGATTGGATAATAATTTGTCTGAAATTGTATAAAGTCTCCTACTTGAGTCTAGGGTTTGGACTAGAAGACCAAAGACCCTTCCAACTCTATTATTTCTGTTATTGAACCAGATAATCCTTTGTTTGTGTGTGTGAGAGAGAGAGCGGGGGGAGGAGAAGCGATTTTGTTTTTTTGTTTTTTTAATATAAACATTCCATCTTCCATTAAACAGTGTATATGCAATATATTGTATATTGTATTGTATATAACAATATACAATATACATTACTTTGATATTGACTATCTAATCTTACAATTGTAATATTGTATGTAATAAAACTTTCCATTCCTCCCTCTTAACATATCATCTCGTAAAAATATGGTGACAATATTAAACACGGTGAGCTTAATAGTCATATCAGTTACAATCATCATATTGTTTACATCTCTATTTTAACATATTTTCTATAATTCATTAGTCTCCTTCTTTTATTTCTAACTTCCATTATTCTCCTCTAACCATCGATAGAATAATCCCCATATCACATAATATTCAGTTTGTTCTTTTTCCTTAATTGCTAGTGTTAATCTATTCATTTCTGCACATTCAAATATTTTCCTGATCACATTATCGTCAGTAGGAATTCTCTAGAGAGAAGCTATTCTTGTCATTTGTGAGAATTTTTCTGTACTCTTAGGAAGTAATTATCAAGAAGGTCAGTAAAAGGGGATGAAAGTTGGCCCTCTGTCCCTCCCTCCCTCCCTCCCTTCCTTCCTTTTGCCAAAATAGAAATACAGTAGAAGAGTGGTGTTTACTTATTTATTTATTTGATTACATTTCTGTGCCATCCATCTCCTTTACAAGGTGACTCTGTGTGGCTTACCAATTATAGAAACAAGTGAAAAATAATGAGCAAAACTGACAGTAAAGCGTTGTTAAAAACTGTGCCAAAGCCTTATTATTATAGTTGTGCTAAAACTAATTATTATTTCTATTTATTATTGTTTTATTAAATTTATATGCTGCTCATCTTACAGTTTGAGGCCACTGGGCTGATTAAGCCAGGATTTTTCAAATTTGACTAAGCCAGGATTTCTCAACTTGCCATGTGTGTGTGAGAGAGAGGGAGAGAGAGAGAAAGAGAGAGAAAGAGACAGAAAGAGAAAGAGAAAGATCAGTAGGGCACAGAAATAGTCTGGGCAGGAAGGAACCCTTCCCCTAATTATGAGCAGTCGGCGGGGTTGAAGAACCAAAATAAAGCAACATTTTGCACTAATTGACTTTCGTTATTTGGGTGCATTTTGGAAAGGGTTGGGGAAAGATCGTTCCCATGGTGACAAAAACTATTCTGTCCAATTAGCCAATCACTCATTATTTGGCCATTACATCAATAGAAGGATTGAAATTTCAGATGTCCTTAAAACTTACGGTTGTGGTAAGTTTTAATGACATCTGAAGTTGCAATCCTTCTATTGGTGTTAACAAGTTTGTGATTGTGCGTGTGTGCGTGTATGAATACACGCCTTTGAGTTATCTTGACTCCTGGCAATTGCCTGGACATGTCCTCACTGTTTCTTGGCAAAATTTCACGAGTGGTTTGCCATTTCCCCTTTCCTAGGGCTAAGAGAGAGAGAGAGACTGACCCAAGGTCACCCAGCTGGCTTTGAGCCTGAGGCTGGATTAGAACTCGGGGTCTTTCTCCAGCACAGGAGAGGGTAGCCACTTAGAGTAGCTCCAGGACATGATAGGCAGAAAATAAATGTAACAAATAAATAAATAACCCAAAGCTCTTGTTCCTTTTTTCTAAGCTAATTCCCTAACCTGCACAGGTAGTCCTTGATTTATGACTACAACTGAGTCCAAAGTTTTCATTGCTAAATGAGGCAGTTGTGAGTTTTGACCATTTCACAACTTTTTTACTTTTTTTTAGCAACGGTTGTTAAGTGAATCACTACAATTGTGGAATGATGCAGTCATTAAACAAATCTGGCTTCCCCCATTGACTTTGCTTGTTTGGAAGCTGGCTAGGAAAGTTACAGGGCAACTGTGATGACCCCGGGTGGGATACAAAACCAACACAGTCACAGAAAACAGGGGAAGCCCCTTTTATTCCTTCACTTTGCTTCCAAGCTCCGAATATCTTTGACGGAAGACAAAAAAACTCCCACACAAAAAGTTACACAAAAAAAGAAAAGAGCAAAACAAACCAGGCAAGATGAGGGCCAGAGGGTGTCCACAGATAACACACACATGGAAGGATGCCAAACTCAGAGAGGAGCTATAAACTAGAGATATTTACACGCTTTGTTTCCAGCGTTTGCCAGTACGCAGGTCCAAACTCTTATTCAGTTGTCACAGCTGCAGCCCAGGAAGAGGATCAAGGCCCTCTCCTCCTGAGTAGACCACATCTCTCCCTTATCCTCTCCTCCCTGTGTGCCCTAGGATGGGCCTGGGTCCTCCTCTGACTGCGCAGCTGGCCTCTGCCCTTCCCCAGCCTCCTCCACACCCTCCAGAGCCACACTTCCACTCCCTGTCGGCTGTTCCTCCTCTCCCTCAGAGTCAGTCTCCACCAGGGGCATGACAGCAACTGTCGAAAATACACACCAGTTGCTGAGAGCACGAATTTTGATCGCATGACCCTGAGGATGCTGCAACAGTAATAAATGTGAAACATGGTCATAAGTCACCTTTTTCAGTGCTGTTGGAACTTTGATTGGTCTACTAAACAAATGGTTGTAATCTGAGGACTACCTCTGGAATTGTGCTTGGCAGAGGATACGCAAACCACGATTTTGTCCTTTCCCCAATTCATTCTAAAGGTATGAATGACAAAATATGTTGTCGATGTGTTGGTACATGGAAAGTGTACGATACATTTAAATGATGGGATGTTTTACACACAATTAGTGTTAAAGGTTGGTTATCAAATTCAATAAGAGCAATGTAGGATCACATAATACTTGTGTTGGTAGTGCAGAAGTGCTTCCAGGTTGAAAGGATTAGCCAGTGACAGCTCCATTGCCTGAGAGACATCCATTTTGGGGCTCCTTTCATCTCTCCAGCAGGACTGGAGCGAAAGATGTGAGCTCAACCTACCCCACAGCAGCACTCGGGTCTCAAACGTGGATGTCAGGATTCCGGCAGTTACCCCCATTTAAATTATGAGTCTTGAGTCAAACTTCCAAAATTTAAAAAGGATTTACTGGGAGTTAAACTGTCCGGCACTGCCTGGGTGTAGCCGACTCTGAGGCACATCATTCATTGTCACCCTTGACCCTGGTTGTATCGTAATTCATATTCTCCAATGGGACACATCCATAGCCCAGAGTCATCAATCATGCTCTCCAGTTAGAATTTTGCACAGCAGAAACTTCAGTCACCTAGTTACTATCTTTGAAAACATTTATGGAATACAGTTTCAGTTTGCGCTGCACTGCTCCCCCCTCCCCTTCTGTTGCCAACTCTAAAACGACCATAGAAATATTTTATGAGTTGACAGCAGACTTGCTAACCTCCAACTCAGCATCCTAGCTGCTAATTGTAGCAGTGTAGGATGGACATATAACACGCATCAAAATAAAAAAGATATTTAGCCAATGGTTCAAAATGGAACAAGACAAGGATGGGTGAAATCCATCTGGCTGTTACACGTGCTAAAGGAGAACCATATGAGGAATCTCTATGGGGACATTAGACTTATGCTGGTTGATGATGTCTCTATACAAGTACATTTGCATGCAGAGGACGGTGCTTGATGGCTGAGGTCCTGAACGATTTCCAATAAAGGTTAGATTGTGTGATGCAGCCAGGAATATGGACTTGAACATTAATGCAAAAGCGAAGATCAAGATACATGCTCCTGATTAGAGAAATGGGGCGGAAATGGCGAGTTATAAAGAAGTGGTGAAAAATGGGAGAAGGGGAAGAATTTGTGGGCCTTGGTTGAACATTTACCAAGGTGGGGAAATGGGTGGGAAATGTTAAGATCTGCAAAGTCTGATTTAAAAAAAAAATGGTGGATGGTATGTGGTTCTGCTGAAAGAAATGCATTTTTATTGAACATGGTGAAAATAGCTGGATGTAAAAAAGAATGCGTAGCAATGAGATGTATAAAAATGAACTGAATGCAATGGAAGTAGGTTACTTAAGAAATGTACATAGGAAAGCAAGAGGCGATAAAATCAAGAATTAATGAGTGATTACTGTGGTTTGAGTCAGGGGTAGGATTCAAAAATCCCAGCAACCAGTGTGCTGCCCGGTTGCTGAGTGGGGTGTGGCCATGGTGGGCGTGACCTACTGGAACTTTCAGGAGGACCAATTTTTTTGCCTTCCCAAGGGGCCGGAGGCCTCACCCGGGCCTCTGGGAGGGCAAAAACAGCCTCCCCCGGCCACTGGAAGCCCACCAGAAGCCAGAAATAGGCCCATTTCCAAACTTCCGGAAGGCCCATTTTTTTCCCCACTCCCAGAGCCTCCGCGCAGACCTTGCACTTACCTGCATCAAAAATGAGCTGCGTGGAGACTCCTGGTGGGGGAGGGGTGGCTGGGCAGGGCCAACCAGTTGCTTGAAATACTGGTTTGGTGAACCAGATGAAAACTTAACATCCAGTTCACCTGACCCAGTCCAAACCAGTAGAATCTCACCCCTGATTTGAGTTTAACGGTGAGTGACTAGTAAGAAGAAAAGAATATTGAAATCGGTTCAGTTGGTTTGGTTGGTTTGGTTTAAAAAAAAGAAAAAAAAAGAATGAGGATTGAACTGTAAAGAATTATATGAAGGGTTAGGGTTAGGAAATGGATTGAGAGAAAAGAAAAGACAGAGAAAGCTGTAATTGGACGACATGGATGAGAACCTTAAAAAGATGTCCGTGGAGATTTTCTCTAAGATCAGAACCCGTTGAAGCTTCTTGGATGAGAAGCAAAACATCTTCTTCCTCCAGAGGAAAACAGTTCAGTTGCCTTTTGAAAAAGTACTTTTCAGCCCTGGATAATGGAAACTCTCCATAGACGTCTAACAGAGAACCTCAATCATCCAGGTCACGATCATCCCACAGGTGTTTTCCAAAAGGCAACTAAACTTTCTTGGGTTTGTTTTTTTTTCCTCAAAAAACTGAAGAAGCTTCTTGAATGAGAAGTGAAACGTTTTCAAGGAAAAACAAAAACAAAAAATGTCCAGTTGCCTTTTGGAAAAAGCACTTTTGGGTCCTTAAAAAGAGTCTAAAAGAATATAAAGCAATGAATGAAGCAGTGGTGGAGGTGGTGGAACCCCAGAAAGAAAAATATGGAGAAATAAATGGTGTTTGGTGTAACCTAGACTTACTCGTCTTTCGTTTCCTTCTCTTTTATCTCTTTTAAATTTTTGAGTTATTATTTCCTAGTCCTTTTCCATCATTTGCATTGCATGCTTATCCAGGTATAAAGGACAGGCATGTTTTCTTCGAACCAAATAAATTATTAAAACGTAACGTATAAGTTGTGGAAGAGATGGGAGAGGCAAGGAATAGAAAAATTGGATAAACAAACTAATTGAAGACAAACCAAGCAAGAAGGAGATGAGCATAATCAACTGAGAAATAAATGGCTCGACTGCTCACTTGAGAGAGTGCTATCTGCACAAAAGCACATCCACACGCCCCAACACAAAATGTGGGCGGAATGGGATAATTTGCCACAGCCAACTCACTGCGACCAACTCGCAAAAGCCAACTTGCCACGGACAACTTTCCATGACCAATTCCCTGTCAGACAACTCGCCACAGCACAATTTAACACTTCCGTTGAATTATTCAAAATAAATTAAAAAAATATTCCAATTTTTGCCATTCACATTTCATTCTGTTCCTCCTTTTGCATCCTTTCTATAATAATTCTCTTCCACCATTTTTTTTTATATTAGTGTAACTCTTGGCCCACAGCGAATTGTCCCGCAGTGAGTTGGCCATGGTGAGCTGGCTGTGGCAGTGTCCCTCACTTTGGCCATGACAAATTGTCATAGACCCAAAGTGAGAGACACTAAAGTTTCATTGTCCTGATACAGGTACCTTTTCTCCACTTCTGAAGATTTCAAAACTTGTGATTGACATACAGGTAGTCTGTGATGACCCGGGGTGTGGCACAAATGCAACAAAGTCACAAAAGTAGGTAAAGTCCATTTAATACCTCCAACTTGGCCCCCAATGTCCAGTTATCATTGGCTGGAGAAAAAAAACTCTCCCAAGAACAGTTTTTAAAGGGAAGAAATTCCATCCGAACCCAAAGTACATATAAATTATAAATAAAAACCAACACAAACCACACTGCAGCAATTAACGAGACAGGGCAGGATAAGGAATTGCAGACTTCAAAAGATAATGAAACACACACAGTTGGAAGGATGCCAGAACCCAGATAAGACTTGACAAACAAAGATAATTCATGCTTTGCTCCCAGCAAGATGCTGTGCACAAACGCCCTTTTTGAATCCTGTTTTCCCAGCTGCAGCTATTGAAGGGAATCAGGGCCCTTTTCTCCCCCATAACCTCTGGAACTCATGTTACTCCCTTCTCTATTCCTCCCTGCATGCCCTAGGATGAAGAGAGGGTGGCCCTGGGTCTTCCTCTGAATGCCCAGCCGGACTGTGCCCTTCCCCAGTTTCTTCCACAGCCACCAGATCCACACTCCCACCCCCTGTCAGCTGCTCAAACTCCCCCTTGGAATCAGATTCCAACAGGGGCATGACATCGTCTTGACTTTCAACAGTTCATTTGGTGACCGTTGAAAGTTACAATGGCACTGAAAAAAGTGACTTGTTTTTCACGCTTACAATCGTTGCAGAATTCCCATGGTCCCGTGATCAAAATTCAGATGCTTGGTGATTAACTCCTATTTATGATGGCCGCAGTGTCCTGGAATCATGTGATCACCTTCTAACAAGCAAAGTCAATGGGAAAGCCAGATTCACTTAGCAACCATGTTATTAACCCCTGCAGTGATTCACTTAGCAACTGTGGCAAGAAAGATCGTAAAATAGGGCAAAGCTCACTACTTAACAACTGTTTCCCTTACAAACAGAAATTTTGGGCTCGATTGTGTTTGCAAGTCGAGCCCTACCTACAATCAATTGCAAAGACCAATTTGATAAGAAGATAGACCAGTCAATACCTGAATTTATTTAGCTCCCTTTTTTTTAAACTTCTCACCAAGTCATATTTGTTTTAGAATTCGATCACAAGGGATTTGCAATTAAAGCAGGGTGGTTAATCATTTATCTCACTTGACTTCGTTGAGTTAAAATCAGCTTGAATTTCTCTAGTGCAGACCCCTTGGATTGTCAATTAAGCCAAAATAGAGCGATAGACAAAAAAAAAAAAAAAAGAACTGGCCATGAGCCAGAGGTGGTATTCAGCAGGTTCTGACCAGTTCTGGAGAACCGGTAGCAGAAATTTTGAGTAGTTCACAGATATCTTTCTCCTGCCATGCCCATCAAGCCATACCCACCAAGCCATACCACACCCACCAAGCCACTCCCACAGAACCAGTAGTAAAAAAAAATTTGAATCCCACCACTGCCACGAGCTGATGGCTACCTGAAATTTAAGACATTGGCAGAAAATCTAGAACTAGTTAACTCATCAAGGAAGAAAACTAGGGATCATAATAACTTCAGATGATAGTCTGTGGTACAGGAATGTAAATGGAAAAGAAATTAATCCCAGGTTGCTCTCCGAATTTGAGGTAGGTCACAATTAATATCTACGGAGGTCCTCAATCATCCATGTCATGGTTGTCCCAAAGCTGCTTTTAATTCAAAAAAATATTCAGTTGCTGCACTGATGTAGCAGTCCATCTGCACTTGAAAGACAAAGGTCACTTTTGAAGACAGAAAAGCCAGGCAGAGAGGACCGCTGGTTTGAAAGAGGCCATCTACATTAACATTAGACAGCTCTCTCTCACCACAGGAGGAGGGATACACACCACTTATGTCCTGTTTACAACACAGTCCTTTCAGTAGTTCCAAGAAGGTTCCATTTGCACTATTCAGGTGACCCCCCTGGGCACAGATAAACCTCCAAGTGGCCTCAACGACTCGCAGAAAGAGTGCTAATGGGCCAGATGACTATAAATCCTTCCGTTCTCCATCGTACAGTCGAAACGGAAGAAGCTTCTTGGATGAGAAGCGAAACGTCTTCAAGCAAAACAAAGCATGTCCAGTTGCCTTTTGACAAAGCACTTTTGGGAATGTCACAATTAACTTTTCTACCGACTGATGTTCTGTATTAGTAGCATCGCAGTAAGATGAATGTTACCGCAAAGGAAAGAGTGTAGACTTTTCCTCCTCTAATGGATCATGTCATCCGCATTGATTTTTCTGCCTCATTCACCTTTGGAAATTCTCCTACACCCTTTTCAAAGGTGCAGCTTGTTACAAATGAGGTGACAGCAACCGCGGGGACATGGGAATCGGAGAAAAACAGGGGGCTTCTTGCACCTTCATGGTTTATTCATCAGTTAAAAGGGATGAAAATTGGTTAAATGAACTTGCATTCAAGGGTGGAAAATCACATTTAGAAACAAATAAGTGGTTATCGTTGTTGTTGATTATGATGAACATCATCATCATCCATTAATCTGTTTGGTGGATTTAGACACATTAGCCAATCAGACTGGGCTGGTATATGATATTAAGCCACAATATAAGGTTAAAGCAAACCTCGCTTAAGCCAGTAATTCTTTAATCAACCTGGATCAGTGGTGGGATTAAAAAAAAATATTACTACCAGTTCTGTGGGTGTGGATTGGTGGGCATGGCTTGGTGGGCGTGGCAGGGGAAGGTTACTGCAAAATCCCATTCCCACCCCACTAACCTGCTTTCCAGCTCCATTCTCCTGTGCCAAGCAACGAAAGAAGACCCAGCCAATCGGCTGGGACTCAGGAGGCAGAGAATAGATGGTGGGGCCAGTCAGAGGTTCTCCAAACTACTCAAAATTTCCGCTACTCGTTCTCCAGAACTGGTAAGAACCTGCTGAATACCATCTCTGTACCTGATCAATAGTTACGTAAGAAGCCCATCTACATATGAAAATTGTAATACATTTCCTGAAGCTGACTTGACAGAAACCTCTACTCAGAGTTTATCTTTATAAAAGCATTCCCCATTGTGCATAATTTGAATATAATTCATTTCCCTTTACCAGAAAAACTCAAGTATCATTGTTTCAGCAGGCACTTGCACACTGAATAGTAGGGGACATGTTTTCACGCTATCAAATTTCTCTCTTGTAGATAGCTGTACTTAATGAACAAATTCCTAAGGGCAATTCATATCGCCGCGACATTGTTGTAATGTTTGAATAAGGTTACAGTTAACAAAACAGGGACAGGGGAGGAGGTTGAGTGGAGTAAGGTAACCAATGACTCAAGCCGTGAAGGTTCTGAGACCTTACAAATCCTTATAAAGCTATACGGCTGGTTTTAACCTTACATTGTCCACTCCACTCTATGTGAGTTAAATCAAGCACTGAAATTTCTCCAGTTGAACTGTCCAACTTCATCGCCAGACTCTTAAGCATTAAAAGTAAAAAGTTAAGCATTATAAAAATTGGTTCACCATCTTATAAACTTCTGCCAGATTCGGGTGGACAGGAGAAGTCTTTGTGGGGACTGAAGCTCCTAGTCAGTGGTGGGATTGAAAATTTTTACTACCGGTTCTGTGGGCGTGGCTTGGTGGGAGTGGCCTGGCTTGATGGGCATGGCAGGGGAAGGATACTGCAAAATCCCCATTCCCTCCCCTCCCCACTCCACTAACCTGCTTTCCAGCTCTGTTCTCCTGTGCAGAGCAACCAAAGAAGACCCAGCCGATCAGCTGGGATTCAGGAGGCAGAGAATAGATGGGGGTGGGGCCAGTCAGAGGTGGTATTTGCCAGTTCTCTAAACTACTCAAAATTTCTGCTACCGGTTCTCCAGAACTGGTCAGCACCTGTTGAATACCACCTCTGCTCATAGTCATGTCCTACCAAATACCTATGGAGGGTGAAGTGACAACCTTGGCTGGATTTCTAATGCAGACTCTTCCAAGGACTTCTCTTTATTGTTGTCACTGACTTTAAGTTATTTAGAATTGGAAGGTCTTGCATATATACCTTGTATCCAGCTACACAAGGAGCTGTCTCGTCTCAATGGGATTGGCCTGTCCTACTTGCTCTAGTAAAAGAGGCGTGGTAAGGATGCCATTGGCCAAGGAATTTTGGTTGGGATGGTTCAGGAGAAAGGCCTTTTCTACTATGACTCTCACCCGCATGCCCCTCAAGGTGAGAGTTACTGCCCCCACACACCCTCTTGGTCTTATAAAAGAGCCTGTAAAACCTGGCTCTGCCAACTGGCTTTGTAACTCAAAGAGGGTGTTCCACACTGGAAGTGGCTAGTAGTTTCACCTCGCTTATATATTGTTCTCTTTGTCAGTTTTCCAAGTGTTGAAATCCATTTAAAAAGAAAAGAGCAAAGTCCATCTTCCAAGACAATTTCTTTTATTTAGGAAAGCATCAATTTGGCAAAGTCCATGGTAATTCCGGATCTGACACAACCCGGAATTACCCCACAATATTAGAAGTTAGAAACAGCCCCCAGAAGTCACATTCTCCAATAGAAGTAATTCAACGTTGCTTGATGTCATAAATCTGTACCTCAAGGGGCCTCAGCATGGTCAGCTCGTTTTCCCACGGGAAGAAGAATCACCTAGTCTAAACAACTCTCTCTATCTCCACTCCTCCCCACTTAGGAATGTGGCAAGCCTGAAACCCTTCCCATTCCCTCGTGACCACCAAAGAGAAAGTAAGAAAAATAATATATATTGCATACTAAACCTAACCAAAATGGCTACACATATGTCAGTTTTGGGCTTGACACTCGTTTTCTCCAGTTTCCTGTTAATTTGAATGTTTTAATTTGAATGTTTAATGTTTTAACCCTCTAATTGTTTTATATGTTTCTTTCTGCTAGGTATTCAAAATGAACAGTGATGTGTGTGTGTGTGTGTGTGTGATATGTTTGGCAGAGGTGGTATTCAGCAGGTTCTGACCAGTTCTGGAGAACCGGTAGCAGAAATTTTGAGTAGTTCAGAGAACCGGCAAGTACCACCTCTGACTGGCCCTGCCCCCATCTATTCTCTGCCTCCTGAGTCCCAGCTGATCAGCTGGGTCTTCTTTGGTTGCCCTGCACAGGAGAACAGAGCTGGAAAGCAGGTTAATGGGATTGGGAGGGAATGGGGATTTTGTAGTAACCTTCTTCCAGGAGTGGGGAGGGAATGGGGATTTTGCAGTATATCCTTCCCCTGCTATGCCCAACAAGCCACGCCCACCGAAGTAGTAATTTGAATCCCACCACTAGTGTTTGGGTAGGTATACACTTTCTCTTGAGACCAGGCAACAGAATTTCATTTTTAATGTGGGTCAGTGCACCCACAGTAAAAAAAAAAAGGACAATAAAAGCTTGTTTTGTCTTGTCCTGTCCTGTCCTGTCCTGTCCTGTCCTACCCTACCCTACCCTACCCTACCCTACCCTACCCTACCTTACCTTACCTTATATTATCATATCATGTGTTTTAAGCCATCCAGAGTCACTCGAAAGTGAAATGGACAGCATATAAATTTAAGAAAAGCATATAACAGATAATCAGAATTGGAAGAGACCTGTAGGTCATCTAGTCCAACCCCCCCACCCAAGCGGAAGACCCTACACCATTTCTGACAAATGGAAGTCCAATCTCTTCTTGAGAGCCTTCAGTGATGAAGCTCCCACAACTTCCGAGGGCAACTTCTGCTCCATTGGTTGATTGTTCTCACTGTCAGAAAGTTTCTCCTTATTTCCAGATTAAATCTCTCCTTGTTCAGTTTCCATCCATTATTTCCATCCATAATATATAGTCTTTGCTCATATACTAACAATTTGGAAAAACAGAGGAAAATAATACAAATTGCTTTTCAGGATCACAAAGAAATAGATACTTAAAGACTTGGAAGATATAACTCAGTCTGAATAGTCTGGAATTTTTTTTTTATACTCTGTGTTTGAACAAGCATCTTCCAGCCAGGAATCTCATTTAGAAGACTATTTAGAAACGTGGATTGCATTTACTAGGCCTTTTTTTCTGCCTATTGTTAAGCAACTTGACCTAAATGTTCATGATATAACTGCATAATGTGAAATGAATACAGGCATGTAGGATTAGGAGCAGTTTGGTTGGTTAGTACTTAAGAGATACATGCTTCTATTGCATTTTCTTTCTTGCCTGGGTTTATACATTTGAAGGAGGCTGCTTTAAGGAAAACTCCAGACAGTAAAGTCAACCACATTGCCGCATCAGTGGACAGCCACCCTATGCATTGTCTTGGCCATTTGACCTTCTTTGAGGCACTGATATTCAAGTTCTCCAAAAAAGATTTCTGGAGATTGGCATTCTAGGTGTAATGCAACTCGTTTGAAAAGATTTGCTGTTCACAATTAAGGGCTGGCTAGTATAAGATGTGGGATACTAGACATTCAAAGAATAGAATTAGATTTAGAAGAGTAAGAGTAGAGTGGAGTGGAGTGGAGTGGAGTGGAGTGGAGTGGAGTGGAGTGGAGTGGAGTGGAGTGGAATGGAAATAATAGAATTGGAAGAGACCTTGGAGGTCTTCTACTCCAATCCCCTTTCCAGGCAGAAAACCCTACACCATTTCAGACAAATCATTATCCAATTTCTTCTTTAAAACTTCCAGTTTTGGAGCATTTAAAACTTCTGGAGGCAAGTTGTTCCACTGGTTAATTGTTCCCATTGTCAGGAAATGTCTCTTTGGTTCTAGGTTGCTTCTCTCTTTGATTAGTTTCCATCAGTTTACTACTTTTCCTGCCCTCAGGTGCTTTGGAGCAGGGGGCTCCAACCTTAGCAACTTTAAGACTTGTGGACTTCAACTTCCAGAATTCTTCAGCCAGCAGAGCTGAGCTGAGGAATTCTGGGAGTTGAAGTCCACAAGTCTTAAAGTTGCCACAGTTGGAGACTCCTACTTTGGAGAATAGCTTGACTCCCTCTTCTTTGTGGCAAGCCCTGAGATATTGGAACACTGCTATCATGTCATATATATTATACTCCCTAAATGGAAATTGTTGTTTATTGTCCAAGAGTTAAACAGATGCTAGAATAGAAATAAACATTTGCTTGCAATGCAAATGCTTGTTAGATTTGGATCCCTCTTCCTTCCTAGAAGCTGGAAGGAGGAGGATGTGGAGAAAAAAATTACCCAGTTGAAGAGCATCTTCTGAGTCAAGAGGAGTAACTATTTGAGGTTGGCTCTCAGGGTCAAATTCCATAATTCACAACTCAAGACTAAATTGTAGGATGAATGACTAAGGGAACTAGGTATGTTTAGCTAGGGGTCTTCAAACCTGACAGCTTTGAGACTTGTGGACTTCAACTCCCAGAATTCCTCCACCAGTCATGCTAGCTCAGGATTTTGGGGAGTTGAAGTCCACAAGTCTTAAACTTGCCAAGTTCGAAGACCCTTGGTTTAACCTAACAAAGAGAAAGCTTAGGGGAGACGGGGAGGGCCCCCTTCCAAAACTTGAAGGGTTGACACAAAGAAGGCTTTCAATTTACTCTCCACAGCCTCTGAGGACAGGACAAGAAGCGATGGGTGGAAGCTCAACAGAGGGAGATCCAACCTGGAAATAAGGAAAAATTTCCAGCGAGAACAACTTGCCTCCTGGAGTTGTAGATGCTCCATCACCAAAGGCTTTCAAGAAAATACTGGACAACCATTTGTTCAGATGGTATGAAGACTCTGCCTTGGGCAGTGGGTTGGATGAGAGAACATTCGAAGTCCCTTCCAGTCCTATAGTTCTAGTATTCTAAGGCTGGCCCAAATGACCCTTTGGAGTAGGAAGTATGATCAGAAGACTAATTTCTGGGGGAATCTAACGGCAGTAAAGAGTACCCATTTTAACTCTCATTTTCACAGCTTCTGTTCTTCTCTCTCTCTTTTTTTTCCTTTTAAACACATTTCACTATCTGGGGAAGTAGGGAAGCAGTCAGCGATATGCATGGTTAGGGTAATCATTTCTGAATTTTTTAGTTTTGCTTTAAAGTTATATTATGCTTTTTTTACATGACCGGTGCTTATTCTCATGGAAATACATTTATCACGAGGGTGGTAAAACTAAGGGCTTTGTTCCAGTGACTAAATTAGCACCCTAATATAGAACAGTTCAAAATATGAAATATAATAACGCCAATCACTTTGGATCTTGCCCCTTAGGGAAAAAAGTAAATTTCTCTCCCAAAGAATAGAATAGAATAGAATAGAATAGAATAGAATAGAATAGAATAGAATAGAATAGAAACAGAAACAGAAACAGGAACAGGAACAAGAACAGAACAGAACAGAATAGAATAGCAAAATTGGAAGGAACCTTGGAGGTCTTCTAGTCCAACCCCCTGCCTAGGCAGGAAACCCTACACTATTTCAGACAAATGGTTATCCAACATATTTTAAAAACCTTCCAGTGTTGGAGCATTCACAATTTCTGGAGGCAAGTAGTTGTTCTCACTGTCAGGAAATTCCTCCTTAGTTCTAGGTTGTTTCTCTCCTTGATTAGTTTCCATCCATTGGTTCTTGTCCTCCCCTCAGATTGGAGCAGTGGTGGGTTTCAAATATTTTTGCCCCGAATATAATAAATACCAAATATTTTTTGGTTCGGTGGGTGTGGCTTGGTGGGCACACTTTGCGTGCGTGCACACACTTTGCATGCACGCGCGTGCCAAACGTGCACTTTGCGCAAGCAGAGAGGTGTTCGCACAGGCGCAGAGGCATTCAAACATGCCTCCTGCAAGCCTGCACGATGCCAGTCGCTTCAGCAGCTGCCACGTGGCACTCTTCTGTGCCACGCAAAGCAGCTGCACTTCAAATTCAGAGGATAAAGGTGAGTATGGGAGCCCAGGTGGGTGAGTGGATCCAACAGCAGACTGGTGGAGAGAACCGGTTCAGTCTCTGCTGCTCATTGCTGCTACCAGCTCACCAGAACCAGGCCGAGCCGGTAGAATACCGCCACTGCTTTGGAGAATAGCTTGACTCCCTCTTCTTTGTGGCAGCCCCTTAGATATTGGAAGACTGCTATCATGTCACCCCTAGTCCATCTTGTTATAAGACTAAACATATCCAGTTCCAGCAACCGTACTTTATATGTTTTAGCCTCCGGTCCCCTAATCATCTTTGTTGCTCTTCTCTGCACTCTTTCTAGAGTCTGAGCATCTTTTTTACGCCATGGAGACCAAAATTGGATGCAGTATTCCAAATGTGGCCTTACCAAGGCATTATAAAGTGTTATTAATACTTCACATGATCAAAGCCCCAAATGTTTCTTAATAAGAGTTCTTAATAAGAATTAATAACAAGAGAACTCCCATGAGACCATTAAGATTCAGGGTTTTCAATGATATAATGGAGTAAATTCTCAGCATCAGAAGAACCATGGTGGCACAGTGATTGGAATGCAGTACTGCAGGCTAATTCTGCCCATGGTCTGGAGTTTGAGTCTGACCTGCTCAAGGTCCACTCAGCCATCCATCTTTCTGAAGTCGGTAAAATGAAGACCCAGATTGTTATGGGCAATATGCTGACTCTGTAAACTACTTAGAGAAGGCTATAAAACATTGTGAAGCAGTATATTAGTCTAAGTGCTGTCACTATTGCTATCATGGTGAGGTAGGAATATTGTTAGTTGCAAAGTTGTGTCCGACCTATTGTGACTCCATGGACAACATTCCTCCAGGCCTTCCTGTCCTCTACCATCCTCCAGAGTCCATTTAAGCTCATGCCGACTGCTTCAGTGATTCCATCCAGCCACCTCATTCTCTGCCGTCCCCTTCTTCTTCTTTTGCCCTCAACTGCTCCCAGCATTAAGCTCTTCTCCGGTGAGTCCTTCCTTCTAATTAGGTAGCCAAAGTATTTGAGTTTCATCTTCAGGATCTGGTCTTCTAAAAAGCAGCCAGGGTTGATCTCCTCCAGGACTGACTGGTTTGATCGTCTTACAGTCCAAGGGACTCGCAGGAGTCTTCTCCAGCACCAGAGTTCAAAGGCCTCCATTCTTTGCTGCTCAGCCTTTCTTATGGTCCAACTTTGACAGCCATACATTGCAACGGGGAAAACCGATAACCTTGACTATACACACTTTCGTTGGCAGGGTGATGTCTCTGCTTTTTAGCGTGCTGTCTAGATTTGCCCACAGCTTTCCTCCCCAGAAAAAAGCATCTATTAATTTCTTGGCTGCAGTCCCCATCTGTGGTGATCTTGGAGCCCAGGAAAATAAAATCTGTCACTACCTCCATTTCTTCCTCATCTATTTGCCAGGAACTGAGACGGTCGGATGTCATGATCTTAGTTTTCTTAATGTCTAGTTTCAAACTAGGTCTCCCTAATCTGAACTGTTACTGGCAAATAACTTTCCATTATCCAATTTTCATTCTTCTAGAACTTTTAGACTAAGTGAGGCTGATTTATATGCACACACACATACTTTACTTGCTTTGCAAATAGTGATCACCTCGTCCCAGGACATTGCAACCATCATAAATATGTCTCAACTCCCAAACGTCTGAATTTTGATCATGTGACCACGGAGATATGGCATGTGAAAAACGGTCATAAGCCACTTTCAATGCCATTGTAACTTCAAACAGTCATTAAATGAAAAATTGTTAAGGACAACCTGCATATATATTTCTCACCTTTGCAAAGTTCTGAAATAGAGGTAATCCTTGACTTATAACCATTTGTATATTGGCCGTTCAACATTATAACAGCACCAGTAGTGGGATTCAAAAATTTTTTACTACTGGTTCTGTGGGTGTGGCTTGGTGAGTATGGTGCGGTGTGGTGTGGCTTGGTGGGTGTGACAGGGGAAGGATAGTGTAAAATCCCTATTTTCACCCCATTCCAGGGGAAGGATACTACAAAATCCCCATTCCCTCCCCACCCCACTAACCTGATTTCCAGCTCCGTTCTCCTCTGCAGGGCAACAAAAGAAGACCCAGACAATCAGCTGGGACTCGGGAGGCAGAGAATAAATGGGGGCAGGGGCAGTTTGAGGTGATATTTGCTGGTTCTCCGAAATGTTCAGAACCTGCTGAATGCCACCTCTGAATGGCACTGAAAAAAGTGACATGACTATTTTTCACACTTATGACCATTGTAGCATCCCCAGGGTCATGTGATCAAAATTCAGATCCTTGGCAACTTGGTTTCATGTTTATGATTGTTGCAGTGTCCTGCAATGATGTCATTTCTCTGTGGGAAATACCTGGGCAGCATCCCTGGGACCTCAAAAACGCTAATTGAGTGGGTCTCAGTTTTAAATTTGCTTTCCTAGCTTCTAATTCATAACAGGCTCTTTGAACATCGGAGCGCTTGCTAGAGGCTTCGCACGTTTCTCCCTCTCTTTCCATGAAAGTACAGGCAGGTCAGGAAACAATTAGATATAATGGATCTGGGACAGAGTGGCTGGTTTCTAACAAAATTAGCTTCGCTTCTGGGTATGCTACCTTTCTTCTGGGGACCTAAATAATAGTTTTTGATGGGTAATTAGACTTAAGCTCACAACTTGCTCTTCAGATGGGAGACTTCCACCCTGTTAAACTTAGATAGACACTGAAACTTAAACTACTCTTAGGGGACTAAAACGTATGAAGATCGGTTGTAGGAACTGGGTATATCTAGTCTAGTGAAAAAAAGGACTAGACTGTTGCGATATCATGACACATCAGTAGGAAGTCACATACACAGACAACCCAATACACATACAATACACATATAGGACGACACTATAGGAACAGCAACGTGTAAAACCTGAGTCAGATAAGGATTAGCCATATATGGCAATGTTTCCTGTTCCTGTATAAAACCTGAGTCAGATAAGGATTAGCCATATATGGCAATGATTCCTGTTCCTGTATAAAAACCTGAGTCAGCTGTAGCATAAGGATTAACCATATATGGCAGTGTTTCCTGTTCCTGTCTAACCTCATGTAACCTAACCCCCCCCCCCGGCTTGCTGTACAATAAAAGAGAGGTGCGTAGTACTATCTGGGCTTCCTCTCACCAAAAGAAACCTTTGTGTCGCTGTCATCTTTGCCATCAAGAGGAGCCCACCCAGACAGTCTGCCTGGGTGCAGGTCGTCAGCTGATTCATCCTGGTACTGGGACCCGCAACTCATCACTAGACATAATAGCAGTGTTCCAATATTTGAAGGGTTGCCACAAAGAAGAGGGAGATTGTAATGACCTGGGGCATGGCACAAAAGCAACAAAATCATAAAAATAGGTAAAGTCCATTTAATACCTCCAACTTGGCCCCCAATGTCCAGTTATCATCGGCTGGAGAAAAAGCTCTCCCAAGAACAGGTTTTAAAGGGAAGAAATTCCATCTGAACCCAAAGTACATATAAATTATAAATAAAAACCAACCAGCAATTAATGAGACAGGGCAGGATAAGGAATTGAAGACTTCAAAAGGTAATGAAACACACACAGTTGGGAGGACACCAGAACTCAGATAAGACTTGACAAACCAAAATTATTCATGCTTTGCTTCCAGCAAGGAGCTGTGCGCAAACACACTCTTTATCCTGTTTTCCCAGCTGCAGCTAATGAAGGGAATCAGGGCCTTTTTCTCTCCCGTAACCCATGTTGCTCCCTTCTGTGTTCCTCCCTGCATGCCCTAGGATGAAGAGGGAGTGGGCCTGGGTCTTCCTCTGAATTCCCAGCCAGACTGTGCCCTTCCCCAGTTTCCTCCACAGCCACTGGAGCCACACTCCCACTCCCTGTCAACTGTTCCACCTCTCCCTCGGAATCAGATTCCAACAGGGGCATGACAGAGGTCAACTCAAGCACCAGAAGGCAGGACAAGAAGCAGTGGGTGGAAACTAATCAAAGAGAGAACCAATTTAGAATTAAGAAGAAATGTTCTGACTGTGAGAACATTCAACCAGTGGAACAGCTTCCCTTCAGAATTTCTGGGTACTCCATTATCTGAACCGATATAGAGTCTCTTGGTAAAGTAGGGGATTGGACTAGAAGACCTCCAAGGTTCTATGTTCTACATTCTACAGCGATGGATAATGAGCCCACTAGAGCTCAATTTGGATTATATTTGGATTGGGTGGCGGAGGAAAGTAAAGTAAAAGTTAGATAGCAAAATGTAATGCATGAATGAACAAGAATTCCAAACCAACATGTTCTAGGACTAAAAAAAAAATTAGCCAGTCCAACAGGCACGAATCCAAAGAGGGTCCCTAAAGTATTTTTCTAATATAATTTGTTCAGTAGCAGCATTTTTTCCTTAGCCTAATCATAACCTTTGACACGCTTTTGCATTTCCAAATGAGTTTTATTGGAGTTTCTCCGGCAAACAGCACGCTCTTTGAAAGTTATTTATTTCCTACAAATATTTCTACCCTGCCACAATTCAAAAAAGACATGCGACAGCTTACATAAAATAAATAACACTGTTAAACCATCCATGGTTCGATCTAAAATCCTGACAGTTGTAAGTACAAACCGTACAATGTGCAACACAAGCCAAAACCACAATAATACCACATAAGTAAAATAAAATAGCAAAACATCAGCCCAGCAAATTCCCCAGAAATGAGAGATTGGTAGTAATTTCTCTGTAATAAATCTGACTGATTGGGCCAATGCTGCTAGGGTAGACTTTAAGCACTGAGACTCACTTATGAGACTTGATCATACCTACATTAGATGAAGGACTAGATAAGACTTAAAGCAGAGTCATTCCCAAGGAATGGGGCTTTCTCTGGGCAGACCCAGACAATGAATATATTTCCTTGATATTAAAAAAAAAAAGCAAGAAGTATTTAAACTGATTGCGGTCACCTTGTGTCACTGAGTTGGCTCCTAAGTACCCGATAAGCTGGTGGTAAATCAACACTTCTATTCACTGACAAGGGGCCCATTTCCCAGACTTCAAACATTTCTCTGCCTATTTTTGTCCCTGCTTGGCCAACAATTGTAATAGCTGTGAAATTGAATACCCTTGTTCATTGTAGGGTGAGAGTACCAATGAGTTTGGCTCTCTCCTCCTCTAACTGCTCCCTTGTGTTCTTGCAATCTGATGGTTAGCTTCCTCCCTGTCTGATCTACATGGTCATAGGGGCAATCCAAGCAGGGA
This sequence comes from Pseudonaja textilis, assembly GCF_049901715.1. Classification (NCBI taxonomy): domain Eukaryota; kingdom Metazoa; phylum Chordata; class Lepidosauria; order Squamata; family Elapidae; genus Pseudonaja; species Pseudonaja textilis. The sequence goes on from NC_141992.1 coordinate 189,290,297, forward strand.
ATCCAATAAATTACATTAGAGGTTTCTCCCACCTCCAAATGATCTTTGTAGTGCATAATTTGTCCTTGTATGGTAGCCTCTGGGTGGTATTTAAACTGGGCTCAAATTTTCTGCATGTATGCCAGCAAGATCTGGGATGAATGCCTTGGGGAGGAGAAAAACCCTAGCTTGAACTATATGCTTGGTGATATTGGTGGACCTTGGAGGTGAAGCAACCCAGAGGGCACTGGAGGGCATCTACTAATTCCAAAGCCTCATCTCCATGCATACACAAACAGACCAGATGTGTACATATCTAATTGACACATCCAATCAAAGCTTAGCCAAATGTAAAATCCTTTTTCCACGGACCTTCCCAACTTTCCCACTCAAAGTTTGAAATTACACCCCCAAAGGATGTTGAGGAGAATCCCAGCACAGGGGATTCTCACAGGATTTATTTTGAGCCTTATGAGATTCCCATTCAATCTCTGTTGAGCTTCCTAATTTCCTTGTGGAGGGGAGTATTGTGATTTATATCAGCCCCAAATTGCTTTCAAAGCCATTCATAACTCTAATGAGGAATGAAGATGTCCTATCTTCTCATTCCATAAGAGCCCACAAGTGATCAATGATCAGAAAAATGCAGTGGAGAGATTTTCCATCCATCAATAGCAATAGCAATAGCACTTAGACTTATATACCACTTTATAGTGCTTTACAGCCCTCTCTAAACAGTTTACAGAGTCAGCATATCGCCCTCAACAATCTGGCTCCTTATTTTACCCACCTCGGAAAGATGGAAGGCTGAGTCAACCTTGAGCCTGGTGAGATTCAGTTTGCCAAAATGCAGGCAGCTGGCTGCCACAGAAGTAGCTTGCAGCACTGCACTCTAGCCACTGCACCACCGAGGCTCAAGTCCCCTATAAAGGTAGAAAAAGTTTATGAAGATCATCTTTAGCTTTCAGGAAGAGGGGAACAGGTATAGACTTATTTTTCCCCACCGTCAACATATTTTTTTTCCATGCAGACATCCACTTATCTGTAATCAATAGCTGGAAATGTGACTCCGAGAAGGTCAGCCCACATGCTTTGACATGGGTGATTAATTGGACACGGGACCCAATGCCAAATGATGGGAAGGTTTGAGAAGAAGCCCACTAGGGATCAAGATAGGCTAATTCTGCTGTCAAAAGGAGGCCAGGCTAAGACTGAGATCTATACTTTCAACAGCTTTAGCACCAGAGTAACAATGAAGAGTAGAAGTCAAGGCTACATTGAACAGATGGCGATTCGGTTGTAAGGACCGAGGCGTGCAATTTTGTCTGGGCCATGCCTTTGAGTGGTGTGCAAATGGACTTGTGCTAAAAAGAAGTGAAGAATAGGTAGTCCTCGGCTTATGACCATTGGTTTAGTGACCATTGGATGTTATAAAACAGAGGTGTCCAACCTTGGCAACTTTAAGACTTGTGGACTTCAACTCGCAGCTACACTAGCTGGAGAATTCTGGGAGTTTTCCAATGTCATTTTACAACCACCCTATAAATCGGGAGAGTAGGTGGCAGTGGTGGCACAGGTTCATCTAATACCCTTTTCTGTTTATACCCTTTTCTGCCGACAGTCACCCATGTCCTCCAGATTGGACTACTACAATATGGTCTAGATGGGACTGTTCCTGAAGAGCATCTGGAAGCTTCGGTGAATGTAGAATGCAACAACATGTGGAATTTGGTGTTCTCCTACGACAAACTCATATTAGACATCTGCTCCACAAGCTGCAGTGGCTACCAGTTTCTTTGCTGGTCCAATTCAAGATGATGGTGATAACCTTTAAAGTCCTTCCTGCCATGGGACTGGGCTATCTAATGGACACACACACACCCTTAATTCAGCCTATGCCATTGGATCCTACAGAGAAGACACATTACTGATGCTATCAATGAAAAGATCTACATTTCATGCGTCCCAAGAGATGTGTTTCCTCTGGTGTGGTGTCCTTCTTATGGACCATTCTCTCCTCCTTAATTTAGATTGTCCTCATCTCTTCTGACATTCCCGAAAGCCCTTAAGACCTGGTTATGTGACCAGGCCAGAGCTCCCATAGAATCAAAGACCAATTTAGATAGCTCCTTGGTTGAAGGGTCCATTTTTATTTTCTTCAACTACGAGTTGCATTTCTGGGTTTTAGCATATTTATTATGATGGTCTTTTACATTTACATTTACCGTTTTTATATTTTCTCTTTTTATTTATTGTTGAGTACAGTATAACCCAGAGTCACCTTCGATGAATTTTCTCTTTTTATCTATTGTTGAGTATAACCCAGAGTCACCTTCAATGAGAAGGACGGCTATATAAATTTGAATAATAAATGAATAAACATGTGAGAAATGATCTGTCAACAGAAGAAGTGACCTTCCAATAGAGGCGGCCTCTCTTACTTCTTACTTCAGCATGGCCTCCCATGAAGCACGTTGACCAATTGTGAGAGAGTGTATTTGCTGAAGTGGGACAATCTGGACATAGTAGGAGGTATTTTCCACTCCAGACAACCACTCCACAACCTGTACAAATTTCACAGCCTCACTGCATGGCCTGTGAGAACTCAAAATTTCTCAGTTCAGCCAGCGCTGCCACCATGGAAACTGCTGGCACACCATGATGCAACAGAGAGCAAAGGATAAGACCCCTGCCCCAATCAGCCAAAAATAGACAACAGGAACAAAGTAGACCCCACCCCCAGGCTGGTTGTCAACTCAGTCCCAGATGCCAAGACAATATGGAATTCACTAAACCGCAGGAGTCCTTGTAGGATAGGGTGACTGGAAAAACATCGAGATGATGGCTACCAAAAGGGCCACCCTTTTTACATGCTACTTTTGGTTCTGCAACCAAACAAGACAGACACAGACATCAACGTACAATTAGAACTACAGAAGAAGAAAAAACATTGCTACCAACCTGCCTTCCATTGAGGACCTGTATGTATATTGCATGAGTCAAAAAGAGGGCTGTGAAAATATCTACAGACCCCTCACATCCTGGACATAAATTATTTCAACTTGTATTCTCAAAGCAACGCTATAGGGCACTACACAAGGACAGTATTTTTTCCCCAAATGCCATCACTCTGCTAAATAATTGATTCCCACAACACTGTCAACTTATTTACTAAGACTGTATTACTATTATTCTTCTCATCCCACTGATGACTGTAACTGTGTTGCTTGTATCTTTACAATTTATATTGTTTTATTTGTTTCCTGGTATGATTGCTTATTAATAACCTATGGCTATCACTAAGTGTTGTACCATATGATTCTTGATAAATGTATTTTTATTTTTTCTTTATGCACACTGAGAGCTGATGCACCAAAGACAAATTCCTTGTGTGTCCAATCACACTTGGCCAATAAAGAATTCTATTCTATTATGATCATGTAATTATGGTTGCCAACTTGACTTTTTAGTTACACATAGAAACACGAGGATACTCCTACCAGCCTCACTTTGTTTCAGAAGAACCCAGAGTCAGCTGATGTTGGTTATGAGCAGTGAAGAAAAGGATGTTGCACAATGCAGTGGTATGGTTCAAGGTTGGTTAGTTAGCCATCCAGAAGCTGAATTAAGGGGAGCAACTTAGAGCTTGAAAAGAGAAGAAGGGATGTTCGAGAAGATGTTTCCTGTTCACTGTTCCACTCTCTACCTCCTTCAGCTCCTGCGGAACCTTGGAAATGGAAGATGTTGCTTGAAGAGCTGGCTCCTATCAATCAATCAGAATAGAGATGAAAGGGACCATGGATGTCTTCTATCTTCTAGTCCAACTCGCCTGCTCAAGCAGGAGACCCTATACCAGTGGCCCCCAACCTTTTTTGAACCAAGGACCGGTTTCACAATTATTTATTCTTCCACGGACCAGTACTTGAGTAACGCGAGACTCCACCGCCATCGGGATGGCTCTTCGTTCAAAGCCGCCCCCCCCTTCAATGAAACTAAGGCATGAGCACCCAAATGCCGCTTTCCAACTGAAAACCCGGAAGCAACCAAAAGCCCAGAAGCGCCGTCAAAACAAGATGGCGGCGCCCATGCTTTGTGGCCCGGTAAAAAATGATCCACGGACCGGTACCAGTCCGGGGACCGGTGGTTGGGGACCCCTGCCATTCCAGACCATTGGACCATTCCAGACAAATGGCTGTCCAATCTCTTCTTAAAAGCTTCCAGTGATGAGTCACCCACAACTTCTGAAGGCAAGCTATTCCACTGATTAATTGTTCTCACGGTTAGGAAGTGTCTTCTTAATTGTAGGTTGTTTCTCTCGTTGATTAGCTTCCATCCATTGTTTCTTGCCTTGCCTTCTGGTGCTTCCCATCAGGAGAAGAGATGGGAAAAGGAAAGGTGGCTACGGCATAGATGAATCCATAATGCTACAAACGCAGACTTGGGCAGAGCTGTTGATTATATCCATAAAAGAGCTCAGACTATGTTCCCAGTAGTCGACCTCAGAATGCTCCATCCTCTTTCATCCTTAGAAGCATGCCTTGTACAGCAATAGCCAATCTGATGTCTTCCAGATGTTTTGGACTACTGTCCCTATTAACTCTGGTTACTGGCCCTCACTATCATGGACTGATGAGTGTTGATATTTACCAAAGTCCCTAGAGGACAGTGGGTTACCAATGTCTGGTCTATGAGCCAAGTAACTTTAAAGGTAAAAAATAAATGATAGATAAATGGCAAACTCTTGAAGAGGAGAAAATCCAAAATCGAGGAGAAAGTGCCATCTGGAGGTCAAGAGAGATAATCTGTCAAGCTTTGAAAAAGGGAAGTAGAAGAGTCTTTTGAACTCATTATAGTGCTGTTACTGATCCTCTTTTCTTCCAGCATAGATGGATCTATAACCATTAGCCTGGCGAACAAGGTCATCTGGGGATGATGACCATTATCATAATATCCATCTGACTAGGAAGATTCAAGGAGATGCTGCAACATCTCCAAGCAGGATTATTTGTGGCACTCTACTATTATTACCATTATTATTTCTGGCACTGTATTGTTGCTGCTGCTGTTATTGTTGTAATCATCTTCTCCACTACCCTCTTATTGGTATCATTGTTATTATGATTACTATTACTCTGTTGCTTTGCATGTACATTGAGAACTTCTTCAATGGAGACAAACTTCTTTGGTGTCTAATCACACTTGAAGTATTCTTTCTGTTCTGTTGTTCTGTTCTATTTATTTTTATTTTATTTATTTATTTGTCAAGTGATTATAAGATAACAGGTATAAATATAAACATAGTTATGAGTACGTGAAATGGATACATATAAGGGAAATAATATAAATATAAGAGAATTCTGTTACATGCTGTTCCATTCTGTTCCATTCCATTCTATTCTCCTCGATCTGGTGTTACCCATTTGAGTTCCCCAAGGTTTTCATCCTTCTTAAAAGATCCTGAACTTGTTTCAATAAGATCCTGAAGTGTTTCAATAATGCAGTGCATTCCCTCATCTGCCCTTTTCCAAGAGAAAAATGTGCTCGGAAGCAAAAGAAGGATTGGAATAGAAAACATTAGGAAATCATGGCTTGGTGATCAGCTACTATTTGACATATGCTGCTAATTGACATGATTTGCTGTTTTTCATAGAATTCAGAATCATAGATCTGGAAAGGATCTTAGAGGTTTTCTATTGCAACCAGGGGTGGGATTCTACCAGTTCAGCCTGGTTTGGGTGAACTGGTAGCTCCAAAGATCAGCTGTGAGCGAACCGGTTCACTCCAATGATCAGCTGTTGGGCCCACACATCCACCCCGGTTTTAGTCTGTGCTTTATATCCTGGTTTTCAAGCTCAGCTAATTTGTGCGGCACAGCGGATTGCCACATGTCAGCTGTTTAATACACAGAGATTGCTGGAGAAGGTCAGTATCAAATGCTCTGCGTGTGCATGAAGCAGGCGCTCACCGAACCGTTTGTTACATTGGTTGAATCGCACCTCTGATTGCAACCCTCTGCTCAGGGAAGGAGGCCAGTCAAATGAAACGTTATAAGGCCTTTTTCTTGCATTGTTCACAACTTGGGAAGAGCAAAGAATTGGGGCACCCAGTTCTTCAATCTCATGGGACAATAATACAGGTGGTCCTTGACTTGCAACCACAACTGGAATCAGAATTGCTGCTGTTAAGCAAGATGGTTATTAAGTGATTCATACCTCTTTTTTGCCGTAAATCATTGCAGTTGTGAAGGGCATTGTGTGGTCATTGAATGAATTTAGCTTCTCCCATTGACTTTGCTTGTGGGAAGCTGCTGGGAAGGTGGCCAACGGTGATCCTAAGACTCTGGGACACTGTTTTAAATGCATGCCAGTTGTCAAGCACCTGATGATATGACCAGGGGATGCTGTGTTGTAAGGGCAAGAACCAGTTATAAGTCCCTTTTTTCAGTGCTGTTGTAACTCTGAACGGTTGCTAAATCACTAAGTAGAGGACTACCTGTAGACCCCATCCATGAATGGTTCCCACCGAGCAGCAAGTCCTTACAACTTTTGCAATGAAGTCCAATTAAGAAGCCTGATTTGCCATTTAACTAAATCCTGAACCTTTAAGGCATCTTAGCTAGATAGCCAGGAATTAAAAGTGCCAGAGAGTTTAATTAAGCGGTGTTAGATTGATAGCTTCCACACTGAGTGAAGCACAAAGTCTGCCCTAGACCCAAAAGCTACAGGTCTGTCAAAAGGGCACCTCAACCCCCAAGTTGGAAATCAACGCAAGAACAAAACTTTGCTATGACAATTCCCTCATTCATACATTCCCCCCCATGCATTCATTGGCCTGGATCCCAAAGATAGATTAACAGCTTCCTTAGATATTGAATTATAACATTTATCCCATTGCAATTCTATGGCTCCATATTATGTTGGTTTTATTATGGTTTTATCTTAATTTAATATATTATCTCCTGTATTGTATTGTCCACATATCTATCTCTATCTCATCTATACTGTATCTATATCAGATAGATAGATAGATAGATAGATAGATAGATAGATAGATAGATAGATAGATAGATAGATAGATAGATAGATAGACAGATCATGAGCCACAGTGGTGCAGTGGTTAGAGTGCAGTTAATATTTGTATTGACTGCTGGCTGACTGCAATTTGGCAGTTCAAATCTCACCAAGCTCAAGGCTGACTCAGCCTTCCATCCTTCCAAGGTGAGTAAAATGAGGACCCAGATGTTAGGGGCACTGTGCAATATTTAAACCACTTAGAGAGGGCCCTAAATTTGTTAAGTGAGTTTTGCCCCATTTTACGACTTTTCTTGCCACATTTGTTATCAATAGCACTTAGACTTATATACCACTTCAAAGTGCTTTACAGCCCTCTCTAAGCGGTTTACAGAGTCAGCCTATTTCCCCAACAATCTGGGTCCTCGGTTTACCCATCCCAGAAAGATGGAAGGCTGAGTCAACTTTGAGCCTGGTGAGATTCAGTCTGCCAAATTGCAGCCATCCAGCATTCAGTAGAAGTAGCCTTCAGTACTGCATTCTATGTCAGGATTCAGTCAGTTACTCCAATTAAATCATGAGCCTCGAGCCACGCTCCCAAAACTAAAAAGGATTTATTTGAAGTTAACATTCTACATCCGGCACTAACCTGGGCATAGCCAACTCTGAGATATGTAATTCACTGTCACTCTTGATCCTGCTTTTTCCCCCACCCCTCTGGGTGTATCATCCAACAAAAAATATCCACAGCAAAGAGTCATCAATCATGCTCTCCAATTAGGTTTTTTTGCAGCAGAAGCTTCAGCCATCTAATCAGTCTTTGAAGAAAATATGAATGGAATGTACTTTTGATTCCACACTGTTGCCTGCTCTTTGAAACTTCCTCCCACTTCTTTCTGTTGTCAACTATAAAATATGTATACAAAATGTTTTATGAGTTAACACTCTAACCGTTGCGCCATCGAGGCTCTAAGTCAGTGGTGGGATTCAAAAATGTTTACTACCGATTATGTGGGCATGGCTTGATGAGTGTGGCTTGGTGGGCATGGCTTGGTGGGCATGGCAGGGGAAGGATACTGCACAAACTCATTCCCTCCTGACCCCACTAACCTGCTTTCCAGCTCCATTCTCCTGTGCAGGGCAAACAAAGAAGACCCAGCCAATCAGCTGGGACTCGGGAGGCAGAGAATAGATGTGGGCGGGGCCAGTCAGAGGTGGTATTTGCTGGTTCTCCAAACTACTCAAAATTTCCACTACCGGTTCTCCAGAACTGGTCAGAACCTGCTGAATACCATCTTCGCTCTAAGTGTTAAAAGGCTCTAAGTGTTAAGTGAATTACATGGTTGTTAAGTGAATCGGAGTTCCCTATTGACTTTGTTTGTCAGAAGATCGCAAAAGGGGATTATGTGATCCTGGGAACACTGCCACCGTCATAAGTATGAACCAGTTGTCCAGCATCCGAGTGTAAATCATGTGACCATGGGGATGCTGCAATGGTCACATCCATGAAAAACGGTCATAAGTCACTTTTTTCAGTGCCGTTGTAACTTTGAATGGTCACTAAGTGAACTGTTGTACATTGAGGACTACCTGTACAGGCTGGTGGGCCAAGCATCCAAATATTGATCATGCAAAGATCAGCTGCAAGTCCATTTTTTTCACGGGCATTGAGTAAGTTGAGGACTACCTGTATTATACTATTATTTAATAATACTTTTAAATTATTGTATTTAGTGTCCTCAAAATCATGGTTAAAGTTAAAGGTTAACTGACATACAGTATCTATAATTTTCTTCTAGAGTCTATGTGTAATGTATAGTATATACATGCTATATAAACTTTTTTTAAATGAAACTTTACAACAAAGGTCTTGAAACTTGGCAAGTTTAAGACTTGTGGACTTCAACTCCCAGAATTCCCGAGCTAACATGACTGGAGGAGGAATTCTGGGAGTTGAAGTCCACAAATCTTAAATCTGTCAAGTTTGAAGACCCCTGCTTTAGAAAAATAAGACTACAGCTGTCCCTTTGCTTCTCTCCCTGTTCAGTGCTATCTTATTTCTTTCTCATTTTCTAATTCTGGTTTTCTGTTGAATTTATTTTTATCTCAATTTCCCTCCCTCCTTTTACACAAAAATTTACACTTCCAGAACTGAGTTTCCCTCCAGCTTTCACAACTTCCCTCATGAATGAAATCACCCTCAGGCCTGACCAAAATCTTATCCCATATCTCTTTCACAAAGGTTCACTTCTAAAATGAAACAACATTCGCTGAAAGGAAATTCAACCCATAAAGCATGAGCACAGCTTCCTTTTCTGACTGCCCCTCTCATTCATTCTTTTTTTTTTGTTTTAAGTGACAGTTAATTCACAAAAAGTGGTCAGCCTTTCATCACCATAGGAGCGGCCACCCTGTGATCTGTAAGGAAGGAAGGTGAAGCATGTTCCTTTTTCAAAATTGAGAAACTGTAAAGACTATTAGACCTCTTATCTGCCTGCAAAAGATTTCCCCACTTCTACTTACCGCTGACTTCTTTGCAAGCAAGAAGGAACAGGGGTGATATAAACAAACAAACAAACAAACAAAAACCTATTACACAGCAAGCCAACAGAAAGACTCCTGAGCTCCATTTTCCATGCAACTTCTCCCAAAGTGTTGTAGGAGATCTAAGCTCCAGAACTAGACCACACCTAGAGTACTGCATCCAGTTTTGGTCACCACACTCTAAAAACGATGTGGAGACTCTAGAAAGAGTGCAGAGAAGAGCAACCAGGATGATTAGGGGACTGGAGGCTAAAACATATGAAGAACAGTTGCAAGAACTGGGCCTGGCTAGTCTAGTAAAGAGAAGGATCAGGGGAGACATGATAGCGGTCTTCCAATATTTGAGGAGCTGCCACAGAGAGGAGGAAGGGGTCAAGGTATTTTTTCAAGCATCTGTAGGCCATGCAAGGAATAATAGATGGAAACTGATCAAGGAGAGATTCAACCTGGAAATAAGGAGAAATTTTCTGACAGTGAGAACAATCAACTAATGATTTTGAGAGCATTAGGAGACAAAATGTGTATCTCAAACCTTACAGAGACTCAAAGCACCCATGTCATCCTTTAAAATCTAATCTAGCTTGCCCAGTGTAACCTGAACTGACTAATTTAACAGAATAACAGAGTTGGAAGGGACCTTGGAGGTCTTCTATTCCAACCCCCTCCTCAAGCAAGAGATCCTATACCGTTCTGGACAAATAGCTGTTCAGTCTCTTCTTGAAAACCCACAGCTTCCAAAGGGCTGCTGATCCACTGATCAGGGGTGAGCTGCTGGCGTTCACGGGGGTTCAGGAGAGCTCCCAGCTAAGATTCTGTGCAGGTCAGAGAACCCCCAAATCCCACTCCTGGCTAGCCCTGCCCATTCCTCCCCTCTCCTCCCCGGAATCCCCACGTAGCCTGTTTTGGATGCAGGTAAGTGCAGGGTGCATACAAAGGCTTGGGGAAGGTGAAAATCGGCGTCCTGGAAGTTTGGGAAGGCCAGAAATGGCCCCGTTTCCAGCTTCTAGAGAGTCTCCGGAGCCCAGGGAGGCCGTTTTTTCCCTCCTGGAGGCTCGAGAAAGCCTCCACACCCTGGGAAGAGCAAAAATGCCCCCCATCCGTGGTGCAGGAGGCCGACTAGGCCACACCCACCATGGCCACGCCCACCCAGCAACTTGGCAGAGAACCCATTGCTAAAATTTCTGAAGCCCACCCCTGCCACTGATTAATTGTTCTCACTGTCAAGAAAATTCTCCTTAGTTCTAGGTTGGATCTCCCTTTAATTATCTTTCACTTGTTGCTTCTTGTCCTGCCCTCGGGTGCTTTGGATAACAAGTTGATCCCCTCTTATCTATCACAACCCCTCAAGTGCTGGAGACTGCTATCATATCACCCCTAGTCCTATTAAAAACAATTAAATATTAATAACAACAATAGCAATAGCAACTTTTATACACTTCCTACACACAGCAGAAACAATAAGGTCTAATATCTCTCGGCTGATCCCAGTTATTGTAGCTTGCAAGGTTGACTTCCAGTCCAACAAATCTCTCAAGTCCTTAGAAAAATCCCCTTCCTTATACTGACAAATCCTCCATCGTGGCTGGATTGAATCTTGGTTTTAAGTGCTCAGCTGTCCATTATCATGTCATGAGACTCATTCAGCATTTGCCTTACCTGGCTCTGAAGGAAAAAGAGAGAGATAAGGCACTCTCTGGATGTCATCAGTGGGTTGATGATAGGACTCTTTCAATCTCGGAATGATCTCACTCAGCAGTGGGAAAGTGGATCAGATAAAACCGGGTGAAACCCTCCCGTGTAAATACCAGGGAGGTTGAGGAAAACATCCCCAGCAACCATCCAACTCTACAGAAGGGGACAGTGATGGATGGAAGCAAAAGAGTCCCTGGAGAAGGGAACAAAATTCTCGCTCCTCCCCACCTCTTCCTTAGCGAAAGTCACATGCAAGATAACAGGCTGCTCTGAATGAATGAATGAATGAATGAATGAATGAATGAATGAAATGGATACAGGAAATCCAGTTCTTCCCAGAAGATCTGGATCCAGTCAGCCAGCAATTCAATGGGAACGGCTTCATTTTCAAGGCCTGATCAAAAGTGGCCTTCACCAATTAACGCAATTATGAAGGTCTTGGCCTCATTCCAACAAAGGAGATCAGTGGAAGAATTAGACAAGTCTCCAAGTTGAAAAATAAAGGGGATTTACCTTTGCACAGAGACTTTGAGTTCTTAGTCCCAGCCTTAGGCATGAAAGCCAACTGGATGACTTTGTCCCAATCCCCAGGAAGCTGTGAGTTCTAGTTCTGCCTTAAGAATAAAAGCCAGCTCGGTGACTTTGAGCCAATCATCAGGAGACCGAACCTAACAAAATGAAATTCAATGTAGAGAAAAGTAAAGTCCTACACTTGGGAAAGAAAAACCAAAAGACTGGGTGAAACCAGGCTTAATAGCAGTAACTGGGAGAGGGATCTTGGAGTTTTAGTGGACAACCAGCTAAATCTGAGCCAGCAGTGTGCAGCAGCAACCAAAAAATCCAATGCAATCCTAAGTTGCATTAACAGAGGGATACAATCAAGATCAAGTGAGGTACTAATAGCACTCTATAAAGCCTTAGTAAGACCACACCCTAGAGTACTGGATCCAGTTTTGGTCACCACACTATAAAAAAGATGTTGAGACTCTAGAAAGAGTGCAGAGAAGAGCAACCAGGATAATTAGGGGACTGGAGACTAAAACATAGGAAAAATGGTCACAGGAATTGGGCATGTCTAGTCTAGTGAAGAGAAGGACCAGGGAAGACATGATAGCAGGCTTCCAATATTTGAGGGGCTGCCACAGGGAGGAAGGAGTCAAACTATTTTTTAAAGCGCCTGTAGGCCAGACAAGGAATAATGAATGGAAACTGAACAAGGAGAGATTAAACTTCGAAATAATGAAAACTTTCTGACAGTGAGAACAATCAACCAATGGAACAGCCTCAGAAGTTGTGGGAGCATCATCACTTGAGACTCTCAAGAAAAGATTGGACTGCCATTTCTCAGAAATGGTGTACGGTCTCCTGCTTGAGCAGGGGGTTTGACTAGATAACCTACAAGGTCCCTTCCAACTCCGATTATCTGTAGACTGTGAATTCTAGATCCACCTTAGGCATGAACACTGACTGAATGACTAGACCAATCACCAGTAGACTATGAGTTCTACTCCCGCCTTAGGCAGGAAAGTTGATTAGGTGATTGGGCCAATCCCTCTCTCTCTCAGCCCAACCCACCTCACAGAGTGGTTGTTGTGAAGAAAATAGAAGGAAGAAGGAGTATTAGATATGCTGGCTGCCTCGAATTATTTATGAAAATAAGAAAATCAGGGTATAAATCTAATAAATAAATATCACAAGGGTGGAACTCTTCCCTTCCTCTCTCATGCAAGAAGAAGAATAACAGGATCCCAGAAGACTCCACTCTCAAGTGAAAAAGTTCTGTCTCGAATGGGTTTTCGGAAGTCAGACTCTGCTGAGTTCAAATGCAGGTCAACAATTGAGGATTCAGTACTGGGTACCCAACAGTTCCGCTCTTGTTTTCATGCATTACGGTCAAAAATAGTCTTAAGAAGGGACAGAGGAAACAGTAACCATTGCATAGCATAGCTTCCTAGGCCTGATAGACAGAGACCTCGGGAACTAAGGAACTACAACTGAAAGTGGAATTTTTGTGGCAAGTTTCACACATGCTCAGCAATCAGTGATGGGAATTTGCAGGGTGTTAAACAGCAGTTAGCAGTCTCTGCTCTGCAAAGAAAACCCTGCAAATCAAAACGTGTCTCAGGGGTGGGATTCAACCGGTGTTACTACCGGTTCGGTGAGAGTTGTGTTTTGTCCACGCTTTGTGTACAACATTTGCAAAAAGACATCAGCGATGCCTCCCGGACAGCTAACAAACGCTGCGCGCAGGTGTGCAGTGCTTGAAAATCCTCTTCTTTCCTGCTTTTTCAGCCTCAGCTGTGGCGTGCAAAGCAGCTGAGGTTGAAAAAGCAGGAAATAAAAGACAGCCAAAAGCCTGGGCGGGGCTGGTGGGGTCAAAGAGATGACCAAAAGGTTGTTGCACTGAACCGGTTCGGCGTCTGCTGCTCCTCAGCGCTATTGGTTCTATAGAACCAGGCCGAACCGGTAACATCCCACTCCTGACGTGTCTCATCCGAGAAAGTGTCACTGCTTGAGCACTGCCACATTCTCCCCCTGTCCACAAATGAATGGGCATTGTTTGTTTAGCATTTTCATTCAGCTCGGTTTTTGTTTCATTGAGAAAAAGAGAAGAGAGAGAAAGAGAAAGAGAAAGAGAGAGGGGGAGAATGAGACTGGGCTTGTCGTTCAAAAGGTTACTTGCTCTGCGGGCGATGGCATATGGAGTGCTTTTATTTTTAAACAGCTTCAAGTTTTCCCACCCTCCTAGGAAAGTTGCTTTGCCACCGTGCGCACACACTGTGAATCAAAACCAGAAAGTGTCTGCGCTTAAATGGAACGACTTGTTTTTTTTCTGTCTCGGCTGCTCTCCTGGCAGGCGAGACCTGCCAGCTGAAAGAACAGATGCTCCGTGCTGCTTTTTTATCTGCAGTGCCTCTCTCATTGGCCAAGGTTGGAAGGAGTCGGGGGTGGGGGGTGGGGGGGGAATGATGAGTGCCTCTTGTGAGAGAGAAAGCAAATATTGGAAGTCCAAAGCCCTTTGCTTCACGTCCACATCATCGGATGGAAGATGATTGCAGACATGACCACTCTGGTGAAGAAGAGATGATGTTGGAGTAATGAACCTCTGACCACGTGTTGTCAGGCACCTTCTTAGGGATCAAGTCTCCTCGCATCCTTCTCTAGAACCTCAATCGAGGACCTGTACACTGCACGAGTCAAAAAGAGGGCTGTGAAAATATTTATAGACCCCTCACATCTCGGACATCAACTGTTTCAACTCCTTCCCTCAAAACGACGCTATAGAGCACTGCACATCTGAACGACTAGACACAAGGACAGTTTTTTCCCGAATGCCATCACTCTGCTAAACAAATAATTCCCTCTACACTGTCTAACCATTTACAAAGTCTGCATTATTATTACTATTAATCTTCTCATCACTCCTTATCACCCATCCCCTCCCACTTGTGACTGTAGGACTGTAACTTTGTCTCTTGTATCCTTACGATTTATATTGACTGTTTCCTAGTATGATTTGATTGCTTATTGTACCCTATGACTATCATTAAGGGTTGTACCTTATGATTCTTAACACTTGACAAATGTATTTTTTCTTTTATGTACACCGAGCCCACTTGCACCAAGATAAATTCCTTGTGTGTCCAATCATACCTGGCCAATAAAGAATTCTATTCTATTTTACTATTGTATTACTCAGGTGTCCCTGAGGACACAGTTAAACCTCCAGGTGGCCTCAATGACTCTCTAAAATAATGCAAATGACCAGCTGTCTGCAAGGAGTATAAATCCTTCCATTCCCCACCATCCAGTCAGAGCTGAAGAAGCTTCTTGGATGAGAAGTGAAACGTCTTCAAAAGAAAAAAAAACCAGAAAGTCCAGTTGCCTCTTGAAAAAAGCACCTTTGGGACAACCATGACCTGGATGACTGAGAATCTCCACAGACATTTAGCATCCTTCTACTTCTTCTGTCTGGGTTCACATGATATACCAAATGTTGTTTAGAATTTCTAAATGTTTCTGGACAATGTGACAGGACTGGACAGATAATGTAAGTGTAACAGCTTATCTCCAGAAGTTGTGGGTGCATCATCTCTGGACGTTTTGAAGAAGAGACTGAACAGCCATGTGCCCTGAATGATATAAGGTCTCCAGCTCATGAAGAGGATTGGGCTGGATGACCTCCATTGTCCCTTCCAACCCTATTATTCCATGTTTTATGGTCTAGAATGAATTCGGCGCGGTTGATGAAGCCAGACAGTGCTCAGGTCTTGATTTCTGTGAACCCAAATGAACAGGGTTTATTCAACCAATCATCATCCAACCTTTCCCATATTGGCTTTACAAAAGAGAATTGTGAAAGCTTTGAAAGAAAAGCTTTGTGAGAAGGGTTGAAGAAAAAAATGAAAACAAGTCACGTTCTAGGACATTATGTGAAGGGACTAAAGATCAAGATTGTTAAAAGTAAAAGGGGGAAATATAAGAATTTGGTGTATTTGATCAAGCGCAGTAATCCTTAATAAAGATTTGCTGTGGAGGACTGTAAGAGAAGAGGTGGAATATGGGAAAAAGAGACTATCTGTGGTATTTTAACCGAAGGTGATAAATTACTAAAACTATTTATACTTATGATGAGAGAAGTTTTTTACATTTCCTTTTTCTTTATTATACTCTTATTGTTACTTTCTGTTCTATTTTTCTTCTTTTTTCCACTTTCTATTGTTTCTTTTTATTATTATTTTAAAATTTGTACTAAGTTTTGAATTGTCTTTTTTAATAAAAAGTAGTAGAAAAACAACCATGGCTTATCGGGTTGATGTGTTCTCATGAGAAGAAGGAAAATGGTGTCCCTCTTCTTTTAAGGCAGTGTCTCTCTCAAGCTTGGCGCGTATGGCAACTTGGCATGCCGACTGGGGAATTCTGGGAATTGAAGTCCGCATATCTTAGAGTTGCTAAGGTTGGGAAACGCTATTTTAAGACGTTTCCAGGCTGCTTCTGTCTGGCTATTAGGTACACTGTCCACATAGCGTTTTTGATAAGGGCATCGGAGTACTCATTTATTTTAAGCAAAGAAGTGTTAAGTGACTTTGTTCTCTTTCTAGCCTTAAAAGAACAAAATCATTGGATGATGGATGGAGAAAGAAAAAAACATTATGCTTACCGGAGGAACCCGTGAATTGATTAAACTTGGAAATTTCTGTCTCGGACCACAGATATCAAACACAAAAGAAATAAACCTTCCGATCAGATGCAAGGCAACATGAACACAATCCTTAAACTTTGGAAGACTCGTGATCACCTGGCTAGCTTGTTCATGGAAGGGCAGATTACCAAACCTGCTGTCCCTACGCCTGCTCCAAAGAATGCATTTATCTGATACTTATCCTGCCTTTATTTTTATTTATAAATAATTCAAGGTGGTGAACATACCTAACACTCCTTCTTCTCCTGTTGCCCCACAACAATAATCCTGTGACATAGGTAGGCCGAGGCAGAGAGACTGGCCTAAAGTCATCCAGTTGGCTTTCAAGCCTAAAGCAGAACTAGAACTCACAGTCTCCTGGTGATTGGCCCAGAGTCACCCAGCCAGCTTTTATGTCTAAGGCAGGACTAGAACTCACAGTCTCCTGGTACTTAGGCCAGCACCTTAATCACTAGACCAAAGTAGTTTTCAATATCCCAAAGTCTTTATTCATCTAGCAATTCCTGACCACAGCAGGATGATGAGATGATCTTGTATAGAGTAAGATCTCAGTCTTGGTAACTTCATCAGCCATGTATCCATATTCAAAACCTTTCCCCAGTTAAGCATTTATCACTGCCTTGCTTAATTTATTTTACTTAATTCATTCATCACCTGCATTTCTGGTGTGGCATGCACACCGCAAACTAATAGTGTAGTCACCCTACTGTGCACACATATGCTGCAGACAGAGGATGTGGGGAACCACCAGGCTGAGCATTTCATCATGTTTGGAAAAAAAAAGAGAACTAACATTTTATGCTTAAGTTGTTCGCAGACATGGGGCCCAGTTTCCATATGAGAGAACAGTGGGTTGGGGATCCAGAACTTTCAAAAGAATGACTCACGAGACACTGCAGGAAATCAGTGAAAGAGGAAAAAGGAGCATTATCACTGGAGGCTTTCAAGAGGAGGCCTGGACTGCCATGTGTCAGAAATGGTATAGGGTCTCCTGCTTGGAGGCGGGGGGGGGGTTGGACTAGATGACCTACAAGGTCTCTTCCAACTCTGTTAATCTGTTAATTTGAATTGTAATTAAAAAAATCTTTTTAAGCAATGAAATTAAGAGACGTGATCCTGCAGTGGTTAGAATGCAGTATTGCAAGCTAACTCTGTCCACTGCCAAGAGTTTGATCCTGGCTGGCTCAAGCCTTCCATCCTTCCAAGGTCTGTAAAATGAGGACCCAGATTGTTGGGGGCAATAGGCTGACTCTGTAAACCACTTAGAGAGGGCTCTAAAGCACTGTGAAGTGGTATATAAGTCCAACAGTGGCGGGATTCAAACATTTTTACCATCGGTCCAGTGGGTGTTGCTTGGTGGGCATGCTTTGCACGTGTGCACACACTTTGCATGCATACGCACACTTTGCATGCATGCACATGCCAAACACACAATATGCACAGGTGCAGAGGTGTTCCAACTCACCTCCTACAAACCTGCACTCTCCCTGTCGCTTTAGCAGCTACTGCATGGCACTCTGCTGTGCAGAGCAAAGCAGCTGCACTTCAAAAGCAGGGGATAAAAGTGAGTATGGAAGCCCAGGCAACTGGGTGGACCCAACAGCAGAGTGGCGGAGAGAACCGGTTCAGTCTCTGCTGCTTATCGGCACGACCGGCTCGGCAGAACCAGGCCAAACCGGTAGAATACGACCACTGAAGTCTAAGCGCTATTCCTATTGCTAATTAAATCTATTGGATCACATCCAAAGGCACTCTTTTCCAGATCAGGCCAAAGCAAAACAATTTAAACTGACTATAATCTAGAGATCTGCACTGCACTTCATTGAAGCAAAGAAGCCAGAGAATTTTCACCAGACAGCATCACTAAGGGTGATATGATAGCAGTCTCCCAGTATTTGATGGATTGTCACTGAGAAGCGGGGATTGACCTTTTCGCCCAGACAGCTGAAGGCAGGACATGAAATAATGGATGGGAGCTCGGCAAGCTAGATCCAACCTAGAACTATGGTGAAATTTCCTGACAGTGAATTAACCAGTGGAACAGTTTGCCTTCGGAAGTTGTGGATGCTCCATCACTGGAGGTTTTGTAGGGTTTCCTGCTTCAGCAGGGGGTTGAATTAGAAGACCTAGAAGGTCCCTTTCAACCCTATTGTTCTATGTTCTGGACCAGTTCTGCATGGGAAGTCTTCTTCCTACTTGCCACAGGACATCTGAGCCCCGGTGGTGCAGTGGTTAAAGTGCAGGCAAATGCTGCCCATGGCATGGAGTTAGATCTTGATGGGGCTGAAGGTTGACTCATCCTTCCATCCTTCCTGAGTTTCACAAAATGAGGAGCCAAATTATTGGAGGCAATACATAAATAACGCCTGCGTTACTAACTGCCCAGAGAGCGCTGTAAAGTGCTATGGGGTGGTATACAAGTGCAAATAGCAATAGCATTTAGCTTTATCACAGTGCTTTACAGCCCTCTCTAAGCTGTTTACAGAGTCAGCCTGTTGCCCCCTCAACAATCTGGGCCCTCATTTTACCAACCTCATAAGGATGGAAGGCTAATCTTGCCAGTTTCAGGGCATTGTCATGGATT
Source organism: Pseudonaja textilis (assembly GCF_049901715.1). Classification (NCBI taxonomy): domain Eukaryota; kingdom Metazoa; phylum Chordata; class Lepidosauria; order Squamata; family Elapidae; genus Pseudonaja; species Pseudonaja textilis. Next base: position 189,309,309 of record NC_141992.1, read on the forward strand.
CCTCATTGCCAAAATTAGTTTGGAAAATCTCAAACAGAATATCCAACTAGATGACCATAGAGACATCATAATGTTTCAGCAACAGAGTGGTCAATGCCTGGAATGCACTTCCTGATTCTGTTGTTACTTCCTCTAACCCCCGCACTCCTTTAACCTCAAACTATCCACTATTGACCTCACCCCATTCCTAAGAGGCCTGTAAGGGGCGTGCGTAAGCGCACCATTGTGCCTACTGTCCCTGTCCTACTGTCCCCATTTATTCGTACCTATTTCCTGTATTCATACTCATGTTTATACTTATACCTATTAACTTGTAAGCGATTGACAAATTAAATAAATATAAATAAATAAATAAATAAACATTATAACAGAATAACAGAGTTGGAAGGGACCTTGGAGGTCTTCTAGTCCAGCCCCCTGCTCAAACAGGAAATCCTATACCATTCCAGACAAGTGACGGTCCAGTCTCTTCTTAAAAACCTCCAGTGATGAAGCCCTTACAACTTCTGGAGGCAAGTCGTTCCACTGGTTCATTGTTCTCACTGTTAGTTAGGTTCTCCTTAATTGCAGGTTGCTTCTCTCCTTGATTAATTTCCATCCACTGTTTCTTGTCTTGCCTTGTGGTGCTTTGGAAAATAGATTGGTGCGCGCGGACACACCTTCTTTGGGGCGGCCCGTCAAATATTGGAACACTGTTATCCTGTCACCCCACTCCTTTTCACTAGACTAGGCAAACCCAATTCCTGCAATCATTCTTCATATGTTTTAACCGCCAGCACCCTAATCATCTTTGCTGCTCTTTTCTGCACTCTTTCCAGAGTCTCAACATCTGCTTTATAATATGGTGACCAAATCCGGATGTGATATTTCATGTGTGGTCTTATTAAGGCTTTATAATACTTCACATGGTCTTGATTCTACCCTTCATTAATGCAGTGTAGGATTGCATCGGATTCTTCCTTTTTTTTTTTAATGCTGCCTCACACCGCTGGCTAATATTTAAGTGATTGTCCAGTAGGATGTCAAGATCCCTCTCACAGTGCTGCTATTGAGCCAGGCTTCACTTAATCTGTACCTGTATATTCGATTTTTCTTACCTACCTGTAAAAACCTTATAAAAACCCTTTGGTGATATCAAGGTGATCAGTGGTGGAATTCAAAAATTTTTTACTACCCGTTCTGTGGGCATGGCGTTGCTTGGTGGGCATTGCTTGGTGGGCGTGGCAGGGGAAGAATAAAATCTCCATTCCCTCCCCACCCCACTAACCTGCTTTCCAGCTCCGTTCTCCTGTGCAGGGCAACAAAAGAAGGTCCACCCGATCAGCTGGGACTCAGGAGGCAGAGAATAGATGGTGACCGGGCCAGTCAGAGGTGGTATTTGCCGGTTCTCCGAACTACTCAAAATTTCCGCTACCAGTTCTCCAGAACTGGTCAGAACCTGCTGAATACCACCTCTGAAGGTGATTTTAAGTTGGGCATCAGGAACTGTAAATATAGCAGCCAGTAAACCTGGGTTGCTCCTTGAAGGGGCTCCTCTCAACTTTCCCCTAGGGCTCACCCAGAAAGCTTTCCCCCAGCCTTCTCCGATAGTCATCTCTGTAGCAGATGGCTGAGAGAAGCTGGAAACAGATCAACAGGAAGCAATAGAGTTACTTCACTTTAAAAGCAAAGGAGCCACATGGAGAAGATGCTCCGCTTGAACTTTCATCAAAGGAAAATGCCTTTTCCAAGATTTCTGTCGCTTCTCTTCCAGATGCCGGTAGAGAAGAGACCTGTAAAAAGACAGAAAGGTGATTTCAGAATGGCAAGCCGGGGACAGAACCGTCTTTCCCAGCCAGACACCTTCCAGATGTGGGTGTCATTCCAGCACATCTGGAGAACATGTAATGCATGGCCTCAAATTGAACTGTAGGGAGAAGCTTCCCTTCTCCAGACTCCACATCTGCACTGAAGGGCACCCAAAGTAACAGCTGATGGACCAAAGCCCTAGCTGAAATGCCTGTCTTTGAGCAAGCTCAGACAGAAATCAGGAATTGTAGCAAGGTTTAATCTTGTGTCTAGTTTTGGCTCTGCAAAATTGGGCGAATCCAGATACTATTGTCCGTTCTCCATCAATTATGTTTTTTTTATTTTTAAAAAACTTTATTGAACATTAAAAACAAATAAATACAAAATACAATACAACTCGTTAAAACAAAAAACACTATAAACATTAAACATCATTTTGACAGTGCTTGTATGCCCGTTATTGTTCCAGTACATATTTCATATTCCTGGTTATTTTTCAAGCATTAACCTCTTTAAACTCTTCCTTCTTTATTATTTACTCGCTTATCTCTGTTATTTATCCATTTGTACCAGTTTTCCCAAACTGTGTGGTACTTTGAGTCTTCCGTTTCTTTTAATTTTAGAGTAAGTTTATTGTACCAGTTTTCCCAAACTGTGTGGTACTTTGAGTCTTCCATTTCTTTTAATTTTAGAGTAAGCTTATTGTACCAGTTTTCCCAAACTGTGTGGTACTTTGAGTCTTCCGTTTCTTTTAATTTTAGAGTAAGTTTATCCATTTCAGCTCAATCGTAGATTTTTTTCATCAATTATGTTTTAATGTCATGTGCGAACCTACCCAGATTTGGCTTACTGAGTGAAACATGTTTGAAGGAATGATCAATGCCTTATTCGTGATCTATGAACACAATTGCTGTGTCATTCCTGCAGAGTTCGCCCACATTTTTAAGAATCTCTGGGGGGAGAAAAAAAAGGAGAAGGAAAGCTAATTCAATTTTTCCTGTCTTCAAAACAGCAGCTGTAGCAATTAATATGATTATTAGCAAATGATTGCCCTGATTAAATACAGACTTCCAGACATCAGCTGGGAATTAAACATTTCACACACCCCAAATCTCTCAAGAATGCTGAACAGATTGGGGGTGTGGGGAATGGATTACAAGGAGTCCTCATTTAGCAACTGCTTTATTTAATGACCGTTCAATTAAGATGGTGATTCGAAGTAATTTTGCAGCCAATGCCTGCGTTCTCAACCTTCCCATCATCTCTCTCTCTCTCTGTCACTTGATCACTGTCACAGTCAGTTAGTACACATTGTCCTATGCAGAATCATAAATCCAATCATAGTCCCATGATTTTTCACTTATTCAGCCACGTCACTTAATGATGGAATTCCTGGTGCCAGTCTCAGTCACTAAATGAGGACTACCTTTAGGTATATTCAAACTCACTTACAACAGCAGTGCAAGGATAGTAGGAGAAAGAAGGAAAACATGAAAATGTCCAAAGTGAATGTTCTCTATCACCTTTGCACTTTAAGTGTTCCTTAAATGTCAAAACAACCCTTGGTGGAGCTGGGCCTTTTGCTCTTAAGTGGTATGAGAAATTTACAGAAGATAATAGGAAATCTAAAATTCTAAAAATGGTATGTGGTAGGATATTCACACTACATATATATTCTTATATTTTTGGAATGATATTGGGTCACTGCTATCATGTCACTTATATATAGAATAGAATGGAGTGGAGTGGAGTGGAGTGGAGTGGAATGGAATGGAATGGAATAGAATAGAATAGAATAGAATAGAATAGAATAGAATAGAATAGAATGGAATGGAATGGAATGGAATGGAATGGAATGGAATGGAGTGGAGTGGAGTGGAGTGGAGTGGAGTGGAGTGGAGTGGAGTGGAATGGAATGGAATGGAATAAAGTGGATAGAATAGAATAGGGAATGGAATGGAATGGAATAGAATAGAATAGAATAGAATGAATAGAATAGAATGGAATAGAATAGAATAGAATTTTTTATTGGTCAAGTGTGATTGGACACACAAGGAATTTGTCTTGGTGCAACCAAGAACTAAGGAGAAATTTCCTAACAGTGAGGACAATTGACCAGTGGAACAGTTTATCTTCAGAAGTTGTGGGTGCTCCATCACTGGAGGTCTTTAAGAAGAGACTGGACAGACATTTGTCTGAGAGGGTATAGGTTCTCCTACTTGAGCACAAGGATGGGTTGGAACAAAAGTGGCCTTCAGCAGGTCCTGACCAGTTCTGGAGAACCGGTAACAGAAATTTTGAGCAGTTCGGAGAACCAGCAAATACTATCTCACTGGAGATTTTACTGTATCCTTTCCATGCCACGCCCACCAAACCATGCCCACATTACTGGTAGCAAAAAAAAAATTGAATCCCATCACTGGACTAGATGACCTCCAAGGTCCCTTCCAACTCCATTATTTTATTTAAACTTGTCCAATAGTGCCTTTGTGTTCCTAAGTTCTTGTGCTCTTTGATTCTCACTTTTCTTCCTTGATGTGGCCTTCAGTTCAAATTTGTCCACAGCTCTCAATCCATAGATTTTGTAACTTTTTCAGGCAACCAAGTACATATGCCAATTCTCATTTCTTACTCAGGATGCAAAAATGTTTGGCTCTATAACATCATGTTTCCCCGCTTCATAGAAAATATTTCTTAATAAGTTAAATCTACATTGCAATCAAAAACAAAACCTTAAAAGGGAGCCAGAATCTGGAATCACATAAACATTCTTAAAGGGTTTCAAAAACCTAACTCTGAGTTAAGTTCTATCATAAGTGAAGAAAAATTACTTCTGCCTTTGGAGATGCCCTGGTATTAACAGAATAACAGAGTTGGAAGGGACCCTGAAGGTCTTCTAGTCCAACCCCTGCTCAAACAGGAAACCCTATACCATTTCAGACAAATGGCTGTCCAAACTCTTCTTGGAAATTTCCTCAACTTTTCTTTTTAAGCCTAAATATTATGTGTAGGCAGGTGACACCTCTATATCACAATTTTTCCTTCCTCGACTAGTTTGTAATCAACTGGATTTTCGCACTCTTTCTCTCCAAGAAACTGCAAAGAACATCCTCCAATTATTTTACTCTCTGGACTATTTTAATTATGGAATCACAAAAATCCCACTGCCGCTACTCCAAACAAAATGTAAAATAAAATGCCTTCTCACCTGCATGATTTTTCAGCACCTTGCTTTAATTGCAGTTACACAGTGCTTATATACATACATACATACATACATACATACATACATACATACCCACACACACACATACATATAAAGACATCGCTGTGATGGGATGCTAGGCAACAGAAGGCAAATTGTAAAAACTGTAAACAACATGTTGAAATCTTCTGAAGGTTTCTGGCTTGCCTTGTTGTCATTCCTCTCTAACATTTTAAAAGTCTTACGAATTGAGAAGGTGACTTTCTGGCAGTTTTGCAACCAGGTACCTTACTCAATCACTGTGATCATGTGGGTGTGTTGCTACATTGAGTGGCTTGGGAGAGAGATAAATTTAAAATAATGCATGGAAAGGAAGATAAGCTCCAGGAACAGGAAGCTGAATTTTGAAGGGGGAGGGGAGGGAGGAGACAAGATAATGACTGGCTTCAGTGTAGCTGCTGCAAAACAGGGCAAGAATTCCCAACAGTGGGAAAATGGACCACCCAAATATTCTACAAAGCCACAAGGTTAAAAAAAAAATCAGCTTTGCTGAATTTCTGTTGAACAGGAGTAGGGACTGAAATCAATTAACTAAAAATTAAAAATAGGTGACAGCGTGAGAGGGATCAGTAAACCTTCTAATGGAGCAAAACAGTGGTATGAAAACATCTAATCATCAACATTATCTATCATTCAACCTTAACTTTATCTTGGAACTGATTTTGAGAAGAATATTTCATCAGTGATCTATGTTTTGGATTATCTTCCTTCTTTGCTATCCTATTTTTTGTAAAATATTGGCTGATGAAGAATCTTGAAGACAACCAAGCAGTGGATCTCCCAACACCTAGAAGTAAGCAAAGCTGTTACTAAAAGACAACATGGGTTTGTCAAAAATATATCAGGCCCAACAAATCTTACTACATTCTTTGACAAAGTGGTGAAGTTAGTGAGCCAGCAAAATGCTGTGGAGTGGATGTAGTATTCTTGGACTTTGGTAAGGCATTTGACAATGTTGGCCACTGTCTATTTTGGTAGGATAGAAGAATGTGGGATAGACAGCATCACCACCAGATGGATTTTCAACTGGCTGACTACTCAACTAGTAGTCCTTAACAGTACTACATCTGCATGGAGGGAAGTAAGTAGTGGGGTATCCCAAGGTTCTGTCTTATGCCCAGTACTCTTCAATATCTTCATAAATGATTTAGATGAGGGGATAGAAAGGGAATTCATTAAATTTACAGATAGGATGAATAGCCAACCATCCAGAACATAGGCTCAAGATCCAGAAAGATCTAAACAAACTTGAACACTGTGCCCTACCCAACAAAATACAGTTCAATGGCAAAGAAAGGAAAGTTTTACACTTAGGCAAGAAAAATCAAATTGACAGGTATAGAATAGGTGATACTTGACTTAACAATTGTAACTGGGAGAGGGATCCAGGACTCTTAGTGTACAACCACTTAAGTATAAGCCAACAGGGTGTAGCAGCTGCCCCAAAAGCCAATGCAATTCTGGGTTGCATACTGCCTTGGTAAGACCACACTTTGAATACTGCATCCAGTTCTGGTCACTAAGAGAAGTTGAGACTCTCTAGAACAGGGGTGCCAAACTTGCATGGTCATGGCAGCATCCCATGACGTATCCCCTTTGCTAAACCAGATGTGGGCATGGCCAGCACATTATGTATCTGGCCTGTCGGCCAAGAGTTTCACAGCCCTGCTGTAGAAAGAGCGGAGAGAAGAGCAACAAAGATGATTAGGAGACTGGAGGCTGAAATATATGATGAACTGAGTGTTCAAGAGAAAGAGAAGTATAAGGAAAAGACTCAGGGGTGACATGATAGTTGTCTTCCAATATTTAAGAGGCACAAAGAAGAGGTGGTCAGATTATCTGTTATCTATTCTACAAAGTGGAACGCCTTGCTTCTGGAGATGGTGGGTGCTCTATTACTGGAGGATTTTCAGTAGAAATTGGACAGGCATTTGTCTGGAATAGTATAGGGCAGCAGCTTCCAACCTTTGGGGCACCAGGGACCGGTTCCATGGAGAGAGGTTTTTCCATGGACAGGAGAGGGTGTGGTTTCACAGGCTGCCTGCATCTCACAGATGGGGCTTTTCTTGTTGGTGCAGCCTAGTTTTTGGCATGCCACGGCCCAGTGCTGGTCCATGGACCAGTGGTTGGGACCTCTGGTATAGAGTGTGCTTCTTTTACAGATAATCAGAGTTGGAAGGGACCTTGTGGGTCATCTACTCCAACCCCCCGCCTAAGCAGGAGACCCTATACCATTTCTGACAAATGGCAGTCCAATCTCTTCTTGAAAGTGATGACGCCGCCCACAACTTCAAGGGCAAATTGTTCCCATGGTTGATTGTTCTCACTGTCAGAAAATGTCCGCTTATTTCCAGGTTAAATCTCTTCTTGTTCAGTTACTCCTTGTCTGGCCTTCAGATGCTTTGGAAAATAGCTTGACCCCTTCCTGTCACTGGCAGCCCCTCAAATATTGCAACCCTGCTACCATGGCAGTGGTCTTTCTCTTCACTAGAATTTCCAGGTTAAATCTCTCCTTGTTCAGTTTCCATCCTTTATTCCTTGTCTGGCCTTCAGGCACTTTAGAAAATATCTTGACCCCTTCCCCTCTGTAGCAGCCCCTCAAATATTGGAAGACTGCTATCATGTCTCCCCTGGTCCTTCTCTTCACTAGACTAGCCCGGCCCAGTTCCTGTAACTGTTCTTCATATGTTTTAGTCTCCAGTCCCCTAATCATCCTGGTTGCTCTTCTCTGCATTTTTTCTAGAGTCTCAACCTCTATTTTATAGTGTGGTGACCAAAACTAGATGCAGTACTCTAGGTGAGGTCTTACTAAGCCTTTATAGAGTAGTATTAGTACCTCACTTGAGGTGCTAGAGCAGAGGGTTGGACTAGAAGACCTCCAAGGTCCTTTCCAGCTCTGTTAATGTATGAAAGTTGGTGAATGCTTTTGTGCTGGTTTGGTTGGTTCCCCCCATATATGGTATATCAAGACTGGTCCCCCCATATAACGGTATATCAAGACTCTTAACTATTTGTCTTTTTTCCTTTTGCCAGTTTGCTTCTGCTACAATCCCTTTTAATCTTGAAGACACCAAAGGGTGGGTGGGACCTTGTGTATGTGTCAGTATTTTGATGGATGGATCCCCTCCTAACTGAAAATATAACTGAAAATGATGGTGCTCTTGCTAGAAACTCTGGCCCGCACAAAATGTCAAACCCTAAGAAAACACTAAATCATGGTTGAATGTGGAAGTTTTGTGAAGCAATAGTGACCCCTGCTGTTTCTGATTTCTTTCGGTGTTCTCTTTAGCTGGGCTAAAGCTTTCAGATGAGGAGTTTCACAATGTACAAAAGAGCCAAGGAAGCTCAGATCCTCTCCAAACTTGCAACTTTAGCAAGCCTCAGTTGCAGTGGTGGGTGGTTTATCACCGGTTCGGTGGGCGTGGGTTGGTGGGCGCACTTTGCGCGGGCTCACACACTTTGTGCGTGTGCACGCATGCACCAAACTCACACGTTGTTCACACGCAGAGCAGAGGTGGTCTTCAGCAGGTTCTGACCAGTTCTGGAGAACCGGTAGCAGACATTTTGAGTAGTTCAGAGAACCGGCAAATACAGCCGCTGACTGGCCCCGCCCACATCTATTCTCTGCCTCCCGAGTCCCAGCTGATCGGCTGGATTTTCTTTAGTTGCCCTGCACAGGAGAACGGAGCTGGAAAGCAGGTTAGTGGAGTGGGGAGGGAATGGGGATTTTGCAGTATCCTTCCCCTGCCACGCCCACCAAGCCACGCCCACAGACACGGTAGTAAAAAAAATTTAATCCCACCACCTCCTGACGCGTGGCAATCTGCTGTGCCACGCAAAGCAGCTGTGCTTCAAAAGCAGGAAATAAAGATCAGTATGGGAGCTCGGGTGGGCAGTTAAGTCCAATAGCAGATCGTCGGACCAAACCAGTTTGGTCTCCGCTGATCTTCGGAGCTACTGGCTTGGCAGATCCAGGCCGAACCAGTAGCATCCCACCTCTGCTCAGTTGGCTGCTTCAAAAGATCCTCCTGTGGGAGTCTTTACATGAGTGTGAAAAGCACAGCCACTTCAGGTGGCTTCCTTCTTCCCAGAAAAGGCTGGCCACACGTGTGGAAGATCATTAAAGGCAGACCTAGAACTAAGAAGAAATTTCCTGACAGGACAGTTACCATGTTTCTCACAAAATAAGGCCGGGCCTTTCTTTTTTTTTTTTTTTTGACCCCTGAAAAAACAGCTAGGCTGTCTTTTGGGGGGTGACTTAATTCCCCACCCTTGCATCCTCGGGCGGGCAGGTGGCGACGGCTTGGATGTTGACCTCTGTGTTGGTGGGGCACTTCGTATCGGGAGACCTTCCACCACCGTTGCTTTCCCTTCTCCCCATGCTGCCGGCGTTTGGCACAGCCATGCGCGGCCAGCCAGGGCTCCTCCCTGCAACCAGAGCCCAGCAGAGACACTCGGCTTCAGGCACTCCTGTCACCACCTTCCCTTTGCCTTCAAAGGTAAAGCCAATTCTTTTAAAAATGATGCCTTACTAGCGGTACAACAAAGCCTCCCCTGCCCAAGAGGGCAGCCCAACCCCACGTGGGGAGGCAAATCTCCTGGGGCCGCAGAGCAGGATCAGTCCACCCCAGGAGAAGCGCCCAGCTGCCTTCCCTGCCTGGCACTGGGCAGAGCATGAACAGCTTCGCTTGGTGCTTGCTCCCTTGGCAAGAGCTCTGCTGCTGGGCAGGAGGGCCCACCTGTCAGTTGCACTGGGCACCCCAGGGCGAAGCTCTTCGTGCTCTGCCTGGTGCCAGGCAAGGATGGCAGCTGGGCGCTTCTCCCAGGGTGGGTCGATCCTGCGCTGTGACCGCGGGAGATTCACCTCCCCACGTGGGGTTGGGCTGCCCTCTTGGGCAGGGGAGGCTTTGTCGTACCGGTAGTAGGGAGTCATTTTTAAAAGAATTGGCTTTGCCTTTGAAGGCAAAGGGAAGGCGGCGACAGGAGCGCTTGAAGCCGAGTGTCTCTGCCAGGCTCTGGTTGCAGGGAGGAGCCCTGGCTGGCCACACATGGCTGCACCAAACTCTGGCCAAATGGGGAGAATGGAAAGCAACGATGACGGAAGGTCTCCCGATACGAAGTGCCCCACCAATTCCGAAGTCAACACAGGCAGCACCATATCCAGGTATGCAACAAAAGTACTTCCTAATGGCAACCCCCCCCCATCCCCCCCATTTTGCATGTTTAATATAAGCCTTAATTTGGGGGGAGGGGCTTAATTTGATTTTATGCCTATAAAACATGCTGGGACTTCCTATTGGGGGAGGCCATATTGTTGGAGAAACACGGTAGACTTAGAAGACTTAGAATATCTTTATTTTCACTTCGAATGTACACTAATCAGCATACATTAAAATGAAATTTCATTGCATACGGCTCTCAAAGGGCTTTATAGAGTGGTATTAGTACCTCCCTTGATTTTGATTGTACCTCTCTGTTAATGTTTAGTTCAGTTTAATTTAGTTTACTTTATTGTCATTGCACCTTGTACAATGAAATCAAACACCGTCTTCAGTGCACATCATGACTATGAAAATAAACACAAACACACATCCTTCACCCTCCACGCATTGAACCGAAAACCCCTGACACTGCACCAACACTGAAAGGAAGCGATGGGTGGGACATGTTTGTATTTTAGGTTCATCAAGCTGGAGCCTAAGATCCTAAGTCTCCTTAATATCTGGATGTAATTTTAGCCATCAAGCACTTGGTTCATTAGGGGACCATGCAGTTGTCAGTTTACATAAATTAAGCATACATATGGGGCATAATCTGTAGTTTTCTCATCTGGGGCATCGGATAACTGTGACAGAGTTCACAGTTGTGTTGGAGTGTTCCTGTAATGGATTACAAACCACAGCTGCTGGATTCACTCAGCATGCCCATTTCAAACCAAACAAAGTAAACCACGGTTGTGGCTTAATGAGTTCTGTGGAATCGGGACAATAACTCATGATGATTCATTTTAGGAGTCATGACTGGTGTTTTCCAGGATTTTTAAAAAAGGGCTACTGGAATTGGGTATGTCTAGCCTGGAGAAAAGAAGGACAAGGGGTGACGTGATAGCAATCTTCCGATATTTGAGGGGCTGCTACAAAGAAGTGAGGGGTGTCAACCTCTTTTCCAAAGCACCAGAAAGCAGGACAATGGATGGAAACTAACCAAGGAGAGATGGAACCTTGAACCAGGGAGAAATTTCCTGACAGAACAATTGATGAGTGGAACAGCTTGCCTTCAGAAGTTGTGGATGCTCCAACACTGGAGGTTTTCAAAAAAGAGACTGGACAACCATGTATCTGAAATGCTATAGGGCAGTGGTGGTGAACTTTTTTAGCACCAAGTGCCCAAACCAGAATACACATGCAATGTGTGGGTGCCAGAGTGCTGCACGCAGGCCTGTTTTGGGGCCATTTTCAGGCCGTTCTTTGGGCCATTATGGGGTCATTTTCAAACTCTTTTGGGACAATTTTCAGGCTGTTTTTCAGGGCAGTTGTGGGCTGATTTTGGGCCTTTTTCAGGTTGTTTTTGGCCCAGAAACGGTCCAGAAAATGGGCTGAAAAAATGGGCTGAAAAACAGCCTGAAAAACAACCTGAAAAAGGCCTGAAAAATGGCCTGAAAGAGGCCCAAAGAACAGCCTGAAAATGGCCTGGAAATGGCCTGGAAAATACCTGAAAAACCACCTGAAGAACAGCCTGAAAAATGGTCTGAAAAAGGCCCAAAAATGGCCCTGAAAAAGGCCCAAAGTATGGCCTGAAAAAGGCCTGAAAAGCGGCCTGTTTTTTGCGCCGTTTTCCAACGCTCCAGAGCCCGCAAAGACCAGCTGGCTGGCATGCCAGAAACCAGAAGAGCAGCTGGCAATGGCATGCATGCCCACAGAGAGGGCTCTGCAGGCCACTTCTGGCACGCGTGCCATAGGTTCACCATAGGGTCTTCTGCTCAAGCAGGGGGTTGGACCAAAAGACCTCCAAGGTCCTTTCCAACTCTATTATTATTTGTTATTATTATAACTCTATTATTATTTGTTATTATTATTATTTGTTCCATGGAAGCCATGCTAATTGTGAAGTGGAGCTGCTCAAACTTTCCAGTCAAAGTAGGCGTGGGGGGATGCCATTTCTTCTTTCAACGGCCACAGAAACAAAATGAGGCAAAACACCCTTTATTCCTCCTGGGCAGACCCATAATGGGAATCCCAAAGCCCTTTCATTACATCATCACCCAGCAAGGCTCAACCAAGCCTGCGACTCAAAAGACAACCTACCAAGTTACCCCTGCATGGCCCCATGGGAGTCTGACAACCAATCAGAACACAAGCTCAAATTCAAATCCCAACAGAGGGCATAATAAAACCCAGGGACTCTCAGCATCTCTTCCCCTTTTCGCCCAGGATCCCCAAGGCATGTGGTCCTGTCCACCATTAAACCATCTTTCCAAGCAGTCGCCATGTTTCCAATGTCTTTCTTCCCCACTTGGAACTGAACCAGAAGGATATTTTTTTTCCAACAGCAGGAAATCCTGTACCGTTTCAGACAAATGGTTATCCAATCTCTTCTTTAAAATTTCCAGTGTTGGAACATCCACAACTTCTAAAACAGGGAGTATCAAACTCAAGGCCCAGGGGCCAAATCCAGCCCGGGGTGTGTGTGCTTATATCTGGCCCATGGGGCCACCTCGGAAACAACAAAGACTGGCCCACGGTGCCTCTGCCAGTGAAAATGGAGCTTGAAAGGGCCACGTGGGACCCACTCGGGCTCTTTTTTTGGCCGTGATGGCCTCCTGCAGTCCTCTGCCAATGAAAAGGGAGCTTGTTGGGAATAATTAAAAGGAAACATAGGGAAAAGATTAACTATATTCTACTACATAGTCTGACTGCAACAAGGATAGCATATGCCCAATGTTGGAAGCAAAATAACACACCCTCAGAGGAATTAGTAATCCAAAAAAAGATTCTAGATTGTGCTGAAATGGATGAACTTACGTTAAAATTAAAAGATAAAGAAGAATCTGAGTATTATGAAGTTTGGAGTAGTTGGTACAAGTGGTTGAATAACAGAAATAAGGATAACGGAGACAAGAACATTCTAGATAAATGTATATGAATGTATATAAATGTATATAGAAACATGAGATTGGTATGTGTTATAAACAGGGGTGGGATGCTACCGGTTCAGCCTGGTTCAATAGAACCGGTAGCTCTGAAGAGAAGCAAACACCAAACCAGTTCGGTGCGACAACCTTTTGGTCATCTGTTTGGTCCAGCCGCCCACCTGGGCTCTTGGCTGTCCTTTATTTCCGGCACAGCTGAGGTTGAAAAAGCAGGAAAATAGAAGAATTTCAAACGCTGCACATCCACGCGCAGCGCTTGTCAGCTAGGGCGACACAGCTGATCTTTTTTTGGTAGTAAAATACACACACATGCAGTGTGCAAAACGCACTCTCACCGAATTGGTAGTAACACCGGTTGAATCCCACCCCTGATTATAAGGATGTTACCCAGTATTGGGATTCAATTTTTTTTTACTACCAGTCCTGTGGGCATGGCTTGGTGGGTATGGCAGGAAAAGGATATTGTACAATCTCCAGTCAGAGCTGGTATTTGCCAGTTCTCCAAACTACTCAAAATTTCCGCTACCGGTTCTCCAGAACTGGTCAGAACCTGCTGAATACCACCTCTGATGTTACCACACCATTAATATTATGATTAGGATTTGTAATGTGTGCAAAAAACAATAAAAAATATTGGAAAAGAAAAGAAAAGGGAGCTTGAAGAGGCTGCATGCAAGCCGCCTGGGCTCCGCAGCCGCAAGAGCCTCCTGCAGCTCTCTGCCAGTGAAAACAGAGGCCAGGCCAAAAACAGAGCCTTAATGAGTGATGTTGTGGTGGCCACGCCCCCGGCCACACACACACACACACACACACACACACACACACACACGGTCAAACAGAACCCTGATGTGGCCCTCAATGAGTTTGACACCCCTGTTCTAGAAGCAAGCCGTTCCACTGATTAATTGTTTTCACTGTCAGGAAATTTCTCCTGAGTTCTAGGTTGCTCCTCTCCTTGATTAGTTTCCACCCGTTGCTTCTTGTCCTGCCCTCAGGGGCTTTGGAAAATAGTTTGACTCCCTCTTCTTTGTGGCAGCCCCTGAGATATTGGAAAGTATCGCATGCTCACCGCGTGCTTCTTATGTTCAAACAAAAGACACTGCAAAAGATCGTTTAGGGACTGGCGGTGAAATGACCAACTCAAAAGTTTAAAACACTCCAGACAGGAAAATCCCCAAAGCATATTGGATTGTTCAAACCAGCTGTGAAACTCTAAACCTGGCTTATCAAATGACATGAGAAGGAAGCTGGCCACCCCCACCCCGTTAAACATGACTCCAGCCTCAAAGGATGGACATTGCCAAGTGAGGGAACAGAGGGTTTAAAACAAGGAAAGAGGAATCTGAGAATCAAGAAGGAAATGTCCCTTTAAGCCCAGCCAAATGGCAGGCTATGCAATAAAGCAATGGGCAGGGGTTTTTACCCTTTTCTGGTGTTTCTTTTCCTGCTGGCCCAATACTAACTAAAATCTGGCTTCTACAGTTAAAAGGAGAGGTTGATCTGCAAGAGTTAACTTCACTTATGAGATGAAATCTCATAGATAGGATGGGAGAAGTAAAATCCCCTTTCAGCTGAGTTTTGTTTCTGATGACTCCGTGGATACAGCTCTAAAGTTTTCTTCTTCTTCTTCTTCTTCTTCTTCTTCTTCTTCTTCTTCTTCTTCTTCTTCTTCTTCTTCTTCTTCTTCTTCTTCTTCTTCTTCTTCTTCTTCTTCTTCTTCTTCTTCTTCTTCTTCTCCTCCTCCTCCTCCTCCTCCTCCTCCTCCTCCTCCTCCTCCTCTTCCTCTCCTCCTCCTCCTCCTCCTCCTCCTCCTCCTCCTTCTCTTCTTCTTCTTCTTCTTCTCCTCCTACTCCTACTCCTACTCCTTCTTCCTCCTCCCTCTCTTCTCCTCTCTTCTTCTCCTTTCTCCTCCTCTTTCTCCTCCTCCTCCTCCTCCTCCTCCTCCTCCTCCTCCTTCTTCTTCTTCTTCTTCTTTTTCTTCTTCTCCTCCTCCTTCTCCTCCTCCTCCCCCTCTTCCTCCTCCTCC
Source organism: Pseudonaja textilis (assembly GCF_049901715.1). Taxonomy (NCBI): domain Eukaryota; kingdom Metazoa; phylum Chordata; class Lepidosauria; order Squamata; family Elapidae; genus Pseudonaja; species Pseudonaja textilis. Next base: position 189,324,537 of record NC_141992.1, read on the forward strand.
TCCTCCCCACCACATAGCAAATGAAGAAGTGACTACTTCAATTACAAGTAGTCCTCACTTACCAACCTCTTGTTGCAGTTGGTAAGTGAAAACTATCTGCATTCTAAATCTCCTTCCACTCAGCATTTGTAGATGGCCTGGAATTCTAATGTCCTGCAAAGGGGAGGAGATCTGCTTTCTCCAGACCATGCATGACTTTAGAGGTGTCAAGCGCATGGGTAGTCCTCAACATAGGACCACAGGTCCTATGTTGGACCATAGGCCCAAAATTTCCATCGCTAAGCAAGACAATTGTTAAGTGGGGTTTGCCCCAGTTTATGACTTTTCTTGCTACAGTTAAGTGAGTCATTGCGGTTGTTACGTTAAAAACACATTTGTTATGTGAATTAACCCCCTGCTTGAGCAGGGGCTTCGGCTAGAAGACCTCTAAGGTCCCTTCCCCATTGAATTTGTTGTCAGAAAAGGTGATTACATGACCCAGGGATTGCAACCGTCATAAATACATGCCAGTTGCCAAGTAACTGAATTTTGATCATGTGACTATGGAAATGCTGCAATATCCTCCCTCAGTCACCCATTCTCCCAGTTAGAGTGGTCGTGTGTTCTAATTTTATCTCACAAGAAAGATGTTCAAACTCCCTGGACATTTTAGTTGTCCTTTCCTTCGCATTTTCCCGGTCTATAATTTCTTTTTTCAGATGTGATAGCCAGAACCTTCCATGCAGTATTCTAGAAAAAAGATATCCCCATAAAGTTGGGACTATGTTGGCATTTTTCTTTCTAATTCCTTTCTGATGAACCTAATATTGAATTTGCTTTCCTTACAGTTCTCATCATTGCATTATCCATTTATGATCCCATTCTACCCTCCTCTTTTTTCAAGATAGTTACAGAAAGCCGTGCATAAAAGACCTTATTTTATCTTTTGGAGTGTAAAATACCGAATAAAGTTGCATAGCTCATTTGACTGACATTTCACCCAGTTTGGAGTCTTTTTTCTCTCTCTCTTAATCAACCAGAATAGTTTAGCATCAGATGCAAATTTGGCCAGGTCTCTACTTATGCCTTAAGACTATTTTTGAACAAGTCAAAACCCACGGTCCCAATTAGATCCCTGAGGGATTCGACTTCTCACCTCACCAATTCTTTGCTTGCTTGCTTGCTTTTTTAAACAAAAAAAAGCTAGCAATCTATAAAAAGACACAACCGCTTAGCCAGCGCTGTCGATTTTATTCAAGAGCCATTAAGGAGGAAGAATTTCATCAACAGCTTTTCAAAAATCCAAGTATAAAATGTTGAGAAGGGTAGGGTTAGGGCTTCCTCCACCAGTGAGTATTTGGACAGTTTCAAAGCATTGTTCAAGGTTGGTGAAGTGGGTTTTAATTTATTCTTTCATTCAATTTATCCTATCTTGGACACATATAAGGAGTATTGAGAATGCTCTGTTGCTTGGAAAAGTGGAAGAGAGGAGGAGAAGAAGAGGATAACAATCAAAGTGGGTGGATATTATAGCAGCAAGGAGTGCATTCAGGGGTGGGATTCTAATGGTTCGGCCTGGTTTGGGTGAACCAGTAGCACCAGGGGGAGTGAACCGGTTCAGTTTGCTCTGACGATCAGCTGTTGGGCCCGCTTGCCTGCCTGGGCTCTAGGCCGTACTTTACATCCTGTTTTTCAAGTGAAGAGATAGACCAGGGGAGACATGATAGCAGTCTTCCAATATTTGAGGGGCTGCCACACAGAAGAAGGGGTCAATCTATTTTCTAAAGCACCTGAAGGCCAGACATGGAATAATGGATGGAAACTGAACAAGGAGAGATTCAACCTGGAAATAAGGAGAAACTTTCTGACAGTGAGAACAATCAACCAATGGAACAGCTTGCCCTCGGAAGTTGTGGGAACGCCCTCACTTGAGACCTTCAAGAAGAGATTGGACTGCCATCTGTCCGAAACGGTGTAAGGTCTCCTAATAGGGCAGGGGGTTGGACTAGATGACCCACAAGGTCCCTTCCAACTCTAATTATCTGTTATTTGTTAAGGTTAAACTGGAGTTTACGGCTTATCAAGTTGTGGGAATCCAGAATTGCTTGAACCTCTGGTAAAAACGTGGCCATCACATTATGGAATATTATTGGGGGCGAGGGAGAAATTAATATGTCGGGTTTAGTTCACTAGATAAATGCAAATAACGGGTTACAATTCAGAAAATATATATCAGATTACTTTCCAATAGGTTCGGTTTCATTGTTTGAGCTTTTTTTTTTTACTGGGTTTATCACTGGGCCCAAGTTTGTAAACTACTCTATGCATTTCCCAAATGGGTTCATTGTGTTATCCTATTGTAAATTACTCTGCAGAAGATAACTGGCAAGGGGACATGGGTCCATTTATTTTAAACCAAATTAATATTTAATCTGGAGTACATTAGAAGTACTTTTGAATCTGCTTCCAAGAATCTTTATATAAATAGTTTCCCAAGGGATTATTTTTCCCAAGTGCAATTTATAAGGTCATTACTGAATAACACTGCAACACATACCATTGACAAGTCTTTTATTAAGATTTTTTTTCCCCCTCCTTGTTCTGCTTGTCTGTCTCAATACCTGACAAACTTCCCATAAAAATCGTACAAACCAGCAAGGAAAACATCGTCCCAATGATGACTTTGAAAAATTACTACCCAAAAACGCTTTGTAACTTTTCATTCACAAAACTGCTATGTGTAAATATGTGGTTACTGAATGTCTTGGATAAGCCTATTACAGTAATTCTTACCACAATGGACAAGGTGTGCTGCCTGATTGGAAGGAACTTGTTTCTTTCCGTTGGTAACCACAGGACTTTCTCCAAGTCTTTTTTGTTAATGATTCCTAGAAGAGGAGGAGATTGTGGTGATGTTTGTATGTGTGTGTGGGGGGCGGGTAGAACAGCCCCTTATCTAGATTCCAGCTGATTTTCATTCTCAGAAAGCACCCATTTGCTGCAGAAGATTTCAGAATAGCAGACTTGAAAGGGACTTTGGAGGTCTTCTAGTCCAATCTCTCGTTCAAAGCAGGAGACCCTATACCCATGATGGTGAACCTATGGCATAAGTGCCACAGGTAGCACGCAGAGCCATTTGTGCAGGCAAGCAAGCCCAGGCTAAACTTACCCGCACTGCACATGCGTGCACCTCCCAGCTGATTTTCAGCCCGTTTGAGGCCGTTTTTACCCTCCCAGAGACTCAAGGGAAGCCTCTACAGCCTTGTGAGGCCAAAAAACAGGCCTTCCAGAAGTTCCAAAAGGGGCCTGTTTTCAGCCTCCTGAGGCTGCAGAGGCTGTTCTTGAGCGTCCAGGAGGGCATAAACAGCCTCAAACAGAAAATCAGCTGGGAGGCACATGCATGTGCAGTGCCGATAAGGGGGCGGGTTAACCAGTTGTTAACATTCTAAGCGGTTCGGAGAACCGGTTGTTAGAAGAAATTACTGGCCTAAACCTGTAAGGAAGGCAGGAAGGAAACATTATGGAGTTGCTTACAGAAACTGTCTCTCCATTAACCCTTATTACATTCTGGGAAGGACTAGACTTCCTGTCTCTGGAACTTCTCTGGAGTTTTTTTCCCTCCTTTGCTGGTACTTTGCTTGGGTGGAGTGACCATTCAAAGTTACAATGGCACTGAAAAAAGTGACTTGACCATTTTTCACACTTACAACTGTTGCAGCATCCCCACAGTCATGAGAGGCCAGGCGAGGAGATGCATGCCTCGATGTGAGTGATATTGAGTTGGCCATGCCCAGCCAATAACATGAACACCAAGCCATGCCCACCAACTAACCAACAGAACCAGTTGTTAAAAAATTTGAATACCACCCCTGCACTCATTGGCTTCATAGTTCAAGAACTCCAGAGAATCACAAGCTGAGGAAAGTTGGCCTATGTTGATGCACCCTTGACCAGTTTTTGTGAATGCTTCTGGCAATAATTATTGTTAAAAGACAAGATAGCTTAGTGGGTAAATAAACCAATAAAGATGACTCAGTTTGACCTATTTCATAGGGGTATTGAGAAGATCCAGTAGGACCTCATTGCAAAGAGGTTCTTAAAAAGTGCAAATCTAATCATAAGAACTTTGTGTGTGGCTTGAATGGATTGGATCTCTGTTTTTTCCATGTCTCTCATTTAGGTTGGAATCCTCTCTCCAGTGATTAAAGAGGGGGGGATTTATTTTATTTTATTTTATTTTGGCCACCTGGAGCATTTCTTGTTCCTTTTGGAGATAGAAAACCAGCGCTGAGCAATGAATTCAGCTGGTGCTTGAAGAGCTGCAGCTGTTCAGTGAGCCAATGTGCCCACATATATCTCCAATAAACAAGAATGAAGGCTTGCTGTTCTTCAGAAAAGTGCCCTTATTCCAGAAGAAGCACCAAAGTAAACAAAAGCATCAGAGAACATCAGGAAAGAGATCAGTAAGTTCTGTTTTATTGTCCACGGAAACCATACTCATCTGGAAAGTCCCGCCTCTACGCCATTTTGGGAGAAGAATCAACACTCCAGAATACATCCCAAATCCATAACCAAATCCATTGGAGATCCTAACCAGAGAGTTGAAGATGTGCAAGAAGACACTCTTAGTAAACATATTGATCACATTAAATTGCCGAATGGTAATATCAACAACTAAGAATGTAGTTTGTTATATTACAAAAAAACGTGGCACTCCTGATTTCAATCACTAACATTATCAGTCTGGTTCACATTCTCAACTGGAACAAAAACAAAAACAATTGGAAAATATATATATGTTCATTCATTTGTTCATTCATTCATTCTTCCCTCCACTCCTTTGCTTCTTCTTGCAATTTCTATGTTCAGCATTGACTTCCTATATAAAATTTTGAGTGACTGGTTGTATAAGCTGCCATGTTTTTAAGAACAACACAGTAATTCACAGTGCTACACCTATTGCAACTTTAGAGTAATTTGTATATATTATCAGGATTTAGACTTACTAGGTTCTTTAGCTTTTACTCCAAGAGAGTCCTCAATTCCAATCAGTATGTTGTAATTGTAATAATAATAATAATAATAATAATAATAATAATAATAATAATAATAGTAGTAGTAGTAGTAGTAGTAATAAGTCCCACTACTGTGGGACTTCCAAATACAGACTGACAAAGTTTTGGAACACAATACCCCAGATATCATGATCGTGGAGAAGAAAAGAGTGTGGATTGTTGACATTGCCATACCCGGTGACAGAATCGGTGAGAAACAACTTGGAAAACTCGCCAGATATCAGGACTTGAGAATCGAACTGCAGAGACTCTGGCATAAATAAGTGCAAGTGGTTCCAGTGGTAATCGGCACACTGGGTGCTGTGCCTAAAGACCTAGGCAAGCACTTAAAAACAATTGGCACTGACAAGATCACCATTGGTCACATGCAGAAGGCCACCTTACTGGTATCTGCTCGCATAATCCATCAATACATCACGCAGTCCTAAACACTTGGGAAGTGTTCGACTGGTGATTTGTAATGCAAAACCCAGCTTAGTTATCTCGTTTGCTGTGTATATTGTCATTTCTGTGTATAATAATAATAATAATCTTCTTTATAATAATGCGGGCCTGGAAGATTCTCCTTCTTCCCTGGTTCTGTGGGTTTTCTCACAGCATTAAGAGGTTGTTTTTCCTCTGATGAAAGAATTTCTGAGATCCCCACCCACCCCAAATTCATTCTCCCACCTCCCCTTTGGTGTCTGACAAAAGAAAATGACCTGATTCCATTTCCAATGGTCAGCGTATGTATCTGCAATGGGAAATCTGAGATTGCCCTGGGAATCAGTTTTGCTGCATCTAGCCAAAGACTTCACTCCAGTCTGCTTTTTGAGCAGGAGCCGGAGCCCTCCCTGATTGGCTGATTCCGTTTGACAGCTCAGTATAAAAGGAGCTGTCAAATGGAATCAGCTGTTTTCTGTCAGCCAGCTGCCTGGATAGCTTGCAGAAAGTCAGGGCTGTTTTACTTTATTGCAGTAAAGCCTGTTATCCTTCACTTTTGCCTCTGCCAACTGTAAAAAGTTTGATTACACCTTTTGAATGTTGCTGAATGACAAAAGCAGCAACACACAATGTGTTCGTGACATAAAACTTACTTCGCATAGCTTATACTCATATTGACCCACTGTTTTCCAAGCAAATTTTAGGGGTGGACTCTTGCACTGCTTGGGGTTAGAAAAAACATTCTCTCTGGCTTCTCCATATTTCCAATATTCTTGATTCTGTAGATGAAGTTCTTGATATTTCAGGCCAAATTACAGTTGAATCTCATCTAAGCAATTTGTAGAACCACAGGAGGAAATTCAGAAACATACATTTGTTGGGTGGTGACTGAATACTGTCCTGAGAAACTTCCTTCGTTTTCTTCTGAGTGAAGCCATTTGACGCCACCCACCCTGGAACAGAACCTGGATCTTCTTTGCATCTGCTTTCCGTCCTGGTCTGGAAATTTTTCCTTTTCCTCTGGATCTCTGAATTTTCTCACAGCCCTAAGAAATCTGTTATCCTTTGATGAAGGATTTTCTGGGGGCCCCAACTGACCTTCTCGCCTCCTATTTCATGTTAGACAAAAACAATTTTCTGCTTAAGATTCTAACAATCAGCATATTCTTGATCTATTGTTGAAAACTAATCAGAACCAAGGGATTGAGCTACTGTAGGGCACAATAAAAGCCAGGTTTGATCTGTGAAGATCTTCTTTATGAACACCTATCAAGGAGAAAGGGATTTTATGGGTGGCAAGACTATTCTTTCCAGGACTCTCACAGTTTTGAGGAATTTCTGGATTTAAAGTCATCAGTAAGAAGATCTTTTCTTTGCAGGAATTGTTGACTTATGACTCAAGGCATCCCTTGGAATCATCTGTCCTGCTGTTCCTGTTCGTAGTTTTGTACCAGAAACCCTATTGCCATGTTCAACCAACCCTCTAGCTGTCTTCCTTGTTTATTCTGACTTTGGTATCTTGTGAATCCTTTAGTCCACAGGATAGTTTTCGAGACAACCACTCATGCTCCAATCTGCTCAAAGGAGGCCATGTTTCTTGAAGGAAGGCAGAAGGAGGAAGTTAGAAGATTCAGAGAAGTTGTCCACTTGGTTAACTGAAGTACAAATAAAAAATAGGAAGGCGCTGAACTTTGCAGAGAGATATTTTGTTTAATTTTGTGTTATCTAAGGATTGTATAATCTTGTATAAATACAGGAAGAGATGCCAATTGTCCAGGTGCCCAGGTTTTGTATGCAGAAGGGAAGCATTTGTCTTGAAGACAGGGAAAGATTGGTTCTTCACCTGATCTGATCTGGCTTCCATTTTGGTGTCAGGGGCAAAAAGGCCACATCCCCTGGACTTCCCTTTCCCACTGAATCTTCCTGTTCTTCTCTAGATATATTAGATATCCAGCCCCATTCACCCACCCCATCTCAGAGTGTCTGCTTCCATTCTGGCCTACACTTTGCAGGCTCCAGAGAAGACCACGAGATGAAAAGTCTGTTGCTGACCTTGGTGGTGGTGACAATCATGTGCCTGGACTTAGGTAAGGCCGCCAAACTTTGTTCTTCGGTGGCAATCAAACCCAAAACAAAGGGGCAGAGGGAGGGAGGCTATTCGAGGCAGCTGTGGTCCCTTTTTTGAGGTGGGACTTTCTCACTGTTCTGGTATGCACAAGCAGGGTCCATGGGAGCCTTTGGGGGAGAAGAGGAGGTCTCCATTTGGAGAGAAGCCCATGGCTGAGACAGGGGCTGCTCCAGGCTGGCATTCTGGGGAAGACTACCTCTGAAAGTAGAAGTTCCTTTGTGTAGTGAGCTCTGCCATGGGATTACTCCAGGGAATGAGATGAAAAATGTTTCTGTGCCCCTCTCTCTGGCTTTGCCATCCTTCAGTATTTTGGATGGTACAGCCAAAGGGGACCAGTGATGACTCCTTCATGTCAAGCCTGGACATTCCTCAACATCAATCTGACATTGGTTGCTGCTTGCTGGGATTTCTGAGACACCCCAAACTTTCATACAACCTTGGGGGGTCTCCCATCCTAAGATTAACCAATGCCAACCCTGCATAGCTTCCACAGAGAGACCAGCCACTTAGGTTTCAATTTGCTTTAATTTCATGGCCTTTTTCAGAAGAGCTTAGAGTTTTTTTTTACCCCAGTTTTTATCCCAGCTATTTTGGCGCTGTGGTTAAAATGCAGTATTGCAGGCTAATTCTACCTACTGCTGACTGCCTGCAGGTCAGTAGTTCGATCCTCGCCTGCTCAAGGTTGACTCGGCCTTCCATCCTTCTGTGGTTGGTAAAATGAGGACCCAGATTTTTGGGGACCATAGGCTGACTCTGTAAAGAGAGGTCTGCAAAGCACTGTGAAGTGATACAAAAGTCTAATTGCTATAGTTATGAAGCTTTGTAATGACCCAAGGGAGCGAAGAAACCTAATACTCCTTCCTCCCAGTGAATGGTCCAAGGTTGCTAAGTTGTCTTTTATTCCTAAAGTGGGACTAGAACTCACTGTCTCCTGGTGATTGGCCCAGAGTCACCAAGATGGCTTTCATGCCTAAGGTGGGCCTAGAACTCAGCTTTCCTATTTCTAGAGCATTTGATCTTTCTAGGGAAATTTTCTCAGGTGACTTTGTATGAAAAGATCTATCATCTAATATGTAATAAAATTACAAGATCAGAAAAATAAATATCAAAGTAATATTTCTATATTTTATATCTTTCATCCAGGATACACTAGGAAAGGCCTCAACACATCGCTTCCTTTATTGTATGAAACTTGTCCCCCCTGGCAGATCCTTTAAAGTGACTATTAAGGTGTCTCCATCTAGTAAGCACAGTTCTTATCTTCTCTCACAGCTTTTCTTCTTCTTGAACCCAAACTAGAGCTCCCAAATGCACCTGAGAGTTGGAGGTCATGTAGGACCTGTTTGTGCCCTGCCTGGGTTCCTCTGAGGTCACGGCCTGTTACGGGACACTCTAAGCAATGCAAGGAAAGGGGAGCCTTGGACTGGAGAGCCCCATTTTTCTCTGCAACAGCCCAGATGGGAGGGGGAAAACCTTCTTTAGAGAAAGGGGGAGGGAAAGATTGGGAGACCTACAGGTTTGTTCAGGAATTGAGGGAAATTGGATGAAGCCATGAAACATCCAAGAAAGGTGCCATTTCCCCTGTGTCATGTCGAAACTCAGGACTTTCCCAGAAATCTCTTCTCCATTCATTTACTCCTGAGTTTTGAGTAGAGGAGGAAGGAGGTCTGCCTTCCTACTGGCAGGGGATGCATGAATGTGTTCAGCGTGGGTTTACCATTTTGTTCAGCAACAGCCAGTTCTTTGGTATTTTTTAAATAATCATTCTGCTTTGTGCTTCCTTCACAGAATATGAAGTCATCAGGGGAGGTACTACTGTTTGCCCTAAAAGCAGTGCCAATGTGGTGGCTGTGTGTTGCGAAACTGACAAATGCAACAAAAAGCTCTACAAGTGGCTAAATTCCTTGAGTTTTGCTCTCATCCATCGTGGACCATCCTTGAAAATTTATGCTTGTGGCCTTTACCACCAGATGGTCCATCATCCCCCTCTCCCCTGCATTCTTTGACACCTCGTCATCTTTCCCTTTTCTCTTCTTCTGTAAGTTTCCTTCTGCTAGTTCTGTAGTTTGAGAATCAAATAAACCTCAGCATTCAATTCAAGTATTTTGATTTTTTAATTCCTCCCTCAAAACATCCCTTTCACAAAACCCACAGGCAGAGAGTCTTTCTCCGGGTTTCAGCAGGCAGGGATGCTGGGATGATCAGGATTAGGCCCAATCTCTTTTGAATCATGGCTTGGATTGCCTAACGGGTAATAACCTCATATTCGGACAGGGTAAAGAAAGAGGTGAAACCCACAGCCAAGTCTTTCCTCCTTAAAACCTCAAACTTCAGGGCTGCTCCATCCCTTCCTTTCTTCTCTCTGGGGAAAGCTGAGGGGAAGAGGAAGATATCTTGAAACAGAGGAGGGGGATTTGTGGTAAAGGATGTCAGGTCCCTTCTCCATCGTGCCCACCTGAAAGAAGAAACATCTTGATTCAACAGTTGACTCTGAAGGCTCTTCTCAAGCTTTCTCAATCCTGGGTTCAAGTTTTGGTGGTTACACCTGGACATTGGGGGTTCACTGGCCTGATCGTTCCTCACTGCATTGGGTAGACCAGGGCAAAGCTTCGCTGGTTTTCCTCTTTGCACCAGGCAGACCAGGCCGAAGCCACGCTGGCCTAATTGGGTAGACTGGGCTAAAGCTTGGCTGGCTTTTCTCCTTGCACCAGGTAGACCGAGCTGAAGCTTCACTGGCCTGATCTTTCCTCCCTGCATTGGGTAGACTGGGCTGAAGCGACATGAGCAGACTGGGATGGCCCGGAGCTAACCCCATTGCGGGCCTTGAGTTTGACACCCCTGGACTACAATGATGTGCTCCTTCTGCAAAAAGCATATTGCACTAAAATACATACTTGGTTAGAAAAAAATGGTAAACAACATGTAGATTTGAAACCAGAGATATTTTTGGTGGGTATATTACCAGATCAGTATGACAAAGGGAAAACATACTTAATTTTACATGTACTAACGGGATAATAATAATAATAATAATAATAATAATAATAATAATAATAGAATACAGACAGACCATCATTTAGAATACAACATGTCAGATATCACAGTCATTAAAAAAACAAGGCATACAATTCATTGATATCGCTGTACCTGGAGCGCCAGAGTCTAAGAAAAAGAACTAGAAAAAAAATCACAAAACATCGCAACCTGACTATCGAAGTTATGCAATTGTGGATGAAACATGTGACGGGGATACCCATTGCCATTGGGGCACTTGGTACCATGTCCAAGAATTTTACAAAATACATCAAGAAATTGCAGCTTCTTGCAATAATACCAGCAGAACTGCAAGAAAACTGCACTACTTGGAACATCGTACATTTTAAGAAGATACTTGGTTGATACTTAGGATGCTGGCAGCAACCTGTATCAACCATCAGTACCAGTCAGTGATATCTGTGATGAATTTTAAAATGTTCAGTTGACTGAGTTTCATGTTTAATGAATAGAAGAGATAATAATAATAATAATAATAATAATAATAATAATAATAATAATAATAATAATAATAATAATAATAATAATAATGCCTTCTTTGGTGAACTGTCCTTGCTCCCATTCAGAAAATCGGCAGTCTTAGAAATAAAGGGATCTTTCCTTGACATAAGGAAAATAATACCTCTAAGCCTGCAAAGAAGAAACTCAAGTAGGGCAGATATAATCTGTTTGGGGAAGATTAAAGAAAGGAGTTTCTTCATTCCTTCATCAACAAAGGCGAGCTGATTTGTCTTCAGTGGACAAGGCAGATAAGGCTCCTCTCCAGCCAGCAATGTTTGTGTCTCTTTCACACCAGGGGATCTTATCCAAGTGTCTTTCTCTGAAATTCAGTGTTTGTTTGCCCTGGGGCCACAGATAGCTGTTGGGTGGGAAGCTTGCAGTTCCAACAGTTCCTCCATCTGACTGGTCTAATGGGAGTAAACAAAGAGGCCCACCAAGCAAAGCAACCCACCCCAAGATGGGCAAGCCGATCCCTTTGGATTGCCTTCCCTAACCTGATGTCCTCCAGATGTAACAATCCCATCCTATCAATCCCAAACATATGAAGAATGGTTGCAGGAATTGGGTATGGCCAGTCTAGAGAAAAGAAGGCTGGGGTGACATGATAGCAGCATTGCAGGGGCTGCCACAAAGAGGAGTGGGTCAAATTATTCTCCAAAGCACCAGATGGTAAGACAAGAAACAATGGAAACTAATCAAAGAGAGAAGCAACCTGCAATTAAGGAGAAACTTCACAACAGTGAGGACAATTAACCAGTGGAACATCTTGCCGTTGGAAGTTCTGAGTGCTTCATCACTGGAGGTTTCCAAGAAAAGACTACATAGCCACCTACCTCCAAACTTGGCAACTTTAAGACTTGTGAATGTCAACTCCCAGAATTTCCCAGCCAGCTGGCTGGAGAATTCTGGGAACTGAAGTCCACAAGTCTTAAAGTTGCCAAGTTTGGAGACCTCTGGTATAGGGTCTCCTGTCTGAACAAGAAGTTGGACTAGAAGACCTCCAAGGTCCCTTCTAGCTCTATTCTGATTAATTGATCGATCAATTGATTGATCATTCCCAGCTCAAGTACTGGAGAATCATAGAGATCAAAGTCCAGGAAGTCCTCAGGTAGGGATATTTGCTTTAGCAAAACAAAGGGAAGACATACTTCAGTTTGATCTAGAATGGCTAAAGTCCCTATGGCGTGCAGTCAAAATCCTGTTAATTCCTGACACTGACGTCCACAAAAGTGTACTGCTTGTATGGGTCATAAATTGAGATAAGACTTGGCTAAAAGTTGCCTTGAAAGCAGCTGAAAACCTCTCCATTCCTAAGTGGATAGAGGCCTGGTTGGTTAAGTTGACTGATAAGCTCCAGAGAAATGGTGAACCAGATTGTGGAGTGTCAAAAGCTCCAAGGGTATCTTGCTTAGGAGCAATGACCTTCTTCTCTGGACAGAAATCGACTCTACTGCTGGGATAAGGCACCTAGATTACATTGTGGAAAGGGACAGTGGTGACACCCAAGCAGGAAAAGCCCAAAGGGAACATCAGGCCAGCCAGAAAACAAACTTGCATAGGAAAAGAGATTTAATAAAAGGTATTGAAAGAAGCCCCCTAGACAAAAGCCAAGTAATTAAGAAAGCTAGGAAACAAGAAAAAGAAATCCCTTTCAAACAACAGGTCATGCCAAATCAGCAAAACAAATAGACACAAAATATATTGCAAAGGAGACAGACAGGAGATTGCCACAAAACAAATATAAGAAAACATTAGGACGAAACTGATAATCCAATCAAACCACCCCACGGAGTTTACCCTCCGGCGGAAATGAAGACAACCCCTGACAGGATTTAAAACATTAAGAAATACAAACACAAGCACTCACACACAAAAGGAGGGAAAAAGTATAAAAATCAGGAGTTTATTATACAAAGCTAGTTAGCCCCAGGAACGCAGACTTCATGCTATCTCTCGCCTTCCTGAAAAATAAAAAGAACCAGCTTTCAAGCAGTTGTCTGTATCCTTGCACCGGAGCTCTCCCAGCAGGAAAATCAAATCCTCAGAAGAAAGGCATTTTCCAGCCTTTCAACACCATGAACTATAGTTCCCTCCTGTCAAGAGCGAGAAATCAAGAACCAAGGCTGTTCAAATGAATGTTAGTTTATTCCACACTAGCTCTCTACAGCAATCTGAATTACTAATGGTCAAGGCAAATTGGTGGCAGATAAGAGTCAGTGGAATTAAAGGAGGGTGGGATTTAGAACTCCTGTGGGTAGCAAAGGGACTCCAAGATGATGACACCTTGACTTCTTTCTTGGGTTCAACCAGGTAATCTCTTACACCTCATTCTTTATTACTGGGCATGCTAGCAAGAAGTACTGGACATTCACATGGGAAAGGCCAACGTTCTACAATCATATCCTTTCTTTATCCACCATCTCTTCTGAGGTTTATTAATGCCTGCATGAACTCTGGGGTGTTTCTGTGTGTTGGTATCAATGAAGTTGAGCTAGAAGAAGACATAATTTGACTCACTGCAATGCTTTCCTATATTCCCATTGGCTTCAGCATCTTGTTTCTTGCATTTCCTACCTCTGAAAAGATACAAGAAGAGTTTCTTCTCTCCTTTTCACCCCCTTTCCAAACAATAGGTACCTAAAGATGACCTCTCCCCAACACAGATTGTGACGGTTAAAAATTCTACTGCATCAAGTTTGGTCACCGTATTATAAAAAAGACGTTGAGGCACTGGAAAGAATGCAGAAAAGAGCCACAAAGATGATTTGGGGTCTGGAAGTTAAAACATGCAAAGAATAGTTGATTGCTCTCACCGTTAGAAAAATGTCTCCTTAGTTCTAGGTTGCTTCTCTTCTTGGTTAGTTTCCATCCACTGTTTCTTGCCTTGCTTATTGGAAAATAGTCTGACTGACTGCATCTTTGTAGAAGCCTCTTAGATACTGGAAGCCCTGTTATCATGTCTCCCCTAGTCCTTCTTTTCATTAGACTAGACATACCCAATTCCAATAACCCTCCTTCACCTGTTTTAGTCCCCAGCCCCCTAATCACCCTTGTTGCTCTTCTCTGCACTCTTTCCAAAGTCTATTTTTTTAATATTTTAAAATCTTTTTTTATATTGGGGTGACCGGAATATAACTGTGTGATTAGCATGGGTGAGCTGCATATCCCTCAGAATAGGCCTAAGATACTAGCCCTGATCATTTATATCACACACACACACACACACACACACACACACACACACACACACACACACACAAAAACCCTGCACACACCAAAAGCCCTGCTTGGCAAATCAATGGAAATGGCCTTCGGTTTGTTTGGTTTTTAATGCTGATGATATATCATTAGTTTCTCTAATTTGAAGTCTGGCCCAGTATATTCTTGTGGTGCCAACAAGCTGGTCTGTGTGTGTGTGTGTGTGTGTGTGTGAGGGAGGGAGATAGAGAGAGAGTGTGTGTGTTTGTGTGTGCAAGTGGGTGTGGGTGAGAGTGAAATAATAGGGTATTTGGAGAGGGGGGCCATGCCCTCCCAGTTCAGTTAACGCTTGCAGGAAGTGGTTTGCCAGCCCCTGCACAAGAGCTGATACCCCTTCTCAGAAATGAACAGACAGTTCTCTAAAGATAGATTGCGCAAATTAAGAAGAAAAACCCACTGGGGGCCTTCAAGGCCTCCAGCTGTTAATTCCCCCAGCGCCTGAGTTCCAGGAGACCATCAGAAGATCCTCTTCTGTCTGTCCTCCCCCCCCTCCCCCGTCCCTCCCCAGTTTCCCCTCCCAGCTGCCTCTCCCGGACAAATCCGAACAACGCAACGCTCGACAGCCATGGAGGCCTCTTATGCAAGTGGTCTTGGGTTTCACATCCGCAGCTCCCCCGATTTTCTCCAAAGTGTGGCAGCTGCACACATCCTTTATTGCTCCCCTCCCCAACACCACACACACACACACACACACACACACACACACACACACACCATCCTACCCACCACCACCCCGGGGCCTGTGTAATCGTAACTGTAATTTCGAACATTGTTCCCAAGGCTGCCATGCCAATGGGCTGGTTTGTGGCAAAGCTTGGCCCTCTACAAAAAACATTTCGCCACGGTTTGCAAGAAGCCTGGGGTTTGAGAAACAGAGCAACATGGAAAGAGAGTGACAAAGATTTTCGGAAGGGTGGTATTAGAAAGATCTCTCTATGTTCATCTGGGGGTGTGGGAGTCTCTGGTACCAGGTTCCCATAGTTGACAAGAAGTAGAGGGACCCCGTTTAGCAATGATATTCCTGAAAGCTAAAACATAGGCGATGGATAATTCTTCCATCTATGGTATATCTCTTTTCCTCATTTAGGATCACCTGTTATGATTTAGGTGTGGGTTGTTGTTTTTTTAATAGAATCAGAATAGAGCTGGAAGTGTCCTTGGAAATCTTCTAATCTAGCCCACTGATCTAACAGGAGAACCCTATGCCATTCCAGACAAGTGACTGTCCAGTCTCTTCTTAAAAACCTTCAGTGATGGGTCACCCACAACTTCTGAAGGGAAGCTGTTCTACTGATTAATTGTCCTCACTGTTTGGAAGTTTCTCCTTAATTCCAGGTTGCTTCTCTCCTTGATGAGTTTCTATCCATTGTTTTGTGTCAATTTTGACCAAGCAAAAAGGTTAGCTTGGTAAAAAAAATTGTGTGGAATTTGGGGCATACTTCGCCAAGCTCATACAGTTTTTGGTTTGCCATGTTAGCTCATATATACAGCTTTTCAATTCATGTGGGTTTATATCATACCATATGGAAAAAAATTGAGCTTTTGACTACATATAGTTTAGATATAAAGATACCTAAACAGCATAACTTTCTATCTCTATCTCATCTCTGCCTCTATCATCTCCCTCCCTCCTTCCCTCCCTCCCTCCCTCTCTCTCTCTCTCCCTCTCCCTCTCTTTCTTGTAATATATCTTTTTGTATGTGGATGTCTTCAAGTCAATCTTGACTCCTGGCAACTACATGAACAAGTCCAAGCAGTTTTCTTGGCAAGTTTTTCAGAAATGATTTTCTATTGCCTGCTTCTAGGGATTGAGAGAAAATGGCTGCCCGGGTCAAGGTCACCCCGCTGGCTTTCAACCACAAACAGGACTAGAACTCATAATCTCCTGCTTTCTAGCCTAGTATCTTTAGCCATCAACTCAACTCTGATGTACTTAGCTGTATCTCCCTATATAAATATAAATGTATTCAAAATACCAAATACTGGTTAGGTTCTCTTCCTCCTGGGTTCCTCTTGAGTTTTCTTCATAGGAAATTTGCTGTCATCGTTTGTGACTGAGGGATAGGGTCAGCAGTAGGATCCTCCTATCTGTTCCGCTACCAGTTCGGTGACCGTGCACTTGTGTGTGCACGCACCTAATGTGCATGCACCTAACACACACATGCCGATTTCCCCATACCAGCTGAGGCCTGCTGAGAGGAGTAAGAAGAGAAAAGCACAGGGGCAGGTGGTAGGGCCGCACTTTTCTCTTCTTTACCCTCTCAACGGATTGGGGAGGTTTTCTTCCCTCCTCTCAGCTGATCTTGGGAGGCTTTTTTGACTACCGGTTCAAGTGAACCGGTCCAAACCAGTAACATTCCACCACTGGATAGGGTAACTTCCTTTGCCTACAAAAGGTCAATGTTCGAACCTTTCTATATCCCAATAAAAATAGTCTAACAAAGAGGAGAACTAGAGTGACATGACAGCAGTCTTCCAATACTTGAGGGGCTGTCAAAGAGAAGAGGAGGGGGTCAACCTATTCTTCAAAGCACTTGAGGGCAGGACATGAAACAATGAGTTGAAATTCCACAGAGGTAGATCCATTCTGGAACTAAGGATAAATTTCTGGACAATGAGAATAATTAATCAGTGGAAGAGCTTACCTCCAGAAGTCATGGATGCTCCATCACTGAAAGTTTTCAAGAACAGATTGGACAACCCTTTGTCCATAATAGTATAGGGGTTTCCTGCTTGGGCAAGAGTTTGGACTAGAAGACCTCCAAGGGTCTTTCCAATCCTATTGTCCTATGTTCTAAGAACTGAAGTGAATTTCCATATGAAACCTTGCCTATTTCCTACTAGTAGCCTTCTTACCAAGTCATTTTTGGCCTTGGTGGTGCAGTGGTTAGAGTGCAGTACTGCAGGCTACTTCTGCTGACTGCTGGCTGCAGGCAGTACTGCCGGCAGTTCAAATCCTACCAGAATCAAAGTTGACTCAGCCTTCCATCCTTCTGAGGTGGGTAAAATGAGGGCCCAAAATTGTTGGGGGCAATAGGCTGACTTTGTAAACCACTTAGAGAGGGCTGTAAAGCACCATGAAGTGGTATATAAGTCGAAGTGCTATTGCTATTGCTATTTTTCAGAGACATAAACAGAAAACTGTATGCCGTTCTTAATTTCACTGCCATTTTTGGCTGAAATTCTTTCCACCCATGTCTGTGGGCCAAGCTGACCAAGGAAGCTGAGAATTATAGCCCAACACATCTAGAGAAATATTCATATAGGGGAGGAGATCCAAAGTTGTAACTCTCACCTGAGGTTGCTAATGAAAGATACTTATTACTCGGCATCCCAGCCATAATAACCTGCTTCCCCCCACCCACCCCAGCCTGTAGATCCCATCCCTCTCCTGAACCAGCAAGGGATTTGCATTCCTCTTTTGCTCACTATATTCCCACGCTGGAATTGGATTCCGTAATTCAGCAAGAGAGAATCTCTCCTCTCCCTTCTGTACAACAAAGAGCTGGCCACACAGCAACAGAGGAAATGAGAAACAGCTGGTCAGCTTCCTTTCTCTCTGCTAAGCATTGCACAGCAACAGCTGTGTCTGGCATTTCATCCAGTGAAGAAATCCATCAGGCTTCATCCCAGCCTCTCTTGTTTTACATCACACCCCTCAGCATTGGCATCTGGGCTCACACCAAACAAAACAACTGCAGTAGTTGGAGGCCTTCTGAGTTGCATGGACATAGAAGTCCTCACTCACCTGTTGATGGAGGGACATGAAGGGCCAGCTATCCCTCATCCAAAACAATGTTCTTTTAAACAAAACCATGCCACGGGGGTCTTCAACCTTTTATCTGCTTCTTTTGTAGAATCCAGAAGTTTCAGAAAGTTGTACACATAAACGCAATCTTATCCTTTCCGTCCTGCTCAATAAAAGCATTCTGATTTCAAGAGTAGTAGACTCAGCTCTTTGAGGTTGGTACATGGATGGGTCCTTGTCAGCCCAACATGGTAAATCGGATTAATAAACCATCATCATAGAGGTCAGAACTTCTTTGATTGTAATAGCTGTAGTAACAACATTTTGCAAGTCTGAATGTGCTTCCCCCAATCTCAGTTTGTCTTCATGTGAACTACAGACGGGCTTGTCTGGGATGTTTTCTCAGTTTGCTTTCTTGAGCTGGCCTCTCTTATCTGACCACTGCCTTAATCATGGTTCTTCCTCCTATCTTAAAGGCCTTTCCTGGTGCCCTTTAGTCTAGTTCCTCCACTGTACCAGTTTGTCTCATGAATAGTTGGCTATATCAGATGATTCTGTGGTCCTCTCCAATTTTATGATTTGTGTGTGAGCTTGTTTCACAATGAGGATCATGCTGGACATCTCCAGTTTGCAGTTTCTGGTGCTTGGACAAGGATTCTTGCATTAGGCTCAAAAAATGTTACATAAAAAGAAAGCAACTCTCCCAAAGAATTGCCTGTCCAAACCCTTATTTAAGCCCTTTACTCAGCTCATACTATATTAGTTCAATACTTACCAATAGTTATGAATGGCCTGATGACTGGTTCCGGGTTTTGTATGAGCTAGTTCTCAAATGGCAGATGTTCATAGGGCCCAGAACGGAATGGGATGACTTGCCAACTTGCCACAGCCAACTGGCCATGGTCAACTCATCAAGGTCAGTTCTTTAATTATTCTATTCCATCATTTATTTGATATTAGTGTAACTCATGTCCCACAGCAAATTGTCCCACAACAAGTTGGCCATGATGAATCAGCCATAGTGAGTTAGCCATGGTGAGTCAGCCATGGTGAGTTGGCCATGGTGAGCTTCTTATGGCGAGTTGGCCATGGTGAGTTGTCCTGCAGCAAGTTGGCCATGGTGAGTTGGCCATGGTGAGTTGACCATGACAAGTTGGCCAAAGTTGGCCATGGTGATTTGGCCATAGTGAATTGGCCGTGGCAAATTGGCTGTGGTGAATTGGCCATAGTGAGTTGACCATGCTGAGTTAGCCAGGGTGAGTTGGCCATGGCGAGTTGGCCATGGCAAGTTGACCATGGCAAATTGTCATGGACCCAGACCAGAAACACAAAGTAGGATATGCAGCAGACGCAGTGCTAATATCATTGGCACAGAAAGAGATTGTCCAAGTGTTTTTGCAGGCTGTATGTTTTCAAGAGTAGTGTGCATGTTCTGAAGTTCTGAAGACTTTTGGGTCTGGACAGACCTGTCATGAAAAAGCAGCCTAGAGAAATAATCAGCAAAAGAAAATGTGTAAACAGAAGACAGTGCAAAGAAAGAATGATAAAACGTCTTTGCCTCAAAGACGTGGAGACTTCAAGAATCCTTGGGGAAGAAGGGGCTCTTTATCCCACCCCACCCGTTTGCAAAAGCTCCAGGAAAAAGGTTTATGGTGCTGTCAAAATGTTGCATTATTTCAGCTAATGAATTAAACATCCTTCTCATGCAGGCTTAAAGGAGTTGTACTCAATGGCTGAAGCCAGATTAATCACAAGAAAGAATGTATCTGGTTTGTGAATTTTCTAATGAAAACAGATAATCATTGTCATCATAAAATATTCTTCCATGCCACACAGCGACTGATGACATAATCACAGATGGACGTATGGGAAGTAGGGTAATGTTTAAAATGTGTGGTTCTTTCTTTTTCTTAGATTGCAGAAGACATAAATAGAGGAGAGACAATAAAGTTGCTTTAAATTGTCCTAAAAAATATACCCTTCCAGACTGGGCATTTTCTATAGACACAGGTTTGTGGCAGTTGGCATGGACTTTAAAATGTCTTAATTTTTCTGCCTGAAGTAGCTGTAGGTGAAAATATTTCTGATATCCCATATTTCTGTTCATCTATCTCTGACTGATTCAGATTCAATAGATTAACAGAGTTGGAAGGGACCTTGTAGGTCATCTAGTCCAACCCCCCACTCATGCAAGAGACCCCACACTATTTCTGACAAGCAGCAGTCCGGTCTCTTCTTGAAAGCCTCCAGTAATGAAGCTCCCACAACTTCTGACGGCAAGCTGTTCCATTGATTGATTATTCTCACTGTCAGAAAATTTCTCCTCATTTCTAGGTTGAATCTCTCCTTGATCAATTTCCATCCATTATTCCTTGACTCCCTCCTCTCTGTGGCAGCCCCTCAAATATTGGAAGACTGCTATCATGTCTCCCCTGGTCCTTCTCTTCACTAGACTAGCCAGGCTAAGTACTTGCAACTGTTCTTCATATGTTTTAGCCTAATCATCCTGCTTGCTCTTCTCTGCACTCTTTCTAGAGTCTCAACATCTTTTTAATAGTATGGTGACCAAAACTGGATGCGGTACTCTAGGTGTGGTCTTACTAAGGCTTTATAGAGTGGTATTAGTACCTCACTTGCTCTTGATTGTATCCCTCTGTTAATGCAACTTAGGATTTCATTGGCTTTTTTGGCTGCTACCGCACACCGCTGGCTCATATTTAGTTGGTTGTCCAAGATCCCTCTCACAGTTATTGCTATTAAGCCTAGTTTCACCCAGTGTATATGTGTACTTTTGGTTTTTCTTGCTGAAGTGTAAGATTCATTGAATGATTGATTGTTTATATCTTATCAAGCCAGCTAGCAACCTCGTAGGTAAAATTTATCCAGATGATCTGGAGAAGATCCTGTTGAACTCACGCACTCATTGTCCCTGTAACTGAGTCCATCTTTCTTCTCACTGATCTCCGTTCTCTTTCCTTCCATCTTTTCCAGCATTATGGCTTCTCAAGGGAGTTTGGCTGATTGTATGTCATTAAATCAGTGTTGACTTTTAGCACCTACATAGAATCCTCAGAAGGATCTGTTCCCAACCTGGTCCTTTGATCCATCTTGGATCCATAAGGTGTACAGTGTGTTGAAAATATAAGGTACAGAATCTGCTGCTACTGAGCCATTCATATATATGATTAATCCAGAAAGGAAAGAAGAAAGAAAGGGTTGTATTCAGTGTGTGATTCTACCAGTTAGGCCTGCTTCGGCCAAACCGGTAGCTCTGACGATCAGCTGTGAGTGAACCGGTTCATTCCAACGATCAGCTGTTGGACCTGCTCACCCGCCCAAGTCTATTCTGATCTTTATTTCCTGCTTTTCAATCTCAGCCGCTTCGCGCGGCACAGCTGATTGCCGCACGTCCACTGTTTTACACATAGGGCTTGAGCAGAAGGTGAGTTGCAAATGCTGCACATGCACAAAGTGGGTGTTTGGTGCATGTGCAAAGTGCGCATTTGGCACGTGCAAAGCATGTGCTCACACCAAACCGGTAGGAGAACTTTTTCAGACCCATCACTGGTTGTATTGGAGCAATCTGGAAAACATCTACTCAAGTATTCTCTGTTCCAAAGGCAAACTAAATGCATTTGGGAAACTCATGGGCTGAAGTAGAGAAGGCTAGTCCCTTCCACAATTCTCTTTCCATGATAGAACAGGTAGTCAATAAACATCAATATTTGTAGCCACTGATAGCCTGATCCTCCAGTCCACTGTTAAAGCCACCCAGCTTGTGCTAGAAAACTCCAGTATTTAACACTGTATTGGATAGGAAAGTTTTTTTTTCCCTACACCTTTCTCAGCTTTGTTCCAGTGGATGACTTCTCACATTGTGAGAAGAGATGTACTTTTGTTAATACCTGGGCATGGCTTTATAGATGTCCCCTTCATTCCAAGCTAAAGAAAGGAAGAAAAAAGAAAGAAAAGAAAAAGGAAGCTTATCTTCCTAGATGATTAGCTATATCTTAACACATTTGCTTTTTTCTTTTTTTTTCATACAGTACACAGCTGGCAGCTGTGGCTTGGATAAAGCCATGTGTGACCCAATAAGGCTTTTGGAGTCATTTTTGGTCTTGAAGATCATATCTGTGTGTGAATGTGTATACGTGTGTGTGAAAACCCAAGGGGGAGCCTAAAGACGCCCCATTGCCCTAAGAATCTCAATTTCACGGGAAAGTTTTGCATTCCATAAACAACTTCCAGCCAGGAAAAAAGGGGACTGCAATTCTGTATAACCACAAAAATGGGGGGAAAAACACCTGAAATACTTTTCAGATTCACTGCAACATTGGAAATAACCCAAGAATGTGGAGGGAGGTGGGGGGAGGAAGAGGAGGAGGTGGAGAAGAAGGAGGAGGAGGAGGAGGAGGAGGAGGAGGAGGAGAAGAGGAAGGAGAAGAGGAAGAGGAAGCAGAGGAGGAAGAAGAGGAGGAGAAGGAGGAAGTGGAGGAGGAGGAGGAGGAGGAAGGGGAAGGAGAAGGAGAAGCAGGAGCAGCGGAAGCAGAAGCAGAGGAAGAGGAGGAGAAGGGGAAGAGGAAGCGGAAGAGGAAGCGGAAGTGGAGGAGGAGGAGGAGGAGAAGGAGAAGGAGAAAGAGAAGATTAAGTTAGCACTTCCACTATGTTCAAGTCAAGAGCTTCCCATCTGTTATCTCATGGATCAATATTTGAATCAGTGAAGTAAATTATAAGTCTGCAAACAGAGCTGAACAGGTGCTGAGCAGTTCAGCGTCTCATTTTTTCCTTGAGAGGTTGTATTTGGACCTGGGTAGGAACTTCCTTCCCGCTTGCTGACCAAATATCTCCTAAACCCCAGACTCGGCCCAAAAGCTCTCTATTTGTAATCTATAACCACCGTTCTCCAACTACCTCCCGTCTTCACCACTCTAAGCAAAATACTGGTAGAGATTTTGCTGTTTCAGAGGGCATGGAATAAAGGATCTAGGGTCTATTCTATAGACCATAGAAGAGCAGAGTTGTAAGGGACCCTGGAGGCCATCTAGTCCAACCCCTGCTCCACCAGGAGGGTCTACACCATTTCAGGCAAATGGTTGTCTGGCCTTTTCTTTAAAATCTTCAGTGTTGGAGTATTCACAGCTTCTGGAGGCCAGCTGTTCCACTGGTTAATTGTTTTCACCGTTCCGAAATTTCTCCTTAGTTCCAGGTTGCTTCTTTCCTCGATTACTTTCCATCCATTGTTTCTTGTCTTAACTTCTGGTGCTTCGGAAAATAGTTTTTCCCCCCTCATCTTTGTGGCAGCACCTCAAATACTGAAACACTGCTGTCATGTCTCTCTTAGTCCTTCTTTCCGCTGGACTAGACATATCCACTCTTCATATGTTTGAGTCGTCATCCCCTTATCATCTTGGTTGCTCTTCTCTGCACTTTTTCATTCTTTTTTTAATATTTTTATTAAGTTTTTACACTTTTAAAAACAAATCATATATACAATTTTTGCAGTAATTTGTGGCATTGACTTTTCCATTTTCATTTACATACATACATACATACATACATACATACATACATATATATACATATATACATACATACATACATATAAAATTTATATTTACATTTTGCATTATCTTTTATTCCTATTATCTAACCAAACATACCATTTTTCCCAGACTGTATAATATACTTTGTCTTCCTTCTCCTGCAATTCCATTGTAAGTTTATTCATTTCTGCATAATCCATAATTTTCTTTATAATCATATTATCTGTGGGACTACTCTCTCATTTCCAGTTTTGGGCATACGTTATTCTAGCTGCTGTTAGTATATGTATTATTATATATTCAGTGTCTTTCTTATATTTGCTTCTGATTATCCCTAATAAGAACATTTCAGGCTTAAGCTCTATTTTTGAGCCAATTATTTCTTGCAACCAGATCCTTATTTTATTCCAGAATTTCTTTGCTTTAGAAGAGGACCACCACATATGAAACCTTCTGTGCATTTTTTCTAGGGTCTCAACATCTTTCTTATATCAGATTCCCTTTAAGAGGAGAAAATTCCCTTTTAATAGCAACATCAGTTGATGGTGGAGCCAAGGCAGGGGTGGGTTTCTACCGGTTCTGTCCACCTCTGTAGAACTGGTAGCTCTGAAGAACAGCAGACATAGAACCGGTTCTATGTCTGCTGACGTTTTTGCCCACCCGCCCAACTGGGCTCTTACCTGACCTTTATTTCCTGCTTTTTCAACTTCAGCTGCCGAACTTGCAGCAGGAAAAGAGGGCTGTTTCAAAGGCTGCGTCTCTGCACACAGCATGCTGATGATGATTTACAGGCATGCAGCTTACAGCGTGCAGGGATGCTCGTAAATTCCAAACTGGTAGTTAACCCTGTTGTATCCCACCCCTGAGCCAAGGACCAAGAAATAATGGGCAGTTCTCATCTGGGTGGGTTCAACTGAAGTTTGACACCATCAATCTGGGATGCTCAAAACTGGATTCCTGCTTAGTTAGACTTGATTACCTCCATGGCCCCTTTTGACTCTAAATAAAGGGGACTCTTAAACCCTTTCCCTCCCTCCACCCCATACAGACAGTACACAGTGAAAAGAAAAGAACCATTTTAATCATTCAATGGCCCAGGTGCCCTCTTCTAATGCTAGGATCCTACAAAAAATAATTTCTAATGGGACAATCAAGGGTTGAACTAAATGCAGCGCCATCTAGGTAATCCTCGACTTACAAGCACAATTGAGTCTCCCCCCCAAAAAAATTGGTTATAAAGCAAGACAGTTTTGCCCCATTGTTCCACATTTCATGCCCCAGCTGTTAAGTGAATCAATCCAATGGTTCAGTTAGCAACCCGGTTGTTAAATGAATCTGGCTCCTCCATAGACTTTGCTTGTCAGAAGGTCACTAAAGGGGGATCGACATGATGCTGAGATGCAGCAACGGTCATAAATATGAGCCAATTGCCGAGTGTCTGGATTTTGATCCTTCGACTACAGGGGATGCTGTAAACCAAGGTCCTTCCAACTTAACAGCTTTAAGACTTGTGGACTTCAACTCCCAGAATTCCTGAGCTAACATGACTGGAGGAGGAATTCTGGGAGTTGAAGTCCACAAGTCTTAAAGCTGTCAAGTTTGAAGGCCCCTGCTATAAACAGTCGTCACTGTGGAAATCGGTCATAAGTTACTTTTTTCAGTGCCGTAGTAATTTCGAACAGTCACTAAATATCACTAAATTCAAGGGTTTTCATTAAGGCTGCCCTAAGCCACTGACACTGCATTTAAGGAAGGGGCAGGAATGACAAGTCCAGGCTCCTTCCGATTCCTTCTTAGTTCTAGGTTGCTTCTCTCCTTGATTGGTTTCCACCCATTGCTTCTTGTCCTGCCTTCAGGTGCTTTGGAGAATAGTTTGACCTCCCCTCTTTTTTGTGGCAGCACCTCAAATATTGGAACACTGCTACCCTGTCACCCCTCATCCTTATTTTCATTAAACTAGATGTACCCAATTCCTGCAACCATTCTTCATAGGTTTTAACTCCAGTCCCCTAATCCTCTTTGTTGCTCTTCTTCTCTGCACTCTTTCCCAAGTCTGAACAACCTTTTTATATCGTGGAGACCAAAACCGGATGCAGTGTTCCAAGTGTGGCCTTCCCAAGGCATTATAAAGTAGTATTAACACTGCACGTAATCTAGATTCTATCTCTCTTTTAATGCAGCCTAGGACTGTGTTGGCTTTTTTGGCTGCTGCTGCACACTGCTGGCTCATATTCAAGTGATTGCTCACAAGGACTCCAAGATCCCTCTCACAGTTACTACTGTTGAGCCAGGTACCACCTATTCTATCCTTGGACATTTGGTTTTTCTTGCTTAAATGTAAAACTTTACGTTTCTCTCCATTGGATTTAATGGCTATTGTAATAACACAATTCCTGAGGGTTACATTGGACCTTTTGACTTCCCACAGCCTCTGCTTTCCTCTGAGCCGACTCACTATTTGGGAAAGAAATTCTGTGGTACTAATTGGGGAACCTTATGGAAGAGTCAGGAAATTTATCCTTAATTCTATGTTGGGTCTCTCTTCAATTAATGTCCATCCGTTGCTTTGTAACAGACTTAACAGATTAACAGAGTTGGAAGGGACCTTGTAGGTCATCCAGTCCAACCCCCACCCAAGCAGGAAGCCCTACACACCATTTCTGACAAATGGCAGTCTAATCTCTTCTTG
This sequence comes from Pseudonaja textilis, assembly GCF_049901715.1. Lineage (NCBI taxonomy): Eukaryota > Metazoa > Chordata > Lepidosauria > Squamata > Elapidae > Pseudonaja > Pseudonaja textilis. The sequence goes on from NC_141992.1 coordinate 189,350,935, forward strand.
AAAGCCTCCAGCGATGAAGCTCCCACAACTTCTGAAGGCCACTTCTGTTCCATTGGTTGATTGTTCTCACTGTCAGAAAATTTCTCCTTATTTCCAGGTTAAATCTCTCCTTGTTCAGTTTCCATCTATTATTCCTTGCATGGCCTACAGGTGCTTTAGAAAATGGCTTAACCCCTTCCTCTCTGTGGCAGCTCCTCAAATATTGGAAGATCACTATCATGTCTCCCCTGGTCCACCTCTTCACTAGACTAGCCAGGCCCAGTTCCTGCAACCATTCATTGTGTATCTTAGCCTCCAGTCCCCTCATCATCCTGGTTGCTCTTCTCTGTACTTTTTCTAGAGTCTCAACATCTTTTTGATAGTGTGGTGACCAAAACTGGATGCAGTACTCTAGCTGCTACTGCTATTGAGCCTGGTTTCACCCAGTCTATATGGCTCCTTTTGGTTTTTCTTGCCTAAGTGGAGGACTTTACTTTTCTCTACATTGAATTTCATTTTGTTAGATACGGCCCAGTGTTCTAGTCTGTCAAGATCCACCTGGATCTTGAGCCTATCTTCTTGGGTGTTAGCTATTCCTGCCAGCTTAGTATCATCTGCAAATTTGGTAAGTTCCCCTTCTATTCCCTCATCAAGGTTCCCTTAGATATTGGAACCCTGCTATCATGTCGTTGACTTCTTTTCATGAAATTAGACATACGCAATTCCAGCAAGATGCCAGGCTGCCAGTTTGCCATGGTTGCATAACGCTGAAAGGCGGGCCTGCCCCCCATGTTCACCAAGCCGGAGGTGGTGTGTGTGTGTGTATGTGGAGTTTACCCAGCCACAGAGTGCAGCAGCACTTTCTGTTCCTCTACAGGGAGAAAGAGATCTCGCCAGGCACACCACCAGCAGTTAGGTAATCGGAAACCTTTGTTTCCGCCAATTGCCACATTGGGGCACTATATAAGGGAACACATTGTTGTGGAGGTGACCAACGATCCAGCCGCAAAAGATGCAACGCTGACAAGAGAATTGATGTTTCTCTTTCTCTTGCACATGCACCACAAACACACACACACACACACATACACACTCACATACATACACACACTCCCATGCTTCATCACGAGGGACAGATCGTGGCTTGGTGGCTTTTGACCCCAGGTGCCTTTCACACGGAGAGGGGGTGGGGAGGTAACGATCTCCAGTTGGCACCCTCTCCCATCCGTGTCCAGAGCAGGCCAGAGGGAAATCTCTTCTCCTTCAAGATGAAAAGTTGAGATAGCCTTTTTTTTTTGGGGGGTGTTGCAGTCTTCCCTCCAGAATTGTAGAGCAGGGGTCCTCAGTGTTGGAATAACTCTCTCACCCTGGTACCTGGGGCTGCATGGGTGTCATGGCCTTTGCCACCACTGTCCACCCTTCAGGAATAATTAGATTTGTTTTCCTGTCCCTCTGCACAAATGTCACCTTGTTCTCCTGAGGAGAAAGCAAACTCCGCAAGGAAAGAAGGACATTGGGAATCTCTCTGCCTCTCTGTCTCTCTCTCTCACCCACCCACATACACACACACACATCTCCCCCCCATATCAATATCTATCATCTGTCTGTCTGTCTGTCTCTATTTCTCTATCTATCTGTATCTATCTATCTATCTATCTATCTATCTATCTATCTATCTAGCCATCCATCTAATTTATCTATCTCTATTTCTATATCTCTATCTGTATCTATATCTTTCATCTATCTGTCTGTCTGTCTATCTATCTATCTGTATCTATCTATCCATCTCTATAGGCTGTCTATCTATCATTTATGTATGTATGTATGTATGTATGTATGTATGTATGTATCTATCTATCTATCTATCTATCTATCTATCTATCCATCCATCCATCCATCCATCCATCCATCCATCCATCCATCCATCTATGTCTATAATCTATCTAGCCTGCCTGCCTGCCTGCCTGCCTGCCTGCCTATCTATCTATCTATCTATCTATCTATCTATCTATCTATCTATCTATCTATCTATCTATCTATCTATCTATCCATCCATCTAATTTATCTATCTCTATTTCTATATCTCTATCTGTATCTATATCTTTCATCTATCTGGCTGTCTATCTATCATGTATGTATGTATGTATGTATGTATCTATCTATCTATCTATCTATCTATCTATCTATCCATCGATCCATCGATCCATCCATCCATCCATCCATCCATCCATCTATCCATCCATGTCTATAATCTATCTTGCCTGCCTGCCTGCCTGCCTGCCTGCCTGCCTGCCTGCCTGCCTGCCTGCCTGCCTCTATCTATCTATCTATCTATCTATCTATCTATCTATCTATCTATCTATCTATCTATCTATCTATCTATCTAATTCAATTTCTATAGCTGTCCATCTGTCAAAGACTGTGGGTGGCTTACAATTCAAAAACTGTATATTACAATTAAAATACTGAAAGCATTTTAAAACAATAAAAAAATAGAAACATCCAAAATAAATATACCTAACAGGCAAGATGCTTGGCAATACAGTCAGGAAATGGGCCCATTGACACACTCAGCACCCCATCCATGGGAAGATAACCACATGCAAAAGGTCTTCACAGAGAAAAGGAATGAGGTGGATAACCTAGAGGGAGGGCAGGTTAGGGAGACTAGCAATAGACTACATTCCAATAAGATGTTGGCTCGATCATAGTTTCCTGAATCATGGTATTGGAAGGTGCCATCTGGGCTGTTGTATTCAACTCATGCAGGAATCCATATTAAAGCATGTTTTATATCAGGGGTCTTCAAACTTAACAGCTTTAAGACTTATGGACTTCAACTTGCAGAATTCTTCCTCCAGTCATGTTAGCTCAGGAATTCTGGGAGTTGAAGTCTGAAGACCCTTGTCTTATATAGATGTCCAGCAAAGGAGAAACCACTCTCCTTGGCCTCACCCCACACCACTCTCTCCATTTTACATCAAAACACAACAAATCAAATCTGATCTCCTTTCCCTCCCTGCAAAAAATATATAAACAGAAGTTTACTGAAAACAGCCCGCCTCTCCAACAAGTTGGCCTACCTACTGGCATGACCATTGTCCTACCCATCTCTCCTCCCTGAGATTGTATCAGGAAACTATTTATTTATTTATTTGATTTGTCAATCGCTTACAAGATAATAGGTATAAGTAAAAACATAGTTATGAATACATGAAATGGGTACATATAAGAAAAATAAAAGAAACAATAGGACAAGGACAGTAGGCACATTGGTGCGCTTATGCATGCCCCTGACAGGCCTCTTAGGAAAGGGGTGAGGTCAATAGTAGACAGCCTAAAGTTAAAGTTTTGGGGGTTTGGGGAAGAAACCACAGAGTCAGGTAGAGTATTCCAGATATTGATCACTCTGTTGCTGAAGTCGTATTTCCTGCAATCAAGTTTGGTGTGAATAACCTTGAGTTTGTATCTATTGTTTGCTCTAGTGTTGTTATGGTTGAAGCTGAAGTATTCATTGACAGGTAGGACATTGCGATGTATGATTTTATATATCATTCTTAGATCAGACCGAAGACAGCGTAATTCAAGGTTTTCTAGGTCTAGAATTTCAAGTCTGGTGACATAAGGTATTCTACAATGAGTAGAGGAGTGGAGAACTCTTCTTGTGAAATATTTCTGGACTTTCTCAACTGTGCTAATATCAGATACGTAATGCGGGTTCCAGACTGATGAGCTGTATTCGAGCATTGGTCTAGCAAATGTTTTATATAACTAGGAAATGGGAGATGTAGAGCAAATTACAGAGGAAGAAATAGCCACTTCTGCGGTGCCACCAATGGCAGAAACAGGAAGATGGGACCCAAGCAGTGGTAGCATTCTACTGGTTCGGCCCAGTTCACATGAACCGGTCGTAAATAATGTTACCAGTTTGGGTGAATCAGTAGTAACGAAATGCTATTGGTTTGGTCAAACTGGTATTTCCAATTATCAGCTTTGCTGCGTGATTTAGATTAGCTAGAAAGCAGGAAATCATCTAATTTCTTGCTTTCTAGCTAATCTAAATCGCACACCGCAGCTAATCTCCTTCTCGCTGTTGTACTTTCCTTGCCTGGGGGCTTCCCTGAGGCCCAGTAGGCAAAAAAAAAACAACAGGGACTGGAGGGGGGGTGTGCTGTGAAAGCGGGGAGAAAACCCACATAGCCATGCCCACCCAGTCACATGACCACTTGGCCATGCCCACATAGCCACGCCCACAGACCCAGGGGTAAAAAAAATTGAATCCCACCAATGGACCAAAGGTATTGGCAAACACCTAGCAACAATGCCAACTGAATATGGAGAACCTAAATCTGGTTTGTGAGTGGAGAGGAACTCACACATGGGAATTGCCCCTATTCTCCATTGTCTGAAAAACATAACATACAGGTAATCCTTGACTTAACGACTGGATGCTTACTGACCATTAGAAGTTACAATGGACCCCCCCCCCCCTCAAAAGCTACTTAAGGTTTGAAAGTTATGGCCACTCCAGTGCCCCTGCAGTCATTCAGCCTTATGACTGACTGCAGGGGTGCAGCAGTGGGCTCCCCCACCTATCTTCCCCCCACCCCACCCCACTCTGCCAGATCCTGGCAAACCTTGGATCCAGTGGTGGGATTCTAATTTTTTTTTACCAATGGTTCTGTGGGCATGGTTTGGTGGGCTTGGCTTGGTGGGCCTGGCAGGGGAAGGTTATTGCAAAATCCCCATTCCCTCCCCACCCCACTAACCTGCTTTCCAGCTCCGTTCTCCTGTGCAGGACAACAAAAAAAGACTCAGCCGATCACCTGGCACTCAATGGGAGGCAGAGAATAGATGGGGGCGGGGCCAGTCAGAGGTGGTATTTGCTGGTTCTATGAACTACTCAAAATTTCCGCTACCGGTTCTCCAGAACCGGTCAGAACCTGCTGAGGTTCTGCTTGGGTCTACTTGTAGGTCAAGAACTCTTCACCAGCTCCGCCTGGGGACCAGCAGAGAATTGGATGGTTATGTGAAATGCTATTTTTCTGGCTCATGGATATGAGATAAGTGTCCAAAGGAGAAAGCTGGGGATACTTAAAGGTCATATATGGCAGTCACTTTTTGTTCTAATGGCTAGGGCATGGGACTAGAAACCAAGAAAGTGTGAGTTCCAGTTCTGCCTTAGATACAAAACCAGCTGTGGAACCATGGGCCAGTCCCTTTCTCTCAGCCCTAAGAAGGAGGCAATGGCAAATCCCTTCTGAAAAACCTTGCTAAGAAAACCGCAGGGACTTCTTCAGGCAGTCTCCATGAATTGGGTACAATTGAAGAGAAGTGGGGGGGGGGGCAAGATCATATATATTGTAAAACGCTTCACTTGGAAACTATTTGGATTAGATTAGATTAGATTAAATCAGATTAGATTGGATTCTTGCCAACAAAAGTGCTTATAGTCAAGGCTATGGTTTTCCCAGTTGCAATGTATGGCTGTGAAAGTTGGACCATAAGAAAGGTTGAGCGCCAAAGACTGGAGGCCTTTAAACTCTGGTGCTGGAGAAGACTCCTGCGAGTCCCTTGGACTGCAAGGCGATCCAACCGGTCCATCCTGGAGGAGATCAACCCTGGCTGCTCTTTAGAAGGCCAGATCCTGAAGATGAAACTCAAAGGCTTTGGCCACCTCATGAGAAGGAAGGACTCCCTGGAGAAGAGCCTAATGCTGGGAACGATTGAGGGCAAAAGAAGAAGGGGACGACAGAGAATGAGGTGGCTGGGTGGAGTCACTGAAGCAGTCAGCGTGAGCTTAAATGGACTCTGGAGGATGGTAGAGGACAGAAAGGCCTGGAGGAACGTTGTCTATGGGGTCGCGATGGGTTGGGCATGACTAACAACAATATTAGATTAGATTAGATTGCTCTTTTTCCTTGAAAATATATATAGTTAGTCCTTGACTTATGACCCATGACCTGGATTTGAAGTTCTGATAGTTCCCCGCCCCCCCCCAAACTTCTGGTTGCTTAGCAAATGACCTGCATTTTATGATGGTTTTGCTGAAAACCAGAAGTTACATCGGGTTTTTGGCAAACCGCAACCATAGCAAACTATTGGCTTAATGACAGTGAATTTGCTTAAAAAGCACAGTGATTTGCTTAGTGAGCACTGCAAAAGATGTCGTAAAATTGGGTCAGTCACCGACCAACTCGCTTTATGGCTACCACCAGTTATGACTATGGTGGGGCAGGCTTCCTTATGGTCGTAACTCAAGGATTATCTGTATACACTGCATCTGATTAGTAATTGAATTCTGGTTAGTAACTGATACCCTCACACTTCTCCCATGACAAACTTGACAAAAGATGAGCCATGGTAATCCCACCGTCACTGTCTGAAACCCCCTCCCACTACACTCCAACAGGCTGAGGTAACTATCAGAGGGGTTCCTTGATGTTAAAACCAGCGCTGAAATCAACAGAGCTTTTCCCCCTTACCACCATTTCAGCCTCTTCAATTTGCTGGTTTCTGCTGCCATCTACTGCCTCTCTTGTTTTCCAGAGACTAATGTGTGAACACATTAAACACCCCGAATTTCTATGTAATATTGCATATCTGGATTGCAGAAAGCTGATCATCCCCTAGGTGGCAGCAAGGACAAACAGAAAGCTCTAGCTTGTGGTTGCCACCTGTTGGACATCTGGATTTTTGCAGGCTAGATGCATTTATTTATTTAAATAGAGATGTTATTGCTATTGTTAATGTTTGAATAATATTGTCAATGATACCTCCTTCCCTGCTGCACGATGCTATTCCCGGCCGAGATATTTAGCCTCATCTCCGGATGGACATTTTTAGTGGTTAGAGTAAGTTCAGGATGCTTTTGGGGAGGAAGGGGTCAGGCACACCTTGGGAATTTGTGACCACTATGACAATCATGGGCTTATCCCCAAGACATCAGGGGCCCACTCTCCTAATCTAGGAATGGCAGTTCTTGTTCATCAGACAGAGTTTCGTAAAGCTTGTTCCACAAGCAATCGCTGTGAGTCAAGAAGATTTTGAAGTCATAAGAGTAGCTCTGCTGATGGTCATTCATGACTTGGTCACCTCTCAACTGGACAATTGCAATGTGTTCCAAATGGTCACTGACCTTGGAGATCTCTTGGAAGCTGCAAATAATTCATCATGCAGAATCCTGAACTGTTCTAGGTGCCTCTTTCCTTTCATATTGACCCATATACATTCTAGAGGGGTTTTCTCTTTGATCATGTACAATTCTGTAGATATGTCATGGAGTTACATATGGTGCAACTCCACCTTCTCTTTTTGTAGATCTGTTTCTTCTTGAACAATTTGTATCCATCCATCAATACATTCCAGTCATGGGGTTTCATCCCACCAGGTTTCCGTAATGACAACTATGTCATACCTACCCCCATGTACTATTGCTTCTAGTACACCCTGTTTGTTCCCCAAGCTTTGAACACTTGTATATAAGTACTTAAGATTGTTATGCCTGTCGCTGGGCATGTTTTGTGTATCTCCTTCTAGTTGTTGAGTTTTCCCAAAGCACCTGAGAGCAAGACAAGAAGTAAGGGTGGAAACTAATCAAGGAGAGAAGCAACCTAGAACTAAGGAGAAATTTCCTTACAATTAGAACAATTAACCAGTGGAACAACTTGCCTCCAGAAGTTGTGAATGCTCCAACGCTGGAAGTTTTAAAGAAGAGATTGGACAACCATTTGTCTGAAAAGATATTGGTTTCCTGCCTAAGCAGCGGGTTGGACTAGAAGACCTCCAAGGTCCCTTCCAACTCTTGTTATTCTATTCTATTCCATTATTTTTCCTCATCTCTCCCTACCTCATTGTTAGATATGTTGTCTTGGGATTTATGATTGGTTTTGTGTTCTAAAGATTCTAAAGGTTGGTCATCTTCCCCCACCCCTCTCAATTTTAGTTTAAAATCCTTCTGATGAGTTGAACCAGTCTTTTTCCAGGTACATTGTCCCATGTTTTCATGAGGTACAACCCAAGTCTTGCCAAGAGTCCTTCGTGGAGTCCATGGTTCCTCTTGTTGGGATAATGTACATCTTAGGAATTGCACTGGTTATCAGTTGACTTCCAGGTGCAATTCAAGATGTTCCTTCTGTTCCTTTTAGAACTCTACTGGGTAACTTTGGGATCTCCTGCTCCCAATAGTATCTGCCTGTCCAATGAGATCTAAAAGGAAGATCCCCATCAAGGATCATTAAAGTTGGCCTTTGCCATAACTGCCATGGAAAAAGTCTCTCATGTTCGCACCAATCCTCTTGACGTTTAAAAAATACTCTGAGGCCTAACTTATAGGTAGCTTTTAGGATCTCGTTAAAGAGTTGACATCCATTCATTACATTAAGTGATGATTAGCTTTTTAGTATAAATATTATATTCCTTAACATAATGTAATGTGATTGGGTAATTTACACTGTAATATTGTAACACCCAGTGTTGTTGTCCTTTTAAGCTATTTATTGGATTGGAGTGTATTCAGCTTAGAGAAGCTGTAACTGAGGCATTCCACAATAAACCTGAGTAATAAATAATAAACACCAAATCCAGATTCACACACTTTACTGAAATTTCACATGATTGGTCTGATTTTGGCTTAAGGGCTTTGTGAATCTAGATCCATGTTTCAAAACCTTGGCAACTTTTAAGTTATGCAGATTTCGACTCCTAGAAATCTTCAGCCAGCTGGAACATGCTAGATTAGGACTTAAAGAACCTGCAACCCAGTGGTGGTGTTCAGCCGGTTCACACTGGTTTGGGCAATCCGGTTGTTAAATTACCCATCCCCTGCTATCCAAGTGGATCCTGGGTGCTGCCCTGCACTGCAATGGAGAAACGGGCAATAGAGCAACCAGCGTGAGGGAAAGAGACGGCCACTTTATTTCTTTCTTCTCCTTGTTCCTCCTCCTCCCCTCATGCTGACCACTCCATTGCCCATTGCTCCATTGCAGCGCAGTGCCCAGGATCCACTTTGATAGCAGGAAGGGTGTGTGGTAATTTAACAACCGGTTCACCCAGGGCCAGATTGGCCATCACAAACCAGTGGTTAAATTATTTGAATCCCACCACTGCTGCAACCCAGCCTATGGAGTTTGTTGAACAAACTGTGGTTAAGGAAAACTTGGTTTCTTTGAGCTTGTCTATTCACAGGGATCAAAAGAAAAGTTTTATTTCTGTGTTGTGTTAGGTTTTTCTGTAGGATCTCCTAACCACCAATGGGAATAGCCAGTTTCTTTCTATGCTGAGTCTCATTTAGGTCACGTCATGCGAAGGAATTCACTGGAGAGAAAAATATATGCTTAGAAGAGTTAGTGGTAAATGGAAACCTGGCCATCAAAGTACACAGTAGCTGGGTGCCATCAAAGCTGACACCAGCCAGAGCACAGTGCAAGATATGGAGAGACCTGGTCCATAGAATCACCAAGAGTTGGGACAACTAAATGGATAACTTCAACCTCTTTTTTTTCCAGCAAAGAAAAGCTGGTTTCATACAACCCATTACTTCTTAATCCAAGTTAAGTGAACACAGTTTCTGAGTTTTGGCCAACATACATTGCCGAAAACCCATATATTCTATGATGTCTTAATCAGGGATGGACTGCTAGGGGTTCACAGAGGTTTGCGAGAGCCCCTAGCTAAGATTCTGTGCAGTTCAGAAACCCACCAAATCCCACTCCTGGCTGGCCCCACCCACTTTCCCCTCTCTTCCCAGGAGGCCCCACACAGCCCATTTTGGATGCAGGTAAGTGCAGGGTGCACACAGAGGTTTAAGGAGGGTGAAAAACAGGCCTCTCAGAAATTCAGGAAGGCTGGAAATGGGCCCGTTTCCAGCTTCCAGAGTCCCTATGGAGCTTGGGGAGGCCGTTTTCACCCTCCCAGAGGCTCAAGGAAAGCCTCCGGAGTCTGGGGAAGGCAAAAAGCGCCCCCAAACCATGGTGCAGGAGGCCGACTAGGCCACACCCACCATGGCCACGCCCACCCAGAAACCAGTCAGAGAACCCTTTGCTAAAAAAAATTTGAAGCCCACCTCTGCTCTTAATGTGATGAGTTTCCAAGAAAACAACTGGTGTTTCCCACAATACATGATATTGCTTAATGCCATTTCAGTCTAGCTTGGCATTTGATGTGCTGTTGCTTTGTGTACAATGCTTCTTTCTCTGGTTTTCTTCTAGTTTAACTTTAATTATACGTGCTCGTTGTAAATTTACTTGGAGGGAATTCTTCTTCCGCTCACCACTTGTAAAGTGAATTTATTTATCCTATTCACAAGATTTTTTTTTAATTCCCTTCTTCATGCCCAGCTGCTGCTTTAAACTTCTGCTGGGGAGGCTGTTGAATGTGCTCTTTCCTTAGCCAAAAATGACAAGGATCTTCCTGTGCACATGACAAAGATCGAAAGTTATGGAGGAAGCTGTTCCGTGTTTAAAATCCTTAAAAGTTTAAAAAAAAATGGATGCAGGGTAAAGGGATAATAAAAAAAGGAATGTGGGTTCATTTAAAACAAAATTCAAAGGGGCCCCTTAACAGCAAATAGCCATATAATTGTCGTATGTATTCTATTAACTGTGTATAGCTCTTCTTATCTCCAAAGGTCATACACTCATTCCACAAAATGATAAAGGAACACGGTGAGCGCCATCTAGTGTATTTATCTAATACTTTGGCAGAGTTGGGATTAAGAAAGCCACACAAACTTCATTTTTAATGACTTTTTTTTTTTAAAGTACTGATGGATAACACCAGTGTTCTAAGAAACAATGGCATTATAAGTAAAAGAACATGGTAGAGAGATGCATCCTAGAGACTTCTGAACACTATGCCAGGTGGTATATGTAGCTACTGATCCAGTTCTACAGAGGAATTATTGAGTCTGTCATTTGCACCTTTGTAACTGTCTGGTTGGGTCCTGCAACCCAACAGGACAGACACAAACTCCAGAGAGTAATTAGGACTACAGAAAAAACAATTACTATCCACCTGCCTTCAATCAAGGACCTGTCTACTGCACAAGTCAAAAAGAGGGCTGTGAAAATATTTATAGACCCCTCACATCCCGGACATCAACTGTTTCAACTCCTTCCCTCAAAACAACGCTATAGAGCACTGCACACCAGAACAACTAGACACAAGGACAGTTTTTCCAGAAAGCCATCACTCTGCTAAACAAGTAATTCCCTCAACACTGTCTAACTGTTAATCTTCTCATTGCTCCTTATCACCCATCCCCTCTCACTTGTGACTGTAGGACTGTAACTTGTCGCTTGCATCTTTACGATCTATATTGACTGTTTCCTAGTATGATTTGATTGCTTATTGAACTGTATGACTATCATTAAGTGTTGTACCTTATGATTCTTAACTTTTGATGAATGTATCATTTTCTGTTACCTATACTGAGAGCATTTGCATTAAGACAAATTCCTTCTGTGTCCAATCGCACTTGGCCAAGAAAGAATTCTATTCTATTCTATTCTATTCTATTCTATTCTATTCTATTCTATTCTATTCTATTCTATTCTGTTCTGTTCTGTTCTGTTCTGTTCTGTTTTGTTCTACTCTACTCTACTCTACTCTACTCTACTCTACTCTACTCTACTCTACTCTATTTTATTCTATATGCATCTAAAATGTATAGGGTTATCCCTAAGAAGCATGATAGTCTGTAGAGATTCTCAGTCATCCAGGTCATGGTTGTCCCAAAGGTGCTTTTTCAGGAGGCAATTGGACTTTCTTTTTTTTTCTTTGAAAACATTTTGCTTTTCATCCAAGAAGCTTCTTCAGCTGTGACAGGACAGTGGATCAATCCTTCCATTCCCCACAATCCTGTGAGAGCTGAAGAAACTTCTTGGATGAGAAGCAAAACGTCTTCAAAGAAAAAACAAGGAAGTCCAGTTACCTCTTGAAAAAAGCAGCTTTGGGAAAAGAGTCGTGATAATTAAATGTTCTCAGAAGAATTCTGAAGAATATTCAAGTTGACTGTGAGGAATTAATGAAGAATATCCCAAAGGTGCTTTTTCAAGAGGCTACTGGACTTTCTGGTTTTTCTTTGAAGACATTTCGCTTCTCAGTCAAGAAGCTTCTTCAGCTCTGAGAAGCCAAACGTCTTCAAGAAAAACCAGAAAGTCCATTTGCCTCTTGAAAAAGTATCTTTGGGACATCCATGACCTGGATGATTGAGAATCCCCTGAACTGAAGAATATGAAGAATTCTGAAGAATAAAAGAGTTGACCATGATTTTCATACCAGCTTCTGAAATCCAGAAAGGAATCTCCAGCAGAGGTGGTATTCAGCAGGCTCTGACCAGTTCTGGAGAACCAGTAGCGGAAATTTTGAGTAGTTCAGAGAACCGACAAATACCACCTCTGACTGGCCCCGCCCCCATCTATTCTCTGCCTCCCAAGTCCCAGCTGATCATCTGGGTCTTCTTTGGTTGCCCTGCACAGAAGAACGGAGCTGGAAAGCAGGTTAGTGGGGTGGGGAGGGAATGGGGATTTTGCAGTATCCTTCCCTCAGGAGTAGGGAAGGAATGGAGATTTTACAGTATCCTTCCCCTGTCATGCCCACAAAGCCATGCCACGCTCACAAAGTCATGCCCAGAGAATTGGTAATAACAAAAAAATAATCCCACCGCTGATCTACAGTAGCTAACTTAGATCATAAGATAAAGAGTTGATAGAGCTTGATATGTCTAGCTTCTCAGAGAGGAATCAAAGGGGACATAATAGCCATATTCTGGTGCTTGAGGGGATGTCACGGAGAGGCATTGACTTATTCTCTAGAGGACCAGAGGACAGGACAAGAAGTAATGGATGGAAGCTTGTTAAAGAGAGATCCAGCTTAGAAGGGAGGAGTAATTTTCTGACAATGAGAACAATTAATCCATGAAACCTTGCCTCCTGGAATGCTCCATCGCTGGAAGTTTTCAAGAAAAAAAAATGGACTTCCATTTGTCTGGGATGGTATAAGGACTCCTGCCTTGTGGAATCACAGGAAATCAAAATTAGTTACATGGTGGTGAGAACTGTAAAACTTCAGCCAAAAGTATCACACACACACACACACACACACAGTTCCCTGCAGATATGGAATTCCCACCCTCCAACAAATGTTCTCTGAAAGCCGAATGCCTGGGGATCATCAGCCATGAATGGAGGTGAAGTCTACATGTCCCAGGCAGGAGAATGGTGACATTTTACATGCTAGAGAAATCTAACAGCCTGTAATACCGGAAGTGACAAAATGAGCCTATAATCCGACCTGAAAAGCCCTGCAGAGGCTTTTTCCAAGTCTCTGGGAGGCCAAAAAGGCCTCGAACCAGCCGAAAAATCGGTTGTGAGGTGCAGTGAAGGTAAGGGGGGGGATTGCATGTGTATGTGCAGGGGGCATTGCATTCTGGGTGCAGGCATGCAAGTGCATGCATGCCGGCGCACGCAATTTTTGGCACAGGAGCCCAAAAAGGTTAGCCATCACTGTCCTAGGTCCTTGACAGAGTGAGGGTCTATGAGGTCATTTCCGCCCAACTTGTGTTTGGTGTTCTGATTTTTGTTGCCAATGTGTAAGACAGAGCATTTGTGGGTTGAGATTTGAAGTTGCCAATTTTTCAACCCTTCTGACACGTAGTCAAGGTTGCTTTGTAAGGCAGCAGTATTGTCAGTGGTGTTAAATAGTTTTACATCATCCGCAAAGAGGACACAGTTGCTTATAATATGATGTATATTTGTACTTGCCCAATATCAGGGCAGAGTCCCAACCAGGAGGTGCATCTGTGCTTGTCCACAACCAGGATATGCATCTATAGAGGTTGTCCTCAACTTACGGCCACAATGGAGCCCCAAATTTATGGCGTTGGGTGAAAGAACCTTGTTAAGTGAGTTTTGCTCTGTTTTACCACCTTTCTTGTCATGGTTGTTAAGTGAATCAGCCTTCCAGCAATCCTCCATTCCAACCAGTAACTCCGAGACAGACATCTTTCAAAAGTTCCTTTATTTGAATAGTAACTGGCACATCTGTGGAATCCTGAATCTGAAAGTTTTGGGCTTCCTTGCAAAAGTCAAAACGACAAATCCATCCCCCATTAGCCATCACCACATCACATGGCTCAATCACCATCCGTCCTAAAGTAAGATTCCCAGTTCATTAGGCGCCACACTCAGTGACCTTGAACCAAACAAAAGAATTTTATTTTGTCTAACTAGATATACACAAATGAATTCCCCCCCTCCCACTTTCTCAGGCTCAATGGTGGCAGCGAGGGAGCATCGAAGCTATTGAGACTTCCAAGACTGACGCACTATAATCGTTAAATCAGTCACACATGGTTGTTAAATGAATCTGGCTCCCCCATTGGCTTTGCTTGTTAGGAAGTCGCAAAAGGGAATCACGAGATTCTCCCGGGACACTGCAATGGTCGTAAATACATGCTAGTTGCTGAGCCTCTGAATTTTGATCATGTGACCATGGGGATGCTTCAACGGTTGTGTGAACAATGGTTCTAAATCACTTTTTTTTTTGCAGTGAACATTGTGACTTTGAACGGTCTAAATGAATGTAAGTCGAGGACTACCTGTCGTTGCCCAGCAGGGTGGCTACCTGTTACTTTTTGCACCAAAATACCGTGTGGCTGTTGGAATTTGAAGAGTCCCGTTCTCCAACAGTCCCCTTCGGAAGGTACCTTTGACAAGTTGGAAAAACTCAGAAACCCTTGCAGATGATACTATAATTAAAAAAAAACATTCTGGAATGTGCAGAGATGGATAGGTCACCCCTAAAAATTAAAGGAAAAGAAGATTCGGACTATTCCATAACATGTGAACTATTCTATAAGTGGTTAAATGTCAGGTATTGAGGTTAGAGGAGTGGAATTAGGTGAAATATGGTTTATAGGAGAAAGAAAACCAGACGAGTAAATATTTCTGATGGTTATATATAATCGATACTATAATGGAAGATAATATATGTTATAATATGATTGATGCTATTGCATATTAATTTATGTATTACTGCATATTTGTTTATATATACATATAGAGAGAGATGATCATAATGACTATGATGATGTTTGTATGTTAACACCTTGGACACCTAGAGAGCACACTGCTCAACATAGAAAGGAAATGTATGATATAAAATAATAAAAAATATTTTTTTTAAAAAGATTGAGCTGTTGATTTTCTGCTGGATGAAGCAGCAAAAAAGATATTGGAGGGCAACCTTTTTTCTAAACATAGAATAGAATTCTTTCTTTGTCAAGTGTGATTAGACACAAAAGGAATTTGTCTTTGGTGCAAATGCTCTCAGTGTACATAAAAGAAAAGACACATTTGTCAGGAGTCAAGAATCATAAGGTACAACACTTAATAATAAGGTACACTAAGCTATCAAATCATACTAGGAAACAGTCAATAAAAACTGTTAAGATACAAGCAACACAGTTACAGTCATACAGTCATAAGTGGGAGGAGATGGGTGAGAGGAAGGATGGGAGTATTAATAGTTATAATAATATTACTGCAGACTTAGTAAATAGTTGCATATTTACTATCCAATAATTTAGTAGAGTGATGGTGTTTGGGGAAAAAACTGTCCTTGTGTCTAGTTGTTCTGGTGTGCGGTGCTCTATAGCATCGTTTTGAGGGAAGAAGTTGAAATAGTTTATGTCCAGGATGTGAGGGGTCTGTAGATATTTCCACAGCCCTCTTTTTGACTCATGGAGTACAGGGGTCCTCAAAGGAAGACAGGTTGGTATCAATTGTTTTTTCTGCGGTCCTAATTATCCTCTGAAGTGTTGGGTTGCAGAACCAAACCAGACAGTTATAGAGGTGCAGATGACAGACTCAATAATTCCTCTGCAGAACTGGATCAGCAGCTCCTTGGGCAGTTTGAGTTTTCTGAGTTGGCGCAGAAAGAACATTCTTCGTTGTGCTTTTTTGATGACGTTTTTGAAGTTAGGTGTCCATTTTAGGTCTTGTGATATGAAAGAACCTAGAAACTTAAAGGTCTCTACTGTTTTTTCTAAACATGAGTTTTCAAAAAGGAGCAGTATAAAGGAAAATCAGGAGTAGCGGCAACCTACTCTTGGCCCCTAACCAAAAATGGACAATCCCTTCTGTCTTCTAAAGATAATGGCTTCTTCCAAGAACCACATTCTTATCAGGGAGTATCTTGGGTTGACACAATAGGGAAGGGGACAGGGCAGTGTCATCAACTTCAGCATCGGGGCAGATTTGGTGGGGGTTTGCAAGAAGCCAGCCCTGGAGTCCTGCTAGGAAGTGCCAGACCCTCCCTTAACCCTTCCCAGCACTGACGGTGTTAGCTAGTTCAAGGAAGGAAAGGTCTGCAAGAAAACAACCAAGTTCAGACAGCATCAAATGTCAGAGCATTTGCAGTGTGACCACCATTATGAGCAAAACACAGCACACAGAGACTTAGACTTTTAACAGCGGTGCTTTATTTACAACAGTGTTACATACAGAAATGTACGTGGTAGGCAAAATACCTTTACAAGCAAGCTTTCTTCTTAACTCTGCTTGGAGAACTTCTGCAATGAATACTGGACACTGGACACAAGAAGAGAGAACCACTCCCTCTAATGCAATATATAACCACCTCTTCTTAAAGGGATAGAATCCATCTCCAGCCTTAAAGTGAAATATCCATGCTATGTTGAATCATTCTTATTACATCAGCCACATCTGGCAGCTCTTCACTGCTGGTTGGCTCTTAAATCCCAAGACCTTAACGTCAAGGACTCTTCATTTCAACTCCGAGCTATAAATATTCTCTTTTATTGGTAACTCCCTTTAACAGCTCTACTTTCTGCAACTAGGAAGTGGCCTTGCTAAACTAGGTGAAGAGGACAATGTATGGGCTGTAAAAGCTTGAGGAAACCCAGTTCAAGTCCAGACTGAGCCACAGAAGCTCACTGGACACCATGGGACCATTTGTCTGGCCCTCTCCAAGCCCATTCTACCTTAGAGAGTGGTTATTCTGGGGGTAACATGGAGAGGTACCTCAAATGAATGTTAGGAATGTAAATGCAAAGAAAGGACTTTTTGCCATCTATGGTGGACGTGTGATAAAGTAAAGAAATATTGGCGTAGGATTCATATCTTAATACAGAAAATTCTTCAAGTGAATATAGAAAGAAAACTTTTCTTTGGGTTTTAATGGAACAAGACTTGGGGGGAAAAAAACCAGAACTCTTGATGTTGCGTATCAGAGGTGGTATTCAGCAGGTTCTGACCAGTTCTGGAGAACCAGTAGTGGAAATTTTGAGTAGTTCAGAGAACCAGCAAATACCACCACTGACTGGCCCCACCCCCATCTATTCCCTGCTTCCCGAGTCCCAGCTGATTGGTTGGGTCTTCTTTGGTTGCCCTGCACAGGAGAAAGGAGCTGGAAAGCAGGTTAGCGGGGTGGGGAGGAAATGGGGATTTTGCAGTGCCCTTCCCCTGCCACGCCCACCAAGCCTACCAAGCACAGAACCGGTAGTAAAAAAAATTTGAATCCCCTCACTGCCTCCAATCCTTTGGCCACCAGGGACCGGTTCCATGGAGAGAGGTTTTACCGCAGACTAGAGAGGACGCGGCTTCACATGTTGCCGGCATCCCAAGGATGGGGCTTCGCTTATTGGCATGGCCCAGTTTCTGGCAGGTTGCGGCCCGGTGCCGATCTCCGTGAACCAGGAGTTGGGGACCCCTGCTCTAAATCTCTCAGGAAAAGTGGGACTTTATGCTTATGGAAGTCTATATGTCACTTAGGTGAGATGACCAGGATAGGAAGGGAGGGAGGGAGAGAGGGGTAGGGAAGGGATTTATTATGTATTTATGTGTTAAATTTATTTGCCGCCCATCTCGTTTCAGACAACTCTAGGTGGCAAATACATTTAATAAATAAATAAATAAGCCTATATGTCACTTAGGTGAGATGAACAGGATAGGGAGGGAGGGGAAGGGATTTATTATGTATTTATGTATTAAATTTATTTGCCCCCCATCTCGTTTCAATCAACTCTGGGTGGCAAAAAAAAATGTAATAAACAAATAAGAAATTCACTCATTCATTTATGCATTCATTCATTTATTTGATCAATCATTCCTTCATTGAATATAGATCTTGACTTACAACTATTCATTTTAGTGACCATTCCAAATTAGAAAGGCACTTGAAAAAGGTGGCTTATGATCGGACCTTGCACCATCGTAGCAACGTTTTATTCTGTCCCTCCTTTTTGCTTCCTTTCTTTCACGATTCTATTCTACCATTTCTTTGAGATTAATGTAACTCTTGTCCTGCAGCGAGTTATCCTGAGGCGAGATGGCCGTGGGGAGTTGTCCTGCAGCAAATGGGTCATGGCGAGTTGGCTGTGGTGAATTGCCATAGATCACAGATGTCAAAATCAAGACCCCCTCAGGCTGGATCCGGCCCATTGGGTGCTTAGATCTGACCCGCAGAGGCATCCTGGAAACAGCAAAGGATCGGTCCCTGGTGCCTCAGCCGGCAGTGGCCTCCTTCAGCCCTCTGCCAACAAAAATGGAGCTCGGGAGACCGTGTGCGATTCCCCCAGGCCCTATTTTCCACCACGGCAGCCTCTTGCAGCACTCTGCCAGCGAAAATGGGCCCTCTTTTCTCTGGCAGAGGGCTACAGGAGGCCACCACAGCCAAAAATGGGCCCAGGAGGCCACAAGCGCCACCCCCGCAGCTCCATTTTGGTTGGCAGAGGGCTGCAGGAGAGAGTCACGGACAAACTCAGGGCTCCCATTTGGACTGGCAGAGGGCTAGCAAAACAAACTAAAAAGAAAACAAAAGGAGTAACATGTCCTTCTTTTGCAAGTGAGCCTGCAAGAAGGGACAGGAAAGTAGAAAGGGAAAGAGGAAAGACAAAGAGAAAGAAGGGGAAGTTGGGAAGAGAGCAAGGAAGGAAAAATAAGGGAAGAGGGAAGAAAGGAGAACACAGAGGGAAAGGGAAGGAAGGAAGGAAGGAAGGAAGGAAGGAAGGAAGGAAGGAAGGAAGGAAGGAAGGAAGGAAGGAAGATTATAAGGAGAGCGAAGGAGGGTCTGAGGGAAATCCTGTCTTAACACTTGGCCACCACAGGTGCCCCCGACATGAATGACATCGAGCTGGCCACGCCCACCCTGGTCACACCCACCCTAGACACACCCCAGCCACACCCACCCCAGCCCCCTGAAGTGAAACACAACCCTGAGGCGGTCCTCAATGAAAGAGTTTGACACCCCTGCTACAGACCCTCCCAGGAATGGGCTAAAGTGAGTTGTCCTTTAATGCGCAAAATGGACGAACGCCATGATTTCTGTATTGTTTGCAGGAAGGACCTTGGGGGGTCCTCAAAGAATTGACCTTTTTAAAGGTTAGGGAAAAATAGAAACGAGAGGTCTGGAGGGAGGGGAAAGAGAAGTTGTTGCTCTCAGGACTCGGGAGAACATTTATTAATTCGTCTGGGCAAAATTTTCAAAGGCTGCTGTTCACGTCTCCGAAAATGGATGGAGGACCAAACAAACAAAAAAAAAAAGGTGGTTGATGTAAGGAAAGGCTAATCTGGAGCAAGGGAGGAGGGAGGAGAAGCGGGCAGGCGAAACCCCCTCGCAATTCTGCCTGGCAACATTCATCGCACACACACACACACACACACACACACATCTCGAGGGTCTGCCTTTTCAAAGCTGGCAGCCTTTCAGCGTTTTCGTGTGCCAAATCTCCAGGCGATACCATTAGCCTACTTTCAAAACTGCCACAGCCTTCAAAATCCCTGGAAACAGCCTTTGCGTCAAAGCTTTCTAGGAGACTCAGCAGTTCAACGACTCGGAAAGCAGGCGAGGGGCAGCGAGGGTAGCGGAGCAGGATGGCTGCTGTTTCAGCACAAAAAAAACTTACTTGCGGGTGGGGAGGAGGGTTTAGGTTGCTTTTTTTGGGGGGGGGGGGGTGTCCCAATCCGCCCTTTAAATAAAAGAGGACACCCCGGGCATTATCTGAATGGTGTCAAATGCTTCTGTGCACAGAAAGGAGATCAAATGAGTATTGTAACTAGCTCACAGCTCCCGCCGTTTAAGACACTGCAATGCTGCTGCTGGAACCATGGTTAAATCGTGGGTGACTGAATGGGGAACATATTAAGCTACTTTGCCAGTGGCCGGATGGCCCTTAACAAGCCACATTCTATCCCTGATGATCTCGGGAAACACCTTCAAACTTTGTCATAATAGAAGTCTTGATATGTACAACTATTTGACGGTCTGGATATCTTCTGGAACAGATGGGGATTGAAATGCAAAATCTCTTTAGGTAGTCCTCACCTTACAACAGTGATTGGAGCCAGAATTTCGGGTGCTAAGCAAGTTAAGTAGTCATGGCTGATTTTTACGACCTTTTTTTTTTTGCTACAGTTGTTAAAAGCAACTCACTGTAGTTCTTGAGTGAATCTTGTGGCTTTAAAGCAAATCTGGTTTTCCCTATTGATTCGATTTGCCTGAATTGGATCCTATGACTGTGGGGATCCTGTAATGGTTAGAAGTGTGAGGAGCAGTCCTAAGTTTCCCTTTTTTCTGTATTGTTGTAACCTTAACAGTCACTAAATGAATGGTTGTAAATCAACCTATAAGGACTACCTATTACAAACTCCCCTTTTGAGACCCTGTCATCCCTTAAAGTAGGGCCGATTGGACAGAGCTGAGAGTTGACTGGCCGAATGCCCTTCCTGATGCCTCTATGGAGTTCACAGTAGATTGTTTGTTTTTTTTTTACATTACGCCCTAGGAGAGAAATATCTGTTCTCTAGGATTGAACACTCACTCATCCAAGAGGGAGGAGTGTCTTGTCCACTAGCCCAGCACACCGCTCCTATAAAGACCACCTAAAAAGGGCGCTAAACTTTGCTTTAGAGTATCATCCCTGAACAAAAGCCCACTTTTCCTGCTGAGTCAAAAACTGGCCAGTTGTTGCAAGTTACAAATAACCTGTTGCATGTCTACGATGGTTTTCTCCAAGTTGACGAAATGTAGGCATGTCCAGCAGATACACTCCCCAGCCAGTAAAGGGTGGGGTAGATGGCTTTAAGGCGATTGTGTCATGCAACAAATTCAGGATTTCTTCCTGCGAAAGGACTTGCAAAAAACATTGGATTTCTCTCCCACATATCCACACAAAACCTGTTTCAATTGAATTCCAACCACCCACTTCATTCCTCACATGAATGCCTTTTCTTTATTTTTATTTTTAAAACCTTCCTTGGAAGGAGCAAGTTAACAAAGGTTACTTTCCTAGGGAGATTCATGCAAAATGCAGTTAATTCCACCATTTGACCAAGCAAAATATATTCTTAGGAGAGGGAAGCAAAACTATTTTACTACTTAGGAGAAAGGGTGAGCATGAACTGATAGCCTAGAGGGGACATGTTTAGTAACTTCTCACTAGTGACATTCCATAAAGAATTGATCATATGGAGTCGGTGTTAATCACAACTGTTTCAGAGGTGGTATTCAGGAGGTACAGACCAGTTCTGGAGAACCAGTAGCGGCCATTTTGAGTAGTTCAGAGAACCGGCAAATCCCACCTCTGACTGGCCCTGCCCCCATCTATTCTCCGCCTCCCGAGTCCCAGCTGATTGGCTGGATCTTCTTTGGTTGCCCTGCATAGGAGAACGGAGCTGGAAAGCAGGTTAGTGGGGTGGGGAGGGAATGGGGATTTTACTGTATCCTTCCCCTGCCACACCCACAGAACTGGTAGTAAAAATGTTTGAATTCCACCACACACACACACACACACACACACAGAGAGAGAGAGAGAGAGTAGAGTGGGCAGAAAGCGAAATCTTGTGTCAGGAAGTTGCTCAGGCCTACCTGGAATCTTAAAAAATGGGATGGTTGTTTTAAAATTGACTGGTCAATTTAGGGCAAGGTTTGCTATTTTGTACACACAGCACGGAAACCAAAACATGTTGCCTGTAACCAGAGCACCTCTTTCCAGAGCAACAGCCTAAACCAAACCTAAAAGCCACACGATGACTTGTTTTTTGTTTTTGTTTAAATCCTTCTTCAATAACAAAAACAGGGTGATTCTTGTGGGAAAACAGAACTCGGGGGAAAAATTAAGTCAAAATTCCATAAATTCCACCTTAAAGCTAACCAGGCTGCCTCTGGAAAGAGAATTTATTACCGTACGTAACTGTTTCTCAGGAAGTGGATTAAAAGCGTCTTAATCGGATGAAGTTATGCCGGTATTGACTCATGACTTATGGTCGAGAGAGGTTAAAATTGGTTTTTCTCTAGCCAAGGGAACAACTAAAATTAATCTTGCTAAAATACTATTAAAATGAAACAAACATAATGTTCTTCTTCTTCTTTTTCTTCAGCGTTTGTCTCGCGCTCGGGCGAGGTCCGCTAATGTCCTTGAGTACTGCTTCCACACCTCTCTGTCTGCCACGTGTGTCGGGTCTGCCTTCGCGATCTCTAGATCGGCCTTGATCGTGTCCATCCAGCGTTGTTTAGGTCTACCACGCGGTCTCACTCCTCCGACAGTCACCTTCATTACAGATTTGATGATGGATTCTTCCTTGGGCGGCTCACGTGGCGAACCATCGTAGCCGGGACTGCCTCATGACCGTGGGGATGGGCACGACGTTGAACCGTCTCACGCACTTCTTCGTTCCTGACGCGATCGAGTAGGGTGAGGCCTACCGACCATCGGAGCATTCGCATCTCCATTATCTGGAGTCTGCTTTCGACTTCTTTAGTCGTCGGCCAGCACTCTGCGCCGTATATGGCCACGGGGCGCACCACAGAGTTATAGATTTTCGCCTTCAGGCGCATCGGCATCTTCTTGTCACAGAGGACGCCCGTGACGGACTTCCATTTGCCCCACGCTGCATTGATCCTGGCTGCCACCTCAGTTTGTAGTAGGCCTTCTTCCCCAAGAGTAGTTCCCAGGTACTTGAAGGTGGAGGCGCGTGGTAGCTCCTGCCCGTTCACGTGGATGGAGCCTGTCATTTCATTGTCAGTGGTCAGGTATTCGGACTTCTTTAGGTTCAGCCGGAGCCCAAACTGCTCGAGGCGGTCGTGCCACTGTTGGACTCGGTGCTCTAGTTCAGCCTTGCACAGGTTGGCCAGGAACACAAACATAATGTTAAAAAGTTATATTTATGGAGTTACTTACCGAGCATGAATCAAATGGAATAGAATATGAATGACCTGGAAGGGACTTTGGAGGTCTTCTACTCCAGCCCGCTGGTCTGGCAGGAGACCTCATACCGTTCCAAAGTGACTGTCCAGTCTCTTAAAAACCTCCAGTGATGAAGCACCCACAACTTCTGGAGGCAAGCTGTCCCGTGCTTAATTGTCCTCCCTGTGATGAAGTTTCTCCTTAATTCCAGGTTGCTTTTCTCCTTGATTAATTTCCAACCACTGTTTCTTGATCTGCCCTCCGGTGCTTTGGAAAAATAAATTGACTCCCTCCTCTTTGGGGCAACCCTTCAAATACTGGAATATTGCTATCGTGTCACCCCTAATTCTTCTTTTCTCTAGATTAGCCAAATCCAAATCCTGCAGCCCTTCTTCATACTTTTTTAGTCTCCAGGCCTTGGATCATCTTAGTTACTCTTCTCTGAACTTTTTCCAAAGTCTCAATATCTTTTGGGTAGCATGGTGACCACAAATTGGTTGATCTAAATTATATCGAAGTAACCAAAATAACTTCACAATCCCCAAAGCATGTCACAATGTTTGGAAGTTGAAAAGCTGAAAAATTTGACACGCTCCATAAAGAAAAAGAGCTGGTTAATTAAGACTAACTCAGTCCTTTGGTTTCAGGGGAATGTAGCTACGCTTAACTTAAGTTTGATCAAAAGTAGGAAGGAAGTCAGACAAAGCATACTGATCTGAGAGCAATTGGAAAAGTGCGAAGGAACTAAGAATTAAAATCACCTGAAGTCTTTATATACTTGCTTTATAAAATTTTAGTAAGCCCACACCTGGAATACTGTGAGTCCTTGGCTTACAACAGTATATTTAACGACTGTTCAAAGTTACCACAGCACTGAAAAAGGTGTCATATGACTGTATTTCCACAGGTACAACCGTTGCAGCAACCCCACGATCAAAATTTCAGTTGCTTGGCAATTGGTTCACATTTATGACGGTTGCAGAGTCCCCAAACCATCTTTTGCAACCTTCTGACAAGCAAAGTCCATGGGGAAGCCAGATTCACTTAACAACCGGGTGACTAATTTTTCAACTGCAGTGATTCGCTTAACAACTGGGGCAAGAAAGGTCGGAAAAATGGGGCAAAACTCACTTAACAAATGTCTCACACTTAGCAACAGAGGCTTTGGGGTCTTAAGTCCAGCGCTACCTGTATTCTTTTTTAACCCATTTTCTCCAGGCACCGATTAATTATAGGCCCCTCTTCAATGACTGAAACAAACCACGCTTAGAAAAACGAAAGCTGATTTTTATTGTTTCCACAGCCAATCCTTTGACACAAACATGCATACGTAATTTGGCTACGCACACACCAATTTTTTTTTTGAAAAACATTAGTTATTAAACATACAACGTACATCCTTACAAAAATGAGTCGAAATGCAAACTTAACTTTTTTAAAAAAAAAACAAATGAACGGTTTTTACTAGTTTCTTTCTTTTTTTAAAAAAAAAAATCTTTGTGTTGGGTACCATGTGTACAAACACAGTTAATTTAAACAAGTCTGCTCTTTTTTTTTTGTTTTTTTTAAAGTTTTCCTCCCGGTTGCACATAAGAAAAGCTGCAATAGAAAATGAAGTCACTGAGGATTTTTCTTTTTTCTTTCTTTTTCTTTTTTTTTAAATAGCAGTAATAGGCAGTTTTGCCATGCACGAGAAGCAATATTAAATATTAGTTTTTCAAAAACAAAAAGGAAAACAAAAAACCACGTTTAAAAATATTTAGTTCAAGTCACAGAACTTTCTCTCATACAGAGAAATCCATAACGCAATGCAGAAATTAGCTGCCACGTACAATGGCGACTCTGAAAAGTAAAAAACAAACAAAAACAAAACAAAAAATTTTTTACCTTCCAGAGATGATACATTTCATTGATTTTGGCACAGAAAAGAAGTTATCAGCTTACCCAAGGACAAGAACGTGAATTTTTTTTTTTTTAATGGAAGAGAGGACACGGGAAAAGAAAGTCAAAAGCAAGACTGAACAAGATAGTAGTTGCAATCACTTTTTTTTTCAAAAAAAATCTGTGCATCTCAGTCATTGCAGAATACTGTTTACAGCAGGAACACACCTTGCAGGTAACTGTTATTGCAACATAGATTTAATTTGCTTGGAGGTAGTCTCATCGTTCAAATGTTTTGTTGTGTACCTGTTGAGGAAAGAAGAACATGTTAAGTTGATGCATTGCATACTCAGATCAAGTATGGTTTATAGTGCCGAGACAGCTATAGCAACAGCAGTTAGATTTATATATGCTTCATAGTGTTTTACATCACTCTCTGAACAGTTGAACAGATAAATATCAGCCTATTACCCTCAACAATCTGGGTCCTTGTTTTTCAGACCTCGGGAGGATGGAAAGCTGAGCAATATTGCATTCTAACGCTATGTAACCACCATGATGCTAAATAGTGCACTGTCTGTCTATCCATCTCTCTTCTCTCTCTTTCTATCAATCATATTCTTCCTCTGTCTCTCTCATCAGCCCATCCCTCTCACCAAAGGGACTCTGGGCAGTGTACAAATAAGATTTTAAAACATAAAACTGTACATAAACTTTTAAAAAGAGGAAATTAAAATTCCACATTAAAAAGTTGATTAAAAGGCAGGAATTCTGGAACAACGTATATTAGAGAGAGAGAGAGAGAGAGAGAGAGAGAGAGAGAGAGAGAGAGAGAGAGAGAGAGAGAAAGAAAGAAAGAAAGAAAGAAAGAAAGAGGAAGGAAGGAAGGAAGGAAGGAAGGAAGGAAGGAAGGAAGGAAAGGAAGGAAGGAAGGAAGGAAGGAAGGAAGAAAGAAAGAAAGAAAGAAAGAAAGAAAGAAAGAAAGAAAGAAAGAAAGAAAGGGAGGGAGGGAGGGAGAAATGAGGAAAGAGGGAGAGAGGGAGAGAGAGAAAGAAAGAGAGAAAGAAAAGAAAAGAAAAGAAAAGAAAAGAAAAGAAAAGAAAAGAAAAGAAAAGAAAAGTGCTGGAACAGCCAAGTCAACACTCAGATCTAAAGCTCACTGAGGGGTTATTTAAAATGGGTTATAATGCAATAAACCCCTCAAACATTTTTTTCGCACAGCTGGGGGGGTGGGGAATGGGGGGTCTGGAGAAATGGGGCAAATTCTTTTTAGTTGACAGTTATAAGAAATGTCTACTTGAGATTACTTCTGTCCAAGGGGCAAAACCAGGTATTAGAGCTAGGGTAAATTTTTTCCCACAGACCAAAAAAATGTTATATAGGTAGTCCTTGATTTACAACCGTAGCTGAGCTTGCAATTTTGGTCATAAGTCATAATGGTCATAAGCCATGCTTGATTGTATAACCTTTTTTTGCAGTGATTGTTAAGTGAACATTGCAGCCATTAAACGAACACGATTCGTTAAGCAAATCCACTATCCACTATGGGGTGTTTTTTTGCCAGAAACCAGTATTATATGACCGTTTCTGGGGGGGAAACCCACCATTATAAATCGTAAAAAAAGCAGCTTTTCAGGTCCATCATAACTTTGAACTGTCACCTACAGTAGCATCGTAAGTCATGGACTACCTGTATCTATTAGTTTTGTTCTTTTTGTTGAATAAACGATGGCAAAGTGAATTTTTCATAGGATCTTTATCTTTCTATTTAAATGAATTGAAAAGATTGATATATTCACGTTTTAAAAGAAAAACCCCTTTACATGGCATGTGCTTGGAAACTTATCTTTTTCACATGACGGCATCGGATTAAATTAGCTTTTACTACACAAAATGCTCCTATCATATTAAAACTTGGGTCTTTCGCATTTGCGCAGTTTCAAGTTTTTAAGAGTGCTTTGTCCCTGAGCTTCAGGCGATGTGTTTGCGCTGTTCAGTGGTGCGTTTCAAACATTTTTACCACCGGTTCGGTGGGTGTGGCTTGGTGGGCGCACTTTGCATGCGCGCACACACACTTTGCGTGTGCACACGCACCAAAAACGCACTTTGCGCAGGCGCAGAGGCTTTCTGATTCATCTCCTGCAATCCTGCACTCTCTGTTTCTTCAGCAGCTGCCGCGTGGCAATCTGCTATGCCGCGCAAAGCAGCCACGCTCCAAAAGCAGGGGATAAAGGTGATCATCGCCACTACCGGCTCGGCAGAACCAGAATACCGCCACTGGCGCCGTTGCTTAAACCAGCAAATGAAAGAAGTTGGAGGACTTGCTAATTCTTACAAGCCTGTTTCTCCAAAGCAAGAGAGCCACAGCTAGCAACTCTGGGATTCAAACAGAAGAGGCATTCACTCTACGTTAAGATGATTTTTTTAAAAAAAAAACACACACACACACAACACCAAACACAGCAATTGTGCTTAATATGAGAGGGCTTGTGAGGTACCTGAGAGCATTTAGAAGACCTTCTACACTGTTGGGAGGCTGGTCTTTGAGGACTTTGATGCATCCTTTCATCTAGAGTGCCATAAAACAGGAGAAAAACAAAAGATAGTATTTCAACGAATGTCTAGACGTGATGCAGTAATTCCGTACCTATAAATTCAGCGAACTGATTCATGCAAAGACCTTTTTATTGGATATTTTAGGAAATATCCAAACTTGACGTCAGTGTAAGTCACCTAAATTCATAAAATGACAACTTAATAATAATTTTTTTAAAAAATCTGCCACCACAAAAAAAAAAAAAAATTCAAAGGAACTGTAGCATACATTTTCTCAAGCTCTATCTAGTTGTGAACTTGACGAGACCCATACGTGTAAACCAATCCCAAATTGTTCTATCTATTGTCTAAATTATTAATTTTTCTAAATTATCCCATCTGTTTTTTTAAAGCAGTATTTTGAATGCCACATCACCCATGTGTTGTTAGGAGAAAAAAAAAAATGAAGGACAGCAAAAAAGCCCAAATACAGTTACATAAAGAATTAAATTTTATGAAGACAGAGAGCAATAAAGAATACACAGAGGAAATAGGAAATAGCACACAAAGGAGAATCCAGACTAGTACCTTGAAACAGTAGAGACGGAGTTGTGAAAATAAAAACTCAAAATCATTTGAGGCCAGTACTGAACATTTAAGAATAACAGAAAGGGCTGTTTTGGTTATGTTCAAAGTAAAAGGGGGAAAAATCAATGTATCAACTTATTCAGTGAAGAAGGGTGGAAGAAACAGAGTTTATTTCCTGTTTTCATTCCGTCTTCTCTAACCAACTCTACCTGTTCCACCAGGAGATTGTGAAGAAAAGGAGGAAGGGATGAGAATAAAACTTGAGATTGATAAAATTATGGACATAGAATAACTCTTTGAGTGAGTTTAAATTTCCAGGGCCAGATAAATCACATTCCATAATACTGAAGAAACCACCTGATGGGCTGGCCAAATATTTGGGTATTATCATTATTATTATTATTAGACTCCCTGGAGAACGGAAATCTCCTTATCTCCAGACAGAGGAGAAAAGAAGACCAAAGAGGCAGAAAACTATAGATCTGTCATTCTGATACCAATGCCTTGGGGGATGCTACAGTAATAGATCTGTTTGTAAGCTCTTTTGAAAATAATGAAGCCACCATGGATTTGTCAAGAACAATTCTTGCCACATCATCCCCTTTTTTTAAAAAAAATCCCATTTTTGATCAAATAGCTTCCCTAATGAATTATGGGGAAGTTGCAGAGTAAATATTGATTAGCAACCCCACTTGGTTTCTGCCTCCAAGTTGATGAGGTGGGTATAATTATTGATCTAGCTACTACTCATCCATTTAATTAGAATGCTCTCCAGCCCACACTTAATTAGCTTGCTAAGCAGCCATGTTGTAGGAATTTGGACTGAAGTGGTGTACAGAATATGCCTCCCGTTTGCAGCCAATACAAAATTGGATGGGAGACTTAATATCATCTTAGGAGAGAGAAGTTAAGTTTAAAATGAGTTGATAGGCTGGAAAAAAATGACCTGAGTATAGTTCTGTGAAAAAAGTACAGATAGTCCTCAACTTACAACAGTTCATTTGGTGACCATTCAAAGTTATAACGGCACTGGGGAAAAAAGTGACTTATGACTGTTTTTCACACTTACAACCATTGCAGCATCCCCACAGTCACGTGATCAAAATTCAGGTGCCTGGTAATTGGCTAATATTTAAGATGGTTACAGTAAAACCATAAAGGTCGTAAAACGGGGCAAAACTCACTTAACAACTGTCTCGCTTAGCGACAGAAATTTTGGGCTCAACTGTTGATCATAAACCGAGGACTATTTGTACTTGCTTGACCCTTTCAGATTTTTTCTAAAGGTTCTCATTCAGTGGCAAAAATGTGCAAAGCTTCCCAAAATCTGAAAGGAAAGAAGTATTGTTTCACTCAAGTATAACAGAAACAGCTTCAGAATGGGAGAAAATATGGACTGTAAATTATCAGCTAACAATATCTTCGGCATATAAAGAAAGTCTGTACAAAATGTTTTACAGATGGTATCTGGCCCCAACAAGATTGGCAAAAATATACCCCAATGTAAGCCCAAAATATTGCAAATGCCAAAAAGTTGACGGGTACATTTTACCATATGTGGTGGCTATGTCCCCGAGACCGGGACATTCTGGACTCAAATTAAAAATTGGCTACAGGAGATCATTAGCTACCAAACTGAACTCAGATCAGAAACCCTTCTCTTAGGAATTATTAAAGATCGAATTCCAAAAAACCCAAAATATTTGATGTTACATATCTTAACAGCTACCAGAATAGCATATGCACAAGTATGGAAAACACCTAATATCCCTAGTGAGGAATTAATATTACAAAAAATAACGGAAAGTGCTGAAATGAATATGCACACATTGAAATTGAAAGGAAAAGAAGACTATTTCTTAATTTGGAATAAATGGTATGATTGGGTAACAAAACAGAAATAAGATAGGAAATTAATCTGTAAGAGACCTCAACAAAATGAACTGTAAATATGTAGAATATATAAGAATATAAGAATAATAATTGTGGATAAAGTTATTAATCAATGTTAGATAAATGTAAATATAATGTGTTAAGCTTTATAAGATAAGAACCTATATAGATGTCAAAAAATGCTGTTGAAATGATTATTTTGAATTGTAATAATGGAAACTTAATAAAAATATATTTTAAAAAAGATTGAAACAGCTTCAGAGAGGAAGCAAACTCCAAATGTACTAGGACGGGACATTTAGGGGAAAGATCATGGAGAAGTCCTAGGTTGCAAGCTGAATTTGTAACCGTAGCCTGGTGTTGCAATGAAAAACACTTATTAGGCTGACACAACAGAAACATCATTGCCAAATCACGGGAAGTAATTGTTCCCCTTTGTTCTGCTTCAGTCAGATCCTGCTGGGCTGGATGACCAGGGGAGGATAAATCTTAGAGAGAATGAAAGAAGCGTGCAGGGTTACTCTTCAGAAAAAAATATCTGAGGGCCACAGGACAGCTCTCTTCAGTTGAAGTCTTAAAGTTGTGAAGGTTGGATACCCTGGCCTAAATAGTCCTTCCAATGTAAGAATTAGCCCTTTTTGTTGGGTATAATACCAGAAAGCTATGACAAAGGGACTATATATTTAATATTACATGTATTGACTGCAGCGAGAATTGTGTATTTGCACAATATTGGAATTATATTTTCAGATGAAAACATAATTCGGAAAATATTGGATTGTGCAGAGATAGACAGACTGACATTGAAAATAAAAGATAAAGGAGATACAGTGTATTAACGTGAATAGGTTTTATCAATTGTTGGAGATAAGAGGTAGACATTAGATGAAGAAAGAGCATTGTCACGTTCAAGTAAAACATTGTTTATAGGCACGCTGATATAATCAATAGGATTACAAATAAGCTAATATCTTTATAAATATGGTTAGAATTATTTTGTTGTGCTATTAGTATTCCTATCAGTAAATATGTTACTATTTATTTATTTTTTCCTTTTGTAAAATGGTATGCCCGGACAATACACGGTATTCAAAATAGGTAAAGGTTCCCCTCGCATATACGTGCTAGTCGTTTCTGGGACTAAGGGGCAGTGCTCATCTCTGTTACAAAGCCGAAGAGCCAGCGCTGTCCGAAGACGTCTCCATGGTCATGTGGCCGGCATGACTAAATGCCGAAGGTGCACGGAACGCTGTTACCTTCCCTCCAATGTGGTCCCTATTTTTCTACTTGCATTTTACATGCTTTTGAACTGCTATATTGGCAGAAGCTGGGACAAGCAACGGAGCTTACTCCATTACGTGGCGCTAGGGATTCAAACCGCCAAACTGCCAACCTTTCTGATTGACAAGCTCAGCGGTCTTAGCCACCAAGCCACTGTGTCCCTCTATTCAAAATACTTATATATAAATAAAAAAAAACCTTGACATATCAATCTATAATTAACCCTTTGTGCTCTCCAATTGTTCCCTCCCCCCACCAAAAAAAAAAAAAAAAAAAATCCAGTCAGCAATGAAAAGGAATATTTCGACTATCCAAAGACAGAACTTACATCAATTTTCGAAGTTTTTGCAAAAGCACCCACTGGATGCACATGGTCGTAGAGGATTATAACACCCACCATTACCCTCAGGCAGAAGGACACGGTCTCCTCGTTTGTGAACCTGCTTCTGTACTCCCTGGAGCAACAACAGACGACATAAAGAGACACTGGATTACCAAAAGCTGAAGCAACGTACTTTTAGCAAACTTGCAAGTTCAGCTCAATAACTTCCCAAAATATGCCATGTGTGACTGTAAGATTGAAGAGTCTTAAATTAAGTTTATCAATTGTAAAATTCAACTACGGTCCTTCTTGGATGGATCCAGCAGTTCTTATGAAAGCCCTGACTCGACTCCTGAACTTTTATTTTTTTTAAATTTATTTAGTCATATATTGCCTCTTATTGTTTTTTTGAAAACAACTCAAAATGAGGAACATATCTAATATTCCTTCTTTCTCTTATTTTTTCCACAACAACCACCCTGTAAGATGGGTTAGGCTGAGAGAGAGTGGTTGGCTCAAAATCACCCATCTAATGTTGGCCTGGAACTCACGGTCTCTTGGGGATTGGCCCCAAATCAACCAGCTGGTTTTCATGCCTAAGGTGGGACTAGAACTCACAGTCTCCATAAGATTGGCCCAAAATCACCCAGCCAGCTTTCATGCCTAAGGTAGAACTAGAACTCACAGTCTCCCGGTAATTGGTGCAAAATCAACCAGCTGGCTTTCATGCCTAAAGCAAAAGTAGAACTCACGGTCTCCTGGTTTCTAGCCTGGTGCTTTAACCACTAGACAACTGTCTCTTCTTAATTTTGATATTGTTCTCAAAGGAGAAGGTTGCCTTTATATATATAACAGCTTTACACAGACTGTACTGTAGGCAAAATAGACAGCTCTCATACTTTTTTTTTTTAACTATGTAGGAGGTGAAAACATGTAGGAAACTACCGGACACCTTGGAACGCATCTCCAGTGTTGAAATATTTAACAGTATTCCCACAAGAAATAAACTGTAGAGTTTCCCTCAAAACGTAAGAGAATATTAAAACTGAAAGTGCCAAGATCTCTTGAAGAAGAACGTAATTCCACCTGCTCTTTAAGCGGAGTATGAGGTCTACTGTAAGAAGATGGGAAACAGTCCTTATTTCCCCCTATGGTCATCACCTGATGAGACAGGGCAGAGGCAAAAATGTATTTTATGGTTCTATTTTGTCACCTCTCAGGCCTCACCAGGATTCCCCTTTGCAGAACTGTTATAAGGGAGACTGAGACTGAGACTGAGGATAAGATTAAGAGGATATATCCCTGCTCCGTGCTAGGATTCCTGCCTCTGGCAAAACCTCCTGCGGAACGGTGTGCTTAGAGCTCAAAGCATTGTTAGAGACCCCACGCACCCACTTCATGGTCTGTTTCAGTTGCTCTCCTCTGGGAAGGGGTTTCAAAGTGTTTCTAGCAGGACTATCAGGTTCTAGAGCAGCTTTCTTCCCCGGGCCGTTCATCTGGGTAAACACGCAAGATTCGTTTCTCTCGCCACGTATGGACATGCATACATCCGAACTAAACTGTGCCGTTTCTCTGCGTCATATATGTGGGTGTATGCATAATTTTGTATTTATTTATTTATTTATTTTGTCGTTGTTTATGTAGGGTATATTGGAGGTGGTGACCCTTTGAGAGATATACGCAATGAAATTTCGTTTTATTGTAGGCCGATTAGTGTACATTTATAGTGAGTTATTCTACTCTATCCTAACCCCTGTCCTCTTAACACACTACTTGGATAAACAGGTCAAACTAAAAGAAGGAGCAACATGTCTGTGACCCAGCATTTTGGAAAATGTGAGGTTTATATAAAACCACGGGAGAAAGAGGCCCAAATACTGACAATATACCAAATACTATCGTTGTCGTCCCCCCGCCCTCATCTCTCTCTCTCTCTCACAATCACTAATCTCTTTCTCTCTCTCTCAATCTCAATCGCTCTCAATCTCTCTCTCTCCCACCCCCACCCTTCTCTCCTATGGCTGGGAAAAGATCTGCCACACAACTCCACCTCCACCACCACCCCATTCCTACCCTAAAAGCAACTTCTGAGCTGAAAGGACTTTTCTGGAGAGAAGAGGAAGTTAACTTAAGGAAAGTAGGTTCTCGGCCTTTGTTCTACATATGTTGCAATAACCTCAGCTGTTGGGAAAGGGATGGGGGGAGAAGGCCACTCTGCAATATTCTGTCATTTTAGAAAGGTTCTGGCTGGTTTAACATGAGTGCAGTGCTCTGTGTGTGTGTGTGTGTGTGTGTGTGTGTGTGTGTGTGTGTACCAGAATAAATTGATTGGCTGACTTCATTTCTTCCTTCCTATACCAATGTTAATTTCTTTCAGTCTTTTACAATTTTATTTGTACCAATAAATTAATCGTAATGAGGATGACCCTCACCTATTGAAAAAAAACCCCGTCATTTAGGTTAATTGAAAATGCACAAAATACTATTCTTTGTCAAGCAAGGAAGTTAAAATGGGGCAGGGAAGCAGGGGAGGTCCCCAGATGTGTATTTAAGGCTATAAAAGGTATTAATGTTAACTTTTGTCAAGAGATTCTTCTAAATCTTTCCAGGAATAAAAAGCCAACATGTTTCCACGTTTGTTAAAATCAAAGTTGGCTCTATCCTTTTGTGTAAGGTAGTCCTCGGGTTATGACCATCACAGTGATCTCTCGTGAGGGTCATACATGCGATCATACAACCAGTATACCAGTAGTCCTTGACTTGCAATCACAACGGAGCCCAACATTTCTGCTGCTAAGTGAATTTTGCCTCGTTTTATGACCTTTCCGGCCCCATTTGTAAAGTGAATGACTGGAGTTGTTAAGCGAGTCACACGGTTGTTACGTGAATACGGCTTCCCGGTTGACTTTTGCTTGTCATAAGGTCGCAAAAGGGGATCGCATGACCCCTGGGGACGCTTGCGACCGTCATAAATGTGAACCAGTTGCCCAGCGTCCAAATTTTGATCACGTGACTTCAGGGACATCGCGACGTGTGAAAAACAGTTGTCGGTCAACTTTTTTCCGAGTCGTCACTGAGTGGACTGCTGTAAGTTGAGGACAACCTGTATTTGACAATGAGGGTATCTGAAGGGGTGGTTCTACTCACGGGGTTTCCAGCATGACTCTGCAAACGCTGGCCATGGTGCTTAAGCAATCTGTGGTGTTTTCTATAGGCAAATTCTTGTTCTGTTGAACGGATGGATCAGGAAGAAAAAGTCAGTGAAATGTGATCGGGAGAGCATCGTTTTTTGTTCCCCCTTTCCTAATGGTGCCCTGTAATAATAGTACTTACGGTAAGGACGGCAGAGCAGTTATTTGAGCCATTTCTCCAAATTCTAAACCGTGCAAGGCACGTAGGGCGAATATTCAGAGATTCTGCAGCTTAACGGGTGTGTATTTTACCTGGAGCTGCCCTTAAAGAGCACCCCAAAAGCTTCCTGTGGCACAAAATGCATTGTGCCAGCAGAAAACGCACAGACAGTCGCACCTTGGCTCTGTCACACCTTGCAGTGGTTGGCAGTTGGCTGGTAGGTGCAGTTCAAGGCCTTACTGCTTTGACTTTTGAAAGCCCTATTAAAGCCATAGGACCTTATCTGAGAGACCCTGTCAACTGGCATATGCGGCAAACGAAAACTCCTGAGACATTATTTTATCAAGAGGATAACTTTGCTGAGAGATCCATATAGGCACAGTAGAAGCAAAGCCAGTTCGGAAGTTTTCACGCGAAAGACTGCATTGTGAAAATCCCCGTATTTCCCTCCCTCTGGGCCATTGTAGCTGCCCCCAATGCAGTGCAATCTCTTTGTTTTGCAAAACAGTCAGCTTGGCTCAGAATGCTCTCATCGTTCGACCTTGAAGTGTCGAGATTCTCCCAGGGCACAGATGGTGCACACGAATTCTTCAATTCTCCCCCTAGCCACTCTTACATACCAATCTTCCTTTGGGAAGCCATGGTGAACTTGCAAAGTCATGGTATCAGGCTAAATAAGGTTGAGGGCTTCTGGGTGCCTCTCTGGTTGTTTTCTTGAGGACATTTCATTGCTCAAATTAGGCAACATCATTAATGCTAGACTTAGCACTGATTATGTTCCTTAGCTGGGTAATGAAACGTCTGTAAGAAAACAACCAAGCTCGGAAAGCACCCTCATTCAATCCTGTTAATAGTATTCTCATTTATCGTTATCTTGAGGTTCTTTTTTATGTTTTCATTTCTGTTCTTATTTATTTTTGATGTTCTTTTAAAAATTGTGATATGGCTTTGTTGTTCTGCTTGTAAAGCCGCCCAGAGTAATTTTTATGAAATGGGCAGCTACACAAATTTGCGAAATAAATAAAATCCCCTGAACAACTTTACGCAGTTCTTGCTGTCCGGGAAGAACAATTCATAATACTGACAAGGCTTGACCCTTCCTCTCCATTGAAACCCCAAAATAAAATTTATGTGAATCTGTCACAAAAGGCACAATCGTTTTCCAGAACAATCTGTGTTAACAGTTAACGGAAATTAATTCATGCACATACCTCTGAAACAAATTTCGTTGTGGCATCACTTAAGGTTTTCAACATTGGTGTCGCTTCAGCGTAAAATAAGGACATTCTGTTGGCCAATTCATTGTTTACTTCGTTTTCCCCTTCTGCCTACCAAAAGTGAAAGTAAACGTTTGCATGATTAAATGGGTCAAGGAGAAAAGAACACAGGGAATCATTTTCTTCTATTCTATTTAGAAGTTCACCTACTGGGACATTGTTGATTCTCATACGACTTAAGGTTCTTCTGTAATAACTGAAATCATTCTGAATTGCAGGATTTGTCATCTTAAAAAAAAAAAAGAGAGAGATACAAGGTCAAGACACCAAGAACACCTCATGACAAAATTACATACAAGCCTGGGCAACTCAGTTTCTGATACCCCAAAAGGACACCCACAGAACCTCCATGAAATATTGAAAAAAAATTAATTGCCAAATCTTGTGAATCAGGATCTTCATTTGAAAATACATGACATTGGAGGGGAGAATATGCCAGTTCTTGAAGCAGAGGAATCCTAAAATCAAATTTAATATTTGGGGAACGCGTGAGATTTTCTACCCTTTTCTACTTTCTTACCTTCTTATAGATAATTTGTATCCCTATCCATCATGAACACTGTTAAGTACTGGTGACTCACAATCCAATTATCATGATTTTATTAGGTGAAATGTCAACTGCTGCCTTAATTTGTTCAAAAGAGGGCTGAATTTCTAAGTTGTAAAAGGCGGAGAAATTAAGACATATTTATTTGATTTTTAAAAAATCCTGCCTTTATTGCTTAATAGGTAACTCAAGGCAGTGAACATACGTGATGCTCTTTGCTCCTCCTATTTTCCCAACAATAACCACCCTATGAGATAGGCTGGACTGAAAGTGACCGACTCAAATTCCCCCACCCAGCTTTCAAGTCTAAGGCAGGGCTATAACTCACAGCCTTCTAGTTTGGCCCAAACTCCCCAGCCAGCCTATATGCCTAATTAATAGATATAAATAAAATGGCATTTCAAGGCCAAGCCACTTCAGTAGCATTGATGATCATGGTTCAGAACCTGATCACCTATAAATCTTAATCAACTGGACTATTAGAGATACTCCAAAATATAAATGAGCCAAAATAGTGAGTCTGTGACATAATAATCAGCATTACCAGATTTCTTCCTCTTCCTCTGAAGATTTTCCATAGATTGCACTGAAGTGAGGGACAGAATGGCAAAACTAGAATGGCTGATTCGGGTCTCTTATTTATATCCTTAAGGTTAGCTATTTATATTCTTAATGTGGATTAATAATCCGGCTCCTCTAACAAAAAGGTTGACCAGTAAACATGCATGGTTGAAAAGAATCTGTTAGAAATCTATTATTCCTGCAAAAGATGGAACTAGGAAGAAACACATCTCTAAGTACCTCCTTATTTGTTTTAAACACAGTCTGAAAGGAGACCAAACCTCAGTGTCAATAATGTGACTTGGTGATCCGCCAACTGTTCAGGAATTACTCCGTTGTATTTACCTTCAGTTCGTCAAACCGAAGCGTGAAATGAAGGATTTCTGCAAACTGTTTAGCAAGAGCCTGCTCTCGCTCCAGATGCTGTGTAGGAGAATACGGAGTGCTAGTCAGGGCCCCGAGGAGACCTCGTAAAGCAGATTCTATTTTGAGGGTGGAAAAAAGAAAGACAGGCATAGATCAAACGCTGGGGACGTGTTGGAATATCTTGGCATAATTCACAGTTACAAAAACAGGGTGCAGTTCAAGTGTGACAAAATCCTAGGTGTTGGTGTGTTGACTCTAAACAGTCGAGTTTAACCTGGCTCCGAAAGAAAAGAAAAGAAAAGAAAAAACAAACAAGTTCTTGCCTAACTACAGATCCATTGAAAATTTACAACTCAAAACACCACCAGCGGCAAGTTGCCAAAATCATGTAGGGGTGTGATATTGTTCTTAAAAGTCATCTCCATCTGTCATGCTAAAATGGATTGAGGGGTTTTGCAGTTGCTAATCTAAGCTTGTTGTGAAGTGGAAATACAGGAAGTTTGCTAATGGAATAAAATAAATACTCTGAACTATTGCGGGCATCAATGAGCCAACCGTCTTACCTAGCCTCTGAGAAAATTCATAGAATTTCTTTAGTTTGCCCACTAGGGGGACAACTGCACCCCACGCCTTCTCTTGCAGTCTCTCGTCGGTGGGATGCTGTATTGCCTGAAAAAAATTAAAACGTATATTTCATAAAAATAGGAGTTCCCCCCCTTTACCCCTACCCTTTCTGCAATATTATCTTTTTATTATTGATTGATTGATTGATTAGCCTTTAGGCCACAACATCGTACAAGGTTCAAACATGTATTACCAATAAAATCCTATACAAACAATTTAAAATCAGAGTAAGATAAAATACAATAATTTAATAAATATGTAAAATGGAGTAAAATGACATAAAATTATATTTCTGTATCCCGCCCTGCAATCTACCCCAATCTTTAATATTATCTAATGACAAAGTAGAGGCATCATTTTGTATGCTGTTTAACGTTCTGGGGAAAGACAGAGGCACAGGATCTAAACGTTTTCACTATATACCTTAGGCTATGAGGTCAATAGCAACACTATGAGGATCACCTTTTGTAACAAATGTGTGATGCAAAGACAAACTGGCAATCAGTGTGTGTTTACAATGGTTGCAGTGCTCCATGTTCATGTGATCTCCACTTTGCAACCTTCACAGCAGACTTCTGATTTGCAAAGCCGATGGGGAAGACCAGCAGGACATTGTCAGTTGCACTTAGGTGACATCATGCTTAATGACTACGGGCAACCTACTTAATGACCATAGCCAGAACTGATGGACTGCTGTTATTAAGTTGGGAATGGTCACATGATTCCTCACTTTACAATTGTACATGCCATATGGCCAGGAGTTTGATCCTGACCTGCTTAAGGTTGACTCAGCATTCCATTCTTCAGAGGTTGTTAAAATGAGGACCCAGGTTGTTGGGGGAAATGTGCTGACTCTGTAAACTGCTTAGAGATGGCTGAAAAGCACAGTGAAGCGGTATATAAGTCTAAGTGCTATTGCTACCATGTTTCCCCGAAAATAAGACCTAAACAGCAAATAAGCCCTAGCATTTTTCAGGATGCTGGTAATGTAAGCCGTACCCCAAAATAAGACCCAGTTAAGATCATCAGACAGATGGATGCATTTAATACCGTATTTCCCCCAAAGGCCTATCAGGAAAATAAGACTTAATGTGTCTTTTGGAGCAAAAATTAATAAGACCCGGTCTTATTTTCAGGGAAATACAGTATTAGTGACAGAATTGCCAGTCCCAAGGGCACTCTTTGATCCACATAATCATGGATCAAAAAGTGGGTGAAAGGAGATGCCTTAAATAAAAGATATCCTTCAAGGGAGCAGTGTGGGGGTAACACAACGAATGAGAAATAGATGTAATTTGTTTGTAAGCCATTGATTACTTACATGGAAAAGTATAAAGCAAACCCTCTGGATGATTTCTAAAGACATGCTTGATTAAGACCAGGGTTCTTTTTTTCAAACTTGGCAACTTTTAAGATGGGTGGATTCCAACTCCCCAAATTCCCCAGCCAGCATAAGGCTGGCTGAAGTCCACCCAGAGTTGCCAACACTGTATTGGAAAACATTAATCAAGACTCTTGACCCATTGAGTATACTTGTAAATATTATGTTACGGCTAGTTAAACAAACATTTTATACCATTTTCTCACTTAAGATATCAAGAGGCCTTCACGGATCAAAAGGAAGCTTGTGGGCGCTAGGCTTTTAGAACAGGATTCCTGAATTGAATATCTGATGAAGTTTTACCTCTCGTATTTCATGTCCAGCTCCTCTGTAGGACTGTAAGTCTTCCAGGATTCCTTCTGCATCCTTTAACACTACATTTACCTGATTGTAAATTTCCTTTTCTGATTCTGTAGGTTGAGCATCTACACATAGGAGAGAATATCAGGTTGCGTATGCAGTTATCCCCTTTACTAATAAAAATATTATGTCCACATTTTACTCCTAATTCTGTTACAACTTTAGTGGAATATTTTTACACTATGACATTTGATGAACATTTATTTGTCATAAAGATAATGTCTGCGTGGCTTAACTTTATTTATTTATATTTATCAATCAGTGGATCTTTTTTAACTGTTACATTGATAGTAGCCCTGTTTTATGTTTATTGGATCTGGTTTTATCAATTCAATTTCATATATCATTGCAAGAACCTCGCAGATTAAAGTAGTTCAACTTCATTTTCAGGCAGTATGTTCTTATGCTATGTCTCCACCACCAAATATAAAAATATTATCACTGTTCTAAAGGGATGTAGTTATATTATAGTTTCAAAATCAGCATCCTATGAAATTTTAGGTACCATTCTGAATGATTCTAAGAGGCTAATAAAAAGAGATACTACAACTATCATAAAGCCACGTAGGCATAGAACATATTCTAATTTTATTTATAAATTTTTTTACTCAAAATCAGGAACATTTAACACGTTTCTCTATGTTCTAGCATTGCTTTTGGAAAATTAGAAGGCACTGAACTGTATACGACTTTGGATGTGAAAGTGAGGGGAAAGCATTCTACAGTGAATGGGAATAACAATGAAGCACCTCATTAAAGTAGCTGCATCTTGTTCCAGTGTCACACGGCTGCCTTTGCAGTGTAATCTGATAAAGATGGATATAGTTTAAGGAAGCCTTAATGAGGAGAATTTCTAAATGGAAATGCTCATTATAGTCTTAATCAGGAGAGTTACACACAGACATTTTGTTTGCCCATCCAGAAAATGAAGTTGCTGCAAAGCACCTGGATGGGCAAGCAAAACAACTATGAGCTGTGGTGGCGCGGTGGCTAGAATGTAGTACTTTGCAGGCTACTTCTGCTGCCTGCCGGCTGCCTGCAATTTGGCAGTTCAAATCTGACCAGGCTCAGGGTTGACTCTCCTTCCATCCTTCCAAGGTCAGTAAAATGAGGACACAGATTATTGGGGGCAAGAGGCTGACTCTGTAAACTGCTTAGAGAGGACTGAAAAACACTATGAAATGGTATATAAATCTCTTGCTATCTGTGTGTAACTCTATTGATTAAGACTATAGTGAGCATTTCCACATAGAAGTTTTCTTTATTAAGGCTGTGCAGCCCTTCAAATTCAAAGGAGAAAAGACTCTTTGGAGCACGCAGTGGTACACTCCATCTCACAATCAGGAGGCTGTGAGTTTGATCCTAGGTAGAGGCAGATATTTTCTCTCTCTGGGCACAATGAGAATATATCTGCTGAACAAAACTCCACATTGGCAACAGGAAGGGCATCCGGCCATTAAACACACTACTAGCTCCATTCAGTTGCCCAAATTCCACCCTCAAGGGATTATGGAGTTGTTAAAAGATGATGCTAACAAAGTGGTACACTCATATCACTAAGTCAGGGGTCCCCAAAATTGGCAACTTTAAGACTTGTGCATTTCAACTCCCAGAATTAAGCATAGCTGGCTGAGGAATTATGGGAGTTGAAGTCCATAAGTCTTAAAGTTGCCAAGTTTGGAGACTTCTGAACT
This sequence comes from Pseudonaja textilis, assembly GCF_049901715.1. NCBI lineage: Eukaryota > Metazoa > Chordata > Lepidosauria > Squamata > Elapidae > Pseudonaja > Pseudonaja textilis. The sequence goes on from NC_141992.1 coordinate 189,392,781, forward strand.
AGGCGATAACTCCTTAAACTACATCCATCTTTATCGGATTGCATGGCAAAGGCAGCTGTGTGGCCCTGGGGGAAAATGCAGCTACTTTAATGAGGTGTTTCATTGTTATTCCCATTCGCTGCAGAATACTTTTTTCCTTTCACGTGCAAAGTATTATACAGCTCAGCACCTTCTAATTTTCAAAAAGCACTGCTAGAGAAGCCTCTTAATCTTTTGTTTCATTCAAATTGGAAAACTGTGATTATTCAAAAGAAACCAGTTTCACAATAAGCTTTAGGGCCCTCTTTTCTTTTGAAGTTGGTTTCCCGGTTCTGATAAAATAGGACACAATGGAGACTTGCTAGCTTTGCAAGTTCCGCTCCGGTAGAGTTGAGTACAAGTGGCGGGCACCAACAAAATACTTAAAACATATTTATTATAACCTATAATTAATTTTACACTATAGCCCCTTTTTTCCTAAATGGATATTGTTGTCTCAAGTGAATATTCCTAACACGTGCTCATATTTTTTCATCCTTGTGTAACCCACTCTCATATAAATTAGCCAATAAAACGGACCTTAATTTATGGTTCAGGCATTGTCTAATAAGCTGCTTTTACAGAAATGCATAAAACAAACAGCCAGGGCTTATGATACGTAAGTTGAAAACAGTTCTCACTTTCAAAATCCAGGAAAAAGTTTGGTCCCTGTTCAAGGTCTGTGCATGTCAAAACTTTAAGAAGGTTCCCCATGTTAAGATGCCTGTTGAGACAAAAACACATGTTTTCTTTAGGAAAGCGCTGAAAAGTTAAGAGGTAGGGGGAGATGTATAGATCGATATAACTTGGGGAGCTTTCACTTCCTGTCAAGGATCAGCAGAGTGGACATATCCCTCCCAAATTCCCAATGTTCTATAAATGACAATTGGCTCTTCCATAACAAATGAAAGACACAAGACCCCCATTCTTTATCCACGAAAGCCACAGACCACACAGCTATCCAAGTACGATTATACAACTCTTTGTAGATTTAATGGATGCCTAGAATTGAAAGAGGCTCTTTGGACCACTGAATCCAGTCCCCTTGTCAGTAAGCAAATGTATATTTTCGCTCTGCCTACAGCTTATAGATTTGGCAGATCTGCATCCAGGTCTTCCTTTCTCTGCTGCTTTTACATCATATTAACAGCAAATTCTCATAATCCTTTAAAATAGGGCCGAGCAAGTTAATGCCCTTAAAATGCTTTGCAGTATGACTTCCCAAAGCAACTGATGGGAACTCTAATTCAGAGCATCCAAAAAGCAGAAAAGTTGCTTATTCCCCAATCTACATCATCACAGCATGTATTCAGCATAACTACACAGTTATAATTTTTCTTCAATGTTAAGCCTTTCTCATATTTGGCTTCTTTGAACTATCTATAGAAAGGGATATCAAGTTTATGATTACTTACTTACTTACATATTAATAACCAATATATACATTGAGGAGGAAAATATTTGTTTCTTTAATGCAGAGAAGTAAGGTATCTAATACAATATAAAGAAAAACCTATAACATTTCCAAAATGATGTTTCTCCAATCATTTTACCACTGAACCGGAGCTGAATGGCAATATTTCCTTCTCACCAACTGGCTTTAATAATGTTCTGCTGCCCAGAAAGTATTTATCATTTATTGAGAAATACTAAGTACAATCCAGTTTAGTCAGCAGCTCGTTGTACATTTCACTTCTGAAATTGCTTTCCTTCACCCACAAAAGGTAGGTTTATTTTTCACAGCAAGCTGTGCTAAGGAAAGCTATAGGATTAAGATGGATGACACCCCTGAAATGCTTCCTTTTAGGTCTAAAGAATCTTAAATGCCGACAATTTAACAAGATGTCAAGCCCATGCTTTAAGGTATCATGTTGAGACAAACGATATTCTGGGAAAATCGGCAGCCTGGAACTAGGATGGTGCAGGAAACCATCTGTTGAAAAAGCAATTATTGGTGCATGAATGAGGAAAATCTTGCTTCCCCACAGTTCTGGGGCAGTCTGCATGCATTAAGATTTAAAAAGCGGGAGGATGAGTCTCTAAAGCTTTCCTATATGAACTCTTAAGGTCAAAACAGACTTGGGTGATTAATAAACTAGTTGCTACCTGAAATTAAAATCTTTCAACATCATGGAGCAAGGATATAGAATTAAACCTCCGATTCATTAGAATTCCTTTTCTCTGAACTAACTACTCACCAGTTCCCACAGCTTATGATGCAACCACAGTAACCATAATGTGATATTGATTTATGGGGCAAAGGGAGAGAGAATCCCCAGTATAGCAATACACAAGCACTTCTAGCGGGCTTCTATATTAATAGAGCTCTCTATATTTATAAACTACGGTCAGACATAAATGCAAAGGGGAGGGAAACACATCTCCCCATCAGCCCTACAAAAAAAACTACCATCGCTGAATGTTACTTACTGCCTGCTATTATTGAGCAGCCATTCTTTCAAGCTGCAACAGGTGTAGCAACGGGAGGAGGAGGAATTCAGCAGCTCAACTGAGAAATCGATAATTGTACCTGCCTTCTGCCTTTCGGCTTTTACCATTCTAGCTGGCACTGAAAGGAAAACCAACCACTTCTGCCTGTTTTATAGTATTGTTAACTACTGCAGGAAGTTACAGAGAGCTACCGTGGTTCCCCCAAAATAAGAGCAGGTCTTATATTAATTTTTGCTCCAAAAGAAGCACTAGGGCTTATTTTCAGGTGAAGTCTTATTTGGGGGGAAATATGGTACTAAATGCATCTGTCTGGCTGGGACTTATTTTTGGGGTAGGGATTATGAGCATCCTGAAAAATCATGCTAGGGCTTATTTTCCAGTTGGCTCTTATTTTAGGGGAAACACGATGTATAATGCAGAAGTCCTTGACCCACAACCATTCATCCAGTGACCATTCAGGATTACAACAGCATTGCAAAAAGTGGCATAAATTATGACCATTGCAGACCATTCCCCCATGGTCATGGGATCATAATTTGGGTGCTTGGCATGTGGCATGTGTTTATAGCCGTTGAGGTGCCCTTGGGGGTTCGTGTGATTTTCTTCTGTGACTTTCTGACAAGCAAAGTCAATGGGGAAGACAACCATATATATTAACTTAACAACTGTAAATATTCACTTAACAACTGTGGCAAGAAAGATTGTAAAATGGGGCAAAACTCACTTAATAACAGTCTTGCTTAGCCATGGAAGTTTGGGACTCAATTGTGATCATTAATTTGAAGCCTACCTGTATTAGGAAAGCATACCAGAGAATTTTCACCTCCTCCAACCCTTTCCCATTTTTTTTTAGGCTGCATTGATAATTTAAAGCCAATTTTGGAAGGTTTCAAGTTAACAAAACTTGGAAGGGGAAGACATTAGGTTGAATGCTACAAGTACAAAAAGTGCTCCTTTGGACTCTAAAGTAAGAAGAGATAAATATAAATTCACTCTTGGCATTACATCATCTGGCAATGTCCACTAAATGTACAATTTAAAACTGAAATCTGTTAAAATGGATTTACTATAGGTTGCTGCCCCTCTAGAGTTAGGAATGTTTGCCCATATATCCAGAGGATTTGAAATGTTTTCAGTTTAGCGAAATAAAGTTATGATCCTTAGGGATCCTGAGTGTTCCAAATTTCTAGTCCTCTACACATGTAGGATTTAGATGGTAGTTCCTCCGTCCTATTTAAAAAAAAAAGGACTGGATGCCGAATCTGGTACTAGATGTCAGTGAATTGGAAGAATCGTGAGTGTGGGCCTTCTAGACAGAAAGGGAAGCCAGGGGTGCTCACTCTGAGAATTCGTCACAGTTTTGTTTGGCCTTACATACTTTCGCTCGCCCTCGCAACAGCAACGGGATAGAAATATATGATTGGCTTCAACTGGAAGTAACAATCTGCAGTCCTTCAGTGCCTTGGAGACACTCCCAGAGCCTCGCTGCAAAGGGCACGGAGGCAACATAACCTTGGAAAATCAGATTAAGAGAGTTGGAAGGGACCTTGTATTGTAGGTCATCTAGTCCAACCCCCTGCCCAAGCAGGAGGCCCTACATCATGTGTGACAACTGGCAGTCTAATCTCTTCTTAAAAGCTTCCAGTGATGAAGCTCCCACAACTTCCAACGGCAAGCTGTTCCATTGGTTGATGGCTCTCACTGCCAGAAAAAATTCTCCTTATTTCTAGGTTGTATCTCTCTCCTTGGTCAGTTTTGATCCATTGTTCCTTGTCTGGCCTTCAGATGCTTTGGAGAACAGCTTGACCCCCCCTTCCTCTCTGTGGCAGCCCCTCAAATATTAGAACACTGCTACTATACTCAGGGCAATGGTCATTGATTGACAGAAGGCAGAATATATGAACGCTGTAACTTTGGTTCGACAAAAATATAACAATTTTCCTCTTAAGAATGAGACAGTATTCATCTACTTTAATGCTTTCCAATTTATCTATTTTTAGGCACTAATTCTCATTATCAGATGCTGTCTGACGGGAGATATTTAGAGACCGAAATGCCAATGATTGTGTGATTCATACCATTGGTTGGTCCAGATTTATACACCAAGATATTAGCCAACTCTGCTTCCGGCCCCTATAAAAACAGACACCAGGAATCAGTGGGAAATACTATTTCCAGCTTGACCTACTTTTGCAAAATTAGACACACGGAACGCTGCATTTGATTACAATGACTCGGCCCATTATAGCCTTATGGGATTGTCTGATGCAAGGGGCCATGTCAAAATCAGACAGGCAGAAAGCTGGGGCACATTTTCTAAACAAGACTTGCACGCATGGCCTTCATGCTGGATGCATCTGACACATTTTAGTTTGGGCTTAATTCAGAGGAAAACGCAATGGAATTACAAGATGTAATACCAATTCTGAAGCATCAGAGATAACTCCCCTAGGGGCAAGAGTACATTAATAACTACTCTGTCCCCGATACGTGGCTTGGTGAATGATAACAACCCCTCCTCCAATTTCAATACTTTTGGGAAGAAAACCCCCCAAGATAAAGAATTCTTCTTCAAAGGCTCAAAAAATAACAAACTGCAAAGCTATTATACTTTTCATTTGGAGAACCACTATTGGAAGGTAGTAGGGCCGCTTTTCTATAAACCGAGCATATGCACACAGACCGCTCTATTTTTCCCTAAATGAAATTCAAAACACAAGAGATTGAAAGCTGACATTTGTATCCTGCAGGATATACAATAGGGATAATGAAGCTGAAGTTGCAATGTGGAAGGACTTAATACGAATGAACGGAAGAGCCTGCCAAATGTTTAAATCACAGAAACCAACCGTGATCATGCATCAGTTCCCGTAATTTCTGATAATGGGTAAACAATGCACACAATAAAACTATATACGTGTTTTGATGTATCAATGGCATCCATCCATACAACCAGCCAATCAGGGGTGGGTTTCTACTGGTTCTGTGTACCTCTATAGAACTGGTAGCTCTGAAGAGCAGCAGACATAGAACCGGTTCTAGGTCTGCTGATGTTTTTGCTCACCTGGGCTCTTACCTGACCTTTATTTCCTGATTTTTTTCAACTTCAGCTGCCACGCGAGTCACGGCTGCAGTTAAAAAAGCAGGAAAAAAGGCCTTTTTGAAAGGCTGCTTCTCTGCATGCAGCATGTTGGTGACGATTTACAGGCGTCCGCCCGGCAGCGTGCAGGGAAGCACATCGTAAATCACCGTGTAAATGACCGAACTGGTAGTTAACCCTGTCGGATCCCACCCCTGCAACCAATGGCATTGAATGCATGTAGCCCTTGATTTAGGACTACAATTGAATGTCAGATGTGAAGAAGCTTCTTGGATGAGAAGCAAAATGTCTTCACAAAGAAAAACAAGGAAGTCCCAGTTGCCTCCTGAAAAAGCCCCTTTGGGACACCCATGACCTGGATGACTGAGAATCTCCACAGACTTTTAGCTATACGGTTTGGGATAAACACCCTTGGAATGGTGTGTGAGTAGGAATGGATTTCCAGAGGGGGAAAAAAAAATTGCAGACTACAGGAACCATTTTCACTACTCAGGTGACCCTAAAGACACAGATAAAAGTGCTTCAATGAACCTGTAAAAGGATGCTGATGACCAGCTGTCTGCAAGGAATATAAATCCTTCCATTCCCCCACAGTCCTGTCAGAGCCGAAGAAGCTTCATGGATGAGAAGCAAAATGTCTTCCAAAGAAAAACAAGGAAGTCCAGTTGACTCCTGGAAATAGCACCTTTGGTACAATTGAATCCAAACTTTCCACTGCTAAGCAAGACAGTTGTTAGATGAGTTTTCCCTATAAAATGTATTGAGCATAATAAAGGAGAATATTTGTAGCTCGAGGTTGACATGAGGGGATCCTCAGTGCTCTATGAGCTCGCTTGTTTTCTTGCACATGTTTCATGACCCAAACTAGGTAACAACATTGGTGCTGGTAAGGAATGCAGTCTGTTGTCAGTTTATATTCTAGTGCAGTGCTGGCTAACCTTTTCAGCAACAAGGGCCCAAAGTGCGCGCACATCCCCAAAATGCAACGAGCCTGTGTGCCCCGCGCAGCCACCCCACTCACCATGCATGCGTGCACAACCCCCCCGCCCCATTGTACATTCATGCACGACGCTGTGTGCGCCCTGCCCCCTGTGTGTGTGCGTTTGCCCCCCGCATACCCCCATGCATGCGCAGCAGAGACCCCAAAACCAGCTGGCTATCGGGAGGTGCGCACGCACATGCACGGCGGAGCTGAGCTGGGGCGGCGGCTCACATGCCCAGAGTGCCACCTCTGACGTGCATGCCATAGGTTTGCCATCCTGGTTCTAGTGGCTTGCCCGTCACTGTTGGTGGGGGTGGACCTAGAGATGAAGCATTCAGATCGGCGTAGATCAGGGGTTTCGAACTCAAGGGCCGGAGACCAAATCTGGCTCACGGGGTGCTTAGATCTGCCTGGTTGGGCCACTGTAGAAACAGCAAAGGACCGGCCCGCGGTGCCTCTGCCAGCAAAAATGGAGCTCTGGAAGGCCGTGCACAGCTCTCCCAGACTCTGTTTGGGGCTGTGACGGCCTCCTGCATCCCTCTGCCAACGAAAAAGGAGACCGGGGGAAGCTGCCCACGGCCCGCCTAAGCTGTTTTCACTGGCAGAGGGCTGCGGGAGGCTGTCGCAGCCAAAAACAGAGCCTCGATGAGTGATGTCAAGCTGGGCATGCCCACCCCAGTCACACACACACCCCCTGCCCCACCCCCAAGGTCAAACACAACCCTGATGCGGCCTTCAATGAAATCGAGTTTGACACTCTTGGCGTAGATTAACTCCAAGGTTAACATCAGACCGACAATCAAGAAACCCCAACTAAGAAACTGCCAGAGAAGCCAACAGCAAACAGCCCAACCAAAGAATCTCTGAGACCATCCCCACCTACACTGACGGCCAAGCCAACTGAATATGAATTGACAGCAAACTGTGCTCTTTACTAGCACTGATGATGCTACCTAGTTTGGGTAATGAAATGTTTGCAAGAAAACGAACAAGCTCAGGGAGCACCCTCATCTATTGAGCATTTTGGAAGAAAATATTGTTTGCAAATATTGTTTGCTCAACTCCCTAAAGAATCTTCGTGCTCTTAATACTTCTTGAAAGGTTTAAAAGCCATACTCAACGTTTGGAGAGTATCAAAGAGGCGGGCTGATGCACTTCCTTTTCACTCACTTTTGAAACTAGTAACCAACCACAAACACAGGTGAGCATTTCCTCTTAGTGAACAGCACATAAAAACCTAACAGCCATTCTGCACCGTACAACCCTCCCTTGAAGAAGTCAGCCGTTAGAATTTGAATTGCAGACACACACACACACACACACACACACACACACAATGTGGAACCAGCCATTGGCCTGAAGCTACTTTGCCAGCTCTTGCAGAAATATGAATTCCAAAATCAAACACAACAATAGCCCACTGCCTACTGTGGAAGATGAATTTGCCAAATTCTTTCTGCCGCTACAGTCAGTCCTCGACTTACGATCCATAACTGAGCCCAGAATTACAGTGGTAAGTCACGGTGGCCGTTGAAGCAAATTACCACATGACTGGGAGCCGACTTTTAAGATTTTATCTGTGGCGGTTGTTTAAGCGAATGGGCCAGATAAGAGAATGTGGGGATCAAATCCTTTATATTCAGTGCGCTTTTTTTTTTTTTAACCAGAAACTAGACCCAATCACCCGAAATTGGCACAACTACATTGTCCCAAAAGTGCGTTTTTGAGGAGGCAACTGGACTTTCTTCAAAGAAAAAACAAGATAAGTACAATTGCCCCCTGAAAGAAAGCACCTTTGGGACAACCATGACCTGGATGACGGAGAATCTCTATATACTTTTAGCTATACCACTTGGGATGACCCCCTTTGAATGGTGTGGAAAAAAGGAATTGATTTCCAGAGAAAAATTGCAGACTGCAGGAACCAGGAGCACCACTCAGGTGACCCTGAGGTCACAGGTAAACCTCCAAGTGCTTCAGCGACCCTCTCAAAGGATGCAAATGACCAGCTGTCTGCAAGGAATAGAAATCCTTCCCTTCCCCACTATCCTGTCAGAGCTGAAGAAGCTTCTTGGATAAGAAGTGAAACGTCTTCAAAAGAAAAAATAAGAAAGTCCAGTTGCCTCCTGAAAAAAAAAACACTTTGGGGACAACCATGACCTGGATGACTGAGAATCTCTACAGACTTCAAAACCACATCGAAAATTGTGGTTGTGTGATTGTGGGATGCTGAAAAACAGCCATAAGCCAACCCAGTTGCCAAGCACCCAAAATGCAACCACGTGCCCATAAGGGGTGGATGTTGGAACTCTGGAACTGCGTCATAAGTGCCTTTTTGGAGATCTACTGTAACTTCGACCAGTCACTAGATGTTAAGCAAGGACTATCCATATTTGTTTCCTAATTGGCAGAGACCATCTATATACATTTTCACAGACTTACCGGTTTAACGCTCTCAGTTCTTTGATAAGGGAAGTAGAACTATCAGTACTGTGATATAATTTCATACACCAATCTATGTAGAACACTAAACTCCAATTCCCCACCCCCCGCAATCATTCCAAAGAGTTAAAAACGAAAAAGAAAATTAGACACGATTGTCTCTTCCTAAAATCAATATAAATTAAGCTACTGCAAGAAATACTGTTTAGGTCATAAGTTCCAGACATATTCATGGCTGCAAGGAAAATGGGAATAGTTGAACAAACATTGGGTGTCAGAGGCAAGATATAACAAATGTTTTGAGCCATCTTGTGCTACATCCTTTCTTATTCTCTTTTCTACTGCTGACATCTAGTGGCAAAATTTAAGTATGCGGCTTCAGATTGGTGCAAGAAGCTAATGACTATAGAATATGTTCATTAATAGGGCTGTTTGAAGATATTAAAAGCAACCGTCTAAGAGGTCAATTCTCTTCAGGGTGAATAAAGCATTAATGTTTTTTGAATATGAATGGCAATAAAAGCAATTGAAGTAAACACAAAGCAGGAACTTTATCAATAACAGACAAGAGTTTATTTAGAGAGATTTTAAAATACCCACAAATCACAGTTCATTTTCTGTTCCTTCCAATATTCTCTAATAGAAAGGATAACTAGCTAGCTACACCTATAGCATTTTTTAAAATTATTCTGCCATCAATGACATTTGCATTTGGACTTGGGGTGACATGATAGCAGTTTTTCAGTATATGGGGGAATGCCACAAAGAAGAGGGGGTCAGCTTATTTTGCAAAGCACCAGAAGGAAAGACAGAAGGGATGGAAACTAATCAAGGAGAGAAGCAATCTGGAATTAAGGATAAATTTCTTAACAATGAGAACAATTAACCAGTGGGACAGATTTCCTTCAGAAGTTGTAGGGGCTTCATCACTGGAGGGTTTTAAGAAAAGACTGGACAGCCACCTATCTGAAATGGTATGAGCAAGGGGTTGGATTAGAAGCTCTAATCTATTCTATATAGGATTCATTTTTACCAGCATGTCAACTGTATCATAAAATGCAAACTACGCTGCATCACATTTAGGTAAATAGGATTTACAGCAATTCCTAATATTTGTGAGAAATCATATGTGATATGTTACGGTCAGCATCTTTTGCTTTTTTAAAAATGCATTACAATAAATAACTAAATACTTAAGAGTCATGGAGAGTTCATTATTCTGTGTGGTAAGAGCTGTAGGGAAAACCATGTAAAAGAAAATAGCACATTAAAAATGGAAAAGGTGTTTTATCTATTCATTCATTTATTTATTAAGAAAAGGTTCTTAGGCATTAACGTTGTATTATGTGTCACTTAAGAAAGAACGATCCTGCATTATTAACTGTTTTAAAATCAGCTTCCAGATACCATCCCCAAACCAAATTTAGGTAACAATTGTCACTGCAAAAACGAAACAAAGAACAAGGGTGGTTCAGCAAGGGTGGCGAGAGCAACAAGCATCTACAGTGTTAACAAAACAACATTCTCACCTTCAGCCAGTGCTGCTCTGTTTTTGTTCCCAATCTAAAAATATAAAAAGAGGAAATGAAACCATGTCCAGTCAGTTTTCAACTAACACTTCATCTGTTTTTTCCCCCAAACAGAACGTATTTTTAGTCACACCCAAGTCCCCTTAGCAAATACACTAAGGTCTAACGGAAGCTTACAGCAAGTTCTATGTATCAAATATTATTAGCACATTTTCTATACTCAATGTATTCAATGTCCTAAATATAATTGCACATACAGTCAAAATATTAAAAACAGGAGTAGATTTTTGCAGATTTTTCTCCCTCGAAAGAATACCAGTCTGGCTGTGGAGGGGTGACCGTGTTATTAGTGCTTATCCGCCAGCATAATTCTGATTTGGAATGCATTTGGATGTAATCTAATCATGCAATTACCGAGCTTAAGCAGAAGGTCTTAATGCTGATACCATCAACACTTGGTTGGTCACATATCAGGATGTGAAACCAGCATATGAAATAAGGATGCAAATAAAGGCTAAGTCATTTCTCCTCTTTCTCCAGCTTCACTGTCTGCAATATGACAGAGACTCTGCCGACATGTAGGGCACCTGTTATTTTTCACACTGTTCAAGTTTAGTATACATCATGGAGACTTTAAATGGAACACGAAAAAGTATGGCTGAGAGGTATAAATCAGCTCATAACATGACAAGATAACTATTTATACAGATGTCCTAAGCACATGGAGAGGCGGCCATCTAAAACATCTCACTGCACATGATCTAATATATACTATATGAAGAACCACAGGGGTAGTTTATGTCTGGGAGAACTGATGTATAGCAAAAGTGGATTAAATAGACAAACCATTAGTACGTGCAGCTGGAACATCACATAGTAAGCTCTGAATTTCAGAGCCATACAATATGGCCAAGAATCTTATTATCTATCCTGCAAGGGAACTTGGACTGAAACCTGCTTGTTGGTCCTTCATATTTATTTCGTGACAAAAAGAGAATCCGAATCCATTCAAATTTTCCCTCAGTAATTGCAACGTATCGACACTAGAAAGAACGTTGAGGCAGTAATTGAGTATGCCAAACATTAAGATTTAAGGAAGAGGTATAAAAAGCACTGGATATTTCTTTAATCCAAGAGGAAATATTCCTATATATTAGCTGGTATGTTAAAAAGCCATAATTGCTTTTAAAGGGTTTAAGTACCATCCTATTTTTTAAAAAAGTTTCTATTTAGTTTCAATTTTCCTATTTAAGTTTAGGACCTGTTTTAAATGTAAGGCATTTAGAAAAGATTTATAGATTAACTTTAATCCTTACCATAGCTATCAAGAAAGAGATTGATGAGGTGGCCCCAAGAAGAGATTACTTTCAACTACCTCCAAACATTTGTTGTCCTACCTGCCATAAGAAAGGTATCTGGATGGAACATTCTATATATTATCAAGGAGTTCTCCTTGACAAAATGTACTATCAGGTTGACCGTATCTGGCTCTACCACCTCATGCAATTTCAGATCTGGCACTGACACTTGGAAAACCATGGTTGTCTTGATGGATGGACCATTCAGAATGATTTCCAAGGGGCTTTGATATCACTGACCATGCTGTTCTTTAAATCTCAGCCATGACAGGTCTTGTATATGTGCTTTACTTAACCCAAATGAGTTTTTTCAAGAGGCAACTGGACTTTCCGTTTTTTTTCTTCTTTGAAGATGTTTTGCTTCTCATCCAAGAAGCTTCTGCATGAACCGAAGAAGTTTCTTGAATGAGAAGTGAAACAGATTCAAAGAAAAAGCTGCCTCTTGAAAAAGCACCTTTGGGACAACCATGACTTGAATGACTGAGAATCTCCATATAGACGTGTTTTACTTAAATGTTAGATAAGCTGCCTGGTCTTGGTGACTCCAAACAGCCTGCCTTAGAGCCTTCCAGATATAGTCGCAATTCCAACATTAATCATAAACAGTGACCAGGGATATGGCCTTCTTCAATTTCCCAGTCCAGGATTCTCAGCCCTGAGATTTATTTGATGACAGTCTTCTGAAACAGTGAAGACTACCTGGTCTCCCTCCATCACACCTGTTATGGAGAGCACAGTGGGGATGAGAGGGAAGATGCAAATTTGGGATTGGACCTCGATAGAGATATTATATTTATTTATGCAAGCATTATGGTGTAGGCCTAGGAATATTCAGGTTGAAAAAGTCCAATGATAGACATGGAAACTCACTGAATGAAGTGAGTGGCATTAGGCTAGCTATTACACAGGATTGTTTTTGTGGGAAATACATATTTATGAACACATCGATCCGGAGCTTTGTTATCAGCTACAGAGGCCTTCAGGAAAGCCTTGCCAGCAGCAGAAGAAATGGGCTGACAAAACAGATGTCAGGATGTGCAAGGCCTGGCTACACCTGTCCAAAGGTAATTAGTAGGGCAGCTCCACCCCCCACATCCTCACCCTAGCTTAATTTTTACCCTTGTACTCTGGAGTGGGCGGGATCTTAATTAGGGCTTATTTTAGGGGGGTAGGGCTTATATTGGGCGCACATGTAAAAATCAAGTTAGGACTTACTTTCAGGATAGTTCCTATTTTCAGGGAAACAGGGTATCAGCCTTCTGAACTGAATCCCGGACACAGAACATCTGGTCTTATTTTTTTTTTTTGAATCTTTTCTATTTCAAAGTGAAGAGTAAGAGATACTCCAGATGGTTTCTCCTCCCGCCTATTATGCATCTCAGATCATTTTAAAGCATTTCAGAATCCAAACCACAATGGCTCATCATATATTAAGCAAGAAATCAGTTAAAATCTCCACTGCTGCTTGCAACTGGGAAACTGAGAACCGAGACCTGTTGGATAAATCCCTGCCCTCATGAGGATTGGTGGATGAATCCAATGTTGCTGACCCTTCATGAGGCCTCAGTGCGAATTATAGTCTCAATTATCTAAATCTGTCAACTGCGCACTCAGGTGCCTAGAATTCCTCATTTTAGCTTGCTCAGTTTTTAACTTAAAAGTCATTGGCAACGCAACATATGCTTTGCCACAGATAAGTGAACACACAAGAAACAAAGCTGCACACACCATCATATATTCCCCTACTCTATACAGCTGGCAGCCCAATTAGACATATTTGCTGAATTCAAAGACCACTAACCAACAGGCACACATCAAACGTCCACACATTTTTTATTTTATCAGAATGTTCCAGGAAATACTAAATCACATTCTGCTAGATCGTTGCTATACCTTTATAATAGAATCCCTTCACTGCACCTGTGAAAATTATAAATAATAACAATGCTCCTACAGACACACAGAAAATGTATTTCAGAAACCCCTGCTGTTTGGAGAAGTCAGCTTTCTCCAACATGGAAGAAAAAGTCATAACAGGTACTTAGCCCGTAAAAGTATTAATTAATTCAGTCTTCGAGTTAGTGTCTGCCAGGTATCTGGAGATGTGACAGTCCAAGAAAAAAAAAAATCAGAAAACTATCTTTTTTCCAAACTCTTCCTTTACTTTTAATTTTTATTAGTATTTTTTCTTTACATCAGAGGCAAAACACATCCCTGTACAGTACTGCTATCCAGTTTAATGTTCCAAATGGATTTCTTCAAAGCTACGTGAAAGACAAGTCACTGTGTGAGAAGAATAAAAATTCTATACATGGAAGACAATCTATAGAGAGCAGCTCCCAAATGCAAGGGCAGGAATCTATTTTTAGGGTTGTTTCCATCTGCTGACTTTTGATCCAGAAATTGGGGGATCTGCTCTTTCCCCGTGGAAGCAGGACAGATATTGGCAGCAGGATTTATATAACTCTACCTGTAGTGCAGGGCTGAGCAAGCTTTTGCTGACAAAGAGCCATATTTAACATCTTTTGTATGGCTGGAGCTCACAGTGAGTGGTTTCATGATGTCAGGTGGGTGGAAATAAGATTTTATGGCAATCGGTGAGAGGAGTTTTGAAGTGTCTCTTTATTAAACAATACCAAGCCAATTCCAGGACTGATCTCAAGAGTTTCTGAGCAGCTTTTTTCTTCAGAGCTGCAAATAAAGTCATGGTTTTTATGATACAACTTTGGTTCTAAGTATCTTCTAGGCCTGCAAAAAATAAACGAGGCTGTAGACTTCATGTGGCCTTGGGAGCCTCAGACTGCTCACATATATTATCAGTGATGCTTAAAAATAAGTAGTGCAGGCATCATATAGTGCGTTTTTCCTATAAAGGTAGGCCTCGACGTACGGCCACATTTTAGGCCAAAATCTATATTGCTAAGTGAGAAATTTGTTCAACGACTTTTGCCCCATTTTACAACATTTCTTTCTCTAGCTGTTAAGTGAATCACTGCAGTTGATAAAGTTAGTCACCTGGTTAAGTGAATCTGGCTTCCCCATTGACTTTCCTTGTTGAAAGGTTGCAAAAGGGGATCCTGTGACCTTGAGACACAGCAACGGTCATAAATATGAATCGGTTGCCGAACATCTGAATGTTGATCTCATGATCATGGGGATGCTGCCGAGGTCGTAACTGTGAAAAGCAGTCGTAAGTCACATTTTTCAGTGCCGTTGTAACTTTGAACGGTCACTAAATGAAAAGTGAATAGTTGTAAGTCAAGGATTACCTATACTCAGTAGTGGGATTCAAAAATTGTTACTACCGGTTCTGTAGGCGTGGCTTGGTGGGTGTGGCAGGGGAAGGATATACTGCAAAATCCCCACCCCACTAACCTGCTTTGCTTTCCAGCTCCGTTCTCCTGTGCAGGGCAACCAAAGAAGACCCAGCCAATCAGATGGGACTCAGGAGGCAGAGAATAGATGGGGGCAGAGCCAGTCAGAGGCGGTATTCCAAACTACTCAAAATCTCCGCAACCAGTTCTCCGGAACTGGTCAGAACCTGCTGGATACCACCTCTGCCTAGACTGCTCAAATGCCAAAGAGTTCTGATAAGCAAACAAGGAACTATGTGCAGGCATTGCAATAGGCTGAGGGAAAGGATGTCCCAGAGGCCGTGTCTTTATGGAAGTCCACTGCAAATTGACTGTTTTTGAGTCATTACCGTAATTCCGCCTCCATTAACTCTGCTTCGGGTTTTTTTTTTTTTTTAAAGCCTTAATTTGCAAAACATCTAGAAAAGTGTGTCACCTTTTAAGAATTTGAGATGGGTTATTGCAATGTTGCGACCTCTAATATTGGATGTAGGTTCAGGTAAATTAAGCGATGTTCTTGACATTTATTCCTGTTGCTTAGGAATAAATATTGTTCACTTTATTTATTGAATTTTTACCTGGCTTCCAGCAAAAGTAGTAGTTCACAGATTAAAAAAAAACAAATGAACAGAAAAAAATGATTAAAACAAAGAACAAAAGACAGCTCAAACCAGACAACCACCAAAGCCAACTTAGAATGTTGAGAAGTTTTGATCTTTACTTCATAGAATTATATTTTTAATGTGATTTATGGATGTCAAATATGCCTGGTAGCTTTGTAAGCTGCCTGTAAGACTCTAGTCATTTAAGATGCCTGTGCTGTGGCCCAACAGCGGCCAGTGAAGCTGGCAGCAGATTCAGACAGTGAGAAGGTTGGGGAGAAACATGGGCCAGCCCTGGAGTCTGGGGAAGGCTCTGACGAGTACTCTGTGTCAGAGGTAGAGAAGGGGCCAGGGCCATCTGACAGTTATCAGCTGCCTGTAGAGTCAGATATCAGTGAGGCAGAAGAACAGCTGGAGCCTGTTTCCAGTGTGTGCATGCACAGAGCTGCCAGAAGAAGGGAACAACTGAGGAACAAGGACAGACTTGGGAGTAAAGCCACAGGTGGACGATGAATGGCCCCTCCCCTAGGGAATAAAAGAGGCGCAAAAGAGGAGTGGGGTTTGGCAGGAGACAATTAGTTCATTCCGGCATGCTTGCCAAGTATTGCGGCATCTGAATGATATCGGCTTGACCATTCTCCAAGCCTGATAAAGGCTTGATAAAGCCTGATAAAGGCCTGACCATTCTCCAAGCCTGATAAAGGCTTGATAAAGCCTGATAAAGGCCTGACCATTCTCCAAGCCTGATAAAGACTGTTGGCCAGGACTTTGTTGGAGTGGAAATTCATTGTAGATTAAATAAAAGGGATTCACCGGGACGAAGAGTCGGCTTTGTGCTGTTGGGGAAGCCTAGGTCAGAATAGCTTGTAAGACCAGTAAGTAAATAAAATCTGTTAAAGAGATCCACTGGCCGCTTGCTTTTAAATGATCATTTTCAACTACAATCAATTGACAGCAAGTAATTTCTGAAAACAAGAAACACAACTGTTATTCATATGTAGAGAACTGAGTAAGTACCTTGGTTCCTATGGGTCCAATCAGAAAAATTTCACACGAAGCCACTCAAAGATACATTTGGTCCAAAAAGAGGACCCTTCCCCGAATTAGGTTTACAAATAATCCTCAACTTACCACAGTTCATTTAGTGACCGTCAGAGTTACAGCAGCACTGGAAAAAGTGACTTTATGACCGTTTTTCAAAGTTTAAACCTTTGCAGCATCCCCACAATCATGTGCTGAAAATTCAGAGGCTTGGCAACTGGTTCATTCTTATGACCGTTGCTGTGTTCCAAGGTCATGTAACAACTTTTTGCGACCTTCTGACAAGTAAAGTCAATGGCGCAGCCAGATTCACTTAGTAACTTATCAACTGCTGTGATTCACTTAACGACTGTGACAAGAAAGGTCATAAAGCGGGGCAAGACTCACTCAATGAATGTCTCACTGAACAACAGAAATTTTGGGCACAATTGTGGTCGTACGTTGAGGACTACCATATTTGAAAAGCAAGAACCAGCATGTGTATCCTCATCTGCCTTATCCTTACATATCCTGGGAGAGCCATTCTACAAATGCTTCTTTGCTACCCCGACAAGAGGCAGTCTTAACCTACCACATACACACAAGCCTATTTGGAGAAAAACACTAGGAACTGTTCGACCAAATCTTACATTTACTCATTTCTTTTCCCTTTGCCGTTGCTTCCTCTTTCTGCAAACCAAAGTAGCAGAGCTGAAAATTACCCTTTAAGGCAAATTTCCAGGGGCAATGCAAACCCCTAGGTTTTTTCTTCAGATGCAATAATGTAAAACAGCCAATGCTGTGCTGTGGCAAAGTCAGAAACCACAACAGTGAGGCGGAGGGGGAAATGGACATTGAAAACACTTGAGTCATATGTGGCCAGTGAGATCTTGCACTGCCATAAACTGCTTTGCCTGTGGGGGAAAACCCCACTATATCCTGTAGGTCTCCCAGAGTGGAAGGTAATATTCTCTTCAACTTTGGGGAAGTCACATTTCCAGATATATGCTCAGCTATTCATCAAGTGGCAACACTGCATTTGGTTTGCAGTATAAACAAGTATTCACTTATCAAAATTATCCTCAAGTTAGATCTAGTTATCTAATATTCCTAAACTAGAACAGAATGCAACCGTTCAGCCAATAATTAAACTATATATTAAAAGGAAGTCCTGCATAGGCAAACAACTCTAATTTAATCGTTCATGCATCTCAAAAAAAGAATTGGAAGGAGATAAGCTGGAAGAAGATTTCTATTGACAAGGCAAATAGAATTGTGTAGAATTGGTGTAGCCTGATTTTTTTTTCCTCCCCCTTTTCAAGAAGGAACAATCCTGCTTTCTAATGCAGCGGTCCTCAATGTTCCCAGGTCTCTGGACCAGCCCGGGAGGGATGGGTGGGAGGAAAGAGGGGATCATTTAATGTGTACATGCGCCACTTGCACAAATGAAGTTTTGTGTGCTTGCACCCTCGCCTGCTACTTGTGCGGCCCAGTTCCTAACGGGCCGTGGCCTGACACCAGGTTGCACATTGGGGGTTGGGAGCCCCTGTACTAATGGGAATGGAAGTCTATATACTAGGTTTAATCTGTAACTTTAATCAGTATTTGAAGTCTGTCACACAGGTTTTTTTTTTTTTAAAATTGATATGAACATCTTAAATATACGTACCAGGTAAACTATGTCTTGAAACTTCTGTAGACACTTACTCCTTGCACGGAAGATGCACCAGCTGTTGTATGAAGCCTGGAAAAAAAACAGAAACAGTAAAACTAAAACCATTCAGCTAAAGACCTGTCTGGTGTGTACTGTTGCTACTTCAAATAAAATATGTGAGGTGTATATGCAGATTTACAAAGTAAAATCCCCACAATTAATTGGTAGTGTAATGAGCAGACTCAATGGAGAACAGAGGTCTTCATTTCTATACTACACAAATGATAAACCCTCAAGTGATTTACATTAGGTAATGTTCTGTTTATTTTGTCAAGTGTCAAAACTGTGAAGATAATATGACCCTGATATAGATTCTGCTCTTGAAGAGTTTACGTATTTGACTGTCGTAATTACTTCTTTTCCACTACTTCTTTTTATCCAGAATGTTAAAAAGTAGTCCAGAGAGAAGGATTACTTCCTCTTTAGAGAAGTTAGGTGGAGTAGATTCACACAAGGTCACTGAACTTGAATGCTTCACAGGAAGGGAAGGGAAGTTATCTGAAATATTCATGGTCACAGTAGCTGACTCTTATTCCAATCTTTCATGGCAAATATTTTCAGGATGACAACTGTATCATGCAACCAAATCTAAAAGCAGAGATTTAAGACAATACACAGTATACTGCACAATTTCACAAGTCCCACTTCTTCCTCTACAATTGGCGTTCCCAGTTTGCCATGATAAATGCGCAAAGACAATAACAATTTTAAAAAACTAAAGAAAACTGGATCTTTAAAGAAAAAAAATAACACAAGCTTACCTTAAATTTATAATACAGGACACCAGGGACTTGCTATGTGAATGAGAAATCTGTATTTTCTGCCATGTTACCTTTACTACCCATACAATTCATTTAAGGCATTCACTTAATAAAATACTTAAAGTAGGAATGTCCAATCTCAGAACTTTCAGACTTGTGGACTTCAACTCCTAGAATTCTGCAGCTAGCAAGAATTATTGCAAGTTCACACATCTGGAATTGGTTCAATTTGGGAAACATTAAATTTACTCCAGTACTAATCAGAAACAAGTAACAAGCTGGCTGCTCTCAAGAGCTGTCAAAATCAACTCATGGTCAGAGAAAATGTATTCAATGCATTGGCGTGTTACTATAATGATTGCATTTACAAATAAATACATCTAGTTAACTTTTTCTTAAAGGATGTTTAAAGATGTGTTCTTGCTTGAATAACAGAGTTGGAAGGGACCTTGGAGGTCTTCTAGTCCAACCCCCTGCTTAGGCAAGAAACCCTACACCTACCCTGTTTCTCCAACAATACGGCCTCTCCCAATAGGAAGTCCCAGCATGTTTTATAGGCATGAAATGAAATTAAGCCCCTCCCCCCAAATTAAGGCCTATATTAAAACATGCAAAATGGTGGGGAATGGTGGTGGTGAGTCTTGCCGTTAGGAAGTACTTTTGTTGCACACCCGGATATGGTGCTGCCTGCATTGACCCCGATACAAAGTGCCCCACCAACGCCGAGGTCAACATCCAAGCTGTCACCGCCCGCCCGAAGATACAAGGGGGGGGGAATTAAGTGACCCCCGAAAAGACGGCTTAGCCATTTTTTCGGGGCTCAAAAAAAAATAAGACCTGGCCTTATTATATGAGAAACACGGTATTAATTTCACCTATAAAGTGATATTAACACTTGTGTTTATTTTCATGGTCACGATGTGCACTGAAGATGGTGTTTGATTTCGTTCTACAAGGTGCAGTGACAATAAAGTAAAGTAAAATTAAAATTAAATTAAATTAAATTACATCACTTCTGACAAATGGTTATCCAATTTCTTCTTAAAAATTCCCATGTTGGAGCATTCACAACTTCTGGAGGCAAGTTATTCCACTGGTTAATAATTCTAACTGTCAGGAAATTCCTCCTTAGTTCTGAGTTACTTCTCTCCTTGATTAGTTTCTACCAATTGCTTCTTGTCCCGCCCTCAGGTGCTTTGGAGCATAGCTTGACTTCCTCTTCTTTGTGGCAGCCCCTGAGATATTGGAACCCTGCTATCATGTCTCCCCTGGTCCTTTTTTTCATTAAAGAAGACATACCCAGTTCCTGCAACTGTTCTTCATATGTGTTAGCTTCCAGTCCCCTAATCATCTTTGTTGCTCTTCTCTGCATTCTTTCTAGAGTCTCAACATCCTTTCTTACATTGTGGTGACCAAAACTGGATGCAGTATTCCAAGCGTGGCCTTACCAAGGCATTATAAAGTGATATTAAACTTCATGTGATCTTGATTCTATCCTTCCATCCCGCTTAAAGATCAACATAATCCACCTTCCCCCCCACAAAAAGAAAAATTGTGATACAATATTTTATAATGCAGCATTTCACCGTAGAATCTCCCAATTCTAGAATTGTAAGGCTCCATTCTCAGTGTCATTCCTTGAGGGGAGATGAACACGTGGCCCCTCCAAATTCTGCTTCACTGCATCTTCACCGCAGTTACCAGCCCCCATTAACATGCCAGGGTCAATGATCTAAGCTTACCAATTTCTAGAGGGGCGAATATTCCCCACCCTGCCTTACGGGAACCAAGTGGTTGCCATTTGTTGGTAACCGAATCCCGCATTATTCCAGTAATGTTTGAATGATTGGAACACATGGGTGTATTACCCAAGTCAGCAAGGGCTGGGCTGGGGATACAGCCTATGAATAATAGCTGTGCAACTGCATTACTCAGCTAAAATTGTTAGCAATCCATCCCGATGAAAAGTAGCAACCGTGACAAGTGGAACGATCAATTAGGCCTTGTTTTCACCAGTGTTTAAGTCTGACACCGTTCAGTCCCGTTTGCTGGAGACTTTATTATGACATAAGCTTTCAGGAACCTGTGACCATTTTGCCAGCTGTTGCATCGGGTGTACTATGCTGAGAAAAGAGCTTATGTGCGCTAGGGGAATGCAAAACAGTTCAGGGGATCGCCGGCGGTTTCTATCAGAAGGCAAATATGACGGCACCAGATTGAGTTCTGTCTACCCTAAAATCCGTCCCTTTATATTTGGTCCTCAACTTAGAACCGTAATAGACTCTGGAATTTCCTTCGGTTGTTAAGTCAGGGTATCCATGTGCCCAACCTGATTACACAACATATTCTGGGACAGTCATTAAGCAAAATCCATGGTCTGCAAGGAGCATTTTTGTCAGGCACCAAAATAAACGCCAGTTTCCGCAAAAACCATCAAACAACCTGGTCACGTGACCAAGGGATGCCGCAAATGGCTTTAAACGCAGGCCAGGTGCTGAGAGCCGAAAAAGCATGTGACCGTGAAGGGGGGGAGGAGGAGGGGAAGAGTCACAACTTCAAACCCGATTGTATGTACCCTTTGGGGAAGAGTCTGCAGAAACCTGAAAGACTAAATGGTTGGTTGTAACTCGTAAGTCGAGGACTACCTGAAGAGTGTCCCCACCTGGTGGGATTCCACCCATCAAGATACTGCTTGAACAGTGGGTGGTTCTGCAGGACAAGGCATCTATTTGGGTGTCTCCGTAACTCCCAGAAGCAGACACTGGCAGACGAGGCAACTGATGCCCTTTCCATGGGGAACCTATTTAAGGGCAAAGATACTCCCAGGAAAAATAGGACTCCAGGGCCAGGCAACCTGAATTTGCAGTCTCAAAGGTGCTTTTTCAAGAGGCCCCTGGACTTCCTGGTTTTGCTTTGAAGACGTTTCGCTTCTCATCCAAGAAGCTTCTTCAGTTCAGTTCAGTTCCTGGATGAGAAGCGAAACGTCTTTCAAAGCAAAACCGGAAAGTCAAGTGGCCTCTTGAAAAAGCACCTTTGGGTGACTTGAGAATCTCCATGGACATCTGACTTTACAGTGGAGTGATGGAGAAACTGATGCCCCTGAGTTCCAAAACAAGCATTTGTGCTCATCAGCTACTGCGATTCAAGGTTGAAGCGTATAACCAACCTGTGCTCACAATATCCCTCCAATGGGGACTTCCTGATCACAGGAGGATGGAACAATCTTGAGACATGGGACAGCATTTGTCCGGAATGGTGAAGGATCTCCTGCTTGGGGAGGGGGTTGGACTAGAAGGCCTCCAAGGCCCCTTCCAACTCTTGTCATTTGTATTCATTGAGCAAATATTCCCTCCCAGCAGCAATTAAGTTCCAAATGGGATTCTTCCAACATTCCAAGCCCACCAATCTCAACTTGGGGCAGCAAACTAGAAAAGAGGCCCTGTTAGCTAGTAACCAACAGTGCAGAATGGCAGTTTTACATGCAAAATTTCTTGAAGTTTCACACCTGAAATGGTTCTAGATTAAATATTTTGCATACCCCCATGTTCAAATATAGATTTGGATATTGACATTTTTCCTCTTTGCATTTGATCAATATTTACAGAATATATTCAGCTCTCATTGTAGCTGTCAGACTGTGAAACATTCATCCATCCATCCATCCATCCATTTATCCATCCATCCAGGGGTGGGATTCAAATTTTTTAACAACCGGTTCTGTGGGCATGGCGTAGTTGGTGGGCGTGGCTTGGAGGTCATGTTATTGGCTGGATGTGGCCAACTCAATATCACTCATATTGAGGCATGCATCTCCTCACCTGGCCTCTCATGACTGTGGGGATGCTGCAACAGTCGTAAGTATGAAAAATGGTCATAAGTCACTTTTTTCAGTGCCATTGTAACTTTGAATGGTCATTCCACACAAGCAAAGTACCAGCAAAGGAGGGGAAAAAAACTCCAGAGATGTTCCTGAGACAGGAAGTCCAGTCCTGCAAAGAATGTAATAAGGGTTAATGGAGAGGCAGTTTCTGTAAGCAACTCCAGAATGTTTCCTTCCTGCCTTCTTTACAGGATTAGGCCAGTAATTTCTTCTAACAACTGGTTCTCCGGACTGCTTAGAATGTTAACAAGCGGTTCTAGCGAATAGGTCTGAACTGATAGAATCCCACCCCTGCATCCATCCATCCATCTTTTGTTTTGCCTGAAAAACGTATAACTGGGTTCTTAGTATCAATCTTTGTATCTTTTGTTCTATGTCTACAGCAGCAGCAGCTTTACAGCTTAAGTGCTTCTTAACAAACTATTTGGCATGCAAAAATCTATTAAAAATCTCTGAATGCACAAGCTTTTTGCAATGGAATATTTCCCATTATCCTAATGAAAGGCAGGAATGCAGAGTATTCAATATCCTTAAGAATTCCAGGTTATAATTCCTTGTTTAAAATGGCATTTCCACCCCTGAATATGTTAATTTTCTTCTGTTTAATATCTTTTCACAGTCATGTGGAGGCTTGGCGTACACGAGAGAGAAAAAGATAATAGCTTACTTCAAATGCACCTCAATTTTTGCAATCCATACTTCTGTTCTATATATTTTGTTCGTTTCAAAACCTATATATTCTTATATAGGATAAGACTGTGTTACTTTCTACATCCAGTACACAATTAACTGGGAGACCATGAGTTCTAGTCCTATATTGGGTATGAGGTGACCTTCGCTTGTTTACTGTGTCTCAACCTTAGGAAAGAATGAACACAAACACACACAAACACACACACACACACACACACACACCCATTCATATTGGGAATATGAGAATATCCTTAGTTTTTGAATATTTCTTCACAAAATGACATGAGATTTGCAGCTAACAGAAAAGCACCTTAGATATTTCAGTCCCCATCCCATTCCTAGTTCTTATCTAACAGCGAGTTAATGGAAGCCAAGCTGAAAAGCATAAACCCCACTGCGCAGTATTGATCCATAAAGATCAGTTTCAGCCAATCTCAAAATATCCCCGGATATCCAAAAGGTTTTGCAAGCAACACATCACACGGGTTTCTGAACATCTAAAGACTCACTTCCTACAGCAGCAATAGCACTTAAAACTTACATACTGCTTCACATTGCTCTGCAGAGTCAGCATATCACCCCCAACAATTTGGGTTCTCAGTTTTCTGACCTCGGAAGGATGGAAGGGTGAGTCAACCTTGAGCCCTGTCAGGATCGAACTCCTGGTAGTTGGTAGAATTAGCTTGCAATACTGCATTCTAACCACTGCGCCACAGTATCCATTTTGTCTCTTAGATATTAATTACTGTAAGTATAATTTAGAAAGGCATCTGACAATACAACGGTTTGCAATCTGATGAGAAAAGTTCATTTATGATAATAGGCACGCATCGACATGAATCTATAAGGTCAACTTTTCCAAGATGGGAACTTAAATGTCATATTATTTGTACCTGTACTTTTTATGAGGCAAACCCTGCCCTGGGGCCTGGATTCTTTGGAAGAAGATCTCAGGAGAAAATGCTTTGGGCATTGAAAATAAAAGCATTACTGATCTCTCCTGAAGGACTGCTCAAATTCATTATTGAGTTGGGCGGATCTTAACTCAATCAGTTTTCTGTCATTTGGAGCTTTGGAGCTTCAAACCAACTGTATAAACATGTATTAAACATTCTGGTAACCAAGCAGGTTTCTCAACATTGGTTGGAGTGTATGGAACACTCTCTCAATATCTTGCATTGGTTAACAGACCAGCTGCCAGATTTTACCAGTTGAAACTTGTGCAGTCTTGATAGTATGAATTACAGAAATTAGGCTGTGATATAATAGAAAATATCTGCCAAGGTTTGACCGATTTGGGAACGTTTGCAACTAGGGCAATAGCATCATTGTAAAAACTCAATACTATAATCATCTGGGAACCCAAACTCAGTTGAAAGTCAGCTGTAAATTTCTCTTTATTAAGCAGACCTACAGCTGTTTTCATAATTCTGTTGTTGGACTAGAAGACCTCCAAGGTCCCTTCCAACTCTCTTATTCTGGAACTGGATTCATACATTACACTAAAATATAAGCTTAGGGCTTGGTGTGATGCTTGAACCCCTAGCAAGGTGTGGTTTGCTTAACAAACCAAGCTGAACATTATTATGGCTTAGTTTACAAATCTGGATCAGCCAACCAGTTAGAAAGAAGTAAGATACTATAAGATGTGTAGTGTACATGCAGGATTGAGTAAGTTCTTTTGATCCAAGAATATTTTTTTTAAAGTAGATGAAACAAGGACCCAAACAAGTTCAATTTTTGGATTTTTTTTAAAAGCAGAGGAGGCATCATAGAATAGAATAGAACAGAACAGAATAGAATAGAATAGAATATAGAAGAGTGCAGAACAGAGTAGAGAAAAATAGAATAGGAATAGAATAGAATATAGAATAGATTGCAGAATAGAGAACAGAATAAGAATAGAATTGGAATAGAATACTTTGTGGACCCTTTTTGCCCCTTAAAATCATTGCAAAGAAGAGAAAAATAGAATTGAATTTTTACCATTCCTCACTCAGAGGATCACAGAATTACTACTAGTGGCATCTAAAGACATACAAGTTGTACATAACTTTTTTTTAATATGAGAAATTCTACCTTGTCGGGTTTTTTTCTTTTTAATTCGAGAGATCAGGTAAAAAGCTGCATAACTTAACTTTCTTGTAATTGGCTTGCCTTGGATATTGTCTTTGATTTCCATAGATAGCAAGGTTAATTTTCAAAGCTCTGTCTCATTTTGCTATCTCCTTAGGTCCGTCCCCCCCCAATATATATGGCCAAGGCTACATTCTACTGATGAAGCATTTTTAGAGCACCTATAAAAGCCTGATGCTGACTCAGTATGTGAGATAAGAGGACAGATGCTTACATTTCACTCGTGTGCCAAGAAATAATTGAGATGGTTTGCAGATGGAAAGTACAGCAGGACTTTACATAATGTTTTCAGTTATTTGAGCGTTAACTTTCATTCCATTTCTTAACTTCATTTTATTCACAAAATAGCTCCTGTTAGGTTTTGAACTATGTATTTAGAGCATTTTCATTTTTGTTTTCTTATGCATTTCCTACAAATGATAATGTACTGTTATTCCTGCTTTTACCACCGCCTATCCAGCCCCATCATATGTAAGGTAACTCAGAATAATAGAGTTGGAATGGACCTTAGAGGTCTTCTAGTCCAACCCCCTGCTCAGGCAGGGAACCCTATACCATTTCAGACAAACGATTGTCTAATCTCTTCTTAAATATCTCCAGCGATGGAGCATTCATAATTTCTGGAGGCAAGTGTTTCCACGGATTAATTGTTCTAATTTTCAGGAAATTCCTCCTTAATTCTAAGGGTGGTTCTCTTGATTAGCTTCCATCCATTGCTTTAGTACAATTGAAGAATTTGTACATCTTTTAATCACTAATACCAGCACAAATCTACAAGATGCAAGCTGACAAACATCCTTTGCAGCAACCAGTTTAAAGTGGGGGATAAAGTTTATTTATCAACTAAATATTTGAAGTTACACTTACCTTATAGAAAATTGAGCCCCACATTTATTGGACCTTTTCAGATAATTAACGTAATAAACCCAGTAACAGTGAAGCTTAATCTCCCTAGGCTATTGGGAAAAGTACATCGGTTTTTTCAGCATATAACCTTCTGTTTCACGTTAATTTTAATCTCATGTCTATCATAAAGCAACACATTTACTAGCATTTGCCACCGATCCCCAATCTCCTTTGTGATTCATAAACCATTGTTTTCCGTGACATGAATAATCACCTGATTGTTTACATAATCTGTGGAACTGGACTCTATATAAACAATGTACAAGTCTAACGTGTTCAGTCTGCAATTCCCATATTTATACTGATGTTAAATCTCTTGCCTTGAATCTGATCACATTCTTGAATATTCTTGGGTTTTCTCATCCCCCGTTATTTGTAACATTCAGCCTGGTGAACATTTCTGCAGGAGTTTTTAATTGCTCTTCATAAAGGTATCGGGAGGCAGTCTGGGGCAATGGTTACGGCATCAGGCTGGAAACTGGAGATTGTCAAGTTCTAGCCCCACCTTAGGCACAAAGCCAGTTGGTGACCTTGGACCAGTCAATCTTAGCTCTAGGAAGCAGGCAATAAAACTGTTTCCAAAATCTTCCCAAGTAAAGACTGCCTCTAAAGCACCCAAGTGATAAATATTTGCAAAGAGAAGTAGAATGACTGGCAAAAGAAAGCAAAGATTGTGCAATACAGGTACAATCTTACAACAGTTCATTTAGTGACCGGGTCAAAGTTACGATAGCACTGAAAAAAGTGACTTTTTCACACTTACCATCGTTGCCGTATCCCCATGATCACATGGTTAAAGTTACAACGCTTGGCAACTGACTCGTATTTATGATGGTTGCAGTGTCTCGGGATTATCTAATCCCCCTTTTGCGACCTTCTGACAAAGAAAGTCCATGGGGAAGCCAGATTCACTTCACAGCCATGTTACTAACTTAACAACTGCAGCAATTCACTTAACTGGGGCAAGAAAAGTTGTTAAAATGGGACTGTCTCACTCAGAGAAATGTTGGGCTCGATTATGGTCATAAGGCGAGGACTACCTGTAATAATAGGTGCCTTGAGTGCAATTCCAAAACTTTGGAGCACTATTTGAACAATTGATAAAATCCCTATCATTCAATTGCCGCCTGCCTGGCTCTACTCAAGGTAAGGTTTGTGCTCGGCCGAAGGGTGGGGACCAGCGGATGGGCAGGCCCATGTGGGCGGTGCAGCCTTGTGTTCCCACGTAGCCTGGATTGCTTTGGACGGGGGTGCTTTGGAGGGGACATTTCTTTGCGCACCACCAAAATTTTATCGTGGACCACCAGTGGTCTCCGGCCTACCGGTTGGCGACCACTGATCTAATGTATGCCATACTCTGCACTTCTTTGCCTCTTAATGAGTCACTTATGATTAAGTATCAGTGTAATGACTCTTTTAATATTACATGTAATCCTTGTTTTATCAGTTGTCTCATTTAGCAACCATTTGCATTTTGGGTGATGAAAAAGTACTTTTGCAGGAAGTTCTTGAATTTACAACCTATGCAGGTTCTATAAAGCATACAAAAGCTGAATTAAGATGGTAATAAGCAGCTTAATATTCCTCAATTACTGCTTTGCTTAACAACCAAGTTACTGGTCCCAAATGTGGTTGCTAAATTTTCAATTCAATGTATAGAATGTGAAGGATGTATGTTTGTGTTTATTTTCAGTCATAATGTACACTGAAGATGGTATTTAATTTCATTGTATGAGGTGCAACAACAATAAAGTAAACTAAACTAAATGAGGACGACACATAGTCCTCAACTTACAACTATAACTGTCAGTCATTTCCGCTGTATGTCATGATGTTCGTAAAGTGTGTCATTCCATTACCCTGCTTCATTTTACAACCTCCTTGGTGGTGGCTACTAAGTAAACACTGTCACTAAACGAATCCTTTGTTTGCACAGGACAGATTTTTTTTCTGGAAACTGGAAGCAAATACCAGTTTCTGGATGAAATATTGTGATTGTGGGACACCGCAAATGGCCATAAATGCTGGCTGGCTGGTGAGTGCCCAAAATATGGCAGGCAAGAGGACTTAAGGTCTGTGGTAACTTCAAATGATTGCTAAGTGACTGGTTATACATGGACAACTACCTATACCTGCATGTGAACATCTATATGCTTTAATCCAGGTGTGTCCAAGATTAAGATCTATGGACTCCGACTCCCAGAATTCCCCAGCCAGCCATAAGTCTTAAAAGTTACCAAAGTTGAACACTTCTGCTTTAATGATTGAGCAAATAATTTTGGACCGAGGGAAAAGCAACATAGAAATACCATAAGTATATTGTAACACTGCTCCTGATTGGAATCAGCTATGACTAGAGGGTGAATCCACATTGAATTTGTTCTTTTAAAAACTTAGTGCCAGACAATGAAAGGTTCTGTCCAAGGTTCAGCTGTTAAAATCTTCAGCAAATGCAAGATAATGCTCTCTCATATGGATTAGGCTGTCAAGGTTGCAGGAATGTCTGCCAGTGCCAGCAGCTATTTCGTGATTAGCTCTCTGGATATCTATTACTGTTGGCATCTTTGTGTTTGGGTATCCCGCTGAACTCATGGTGGCCGCCTCCCCTAAGACTTCTCTAGGTGTACATCGGTGCTGTAATTTTTTTTAAAAAAAGGACAAGTCCTGAAAACATGGCACATCGAAAGCTCCGCTCAGGAGCTTTGCCTGTAGATGAATAAATGCAAACTCAAAAAGCTGGTTTTGTCTCATCAAAACAAAAGCCTGAAACCGTTTCACATGGTTTGTCCATCATGGGAAACAGTGTAAGTTTTCCGCTCCTTTCTTTTCACTCGGAGGTTGGACACTAAACAGGTGAACAGAGGCATTAGGTAGCCCAAGTATCTGGTGTTCAGTACAACATGGAAGAATAGGAGGAGATTCCTTTCTTCTCTTTTAGTCAGAATAAAGCTGGAAGGGACCTTGGAGGTCTTCTAGTCCAACCCTCTACTCAAGCAGGAGACCCTGGCCTATACCATTCCAGACAGGTGGCCGTCCAGTCTCTTCTTAAAGACCTCCAGTGATGAAGCACCCACAACTTTTGAAGGCAAGCTGTCCCACTGGCGAATTGTTTCTTGTCTTTCCTTCTAAGGCTTTGGAAAATAGGCTGACACCCCGCCCCCTTTGTGGCAACCCCTGAGACATTCGAACACTGCTATTAGGTCACTCCTAGTCCTTTCTTTTCTCTAGACAAGCCAAACCCAATTCTGCAACCATTCTTCATATGCTTTTAGTCTCCAGGCTTTCATCAACTTAGTTGCTCTTCTCTGCACTTTTTCCAAAGTTTCAACATCTTTTTTTTTTTGTAACGTGATCAAAACTGGATGCAGCGTTCCAGGTGTGGCCTTACTCAGGTTTTATAAAGTCGTAGTAATACTTCACAAGATGTTGATTCTATGCCTCTGATTATGCAAACCAAATTTCCTCCTTTCATGCTACCTTTCGTGAATTAAGTACCCCGATATAAATCTACTTCGCCCTGGGGGTATGCCAATTGAGGGGAATGTGAGGAAAAGTTACTAATAGGCTGGCTCTGTAGCTTTGACCTCCTCCAAGACAACAAACAACCCTTTCAAATTAATTACCTCCTCCAAGGCAAAAGGATATCTTGGCAGAAAATAAATTCCACTGTCCATTAAGGGATTGCTTTAAAATTTACTCTCCAGGTCAGAGATTGGGGCTGAACAGCATTGTTCTTGGCTGTGGGTGAAGGTATAGGTGGCCCTCAACTTTCATCCATCCATTTAATGATGGTTCAAATAGCCTTAGAAGATCCATTCTCCAATTAGTCTTAAGATCCATTCTCAAATTTGCAACCATCACGCTATCCACACAGTGAACAGCAATGGTAAAAATGATCATAAAATCTGCGCTGGTCACATGATGACTTGCTTAATGTTTGCAGTGCTTCATGGCCGAAATTCTGGTGGTGACAATTCAGGCACTTAGCAACCAACTCACATTTATGACGGGTTGCCATGTCTTTCTGTCACATGATCATGATTTGCAACCTTCCCAGCCAGTTTCTAAGAAGCAGACTCAATTGGGGAATCCCAATTTGCTTAATGACCACATGATTCACTTAACAACCATGGTAAAAAATTACAAAAATCAGTACCAGTCACATGATGACTTGCTTAATGACTGCGGTGCTTCATGACCAAAATTCTGGTCCCAGCTGGGGTTGTAAGTTGAGGACTACTTGTAGGTAACCCATGGCAGTTGCTTGTAGAAAGTTGAGGAGCCATGGGTGAATGATAGATGAATCTCAGTGCAAGTTAGATGGGTCTGGAGTGGAATTATTATTATTATTACCTTTAATGTCAGAGTACAACATGTGTACAATGAGATTGGCTAAGCCTCCCTTCATGCACCCCCTCAACACAACTCACTATGAGGACAGAAGTCCCTAACCCAGTCCCAATCTTATTACACAGAATGAGCCTTCCCTCTTACCCTCCTCCCCTCAGGTAATGCAGAATGTAGTATTCTGAGTGCAAAATGGGCGGCTGGAAAAGTTCTAAGCTCAAAATGGAGATTTTTGGAGTTTGCAACATTCTCGTTTCCAATTTGAACCCCGACCCTAAACTGACAAATTTTTCACAAGTGGTCTTGTGGTCAAAGCAAGACACTTCTCAAAGGTCTATCCTAGTTTTGAGCCTGTATTTGCATGCTCATGTTGGAAGATCTCGCCGGTCTCTAGCCTGTGCTGTGCTTCTAACCAAGGTATATTTATTCCATAGGAAATATATTTTACAATCATAGCACCAGTGATCTTAATGAAACTGACACATCATGCGGTGTGCAAATAAAAATAAACAACTTTTAAGTGAAAGAGAAGTTTGTAAAAAAATAAAATAATATGTTCGACTGTGGCTTTCAAGACTGGAAAAGGCTACCTACCAATGTAGTGAGTAATCATCTCAAATGCGGCTGAACGTTTTTCAGGCGAGCACGAAATTTCATTGAGTAACAACTACACACCCCAGTCGGTTTGTTTCAAGATTTGACTTCGTTCAGTTAGTGCTTCCTTCCTTCTACTGGGTTGAGTCATATCCTCAGGTTTAGTTTCTTTTTAGAAAAAGGGAAACAGTAACACTAAGAGGCCACAGCTACAAACCTAGGAAGAAGCTTCTTTCCAGAGTATGGAGATAGATTAGATTAGATTAGATTAGATAGAATTATCCTTCATTTTATATTAAAATTAATGTAACATTGATAAATCAAAATTAATGTAAATGTTATTAAGGAAAGATGACAATTGTACCCCCAAATGGAAAGCACTAAACTAGGAGTAAGTAAGACACCAAAATTATATTTCTAGAACAAAGTTTTGCCAGGACAAGAACCTGTCTGTCAGTAGGTTCTCATCCACAAATTCTGCATGAATCTGACTATAAATCTGGCTTATGGGAAATATTTTAAGTTATGCAAACTTTGAACTAAATTGTCTCTTTCACAAATCCTTAATGTATTAGATTCAGTATTATCTGCCATAGGCTAAATAAATAAATAAGCATAATTTGCAAAGCAAGAACACGTTTTGAAAATAAATTCTAATACATTTTTGTGATTATCTAAAAATGTGAAAAGTTACAAAATCATCACCAGTAAGACTATATGGATTCATGTTCTACACTAAACCTTAACATTGCCTTAATGTGATGTTTAATCCCAGGTCTTTGTTTCGTAAGCCGTAATTTATGATCTAGTCCAGGATTACAAGAAAAAAATAACTGAAAGCTTTGTCAAAAATTATTTTTGAAGTTAATTTGTTTCTTTCACAATAGGTATGTGGAAATATACTTATTTTTCAGACAGATATTACTGAAAATAGAAAATACATTGTAATTATGTTAAACCCTGCATTTTAGCTATGCTACTTGTATGCATTTTAGAAAACTATCTGAATACAAGCTCACATTGTAACCTTCCATCCATCCATCCATCCATCCTCTCTTTACTTTCCTTTTTTCTAGTAGCAACGATGCGTTTTATCTGTCCAAGTATTTAAATAACTAGAAACTCATTACAATAAAAAGGGAAAATAAGTTTGAACTATTCAAATATGTATTTTCTATTTTAGAAATTTACTGTTGTTGCATTTTCTTGACAGCATGATACAGTTGGCAAACTCCTGTTTATATGGTAGAAGTTTTGGGGCCCCTTTTGGTATTATGGTATTGAAGATGAGATGGTAGAGAGAACTCTACATTTCTTTCAAAACAATATTGATCCAGGAATCCCAAAAGTGCTTTTTCAAAAGGCAATCAGACTTCAATTTTCCCCTGAAGATATTTCGCTTGTCATTCCAAGAAGCTTCTTCAGTTCTTACTGAAGATCAGTCAGAACTGAAGAAGCTTCTTGGATGAGAAGCGAAACATCTTCAAGGAAAAAACAAATTCTGGTTGCATCTTTTGAAAAAGCACCAGTGGGACAACAATGATCTGGATGACTGAAAATCTCCATACATTAATCCAGGAAAGCAGCTCTCTAAGCAATGAGCTTTCTATGCTCAATTGCATCATCTGTTGTCTTTTTTACACCTCTCAAAAAACCATTTGACATATAAAGAAAAGAGTGGGCAAGAATAACAGTTCAGTACAATTAAAAAAATACTGCTAAAAGGAAAAATCACTAAAACTACAATTTTATTGTAGGACTGTAAGGATTCTATATTTCAAAATAAATGCAAACATTTTTTGACCAAATACGTTTTCCCCAAGTTCAAAAAGCATGCCCGGATTATAATTTTGCCTATATTATTGTGATTTTACGATGAATAGAGAGAAATCAAAAGCCTCACAAAGCTCTGAAATCCTATTACGGACTTGCCCTCCTGGGCAAAATTTTGAAGAAAACATAGCACAATATCCCCTTACTGAGACAGAACCTCAAAAGTTATTTTGGTTGCATATTCTTACCTGAAATTGGCTCTCTAAATAAAACTAAGTCCTTTTTAAGAAACAAGGCTCTGCAGAAACTACAGTCATAAGATGCAGCACCAGTCATCAAAACTGCATCTCCAGATGACCAGACATTTCCACTGATCGACAAAGCTGTTAAAAAGCACGTAGTCCTTATAGCAAAATGGAACCATTGTCTTCAGCATGGGATAAGCATGTTCCATCTTTTGAGCTCCTAAAAGCAACTTTCTGGACAAATTAAATAGTCTTCGGGTTGTGATGGCAATGGGGACAAGAATTCCTGCCACTAAGCAATGCATTGCAAAGCATAACGCCATATGACCAGATCGGTTAGCGATGATGGCAATCCCAACAGTCATGGTTGCCATTGTAACCCAAGATGCACAGGTTGTAACGTGGGAAGCAGTGGGAATAGCAATAGCACTTAGACTTATATACTGCTTCGTAGTGCTTTGCAGCTCCCTCTAAGCATTTTACAGAGTCAGCATATTGCCCCCCCAAAACTGGGTCCTCATTTTACCAGAATCCCAGTTAAAGGACATGGGGGTGCCATCGGAGAGTGGAGGGGTATTATTGGGGGGGGGGGTAGGGGAGGTTGGGGGAGACCAAGGCAGGTTCTGGGAATCCCAATATTCCTCCATTGACTTTCCTTGTGGGAAACTGGCAGGGAATGTCACAGTGATAATCACCGTCCTGCATCCAAGCACCAAGGTCATGATCGCTTGATCGTGGAGTTGCAGCAATGGCTGAAATTTCAAGGACTGGTCCTTATGTCCATTTTTACGCACCGCCATAACTTTGAACAGTCACTGAACGAATGGACATAACCCAAGGACTAACTTATATAGTAATGGGATACAGAATGCTAACTTAGATGAGCTTTATTCTTTTGAACCAATAAGGCAGTCTACAACACCACTCATACCTTCCCACTTTTTAAAATGTGATTTTCCCCCTCAAGCCTACAGACTAAATATGATCATGTAGAACTATATTTATCAGTGTCTTGAGTTATACAGTAAGCCAATCCAAATGCATTGGGAAAATACAGTTGTCCATTTGGAACAGGGGTGTCAAACAATTTCGTTGAGGGCCACATCGGGGTTCTGCTTGACCTTGGAGAGGCAGGGGGGGCATGGCCAACTCGACATCACTCATGTCGCGGGTGCCTGTGGTGGCCCGAGCACTCTGCCAGTGCAAACGGGCACCCAAGCTCCATTTTCGGCTGCCTCAGCTTCCTGCAATCCTCTGCCAGCAAAAATGGAGCTCAGGAGGCCTCCCGAGCTCCATTTTCACTGGCGGACAGTCGCAGCCGAAAATGGAGTTTGGGAGCCCATTTTTGTTGGCAAAGGACCACAGGCTGGTCCTTCGCTGTTTCCAGGGCAGCCCTGCGAGTCAGATCTAAGCACTCCACGGGCTGGATTCAGCCCACGGGCCTTAGGTTTAACACCCCTAATTTAGAACATGGTTAAACAAACCATCTTGCACTGTCTCAGTTGTCCCAAAGGTGCTTTTTTTCAGGAGGCAACTGGACTTACTGTTTTTTCTTTGAAGATGTTTCGCTTCTCATCCAAGAAGCTTCTTCAGCTCTGGCTGGATGGTAGGGAATGGGAGGATTTATATTCCTTGCAGACAGCTGATCATTTGATTTGAAAGAGGCGTCAAAGAAGCCACCTGTGTCAAAATTGAACAGCTATCTCTACACAGAGGATGAGGGATACAACACCATTATCTCCAATCTACAACACAGTCCTTTCAACAGTTCTAAGAAGGCTCCACACCCATTTGCACCATTCGGGTGCCCCTGAGATGACCCAGATCAACCTCCAGGTGGCCTCAATAACTAATGCAAATGACGAGCTATCTGCAAGGAGTATAGATGCTTCCATTCCCCACCATCTAGTCAGTGCTGAGGGAGCTTCTTGGAAGAGAAGCAAAACGTCTTCAAAGAAAAAGCAGAAAGGCCAGTAGCTTCTTGAAAAAGCACCTTTGGGACAGCCATGACCTGGATGACTGAGAATCTCCATACACTGTCTAGGTTAACTCAAAATGTTAAAATAATGGGATGATTCCCACTATACGCTAAAAACATAAATTCCATTAACCCAGCCTAGTATTCTGTAAATTTCAATCCTGCTCTTATTTACTGCGGTCAATGGAACCCTTTATAAATGTCATTCATCTTCATTAGCAACATCCCTATATTTAGGATGTTTTTTCTACCAATCTCATTAACAAGGCAATACAATGTCCCAGTTCCTATTTGATAAATATAGCCTTTAATACCATTTTTTTCAACTGCCAACTGCCTACGCTTGCTTAAAACCAACAGGAGGGACGGCAAACCTTTCAGAATCAGATTCCTTCCCTCACTTCAGCTGAAATCTTCCAAGATAATAAGGGTATCACAGTCAGCTTGCAATAGAAATGGGTGTGAAGCTACCCCTGGTGAACGTGGGAGTTCTGCCTTAATGTTGCAGTAGAAATTCGCTTCAGCTGGAAGGGGAAGAATTTAGGAATCTAGTGCTGTCCACAGGGGAGCAACTCTTTGGTGACTTGTCTGTGGAGATTCTCAGTCATCCAGGTCATGGCTGTCCCAAAGGTGCTTTTTTCAGGAGGCAACTGGACTTGTTTTTTCTTTGAAGATATTTCGCTTCTCCTCCAAGAAGCTTCTTCAGCTCTGACAAGATAGCAGGGAATGGAAGGATTTATATTCCTTACAGGCAGCTAGTCAATTGCATCCTTTTTAGAGGGTCGTTCACCTGAGTAGTGCTCCTGTTTCCTGTAGTCTGCTGTTTTTCCCCTCTGGAAATCCATTCCTTTTTTCCACACCATTCCAAGGGTGTTCATCCCAAATTGTATAGCTAAAAGTCTATGGAGATTGTCAGCCATCCAGGTCATGGCTGTCCCAAAGAATGCAAATGACCAGCTGTCCGCAAGGCATATAAATCCTTCCATTCCCCATAGTAATGGGATCCTACTTTAGTTGATACCGGTTCGGTGGGTGATCGCGCATGCGTGTGCCCCTAACGCGCGCACCCCTAACAAGCCAATCAGCTGACAGGATGAAGAAATGAAAAGCTAGGAGCGACCCTCCCACGTGCTTTTCCATCTTTTATCCTCTTAGCCGATCGGAGCCTTTTTTTTTTTTTAACTGCCGGTTCAGCCAAACCGGTCCAAACCAATAGCACACCATTACTGATTCCCTGCTATCCTGTCAGAACTGAAGAAGCTTCTTGGATGAGAAGCGAAACCTCTTCAAAAGAAAAAAAAAAGCAAGAAAGTCCAGCTGCCTCCTGAAAAAAGCACCGGTGATTTCCAAATCCATTCCAATCTCCACTTTACAAGAGCTATTTCACTCTGACTCAGCAAGGCCTTTTATGTACACAGGAAGCTGCCTCAGAAGCAGCTACTTCTCTTATTTCCTAAACAAATCACTCAGCTGCCTCCACAAGCATGGAAGGAAATGCCAAAAACTGGACTTGGCAATTTCTGCCTTCAAAAAATGCCCTGTGCTACTGAAAAAGGAGCAATTTAAATACAATACGAGCCCTGAGGCAGATAATCTTTTTACCAGCTCAAGGGAGCTCATAGAGAAAAAAGCTTATCGTCAACTACAGCACTGTATGACCATAGCAATGTTTCTGTTGCTAAGTGGGACGCTTGTCGAGTGAACTTTGCCCCATTTTATGACCTTTCTTGCCACAGTTGCTAAGTGA
The DNA here is from genome assembly GCF_049901715.1 of Pseudonaja textilis. Lineage (NCBI taxonomy): Eukaryota > Metazoa > Chordata > Lepidosauria > Squamata > Elapidae > Pseudonaja > Pseudonaja textilis. The sequence goes on from NC_141992.1 coordinate 189,430,410, forward strand.
GTCACTGCAGTTGTTCAGTTAGGAACACGGTCGTTAAGTGAAGCTGGATTCCCCATTGAGTGTGCTTGCCAGAAGGTCTCAAAAGGGGGATCACATGGCTCTGCGATCCGCATAAGTATGAGTCAGTTTCCAAGTGTCTGAATTTTGATCACGTGACCGTAGGGAGGCTGCAATGGTTGCAAGGTCGCAACTGCTTGTTTTTCAGTGCCACCGTAAGTTCGAACGGTCACGAAATGAACTGTTGTAAGTCGAGGACTAACTGTACTACTGTACATCCATGTGCAACATCAATGAGAGATATATGAGGGTGACTTCTTTTCCCAGTTGTTAGTGGTAGGGTTTGTGGGTTGTAGTGCTAGAATGATGGGTTAGATAGTTCTTTACTGTGTCTGAACAAGGTAAACAGGCGGTCCTCGATTTGCGACCACAACTGACCCTAAAATTTCTGTTGCTAAGCGAGGCATTTGTGAAGCCAGTTTTGCTTCATTTTATGACCTTCCCTTGCAAGCTGTTAAGTGAATCACTGAGGTCGTTAAGCTAGTAACATGCTTGTTAAGTGAATCTGGCTTCCCCGTTGGTTTTTGCTTGTCGGAAAAGGGGATCACATGATCCCCAGAATGCTGTGACCATCATAAATATGAGCCAATTGCCCAGCGGCAATGACCAAAAGTGTGAAAAATGCCCATTTTTTCAGTAACAGGCACGGTTGTAAGTCAAGGACTTCCTATGGTTTTCATATTTTTTTTTCACTGATAAGGAACCCCGTACATATATTCAAGCATCGGCTGAGCCTGATAATGAGATATAGTCTTTGTACTTTGAAGGCTGTTCCTGTGACTCCCAAGAAATCTTTGCAGGAAAAAAACCCACAAATATAAAATTCTATAGAAGGCAGCAATGGCAAAGGGGTTCTGCAACCTCACCTGGAATCCGTACAGATGCAAGGGACTGGACTGGAGGCCATCCTTACAAGGATGGATGGAGGGATGGATAGATGGAAGGACGGACAGACAGGATAGATAGATAGATAGATAGATAGATAGATAGAGAGAGAGAGAGAGAGAGAGAGAGAGAGAGAGAGAGAGAGAGAGAGAGAGAGAGATAAAAAAACTTTGCCACCTGTTTCCTGTTTTGTGCTTTTGTCTTGATGCACATAAAATTAAGCTGTATTTGGAAGCCACCAAAAAAGAGCCCCTTGCCACGTATCCAGATCAAAACTGATTTTTCCCATTGTAAAACATCTGGCTCATTCCAGTTGTTTGCAGTGCAAAATACAGCAGCAAGGAAGGAAGCGCAAGGCAACAGCAGCTTGACTCAATTCAGCTATTACCTATTAATGACAAAATTGTAAAAAACAAACAAACCCAGAGATATTTTACAGTTCCAAGACCAGAACACATCAGGAGGCTCCACCAGCAGCAAGGATCCTGTAGATCTCAAGCAGAACCAATACACACAATCTCCTTCACAATTTCTCTTACTATAGGTCAGGGGCCGGCAACCTTGAACACTCAAAGAGCCACAAACGTCCTAACCAGAAGCCGCCCCCCTCCCCTGGGTTCAATTCTGGAGCTGACCGGAAGTCCGGTTCCTCCACCATAGTCTCCACCTCGCGCGGCATCCTTTTTCCTCTACCTGTCCTAACCGAAAGCCCTATCAATTGTGGAGCCGACCGGAAAACCCACCCCTTGCCACAGAGTCTCCTCCTGGTGCACCATGCTTTTCCTCCCCCAACTGGAAGCTCCTCTCAAAATTGTGGTGCCAACCAGTGACAGGGAGCTGCAGCAGAGGGATGAAAGAGCCATATGTGGCTCCAGAGCCACAGGTTGCCGACCCCTGCTATAGGTAGTCCTCGACTTATAAGTTTGCTTAGTGACTGTTTGATGTTACAGTGGCACTGAAAAAAGTGACTTACAACCGTTTTTCACACTTACAACCAATGCATCATCCCCACGATCCTGTGATCAAGTCAGATGCTTGGCAACTGACTCATATTTATGACGGTTGCAGTGTCCCCGGGATCATCTTTTGCAACCTTCTGGCAAATAAAGTCAATGGGGAAGTCAGATTCACTGAACAACCAGGTCACTAACTTAAAATTTGCATTGATTTATTTAACAACTGTTGTAAAATGGGGTAAAACCCGCTAACAACTGTCTGGCTTAGTAACAGAAATGTTGGGCTCAAGTGTGGTCATAAGGTGAGGACTATCTATATTAGGTCCTTAATATAATTTTGCTACCATGGAAAACTGTTACGTCTGATCACTTCAGCACCAGGTTTTTGACAAAGCTCTCGTTAAACTTGAGTATAAATTAGACTCAGGGATATAATCTCATAAGCTGGGGGCAAAAAAGAAGTAAAATCTGTGTGATTATTAAGGCATTTAAGAGTTGCCAACCTATGCAGCAAATAAATGCTGTGGGATTGAATAAATACATTTCTCATTCAGTCATACAGGAATAAAAGAGTCACAGTAACCAATTTACAGTCAAAACTTTCCCAGCTCCTGTAAGAATTGCAAATATTTATAATTCAAGTTCAAGGTGCTTGTAATGGTATTCTAAAAATTCAAAAACCGGATTCTGAACGTACCTTTCAGGCAGCATACATTAATTCAGGAACCTGTGTGTGGATCTTAGTGCACATTAAATAGACACATGCAATGAATAGGACCCTGAGAAACATATTCGCACAACATCTCACTGTGAGAGTGCGAGGATTGTGGTAGTAAATCATGCGTTTAGCAGGAAATACAATGCAGGAAGTAGAGAGCTACTTACTGAAGATGTCTACCACCAGTGAACATTAAGTGCAATATGCACATGTAAATCTGTGCATGTATGCAATTGTGAGCTGATTAATAGATGCAGTGCTTGCATTTAAAATTTGGTCTCATAAACCAACAAGTAAATGATAGTTTCCCCTTAGCAATCACAACTGGGATCAACAATTTGGTCACTAAGCGAAGCATGCAACTGCGTTATAGAACTTATTTCAGCATTTCCTTGCCTTATAGAACTGCAAAGGTTGCAAATGCCAGAGCTGGTTGTAAAGTTAGTGTTCCAATACCATCATAATGGTGAAAGATTGCAGTCATTAAACAATTGTATTGCCAGATTGCACAGGACTTGGTCAATGACAATGAGTCTATAAGTGCTTAGTGGATTTCATTCTTGAGACTTAATCTTTTTCTTAAACTGTTCCTAGCATAAATAACATTCTGATTTACAAATGTGGCTCTTGGTTGAAAGCATTTTTCAGAAAGCAAATTCAACATCCTTGTGTAACTCACAAGGTCCTCTGAAATTGATCTGTCTGTGATAAAATGAGGATCTTAGCACAAATTCAAAAAAAGCTGGAGAGTTTTCTACAAGGACTACAAATGAAGCTAGACAGTTGCATATGCTTTGTATACTAAAAAACACATTTTTTTCAGACAGAAAACATGTTGCAAACACACACAAACAGGTACATAGATTATGATATTCAAAGGAAATTCACTACATATATAGAATTTCCCCACCTGTGAAATTTAATGCAGGATAGGGATACATTAATGCAAAAGTAAATATACAAAAGTAATTTTAAAATTGCTAGAAGGGCTGGTTCTACACCTGTCAGGCATAGAAAAATAGAATCCTTGTGCAGGGTATTCATAAAATAGTTTATTGATGCCATTTATAAAACAATATACTGCAATTAGATCTCCACATTATTTTACTCATCTACTAGGTCAACATAATCAAAAGAGGTAGGCAAAGGAATATTACTGCTATTTACTAATCATTAAAAAATAAGCATGTCCCTGGGAATCATTAAAGCACCTGGAATAGCTACTCAAAATGGCTTAATAGATAAAAAAATGGAGTATATTAATTTCCACTAAAAGAAGACTTGACAATAACAGTACTTCAATCAGCTAATTTTTATGCATAAAGTACCACTGTCTCTGATGTTTCTTATAATGATTTCAGTGTAATAATAATAATAGCAGTACACACATTTGGGGCTTTGTAAGCATGATATAATATTAAAGCCTTTCCATTTTTATTTTTTTAAAAAACCAATCCTTCATTTGGTATGCTTTTTCACAAAGAGGGAAAAAAAAGAATGATGAAAAATGAATGAATACCACATGATGGTATTAACAATTTGAAAGCAAAAATGTCAGATGTACATTATATCAGTTGTACACCGAGCAATTAAAAAGTCAAAAAATTTAGACATTTCTAAGCTGCTCATCCAGTTATGTTGATATACTGAACGATATCCATGAGTTAGTAGCAAATGGTTTCTCATCTAAAAAGTGGCACCTTAGCACAACATATCAAGATATTTTATAACTGTACGGACACAAGGAAAGCTCAAAGCACTATTATATATTCACACTTCCTTAAACAAGATAATATAAAATTAAAATCTGCAACTAAAAGCTAAACTACATAATAGCAAGGTTATACAGATGCATCTTCATTTTAATGAGCTGTTAATAAATCTAGGTGTATTTCAGACTTCTAATTAACTTGCTCTTCCAATAAATCGCTGTTCCAATTAAGCTTAATTTCTGAAAGATAATAGCAGAGACAGAAATCGAACTGCAAATTATTGATTGATAATATAGTTACCATGGTCATCAGGAGGGATCTTTGTTTGAAGATTAGCTATAGAATAAATTAGCGCTACCAAGATTATGTACAATAAAACAAATAGGAAGACAGAAAAATGAAGGATTAAACTCTCCCTGATTCAAATATAACTCAGTAATACCTTTAAAAACCACCGTGTTAACTATCAACATTATGACCATGAAACAAGCATCAAAAGACTGCTACTCTGAAGCTAGGTAAATTTACATTTGGAGTTAAGTTCTATCAGCTTGATTTCCAAATCCATCATGTTCAATCGCAGAACTGTACAAGAGAAAATTGAATGAATACTTCTGGAACTTTGTGCAAGAGTTTTTAATTATATCTTGAGCCCACTTCAGGATTTTATTATCTCTGCTAAGTTATTTAATATCTTGATGAAACCACTGAAGAGGGGTCATAGGTCATAAATACACAAATGACTCCCAGATTTCTCTTTTATCTTGAGGAAACAGCTGTGGTTCTATTTTAGCTGAACCCAGTTTCTGGATGGAGTTGATGAGGACAAATTGAGAGCATCATAAGCAAGCTAAGTCAATGGGTCAGTGGGTCAGCTGCTAAAATGAATGGCATTCAGATGAAATTATGAAAGGTCAGTGTGCCCAGTGAAAAACCTTACCTGTGAGGAAGATTAATGGATCTAGTGCTCGCTTCAATGGCTTTCAAGTATCTGTTATTGTGCGCAGCTTAGTAATATTTGTACCATTAGACATGTTTTTGTAACCTCTCACCTGTGTTAGTGCAATATATCACATGTTGGAATATCTTTAAATAAAGTTCAGAAATCATAGTTTGCCTAATAAAGGGCTGCAAGATTACTACCTAGCATTGGGGGCTATGACCATATTACGTCCGTTTTTAGTAACCATTTCAAGCTACAATGGCACTGAAAAAAAGAGACTTGATGACCATTTCATACACTTACTACCATTGCAGCATTCCCCAAGGTCATATGATCAAATTCTGGATGCTTGGCAACTGGTTCATATTTATGACATTTGCAATGTCCTGGGGAACCACATGATTAAGTGTCATTTTTCTCACTGCTCTTTTGGGAGTGTGTTAGGTACCTCATTTCTCATGAAGTACATTTAGAGGGACGCAACTTGCACATTCTCAAAATGTAGCATCTAAAATTTACATGGTGTGTTATGGGCAATATAATTTTTCCAAACTGCAGCGTATAAGTGATATTATATAAAATACAGGTGTTTCACCCCCCACCCACCCCAAAAAAGAGACTAGTATTCAAGAAATTGTAGGGGGGAAATTGATTAATGCATGTTTAAATTGAGCACAAGTTAGAAAATGAATGCAAAGGGAACTAACATGACCAGGAAACCCATGTAAAATTTACCATATAATGTTACACTACAAATGCTTTTCAGGGCAGTGTAAGAATAACAGGCATCCTTTCACTATCACTATCTGACAAACAGAAGTATATTGTCTCTAATATCCAATTATTACAAGTTTATTCCATGAAGATTTTTGTCACTTTAGAGTCTCCAAAAAAAGCAAATATCCTATCGTGGGGTACTGTAATTCATGGAGGGATAAACAGATTGAGAAATTAATTCTATATTCTAAATAAGATACATGCTGTTGTCATTTAATAAAGATAATTAGCATGTTCAAGGCAGAGGTTTTAGATATACTCTTCATCGCTCATTTAATACTCAATGTGATATTGTTTGGTGCATTAAATTGGACATATTTAAGATACCCATTTGAAAAAACAAGGCAAAAAGCAAGCATGACATGAGATACAGAAAACTAACATGCAACTTTAAGGAAATGGAGCAAATAGCCTTGAAACAAGACCAGAGATCTATATATGCAAAGGAAAATAAGGTATGATATGTGGGATATAGAAGTCAGATCTGCAGAAGTTTGTATCATATGCAAATGTACTCTCAGATTGGTCCATGTGATGAGTTTATCCACAATGATTTCATTTTTCTGGTCACAAAGATTCAGTTCACACAACACCCTGGGCTAAAATGGGGTTAGCTAATCTGCAAGATCTTATAGGTTCACAATCACTTGCAAGTAAGTAGGAGTAGTGGTACCAACAAGAAAGATGATATAGAAAAGTGAAAGGAAAGATGGACAGAAATGACTATGTCCTGTAATAAAACTTAAGCAAAACTAGAGTTCTCAATTGATGAGAGAAACTATGCAACAATTAGAAAAATGTGAACCACAACATAGTTGTTGGCTTGAGAATTTGCAGAATGACAACTACTCCAATCTGTAATTTTCATTCATTCATTCATTCATTCATTCATTTTGTACAGCCTCCCATCCTGATAAATGACTCTAGGTGGCAAAGAAGTTAAATAAATTAAAATAATTCCAATTGCAGATGTAAACATTGAAATACACACCAGCCAAGAAAGATATCACAATCCACAGTGGTTAATACAGCCAGGAGACAGATGCTTCATACACTAAGGTTGGGACACAAAAGTAGTTTTTAAGTCTTATGAAAGACCACCAGGGTGATAATGAGTGCAAGTCAAGATATAATCTGGTGTTAAGTTTTTTAGAGCCATAAACGCCATTAGGTAAATACAAGTATGTTTACTTGTTCACCATCAGTTGCTAACTGAAGCAGTACAGTTGCTTTATGTGCAAAGGTGAATGCAGCACCTGGCCATTATATTCTGTGCTAATGGCAGATTTCTGATCAAATGAAAGGATAGCTCTAGGTAAAACCCATTACAGCAGTAGTCCTCGACTTATGACCACAACAGAACCCAACATTTCTGTTGCTAAGCCATACATTTAAGTGGATGTTAGCCCATTGTATGACCTTTCCTGCTACAGCTCTAAAGCAAATCACGGCAGCCATAAAGTCAGCAACACCAATAACCGTGTGACTAACTGAAGAACTGCAGCGGTTGCCTTGACCGCTGTGGCAACACTGCCTTAACCCACAGTCTCACCAAAAAGAGCAACTTATGACCATTTTCCACACTTATGACCAATGCACCATCCCCATGTGGATTTACATCCGAATGCTTGACAACTGACTCACTCGCCCTTTTCCAGTCAATGAGGAAAGCCAGATTCCCTTGTGACTAACTTAACTGCAGGGATTCCCTTAAAAACATTGGCAAGAAAAGGCGTGGTCCCCTGGGGCGAATTAACGAGCTGCTGCTCACTTAGCGACCTAAATCCTGGGCTCCGTCGCGGTCGTAAGTCGGGGACTACCCGTAAACGGGGCGCCAGGGATTCAAGTGGGCGGGGAGGGGGGGATGCGCTGAAAACACAGACACACAAACACACACACACAGAAACACACCCGTTTTGGGAAAGAGGCCAAGCGAGGCATCCACGAGGAGGAAGAGCAGCAAACAGAAACCACGTGGAAGGAAGAGAGGGGGAGGGAGGGGCCAAGGAGCGGTTTCCAAGGAAACCGCGCGTGAGGGGCTCGCGCTGAGGGGCGGGGCCGCCAGGCAGGGGGAAAGGGCGGGGCCGGCCCATGTGCCGCGCGGGAGGGCCGAGCGCCTCTGCAGACGGGAGCCTGAGATATGGGGGGGGCAAAGCGCGCGCGCGCGGGGAAAAGGTTTTTTTTTTTCCCCTTTCGCCTTCCCTTTTGAAGCGAGGCCTCTCCCGCCCTCCACCCTCGGTTTTTCCTCCGGCGCCTACTCACCGCACTATCCCCCCCCTCCCCGAAGCTGAGGGGAGGGACTCAGGTGGGCAAAAGCGGAGCCGCCCGCACTTGACCAGGCAAGACGGGGTGTGGAGACGAGGACGGCCACCGCCGGGCGTGCGTGCGTGCGTCACGCGTGCGCGTCAACGAGCCGGATACTGTATATACCGGGAGGCGCGCAGCGCAGCTGCCCGGGGGAGACAGGGTGGCGTGCGGCAGGGTGGTTGTGGCGGCGGTGGCGCCTGTTGGAAACACTGCGCATGCGTCAGAGCCGGCAAAAAAAAAAAAAAAAAAAAAAAGAGGAAGGTGGGGGATAGAGAGAAAATCCGAGTTTCTCTGTGCCTCCATCAGGGTGAAAAGTGGAGTCGGGCGGGCGCAAAAAAAAAAAAAAAAAGACCACGGGGGAAAATCGCGTGGCTTGTGGTTCCTCGGGCTCTCGGGTTTGCGACACTTCAGGTCCAAGTGGAGAAGGACACGGGAATCTTTTTTTTTTTTTGAGCGGGATCGGGCAGAGTTCCTGTCCCTCAAAAAAAGCCAAGACTAAGTGGCAATGGGTTTTTTTTTGTGGGGGGTGTCAATTGAAGGGAAAAAATGTTATCAACCCTTGAAAACACAAGAGATGCTTCCTCCAGATCCTATGAAAAGGAAGGACTCTGGAGAATCCTGGACCTGATCCATAGTTTGCTTTAACCACAGCTTGTTGAATAAACCATGGCTTGTTGAATGCTTATTGCATGTATTGCCTATACATGCAATAAACATAAACCAGAATTGAGATAGATAGATAGATAGATAGATAGATAGATAGATAGATAGATAGATAGATAGATAGATAGATAGATAGATATTGAGAGAGAGAGAGTGTGTCATTTACAACTCCTAGCAACCACATTCTCTCTTTTTATTTCCCAGGATGATCTATCCTTAGCCTATTTCTTCAGACCTTCCAACAGTATCTGCAGTTTCACAAGGGTTGCCAGATTTGGCAAGATTTCAAAATTGTGCAATAGGGCGACTTTTCCCAATTAATGCTGAAGTACCGCAGACAGTGGAGGCAGCTTGCAGAGGCACTGATGTCCGAAGGTAGTCCTCGGCTTATGACCACAACTGAGCCCAGAATTTATGCTGCTAAGGGAGAAATGATGCCCCATTTTACGACTTTTCTTGACACAGTCGTTAAGTGAAGCAGGGCAGTTATTAAATCAGTAAAATGGTCCTGGGATCATGTGATTTCCCCCTTTTTACGACCTTGACTTTGCTTGTCAGGAGGTCGTAAAAAGGGGGAAATCACATGATCCCAGGACACTGCAACGGTCATTAATATGACCCAGTTGTCAAGCATCCGGATGTAAATCACGTGATCACGGGGAATGCTGCAGTGGCCATAAGTGTGAAAAATTCTCACGGTCACACGATTTACATTCGGGTGCTTGGGAACTGATTCGTGTTTATGACAGTCACAGCTTCCCGAGTTCATGTGATTTCGAACTTTTAACAAGCAAAGTCAATAGGGAAGCCAGATTCACTTAAGAACTGTGTGATTTAACAACTGCAGCGATTAACAAATGTGGAAAGAAAAGTTGTAAAATAGGGCAAAACTCACTTAAAACTTATTTTTCACTTAGGGTTCTGACCTAGGCTTCCCCCAAACCTCTAAGCCGACTCTTTGTCCTGGCAAAACCCCTTTTATTAAACGAAGGTGAATTTCTTGCATTCACATTTAGCCAAAGGCCCGGCAAACACTTTCAAGGGTCTAATTAGGAGCACAGACCTTATCTAGGTTGGAAAGCTGCCAAGTAAATATTTTCAAATGCAGTGCTGACAAGGAAGGGCCTGGCACAGAGACTCTGAGATGCACAGACAGATCTTCACAACGATGGAACAAATGAACAAATGGTTTCCTGCAAAAGCCCTTTTATTCCTCTTTTAATCCCTATGGGAGGGGCCATTCATCGTCCACCTGTGGCCTTACTCCCAGGTCGACCCTTCGTTCATAATTGTCCTTTACTTTTGGCAGCTCTGCGCATGTGCAGGCTGGGAACCGACTCCAGCTGCTTCCCCGCCTCACTGCTGTCCAACTCTGAAGGCAGCTGATGACTGCCAGCCTGCTCTGGCCCTATTTCTGCCTCTGATGCAGAGCCTTCGTCCGAGCCTTCCTCAGTGTCCAGGACTGGCCCAGGTTCCTCCCTAAACCTCCTCACTGTCCGACTCTGCTGCCAGCTCCGCTAGCCGCCAATTGGGCCACAACATAAATTCTAGGCTCAGTTGTGGTTGTAATCTGGCTTCCGTGTTGACATCGCTTATCAGAAGATCGTAAAATACGATCACATGATCCTGGAACACTATGCAACCATTTTAAATAGGAACCATTTGTCAAGCCTCTGAATGTAAATCATGTGACCCTATGGGAGTTGCAATAGTCAAAATGGTCATAAGACACTTTTTTTCAGTGCCGTTGTAACTTTGAATGATTCCTAAATGACCTGTCATAAGTCAAGGACTACCTGTAGTAGGATGGGTTAACTCCACTTCTGAATAAAGATAGCCACTATTAAAACAACACCCATAAAGAATTCGGCTGTTGCTTTAGGCAGTAAAATATATGAGTAACCCTCAACTTACGACCACAATCGAGCCCGAGACATTTCTTAAGTGAGCTTCGCCCAGTTTTACAACTTCACAGTTGTTGACTTTGCCAGAAGTCAGAAGGTCCCAAAGAAGACCCTGGGACACTGCAACCATCACAAGTATGAGTCAGTGGCCAAACCGCCTGAATTTTGATCACGTAACCATGGGGATACTGCCATGGCTGTAAGTGTGAAAAATGGTTATGTGGCTTTTTTTCAGCACCGTTGGAACTTCTAACGGTCACTAAATGAACTGTTGTAAATCCAGGATTACCTTTTATTGGTGCGGCCCTATTCCACAGTGAGCAACAGCTGTTACGGCTTCTTGCGCCAACTCAGAAAGCTAAAACTGCCCAAGGAGCTGCTGATCCAGTTCTATAGAGGAATTACTGGGTCTGTCATCTGCACCTCTATAACTGTCTGGTTTGGTCCTACAACCCAACAGGACAGACACAAACTTCAGAGAGTAATTAGGACCACTGAAAAAAGAATTACTACCAACCTGCCTTCCATGGAGGACCTGCATGAGTCAAAAAGAGAGCTGTGGAAATATTTACAGACCTCTCACATCCCAGACATAAACTGTTTCAACTCCTGCCCTCAAAACGACGCCATAGAGCACTGCACACCAGAACAACTAGGCACAAGGACAGTTTTTCCCAAATGCCATCACTCTGCTAAACAAATAATTCCCTCAACATTGTTCAAGTATTACAAAGTCTGCACTACTATTACTGTTAATCTTCTCATCACTCCTTATCACCCATCCCCTCCCACCTGTGACTGTATGACTGTAACTTTGTCGCTTGTATCCTAACAATTGATATTGACTGTTTCCTAGAATGATTCAATTGCTTATTGTACACTATGACTATCATTAAGTGTTGTACCTTATGATACTTGACTGTTGACAAATGTATCTTTTCTTTTATGTACACTGAGAGCATTTGTACTAAGACAAATTCCTTGTGTGTCCAATCACACTTGGCCAATAAAAAATTCTATTCTATTCCCTACACAACGATGCAATGGGTCTTCCGTTAACACCGAGAGCTCCTCACCAACACACTCTGCCACAGTCTCGCCTTAGGGCTTAATCAGATTAGTATCCCAAACCCCAGTGGGGTTTTATTCCTCTGAATGGCACCGTCACAACATTGTTATTAGACGCGACAGCAGCAAAGAGCCTCAGGTCAGCCTCAGACAGAGGTTCTCATTGGCCAGATGGCCCTGCAGGTGGAGGGGTGGGGGAAACCGGGGTTGTCTCCCAACATGCCAGGAGGACTTGAGTTTGAAAGGAACTTAAACAGAAAAGAGGATTTCTGAATCTTAAAAAAAATACGTCAAGCTTTAGACAGAGGCCATCAGCTGTTCTTCTGCATTGCCAGTGCATTAATTCCACCCTACTGGATGATGGGCTTAGTCTTGGTTGCAGACATGAGTGTAAAAAAAATGATCAGGGACTTAAGAGGAAGACCCCGAGCCAATGGGGTCTCATCGCACATCTCATGAAGTTGACTGTGCCTTTATTTAAAAAAAACCCCAAATTATAAACAACTAGACGCAAAGACAATTTTTTCCTGCATGCCATTCACTCTGCTAAACAACTAATTCCCCCACATTGTCAAACTATTTAGTAAGACTGTATTAGTAACCCAACAAGACAGACACAGACTTCAGAGAGTAATTAGGACTGCAGAAAAAACAATTGCTATCAACCTGCCTTCAATTGAGGACCTGTGTACTGCACGAGTCAAAAAGAGGGCTGTGAAAATATTTACAGACCCCTCACATCCCGGACATAAACTATTTCAAGTCCTTCCCTCAAAATGATGCTATAGAGCACTGCACACCAGAACAAATAGACACAAGGACAGTTTTTCCCTGAACGCCATCACTCTGCTAAATAACACTGTCCCAACTATTTACAAAGTCTGCACTACTATTACTATTAATCTCATCACTGCTTATCACCCATCCCCTCCCACTTGTGACTGTAAGACTGTAACTTTGTTGCTTGTACGTTGACTGTTTCCTAGTATGATTTGATTGCTTATTATACCCTATGACTATTAAGTGTTGTACCTGATGATTCTTGATGAATGTATCTTTTCTTTTACGTACACTGAGAGCATTTGCACCAAGACAAATTCCTTGTGTGTCCAACCACACTTGGCCAATAAAGAATTCTATTCTATTCTATTCTATTCTATTCTATTCTATTCTATTCTATTCTATTCTATTCTATTCTATTCTATTCTATTCTATTCTAATCTTTCCTGTTACCTATCTCCTTTTCTAGTTATCACTATAGCTTTGTTGCTTGTATCTTTACGATTTATATTGTTTTTAATTTAGTTTCCTAATACGATTTATGTTGATTGCTTATTTAGTATCCTGCGGCTATCACTAAGTGTTGTATCTTATGATTCATGATGAATGCATTTTTATGATGCATTTATGATCATGATTTATCACTTATAGCTTTTGTGTACAATGAGAGCTTATGCGCTGAAGATAGATTCCTTGTGTGTCCAATCCTCCTTGGCCAATGAAGAATTTTATTCTATCAGAATAGAGTTGGAAGGGATCTTGGAAGTCTTCTGCTGATTGGCCCATGCTCAAGCCGGAGACCTTATACCAACTACTCCTAGATCAGAGAAGAAATCTCAATTGGACCTTCTCCAAGACCATCTTCTGGACAGAGAAGACTGAATAAGGATAACCTAGTAAAAGTCTGTCTCCGTTGACTCAGCCCAAGGGTTCAGTGGTACAGATAGTTCTCAACTTATGACTGTAAATGAAGCCTGGAATTACGATTGTAAGCCATGCCAGTCATTAAACAGCTCACATTGTAACTCTGCCTGATTTGAAGACCTTTTTTGAGGTGCATGTTAAGCGAAGGTCACTCCTTAAGCAAATCCATGGTCCACAATGGATGTTCGTTTGTTTGTTTTTGCTGGAAACTGGAATTAAATGCTAATTTCCAGGAAAAACGTAAATCACTGTCACATTGACCACAGGATGCTGGGATGCTGTAAGCAGTTGTAAATGTGAGCCGGTTACCAAACACTCAAAATGCTATTGCATGGGGTGAAGTTTGGTGCTGTTAGAAGCCCAAATTTGGCTCATTAAGTAGCCCTGGGAAGGCCCATCGTAACTTTGAACAGTTGCTAAGTGACTGGTCATAAGTCAAGAACTACCTCTAACCATTTCATTCCCTTTTTTGTCCCTGTAACCTGACAATTAGAACACTCACAGTCCATAAATGAGTGGCTGAAACACAAAATTAAAAATTAAAGGGCATAAGGCTCATGAATGTGGCTTTATCTGGAGATTAACTGGGCACAAACATGCAACTGTCTGACACCTAGTCAAGAACAACCTTGGGCTGTATGGAAATTGCTAACAAGACTGCATACCAAAGTAGGAAGATCAAACAACAATCTAAGAAAAAAAAGGTTTTCTTTTGAAGGTACTCTGTGTATTTTGAAGGTACTCTGTGAACGTGGAGAGCAATCCACCTCACATATGCGATGCTGCATACAATGTCCTTCAACATGTACGGAGGAAGATGGAGATTCTCAAGTCATCCAGGTCATGGTTGTCCCAAAGGTGCTTTTTCGAGAGGCAACTGAACTTTCTGGTTTTTGTCTGAAGACGTGTTGCTTCTCATCCAAGAAGCTTCTTCAGCTCTGACTGGATGGTGAGGAATGGAAGGATCTGTACTCCTTGAAGAGAGCTTGTCATTTGCATTTAGAGAATCATTGAGGCCATTTGGAGGTTTATCTGTCCTCAGGGCCACCTGAGCCATGCAAATGGGTGTGGATAAACCTCCAAGTGGCCTCAATGACTCTGAAAGGATGCAAATGACCAGCTGTCTGCAAGGAGTATAAATCCATCCATTCCACACCATCCTGTCAGAGTTGAAGAAGCTTCTTGGTTGAGAAGTGAAATGTCTTCCAACAAAAAGCAGAAAGTCCAGTTGTCTCTTGAAAAAAACACCCTTGGGATGTACGGAGGAAGACTTCATGCTGGCGAGAGATATTGTCGACGTGTTCCAATACCATTCTAACCCTATTCATAAATATTTTAAATGTATAATAAATAAATCATAGCAATATATTATACCTGTTATATCTGCTCAGAGTTGAATGCTATGTCTGTAATTTGGAGGTGCTTTTGACACCAATAAAGAAGCTGGAAATTTTGTTGCCACTTTCATTCATTAGAGGCTGGCAACATTATTGCTGCTGTTTGATACAGCATTAGCAAAACCTTAATGAAAATGTGTTTATCGATGTGCCGAGATGGACAGACTTATGAGAAAACTCAAAGGTAAAGAGGAGTTTGAGTTTTATGAGGTTTGGGAAATGTTATATCTATGGTTAAGATAAGAGAAATAAGATGTCATATGGAGAAGAATTGTAACTATTGTACTTAAGTATGCAAGTAATGCTTGACACAGAACTGTTAAAATGTAAACCTTATATGTATTTTGAAAATAAATAAAATTTTAAAAATTTTGCTCTCAGGTTACATTTATAGTGCCTTGCCCTATCAGTGTTGGTGGCAGTGCTCTTGGAGGTTCTTTGGTTTGGGGTGTTTACCTTTAGCTTATCTGGCCGTTCCTTGATTGGGGTATTGTTTATGTCTTGATGGTTGGTCTGATGTTAATCCTGATGTTAATCTATGCTCCTTTTGGTGTTGATTGCTGGTGAGGAGGCATTTTGGTCCTTTTGTTTCCTTTTTAGCTTGTCAATTGCAGTGTATGTAGTTGTTTATGTCCATTTATCAATGTGTCAAAGTGCCAGGTTTATAACAGAGTTGGGAGGGACCTTGGAGGTCTTCTAGTCCACCCCCTGCTCAGGCAGGAAACTCTATACCAGGGGTGTCAAACTCACATCGTCACAGCGGTGTCACGTGACGTATTGGGACGTGTTTCCCCCTTCGCTAAACCGGGCGTGGGCATGGCCAGTGTGTAACACATCTGGCCCATGGACCAGGAGTTTGACAGCCCTGCCCTACACCATTCCAGACACATGGCTGTCCAGTCTCTTCTTTAAAAACCTCCAGTGATGGAGCACCCACAACTTCTGAAGATAAGCTGTTTCCACTGGTTAATTGTCCTCACTGTTAGGAAATTTCTCCTTAAATCTAGGTTGCTTCTCTCCTTGATCGATTTCCATCCATTGTTCCTTGCCCTGCCTTCAAGAGCTTTGGAGAATTGATCTCCTCTTCTTTGTGGCAGCCCTTCAAATATTGAAAGACTGCTATCGTATTGTCCTTCTCTTGGTTAGACCAGATATATCCACCTCCAGCAACCGTTCTTCAAATGTTTTAGCCTCCAAACACTTAACCATCTTCGTTGCCCTTTCTAGAGTCTCAACATCTTTTTTATATCATGGTGACCAAAACTGGATGTCATATTCCAAGTGTGGCCTTACCTTATAAAGTAGTAATAACACTTCGTGTGATCTTGATTCTATCCAGTGGTAGGGTTCAAATAATTGAACAACCGGTTCTCTGCCCTAATGATTTCTTCCAACAACCAGTTCACCAAACTGCTCAGAAAGTTAACAACCGGTTCTCCTGAAGTGGTGTGAACTGGCTGAATCCCACCACAGATTCTATCCCTCTGTAAATACAGCCAAGGATTGTGTTGCCTTGTTTGGCTATTGCCGCACACTGCTGGCTCATATTTAAGTGACTGTCCACTAGGACTCCAAGATCCTCCTCACAATTAGTTCCAAGTAAAGAATAGAATAGGGATAGGGAAGAATAGGATAGGATAGGATAAGATAGGAAAGGATAGGTTAGGATAGGATAGGATAGGATAGGATAGGATAGGAGAATTGGAAGGGAACTTAGAGGTCTTCTAGTCCAACCCCCTGCTTAGGCAGAAAACCCTACATCAATTCAGACAAATGGCTATCCAATCTCTTCTTAAAAACTTCCAGTAAGGGCTGGTTTGCTGGACATCCTGCCAAGCTGTCCCCCCTGTAGTTGCACCAGTGAGAATGGGCACAAATTTGGTAAATAAAATCAATAAACAAACTGCAAAATTATTTCTGTACTGGGATTGCCCTTATCAGATAGAGCTTGGAAATCTTCAGAGTAAAATGTTTGAGCAGAGACGTTTTAAAAGATCTTGCTGCAGGCTCATGACATGCTGAATACGGATAACTTTACCATAGTTCTCACAAACTAATTTTGAGAGAGAGCGGGTAGGCATTCCGGTTCTTCTTTTTGTCACTTCTTTCCCTTTGGCAGGAACGTTTCCTGCAAGCTTGGAGACTGAATTACGCATGCAATGCTTTCAAAGCAATGCAGCATTGTCTTTAAAATGCTGAAAGTGCTTTTCTTCTTCTTTTTTTTTTTTTTTTGCAAAGACCCAAGGTTTCACTGTAATTTAAAATTTCCTCTGTTCTCTAAGTTGGGCAACGTCTCCGGGACTGCAGCACTCAAATTGGACAACTTAAAACAGCCAGACCTTAAGCCTTACAAATGTGCCAGATTTCAACTTCTAGAACCCCTGATGGGAAAATCATTCAGTTGGAAAATGTTTTCTTTTTTAGAAGTTGTACAGCTATTTCTACCATCACAGATACACCGAGGTGATACTGGCAATATGTCTATGGAGATTCTCAGTCATCCAGGTGATGGTTGTTCCAAAGGTGCTTTTTTCAAGAGGCTACTGGACTATGGCTTTTCTTTGAAGATATTTCGCTTCTCTTCCAAGAAGCTTCTTCAGTTTTGGACTGTTCATACACTAACATCATTCAAAATGTATTCAAAATGGACCATAATTAATGCATAAATGTGTGTGTGTGTGTGTCTGTCTGTCTGTCTGTATGTGTATATATACATATATATAGCATATGTATCAGTGGTGGGATTCACATTTTTTTACTACCGATTCTGTGGGCGTGGCTTGGTGGGCATGGCAGGGGGAGGATCCTGTAAAAATCTCCAGTCAGAGGTAGGATTTGATTTGCTGGTTCTCCAAACTACTCAAAATTTCCACTACCGGTTCTCCAGAACTGGTCAGAACCTGCTGAATACCACCTGATACGTACACCGTCTGTGCATATGTGTTTGGAGATTGTGTGTGTGTGTGCATGTATGTGTACATACATACACACATCCAAACACATATGCACAAACGTGTGTGTGTATACACACTCTCACACTCTCACACATACATAAATACATACATACAGTATATGCTCTCTCACACACACAAAATAAAATGTATTTTCTTTTGAGAGTGGGTATCAGAATTTCATTTTTTAATATGTGCTAGTGTGCGTTCACAGAAAAAATAGTGACAATAAAGGTTATCTTATTT
Organism: Pseudonaja textilis; assembly: GCF_049901715.1. Lineage (NCBI taxonomy): Eukaryota > Metazoa > Chordata > Lepidosauria > Squamata > Elapidae > Pseudonaja > Pseudonaja textilis. The sequence continues at coordinate 189,448,698 of NC_141992.1, forward strand.
TACCCCAAAATATCAATGTTCTCAATCATCCAGGTCATGGTAGTCCCAAAGGTACTGAAGAAGAACTGAAGAAGCTTCTTGGGTGAGAAGCGAAATGTCTTCAAGGAAAAGCAAAGTCCTGATGCCTTTTGAAAAAAACACCTTTAGGATATTGACGGTATGTTGACTAGTGCCTGATTATGATAAAGCAATTCTTTAAACAGCTCAAGGAAATCGCCTCAGCTAGCAAGTCAGAGAGATTTGACAGTTAATAGCAACAGCACTTTGACTTATATACTGCTTTACAGCGCTTTTACAGCCCTCTCTAAGCGGTTTACAGAGTCAGCCTATTACCCCCAACGATCTGGGTCCTCGTTTTACCCACCTCGGAAGGATGGAAGGTTGAGTCAACCTGGAGCCTGGTGGGATTAGAACTGCCAAATTGCAGGCAGCCAGCAGTCAGTAGAAGTAGCCTGCAGTACTACATTCTAACCACTGCGCCACTGCTAAACAATAGCGCCATTTACTAGGCTCTTGCAGCCTAAAGTCAAATAAGGTTTAAGAATTCAGCAGGCCAGCTGGCCAGAAAGCAAACCCTTGTTGGTGACTGCCCGGACTGATTCATATTATTTTTCTTCCTCTCCTCTCAACTTCCCCCTCGTCTTCTAATGGGAAAATAATGGAGCCGAGTTCCTTGCCCTACCACATTTATTCTACATTCCAAAAGATAAAATGGGGACAAAAAGGTAATGCTTTCTGCCAGGCAAGTGTGATTAGGGAATTAAGGACCGCTATAAAGCACTCTTTCTAAGTGGGGCACCCTTTAGGTCTGCTGCTATTCCATCTCTGGAGTTACCTCTCTTTCATCCAGGGGGTGCATGGGGTTGAGGACAGAATCTAAACATTATTTATTCCAAAAGAGATGCTTCCCGAACTTGCAGCCAGCCCACAGAATACAGTTTGGCCAGGTTTTCACCATGTGTGATACTAAAAAACAACTCAAAATCGCCCCGTAGGAGTTAGTATAACGTGGGAAAATAGGGACGATATTTATTGAACAAGTTTTAATGAAATCAACGTTAACTTAAGAGTGATTTGTGAACAGGGATGAGTGCAGTACCTCAGTTAAACATCCCGCTTTCCCGAATACTCTAATAATCCCTTCTTCCCTTCTTCCATTTTGTTCCTATCAATGGACAGCAAGGTTTCTGTGTCACACGGAGCATTCTGAGAATAATGTTGATATCGGAACGTCTAGGATTTCCAAACCAGGCTTGAATTACCCAAGTGCCATTGATAGTGCCATTTGGGAAACCCGAAGAACTGCATCCAGTGGTGGGCACTCATTTCAAGCTGGTGGGTTTGGAATTTGGGGAATTGGCAAAGCTCTAATCTTTATCTCCTCCGTTAGCATTCCTTCCTTCCCTCTCTCCCTTTTCCTTCCTCCCTCACTCCCTCATTTTCCCTCCTACCTCTATCCGTTTTCCTTCTTCCTTCCTTCTTTTCCTTCTTCTTTCCTTCTTCCCACCTTTCCTCCCTCATTTACCTCCTCCCCTCCTTGTTTCCTTCCTTTCTTCATCCCATCCCATCCCATCGTTCTCCCCCTCCCTCATTTTCCTTCCTTCCTTCCATCCATCTGTCCTCCCTACTTTTCCTTCCTTCCTTTTCCTCCCTCCTCATTTACCTCCCTCCCTCATTTTCCTTCCTTCCATCCATCCATCCACCCTCCCTACTTTTCCTTCCTTCCTTCCTTTTCCTCCCTCCCTCATTTACCTCCTCCCTCATTTTCCTTCCTTCCATCCATCCATCCATCCTACGTACTTTTCCTTCCTTCGTTTTCCTCCCTCCCTCATTTACCTTTCTCCCTCCCTCATTTTCCTTCCTTCCTTCCATCCTCCATGTCTTTCCTTCCTTCCTTCCTTCCTTCTCTCCCTCTCCCTCCCCAGGCAGAGAGAAGCCTCTTCAAATATGGCTGCAAACACATTCCTTTATCCACAAATAAGTGAAGATCATGGTGTACTTATTATTAGCCTTCACTTTGCAAAATCCCAAAGTCTGCCAGACATGATACCAAAAAAAAAAGAAAAGAAAAGAAAAGCTACCACCTTGACTTGTTTGGTCCACCCCCAGAATAAACCCCTTGCCAACATCCCATTGACAACCAACACTGTTGGTGCATTTTCATCAAATACACCCACTTCTACCACAGGTTATGCAGAAAGGGAACAAGCCCGTTTCCTAAAACTGGAAACTTTTTGTTCCACTTCCTATCACTTTGTGTCATACAGCTTAAAAAAAAAAAAAAAGAACAGGGAACTAAAGTCACACGTTGACAGCAGGGGAAACTTCCAGTTAACGTGGTCTGGAATAATCATCTGGTTCCTCGTTTGGAGAAATAAGATTTCTGTCTTAAAATATAACTCCAACTGATGATGTGGAATAGCTAAGACATGGTGTGAAGGACATCTGGGAGATTACAGAACAAAGCAAGGCACAGAAGTTTCCCAAAGAAGCCACTAGCAGGTTGAGGATAATGGGATTTGTAATCCACACCTTAAATTGGTGTGTCAACCCACATTCCCTTCTTGGTACGTCAACCCACATTCAGAGCTATGATTTGTGCCCCTGCTTTGAAGTGTCCACACACAACCCATTAACAGCCTTGCCGACTGCAGGAGCTGGGAATTATAGTTGAGTAGCATTTCAGGCACTTCTGTCTTAAAATATAACTCAAACTGATGATGTGGAATACTAAGATGTGGTGTGAAGGATGTCTGGGTGATTACAGAACAATGCAAGGTAAGGAACATTCCCCAAAGAAGCCAAACAAGGAGGCTGGGGAGAATGGGAATTGTAATCCACACATTAAATTGGTGCAAACTCTGAGCAGGATTACAACATACCGACTTCTTTCTAGGTGGGTCAACCCACATTCAGAGCTATGATTTGTCCCATGCTTTGAAATATACACACCCACCCCTTGCCGACTGCAGACACTGGAAATTGTACTTCAGTAGCATTTCAGGTGCTAATCTCCATTCCTGCTTTATTTGCCCTGCGGAATTCCCCAGGACAAGATACAACAGTCCAGATTTAAGCTGAACTTGCTTCTCCTACAATTGCCTCAACTGTAGAGAAAAGTAAAGTCCCACACTTAGGCAAGAAAAACCAAAAGTACACATATAGACTGGGTAAAACCAGGCTCAATAGCAGTAACTGTGAGAGAGAACTTGGAGTCTTAGTGGACAACCAGCTAAATAGGAGCCAGCGGTGTGCAGCAGTAGCCAAAAAAGCTAATGCAATCCTAAATTGCATTAACAGAGGGATACAATCGAGATCAAGTGAGGTGCTAATACCACTCTGTAACGCCTTAGTAAGACCACACCTAGAGCATTGCATCCAGTTTTGATCACCACACTATAAAAAGGATGCTGAGACTCTAGAAAGTGTGCACAGAAGAGCAACCAGGATGATTAGGGGACTGGAGACTAAAACATATGAAGAACGGTTACAGGAACTGGGCTTGGCTAGTCTAGTGAAGAGAAGGACCAGGGGAGACACAAAAGCAGTCTTCCAGTATTTGAGGGGCTGCCACAGAGAGGAAGGGGTCAAACTATTTTCCAAAGCACCTGAAGGCCAGACAAGGAATAATCGATGGAAACTGAACAAGGAGAGATTCTACCTGGAAATTAGGAGAAACTTTGTGATTGTGAGAACAATCAACTAATAGAACAGCTTGCCCTTGGAAATTGTGGGAGCGCCATCACTTAAGACTTTCAAGAAGAGATTGGATTTCCATCTGTCAGAAATGGTGTAGGGTCTCCTGCTTGGGCAGGGGGTTAGACTAGATGACCTACAAGGTCCCTTCCAACTCTGATTATCTGTTATCTGTTATCTGCCTTGGCTTCACCATTTCCTATGGCCTGCTTGCACAAGGTATGGAAGCAAACGGAGGGGAAAAAAATATGGGGTGATTGAAGGCACCCAATGTGTAGCCGCTCTAGCCAGGAGAAGGAACTTGAAAAGAAAGGCAAACCCCAGAAAGCAGCTGCAGAGGTGGCTGGAATGCCACCCCCAAGGCTCTTCCCAATAATAGCAATATGAATAATATTTAGGCAGGTCTGGGATAATTTGCCACAGCCATCTCACCTTGGCCATCTTGCCATGGGACAGTTCAACAGGGAATAACTCAAGAGAGGGACAAGTGAATTGCAGCAGGCCTTGTCTTGCTTTAGGTTTGAATCTTCTCAAGATAGAAGTTCTCAAGGCTGTCATGCCCCTGTTGGAATCTGAGAGGAGGAAGAGGAACATCTGACAGGGAATGGGAGTGTGGCTCTGTTGGCTGTGGAGGAAACTGGGGAAGGGCAAAGTCCGGCTGGGCAGAGCAGGGAAAAGGGAGAACAAGGGAGAGGGAGTTCAGAGGAAGAGCTAGGCCCCACCCTTCTTCATCCTAGGGCATGCAGGGAGGAACGGAGAAGGAAGCAACCTGGGTTCCATGGCTTACGGGGGAGGAAAGGGCCCTGGTTCCCTTCATTAGCCACAGCTGGGAAGAAAGCTCAAAAGAAATACATGCTGAGTCCGGCAGCTGCTGGGAGCAAACGTGAGTTTATCTTGTGTTGACTTTGGTTATCTGTGTTCCTGGCATCTGGCGTTCCTGGCGTCCCAACCACGTTGACTTATTGCTTTGCCTTCACGTCTGGAATTCCTTCTCCTGCTCAGCTGGACTAATTACCACATTTTGCCTTGATTGGCCTTATAGTTACAGTTTTTGTTGACAACATTTTGGATTTGATTCTCTGCAGCCAAAGGCTGTTCCTGGGAGAGTTTTTCTCCAGCCAGAAGGTAACCAGGACATTGGGGTCAAATCAAGGGACTCCTACTGACTATCTGACTGTGTTGCCTTTGTGCCACGCCCTGGGTCATCACAGCTGGCATGAGCTGCAATTCTACTTCTCTCTCTCTTGAGTTATCCTGTACTGAATTGTCCCTTGTTGGGTTGACACACTGTGTGACAGCCAGGGATTACAGGCTAAAACATATAAAGAATGGTTGCAGGAATTGAAAGGTACCTCAAATGAATCTTGGGAATGTAAATGCAAAGAAGGGACTTTTTGTCATCTATGGTGGACGTATGATAAAGCCAAGAAATATTGGAGTAGTTCATCCCTTAATACATAAAGATTCTTAGTAAACATAGAAAGAAAAGCAGAGATTTTCTTTTGGGTTTAATGGAACAAGAGTTGAGGGGAAAAATGGAACTCTGAAGTTGTCTATGTTGACGGCAGCAAGACTACTCTAACACACAGAAATGGAAGGTCACCTCAATCCCCACCATGGACAAATGGCTGAAAAAACTGATGGAGTTAGCAGAGAAGTCTAAATTGACCTTTATTTCTATTTGGAAACCACTTCTGGACTTTGTGCTTGAGGTGGGAAAAAAATGAAACTTTGATTTGGGGTTTTACCTATTAGATAGATCTGCTGTTATAGAAATGGCTAGTTTCTATTATTGTGAAAAAGTAAAAAGTTGAGGGTGGATGTTAATGCCTTATTTTATTGCACCAAAAGAAGTGAGAAGTCAATGCCTTTTTTTTTTCTTTTTCCCTTGCTTTCCCCCACTATCCACTTCCCTTTTTCCCACCCTAATTTCCCTAATATTTATTTTTGTATTCCCTTCACAAGTCAGATTAGAAATTAGTAAAAACTATAAATGCCAACCACGAAATCGCCTAGAGGCTACAATTCAGCCTATGACAGATGCACCCTTCGATAAGCGAGCAGGCGAGACAGGAAATCTTGGGCCCAGCATCTGCTCTGACATAAAGAGGATAATCTGCATTTTATTCAAATGAAATCTAACCAGCTCAGCCTACGATAAAAGCGACTAGGCATGTGGCCGGATGGTAACACTTGGATTATTGCAGCCGGCTTCTTAAAGATGTCTGTAACAGAAGAAAAACTTTGGCTTAAAGTCTCTAATAAACTGGGCTAATCAGTGCCGCTTAATAGATTTAAGGTAGCACGTGACAAACAACAAGTTCAATTAAAAATTCAGGTCAAAATTCCCTTGCCAAATTATGTTTTCACGTTAAGCGTCCTCTGAAAAACTAGGTGAAACCTAAAACTCTTGTCCATGGTTTCCGAGAGCATAATAAATTTGCAAAACATTTTACAATCTTGTTTTTGTTTTCCATTCTGGTTTTCATTCCAAGATCAGATAAATAGGGGACATAAAACAAGAGCTAGTAGAATTGTTTGCATTTCTGTCTCTGTCTCTCTCCCTCTCCCTCTGTCTCTCTCTCTCTCTCCCCCTTTCTTTCACTCTCTCTCCCCTTTTGCAATATCTGTATTAAATCTCAGAGGCAAACATTAAAACTAGCAAACTAGCATAAAAGGGAAGAGGAAGGGGAATAGTATAACAAAAGTGACAAAAAGTACAACAAACCAATTTATAACAATGATAACCTGGAACTTTCTTAAGTCCAGAGATGATAACAATTCAACAACCTCTACATTTCAGCAAACAATACCAAATGTCTTCAAATACTAATAATCAAGCTTCTGTAATACCCATACTCATAAAATAGTCTTCTCTTGATTTTAATCTTACAGATGATAAATTGGGAAACGATAGTTATATTTTAAAAGCTGCGATAATTTCTCTTAATTCGATCCAATCTAGGTTGTCGAATCCCAAAGTCAAAAACTGATTCCCCTCCTTGTTTTGTAAGAAATTGAACAGTGGTCTTCAAGGGCTTTAGGTCAAAGCAAAACAAAACACTGAATTTGCCACTCTAAGAGCCAAAAATAAAGTGGCAAGAATCTGTCAGCTATGAATCCCATGCGGAAGGTTGTGGGTCTGTCAGATTTGACCTTCGAACCCAGGGTGGGCTTCAAAAATTTTAGCAAAGGGTTCTCTGCATGGTTGCTGGGTGGGCGTGGCCTAGTCGGCCTCCTGCACTACAGCGGGACGGGGGCATTTTTGACCTCCCCGGGCTCCGGAGGCTTTCCCCGAGCCTCCAGGAGGGCAAAACGGCCTCTCTAGGCTCTGGAGGCTCTCTGGAAGCCATTTCCGCCCTTCTTGAACTTCCTGGAGGTCCAGTTTTCACCCTTCCCGAGCCTTCATATGCCCCCTGCATCCAAAACAGGCCATGTGGGGACTCGCCAGGAGTGGGATTTGAGGGTTCTCCAAACTGCATAGAATCTTAGATAGGGGCTCTCCTGAATCCCTGCAAGCTCCCAGCAGCCCAACCCTGCTTAGAACTGCAATAATATAATGGATTTAGAGATTGAAACTCAAATTGGTTCCTAAAAATACAGGTGCCTGAAGGTTTTAAGACCAGCTAAGAGAGATACAGTAAAACAAAAAGTTCTTTAAAAGTTTCTGCTTCTGGATGGAGAGGAATGGGTGAAGAAGCTGGAACATAGAAGTCTGAGAAAATAGCATTGTGAGAGGAACGGAGATCCCTTGCGAAGTCTCCTCACTGATGTTCTTGCATTCTTATAATCCTGACGAAAACATTGTTAAATGAAGCGAAATAGATCACACTGTGGTTTAGGTAAAACTCAAAATGGAGCTAGCAAGCTGGTTTACCCTCTAAAATCTGCAGGTAATCCTCGATTTACGACTGCAATTGAGCCCCAAATTTCCATCGCTAAGTGAAACAGTCATGAATTTTTTCCCCCATCTTACGACCTTTCTTGCCACAGTTGCTAAGCGAATCACTGCAGTGGTGAAGCTAGTAACATGGGTGTTCAGTGAATCTGCCTTCGCCGTTGACTGAAGATCACAAAAGATGACTCCCGGGGGCACTACAACTGTCATAAATATGAGTCAGATGCCAAGGGTTTGAATTTTGATCACATGACCACAGGGATGCTGCAATGCTCATTGCATGAAAAAGGTCATGTTACTTTTTCCAGTTTTGTTGTAACTTCAAACAGTCACTAAATGAACTGTCGACAAATATCTGTATTTTGCACAGAAACCGTAATTGTGCTAACAGAAAAAAAAATGTAGCTCAGGGTTGAACTGTGTGAGTTCATGTTCTCTGAGCTTGGTGATTTTCTTGAAGACAGTTCATTACCCAACTAGGTAACATTACAGATTAACAGAGTTGGAAGGGACCTTGTAGCTCATTTAGTCCAACCCCACCACCCAAGCAGGAGACCCTACACCATTTCTGACAGGTGGCAGTTCAATCTCTTCTTGAAAGCTTCTAGTGATAAAGCTCCCACAACTTCTGAAGGCAAGTTCTGTTCCATTGGCTGATCGTTCTCACTGTCAGAACGTTTCTACTTATTTCCAGGTTGAATCTCTCCTTGTTCAGTTTCCAAGCATTATTCCTTGTCTGGCCTTCAGGTGCTTTGGAAAATAGCTTGACCCCCTCCTCTCTCTGGCAGCCCCTCAAATATTGGAAGACTGCTGTCCTGTCTCCCCTGGTCCTTCTCTTCTCTAGACTAGCCAAGCCCAGTTCCTGTAACCGTTTTTCGTATGTTTTAGTCTCCAGTCCCCTAATCCTCCTGGTTGCTCTTCTCTATACTTTTTCTAGAGTCTCAACATCTTTTTTGTAATGTGGTGACCAAAACTGGATGCAATACTCTAAGTGTGGTCTTACTAAGGCTTTATAGGGTGGTATTAATACTTCTGTTGAACTTGACTGTATGCTTCTATAATACAACTTAGGATTGCATCAGCTTTCTTGGCTGCTGCTGCACATTGCTGGCTGATATTTAGCTGGTTGTCAACTAAGACTCCAAGATCCCTGTCACATTTACTGCTATTGAGCCTGGTTTCACCCAGTCTATATGTGTACTTTTGGTTTTTCTTGCCTAAGTGTAGGACTTTACTTTTCTCTACATTGAATTTCATTTTGTTAGAAAGGGCCCATCATTATCAGTGCCAACAACTATTGATATTACCTAGTTAGGTAACAAAATCTATGCAAGAAAATAACCAAGCTCAGAGAGCACCAAGGACTCCAAGCCCCATTTGGCTAAATCCAACCTCCCTGCTTAGGGCATGCAAACGAATTGCATTATAGCTTAGGGCACAATATGAAGCCACCCAGTGTCATTTACCGTGTTGTGTTCCTTTTTGGAGCTAAAATACACCTACAGGAAATGCATTTGTACCCAGTTCCCTCAGCTTTCAGAAAGGCTGATTTAAAGTCTGCAAAAGTCATGCTAAGTTCTTTTTTTTTCCTTTCTCCGTTGTGTTCATGCCTCTTTTAGTGCCTCGATCTTAAAGTCTTAACTTTTCTTATTGAACCAGCCCCACTCATGCGGAGAGATCTTAAGAAGAGGTGGTATTCAGCAGGTTCTGACCACTTCTGGAGAACCAATAGTGGAAATTTTAAGTAGTTCGGAGAACCGGCAAATACCAACCTCTGACTGGCCCCACCAACCCCATCTATTCTCTGCCTCCCCAGTTCCAGCTGATCGGCTGGGTCTCCTTTGGTTGCCCTGCACAGGAGAATGGAGCTGGAAAGCAGGTCAATGGGGTGGGGAGGAAATGGGATTTTACAGTATCCTTCCCCTGCCATGCCCACCAAGCCAAGCCATGCCCACAGAACCAGTAGTAAAATTTTTGAATCCCACCACCGATCTTGAGCTATATTGAACACACTCTTATCGGACTCATTTATTGAGAAAAAGAAGTGGCAGATTGTGTTTTCCACCCTATTCCTCATGACTGAAAACAAGATGACGGAAGTTTTTGTGCTGGAATGTGGTCGTACGTCTAACAAGGTCTCTTTAAGGCAGGGTATTTTCAAACTAGGCCACTTTAAAAGGGATGGATTTTAACTTCCAGAATTCCCCAGTTAGCCATGTTGGATGAAAAGCCCTCAGGGAGTCAGGAGTTCTGTCCACACATCTCCAGATCTGCCTGTGTTTGCCCCATTAAAACTAGGTTATTCTTTCATAGTTTTCAAGGCTACCTTGAAAAACCTGGCCTATTTTGGCCAATAGGTCAATATTTTGACCACCGGCACTGCCAAAGCCTGCTTTATCCTTAAGCATTTTCACACTGTTTTACACAAGCCATGATCTCCCATCCAGATACCCAGCTTGCACACCAACAAACTTCCCCCCTGCCACGCCCACCAAGCCACACCCACAGAACTGGTAGTAAAAAAATTTGAATCCCACCACTGCCTAGGTGGTCTTCTAGTCCAGCCCTCTGTGATGACCTGGGCTGTGGCACAAAGATAACAAAGTCACCAAAGTAGATAAATTCCCTTTAATGCCTCCAACTTGGCCCCCAATGTCCAATTATCCTCAGCTGGAGATCAAATTCTTCCAAAAAGACAGTCTACAAAGGGAAGTAATGCAGTCCGAACCCAAAGTGAAGATAATTAGAAATAAAACAACAACACAAACCACGCTGAAGTAATTAACACGACAGGCCAGGATGATCAATTGAAGACTTCCAAAAGATAACGCAGCACAAACAGTTGAGAGGATGCCAAAACCCAGATAAGCCTGACAAAGATAATGCATGCTTTGCTTCCAGCAACTTTGCCATGCGCAGTTTGCCTTTTTAAACAGTCTTCCCAGCTGCAGGCCATGAAGGGGATCAAGGTCCTTTCCTCTCCCGTAAGCCACGTTGCTCCCTTCTTGGTTCTTGTGTGCGCCCATCAGAATGCATGACCAAAAGTACAGAGCTCACAATGCAGATTTCAGTACAGGTAACCCTCGACTTACAACATTTAGTGAACAGTTTAAAGTTAAAATGGCGCCGATTTTCACACCTCTGGCTGTTGCAGCATTCCCATGGTCACGTGATCAAAATTCAGATGCTTGGCCACAGATGCTATTTACGACATTTGCATCCCCAGGATCAGAGATTCACTTTTAACAACCAGGTTATTTAACAACTGCAGTAATTCTAGGCGGGAATCTAATCTTGTACTTAAAAGCAAAACCAATTTATAGGTATTCCTTAACAATTTGTCACTAAGTAACCGATCCACCTACCTGGAAAAGGGACTCATGGCCCAGATTCGAAGAGATGGCCAGGTATTACTTAGTAGAGAAACATGAAAGATGGGCAGAAATGTTCAGGAAATGCTTTTGAAATTCAGCTGCCCCTAGAAGTCCTTTCATTATGGCTTCATCCCCTTTTTCTCCAATAGAAAAATCACTTAATATGATTTGAATGAGTGAATGAATGAATGAATGAATGAATTCTTTATTGGCCAAATGTGATTGGACACACAAGGAATTTGTCTTGGTGCAAATGCTCTCAGTGTACATAAAAAGAAAAGATACATCCGTCAAGAATCACAAGGTAACAGCGCTTAATATAGTCATAGGGTACAAATAAGCAATCGAATCATACTAGGAAACAGTCCATATAAATCATAAGGATACAAGCGACAAAGTTACAGTCAGACAGTCACAAGTGGGAAGGGATGGGTGATAGGAGGGATGAGAAGATTAATAGTGATAGTAATATATTTCTTGAAATCTTGCCTGATGAAAAAATATATTTATGTTCAAAAATCTAGGCAGATTTTAAAGTGCATTGCCCTGGCAATAAATCTGGTTGCACTTTGGCCAAACCTGTAGAGGTAGCCCCTTGACTTACCACATTTGTTTAGTGATCATTGGCACCAAAGGTGCTTCTTTTTCAAGAGGCGTGGACTTCCAGGTGATCTTAAGGTAAAGGTAAAGGTTCCCCTCGCACATATGTGCTAGTCATTTCTGGCTGTAGGGGGCAGTGCTCATCTCCGTTACAAAGCTGAAGAGCCAGCGCTGTCCGAAAACGTCTCCGTGGTCATGTGGCTGGCAGGACTGAACGACGAAGGTGCACGAAATGCTGTTACCTTCCCACCAAAGTGGTTCCTATTTTTCTACTTGTATTTTTTACATGCTTTTGAACTGCTAGGTTGGCAGGAGCTGGGACAAGTAACGGGAGCTCACTCCGTTACACGGCGCTAGGGATTCGAACTGCCGACCTTTCTGATCGACAAGCTCAGCGTCTTAGCCACTGGCCTTATCCAAGTGACTTTAACGACCTGCTAAAAGGATGCAAATAACCAGCTGTCTCCTTCCATTTCCCCCACCATCCAGTCAGAACTGGAGAAGCTTCTTGGATGAGAAGTGAAATATCTTCAAAGAAAAGAAAAAAAAAAGAAAGGAAAAACCAGAAAATCCAGTTGCCTCTTGACAACCATGACCCGGATCAGTGATCAGTGGCCGGGGACCACTGGTGGTCCGCGAGAAAATTTGGGTGATCCGCAGAGAAATGTCCCCCCCCCCCACAAAGCAATTAATCCAGGCTGGATGGGAACACAAGGCTACACCGCCCACCTGCTGGCCCACACCGTTCGGATGAGCGCAAACCTTACCTTGAGGAAAGCCACTGGAAGGGGAGGGAAATCCGCCCCATGGTGGCTTGCTGACATTGGAGGGAAAGTCAGTCCCATATTCCAGAGCTGCAGTAGTCACAGGATTGGCCCTTTGGTCATCCCGGAGCAGCTCCTCCGTCCATGGCAGGCCGGTGCACCCGAGTGGAGGAGCAGCTGCTCTGGGATGACCAAAGGGTCAGTCCTGTGACTACTGCAGTTCTGGAATATGGGGCTGACTTTCCCACCAATGTCAGCAAGCCACAGTCAGTCAACATTTGTATTAGTGGTCCACAGGTCCAAAAGGTTGGCGACCCCTGTCCCCTGGATGACTGAGAATCTCCAAAGACATTGACCATTTGAAGTTACAAGGGCACTGCAAAAAGCGACTTATGGCCACCAGAGCATCCCCATGGACATGTGATCAAAATTCATCACGATGGTTGCAGTGTCCTGGGGTCATGTGATCATCGTCTGAGCCCTCCCCAGCCAGCTTCCGACAAGCAAAGTCCCTGGGAGAAGCCTGCTTTTACAACCGGGCGGTTCATTTAATGACTGTTACAAAAAAAAAACCCACCCCCAAAACAACCCAGTCATACAATCAGGAACAGCTTGCTTAACTGCCGCTTTGTTTAAGCGATGGAAATTCTGCTCCCAGTTGTGATGGCAAGCCAAGGATTAGGGTAAGCAACTGGAAGCCGGTGTTTCTACAGAATTCTGACTACTAAAAGGAGGATCCAGATTGTTGGGGACGAGAGGCTGACTCTGTAAACGGCTTAGATTGGGCTGTAAAGCAGGGGTCTCCAACCTTGGTCATTTTTAGCCTGGAGGATTTCAACTCCCAGCTTAAAGTTGCCAAGGTTGGAGACCCAGATTGTGGTAAAGCATTGCTGTAAAAGCACCCTGAAGCGGTATGTAAGTCTTAGTTGCCCTTGCTACTTCTGGTTATTCAAACAAGTGAAGGCTGAGCACCGGGGTGTCTCCATATAGATTTCTAAGGAAAAAAAAAATACCAAAGCTAGTTTCTCCTTATAGGGTTTCCTTCTTTATTTTATTTTATTTTTATTTGTCCAAGGCTTACAAAATATATCAGAAATAAGAATAAACATAAGTATAAACCCATGAAACGGGTACTTATAATTGGGGACAACAGGACAGGGATGGTAGGCACGATTGTGGGTGCTTATGCATGGCTTCTTGACCCCCAGAGTTGGACTAGAAGATCTCCCACCCTGCTATTCTATGTTGTATTTACCGTACAGCCATAGCATTCTCTGACCACCCTCCACCCAAATCCTAACCGGATCCAAGGCTGTTCATCTTCCCAACCCTACCCAACCCAGCTCGGTTGGTAAATATGGAGCCCACCCACCATTTTCTCCGTTTGGAAGGCATCTATTTTTTGCCCACCCCACCCCACCCCCTCCACAACTACAGGGCTAGATCCACACAATCCTTATAAGACCCCCCCATGCGGCTGCTTCCTTGTGTGCTTTGGGCTTTGTCACGTTAAAAACAACCCAAATTGCATCACCACCACAATTCTACACACCGGATCCGATTGCGGAAAAGAGGCGGCGGGGAAGGTGGGGGGGGGGGGCGGGCAACAACGCGGGGAATTGGGGGGTGGGGTGGTGGTAGAATCAAACCTCCCTCTGCAGATTTAAACACACACACACACACACACACACACACACACCCAAACCCCCCCCCAAAAAATCCCCAGATCTCCTCTCTCCCTTTGGCCATGGGGGGGATCCTTCCTCTCCACTCGCACCCGAGCGAGATCTGCGAGAAATTTCCCACGCCCCGTGAGAGAGATGATGGACCCTCCACGGGTGGGGTTGCGACCCACCCACCCCCCACCCAAAACCCCACCCCACTCCTTGTCTTCATTCGCGCGGAACGAGCCGCCTTTACTCAACGTTTGCGCTCGGTTCCGAGCCTCCCTCCGCAACACGGAGAAACACACACACACACAACACAACACACATTCACACACACCCTCACCGGACCCGGCGACCCTTGGGAGCAATCAAGCCCACCGCGCGTGGATCGCAGGCAGACGGGCAAGGAACGTCCGTCCTCTCTTTACTCCGCCCCGCAGCGGCGCGCAGAAGGGGGACTCGCAAGGCGCCGGCGGATCGGATCGGAGCGAGGCGCGGCGCAGCGCAGCGCGGCACTGGGATGGTGGAGCTCGGGCTCGGCGCATTGGTGGCCCAGGCGGGCAATCGGGGCCAGCCCGAGCCCCATTCCAAAGAGCGGGGACGGGGACGGGGGGGGCTTCCCTTCCTCCAGAGCGGGGATGGGACACCCAAAGCCCCCCAAGGGGGTGGGAGGTCCCTCTTGGAGGAGAAAGACGGCTCCCCTTTGGATCTCTCGCTCTCTCTCCCTCTCCCCTCCCCTCCCTCTTTGCAAAGGCGCCTAGTCGCCCCAAATGTCCATTTCTGGATCTCTCCATCTCTCCCTTCTCTTTAAGGAGGGCAAAAGAAGAAGAAGAAGAAAAGAAAAAGAAAAAGCAAGCAAGCAAGGGGAGGGGGCGTCCCGTATATAGGCATGCCCACCCCGATCCCCGCCTCCGCCCCACTGCAGTGGGTTTCCCCCGAGGGTCGTTCTCAGCCCCCAAAAGCCACGGGAAGCCCCCTCGGGTCGGATCAGCATCGGATTCCAAACGCCGGGAAAGCCACTCACCGTTCGCTGGTTCTGGTGCTGGTGCTGCTGGGCGCCGATCCCTCCGCTCCAAGGTTCGGCGAAAAAAGCAGGCGGGTTATTGCTGGAGACCCCCGCCTCGCGCACACACACACACACGCGCGCGCCGCCGCCGCCACCCCCAGGAGGGGAAAAAAAAAAACCCAAAATGCAAAAAAAGGAAAAAAAAAAGGGAAGCAGATTCCTTGCAGCCTCTTTCGAAGGCAGCGGCGCTTCCGGGTTGGTGGACGACCCAACGTCACTTGCTACAGGTTTACAAGGAAGAGGTGGCGGCGGCGGCGGCGGCGAGTAGCAGGCGCGCGCGCGAGACAGCTATAAAAGGAAGGGAATCGGGGAAAGGAGGGAGGGCGGGGAAGAAAATGGGGAGGGGGAGAGACGGGGGGAGAGAGAGAGGGGTGGGAGGGAAAGAAAAAAGGAAGGAAGAAGGAAAGAAAGAGAAGGAAAGACAGAGAGAGAGAGAGAGAGAGAGGGAAAGACACACAGACAGACAAACAGAAAGCAAGAAAGAAAAAGAAGGAAGGAAAGAAAGAAAAAAAGACAGACAAACAGAAAGGAAGGAAGGAAGGAAGGAAGGAAGGAAGGAAGGAAGGAAGAAAGAAAGAAAGGAAAGGAAAGACAAACGGACAAACAGAAAGAGAGAGGGAAAGAAAAAGAAAGAAAAAAGGGAGGGAAGGAAAGAGACGGACGGACAAATAGAAAGGAAAGAGAAAGAAAGAAAAAGAACGAAAGAAAGAAAGAGAGGAAGAAAGAAAGAAAGAAAGAA
This sequence comes from Pseudonaja textilis, assembly GCF_049901715.1. Lineage (NCBI taxonomy): Eukaryota > Metazoa > Chordata > Lepidosauria > Squamata > Elapidae > Pseudonaja > Pseudonaja textilis. The sequence continues at coordinate 189,464,502 of NC_141992.1, forward strand.
AGAAAGAAAGAAAGAAAGAAAGAAAGAAAGAAAAGAGCTACTCCCCCCCGATCCCGATAGCTTAACTGCCCCATCCCCCGATATCTTAGATTCCGCCTACCCTCTGCAAAAACGCCAGGTAAATCGTATTTTATTTTATTTATTTTTCGTAGAGGAGGGAACCGAATCCGGAGCGACGCTTGCACGATTGGCGTCCCTGCAGATCATGGGTATCTAGCAGCGCCAGGTCCCGCGAAGGTTTTGCAGCGGGCGCCAAACGGTGCGCACGTGTGTGTGTGCGCGTGTGTGTGCGCGTGTGTGTTGGCTGGGCGCTGGTTCCGAGCGAAAGGGGCTCGCCTCGCCTCGCCCCACGTGACAGTCCGAAATAGGGAGCCAAGCTTAGAACGAGCTCTTTCGTTCGCATGGTGTAGAAAGGTGGTTTAGGTCAGGAGACCTGAACTGATCTGGGATAGGTATGTTGTATGACAGGGGTGGTGGTGGCAACCTCCGGTCCGTGGACTGGCACCGATCCGCTGCATATCAGAAACCGGGCCGGGCAAACATGCGAAGCCCCCCTTCCGTGGGATGCAGGCAGCACAACGAAACCACGGTCCCCCCAGTCCACGGGAGAAACCTGTCTCCACGGAACCCGGTCCCTGGTACCCAACAAGTTGGGGGCTGCTGTTGTATGTGTTGTAAAAGGATCCCTTAGCCAACTGCATGAATCCAGGCATCGTTCTAGAGTAGACCAGTGTTCTTTTTAAGCCTTAGCAACTGAAAAGATAGTTGGACTTCAATTCCCATAATTCCCCGATCAGGGCGCTGAGGTTAGCGTCAATCAAAGTTGGGTTTCTTTTTTTATTGATCTAATGAAACATGAAGTGTGGATGCCATTTCTAGAATTGGAGCTATCCGATCTACCCTGCAAGAATTCAGATGACAGCTAGAAGGCCAAAGTCCTGGTACTCTTTGCTGCCCTCTAGTGCTCCTAACAAGCTTTTGAACCCCGGGTTTACTTACAATACAGGTATCCTTAGTGATGCTTTTGGCTTTCCCCACCCCCCAAAAAACAAAAGCAAAATACCTTTTCTTTCTCTCTCTCGAAATTATTAGACTTATTTGCCTTCCAGCACACCCAAACCAAGAGATTCGCTCCTATGTTGCCATGTGATTAAACGGAGACCTTGAGAAAAGCTAGTTAAATTGCATTAAGGTCTGACATACCCATCCATATGTTTATGGTGGTTTCTCTCTTTTGTTGTTGTAGGAAGAGGACTTTTTGAAGGAGTGAAAATTATAAAAAAAAAAAAAAAAGTTCATATCAGTTCTGCAGAACCTCACAGTATTCTCTCATGCAGTAGTCGCACAATACATCTGTCCATTTGTCCAGTTGGCGAATCCAGAACAAGAAACTCCCGGGACATTATTTTACATTATTTTTATATACTTTATTGAATAAACCACGTTGGCACCAGAAGAAGCGAAACCAGCTCTGGGCTTCCCTTGCAAAAGCACATGCAGTTCATTCCCCTCCCCCGCTTTCCCCACGGACCACCCACAGTCTATTACATTCACCAATCACTTTTGTTCATTTTGTTATGGGAACCAGCTGGCCATGCTGCTTGGGGTGTCCTTGAGCGGGGAGCAGTGTCTCACAGGAACCAAGGATGCTTGGATGCCATTCCCCACCCACCATTCTTGCCTTCCATTGTCTAACACCACCCTTTTTTCTTTGTCAAGCCGCAAGTGAAGCAAAATATAGGTGTGTAGGAAGTTAGCACCCACCCCCCTCCTAGAAAAATGAAATATCCCAGGAAATATGAAAAAGGCAGAATACTTCCCCTAAAAAGAGACGTAGGAACTCAGAAGCAGAAACTCACCTCAGAAGCAGAAGCCTCTGTTAATGGGCGGGCCATTAAGGCCTGGGTGTTCTACATAACAAAGGCCTCTACCCATCTCACCACAGGGCCTAGGAAGATTGCATCAGCCAGCACTCAGGTGAAGCCATGGGGTCCAAACAAAGACTACAAAGTTAGCTAAGACCCCGCCCCTGGGAGTCTGACAGCCAATGGGATACATTTCTTACACAGGAACAGGAAACACTAAGGTGGGGGCCCAATGGAGGGTATATAACTAAGGGTCTCTCAGCATCTTGCCCCTTCTTTTCCCTCACCCAACATCTTGAAGCATGTGATCGTCCTTTTCACTTTGGAACTGCAAGCCACATGATCCTGCCCACCATTAAACCATCTTTCCAAAGAGCCTCCATGTTTCCAGGGTCTTCTTCCCCACTTGGAACTGAACTCAACAGGTGAAAGTGTGAGTCAGTCTTGACAACATCAAGCTAAGATGTAATTAGCCACAAATAGGCAGCCATATTCTAGTCTAATGTGCCACATGAAGTTTTTGAGTGACCTAAAAACATAGGAGGAAGAAGGAGTCTATGTTAGGTTACGTTAACCATGATTCAGATGATAAAAATCATGGTTTTGCCAACACTACCAACCAGGTGTTGTGGACTGCCAGCGGCTGGCGAACTTAGCAGTAGAGTCGGACAATAGTGAGGAGGTTGGGGAGGAACCTGGGCCATTCCTGGAGGCTGAGGAAGGCTCAGATGAGGGCTCTGCATCAGAGGCAGAGATGGGGGCCAGGGCAGGCTGGCAGTCATCAGCTGCCTTTGGGTTCAGACAGCAGTGAGGCGGGGGAGTTTCTGGAAGCGGTTCCCAGTCTGCGCATGCGTAGAACTGCCAAAAGAAAGGCACAATTGAGAACTCAGGGTTGACATGGGAGTAAGGCCACAGGTGGATGATGAATGGTCCCTCCCATCAGGATGAAAAGAGAAGCAAAAGGGGAGGGGGCTTTTACAGGAAACAACTTGCTCGTTCCTTTGTTCCAGCCTCGTGAGGATTTCATCTGTATAACCCAGCCCTTCCCTGCCACCACTGAGTGTGGAACTATTTACCGGGCAGCATTCCAGGAATGATAAAGGTCTGAGCTAATTAGTATACCTTCACAAGACTGTTTGCCAAGCTGTTGGCTGACTGTGAATGAAATAAATTCACATTAATGTAATAAAAGAGGTTTTTGTCAAGGACTCAGAATTGACTAGTGCTTTTTTGAGGAGGCCTAGGACAGAATACCAGGTTTAATGAGTTGTATGTGAACCCAAGTAGTTCATCCGGCTCCTGCATTTTTCCTGGGCAGCAAAGGTGACTAACAAGCAAGTATTGGAGAACCATGACACCAGACATATCACTAGAAGACAAAATCATGAAAGTGCATCTCACTTAACTTTGTTCATATCATATAGGGGAATTCACTGGAGAAATCAATTATGTTGCAGGATCCAATCTGGGTTGGTCACTAGGACCAGTTTTTCCCAGAGGTGCTTTTTTTCAGGAGGCAACTGGACTTGTTTTTTCTTTGAAGACGTTTAGATTCTCATCCAAGAAGCCTCTTTAGCTCTGACAGGATGGTGAGGAAATGGAAGGATTTATGCCCTTGCAGACAGCTGGTCATTTGCATCTTTTCTGAGGGTCGTTGAAGCACTTGGAGATTTATCTGTGTCCTCACCTGAGTAGTGCTCTTGGTTCCTATAGTCTGCATTTTTTTCTGGAAATCTGTAGTAGCAAGAGAGATCCTGTAGATGGCGCAAGCAGCAAACTGCTGTGTCTAATACAGGGGCCTCTTTGCATGATCTCACTCCCTACTATCTTGGGCTGGAAAGTCCTGGACTTATATGTGATCTCACCTTACTAACATCACCACTATTCTTAAGGATTGGTTGAGGGGATTCACCAATCCAAATGCAGTATCTAGGTTGCCTTTGTCTACTTGTAAAAACCCTATAAAATGTAATAAACGCTGCCCGGGCAGTCAGACATCTTAGCACCCTGCACAATGACTGGTCTTTGAACTCCATTAGAAATCCATTCCTATTCCCACACCCTTCGACACCATTCAATGATAAACCTCCAAGTGCTTCAATGACCCTCTAAAAAGATGCAAATAACCAGCTGTCTGCAAGGAATATAACCAGTGCCTTCAAAAGTTGTGAGTGCTCCATCACTGGAGGCTTTTAAGAAGAGACTGGACACGGTCTCCTGCTTGAGCAGGGGGTTGGACGAGAAGACCTCCAAGGTCCCTTCCAGCTCTGTCATTCTGTTATTCCTACAGAGGTTTGTTCTGTTCCTTTCGATCCAGATTTCTGGAGAGTTAAGATTTGGTGGGTCCATTCAGTACAGGAGGAGAGAGCATGCTGTGAACAAAAAGTTAGAATATGGCAAGTGTTCCACTTTGCATATTTTCTCTTTATTATTTTGACGTTGCCAGGTGTTGAAATTTAAGAGCTGACCAGTTGCTGTAAGGCTGATGCAATGTAAGGCTGATGCAATGAGGTTGAATCAGCATTGGTATTGCTTTCTTAAAGCTATGTATGGGTCCACAGAAGTCCTTACCTGTTTAAGAGGTGCCTATATAAAGGCAGCCATTAGAGGGCATGTTCTCTTTGGGTCCTGTATCCATTGCAGAGCTCTTCGTGTAGAGTTACCAAGATTGATTGCTTATCAGGTATTTGCCTACCACGTATATTTCTGTATATGTCTTGTATATAAACCGCTATTAAATGTCTAAGTCTCCGTGTGCTGTGTTTTGCTCCTGGATTGTCTCATAATAGTAGTCACACTACTATTACGACAGCTTATATTTGGGGTAGGTTTATTTTGACACTCTTGATCTTTAATTGCCGAAGGTCTTCAGAAATCGGAGCATGCAAATAATAATATTACACTTGCAGAGCCAGTTTGGTTATTGTAAAGGCGGCAGGCTAGAAGCTGTGAGACTAAGAATTCTAGTTCTGTGTTTGACGCAAAGCCAGCTGGGTCATCTTTGGCCAGTCACTCTCTCTTAGCCCTAGAAGGAGACAATGGTAAGCTACTTTCCCCCCTCCCACCCCTCAAAAGAAGTGTCTTGCCAAGAAAACTACAAAGACTAGTTCAGGCAGTTGCCAGATGTTAAAAATTGTTTTCCGAAGCACCAGAAGACAAGAAGCACTGCATGAAAACTAATCAAGGAGAGATGCAACCTGGAACTAAGGAGAAACTTCGTGACAGGGAGGACAATCGATCAGTGAAATGGCTTGCCTTTAAAAGTTCTGGGTGCTCCAACACTGGAGGCTTTTAAAAAGAGACTGGATAGCCACTTGTCTGAAATGGTATAGGGTCTCCTGCTTGAGCAGGGGGTTAGATTAGACCAGCGTTTGCCAACTGGTGGGACGCAAGAAAATTTCCGTGGGCTGCAGAGAAATCTCACCCCCAGAGCACCCCCCGAAAGCAATTAATCCAGGCTGCACAGAAACACAAGGCTGCTCAGCCCACATGGCCCGTGGGAACCCTCCCCGCCCACTCACACCTTACCCGGCAAACTTGCCTGAAAGGTTGCCATTTTTCCTTTTTCCGACCATCATCTGTTCTGCTGTGCCGGGAGATTCAGATTAGCTAGGAAGCAGGAAATGGTTGGATTTCTTGCTTTCTAGCTAAGCACAGCGAACCTCCCTTAGGACTGAAGGTTTGCTTGCAAGCAAACTCAGTGCAGACTCATGGCAAGCAAATTTGAGAGACTGAGCTAGCCGATGGCAGATAGATAGATCACTGAATGATTCTATGAACAACTCAATCTCCTGCTTTGCTTGATTTTGGATAAAAGTTGCTTTTTTAATAAAAAAAATTCAATATTTACATACATGGTGTGTTGTGAGTTAATTTTGAGTTTATTTGCAAGCAAATTTTATGTGACAGACTGAGCTAGCCGATGGCAGATAGATAGATTTCTGAATGAATCTGTGATTCTGTGAGCAACTCAATCTGCCTGCTTTGCCTGATTTTGGGTAAAAGTTGCTCTTTTTTTATAAAAAAATTCAATATTTATATAAATATTTATAATATTTACATACAAGCCATGCCCAGCCAGTCACATGACTACCAAGCCACACCCACAAAGCCAGTTAGTGGTCCCTGGGATCTAAAATTATGAATTTGGTGGTCCCTGAGGTCCAAAAGGTTGGCGACCCCTGGACTAGACAACCTGCAAGGTCCTTTCCAATGCTGTTATTCTGTTATTTGCACTCAAAAGCCCTGTACAGATGTACTCTATTGCAACTTAATTCCTATCTATTTCCTCTTGCAGAAAGATCTGGTTGATAAAAAGGCCATCGAGAGGTCTGGAATCAATGGAATACATTTATTTAAAAGCAATTTTAAATATTAAAAAAGTAGAAATTAACACATACAGTACTCAAACGGTCACATTAAACACATAAGAAAACAAGTGTACTGATGGAGGAGGAGTGTAACATTCAAAGGAGATTTCAATATTGTCTAGAGTACAATAAGATCTGTTTTTCTTCTACAGGTGGCTGCAGTATGTCATAAAAAAATAAATAGCAATTGCTGTTCAACAGTAAGATAACACATCGTTTCCAGAACTTACTTCCCTCCCTGGGGGAAAAAAGAACAAACCTCAAAAGCAAGCAGGCTTTCCAAATATATCATGAAATGTACAAAATTGCAGATAGTGGCTCTTGAGTTTAAATAGAACCTTGTACTTAAAACTCAGCCTATATATCATACATTGCATCTTAATTATCCTATGGACTCTAAATCAAATAGTCAGCTCTTGGTTCCCGACGGAACTCAAATTTTATTTAAAAAACCCATATGCTACTTCAAAAAGCTTACAAAATAATAGACATTTTGACTCTACATCATTTTACACATCTTTATAGGTTCACTTTTATCTGGTTTTTCTTTTTAAACATGTGGATGTTGAGTTTGTTTTAAAAGAAATGGACAAAGCGGACGAGTTTTCTCCTTTAATGCACTGGAAGGATGTTTAACGAGTAATATGGAATGCTAACTTGTTTTTATTCGAGCGTTTGTATAAACAGCATTAAGTCTGAACACATGGACATTAGCAAGCAGGCTGGATCATTCATCTTATACCTTTGAACAAAATGCCCGTGACTTGGACCGAAGCAATGCGTTTGAAAAGCCACTTTCCAATAAGAGCTGATAAATGCTTTGCTTTCTTTAATGTTAAGAGTTCTTAAACTGATTGTATTTTCTTGCATGTTAACCACTCAAATAAACATTTTTTTTAAAAAAAAAGTCCATATGGCTTTGGCTATGGATGGTTTGCAAAACTCTTACTTAATGTTTCTTTGATTTAACCGTGCAACTAATTGGAGCTCGTGCTTGGAGTGAAATGCATTGTTTTGAGATGGAATTTCAACAGACTGCGCTAGAGGAAATGAAACTGGGTCTTTTGGCAAAGTAGCTTTTTAAACTAGTTTCTGCCCAGTAAAACTGCAAAACATGTAATGAAACACTAGCTCATTTCTCCCTCCCAAAAGGAAATATTTTTATGTTCTGAAAATGTTTTGGAAGAAGTGCTGTGACCCAGCAATTCTCCGCTGTTCATCAGACATCTTTTGTAGGCTTCCATACAAATCTGTAAAAATAAAAAAAATTAAATTGTACTGTCGCTTTAAGGGATCAGCTCCTGAAATTGCAAGAAGTGGCACTTTTCGTCAAGGTCTTGCAGAAATTTCAGAGACAACCTGATTATGCAGCAAAGAGGTGTGGCTATTGTGCAAAAGCTTGAAGACTTCTCCCAAATCATGTTTGAAGCATGCAGTCTTAACAAATAAATATGTAGCTAAAAGGACTACGCCCTTACTACCTTGATTGAAAAGAAGACGAATGAATTGAAGCTGCAGTCATTATATTTTAGCAGTCTAATAATCAAAGATCCGAACAGATCTTCCCTATATTATTATTAACTTTGTGGCAGCACTGTTCAATTCAGGAAAGAAAACTACTTCCAGATGTTCTCGTGGCTTCTCTTAACAACTGCTTTTTTTTTTTTTTTTCAGGAAAGGGTATTTTTTTCCCCATTTTTTTTTTTCACTAATGATTTTGATTTCTCCGGGCAGTAATATGAAAACGATATGGTGACTCGAATACAAGTATGGCTTAGGTGGAAGGAAGGTTGAAATCTCCCAATAGCTTAATGAACCGATTAAGTCAGCCAGCAAAAACTCTTGTGATCAGCCGATATTTCGAACTAGGTAGTAAAGACAGAAAGCTGACAAATGTCGCTTAAGTTCTTGCCTGAACAGAGACTTATAAGCAGAAATATGAAGAAACCATGCACGCAGGGATGTACTTTATATGGAGACTCTGAAAGAAAACCTCCAGCCAGAAATCTTGCGTGGTTTCCCTTTGCGAGACTGAATTTATTTTTATTGAAGACATTGAGATGGGAGCCCAGTGAGGTCAAAGACCAAAGTTACAGAATACAAACATGAACATGTGGCTTACCACCATAAAAATTCTACTGTTTTTTTTTTTACCTGTAGCATTAGTGCATATTTCTGTTCGTTGGATGGATACATCGGACACATAGATATATGTATAATATATATATATTTTCTAAAGGAATACCAAGGAAGAGGATTTCACAAGCTGTCAATGGTGCAGGTGGGGTAGCCATCGACGGACACCAGCCGTTTCTCTGGGGGAAAAGAGAAACTGCCGCTCGCTATCTACTTCCGAGATTACTGATGTATTATTAGGGACGGTAAATTCTGTACAGCTGAATGGGAATGAATGGGACTAACAGTTTATTTAGAAAGCTGGCAGTTCATACACACAGACAATTTTTTTTTTAAGTGCTTGATGCCAAGAATGGCTTGAGCAACCCAATAAGGCATGCCAGCTCCGACAATGACCATAATACTGGCAATGGCAAAGGAACACCTTCTATATACAATTACAGGTATGATGAGCCCTTCGTAGGGGCAGAGCCGAGTTCTTGTCTTGTTAACAGCAGTTATATATATATACACCAATATCCACAATTATGCACAGAATTACAGGGATGCAGCAGCTGTCTTGCTTCGTGCGTAAAAGCCTGACTTGCAGGAACAATGTGCAATACTCAAGTTTTCTGGCTGGAGTTAGTCTGATAAAATGTGGACGAAGGAGACGGGGAAGACCCCTTTCCGTTCCGGCTTTCCTTCAATGTGGCCGATCTGCAAAGAAGAGCCAAGGGTGTGAGGCCTAATTTGGCAGGAGGAAGTCTTGCGAGTGTTAAGACCCAGGTCCCCAAACATGACAAATCCCATAAAGTTAACTCAAAGATTCCTTTATTAGGAGCGCCAGCAGCCCCGGCCAAAAAATCTCTCTCTTTCACAGCAGGCTAAAAAGTCTGTCCAGCAGGGATATCAATAGTTGTCTGTCACACCTATTCATCTCCGCCCCCTGCCTTTTATCCCCAGAGCTAGAGTGGGGCTTCCTTCCCAAGGACCAGCCCATAGATTTCCACTGCTCTCCTCTCCTCTGCCTTCTGTGCATCTGCATGTCGGGCACTGAACCCAGCTGATTTTCCTCTTCCTCATCAGCCACCTCCAGACCTGGGGGCTGTTGACTCTCCATCTGAGGGCTGACGGACAGCCCAGGCTCCACCCCTCTCTCTCTCTCTGTCGGCTCCATTCCCGCTTCCCCCTTGGAGGTCTCAGGATGCCTTGATGCTGACTCTGACTCCCACGCCTCCTCCTCCTCCTCCTCTGATTTGGCTGCTGGAGGAGCCAGCAGCCGACAGGTCACAAGATCGAGGAGGTAGCGTTTGAGAGGCGTCCACCATGTGTGCAGGTAGCCCTTTACTTACGACCACAGTTCAGCCCCCAACATTTCTGTTGCTGAGCGAGAACAAGTGGATTTTGCCCCATTGCACAACCTGTCTTGCCACAGCTGTTCAGGGATTTACAAGGTTTGGCAAATAGAAACATTACAAATTGTATGGATAATCGTCGCAAAGGTGCTTTTCAAGAAGCAACTGGACTTTCTGGGTTGGTTTTTTTGAAGACATTTTGCTTCTCACCCAAGCAGCTTCTTCAGCTCTGACTGGATGGTGAGGAATGGAAGGTTTTATACTCCTTGCAGACAGCTGGTCATTTCTGTCTTTAAGGATAATAAATCCTTCCATTTCCTGTCTGCGAGGAGTATAAATCCTTCCATTCCCCACCATCTAGTCGGAGCTGAAGAAGCTGATTGGGTGAGAAGCAAAACGTCTTCAAAGAAAAACTAGAAAGTCCAGTTGCCTCTTGAAAAAACAAAGCCCCTTTGCGACAACCATGACCTGGATGATTCTCCGTAGACACTGATAATGAGGTTCGTGTCAAATTTCCAGGGGCCATGTAAACTCTTAGGTTTCTTCTCCCAGATGCAATAATGTCAAAACAGCCAATGACGGTTGTATGAAACCTTGCACTTAACATCACAGTATCCGCGGTGGCGCAGTGGCGCAGTGGTTAGAGTGCAGTACTGCAGGCTACTTCTGCTGACTGCCTACAATTTGGCAGTTCAAATCTCACCAGGCTCCATCCTTCCGAGGCGGGTAAAACGAGGACCCAGATTGCTGGGGGTGCTGGAATTCCCATCGCTGGGCAGTGTGGTCACGTGATGTTGCATTTTATGACCAGGTCCCTTAGCGATAAAAACTCCAGTCCCAACGATTGCTGTTAAGTGAGGACCTCTTGTATACTGTTAGGTATTATATCCTCAAAAGTTTATTTTATTTCACTGTTAAAAGTAGAGGGGAAAAAAAAATACTTACCCACCACTCTTGATCCTCCTCTCCGGTTACGATAATAATTTCACCTTCCACAAACGTAAGCTCATCATCGTTATCCGCTTGGCAATCGTAGATTGTCTTCACCCTCTTGACTTTATTCTTCCCCTGAATAACAAAAACAAACAGGTGCTATTTTAGCTAAGATGGAACCAAGATTGTTTATCCTTTAGGTTGCTCAATGTAAGTGGAATAGGACAACGTGCCACAGCCAACTTGCCACGGCCGATGCACCGTGGGGTAACTCACCCTGGGACAATTTAACAATTTCTACTTGATTATTTAAAATAAAAAATCATAATTTTTACCATTCGTATTTCATTCTGTCCCTCCTCCTGCATCTTTTCTTTAATGATTGTTTCTATTTCTACTCCATTCCTATTTCTATTCCATTTCCTCAATATTACTGTAACTCTAGTCCTGCAGCAAGTTGACCCACAGTGAGTTGGCCATGCCAAGTTGGCTGTGGTGAATTAACAGAGTTGGAAGGGACCTTGTAGGTCATTTAGTCCAACCCCACCACCCAAGCAGGAGACCCGACTCCATTTCTGACAGATGGCAGTCCAGTCTCTTCTTGAAAGCTTCCAGTGTTGAAGCTCCCACAACTTTCAAAGGCAAGCTATTCCATTGGTTGATTGTTCTCATGGTCATTTTTTCCCCCTTATTTCCAGGTTGAATCTCTCTTTGATCATCCATTGTTCCTTGTCTGGCCTTCGGGTGTTTTGGAGAATAGCTTGACCCCCTCCTCTCTGTGGCAGCCCCTCAAATATTGGGAGCACTGCTATCCTGTCTCCCCTGGTCCTTCTCTTCAATAGACTCGCCATTCCCAGTTCCCAGAACCGTTCTTCATATATTTTAGCCTCCAGTCCCCTATTCATCTTGGTTGCTCTTCTCTGCACTCTTTCTAGTGTCTCAACATCGTTTTTTTATAGTGTGGTGACCACAACTGGACTTGTCATAGACCCAACTGTAAGACCAATGAGCCTATTCCGATGCAGTCAGAAAATCTAGGACAGGTTTCTATGCCGCAGAGATGAGGCCGGTCCTCTTGTGAGTAGGCAAGTTGGCAAAATCTTTCCATTTGACGATGCAATTGTCTCTTGTGGAACAGGGATAACGCAGAACAATCCTTGTTTTACTGATCATCGAGGAACCTAAAGATTCCTTGCTCTCAAAGCCGCTGCATTTTATAAGTATAATTTATCGCGTCGCGCAGGTGCATTTCCAAAACGCTGAATTCACACAAATGCCAATAATTGTGTCAAGCCAATCAACATACCTGTGCCTGGAGATGTACAAATCTGGAGAATAATTAAGTCCTGCTAAGCATCTGATTTGCCTATTTGTTTTAGGATTACAGGTAGTCCTCGCCTTATGACCACAATGGACTCCAAACCCTCTGTTGCTAAGTGAGACAGTTAAATCAATTTTGTCCCATTTTACGACCTTTCTTGCCACCGTTGTTCAGTGAATCTGCAGCTGTTAAGTAAGTATCAGGTTTGTTAAGTGAACCTGGGACACTGTGACCGTCATAAATATGAGCCAGTTGCCAAGCATCTGAATGTTGATCCCTTGACCACAAGGATGCTACAATGGTTGTTAAGTGTGAAAAATGGCCATGTTATTTTTTTTCAGTGCTGTTGTAACTTCAAATGGTCACTAAATGAATGGTTATAAGTCAAGGACTACCTGTATGGCACCATCAAAGCTGACACCACTCAGGGCATACACCAACTCAAAGAAGTAGTGCAAGATTGGAAGATATAGAGAGATCTGGCCCATAGAATCACCAAGAGTCGGACACGACTGAATGGACATTACATCATCATCATCATCGATCTGTGTGGCCCGCCAGTGGCCAGTGACGAGGAACATGGGCCAGTCCTGGAGTCTGGGGAAGGCTCTGATGAGTGCTCTGCATCAGAGACAGAGATGAGGCCAGGGCCGTCCGACAGTTAGCAGCTGCCTTCAGTTAGAGATCAGTGGGGCAGAAGAACAGCTGAAGCCTGTTCCCAGTGTGCGCATGCACAGAGCTGCCAGACGAAGGGAACAACTAAGGAACAAGGGTCGACTCAGGAGTAAAGCCACAGGTGGAAAGTGAATAGCCCTACCCATAGGGAATAAAGAGGAGCGAAAGGGGAGTGGGATTTGCAGGAGACAATTAGTTCAATTCATTAGAGTGAATTCATTAGCGTTCTTGACTTCTTGCCAAGTAATTGCTGCTACAGTGTGGTGTTTGGAAGACATCGGTCTGGCAACTCTCCAAGCCTGATAAAGGCCTGGAGTTGTGAAATCTCACGAAAGACTGTTGGCCGGGACTTTGCTGGAGAGGAATTCACTTAAAAGGGGTTTTATCAGGACGAGGAGTCTGCTCTGTGATCTTGGGAAGTCTACGTCAGAACATGATCATCATCATCACAACAGTATGGACCACAACATGGAAAACAGAAGCTATCTACCTACCATGTTTATTTTTCTAGGAAGCGGCACAGGGGTTTCCGCTGATCCAGGGGTCGTATCTCCAGAGTCTTCAGATGCTTGTTTCTGGACGATCTCTTTCGATTGTATCTTTGGGGAAAGATCCATACTGGGTGATTTTTGACTGGCCTCGGAAGGCTGAGATCTGGGGGATAATTCCCCACCGGGAGATTTCGCCAAAGTTTCTCCCAGTTGTGGCTTTGGAGGGAGATCCTTCATTTGGGGTTTCGGAGGCAAGTCAGCTAGTTGAGGCTTTGGGGGCAGGTCCCCCAGTTGGGGTTTGGGGGGTAATTCTCCTGCTTTGGGGGCTAAATCTGCAGGCTGGGGCTTCAGGGGCAGATCGATACAAAGAGAAGCCGACTTTTGAAAGATTTCAGAGTGGTGGCTGGATTTATCTAGTGAAGGAAGATGAATCGTTTCTATTTTTCGTAACGCCACTGAAACAGAAAGCAGAAACAATTAAGAGGACTTCAGACCAAGCCTTTTTTTTTCCTTTCCGTTTTCGCTCAAACAAATCTCATCCGTCTCCACTGCAATTTTACGACTGCCACTTTATTAAGCACAATATATTGATTTATAGTGGGACCCCCTGAGAGCAAAGGAAGAAAGGATAAGCGTGCAATCTCAGAAGCCCAAATGCAATACATACAGGGGGAGGGGAAAGGAACAGCTGTCTGCGGTTCTTTCATTTATCCTTTCTTTTTCTACGGCACCATGTTTTATTTGTTTATTTATTTCTTGCTATATAAAAAAAGAGAGAATTGTTTATGGAGATTCTCAAACTTCCAGGTCATGGTTGCCCCAAAGGTGTTTCCTTCCCCCCGCCCGCCAAAAAAAAAAAAAAGAATTGGACTTCCTTGTGTTTTTTTTTTCCTTTGAAAACATTTTGCTTCTCATCCAAGAAGTTTCTGAGGAACTGGAGAAGCTTCTTGGACGAGAAGCGAAATGTTTTCAAAGAAGAAAATAAAGTTAAGTCCAGTTGCCTTTTGGGAAAGCAACTCTGGGAAGAAGAGAGGAAGGCTTACCTCGAACTACAAAGCAATTTAACCAGCCCAAAAGTATGGAAGGTAAAGAAGAGGGTAAAAAGAACGTTTTAAAATGGATCTTTAGCAGCCGCCCTTAAATTAAGACTTGGCCACATGAAATTTTTAGTTTCTGAACTGAGAGGATTTAAAGAAAGAATGGAAAGAGAATTTTAAGGCGAAATTCTACTAGTTGAGAGGGGTTAAACTCGATTTCACTGAGGGCCGCATCAGGGTGGTATTTGACCTAGGCCAGGGTGGGCGTGGCCAGCTCGACATCACTTGTGTCGAGGGTGCCTGTGGGCGCCCGAGCACTCTGCCAGCGAAAACAGGCTCCCGAGCTTCGTTTTCGGCTGCAACGGCCTCCTGCAACTCTCTGCCAATAAAAATGGAGCTCGCGCACGGCCCTCGCAAGCACCGTTTTCCCTGGCAGAGGCACCGCGGGCCAGTCCTTTGCTGTTTCCAGGGCAGCCCTGCAGGCCAGATCTAAGCACCCTGTGGGTTGGATTTGGCCCACGGGCCTTGAGTTTGACACCCCTGTACTAGTTGCATTCCCACCTACTGGCTCTTAAAAGTAGTCGAATTACGGAGAGCAGATTGCAAGAATTTTCGTTTCAAACAATCTTTCAATGCAATTTTGCACCTCTTTCTCTCTCCTCTTCCATCGCCTTCCTTCCCTCTCTTTCTCTCTCTCCCCGCTCTCCTCTTTCGTCTCCTTCCTTCCTTCCCTTCCTCCCTCTTTCTCTCTCCACCTCTCCTCTCTCTCTCTCCTGTCTCCTCTTCCGTTTCCTTCCCTCCCTCCCTCTTTCGCTCTTTCCCCTCTCCTCTTCCATCTCCTTCCTTCCCTCCCTCCCTTTCTCTCTCCACCCCTCCCCTCTCTCTCTTCTTCCATCTCCTTCCCTCTCCCTCCCTCCTCTCTTTCTCTCTCCTCCTTCTCTTTCTCGCCTCTTCCTTCTCCTTCCCTCCCTCCCTCCTTCTGTCTGCTTGTCTCCCCCCCCCTTCCTCCCTATCAAAGGCAGATTTCATAGGCCTCCTACATTCATTCACTACCCTGGCTTAGATTGTCCAGGCTTCTTTTGAAGTGAAAACAGCTCGGCACAATACATGCTCACACAAAATCCCCCTTGAGTCAACTTTGACAGTTCTTAATAATGAAGTTCTTTCATGGTATTTTTTTTTCACCCAAGTTCTCATTTAACTGACAGCCCTGGGATATTCTTGTGGTTTCCCATTCCAGGACTAACCTTGTCTGACCCTGCTTAGCTTGTTTCATGATCAGACGTACCTTTTTGAGGTAGTTTGGGAAGCACTCTTGGGCCCAGGGCAGTCTTAGCAGTCCCGGTGCTGATGAAGACATACACAACAGGTTAAATTCTATAATAATAACAATAACAACAACAATAACAACCACAACAACAAACCATCGTGTTTAGAATAGAGGCATCCACCGGTAACATTTTTAGACTGAAAATCTTAACAGTGGCGTTTATTATCATTTTTACCACGCTTACTAAACAAACAGTACATCCCTGGTTGACTTGTTGGAATTCCCATTAAGGAAGGTCACAAACTCCTATCGTGAGACCAAAAGACGCTGCAAACTTCGTAAATGTGGGTTGGTTGCCCAGGGTGTGACTGATTGCAGTGTGACTGCGGGGATGGTGCAACAATTGTAACGTCTTGGAACCCTGGCAAAGGATGGATCATAACCCACTTTTCCCCAAAGCCATCGTAACTGTAAGCTGTGAGCCATCATTAAATGAATGGTTGTTAAGTCAAGGACTACCATCGAAGGCAAACTGTGCAATGGCTAGAAGAAGCTAAGGCAGGGGTATCAAACTCGATTTCAGTGAAGGCTGCGTCAGGGTAGTGTTTGACCTCAGTGGGGTGTGGTGGGCGTGGCCAGGGTGGGCGTGGCCAGCATGACATCACGTGTCAGGGGGCACCTGTGGTAGCCCGAGCACTCTGCCAGCTAAAACAGACTCCCAAACTCCGTTTTTGGCTGGGATGGCCTCCTGCAGCCCTCTGCCAGTAAAAACGGAACTTGGGCGGGACCACGCATGGTCCTCCCAAGCTCCATTTTTGCTGGCAGAGGCACTGCAGGCCAGTCCTTACTTCCAGGGTGGCCCTATGGGCCAGGTGTGAGCACCCCACAGACAGAATCCAGCCCTCAGGCCTTGAGTTTGTCACCCCTGAGCTAAGGAAAGAGAGATGGGAATGTATGTGTGCGCACGCTTATATGTGTGTGTATAAAACCCTTTACAACATGAAAACCAGATCAATTTTCGCACTCGTGTGTGAGGACAGTTTAAAAAGTATAAAAAATAACATCAACACATAAATATCTCACCCGGACTGTTGAGACATCCCTTCAAACTTGTTTGCCGTTTTGGTAGCTGGTGGCCCCAGATCATTACCTGGTAAAGTAAAAAATATTGAACATTTAACATTTTTTCAAAGTAGCAGCCCATGACATTAAATGAATAGCATCCTGAGTAGACGTGGTAGAAAGATTTGGATATATATATATATATTCTTATCTGTAATAATTTAAAGCAAAAGATGTGTTACTTTCCAACACACTATAGATAGTTCCCCGACTTAACGACCACAATTGAACCCAAAATTAAAGTAAGACAGTTAAGTGAGTTTTGATCCCTTTTTTACGACCTTTCTTGCTATAGTTGTTAAGTGAATCACTGCAGTTGCTAAGTTAGTAACCCGGTTGTTAAATGAATCTGGCTTCCCCATTGACTTTGCTTGTCAGAAGGTCACAAAAGGAGGATCACAAGACCCCTGGGACAATTGCAACCATCACAAATATGAGCCGTTTGCCAAGAGTCAGAATTCTGATCAGGTGACTGTAGGGATGCTACAACGGTCATAAATGTGAAAGACAGTCACAAGTCACTTTTTTAAAGGGCTGCTGTAACTTTGAACGGTCACTAAACAAATGGTTGTAAGTTGAGGGCTATCTGTAATTTGAGTCAATAAAACCAGATTGCTATTGATGAAAGAATTTTCAAAATGAAACACTCAATCCAACCTAATGTCAAACTCTATTTCATCTACATCACGGGTGTCAAACTCGCAGCGTCACGTTGCCGTCATGTGACTTACCGCCAACTTTTTTCCCTTTCGCAGAGCTGGGGTAGACGTGGCCTGTGCGTGACACACCCGGCCTGCGGGCTACCAGTTTGACACCCCTGATCTACATCATTCAGTACTGACTGCATCTCAGAGTCTGTCCGTCTGTCTATCTATATCGTCTCTCTCTCTCTCTCTCCCCACCCCTCTCTCTCTCATTTTCCCCAAAATAAGACTGGGTCTTATATTAACGTTTGCTCCAAAAGACACATTAGGGATTATTTTGGGGAAAATACAGTACTAAAATGTGTCCATCTGGCTGATAATCTTAACTGGGGCTTATTTTGGGGGTAAGACTTACATTACAAGCATCCTGAAAAATCATACTAGGGCTTATTTTCCAGTTGAGTCTTATTTTTGGAGAAACACAATATGTATGCATGCATGTATATGTATGTATATATCTATGAACATATCTATCTATATCTATCTTTCTATCTTATTTATTTCATATATCTATCCGATTCTATATATATAATATTTATCTGTCTGTCTATCATTATCCACCTATCTACTCTATCTATCTATCTATCTATCTAT
This sequence comes from Pseudonaja textilis, assembly GCF_049901715.1. Lineage (NCBI taxonomy): Eukaryota > Metazoa > Chordata > Lepidosauria > Squamata > Elapidae > Pseudonaja > Pseudonaja textilis. The sequence goes on from NC_141992.1 coordinate 189,482,357, forward strand.
CTATCTATCTATCTATCTATCTATCTATCTATCTATCTATCTACCTACCTACCTACCTATCTCACTCACTCAATCTATCTATCTACCTATCTACCTACTCACTCACTCACTCACTCACTCACTCACTCACTCACTCACTCACTCTATCTATCTATCTATCTATCTATCTATCTATCTATCTATCTATCTATCTAATTTGTCTTATAAAATTTGTCGGCTGCCCATCTTACCATAAGGTAACTCTGGGTGGCTTACAGCCATAAAAATATATAGCTCCATTAAAACACAATTTAAAACTAAATATTTAAATCTAAGGACATGTAGGGAAGGCGGGGGTAGAATGGGGGGAGATGGGACCTATAGACACTCATCAACCGTCTCCACTGTTGCTGTTCCCACACTGGGGTGCCAGGCCAACTGGCACAGCCAGAATCTATAAAGGAAGCAGATCAACCCAAACGATCTGGGCATGTACAAACTCTGCACTCTTTGTGGCTAAGAAGCTAGGTGGGAAATTGAAAAAGAATGAAAACTTGACCTCACACTTGTTTTCAACTTTTGTCACAATTTTGTTCAGATATGGAAATCATTATTCCTGTAGGCATGGATGGATAGATTTTTTTTTTAAAGTATAACAAACTTCTCTTGTATTTTTCCTCTGCTAAACCTTGACTACGCTGTGGCACTTTCATATTGTTTTACAGGAGCTTGCAATTCAAAGTATCATTGGTTCCCACTGATCTTCAGAAGTCCTGTTTAATAAGACTACATAATCACTCAGATTTCAGAGGAAAACACTAGCAGAGTGTATGTGAGTACACACCTTACACCCATAGGCAACTCCTTCAATCAAACATGCTGGGTCCTGAGATTGCACCCCCCAAAATCATCTTCTATTTACAAAAACCATTAGTTCTGTTTTCCTAGACCTGCTACAAGCAACACGTTCAAACTTTCAGAGAGGAAATGTTCTGGAGTCTAAGTAATGCATTTTGAATTGGCTAGGGATAGCTAGAACACCAAAGCAAATGCTCTCTTGTGATTGATTTGATAAGTTGATTAATTTATAGTTTGCCCAACTCCAATAGACTCTGGAGTTAGCCTTGGGCGCCATAAATAAAAATGGTTGGGAGGGTAATTATGCAGAGGAAGTACTAGAAATGTGCTCCACGTTCCCGACTGATTTAGGCTATCTAAAACCGTAACCCTTTTCTCCATCAAAGCTTTTCTAATCTGGAAAGCTAAGAGTGGAAATCAGAATGGGGAGATCTCAACAAGTTCAGATCAAGAAAATGGCCTTAACAGTTAAGTTGACAAGAAAGCAGAATATTAGAGATAGGAAAGGTATATAGTGGTGCTTAAAAAGGTTGTGAACCCTTTTGAATTCTCTCTTTTTTTTAATGAATACGACCTAAGGCTTGATCTGTTCTCCACCTGAATCCTAAAATAAGAGAATAAAATTATACCAATCGGTTAAAAATATTATACTTTAATTTATTTATCGGGGAGGATGATCCAAAAGCACACGTTTGTGTTCTCTTTATCTACTTTTAGGATCTGTGTGGAGAACAGACAATGGTTTAGCTCATGTTTATGCACAAACATTGAAATTATGCACAAATTTAAAAGGGTTTAAAAACTTTTACGAACCCCTGTAGAGGGTGTTGAAACTCATCTTGTTAGATGCGCCTCCCTTTTTACTGAAAAAGTTACTTAACATTCAAAATGTACACACAAAATTACAAAGAATGGAGGTCATAATAAAAATGGACAAAACTCAGGTGATCTCATCCATCACATGAAAACTGAAGATGCACTAACACCAAAAAACAATGCACAATACAATATCTGAGTGTCCCATTCTTCCTCTCACCTATCACTTTCACTACAGATTCAGAAGCTGTGTTGTAATTTATATTTAATTTTATTTTTGATCTTCTGCTGTTTAATTATGCTCAGGTTTGATCTAGTGGTCAAGGCACTAGGATAGAAAGTAGGAGACCATGAATTCAAATTCTGCCTTACTCATGAAAACCAGCTAGGTGACTTTGAGCGAATCACCAGGAGACAATGAGTTCTAGTCCCGCCTTAGGCATGAAAGCCAGCTGGGTGACTTTGGGCCAATTACCAGGAGATTGTGAGTTCTAGTTCCACTTTTGGCACGAAAGTCTTCTGGTTGACTTTGGGCCAATCACTCTTTCTCAGACCAACTCACCTCACAGGGTTGTTGTTATGGGAAAAATAGGAGGAGGAGTTTTAAGCATGTTTGCCACCTTGAGCTATTTTTTTAAAAAATAATAAAAGTGGGATATAAATAAATACAGTTTGGTAGTCAAAGCAATATATAGTTCAATAGATTCTTGTTCAGCTTTTTTTGCGCTTCAGGGAAGGACTATATCCTCTATAAATCCAGAAATATATTTGGCTATCATTATATGTCACCTGCACTGATGTGTAAGACACCTGAATATGTAGCAACTGCTGATAACCTTATAAGGACATTAATTTGATTTTTAATCTGATATAAAGTCCACTCATCTACAACGCCACCGATTAAAAATTTCAGCTTTCACTAAGTTTTGAATCAATGTTCCATTTCTATTAAATTTCAGTGGTCCTTTAGAGCCACTTTTTAAAATGTTGGACATAAATGAACCACTGAGAGTTTTTCAGTTTACTAATCTTTATGCTGTTGGGACTCAAAACCATTCACAATAAAGCACGTGGTTCAAACAATCCTTAGACCCCCTTTTAGAGTTAAAATTAAAAACAGATAACCTAATGCACAGAATCATAACTTAATCAAGTAAAAATCTAAGGCCTCTGAATCGTTCTGAAGCTATAACTGAAACATTATGTTTTTATTAATCTCTTTTTAGAGCATTAAAATGTTAATTTAAACCATTTTCCGCAGAACACAAACTTACTGTAATGGGTTAGAGTAAGGTTAACAGCTGGATGACAATAGCTTCAAAAGTTTTCCTAGGATGCTTCAAAACTTACTGTCTCCTCGTCTCCCAAAACAAAATGTGTACTTATCCAAAAACGTTGTTCTAAAAAACTTGCTGGCTTTACAAGGAAGTCATACATTTCTATCTATCACAAGTTTCAGAAAAAAAAAAAAAGAGCTATAAGACTTTGGAGTAATTCTAAAATGTCAGCAGGAGCATCTAATTTATAATCAGAGGTTTCAGCTCAATTAAAACATCATATCCAACCATAGTTGGTTCTAATGTTGTAGAGAATTGCAATCACAGCTTGAACTTTCAAATGTAAGGCTTTTCTTTCTTTCTTTTTTTTACCTATTTCCATTTTGCATTTGTTTCTATATTCTTCCACATAGAAGGATTCCAGACACATAGTAATGTAACATTTGTCAAGACGTCACACCAAGCAACAATGGACATCATGTTTCACAAAGATCAAACCATTAACACACAACACCAGTGAGGACTAGGATCCTCTACAAGCTGGCAATTTTATCTCCCACTACAGTAAATCATAACGAGGATCCAATCAACTAGCAATCAGCATTAAGTTGGCATTAGATAAGAGTTAATGAAATTCAAGGGGAAGCTGGACTTGGATCATTTGTGGGAACGTAATGATTCCAGGCTGATTCCTCTCTTGACTCCACCCCCTACTTGTCCTCCTCCTGTAAGGGCTGAAACTAAATCAGTATGAATATTATAATAACTCACCCCAAGACATTTGGCCCTTATTCTGGGGCCCATGAGGTTGTGGGCTGGGTGGGTCTGATAGGGTTCTTTTGTGTCCAGGGGGTGGGGGAGGGGGCTTCTTCTTAGACAGGGTGGAGCTGCCACTAGAGGCTGGAGTGCTTAATGGGAGAGTTGAAGGTGGGCACGTTGGACCTGCGGAGATAAACAAATATCTTCTTATCGACACAAAGAATGGGTTAACACCAATACAGCACACACTGGAAACTCAAAATCAGACAACAGGAAAATACAGCAAAGGACTGAGGGAAAACAACAAAAAACTAGCCATTCCAAAAAGTGGAAAACTTAGCAGAATTCTTTTGCTACTATTAACTTTTTCAACAATTACTATGATTGGAGAAGCAGATACACGGTTCCAGAGAGAAGGTAACACAAAGAAATTTAAGATACTAAGATGCAGGAAGAGAAATTCGCACATAACGCCAAGTAAATCCACTGAATCCAATCTGGGTTGGTTACTGGGACCAGAGATTTAATATTCTGAGCTTTCAGTTTCAGGCTGCTGGGAAGGCAAAACCTCTGGTCTCAGGGACCAACCCAGATTGGATCCTGCAACGTTATCCTGGGACGTGTATATTCGCCTTCATTCATAAATCAACGGCCTCATATTACACATAAAAACCATGATTTCAGCGGATGTACTTAAGAATAACTGGGTGCAATATATATAAACAGTCATACATTTAAAAATGCAAATATTAAACAAAAATATCATCTCTGGCCTGAACCTTAAATTTCGGCAATAGAGCTAATGCAAAGAGTGTATTATTTAAATGGTGATTATGCACCACAAAAATAATCTCCACTATATTGAGCCTTATCAATAAAATAAGTTAATTACTATTGTAAATCCCATTCATTAAAGTTGGTCTTTTATATATATATATACCAGCTTGATACCTGTGCTTTGCTATGAAACTATGTGATCAGGCTTAGTTTTGGGGGAGGAAAATAAGAGGGGAAAATGGTGCTTCTCCCAACCAGCATCCATCAGTATTCATCTGGTTAGGATCCTGTCAGTGTGTGAGAGTGTTGTGGGCTATTTGGAAACTGAAATAGTATTTGCTGTGTGAGCAAGACAGCAAGGAGCCTGGGCATGGCTTAGCTCAACTGTTCAAGCTGGTTGCTGCTGTAAAATTAAAATTGAAACTCCTCTCCTCTGCTTGTGTTTTGTATTTGAAACAGATTTCTTTTCAGGTGGGGTGGGGGAGTAGAACACTTTAGCATCAGAGCATGTTAATAATAATATAGGAAATGCTCTGATGGTCATTTTGAAAAATCCTTTCTTATGAGCACCTAGAAGCCAAGAGGAACATAGGTGCCAAATTTCAAGTTTGCAGGCTTCACGGTTCTGGAGATTTTGTGATTTTGGTATTTTGCTTTTATATAGAGAGATTAAGACTAGATCTGACTCACTGTTTACCAGTAAAAATATCCATCAACATTGATATGGGTAAAACTAAGCAATAATTTAACTTATCTAATGTTAAATCTAAAAGAATAGTGTTGACAGACAAAAGTACACATTTAATGTAGTAAAGGTCCCAAGTTCAAAACACCAACAAGCCAAGGAGAATGATGATTAATCGTGATGAAATAGACTATTCTTGATTATGCGTTTATCTATGTTGAAGCTCATTTGAATTGAATCACATATCTTTTAAACAGAATGGTTTAGCAAAGTCTAGTCTTGGAATAGATACATTTTAACACTGTCATATCTGTTGTTTGCTTTTATGTTAATTTTAGATTATTTATATTTTTTCCTTTGACTCATTATTCCTCCAGAAAGCAACTGGCTGTAGGATTATAAGCAAATACATTATTATTATTATTGTCTTTTAATGACCCCATAATCCCTTGCATTGGAATGGAGTTGGGGCAACTGAATGGAGCCGAGTGTTTACTGGCCAGATGCCCTTCCTGTCACCAATGCTGAGTTTGCAGTAGAGATAATCTCGCTCTGCCCAGAGAGAGAAATATCTGCCTCTACTTAGGATCGAACTCACAGCCTCCTGATTGCAAGGTGAGAGCTTTACCTCTAGGCCACCGTACCATTCATACAAATGCATTAACGAAATAGATTTAATCAAATTATTCATTTTTGATAGTGTGCATGCTAAGCAACAACACAACACATATCTCCCTTCATTCTGTTCAGTGCAAGCCAGGTTAGGCAACGATCATTTGTTAATCACAAGTTTCTCTGCATTGTCAATTAAACTATTTTACTTGAAACAAGGCAATGTATGCCACCTGAATTACAGAATAATTAAATCAGATTAAATCTGTGTCCATTGGTCCCTTATATCAAGAGGGAGCATACATCAATTGATAAGCTGGGGGGGGGAGTGTTTCACCTCTTTTAGGTGTCTGTCATAGTTGGACATGGCTCCCGTTGACCTTATATAGACACTTCCCTTCAGGGCCACCAAGCCCCATAAAGCAAAACAGTTCATTTATGGAAAGAATGGAAAGCTATGGGTGTTGTTGAGATGTTCAGACTCTAGAAAGTGCAGAGAAGGGCAGCTAGGATGATTAGGGGACTGGAGACTAAACCATATGAAGAACGGTTACAGGAACTGGGCCTGGCTAGTCTAGTGAAGAGAAGGACCAGGGGAGACAGGATAGCAGTCTTCCAATATTTGGGGGGCTGTCACAGAGAGGAGGGGGTCAAGCTGTTTTTCAAAGCACCCAAAGACCAGACAAGGAATCATGGATGGAAGCTGATCCAGGAGAGATTCATCCTGGAAATAAGGAGAAACTTTCTGACAGTGAGAGCAATCAACCAATGGAACAGAAGTTGCCCCTGGAAGTTGTGGGAACTTCATCACTGGAAGCTTTCAAGAAGAGACCGAGCTGCCATCTGCCAAAAATGGGGTAGGGTCTGCTTGGGCAGAAGGGTTGGACTAGATGACCTACAAGGTACCTTCCAACTCTGTTCACCTGAGGGCTTGAATCGCCATGGGCATGTGCAAAGGCAATCAACAAAGTTCTTCCACCTTGCTTGCAATAGAGATTCCTTCAGCTCAAATGTGGCTGCAAAAGTTCTTTCGAACCCAGGCCTAGGTTTCCAGTTTGCTAGCCAAAGTTAAGCGCTCTTGGTATCATCTACCCACTTTATTTTCTAAGAATGCTTCCAGGTTAGACTTGGGGGTATAGGTAGTCCTCGACTTACAATGGTTCATTTAGGGACTGTTCAAAATTACAACGGCACTGGAAAAAATGTGATTTGCAACCGTTTTTCACACAACCCTTGTAGCATCCCTATGGTCACATGATCAAAATTCAGATGCTTGGCAACTGGCATGTACTGATGCCGGTTGCAACTGTCCCAGGGTCATGTGATTCCCCTTTCGTGACCTTCTGACAAGCAGAATCAACAGAGAAGGCCAGATTCACTTAACGGTGTTACCAACTTAACAACTGCAGTGATTCACTTAACAACCGCAGTGAGAAAGGTCATAAAATGTGGCAAAGCTTACTTAACCATCTCGCATAGCAACAGAAATGGTTTGGCTCCCAATGGTGGTTGAAACTCGAGGACTACCTGTACAACCTATGAATATTACTTAAAAGTAAGTATTTTTGAAGGTGGTGTCTTGCTTTGCAACATGCAAGCTTTCTATTTCAATTAAATTTAAAATACGGAAGATGCTAGTACGTTTTAACATCCCCCCGCAATTTCTGATAAAAATCGTTGCAAGGATCCTTACGTCCTGGAATAAATAAAACCTTGCCCTTCCTCACAAAAATAAAGATTTGCTACTTTTCATTATTAAGCAATAAACTATCAGGAGATACTATGGAACAGATCTTATCATACTCTATCTTGAGATATTACCTTGATATTGCCGCTATTTAGCAATAATTAATTTGACTGTTAAAATTTGATTTTTTTTAAAAAAATGTAATTTTGGGGTGGGTTCTGCTATCAAATATATGTAATCAATCTAGCTTTGGGGAGAAATCCCTCAATCTTCTGTTCAATTATATGTGAAATCTCATTAAAAACGTTCTTCCAAAAATCTGGAATGTTATCATATTTGTGCACTGCAGACCGAAGGCATAACACATTTACAGAAGTACGGCCTATTGGCATCCTTCTATTAAAACAACGTATTTCATATGTGCTCAGAATGCAAAAATTATAGATAACACAGCTCTTCGGTGGAACAAAACAATACAGTTGAGGATTATATATGTGGATCAGATTGGGGTAAAATTGTACAGGTGACATAGAAATAGGATTTGCATTTTATTTTACTTATTTTTTATTCTTTCTTTAATATATGGTATTAGTACTGTACTGTGTTTTATATTTAATATTCTGATATGGCCTAATGGTTATTCACTACAATATTACTGTTATTGCATTCTATTACTACTATTAAAGTAGTACTATTACATGTCAAAGATTAGAGAATGCTCCCTTCAAGCTTATAGTCTTAGCAATAATTCACGGAATATTTTCAAATTTTGTTTGAAATTCTTACCAGTTAGGTTCCACTGATGTTCAAACACATTTCCTGTTTTCATGCTAATTAAGAATCCTCTAAGGGTTTTATCTACTTTACGGTAGTTTCATCAACATTTAATTCAAATAGGAAGGAGCCAATATATATTTTTGAAATTATATCTGTAGTTGCGATAAAGAAGGTGGACCATTCCTGGTACTACTAACAAAGATTCAGAAGTATTTGTTAATACTTGTGTAAAAGTTTCGAAACAAAAGCAGTCACTTTTATTTCAAGAATGCTTGAATTCTGTGTCAGCAGAATGATTCCTCTGAGTATAGTCCAGTAGGGTTTCAAATTTGTTTACCACCGGTTCTGTGGGCGTGGCTTGGTGCGCGTGCTTTGCGCCTGCGCACGCAGATGGTTTGCTACTAATCTTGTCCTGCAAGCCTGCACTCTCCCTGTGTCTTCAACAGCTGACGCGCAGCAATCTGCTGTGCCGCGCGAAGCAGCTGAGGTTGAAAAGCAGGAAATAAAGACGGGTGGGAGGGCCCAGCAGCTGATCATCGGAGCGAACTGGTTTGCTCACAGATGATCATTGGAGCTACCAGTTCAGCCAAACCAGGCCGAATCGGTAGAATACCACCACTGGTGGAGTCTGCTTGTACTACTGCAACCACTAAAACAAAGAATTAAGGCTCCCTTTCCATCAGCGTATTTATCTGTGACACCAGCCCTTCTCATTCTGATTTGCCAGGTGAGAATAGCGATTGCAGAGAAGGCATCTGTGTCTAAAAAAATTATACAGTTATTCCCCAACTTACGCCCACAATTAAAAGCAGAATTTCCATGGCTGTTAAGTGAACATGGTTCCCAACATTCACAACTTTTTTTTTTTTTGCAGTGGATGCTAACTGACTCACTGCAATTGTTAATTGAATGATGCAGTCCTTAAGCAAATCGCTTGGCTTGTTGGAAGCTGGCCGGGAAGGTTATAAATAGTGATAACATGGCCCCAGAATTATGCAAATGTCATGCTGGTTGCCAAGCATCTGAATTTTATTCTATCTTTCTGGGGGGAAAAATAATGGGGTCATTTAATTGCTTGGAAAAATACTCTGCTACCTGTTCATTACACCTTAGTAGGCATGCACAAAACTAGCTGTTTGCGGATACTAATATGCATACTTCCATGTTGGAAGCATCGATATGACAGTGATAATATTGTTGCCCAGGGGACACGCAGTTGGGGGCTCCTTTTGCATCGTCACGAAGCTTTTGAACTGCTGGTTTGGTGGGACCTGGAGCATGTGACAGGAGCTCAACACATCCCACAGCAGCAGCGGGTCTCGAATGCAAGGCTGCCAATTGTCATCCCTGCCTTCTTAACACAGGAGCTGGCCCTGCTCGTTTTGTTCAAAATATTTATTTGAGATATTGCTAGTTGAAGATTTCTGTGAGTCAAAGTCTTAAAATTGCAGTTTGAAAAAACACATTGACAGAATAACTAGAAGAATCTAAACATATTCTATGAAGATTTTGCTCAGCAAGTTTTCTTTATCTGTCTTTTCTGATTAAAAACAGTCTCTTTTTTTCTGGAATTTTTAATATTGCATCCTACTCTATGGGAAAAAAAAACATAGTTGTATAGTTATATAATTGCAAAATATTAATGCCTGCCTATATAATTCATTGACCAGAATTTTTGGAATTTATAGCAATGCCCCTTTAAAATGTGACTCAGCTTTATAAAATACACATAAAAGAGAAATAAGTTGTTTGCACTTCTGTCAAGATGCCTAGTGAAACAAACTGCTACTCATCACCCGTGTTCGCCACACCATTTGAAAATCCTCTTCCAGAAAGCTAAAATTAAACAGTTAAGTTTCTATAGGATTGGCGGCAAAACAGCAATCGCGCCCCATTCCTGCAACACCTCACAACAGTGCCAAACAAATACCTTTTCCAGAATTTCTTGGAGGAAGTGGGGGCCCATCTACAGTTGTTGGTGAAGTGGCAGAGTCGATGCTGGCAGAGACAAAAATTTGATGTGGGAAGGCGCCATAGGAGAGTCTCTGCTTGTCTCGTGGAGTGCCAAGGCCGGGAACAGCCATTTTGTCTTGAGGAGAAATACTGGAAGAATGACAAAAACTCTGCGGTCTCAGGGAGCGTTCTTTCTTAATCGGGCTAGGCTGTGGGAAACAATAACAACACATTTATTTCAAGTTGCCTTCTCTCTTTAACTAATAAAAGTCAAAACTTTCCAGCTGAAGAACAGGAAATGACATTGTTGGGTAAACTACCGAGGCATGAACAGTGATTTTCACTTTTGTCATATAAAGTTTCCTTATTTATTTCAGAGATGGGTACAATTTTGCATTGGACATGTCATGAGAAAGAGAGAAAAAATTACTCCCAGGAAGACATTCTTGAGCACATGGAAAAGTCATGAACTCTTCTAAACTCCCTGTGAATCTTAGAACTGGAGGAGGCGAAGAAAATAGGTTAGTGAATTATACATGGACATATGGTTTCTAAATATATTTTGTTATTGTCAGGCGCAAGCAACCAGAACTACTTATGAACAAGTCATTAACTTTACTACCATCTACATTTTACAAGAATATCACCTGTCTGTCTACCTTGTAAGGACTCCAAGCTAGGCCCTTGCTTGATCACTCCTTCCAACTTAGTTGGCAGTTTCATAATAATTATTGAGCCCAGCTCTAAATAGGCTATTAGTATTTAGTTCAAGAGCTAACTAGCATTCATCATATGAAAACACATGCAATGAATCTACTCCAGGATTCTACTCCTATCCTACTCCAGGATTTCTGAAGCTACATCACTCAGAATCATTAAGTTGGATAATAGAGTTTTGATTCATCCTCTTCCTCCTTCTCCCCGCACCCCGCATATATTTGTCAGGGCTCTGGTAGTTACCCCCATTTAAATCACGAGTCTCTAGCTGGATTTTCAAAGCTCAAAAAGATTTATTAGGAAAAGACTGCCTGGGTGTAGCTGACTCTGAGACACATCATTCATTGTCACCCTTGACCATGGTTTTCCCTCATATATTCTCCAATGGGACACATCCATAGCCAAGAGTCATCAATCATACTCTCCAGTTAGAATTCTGCACAGCAGAAACTTTGGTCGCCTGGAAGCTATCTATGAAAACATTCATGGAATAGAGTTTTGGTTTTGCAAGCTGCTACTCTACTCCCCGCTCCCTTTCTGCTGGCAACTCTAAAAAGACCATAGAAATCTTTCATGAGTTGACAATATTATTATACCCTACAATCTATGCATAACTAGTTTGATATGATATACAAATTCACCCAGCTTTGTGAAAGCCATTTATTAATGGTCCATGCAATATATGCATGGGCTATTAAAAAATCGCTTTCACAAAGCTGAATGAACTTGTATGTCATACCAAACTAGTTATGCATAAGATTGTAGGGTATAATAAACACATTGCTTGTAAACCACTCATTTATTATTGGCTACTGCAAATAAACCTAAGTGCAGGCCAGTTGCTGAATGCCCAACATTCAGCCACTTGGCTAGGGAAGGATCCCCAGCCATTGGACCTTCAGAACAGGGTCACAAGAAGCCTTGAGGAGGCCAGCCATAACTTCAGGTGGTCTCTAAGTGACTGATGCTAAATTGAGGACTAACTCAGGTAGCCCTTGACTTAAAACCAAAATTTAAGCCCCCAATCTTTGTTGTTATTAAGCGAGATAGCTGTTAAGTTAGTTTTGCCCCATTTTTTAGATCTTTCTTGCCACAATTGTTAAGTGAACCACTGCAGTTGTTAAGTTAGCAACACATTTATTATACCCTACAATCTATGCATAACTAGTTGTTAAGTCCCAAAGGTGCTTTTTCAAGTGGCAACTGGACTTTCTAGGTTTTTTTTTTGAAGACATTTCACTTCTCATCCAAGAAGCTTCTTCATCTCTGACTGAATGGTGGAAAATGGAAGAATTTATCATCTTCCCCCTTCTCTTTTAACGACCCCATAATCCCTTGTGGGGTGGAGTCTGGGCAACTGAATGGAGCTGAGTGTTTACTGGCCGGATGCCCTTCCAGTCACCAATGGGGAGGTTTGTTCAGCAGATTTATTCTCTTTTTAAAAAAAAATTAAAAAAATACTTTACAAAAAGTACAAAAAAGTAAAATATGCAAATATACAAAAATAAAAAAAATAAGTCATACAAATAAGCATCACCACACGTTCTATAATAAGACAAATCATATTTCTAACACATTTGATAGTGATTTAATTATCTCATAAAAGGTATTAAATGGCAGTTACTTCTTATCTCTTGTAAACTAAATGTTATCTATATTATATTGTATATAATAGTCTATTATTATTGAATTATAACTATGTTTTTATGGATAAGTCCTTTATATAGCTTAATTAATGAGAAAGAAAACTAAAACTAGTGTTTTATAAAATCCTATCCTTTAGTATATACGTAATAATATGTTTCATAGATTCATTATTTCCCCTTATTTTATACACTTTTGTTTTATGGTCTAACCAATCGTACCATTTCTCCCAAATCAAATAATATTCAGAGTCATCTTTTCCTTTCCGTTTTAGTGTAAGCCTCTCCATTTTGGTGCATTCATAAATTTTCTGAATAATAATATGTATAGGCGGTAAGTTAGGCATTTTCCAATACATATTCTCATTGTGCCCAGAATGAGAAATTATCTTCCTCTACCTGGGATTGAACTCATAGCTTCCTGACTGTGAGGCGAGAGCTCCACCACTAGGCCAACGTACCATTCTAATGGAAGAATTTATGCTCTTATATAAATCCAGAGGCCTCTTGAAAAAGCACCTTTGGGGAAACTATAACCTGGATCATTGAGGATCTCCACAGACAGTTGTTCAGTGAATCCCCATTGACTCTGCTTGTCAGAAGGTCAAAAAAGGTAGATCCCATGTCACTTGGACACTGCAACCATCATAAGTACGAGTCAGTTGCCAAGTGTCTGAATTCTGATCACATCTACAAGGGTCGTAAGTGTGACAAAAGGTTTCAAGTCACTTTTTTCAGTGCTGTTGGCAACTACGTAAGGTCACTAAATGAGCTGTTGCAAACCAAGGACTACCTGTAACACCCCCCCCACCCCCCCCAAAAAATTCTTCTTTACCTTGTCATCCAGGTCATCGTCACTTTCATCCATTTCTTCCTGCCGAAGGTTCCACTCGTATTCGACGTGAACGTGTGGATTTAGTTTCCCTACTTTGGCCTGAGAAAGCTGAAATAACACGTAATTCAGAAATGTCGTCTTTTGTGTTTGTCAACAGCATTTTCTCTTCTTGGCAGAGACATTTTGTACTATATTGAAACGCCCGGCTTTGTTCTGATTTATTGAAAATCCTTTGTAATCGTAAAAGAATTTTTTTTTTAAAAAAAATACAGCATGGTAAACTTTCTCACGCAAGGGTTCACGCTTTCATCATCATCTTCTTTTAATGACCCCATAATCCCTTGCGGGGTGGAGTCAGGGCAACTGAATGGAGCTTGCAGAGTGTTTTAATGGCTGGATGCCCTTCCTGTCACCAATGCAGAATTTTGTTCAGCAGATATATTCTCAGTTGTGCCCAGAGAGAGGAATATCTGCCTCTACCTAGGATTCAACTCACAGCCTCCAGAGTGTGAGGCGAGAGCTCCTCCTCTAGGCCCCCGTACCACTCCTAAGGGTTCATACTTTGAAATTAAGAATTCTTTTTTTGGTTTTTTTGCTTGGGGGGAACTAGAAAAAGGCTTAAAAAGAACAAAATATCAGTCTGGAATCTCTGTCTGTAGGTGATTCATCACATTCTACATATGAAAAAAAAAGTGAGGGTGAGGGAGAGAGAGAGAGAAATTCATGCAAATTTTCCCTTTCCATCTTTTAATTGTAAACACGCATGATTTTCTTACCAAATCTTCACACTGAATAGCTTTCTGTCTCTTTGCCGTGTCCAGGGCAGTTTCCCCAGCTTGATTTACTGCAAAATGTCAGGATAAAATTAAAACTACCAAATTTTGCAATGAAGTGCGATATTCATTAAGCGTTAAAAAAAAAAGATGCAATGAAAATCAAATGGTCGCTATATAGAAGAAGGACACCTGACAGGTAGTTCTCAATTTACAGTTCACTTAGTGCTCATTTGAAGTCAATAGACTATCACAACAAGCCAGTGGTCATTAAAAAATGCGATCACAGGGGTACCTCACAACCATCATGATTTACAACCATAATTCTGGGCTGAACTGTGGTCGTAAATTGAGGACTACCTGCAATTAGAATAAGTGGTAATTTATATGTGAGTCAGATGGACCAGATAGACTTCCGAAGAACAATACAGGGTGTTTTTTTGTTGGCAAATATGGCAAAATGAAAATAATGTTTTGCTTTTGACCATGTAAGCAAGTAGGCTCAATCTGGGTTCCTTGATTACCGGTGCAAAAGCCAGATACAAGAATCAAGGAAACAGAATTACAAATTATGGCCCTTCCCGTATTATATTTCATTTATGAACGTTGGGACCACACTTGAAAATTGTTCATTATTCAACTTTGATCAAGGCATCTTGTTTTAACAAGTTAACTTCAAAAGCAGTGACAGCTGAGGCAAATCATCAAAGGCCTAGCTGAAATATGAACAAAATGCAAATCAAGAATCATCAGAAGATTGCACAGCTTTTTAGGGTAATTACTAGAGGAATATGGATAATTACTTTCAGTCAACTGTGCCTATTTTATAGAGAAGAGAGAGAGAGAGATGGGGGAGAGAGAGAGAGAGGAGGGAGGGAGGGAGAGAGACAGAGAGGGAGAGAGAGAGACAGAGAAAGTACTAGAAGTATATATTCACAGACACACACACACACACACACACACACACACACACACACACACACACACATGTATGTGTGTCTGTGAATATTCCAGTACTTTTTATTGACTAATAGTGAAGAGAACTTACTCACCTATATGCAAAGATGGCTTCCCCTTCAAAACCAACTTCAAACACTCTGGTTTGTTATATATACTGCAATAATGTAGAACTGTATTCCCCAACACGGTTTGCTTATCCAGGTTTCCACTAAAAAATAATGATTAAAAAAAAATTCCTATATTAGCTTCACACCTAATCATGGATTTACATGTGGGATATGCGGTACATATCCATAAGCTCATTTTATTCTGTAAAAAGTACATAACAGACATGACCACAATGACTATAAAATGTGGAGACTGTTCAGGCAGGCCTCGGTTTCCAACCATTCATAGTTGCGCTGAAAAATCTGATTTACAACCATTTCCCCCATTTTCACTATCTTTGCAGCATCCCGATGGTCTATCTATCTGCCTATCTATCTTATCTATTATCATATCTGTCACCTGTCTGTCTGTCTATCAATCAATCAATCATATTTAAGAACTAACTATCTCCTTCACAGTGAGATGCTGGACAGGGTGGAATTCTACCGGTTTGGACCAGTTCTATAGAACTGGTTGTTACAATTCTGTGCAATTCAGAGAACCAGCAAATTGTGCCCCTGGCTGGCCCCTCCCCTCTCCATCCTCCCCTCCCAGTCAGTCCTGATCACGCATGCGCGACATCGCCACATGCCCGACATTGCTGACTGCATTCTCCCCCGCCCAGGCGCTCCTTAAGGTATTTTTTTTCTTTTTTTCCTCCTGACGATTAGCTGTTCCAATGATCAGCTGTGCCAAGATCCCCCTCATTGTCTTATTGTCTTACTGCTTCACCCAGCAGGCTTCCCTGAAGCCCAGGAGGCAAAAAGGGCCACAGGGAATGGGGGGTGGGATTCCGTTGTGTGCCCCCCACGCTCCAGTTTTTTGCCTTCCTGGGCCTCAGGAAGCCTCCTGGTAGCAAAAACACCCCCCCCCGAGGCGTCCCTGAGGCCCAGGAGAGAAAAAAAAGGGAACGGGGGGGAATGCTGCTGCAAAAAAGCCACACCCACCCAGTCACATGGCCACTCCCACCTAGCCACGCCCACAGAACCGATAGTAAAAATATTTGCATCCCACCCCTGATGCTGGATGATGTATAATAAGATATTGAAAGCATCAAAAACACTATATAACATTTATGTAACAAAAACACTATGTCACATCTTCCAAAAAAAACCAAAAAACCACTTTTTAAACTCAGTATATAAAAATATCCTGAGAAGTTATATTGCCTCTAATCCTGTCATGGAGCTGACCTCTGGTAAATTTTATATAAAATGTATTTAAAACTGGTTTTGTTACCAGCCGTTGTTACTTGTATATAGAATTTTATAAACTGTATACTTTGGGAATGATTTATTTTTTAAGAAATTAAAAGTTTTAAATGTACCCCATCTGCAAAAAAATAATACATCTGTTATTCTTTTATTGCAAAGAGACAGATATAATTTTATATGTTAAGGAATACAAACAACAATAATTCCTTAAATGAAACAACGTACAGAGCTTTTTCAAATAGGTCTGAATTTAAATTTTGCATTGTTTGAGGGATTTATGAACTTTGTAGAATTGCAGACATGTTTCTCTGGACTTCCTTAAACATTGTATTTTTATAGAATGTGTGAAAAGGCCCTATGTTTAAATATCTATTGATTGTGTATTTTTATGTGTAAATTAGTAAAGAGGGATTTTTAAAGGAAAAAACAAAACACTATGTAACATTTAAAGGAGGCCAGAAATGTTAGAAATTAAGAGGTGAGAGCTTTCAGGGCGCTAACCAGCCCCATGGCCCAAGAAAGGGGACAGACCCATGTTTTTACGCCTTTATGGGAGGCCAAGATTGGGGGCTCACCCCAACAAGGGGAGAGGAGAGGAGAAAGTGTGCCCTGAGTTATGCATGTGATTACACCATACAACGTCAGGGAGACATTCATTGAGTGCTTATATACCACCATAAAAACAAAGGGCTGTTACCAGTTTTGTACAAGGAAGTCGATCAGATGGAGCGAGGTGTGATCAGCAGTCCGGACTGCTAAATGAAGAGCAGTTTCTCCTGGCTCCTAAAGACAGAAAGAAAAGATGAAAATTAACAGCTCTGGGATCATTTGTGTCCTCACCAAATAACGGAGTTGGAAGGGACTTTGGAGGTCTTCTAGCCCAACCCGCTGCTCTGGCAGGAAACACTGTATAATTTCACTGAATAATTTCAGTTGTCCACTCTCTTACAGATAATCAGAGTTGGAAGGGACCTTGTAGGTCATCTAGTCCAACCCCCCGCCCAAGCGGGAGACCCTACACCATTTCTGACAAATGGCAGTCCAATCTCTTCTTGAAAGTCTCAACTGATGGCACTCCCACAACTTCTGAGAGCAAGCTGTTCTTAAAAACCTGCAGTGTTGGAGCATTCATAACTTCTGCAGGGAAGTCATTCCACCAATTAATTGACAGGAAATCTTCTGATGAAGTGTTCAGTAAGATGCAAATGATCACTCTGACCCACAATATATTCCTACAGTACAGGTAGTCCTCAACTTACAACCATTTGTTTAGTGACCACTCAGAGTTACAGCAGAACTAAAATTAGAAAGGGGATAAAGAATGGAAGATTCTAACTCAGCATAAATTGGTGAATTACTATTGGAATCACATACATCTGTTAAACACTACAAATACGATTAATCATATTCTACCGGTAGCAAAAGAGGGATATTTAGAATATGGAGATTGACATAAAATAAGATACTGAAATGGTGAATAATCAAAGAGCATATGTGTATTAGAGCAGGGGTCGCCAACCAGTGGGGCGGGCATCACTGGTGCTCCGTGAAAATTTTTGGTGGTCCGCAGAGAAATGTCAACCCCAAAGCAATTAATCCAGGCTGTGAGGGAACACAAGGCTCCGCCGCCCACAGGCCCGCGGGAACACAAGGCTTGCGTCACTTGCATTGTGAACAACATGAGGTAGTGAGGGGAAGGGGGAAAGGGCGGAGGGGGGAAACTTGCCCACTCGCCCCATGCTCCTCACCTGGCCACCAGGCTGCTTCTTTCTGCTTCCTTCTTCTTCTGCTTTTGGCTGCATGCAAGGAAAGAAGCAAAAGTCTTTCTTTCTCTCCCCAAACTCCACCAGAAACGAGTCTTTGGGACCCGGCAAGGCATCCTGCTCCAAGAGGCTGTACTGGCACAACAAGGCTCACAAAGACTCGTATCTGGCAGAGTTTGGAGGAGAGAAAGAAAGACTTCTGCTGCTTTCCTTGCATGAAGCCAAAAGTCTCTCTCTCTGTGTCTCCCCCTGAGAATGTAGCTGGAGACAGTATCCTGCGATCCCAAATAAAGAATGATCGATCGGTAGGAAAACGGGGTAGGGAATTTTCCTACAGAGTTTTTTTGGGGGATTTTCCCAGGGTCTCTGCTGCTTTCTGCAGAGATCCTGGGAAAACGTCAGCAAGTCACCGTCAGTCAAAATTCATATTACTGGTCTGTGGGATTTAAAATTATGAGTTTGGTGGTCCTTGAGGTCCAAAAGGCTGGCAACCCCTGTATTAGAGAAGCCTCTGTGGTGCAGTGGTTAGAGTGCAGTACAACAAGCTACTTCTGCAGCCAGTTGCTCACAATTTGGCAGTTCGAATCCCACCAGGCTCCAGGTTGACTCAGCCTTCCATCCTTCCGAGGTGGGTAAAATGAAGACCCAAATTGTTTGAGGCAATAGGCTGACTCTGTAAACTGCTTAGAGAGAGCTGTAAAGCACTATAAAGCGGTATATAAGTCTAAGTGCTATTGCTATTAGTATGAAAATTTGTAAGATTGTCAACTGTATTGAATATGAACAATATTGTCATCTTTGTTTTAAAATATAACACACTCTGGTACCACACTGTCCATACAATGATATGTTTGTAATTAAGAAAAAATAAAAAAAAAATATCAAAAAAAAAGTTACAGCAGAACTGATAAAAGTGAGTTATGACCAGTCCTCGCATTTATGACTGTTGCAGCATCCTGGAGTCACACAATTCTCATTTGTGATCTTCCCTGCTGGCTTCCAATTAGCCAAGTCAATGGGTAAGCTGGCTTCACTTAATGGTCCCGTGTTTCATTTAACAACTGGGGTGACTCACTGTGGCAAAAAAAAGGTCGTAAAATCAGATGTGAGTGATCGTACGTTACCTGTACCAAAATATCTCGATTGCAGTTATAAGTCAAGGATGACCTGTACATGTTACTATCCAAGGGGGAAAAAAAGATAAAAAGATAGAATACGAGCAAAGGCTCAAGGATTTGCGTTTGGATTCAGGATTTGGTTTCAGTCTAGAGAAAAGAAGGACTAGAGGGGACATGATAGCAGTGTTCCATTATTTGAAAAACAACAGGGTCAATTTATTTTCCAAAGTACCAGAAGACGAAGACAAGAAACAATGGATGGAACCTAATCAAAGAGAGAAGCACCCTGGAATTAAGTAGAAACTTCCAAACAGAACAGTTAACCAGTGGAACAGCTTCCCTTCAGAAGTTGTAGATGCTTCAGCACTGGAGGTTTTTAAGAAGAGACTGGAGACAGTACCCTGAGATCCCAAATAAAGAATGATCGATTGGTAGGAAAACGGGGTGAGGAATTGTCTGCAATGCTATAGGGTTTCCTGCTTAGCAGGAGGGTTGGACTTAGAAGACCTCCAGCTCTATTCGGATTAAAATATCACGACTAGGATGCAATCCTTGTTCTTTTTTGATTTAGCTTTTTGTGTGTAGTCTCTTAAATGTATGTAAATTTAGATCCCTAGTCTGAGATCTCACCTGTCCAGGCTCTAAGAGTGGCTCCATCAGTTCAACTCCTTCTGCATAGACTTGAAGTAATAAAAGTACATCCCTGGATCGAACAGCCTCTAGTAGTTCATTCAGTTTAGCCGCTGACGATGTACAGGTCTTTCTGGAGTACTTATGATCTACATATTTAGCAGTAATAAATTCTTTGCGGGCGGTCCTGAAAAACCAAAGAAAGCCAAAAATAAACATTAACAGACTGCTTTTTTTAAAAAAAAAAGAAAAGAAAAGAAATGACCTTATTCAAAAGTTACATTTCAAACCAAACCCTTAAGTTTGATGGATTAAACATGAAGAAGATTGAAGAAGCCATTTAGCCGTCTTTATTCATCTAGTCTCCATAATCCATAACAAGTCTACTAATGAGATACATGGGGAGTGTGGAAAACTAGCAACTTCCTTGCTAGCTTTTGGGGCAGCTGTACTTACACACGGCTACAGAGGTTATACTCACAGTCACTCCTGAGCTCATGTCTGGACTACTGCAAAGCACTCTACCCTTGAAGAGCATTCAGAACCTTCAACTAGAGCAGAATGAGGATGAATGGACCAGGTCTTTGACACAGGCAACACCATTGCTTTGTTTGAGTTGCGTTGCTTGCCAGTGTGTTTCTGAGGTGCTGCTTGTCACCTGTAATGCCCTTCATAATTTGGGGCTGGGTTACCTATGTGACCATCTTCTCCCAGTTGTTTCTACCCATCCAAGTCAGGATTCTGGCTGTTACGCCAATGAAATCCTGAGTCTCGAGCCAAATTCCAAAACTTCCAAAAGGATTTATTGAGAGTTAACAATGTCCGGCACTGCCTGGGTGTAGCCGACTCTGAGATATATAATTCACTGTCACCACCCTGGTTTTCCCGCACCCCCTGGGTGTATCATAATTCATATTCTCCAATGAGATACATCCACTCCTAAGAGTCATCAATCATGTTCTCCAGTTAGAATTGTGAGGGGAATTGTGAGAATTGTCAGTCACCTAGTTATTATCTTTGAAAACTATTTATGGGATGCACTTTCGATTTCCAAGCTGCCGCATTGCTCTTTCAAAGCCCTTCCCCTCCCCCATCCCTTTCTGTTGGCAACTCTAAAAAGACCGTAGAAATATTTTATGAGTTGACACAGACAGGATGGGCATTCTGCGGGTGCCATCAGCCAAGGAAGGCAGCAATCAGGAGACGTCCCTTCTCTGTCATTGCTCTCTGGAATATTCTCCCTTCAGGTATCAGGATGCCAATAGTAATAGCACTTAGACTTATATACCACTCCACAGTGCTTTTACAGCCTTCTCTAAGTAGTTTATAGAGTTGGCCTATTAACCTCAACACTCTGGGTCCTCATTTTACCGACCTTGGACGGATGGAAGGCTGAGTCAATCTTGAGCCTGGTGAGAATCGAACTGCTGGCAGTCGGCAGAATTAGCCTGCAATACTGCATTCCAACCACTGCGCCACCATGGCTCTCAGGATAAATTCCACCTGTGAACATTTCACAAGGCCGTGAAGGCTCCTGGGTCTGTGTATTAAGGGCCCCATTTCTAAGCTGTATTAGCATCCATAGTAACAGTTTTACTTGGCGTGATATGCATTTGTTTTGAACTGTTTTAATAGTTCTGATTGTCTGAACAGTGAGATAAATTTGATAATTAAAAGTTTGTTCTGACCAAGGCTTAATGAGACAGTAACAATCACACACTGTTTCCCCAAACCCTTTTTTTAATTATTTCAACAGCTGTGAATTATATGCATTCACAGCCTGTAATGAGTCCCAAACAGTTGATGAATAGTCTAACAGAAGTCTGCTACAGTCTTTCGGGATAAGGCTGATAAGCACCCACCTTTATCTCCCTTGAAATGCTGCCAGCGACTAAATTACCAAATAGCTGTACAAGGCCAAACGGAGCACGAAGTCAACACAGAACTTCCGATTTTAAACCGACCAGAATGAACAAAGTTGCTTCCTGCAAAGGCTCATGTCCCTTTGCTCCTCCTTTATGTCTTATGGGAGGGGCCAATCATATCCAGCCTTATTCCCGAGTTGCCCCTTTTGTCTTAACTGTTTTTTCCTCTGGCAGCTCTGTGCAAACACGCACTGGGAACCGGCTCCTCGTTTCTCTGCCTCGCTGATGTCAGATTCTGGAGGCTCTGGAGTCAGCACATAACTCTCAGACGGCCCTGGTCCTATCTTTGTATCGGACGCAGATCCCTCATCCGAGCCCTCCCCAGACTCCAGAACTGGCCCACGTTCCTCCCCACTGTCCAACTCTGCTGCCAGCTCCACAGGCCGCTGCCAGACCACAACAAAATTGTCTTTGTTTTTGTGATGTGTACCAGGGTATCCACAACCCCTGGGCTGCAGTCTGGCACCAGGCCACAGCATGCCAGAAATGGGCCGGGCAAACAAGCGAAGCCCCATCCATGGGATCCAGGCAGCACACAAAACCAGGGCCCCCTCTGGTCCGTGGAAAAACCTTCTCTCCGTGGAACTAGTCCCTGGTGCCCAAAAGGTTGGGGGCCACTGATGTACAATACTCAGAATAAATTTGATTAGTAAATGATAAAAACTGTCTTTTGTTTTTTTGCTTTATGATATATATCACCCAGAGTAATTTGAGATGGGCAGCTACAGAAATATAATTAACAAGAAAAAAAAAACATATCCAGGAAACCACAGAAGGGTCCTGAAGCAGCCCCCCCCCCTCTAATTTTGCAACGTTCAGTGGAACCTGTTATTCCCAAATGAAGTCTTTGATGATTTGCACCATCCTAAGAGTTGTAAATTGCACTTTTTTTGTTACTTACATATCACTCGATGGAGTGGGTTTTGGAGATGGAGTCGGTAAGTTTCCCTCCATAATGTCATTAAAACTATTATTTCCTATATTCTTGGCCAGCTAAGAATGAAACAAACAAAAAAGCATGCAATTAAACATAGGCCGTTAATCTGAGACTTTTCTAATCACAATATAGTTTAAACCTATCTGGTGTTTAAAAGCTATCCTTCAACACAATTTTATAAATACTGAGAGTGTGAAAACCAAATATAAGACTTGATCGTGTGTGTTCAACAGCTCAAGAGCTAAGCAGGAAATAACATGCTTTGTTGGTCAGAAAATTCAGCCTCTGACGACCCAAAGATGCTTTTTCAAAAGGCAACTGGACATTGTTTTTTCCATGAAGCCATTTCGCTTCTCTTTTAAGAAGCTTCTTCAGTTCTGATCGAACGATGGAGGATGGAAGGGTTCTGAGAGTCGTTGAGGTGACTTGGAGGTTTATCTGTTCCCTCAAGCAGGGGTGGGCTTCCAATTTTTTAGCAAGGGGCTCTATGCCCTAATGACTGGCTGGGTGGTCATGGCAAAGGATGTCACTTCTTTGTCCTAATTACCTAAAAAAAAAAAGATATATACCCAAAAGTTGTTTATTATTTTGTGCATTTAATACTTAAATAAAAGACTGGGTGAAACCAGGCTTAATAGCAGTGACTGTGAGAGGGATCTTGGGAGTCTTAGTGGAGTTTTCTGGTGAGTTATGTGATTTTTATTATTTGGGAATTAATTCCCTCGGAGGTTAGTGGCTATGTTATCTGGTTTTCTCAATGGCTCTCCCTTGCAAGTGCTGAGTGGATTGTTTATCTAGCTTGCAACACTTTTACAAAGTGTGAAGTGTTCTTGGCTGAATGCCCAGAAGTTCAATTAAGCCTATTTAAGAGCTTTCCCTTGCTACTTGTCTTTCTGAGGTTATTGGGGGCTCTCCAAGCCCCACAGAGTCTTAGCTAGGGGCTCTCCCAAGCCCCTGCAAGCCCCCAGCGGCCCACTCCTGTCCTCAAGGTCACCTGAATAGTGCAAATTGGTGTGGAAGCTTCTTAGAACTGCTGAAAGGACTGTACTGTAAACAGGACATAGGTGGTGCTGTATCCCTCCCCTCCATTGAGTCGGGGGTTCATTCAATCTTAATGAAGATGGTCTCTTTAACCCATCTTTCTTTCAAACCAGCCATCCTCTCTGTCCAGAATATGTTGCTCTCTTCAAAAGAGAGTGTCTTTCAAATACAGATGGACTGCTGAATCTTGTACACTCTCAGAAAGACTGCTAACGAGCTGATGACTGCACGGAATATAAAATCTTCCATGTTCCACATTTTTTATTTGATTTGTCTTGTCTGGATTCAACTCAATAGGCTTTCCTAAACTCACTCCCAATCTGAGCATACTTTGAACCTCATGGAAACTTCCTGAGAATGCCCAGCCTCTTAAGAACCACACTATCTTAGTTTCTGGAAGTAATAAATCTATATATATAAAAGCGAAATACCATCATCACAAAATCTCCAGGACTGTAAAGCCTACAAACTTGAAATCTGGCACGTATATTCCTCTTGGCTTCTAGGTGCTCACTAAGAAAGGATTTTTTGTAATGGCCATCAGAGCATTAGTATTCCCTATATTATTATTAACATGCTCTGATGCTAAGGAGTTCTACTTCCCCTCCCCACCTTCGCTACGAAACTATGTGGTCAGGCTTAGTTTGGGGGGAAAAGCAGAAAAAATGTGCCTCTACCTACCAGCATCCATCAGTATTCATCTGGCTAGCATCCTGTCAATGTGTGAGAGAGTTGAGGACTGTTTGGAAACTGAAACAGTTATTTGTTGTGTGAGCAAGGAGACAGCAAGGAGCCTGGGCGTGGCTTAGCTCAACTGTTCTGTACTAAAGTTGGTTGTTGCTGTAAAACTAAAACTGAAACTCCTCTCTGCTTGTGTTTTGCATTTGGAACACATTTCTTTTCAGCTGGGGAGGGGGAGTAGGATTCCTTAGCATCAGAGCATGTTAATAATAATATACAAAATACTAATGCTCTGATGGTCATTTTGAAAAATCCTTTCTTGGTGAGCACCTACAAGCCAAGAGATGTGCCAAATTTCAAGTTTGTAGGCTTTACAGTTCTGGAGATTTGGTGATGATACATGAGTGGTATTTCAATAGATAGATAGATAGATAGATGGATGGATGGATGGATGGATGGATGGATGGATGGATAGATAAAGGTGGAACATACATGCTAGTTTGTCGATTTTTTCCCTTATAATTACAGCAAGTGGATAATACTTATTTCATATAGCTGCTTACCAAGAGTTCAGATGTTCCTAACTTGTCCAGTTCTAGAGATTGGATTCGAGAAATATGAACACCCATTTCTCTGTGTATTCCGGAACACTCTATACAGGTTAAAATGCCCAGGTTAGTAGAAAGCCAAGTTGGATCTAAAAAGAAAATGAAAAAAAAATAGATAAGAACGTTAGAAATCTTCTTTTTTTGGCCTTCAGTAACAACAATGACTTTGGGTACAGATTGTTCTCGACTTATGACCACAATTGAGACAAAAATTTCCATTGCTAAAGCGAGTGAGTTGTTAAGTGAGTTTTCCCTGTTTTAACGACCTTTTGTGACACAGTTGTTAAATTGGTATCATAGTTGTAAAGTGAATCTGGCCTTCCCATTGACTTTGCTTGCCAGAAGGTCACAAAAAGGGTTCACATAACCCCCCCAGGACACTGCAATCCATCATAAATATGAGCCAGTTGCCAAGCGTCTGAATTTTTATTACGTGACCATGGGGATGCTTCTCAAAGTATATTTATGAACTGGAATAGAGCATGATAACAAGGTCAGCCAATGAATAGGCATAGCAACTAAGTCAGCCAATGAGGACAGTTTGGAAACTGAAACTAGAAGTAGCCTAGGCATAGCTCTATATTAAGCTCTACAGAGCTCTGAGTTTGTCTGTTGAATAAAACAACTAATCTGCTTACTTGCTTGCTTGCTTGCTGAACTAAAGTGAAACTGATGTCTGTTTCTGGCCTCTTGAGTTGCTACTGAAGTTACTTGCACATGTTTCTGTTTGTGTTTGCTCCAGAGGTGGGTATTCAGCAGGTTTTGACCAGTTCTGAAGAACCGGTAGCGAAAATTTTGAGTAGTTCGGAGAACCGGCAAATGCCACCTTTGATTGGAGATTTTACAGTATCCTTCCCCTGCCACGCCCACCAAGCCACGCCCACAGAACTGGCGGTAAAAAAATTTGAATTCCACCCCTGGTTTGCTCCACGTTGGAGAAATCTACAACTGGTTTGTAAAAATCTACTTATGTTTATAAAGATGTTAAATGAAGCATCGCCCATCTGTGTTTATTTTTCTGGCACGGAATTAATGCTGCAAAACTTTGAGTAATGCTGCAGTCATCATAAATGTGAAAAATGGTCACTTTTTTCATTGCTGCTGTAACTTTGAACAGTCACTAAACGAATAGTTGTAAGTTCAGGACTATCTGTAATTTATTGTAATTGCAAACACCTAATGCTTCTCGTTACATCTGTTAAATTTTAGACTGTGCATCCAAACACGTCTTAGGAACAAACTACACATGGTCACAAACTACTAATTCTGTGAGTTGGGCAGCCCTATTTTTTTTTAAATAAATAGAAAGAAAGGTACAACTTTCATGACACATCCTGCCGTACATCAAAAATATTTTGGAAGCAGTAGAATGCAGCTTCCAAGACCTACAAGTGTGTATTGCACACCACCCAAAGGTTAAAATACGAGGACAAATCATGCATTGCAAAAATTGTTTGGAGGTGGAAGATATTTCTCATGTAATCTACCGGATCTCTTGCATGGATTGCTTCCTATGACTATGTAGGACAGATGGGGAGGAAGCTTTTCATGCCCCTGTTGGAATCTGCCTCAGAGGAGGAAGCTGAACAGCTGACAGGGAGTGGGAGTGGGGCTCCATTGGCTGTGGAAGAAACTGGGGAAGGGCAAAGTCTGGCTGGGCAGAGCAGAAGAGAGGTAGAATGAGGGAGAAGGAATTCAGAGGAAGACCCAGGCCCACCCCCTCTTCATCCTAGGGCATGCAGGGAGGAACGGAGAAGGGAGCAACCTGGGTTGCATGGCTTATGGGGGAGGAAAGGGCCCTGATTCCCTTCATTAGCTGCAGCTGGGAACACACTGTATAAAAAAGGCAAGCTGCATGCAGCAAGCTGTTCGGAGCAAACGTGATTTTATCTTGTATTGTCGTGGCTTATCTGTGTTCCTGGCATCTTCCCAACTGTGTGAGTTTTGCCGCACTTTCAAGTCTGAAATTCCTGCTCCTGCCCTGCCAAACTAATTACTTCAGTTTGGTTTGTTTGGATTTTAAGTTACAGTTTGTGTGTACCTTGTTTTGGACTGAATTTTCTACCGTCAAAGGCTGTTCCTGGGAGAGTTCTTCTCCAGCCTGAAAGTAACCTGGACATTGGGGCAAAGTTGGAGATAATAAAGGGACTCTTATCGCTTATCTGACTGTGTTGCCTTCGTGCCACGGCCCGGGTCATCACAAACCTAATCACCCGACTGCAAGAATACAAGCGGTCAGACAAGGAGTTCCAAAGTCACTGATAGCCTCACATTGCAATGAACAAGGACATACACTCAATTTCACAGCTACTAAGATTGTTGGCAGAGCAGGTACAAAATAGCCAGAGAAATGATTGAAGCCTAGGAAAGAAGCCTCTTGCCTCTAGCTTATCAGGTACTTAGAAGGCCAAGGAAACAATAGCCAATGGCTTAATTAATAGCTGGCCATTTTCTTCAAGTGCCGTATCTGTCATCGGATGTTGGCGATCACATTGGCAATTCTATTTTTATCAACAGCTGCACAAAAAAGTGTTATTGAGTTTTGTCCAAGCCAGTCCCTTAGATTATGAAGCCGTGATGTTCTTCTTCTGCCTGGACCTCGTTTGCCTTCAATCTCTCCTTGGAGGATTAAGTGAAGCATACCATATTTTTCTGGGTGCCGCATCACATGTCCGAAATATTCTAGCTTCCACTTTTTGTGGTTTTGATGATTTCCCTTGGCTTTCCCAGGAAGCTTATCACCTCCTCATTTCTGATTTTGTCAACCCAGCTTATACGTAACAACCGCCTGTAAATTCCACATTTCAAATGTTTCTAGTCTCTTTAAGTGTCTTTCGGTCAGCTCTCCCCTCTGTAGAGCAGGATAGAAAAGAAGTAGCATCTGACAAGCCTGATTTTGGCCATCAACACCCCAATCAAAAGGAAAAGCCAGACCCAATGGAATACCCCAAAAGACCCATTCTGGTGAGAGAGAAGCTCCCTGATGATGGACCCCAGCATGAGTCTTGAAAGATGGGAAGACTAAACCTCTGCTCCTGGTGACCAACCCAGATTGGATCCTGCAATAAAATGAATGCATTTCCTAAGTAATCCCGTTCCTTGCTCCAGCTCCTGCCCACCAGGCAGTTCGAAAGCATGCAAATGAGAGTAGATGAATAGGTACCACTTGGTGGGAAGGTAACTGTCAACCCTGAAACTGACCAGACTGTGGCTGTTTTCTACAGATTTTTTTTTCCTATTTCTTTTGCCATGGCTTCAGGCTTGACGCAGCCTAGAGCTGGGAGGGCGTGTAGAGATAGCTGGGGTTTTGTAGCCAAAAATAAAAATAAAATAGTTCTTTTCCGAGTCAAGGACATTCCAACTGCTGTCTGGCCAGAGGAGGAGAAGTAAGCAGTCAGCCCCCAGATGGTTAATGTGCACCCAAGTACCTGGTGATCCGCAATCACAACAGACATCATTTCCAGCCAATCTCTGAATGTCATCGATGATGGCTTTTGTAAGATCTTCCAGACTGTTCTCCCCTGTGCTCTGTTCTCCACGGAAGGCCATGTTTAAAGCTTCTTCTTTGCTATTGGTCAGTACTGATATCCACCTATAATAAGACAGACATGATCACATCATCGTTTGCCCAAGAAACTATAAAAGAAACACAAAGCAGGTTCTAAAATATGTTCTTCTTTTGTTCCCATCTCTTTCAAACTTTGAAGGAGATGAACAACAAGAAAGTCTGAAAGATACAACACAATACACATGGTCCTTGACGTATGAGACCCAAAATTTCCGTGACTAAACAAGACCAAAGTTAAGGGAGTTCTGCCCCGTTTTATGACCTGTTTTTTGCCACATTTGTAAAGGGAACCACTGTGGTTGTTAAGTTAGTAACACAGTTCGTAAATGAATCTGGCTTCCACATTGACAGTGATCACATGACCCCAGTACACTGCAACTGTCGTTAAGTACATGCCAGTTGCCCAGCATCTAAATTTTGATCACATGACCATGGGGATGCTGCAATGGTTATTAAGTGTGAAAAACGGTCATAAGTCACTTTTTTCAGTGCCTGTAACTTCGAACAGTCACTAAACAAATTGTTGTAAGGACCACCTGTATATATGAGAAAATTTCCCCCTTTTCTAATACATATAAGCTTTGCATACCTATTTAACTGAGGTTAAAAACCTTCAAGTAGAAAAAAAAAATTGGTTAACTGCAGCTGTATTTGGAGTTTTTTTTTTTTTTAGTGGTTGCTTGTGAATTTACACAGAGGTTTTGTACCTGTATGAAAGTAATTTATGTATTTAGAGCCCGGCTTTTACATGTGAAGGCTCCATATGTAAATTTACACCAAAGATTAAGAGATTTCATGAGTCCCTTGAATACACAAATATTTATCAAGTTCTATATAAAGTGTGACAGATGTTCTCTGCATCACAAATATGGGAAACGCAGCTTATTCCAAAATCAAGGGGAGGACTGATGCTACGATCCATCTAACTTACTGCTTTAACATGTACTTGTCACCGGATTGAAAAGGTTTCAATACTCTGGTTCCAATTTTATGAGAATTAACATGGTATGGGGGTTAAGGAGGGGTGCATACGATGGCTCAGCGGTTAAAGATGCTGAACCAGTCAGCTGACACCTCGGATTGGAGACCCTGCGCCACGCAGTGAGGTGTATCCCGTTCTTTGCTCCAGCTCCTGCCCACCAGGCAGTTCGAAAGCATGCGTATGCGAGTAGATGAATAGGTACCACTTGGTGGGAAGGTAACTGGCAACCCTGAAGCTGATCTGGCTGTGACAGTTTTCTGTATTTTTTTTTCCTATCGGGATTTCTTTTCACATGGTTTCAGGCTTGATACAGCCTGGAGCTGAGGGGTGTGTGTAGAGAGATAGTCGGGGTTTTGTAGCCAAAACAAAATAGTTCTCTTATGAGTCAAGGACATTCCAACTACCGTTTGGCCAGAGGAGGAGGAGAGAAGTAACCGGTCAGCAACCACATTGGACTTATTGTTTGGGAAAACGGGAAACTTTTACTGTTTAATGAGGTGGAAAGCACGGGAACTCTCAAGAGTTGGCTTTCCACCAGTTTGTACCAAGATGATATATCTTAATAAAACTGTTCTTTGAGGAATCATGCTGGCCATATGACCACAAAAAATGTCTTTGGACAACACTGGCTCCCTCGGCCTCGAAATGGAGGTGAGCACTACGTCCTTGAGTCAGACATGAGTGGACAGAGTAACTTTTACCTTTCTACCTTATGGTTAAGGGATTAAGATAAGCATCAGGAAGATGCAGGTTCTGCTCCATGGAAGGTCTTACTAAAGAACAAAGCAGAAAAGTACAGGTAGGTCTCAACTTACGACTACAATCGGGACCAGAATTTCCATGGCTTAAAACGGTTGTTAAGGGAGCCATGACTGATCGTATGGCCTTTTGGTCTCTGTAGTTAAATGAACCTCTGCAATTGTTAAGTGAATCACATAGTCATTAAACGAATCCGGCTTCCTCCATTGATTTTCCTTTTTGGAAGCCACCTGGGAAGGTCACAAATAATAATGATCATCTTGTAAATATATGATGGTTATCAAGCATTGAAATTTCAATGACGTGGAGATGGTACAATGGTCATAAATGTGAGGATCAACTAAAGTCCACTTTTTCCAATGCTGCTGTGAATTTGAATGATCAGTAAACAAATGGTTGTTAGTTAAGGATATTATCAATAAAACTGCTAATAAAAACAAACATCAATTTTTGGTGTCTATTTCATCACTGAGTTGTCCTAAGAAATCCTCTTTAATTTTAAAGAACCCTCTAGAACCGTGATGGTGAAGGCAGAGCCATTTGTGAGGTAAGTTTGCCTGTGGCACGCAGAGCCATTTGTGCCAGCACGCGAGCTGCAGGCAAACTTACCTCACTGCACATGCGTGCGCCTCACAGCTGATTTTCAGCTGGTTTGGGGCCTTTTTCAGCCTCTCAGGCTTGAGGAAAGCCTCTGCAGCCTGAAAAATAGGCCCGTTTCATCACTTCTTATATTTCCGGAAATACCAGAAGTGACAAAATGGGCCTATTTTTCAGGATGCAGAGGCTTTCCTCAAGCCTGGAAGGCCGAAAAAGGCCTCAAACAGGCTGAAAATCAGCTGGAAGGCGCAGTGTAGGTAAGGGGGTAGGGGATTGCACACACATGCGCAGGAGGCATGTGGGGTGCGCGTTTTGCCTTCTGGGCGCTGGCAAACAAGTGTGTGCGTGCACACAATTTTTGGCATAGGAGCTTGAAAAGGTTAGCCACCACTGCTCTAGAATAACATGCTAAAGGCAACATAGAGATGAGCGGATATTCACAATGTGTGAAGTAGCTAAAATATACACCCATGTTGCCAGCCAGCATTAATCTTGTTTATTATTGGATAACAATGAACTTTTCTAAAAACTCCAGGAATGAAAACATTCTTACGCGACATAATCTTGCTCATCTTCTGCCTGAAAATGGTATGTTCTGTTATCTGGAACATAAACATGGCACATCTTCAAAATATTGATCGTATTAATTGCATTCTTAGAGGGAAAAAAAATTATCGAAAGACTTAAAAGTCAACATTTAGCAACTAAGGACATATGCTGAAATGAGTCAGGAAATCTTCAGAAGTTCTATTTTCAGTAGAAAACATTTTGTTCACATTTTTTTTTTTTAAAAAAAGGAGCTAACTTGCTCGTACAAAAATATCCAGGCAAGAATAGTTTTAAATCAGAGGTGGGAAATTAATTTCCCCAAGGGGCCGCATGAGAAACTGGGACTGTTATGGAGGGCGGATACTGCCCCCACCCGCTGCCTTTGCCCCACCACCCAATACCACCACTGCCCACTGCCCTGACCACTACAGTCGACTCTGCTGATGCCCCGCCCTCACCGCCAACACCATGGGCTGGACTGGAACCACCCACAGTCCAGATATGGCCCACAGGCTGTAAAATGCCTACGTCTGTTCTAAATAGATATATTGTAGGAGATGACTAGGCTGAACCTGAGGGAGGGCTCAAACGCATCATAAGTCTCAAGTCCCTGTGTGCCTGCAAGGAATTTAAGTCCAGCCCACTTTGAATGCCTTTCTTATCTCCCGCTCATTTCCTTTGACTGTTAGTTGGTCAGATTCTTGTAGAGAGCTTAAGCTTGCAATAAATCTTTATACTCATTTGAACTGCCTGAAATTCTTGATTTCCCCGACGCTTAACATGTGTATCTTCCAACAACTGTTCCAACCCTAAACAACCATTTAATGCGCAAGTAATTAAGTTTAAAGACATACGTGATATCAGGTCAAATGATTTCTTGTCTTCAGCGTTTGGTTTCACTTGGCATGTAAGCAGATTTAATTTAGCAGGTTGCCTGTTTGACTTAAACATAAGAAAAACACAATTTTACTTTGCTTAAAGTTTGTTTCGTTATTTTTTTTAACTTAAAGATCATTATCGCACAAATGCTGTATTTTTTTTTTCTTGTCCATTACCAAACGTATTGACATTTTCACCTGCATCAATAGCTTTTGGTAGCTAAGGGTGCATTAAGAGAAATAAACATTTTCATCTTATCTGCAAGTCATTACTGACAAATGTTAGAATGTTTGGAAGACCAAAATTGGTTTTCTTTTTTCATGAGATGGCAGGAGGCATATTAATTTTCTTTTCTTCTGTTCAATTGTGTCTGATTCTTAGAGATTGCCTGGACAGATTCTCTGTAATGTTCAAGGGAAGGTTTTTCAGAAGTGCTTTGCTGTTGCCTCTTTCCTAGGGCTCAGAAAGACACTGGGCCAGAATCACCCAGCTAGCTTTGTGCCTATGGTGGGACTAGAATTCACCATCTCCTGGTGATTGATCCAAAGCCAGCCAGCTGGCTATCACGGCTAAGGCGAGACTAGAACTCTCAGTCTGATGATTGGTCCAAAGTCATCAATCTGGCTTTCATGGCTAAGGTGGGACTAGAACTCTCAGTCTCCTGACGATTGGTCCAAAGTCACCGACCTGGCTTTCATGGCTAAGGTGGGACTAGAACTCTCAGTCTCCTGACGATTGATCCAAAGCCAGCCAGCTGGCTATCACGGCTAAGGCGAGACTAGAACTCTCAGTCTGATGATTGGTCCAAAGTCATCAATCTGGCTTTCATGGCTAAGGCGGGACTAGAACTCTCAGTCTCCTGGCGATTGGTCCAAAGTCATCAATCTGGCTTTCATGGTTAAGGCGGGACTAGAACTTTCAGTCTCATGGCGATTGGTACAAAGTCACCGACCTGGCTTTCATGGCTAAGGCGAGACTAGCACTCAGTCTCCTGGTTTCTAGCCTGGTGCCTTCATCACTACACTAAACTTGTTCTCCACTACTTGATTACAGTAATCTGAAAGCTACGCTAAATAAATTGTTAGAAAAAGGAAACAGAAATACTCATAAAGAAGAATAACCACAGAATAGAATAGAATAGAATAGAATAGAATAGAATAGAATAGAATAGAATAGAATAGAATAGAATAGAATAACAGAGTTCAAAGGTACCTTAGAGATCTTCTAGTCCAACCCACTGCTTAGACAAGAAACCCTACACCACTACATCATTAGTTTAACTTTTTAAATCAAAATGGGCTTGGTTATTAATGTTTTCTAAAAATAAGTTCTACACAACACTGGTAAAGAAAAATAAGTCTCTTTCAAGAAAAAACTATTATTTCTCTGCTACTTTTTTTTGAACCATGTGAATTTGGCCAGACATGGATGGAGATCCTAAGACTATTTTGTAGCTATACCTGTTCAGTTGAAGTACTGAGGAAAAACTATTTCTTCTCCAATCTATTAGGAAAGCTATTTCACAACTACTAATGACAACCTGTTCTTGAATTCAGGTAGTCCTTGACTTATGACCACAATTGACCCCAAAATGTTTGTTGTTAAGTGAGGCATTTTGTCTCATTTTCTGACCTTTTTTTGCCACAGTTATTAAGTGCATCACTGCGGTTGATAACTTAATAACATAGCTGTTAAGTGAATCTGGCTGCCCCATTGACTTTTCTTGTCAGAAGGTTGCATTGCAGGGAAACTGCGGCAGTCATAAATATGAACCGGTTTGTCAAGCATCTGAATTTTGATCACATGATCATGGGGAAAGCTGCAAAGGTCATAACTGTGAAAAATGGTCATAAGTCACATTTTTCAGTGCTGTTGTAACTTCGAACGGTCACTGAACAAACTGTTGTAAGTCGAGGACTGCCCTGTACCAAATTCAGCCTCATTTTCCAGAGTCCAAAAATGTTTGGAAAACGGGTTGAACACAAGGGGGCGATATTCGCTCAAGGCTGACAATTAAATCCCAATTGATCAGACTGCA
This sequence comes from Pseudonaja textilis, assembly GCF_049901715.1. Lineage (NCBI taxonomy): Eukaryota > Metazoa > Chordata > Lepidosauria > Squamata > Elapidae > Pseudonaja > Pseudonaja textilis. Next base: position 189,516,901 of record NC_141992.1, read on the forward strand.
GTTTTTCCTTGCTATTTCTAACTTTTTTGAAGCAACTTTGGCTCAAAAGCTGTAAACATAATGCTTTAAATGCTGTTTTAAGTCAAGGTGCCTCACTGAAACCATTGAAGCTGTTTCTCCTATTGGTCACTGAGGGACCATGCAGAATTGCAAACCTCCTAAATTTTGAATCTCTATATATAAAAGTGAAATACCCATCATCACAAAATCTCCAGCACCATAAAGCCTACAAACTTGAAAATTGGCACCTATGTTCCTCTTGGCTTCTAGGTGCTCACTGAGAAAAGTTTGAAATGACCATCAGAGCATTAGTATTTCGTATATTATTATTAGAACCAGTGGTGGGATTCAATTTTTTTTTTACTACCGGTTCTGTGGGCGTGGCTTGGTGGGTGTGGCAGGGGAAGGATAGTGTAAAATCTCCAATCAGAGGCGGTACTTGCCGGTTCTCCAAACTACTCAAAATTTCCACTACTGGTTCTCCAGAACTGGTTAGAACCTGCTGAATATCACCTCTATTCAGTCAAAAATAGAAACTAATCTGATCGGATCTGGTCACTAACCGCCTTGATATTTACTTCACTCCACAAGGTGGGGAATAATCATTTTTAACAATATAAAAAGACTACTCACAGTTGCATGCGAAATGGTCAGGATGCCATTTTTAACTGTGCATTTTCTTCTTTGCCAAACTTTCCGTATGCTGATAAAAAAAAGCAATATGAATCGATCACCAATTGTTCAAAATTAAGATTTTGTTTTTCATCAGGTACTGCAGAACAAGCAGGTCAACTTGATATATTATTTGTCAGACACATACACAATTTGCATTTAAATGAAAAAAAAAACACTATGTTATTCAGATACACAAATAGGACTACTGAAAGAAGAGAATATATGTAGCACAGGGGTGTGGGGTCCTTGGTGCTCTCTGAGCTGGGTGGTTTTCTTACAGACGTCTCATTACCAAACTAGGTAACATCATCTGTGTGCTAGTATGGTAATGAAATGTCTGCAAAAAACCCACCAAGCTCAGAAAACACCAAGGACCCCACACAAATAGGGCTTTTCTTCATATGCGGTTTTCACTGCCTGGTTGAATTTCTTGAGTTATATATAAGCTGCATGCAGTGACAAACTACCAAGGAGTCAAAATAATCTACTATCTAAAAATGATGGTGAAGCTCAACATGTCAAAAATTAAGAAAATGCCTAGTTTAACTCACCTGGTGTATATCCCCACCCTCCGGCCAATGATAATATAATCAAATCATTTTAAAGTATTTAAATTTATTAGTGAATAAATAGAAACTTTCTAACTGTGAACTTTTTCCCCCCAAAGTGTCTATCTGAGGCATCTCCAAGTTGCAAGAGACCTGGAAATTTTGGAACATGCTCCTGCATGGCCTAAATACTCTAAAAAAAGAGTAGGAAACAAGCCCAATTTTTGTGCAAAAGACCACAAGGCCCCCTTTTGTGATCCAGAAAGTCTAGAGGTCTGATGTGTCCCCCAAAATGAAATCAGGTATCACCTGTGCTGTGACTCACCTGTCTTAGGTTTGTTATCACCAGTCTAACAGCTAACAACTATGTTAGCATAAATATGTTAGTTATATAGCAATAGCAACTGCACTTAGACTTATATACCACTTTACAGTGCTTTACAGCCCTCTCTAAGCGGTTTACAGAGTCAGCATATTGTCCGCAATAATCTCGGTCCTTATTTTACCCACCTTGGAAGGACGGAAGGCTGAGTCAACCTTGAGCCTGGTGGGATTTGAACTGCCAAATTGTAGGCAGCTGGCTGCAGCAGAAGTAGCTTGCACTCTACCCACTCTAACCATTGCGCCAGAGAGGGTCTCTGCGTTATGTTAACAAGTAACAAAAAAATGGTATAGTATTTCCTACTTGAGCAGAAGGGCTGGACTACAGGATCTCCAATATTCCTTCCATCTGTCCTGTCCTACTCTACTCTACTCTACTCTGCTCTACTCTATTCTCCTCTACTCTACTCATTCTGTAATTCTGTAAAGGGGCAGGTGCACACTGTAGTTCTGCTTGTAATTCAGCAAAACTGGGTTGAAACCGCCACGTTATTCTCCCCAGTACAAGTCCTGTTTCTTCCTATTTTATAATGCTGGAAGGCATTTTATTTTTCCTCATGCACAATAGGTACTTCTCTGTAAAGAAAAGGCTGTGCTATTCTTTTTTTCCGTTCCATGATCAACATTTTTCTTTACAAAAGCTCTTTCATTAGATTTCTCATCCATAACCTCAAGGCCACAGGACTGCATGTGGCTCAAAAAAAAAAAAGCCTTAATAACTAAGCATATGAGGAACAGCCTCATTAATTTATCAATTTAATTAAACTAACACTAAATTAACATTTAATCAAATGCTGTACTGATTCTGGACCTGCCCAATTTTTTTTTTTTGACCACTGCTAAATTGTACTTTATAGTCAAAGCTATGGTTTTCCCAGTAGTAATGTATGGCTGTGAGGGTTGGACCATAAGGAAGGCTGAGCATTGAAGAATTGATACTTCTGATTTATGGTTCTGGAAAAGACTTTGGAGAGCCACATAGTACGGAGAGCAAGCCAGTCAATCCTAAAGGAAATCAACCCTGACTGTCCTTTGGAAGAACAAATATTGAAGCAATACTTTGGCCACCAACTGAGAAGAGAACCTGATGTTGGGAAAAATGTAAGGCAGAAGGAGAAGGGGACACCAGAGGATGAGATGGTTAGATAGCGTCATCGATGCAATGAACATGGGTTTTGGCAAACTCCAGAAGACGAAGAAGAGATGCGGTGGCTCAGTGGCTAAGACGCTGAGCTTGTCGATCAGAAAGGTCGGCAGTTCGGCGGTTCGAATCCCTAGCACTGCGTAATGGAGTGAGCTCCCATTACTTGTCCCAGCTTTCTGCCGGCTTAGCAGTTCGAAAGCAGGTCAAAATTCAAGTAGAAAAATAGGGACCACTTTGGTGGCAAAGTAACCATGTTCCGTGCGCCTTCGGTGTTTAGTCATACCAGCCACATGACCACGGAGACGTCTTTGGACAGCGCTGGCTCTTTGGCTTTGTAATGGAGATGAGCACCGCCCCCTAGAGCCGGAAACGACTAGCACATATGTGCGAGGGGAACCTTTATCTTTTCCCTTTAGAAGGCAATGGATCTGGGGTGCTATGGTCCATGGGGTTGCTAAGAGTCGGACATGACTTAGCCACTGAACGACATCAACAAACTACCCTTACTGATGCAAAGGTGGATTTGTTTCAATTTGCACAACACTTTGCCTTACATCATTAGTCCTTTATTCATAGAAATTACTGGCTCACCTACTGGCACATACCTGGAAGTCTTACTTAATTTCAGTTCAAAGTTTTAGAGCAGGGGTGTCCAACTTTGTCAATAATTTTAAAGTTCAGTCTTTATCTTTTAATGAGATGCTTGTCATTTTTGCACTATTGATTGATCGATATAGTAGAAAGGCTGTCACCCATGCATTAAAATATTGCATATTCCGATCTCTCTAAAACAGGAGGATTCAACAACTTTTGGCAAGTTTATGACCTGTGGACTTCCAAGTTCCAGGAATGTGGCTGGCTGGAGGCTTCTGGGAGTTGAAGTCCACAGGTCTTCAAGTTGCCAAAGTTGTTGGACGCTGTTGTTTTAGAGAGATTGGAATATGCAACAATTTAATGCATGGATAACAGACAGTTTTTCTACTCTATCGATCAATAAATAATTAAAAAATAAAGGCCAAACTTTAAAATTACTGACATGTTTACTCATATTTTCCCAGATCTGAGTGAATTATCACATTCCACTGGGTTATAATAAATGGAGTTTGGGCTGAATCTTTAATTATACTTAACTCCTTAATCTCTCTGTCAGAGTTAGGAAGAAGGTTGAAAGAGATTGATTTTTTTTTTGTTTGGAGTTGGGGATTTGTGACTAATCAATAACTACAATAAAACAGGCCGCCTTCCCGTGCAATTTTATTTTTCTGATTTATAGTCAAATAATCTTGAGTCTCCACAGTGTTCAGCTATGAAATGGGGCATTATGGTTAAGAGTGCTTGGTATCACGTTTAGTTTCTTTATTGTGTGTTGTTATTTTTCAGGAATGTGTATGTTGTGCCAGCTTAGGGGAAAAAAAACTTATTTCAATATATGCTGATTTATTTTTTAAATAAATAAAGCATGTATATTGAAAAGACTTACTTTTCTTTCTTTTTCCCCTTTCTATCCTTTCCCCCTTTTCCTTCCCTTATTTTTCCTATTACTTGCTTTTGTATTTTTTGTATTTTATATTATAAACTAAAAAAAAATGCTTATTTATTAGCTATATAAAAAGATTTATACCCTGGTCTCAACCAACCACATGCCTCTCTTGAATTGCTGTTGGACAAGAGATGTTTGGTTGGGCAAGAAAAATTGGAGGAAAAGGTCTCACCAAGCATTAACAGAAGCCAATTTTTCAAACGCTGGAAGTTTTAGAATGTAATACATGAAATATAAAATACTTGCTGATTTCCAAGAAGACAGCCTTGCATTTTAAACAAATCATTTCTTAGTATTAATTCACTCCATCTGTCAAAACTGCAGCCTGAAATCCGTACCCATCGCTTTTCTTTAAAAGGTATCCTTTCTTCTCACTCCCATACTCTTTATTTCCTTGAAGTTGATGCATGCTGTACCCTCCTTGCCGGCTCTGTGAATCCTAGGCAAAAAGAAAGGGACAAATATATTGATATTTTCCTTCCTCTGATTAGCTCTTTGGCGTCTTTGTTTCACGTTAATTCCTTTATTTATAGAGCTACAGCACAAAGAATGATTTCGTTTACAAGAAGACGGAGACACAGAATGTTTATTTTTATTTTTTGGCGCAGCAGATAAAGGAATATTGCGTACTTCCACAGTGCCGAAAAGCTCCGAATGAAAAATCTGAGCACATTTAGTTAAAAACCAAAACCAAAATGTCCGATGTAAGAAAATGTAGAAAGAGAGGGCAGCCAGCAAGCTATACACACGCATGTAAAACACATGTATATCGATCGGTCAATGGTATGTCCAATGTCTCATTTTTTTTGGTTCTCGGTTTGAAATTAGAATGAAATTCGAGGTATACATGTGCGGGGATGCCTGTATACACCTACGGCAAACATACACAAATACACAAGCCTGATGGAAAATATGACGACAGTGAAGACAAGATCTGCAAATTTACTGTGAATACAAATAGCCATTGAAGCATTGACTTACTCTCCTAGACTTCGATCAGAGAAGGCAAAGGAAACAAAGAGAAAGAGAAAAATAAGACAATTTTATTTTTTTTCTAAAAGTACAATACTGAACACTTTGCAGCCTATTTCAATACACAATTAGTTATGGGCAGTAATAAAAACAGCCACAAAGGGGCACAGATTGTCTTCATCGTAATAAAATTCTTGACGCTGAGGGAAAGGTGTTACACAAATCCCCACGGAAATTGTGTAGACAGGTAGTCCTCGACTTACGACTTTGCCACTTAGCAACCATTCTAAGCTACAATGGACCTCCCCAGGATACTTACAACCCTATTCCAAAATTCTAATGGCTCCCCCACCCCCACCTCATGGTCATGTGAATAGATTTTGGACGCTTAGCCACTGGCCCACCTTTACGGCTATTTGCAACGTCCTATGGTCCCAAAGGATTGGCACAATCTGCAATATGTTTGTTGCAAACTGGCGTTTACTTCCGGTTTCCAGCAAAAAAAACCCCCAATGGGTTCATTTAACAACTGCAGTGTTCGCTTTACGACCACTGCATTCAGTTAATAAGCACTGTAAAAAAAAAAAAAGTCATAAAATCGGGTGCAATAGCATGATGACCTGCTTAATAATGGACACAACCTATGACTGTAATTCCAGGCTCATTTATGATCCCAAGTCGAAGATCACTTGCATGTGTCTATGGTTTTTTAAAGATAGACTGGAACAGCAATAGGTAGAACTTAATTATAAGACAGGGGTCTCCAACGTGGCAACTTTAAGACTTGGGGACTTCAACTCCCAGAATTCCCAAGATAGCATGGCTGGCTGAGGAATTCTGGAAGTTGAAGTCCACAAGTCCTAAAGTTGCCAAGTTTGGAGACCCCTGCTATAGAATATGTTCTGATAAAACAGCCATGGATTCTGAATTGGAAATTAGCCACACTCAAATTTAACCGGAATTTGTCCATTTTCATTAAGAATTGTTGAATGTGAAGCAAGAGCACTTGATTTCCCACAAGATCTGAGTCCATTTCTTTGAGTCCCAAAGGTGCTTTTTTGCAAGAGGCAACTGCACTTTCTGGTTTGTTTGTTTTTTGAAGACGTTTTGTTTCTCATCCAAGAAGCTTCTTCAGTTCTTCAGCTTCTTAGATGAGAAGCAAAATGTCTTCAAAGAAAAACCAGGAAGTCCAGTTGCCTCTTGAAAAAGCACCTTTGGGACAACCATGACCTGGATGACTGAGAAGCTCCATAGACGTTTTCTTGTATCATGTCAACTAACGTGTGATTCAATGAACACAGTACCAGTTTTGGCAGGGTGGATAAATTTGGGAAACACGGAAAATTCCCTTGAAGGAGGATTTTTTTTTTACCCCCAAATGTAACAACCGAACACCCCTTCATCCTGTGATGACCCAGGGTGGGATACAAAATAAACACAGTCACAAAAAAAAAAAAAAAACAGGTGAAGCCCCTTTTATTCCTTCACTTTGCTTCCAAGCTCCAACTATCCTTGACTGGAGACAAAAAACTCCCACACAAGCAGTTACAAGAAGGAGGAAATACCATTTAAATTACAAAGAGTAAAAAACAACACAAACCAGGCAAGATAAGGGCTGGAAGACATTCACAGATATCAGAACACACACTGGGAAGGACGCTAAACTCAGAGAGGAACCATAAACTAGAGATATTTCCACACTTCGTTTCCAGCACTCGCCTGTACGCATGTCTGTCCTCTTATCCAGTTGTCACAGCTGCAGCCCATGAAGAGGATCAAGGCCCTCTCCTCCCCCATAGACCACGTTTCTCCCTTATCCTCTCCTCCCTGCATGCCCTAGGATGGAGAGGGGATGGGCCTGGGTCCTCCTCTGACTGCCCAGCTGGCCTCTGCCCTTCCCCAGCCTCTTCCACAACCTCCGGAGCAACACTTCCACTCCCTGTCGGCTGTTCGTCCTCTCCCTCAGAGTCAGTCTCCACCAGGGGCATGACACATTCTTCTACAGACATGCTTCTGTTTCCCCAAACTGTTTTGTCTCCTCCAAAGATCCTGACATAGATCCGGAATGAAAAATATGTTTATTGCAATTTTTACCGGGGACAAAGCACCAAGGACATGATTCGGTTAACAGGGATGAGCTTTAAAACTAAGCATTTTCTCTACCTTTTAAACAGCAGCCTCGAGAAAATTATCTGTTTGTTTTTTTTTTATTATGGGGCACTAATTAGAAACTCATGGTAAGTAAGCCTATTTTTCTTGAAACACTTTTCAGGAAGTCATTGCAGAAAACACTACACAAAATGTCGGTGTTCGTGTTGCATTCTTCATCATGCAAACAGATTTCTGAGGTGATTTAACACAAAAATTCTCTCTGAAGAGTTATTTGAAAAGAAAGCACAAGCAACAAATCTAACTTTTTAATCCCATCCTACATGCCCAGGGAAGAAAATGACCTTTGGAGTGTGTTGGTGTTTCATTTGCAAAAATTGGGCAGGGCTAGTGTTGAACAATAGGACTGGAAGAAAAATAAATATTGGGCATAATGAGATTTATTACTCATATTTCTACAGTCCTTCTTTCCATTAAATGTTTTTTTTCCAGAAATAATGTATGACTGTGAATGTTGGGCCATCAGGAGTGTTGGGCCAAGAATTGATGCTTTCGAATTGTGGTGTTTGGAGAAGATTTTTCAGAGTCCCTTGAACTGCAAGGAGATCAAATCAAGTCAATTGTAAAGAAAATCAACCTTGATGCTGAAGCTCAAATGCTTTGGCCACCAAATGAGAAACGAGGACTCCTTGGAAAAGATACTGGGAAAGATGGAAGGCCAAAGGAGAAGGAGAAGGCAGAAGAGGAGACTGTTAGATAGCGTCATCGATGAACCTTAATTTGGGTAAACTCCAGAGGGATCTGGTGTGGTATGATCCATGGGGTTGCCAAGAGTTGGACATGACTTAGCATCTTGAAGAACACCCACCTGTGTTATCATCATAATCATTTAACGACTCCATAATCTCTTGTGGAGTGGAGTCTGGGCAACTGAATGGAGCTAGCAGAGCGTTTAATGGCCAGATGCCCTTCCTGTTGCCAATGTGGAGCTTTGTTCAACAGATACAATCCCATTGTGCCTCTACCTAGTATCGAACTCACAGCCTCCTGATTGGAAGGCGAGAGCTCTGATTGTAAGGCGAGAGCTCCACCTCTAGGCCAACACACCGCTTTTAACAACAGCCTGCCTGATGATATACAGGAATGACCTTGGAAGACAGGAGGAAGGCTTGCAGTCTGGACAAGGTTCTTTTAAGAGGCAGCTCGGTTCAAGGTTTCAGTCTTGCAAGGTAGTCCAAGCAAAAACCCCAAGCAGATAAACTAGCCCTATTGTATCGCGAGGCTACATTAACAGAATCTTGCAAGGTTTAATCTTTTTTCTGCTTCCTCTGTTTTTAGCCTCCAAAAAAAATAGAAAGGGGTCCTTCCTGAAATGCTCCCCATGCTTTTTCCACCACCTGAGGGACTGAGCCTCTTCTTATCAGGCTGTCTACCTCCTGCCTCCCAAGGTCATTCTCACATACCATCACATGGAGCTTCCAGAGCTTTTGTGTTGATTATAAGGGATTTTGGAAGAAGACCAAGTAACCATTATGGTTTCTGCAACTAAGAGCTTCCCCCCCAGAGATCGTTGGTGAGAGAAACATCTGGGTTAGGGCTATCTGCAAATTCCTGGCAGTGTTCACAGCCTGGCATTTCCCAAGGGACACAAAGCAAAGTTTGCATCCACCCAAGGAAGGAAGCTTGCTTTTGCAACAATGTCATTCGTGGGATGGACCTTTCAAGGCCATATGGCTAAGGCCAAGACGCAAGGGGATGGAAGTAATCATCCACCTCCTTTAATCCTTCATGTGCAAAATGAAGGGTAAATTAAGTTTAAAGAGCTAGGCCAAGGATGCCCAATCTTGGTAACTTTAAGATTTATGGACTTGAACGCTCAGAATTCCCCAGCCAGCCATGCTGGCTAGAGAATTCTGGGATTTGAAGTCCACAAGTCTTAAAAGTTGCCAGGGTTGGACACCCCCGAGCTAAGCTATTTAAAGTTGAATCAAAGAGAACAAACTAAAACAAAAACGATATTCTAAGGGGGGAAAACAGGAAGCTCCAGAAATGAAAGAGTTATCATTATGTTAATCACCATAATGAAAGGATTCCAGGAGAGATACATTTAGCAGGGTTTGTGGAACATCGGATAAATAAAACATGCTAATGACTGGATTAAACTAGTACCAATAAAATGCTAAGCATCCTGTAACTGGGTGTTTTAAAGTACTTCCTTCAACTATTTAAGTGTAACTGGCCTTTGAGATTGGCCACAAAAATATGGATCACCGTGCTACTTGCAGGCCATTAAATTGGCAGGCATGAAAGACACAGCCTTCTCAGTGGAGTTTTGTGGCTACATAATTCCCTTTCAAAGATATAATTTCTACTTCCTCCGCAGACTGTTTTCAACTGGAATCTAAAGAACTGCTTTTGCATCTGTTTTGCAAAATCTGGTCTTAAAAGTATGTAAAAGTTGCGGTCATTTTATTGCAGATTTTGGGATGGATTTTGTCTCTGTGTGTACACTCTTCACGTGCACTTTTCATTCTTTTAATCGCTAATTTTAAATTTTGAGAAAGATGCTTCAGCTCTGAAATGTAGCAGTAAAAGTTGTAAAAATAAATACGCTATTGCTTCTCAGCTGTTCACTGAAAAATATTTTAATGATTCATTTAGCAATCAGCTACTCAGCGTCAGAGTTGGAACTTGTTCACTATAGAAATATAATAGGTTTTGAATAGTTTAAAGATGAGCCTACAAAAATCTTGTGAAGAATGGTTTTTGTTCATCCTTTGCCATAAAATCTTTAATTAAGATGAATTCATTTGCCCCCCAAAATAAACATTTCTCTAAAATCAGGTAAGATACATTAATGCACAATCCACTAAAGGAATAAAGTGGCTTTATTTTTAAAAACGTGGAAAGGCAAACAGAAACTAGTAAGTATACAAAAAGCATACTGACTTCAATGCTAGCTAGGCTAAATAAACCATGACTACAGTTAATTTTGCCCACTGTGCATGCATGGAGAAAGTCAGTATTAAATAATTTTATACGCAACAATTACGACATTCTTTAGAGCAGGGGTCTTCAAACTTGACAGCTTATGGACTTCAACTTCGGAATTCCTCCTCCAGTCATGTTAGCTCAGGAATTCTGGGAGTTGAAGTCCACAAGTCTTAAACTTGCCAAGTTTGAAGACCCTTGCTTTAGAGCATCTCTGGGTTTGGCAAAATAAGAATCAATGAGCATTGCCACCTGACCCATGGATTGAGAAGACGATGGCTATTATTTTATTAAAACACATTTATTCCAATTTTATTCCACTTTTGAACTCAGTGGGCTACAGAATATTAATTTAAAGATGAACCCTACAGTAACACTAGGCGCAATTCACTGGTTGTCAACTATAAAGCCCTTTAACTCTTAGTATCTCGTTACTTATAGGATCAGCTTCCTCCTCTTTCTGTCTGACATATCTTGCCTGAAAGGCTTTCTACAGTCCAAGTCCCCTCTGTAAACACTGTCATCTTGAAGGAGAAGAGAATGAAATAGAAGTAGAAGTAAGACTAGACTAGACTTCTTTATTGGCCAAGTGTGACGGGACACACAAGGAATTTGTCTTGGTGCAAATGCTCTCAGTGTACATAAAAGAAAAGATCCATTTGTCAAGAATCATAAGGTACAACACTTAATAATAATCAAAGGGTACCAATCAAATCATACTAGGAAACAGTCAGTAAAAATTGTAAGGATACAAGCAACAAAGTTACAGTCATACAGTCACAAATGGGAGGGGATGGGTGGTAAGGAGTGATGAGAAGATTTAACAGTAATAGTAGTGCAGACTTTGTAAATAGTTGGACAATGTAGTTTAGCAGAGTGATGGCGTTCAGGGAAAAACTGTCCCTGTGTCTAGTTGTTCTGGTGTGCAAGTGCTCTATCATGTCGTTTTGAGGGAAGGAGTTGAAACAATTTATGTCCGGGATGTGAGGGGTCTGTAAATATTTTCCCAGCCCTCTTTTTGACTTGTGCAGTATACAGGTCCTCAATTGAAGGCAGATGGGTAATAATTGTTTTTTCTGCAGTCCTAAATATCCTCTGAAGTCTGTGTCTGTCCTGTTGGGTTGCAGAACCAAACCAGACAGTTATAGAGATGCAGATGACAGACTCAATAATTCCTCTGTAGAACTGGATCAGCAGCTCCTTGGGCAGTTTGAGCTTTCTGAGTTGGCACAGGAAGAACATTCTTTGTTGTGCTTTTTTGATGACATTTTTGATGTTTTAGGTCTTGTGATATGATAGACTAGACTAATTGAAGAGAACAGGAATAGAACAGACAAGTGATTGTCCAATCTCTTCTTAAAACCTCCAGTGATAAAGCATTATGTCTTCTGAAGGCAAGCCTGATTGATTATCTATAGGATCAGCCTTGGGAGGAGGAAGAGCAAAGAAAGCAGCCGATGTGATTTGAGACTTGCAAGATTGATGTCAGTCCTTCAAGGTAACCCAGACAAGAAACTAACATCATAAGAAATGGCAGACCTTTTTTAGGAGGCTATAATAACATAATCTATTGAGGTGCTTTCCACACCCCCATTTCTTCTGTGAACTTAGGAGACAGGCCTTTTCTCTTAAGCTGTGTGTGTACCCTATAAAACAATATCCTCCCAAAGTGATGGAAATGGTATGTTAGAACGACCTTGGGACACAGAGGGAGGAGCCACAGTTGGGGGAATGATTGGATAAGATAAGAAGTAGCTTAGCCCACAGAAGGAATGTAGGTGTGCAAACGACTCAGAAGGGGCCCTTCCCAGTTTCTTGGGCTGTAAAGACGACAGGGAAGAAAGATTCTTTCAGACTTGCAAGACTCTGTTTACAATAAAGTGGCATTAGTTCATTTAGGGTGTGCCTCCTATCTGGATTACATCGCAAGGTATATATGAGCCATACAATGTTGGTTCTTTCATAAAGCTATAAAAGGACAGTTCTAATGAAGGGTAACCTGCTCCCTGATTCTAACAGATAATCAGAGTTGAAAGGGACCTTGTAGGTCATCTAGTCCAATCCCCTGCACAAGCAGGAGACCCTACACCATTTCTGACAAATGGCAGTCCAATCTCTTTTTGAAAGCTTCCAGTGATGAAGCTCTCACAACTTCTGAGGGCAAGCTGTTTCATTGGTTGATTGTTCTCACTGTCAGAAAGTTTCTCCTTATTTCCAGATTAAATCTCTCCTTGTTCAGCTCCCATCCATTGTTCCTTGTCTGGCCTTTGGGTGCTTTGGAAAATAGCTTGACCCCTTCCTCCTCTCTGTGGCAGCCCCTCAAATATTGGAAGACTGCTATCATATCTCCCCTGGTCCTTCTCTTCACTAGACTGGTCATGCCCATTTCCTGTATAGTTCATTCTGGTTGGTATGAATAGGTGTGAGTTGATTGTCCATCTCTAGTGCATGATATACATTTATGTCTTTTGTTGTTTCTATAACCTGTTTTCTGATTTAATCATAATAGTAAGGTGCGTAGAGTCGCACCGCTGATGGAAGGGGCTATTGGCTGGCAGGCTAGCTGACAGATGGAAGGACAGTATTATAGAAAATAGCTAGGCAAGTAAATGATCATCAAATACTCAGAAAGAACTCCATGTTGAGAGAGAGAGAGAAAGCTAACCACTTCACAAATAGATAAAACAGATTGGCAGAATACCTAAGTACTTAATGGGAAGAATGAATGGATGGTTTCAAAAGGGCACCAATTGGCCTAATATTTTGCTGCATGGTATTTTTCATTTATCTGAGCTGATCTGGGAATATGCCCAATTTCAGCCAAAGCTAGAAAAACCGTCATAGATACCAACAAGTAAAAGAAATGGTAGCATTGAATTGTGTACCTATTTTGTGTTGATGTTTCATTTCCTTGGATAGGTTACATTAAATACCTCATTCAGATTTATCACGGTAGGCAGCCCTTGACTATGATGATTTTTCTGCATCCCGCAAAGGGGGCTTCCCTTGCTTACGTGGACCGGTTTCCAGCATGCTGCAGCCCAGTTCTGGTCCACAGAACAGGAGTTGGGGACCCCTGCTTTATGGAACATACATATACACCTACATTGAAGTGTTAAGAATGAAGGTGTTGTGGCCTGATGGCTTCCAGCACCTCCAGCAGACAGAGAGAGAGAGAGACAGAGACAGAGACACAGAGAGAGACAGAGAGACACAGAGAAAGAAAAAGAGACAGAGAGAGAGACAGAGAGACAGAGGTGGAGTCTGGGCCATCCATCAGCCTTCAGATGGAGAGTCAACAGCCACCAGGTCGAGAGGTGGCTGATAAGGAAGAGGAGGAACAGCTGGTCCAGTGTCTGATGCACAGATGCAAAGACAGAGGAGAGGAGAGCAGTGGAAATCTCTGGGCCGGTCCTTGGGATGGAAGAGCTACTGCTGATAGTGAGGCCCCACCCTAGTTCTAGGGATAAAAGGCAGGGGGCAGAGATAAACAGTCTGGCAGACAACTATTCATCTCCCTGCAGGACAGACTTGCTAATCTGCGGTGAGAGAGAAACTATTTGCTGGGGCTCCTAATAAAGGAATCACTGATTTAAATACAGAGGGTTTGTCGTGTTTGGGGAGCTAGGTTGGAACAGAAGGTTTTTAAAGTCACCTTTATGGAGTATGAAAGTACTGAGAGAGAGAGAGAAAATATATGGGAGGAAAAAATGTGACTGTCTTCTTATGTTCTGCTACCCTGGGATGGACATTGTCCGCATGTAACTTGCAAATCAAAGGAAACAGACAGAACACACAATATATTCCATATGTACTTCTGACCTCAAGGAGCTGGGAAGAATGGAATCCACAGATGGGAAAAGAAAAGAGACCAAACCTTTCTATTTCCTTCCAGGAAGCAAAATGGCATATTGGTGGGAAGAAAAACGAAATGCTGTATGGTAAGAAAACCATGTGCGTAAAACAGAGGCACAGAAACAGAGAAGAGATAAATGACAGACTCTTTTAACTTCTCTTACTGGACAGAAGTCCCTCAAGCGTAAACTATTAAGTCCATCCCTTTAAACGAGAAGAGGGCACTCCTGACTGAAGTAGAAGACAGAGGAATAAAGAAGTCAACAGAAAAATCCTCAGAAAATTAAGGGATTCCCGTAACCTTCCCAGCTGGCTTCCAACAAGCAAGTCAATGGGGAAAGCCAGATATGCACAATAGCAATAGCACTTAGACTTATATACCTCTTCATAGTGCTTTACAGCCCTCTTTAAGCAGTTTACAGAGTCAGCATATTGCCCCCAACAATTTTGGGTCCTCATTTTACCCACCTCGGAAGGATGGAAGGCTGAGGCAATCGTGAGCCTGGTGGGATTTGAACTGCCAAATTGCAGGCAGTCAGCAGTCAGCAGAAGTAGCCTGCAGTACTGCTTTCTAACCACTGCACCACCACAGCTCTTAGTATATAAGTAACAGATACTGACACTAGTTTTGCTTGTGATTCTTACCTCTTTTTGGTCAAGTTGCAAAGAGGATTTTATCAAGTCCCTCAATGCAGTAAGTTGCTTCTTTTCTTCATCTTGTGTCTGTTTTATCTAGAGCAAAAATATCCACAATTTGTTACCCATGTACATTTCTTTATTATTTGGATCAACACCAATATACTGAACTGTCTTTGTATAATGTTAGATTTTTATCCTACCTTTAGTTAGTATATAAGTAATCCAAGGCAGAGTACATACCTAATATTCCCTCCTCCCTATTTTCCCCATAACAATAAACCTGTGAGGCAACTTCGGCTGAGTCTGGTTTTCATGCCTAAGGTACGACTAGAACTCACAGTCTCCTGCTGATTGGCCCAGTCACCCAGCAGGCTTTCACACCTAAGGCGGGACTAGAACTCATAGACTTCTGCTGATTGGTCACCTGACTGGCTTTCATACCTAAGGTGGGACTAGAACTTGGAGTCTCCTGGTAATTAGCCCAAAGTCACCCAACTGGCTTTCATGGTTAGGGAAGAACTAGAATTCAGCCTCCTAGTTCCTAGCCTAATACTTTAATCATCTACAGTGGAAATTATTATTTTTTTTGCTTTTTCCCCCTCTTCATTATTTCTTATCTGAAAACCATAATGAACTCAGTCCAGAAGGGAAGTTTTGAGAGTTGCAGATTTTCTTTACACATTTTTCCCCACAATATATATTCAAAACAAGCTACATTGAAGAAGTATGTTCAGTCTCTTTTAAAAGAACCAGTCAGTTTCAAAAAGTTACTGATCCCTTGGTTTGACCACTAAGTACACCATTCCTCACACTACAAACACCATTTTACAACACTAGCCCTTTATACATTAACTGACTGCACATAAGATTCTCAGAACAGCAGGCCTGGGCTAGTTATTAACCTAGGTACATAAGAATATAGGATGGCCTTTGACTTTATGCTTAGTTATCTTTTTTCTAGAAATATAGTTGGACTAAAAAAGAAAATTGCTGTAACAAATTCCCAAAATAACATTGAAAATACGTCTTAATATCCAAATGGATGCAAGGCACAGGAGTTTCAAGGAAGTCCACACTTTAAGGTACTTCAACTCCCAGAATTCCCCAGGCAGAAGTTGGCTGGGGAATTCTGGGAGTTGAAGTCCACTCATTTAAAGTTGCCAAGGTTGAGAAAGATTGGCTTAAGAGCTCCCCAGAAGTTTCTAAAATTATAATTATGTTATTTATTTCTATAACACACCATGACAGAGCTGATCTACCAGAGGGCTATTCAAATGTGTAGCCAGCCAAATACTTTTATTTTTCAAGCAATATAGGAGAATGGACTCACCATAACACAGTAGAAACGATGTCCTTCCACTTGAGGTTATAGTTGTAAATCCATGTCATTCTTAACAATCTGAACAAACTAGTCTAGCTGGTTTAAAAAAAAACCAGAAAGTTGGCAAGGCCAGCTAGTCCATTTGCAACAGTAATTTTGTGAACCCTACCTCACTTTTAATTCTTGGCTATGTGTACCCCACCACAGGCAATTCTCAAATAGGCCCTATCTTATGGATGACTTACGTTATATAAATCAGCAGCTAGCTTTTCAATGTACTGTTTGAGTTTATCAGCTGTCTTCAAGCCATCTTGAAAGAAACTATAATGAAAATAAAATGTTATTTATCAACAACGTTGGAATCGGGTTTTAAATTTCACAGTATTTCCCATCCACCCAATACATAGGATAGCCCCATTCCACACTACCTCATGTCAACAGAGAACCAGAGATAGATGGCTCTGTTTCTGAGGTGAAGATACTCATTCTCATTGTGAGGTTTCTAGATTCTTACAATATTTCATTTTTAATACTGAGTTTAATTTTTTTATGATTATGTGGGTGTGCATGGTCTTTTCTATCTGATTGTTGTAAACCACCCAGAGTTACTTTACATGAGACGGATAGCCATATAAATTTGACTATAGAATGTTTAGAATAGAATAACACCTTGGACGTCTTCTAGTTCAACCCCCTGCCTTAGGCAGGAAACCCTACACCACTTCAGACAAATGCCTGTCCTCAATCTACAACCATTTGTTTAGTGACTGTTCGGTGTAGTGACTTATGACCGGTTTTTCACACTTATGACCACTGCAGCATCCCCATTGTCAAGTGATCAAAATTTAGGCAGTTGGCATCTATTAATGGCTATTGCAGTGTCCTGGGTCAGTTGATCACATTTTCAACCTTCTGACAAGCAACGTCCAAGGGGAAACAAGATTCATCAAATGAGCGCAGGATTCCCTTAACAAACTACAGGCCAGGCCATAGCAAATTTCCTTCGATGCGGATTATTTCTTGCATTCAAGGCAGCTTTTTCTTCTCTTTCCAGATTATATCATGTCACCCCTTGACTCATTTTTCAAACCAGTTAATATGACAGTGAAAGGATAATCAAATCAAACCTTCCACGCAGAAAACAACAGGAATTCAATATCTGTGACTTTGAACAAAGGGTGTTCAAAAAAAAATTTTTTTTTTAAATCAAGACATTTCCATACAAGCAGGTGATGTCATCCCTGAGGAGAAAAAGCCTTTTAAATTAAAAAAAAAAAAAAACACTGCAGATGAAGAGCTGAAAAAAATATACTCACTTGCATTGTGCATGATAATACTTAATAAGATTCTGTAAAAGGTCCACACCCTTTTTCGTCTTGATTTCATTAACCTTAATGAGATACTATGGAGAAGGGGAAAAATCAAAGCTCAGTAGATAATTATACATTTGGGCCTAGCTGCATTCAAAGGAAGGTTCTATTTGAAATCTATTTTAACAAATTTAGCAATTATCTTGCAAGTTGTTTACAGCTAGCATCTGAAGGCACCCTGCTAATATGTGATTAAAATCGTGCTGTATATAGAACAGTAAAACATAGCAAGGATATTTTACATTAAGCCAATACTGTGGTGAATAGTACTTTCTAAGTTGTCTAATGCATTTGTTATTTCTTCCTTCCTAATACAATTACTAGCGTTTTTAGACATCGAATAGCTAGGTCTAAATTTACATTAAATGCTTTAAAGCAGCAATACCGTTCTAAAGTATGGCACTGCACTAAATACATTTAGAGGCATGAAAACTCTCGGGGTTACATGTATTTCAATATGGCGCAACATCATAAGCAAATTCCAAGTTCATCATAAATGATGCTTACAAATTATGCTAGCATCACCTTAATTTTTTAATATTTTGATTATCTGTAAAGCAGCTACAATTGCTTTGATTAGATTAGATCAACAGAGTTGGAAGGGACCTTGTAGGTCATCTAGTCCAATTCCCACCCAAGCAGGAGGCCCTACACCATTTCTGACAAATGGCAGTTCAATCTCTTCTTGAAAGTCTCAAGTCTCAAGCTTTGGATTGTGGTAGGGATAACTGACACACATAAATAAAAATCCCATTTAGTTCTAGTCCAAAATCTTGCATTATTATTGGGAAGATCCACATGAAATGGTAAAGAGAATGAATAGGGAATGAACAAGAAAATAGTGCATGCTATTTTATGCTGCTAAAAGCTCTGATCAAGATGATCTGTGGTTTGTTTAATTTTACTGCAATTCTGAAATTCTGAATTCTATAAAGCCAGAATTCATAAACCAATAGCAAACCACAATTTTATAAGAGAAAAAAAAACCAAGGCTCTTCTTTTCACACATAACATTATTTAAGTCAGAGTTAGGAAGTGCTATCTGGATTTATTACTACTGTTAGATGGAGCAAAGTAGAGTAAATGAGAATTCTTTATAAACTTTGCATGTGTTATTAGGCGTATACCTCCTTAAAGGGTCCAACACATGAAATTATCTTTTTTTACCCTGAACAACCCACAATAATCATCTTGCTGCATCTAAGAAACATATGAACTTGAACAAAAAAATTAGGGTTGGCGTGAACTAGATCAGGGCTGTCAAATTCACGGCCTGCAAGCTGGATGTGTCACGGAGTGGCCACGCCTTCCCCCAATTTAGCAAAGGTGAAAAAAGTTGCGATATGTCATGAGTTTGACACACCTGATCTAGATTCTATTGCAGACCAGCACTGGACAATTGCATAGGTTAATGCTGGCTGGGGCATTCTGGGAGTTGAAGTCCACACATCTTACATTTGCTGAGGTTGATAAATACTTATCAAGGCCAGTGCGCCCCCCAGCCTTTTGCCATCAGGGATTAATTCTGTAGAGAAAGGTTTTTCTGCGGACTGAAGGGGACATGTGGTTTTGTGTGCTGCCTGCATCCCGCGGATGGGGCATCACTTGTTTGCATGGACTGGTTGCTGGCATGCCATGGCCTAGTGCCATTCCACAGACCAGGAGTTGGGGACCCCTGATCTTGGCTATATTTGCACAAGCGGTGAAGCAGCCATTTTGTTGCACCACTATAAGGAATTAGGATGAAGTTCTTCCAATAAAAGTGTCAACTCTGAAGCAAACCTGGCTGTAGCCATCTTTAGCTGCCTCATAGTCGCTACATATTCTGAGGGGGAAGTGAGGGGGGAACAGATAGACTGTCTTGCAGACAAAACAAAGAACTCTCCCATGGGAACCAAGGTCATCCCAACAGGTGGAAATCGGGAGGAGGGAAGGAGTGACCCAGGAACCCACCAAATGTCTTAATTGGACAATGTGACTTGTGACACTTGGGAAGGGAAACAATTGCTCTTTTAATTATATCACAAACACGGGAAACTTTCAGAGATGGTTTTCACCAGCTGTGCCGATATGATATGTCCAATAAACATGTTCTTTGAGGAATCTACCTGCCTCTGAGTTCTGACTTTAATGGATGCGCTACTTGGAATGCTGAGAGAAAGATTCAACAGTTTGCTCAAACACAGCTTTTATCCCCTTTTTGTGAATTAGCCCTAAAACAGTTGTTGGATTTAATACAAAATTGGTAAGTGCTTGTCTATTTGGGAAGGGGTGGGGAGAGATTTTGAGTTAGAATGGAGAAGTATGTGTAGTTCGGGGTTGAATTGTGTCTGTTTTTAGGGCTTTCTGAGCTTGGCTGTTTGCTTGCAGACGACTTCAATACCCAACTAAATAACATCTTCAGTGCAAGCAAGAGTTTGCTGCCTGCTGATGAATAGTAGCTTATCCTGCTCAGCACATGGACAGACCCAACCACAGTTTCAGCTGGGAAGCTATTCATATCCTAGCATCCAAGCCAAATCCAGACTTGTTAGGGAATTCCCATAAGCTTGGCATTCAAATAAATCACCTATCAAAAGACACATAGCAAAATACCACATTTGCATAATACTTAGAACGGACAATTTAAAAACCTTGAAAGGAAACAAAAAGACTAGAAGATTTTCAGCAGCTAATATTCAGATAAGCAGGGCTTAATACCAGACAAAAGATCAGGTAGAAAACAATACTCCAATCAAAGAACCGGGAAGGATAAAATGACACCTTGCAAAAACTGGCAAATAAGCTACTACATATAAACACTCACTTGCCCTGATGATGTTACCTAGTTTGGTAATGAAACATCTGTAGGCAAACAACTAAGTTTATATAGCACCAAGAACATAGATTTCAAGTTGTTTTATATATTGTGGCCAGGATAAATAGATTTATAGAATGTTTAATCACAGAATATTTAAACATGACTGGTCCTTGGTGCTCTATGAACTTGTTTTCTTGCAGATGTTTTAGCACTGATGATGTTACCTAGTTTGGGTAATGAACTGTCTGTAAGAAAACAAGCAAGCTCAGAGAGCACCAAGGACCCCTCATGTCAACCCTGAGCTACAGATATTCTCCTTTATTAATGTTCAATCGTTTAAATTTTAAAACGTGACTTACTTCACACATCTGGAGTTGGAACAGCCTTCTCTCTTTCTCCATTTCTTCTGCTATCTCAGCTCCAGTGATCTCTGTTCGTATCATCCCATGTTGTTTGGCGTGTTCCCTTTTTTCCTTTTCAATTTTTGTGCTGTCAAATTGCAAAACAAACCCACACAAAGGCAAAACCTGTCAAACTTCTTGACAATCACAAGCAGGCCCAAACCGAGTCCACTAATATAGAAACAATGACATTTCTCGTGTTTTTCCATTTCATCAGACTTCACCAAACAATAAATTCCAAACCAAAATAGCTCTCCACCTTAAGAGCAAGCTGCTAAGTGCTAAAAAGCAGAAGGAGGAATCCGTTATTTTAGAAATCCAACATAAACATGCCAAGAACGATTTGAGTTCTTATAGCACCTTGGCATTTGAGGATTTTTTTTCCAATCTACGCTGCATTATAAGGAAATTCACTTTGGAAACAATCCTGTTCCAAAAAAGAATTGGAATATGTTTTGAATCCTTATTTACATATTGCTTTTAAAAATTGTAACATGATTCACTGATTGCATGATGTAACGGTACAGATTCCTAAGTGGGACTGAGTTATATATATTTATTTTTTTTATACAATGAACCATGAAGTGATAAGACATGTGAAAAGAGTTCAGGTACAGGTAGTCCTCGGCTTACAACTGCTTGCTTAGTGACCTTTCAAAATTACAGCATCACTTAAAAAAGTGATTCACAGCCATTTTTCACTCTTACAACCAAGGCAGTTCCCCCCCGGTCACCTGATCAAAATTCAGATGTGTGGCAACCAACTCATATTTATGACAAGCTAAGTCTGTGGGGAAGCCAGATTTACTTAACCACTGTGGCAAGAAAGATCGTAAAAAATGGGCCAAAACTCACTTAACAAATGTCTCACTTTAGCCACCTAAATTTTGGGCTCAATTCTGGTCGTAAGTTGAGGACTACCTGTATAGAAAGACAGGTGGTTACTTTATTTTATTTTTCACATTTCCGTCCCACTCGTCCTGCTTGAAGAGGGACTCTAAGCTGTGTACCATAAACTTCTTGACTTTTAAGCACAATTGTTTGTTTAGCCAAGTTAACCATACTTACAATTTGGTCTCATAATCCTTCCAGGCTTTATCAAAAGGCTTTTTCAGATCCTTAAGGGAGAGAAAATTAACTTAAAATAAGTTTATGGAAGTGCTATGTTTAAATGTGCACACTGAAGGAATCATTCCACGATTATAAAATGACATAAAAGCTTTAAGTATCTTTCCCCCGGTGAATCTTTAAGAGCTCATATATCTCAAGTTTTGTTTTGTTTTTAAAAATGGATTGATGGGAATGATAAGTATGCAGTTACAAGTAGATGTAATCAGAAGTTCATACAAATGGGATAATCTCCCCGGTACATTGATAGATAACAGCAAAAGCGCAGAAATCACCACCTGTTATTAAAGCCCATATTAAATGTGTAGGCTTACCCCTTTAATTCCTTTCAGATCTCCTTTCAACAGAGAATCCAAGGTGAAGATAACATTATGGCTCAACCCTTGCAGCTAGGGAGAAAAAGGAATATTATTCAGTATTTAAAAACAGTGAACTTAAAAGTAAACTACAGGTAACCCTCAACTTATAAAGCATTCATTTAGTGCTGGTTCGAAGCTACAACAGCACTGAAAAAAGTGACACGACCATTTTCCACACTTACAACTGTTACAGTATCTCCAGGGTCATGTAATCAAAATTGACTCATTATTTATGATGGTTGCAGTCTCCTGTGGTCATTTGACCACCTTTTACGATCTTCTGACAGGTAACGTCAACGGGGAAGCTAGATTTATGTAACTACCATGTTACTACAATTTGAAGACTTCATCTTTCTTCACTGAAGTATTCATCATCATCATTTAATGACCCCATAATCCCTTGCAGTGTGAAGTCTGGGCAACTGAATAGAGCTAGCACAGTGTTTTAATGGCCGGATGCCCTTCCTGTCACCAATGCAGAGTGTTGTTCAGCAGATATATTCTCAGTGTGCCCAGCGAGACAAATATCTGCTTCTACCTAGGATCCAACTCACAGCTTCCTGAAAAAACAATTAAGTACAGGTAGTCCTCAAATTACAATCATTCACTGAGTGATTGTTTGAAGTTACAACAGGCATGACTGTTGTTCTCACCATTATTGCAGCATCCCCATGGTCCCAAGAACAAAATTCGGATGCTTGGCAACTGGTTCCTATTTATGACCACTGCAATGTCACGTGATCCCATTTTGTGACCTACCAAAGAGCGAAGTCAGTGGGGAAGCCAGATTTACTTAACAATCTTTTTGCTAACTTAACAACTGCAGTGATTCCCCTTAAAAGAGGTGGCAAAACAGGTCGTAAAATGAGGAAAAACTTATTTAAAAGCTGCCTTAAGCATTGGAAATTGTGGGCTCTATTGTAGTCGTACCTGTACCAAATTAACCTCATTTCTAGGACACATTTACACTCTAAAGCAGACATTTAACTTATTCCTTACTTATTGACAGTTGACCAAACTTTGCACAGCACAGGGTTTATCCTAGTTAACATATAGCTACACCAACTCATGACAAGAAGAAAAGGATTTCAAGAAGGTGTTTTCAGATAAAGAGCAACCCGTTCAGCCAACACAGTTCAACCATTGTTGAAGATCGTAGTTGAGCTTTCCCAAAAGATTTTACTTCTTTAAAGCAGCTGGAAGTCTTTTGAATTTCACAGCGCTTTCGAAGGGAGAAGAGGTCCTTCTTTTCATGCAGTTGTTCAAAACTAAAACAGAACTGAGGAGAATATCTTGAAGAACAGGCAAACTGTTCCTTCTGTCGAAATATTTATTTATTTCTTTAAAAGAGGGTTTCTATGGCCGCCCACTCGCTCTCCTGTAACCCTGGGCTGCTTATGAAAATAAAAACCCAACAGGCAAACCTTTAAAAACAATAACGTTCCCCCTGGTATGTAGCCATCAATCAAATAAGCCCATTCGATGGGCTCCGTCCCACTCTGGGTTCCCCAGGTTTTTGCCTTTTGTAAAGAAAGGAAAGTAAAGTTCTTTGAACGCTGAGACTCGAGTCAAATTGTGAACCTTTCTGAGGGACGATGGCCAACCGATGCAATTTTGAGACACGAGGGAAAGAACAGGATGGGCTGGACTTCAGCTCCCAGAATTCCACAGCCAGCACGAGATCTACAAAACTTCAGGTTTCCCAGGTGGAAGAAAGAGTTATATACAGGTAGTCCTCGACTTACTACAGTTCAGTTAGGGACCATTCAAAGTTATGAGCCTCGGTGGCGCAGTGGTTAGAACGCAGAACTGCAGGCTACTTCTGCTCACTGTCGGGTGCCTGAAATTTGGCAGTTCGAATCTCAACAAGCTCAAGGTGGACTCAGCCTTCTATTCTTCTGAAGTGGGTAAAATGAGGACCCCAAATTGAGGAAAATATGCTGACTCTGTAAACCGCTTAGAGAGGGCTGTAAAGCATTATGAAGTGGTTTATAAGTCTAACAGATATGCACTGAAAAAAATGACCGTTTTTCACAGTTAAGATCTTTGCAGCATCCTCGTTGTCATCTAATCAAAATTCAGATGCAAGTGACTCCTATTTATGACAGTTGCAATGTCCTGGGGGTCATGGGATCCCCTTTTGTGACCTTCCGACCAGGAAAGTGAATGGGGAAGCCAGATTCGCTTAACAATTGGGTTACTAACACAACAACTTCAGTGTTTCACTTAACCACCGTGGCAAGGAAGGTCGTAAAATGGGGCAAATCTCACTTAATAGACGTCTCACTGAGATACAGAAATGTTGGGCTCAATTGTCAAGTCGAGGACTGCCTATCTATGAAATCCCATCCCCGGGAACCAGTGTGAAATGTTTCTGCATTTCTCATCTATCAGCAGATTTCCTGTACATCTTATAAAAATGATTTATCCAAAAGACCGGGAGACGATAGGCCAAATTAAACAGCTTTCTTCACTGATTTTGCTTGTCGGAAGCTGATTGAGAAGGCCGCAAAGAACGATCACGTGACTTCAAGATACTGCAACTGTTTGTAAGTACATGCCAGTTGCCAAGGGCCCAAACTGTGATCACGTGACCCTGGGAAATGCTCTGACAAGTGTGAGGATCCGTTGTAAGTTGCTTTTTTCTGTGTTTGTTGTGGCCCACCAGCAGCTGGTGAAGCAGGCAGCGGAGTCGAGCAATGAGGAGGTTGGGGAGGAATCTGGGCCAGTCCTGGAGACTGAGGAAGAATTGGATGAGGGCTCTGCATCAGAGGCAGAGATGGGGGCCAGGGCAGGCTGGCATCAGCAGCCTTCAGGCTCGGATAGCAGTGAGGCGGGGGAGCTTCTGGAACCGGTTCCCAGCCTGCGCATGCGCAGAGCTGCCAACAGGAAAGAACAATTATGAACCCAGGGTTGTAAGTAAGGCCACAGGTGGACGATGAACGGCCCCTCCCATCAGGATTAAAAGAGGAGCAAAAGGGGAGGGGGATTTTGCAGGAAACAATACATCCTAGAGACTCTGTGCTTAGCCCTTCCTTGTCAGCACTGCATTTGGAAATATTTACCGGGCAGCTTTCCAAGATCGATAAGGTTTGAGCTCCTAATTATACCCTTGAAAGACTGTTTGCCAGGCCGTTGGCTGAATATGAATGCAAGAAATTCACATCCGTTTAATAAAAGGTGTTCGATTGGGAGAAAGAGTCTGCTTAGTGCTTTTTGGGGAAGCCTAGGACAGAACAGTGTTGTTGTAACTTTGAACATTCACTAAAGGAATAAGTGTAAATAGAGGACTACCTGCATTGCTTTGGAGGAATAGTGAGGAATGAATTGTTCTTGAAACATTGGCATTAAATATATAAGTTGAAGATTTATATATTCATATTCCATGAACTCAATGCTCCTGGGTATTGACGTTCAACACTTTTGACGCCTTGGGAATTTACGATGCCAAACCTAAATTTCAGAGTAGGGAAAGACCTCCAGGGGATTGGGGTAAAGGCCAGAAGAGCAATTTTGGAAGGCTCCAAAGGTCTTCACCTAAAGGTGATAGTAGTTCATAGCAATAGTTGCTAGCTAATGTTCGTGCAAGATACTGTCATCTTGTTATAAAGAGCCTAGAAGAGGTATTCTTTATTTGATAGTCATGAATGTCCAAGGCTCCTGCTGCTTTCTTCAAAATAACAAAAGGCTGCCTCTTCTGCATGTATGCGCAACATCAAAACACTCATTAAGAAAATGGGTGTCACTGCTCCCAGGTAAACCAGACAGGAAACACAAGTGAACTAATTTTACTTTACTGTAAGACTATATTAACAGAATCTTGCAAGTCTGAAGGTGCAAACTTCCTGATGCCGCCTTTAATTGCAGGACGCATTAGGAGAGGTCTTCCCTTAGTTGCTTTCTCTGACTTTTAAGCCACTGAGGGCTCTTTGTCTCTTTTATCTGATTGTCTCCTAGGCAGTACCTCTTCCTCTTGTTCCCCAAAGTCATCCACACATTCCATTAGAATGAGTGGTGCTTGCGTTACAGGGTGCAATGCTGCTTTTGTCAGACTGACCCTCTTTGGAAGTTGTTGCTGATGGATTTGACAGAATAATTGAGGTTACTTTCCAAAAACAGCTTTGGAGAGATTCAACCATAGCTTCAACTAGGAAGCTGTGACAGCCTAGACCAGCGGTGGCTAACCTTTTTGGGCTCCTGAGCCGAAAATTGTGTGTGCGCTCGTGCTCGCATGCCAGCACCCAGAAGGCAATGTGCGTGCCCCCACCTCCTGTGCATGTATGTGCGATCCCCCCGCTGCTCCCTTACCTGCACTGCGCATGCGCTTACCTCCCAGCTGATTTTTGGCCCATTTGAGGCCTTTTTCGGCCTCCCAGAGGCTCGAGGGAAGCCTCTGCAGCCTTTGGAAGCCGATAAATAGGCCCATTGCAGAGGCTTCCCTTGAGCCTCTGGGAGTCCAAAAAAGAACTCAAAACAGGCCAAAAATCAGCTGGGAGGTACGCGCATGCGCAGTGCAGGTAAGTTTGGTTGGGGCTCGTGTGCCCACACAAATGGCTCTGCGTGCCACCTGTGGCACACGTGCCATAGGTTCGCTATGATGGGCCTAGACTAAGCTAAACCCCAAAATGCTAGAGGATTCCTGGAAGCTTTGCATTCAGACAAACCAGCCATCTACAGACCCATAGAGATAAACCACATTTACATGACATTCAAAAGAGGCAATAAGAAAGCTAAGAAGGCAACAAAAAGACCAGAAACACATCTTTTCCTGAAACCAAGACCTAGAAATGTAGGGATTAATATCAGCCAACCAATCAAGGAGAAAGCAATAGCCTAATCAAGAAACTAACAAAAAAAAGGGCACACCACTGTTAGGTATAACATAGGTCACCTAACGAAGTTTGGGTAAAATAATATATATAAGCTATGATTGTTAGTTTAAGTGTGTGTCACTTTAAATGCAAAGCATGTAATTTTGGGTGTGGTGTGAAACCACCATAAGAGGGGGCAAGACAACCTGATTGATTGCTGACGATTTCCCTGACGGTTTGCTGGCAATTACTGACAATTACTGGATTGGATTACGTTGATGGTTTGTTAGCTGCGTCCTTCCCCTACTGAAGAGTTGCTGAAGGAAGAGAGGAGTTTTTGAGTTATTCATATCTCTCTACTGCGAGGAGATATATCACCGGACTGATATTTGTAAGTGTACTGACCTCTCTTTTTCGACACTGGAATTTGCAACTGAATAATCCCTGGACAGACTGACTAGTGAATGATATATGGACTGTTTTGACTATGCTTTAACTCTTGCTGGAATAAAACTATTTAATTAGCACTGTGCCTCTGTTTACTGAGTGTAAGCTACAAAAAACTATATCTCACATATTCTGCCTGCCTGCCTGACTGCCCTGCAGATCCTGTCTAGGGTGTATCCCTAATAACCACCACCAACACTTCTAGACCAAGCTCCTGTATATTAACAGGAAGCAAACTCCACACTCAATAACACTGATGATGTTAGCTTGATGAGTAATGAAACATTTGCAAGCTCAGAGAGCACCAAGGACTCCACAGAAACAATTGCTTGGAATTTCGCTTTACACTGGGGCTCTCCAAACTTGGCAACTTTAACACTTGTGGATTTCAACTCCCAGAATTCCTCACGCAGGCTGGAGAATTTTGAAAGTTGAAGTCCACAAGTCTTAAAGTTGTCAAGTTTGGAGATTAATGGAACAAATTCAAATATAACATTTAGAATATAACAAATACTACATATTTGCTGTTAGAGAGGAAGAAGAGCCAGTATGGTATTGTGGTTAGAGACTAGACCCCAGGATACTGTAAGTTCCAGTCCCACCTTAAACACAAAGCCAACTTAGATGACTTTGGACCAGTCACTTATTTTTAGCCCTAGAAAGAAGAAAAGGGGAACACCGATTCCTAAAAATATTACTATAAAAACTGCCTAAGCTTGTCCAAGAAGTCACCAATGTCTATACTGACTTGAAGGCACACCCCAAATTAAATATAATTCATTTACAGGAATAGGTTTTCTATTGTATGCTTCCATATTGAACCTTAGTCACTTCTTAATTACTTCCCAGTTTATGGCAGCTGTAAGTTGACAGCACATCCAAGATACTAACTTTCCAAACTAGAATTCACAAGGGAGAAGTAAAGAATAGAGCATAAAAGAACAGA
Organism: Pseudonaja textilis; assembly: GCF_049901715.1. Lineage (NCBI taxonomy): Eukaryota > Metazoa > Chordata > Lepidosauria > Squamata > Elapidae > Pseudonaja > Pseudonaja textilis. The sequence goes on from NC_141992.1 coordinate 189,545,338, forward strand.
AAGAGAAGGATGGAGGGCATAAGTCCAAATTATGATTATATGTTGGATCTGATATTACATACATTCTACTGTTTGTATATTATGGTGGGCCATAGTGGCGCAGTAGTTAGAATGCAGTATTGCAGGCTGACTCTGCTCACAGCCAGGAGTTCAATCCTGACCGTCTCAAGGTTGACTCAGCCTTCCATCCTTCTAAAGTTGGTAAAATGAGGATCCAGATTGTTGCTGATTCTGTAAACAGCTTAGAGAGGACCTGTTAAAGCACCGTGAAGCAATATAAAGGAAATAAACTATTGCTATTGTATCACTCAAAGCTTACTTGAATGGTGCACCTTGCAGTAATAATTCCTATATATATTTAGACAATAAATACAATATTTATAGCTTTACAGCTTTCTGTTCTGAGGAATGGAAAACTTATTATTTTAATACTGAATAGATTTATTAAATGTACTGAACGGGAGGAGACTGAAGAAGAAAAATGCATTCACTTAAAATCATTTCAACCGTTTCTCCAGAATTATCCACTGCAAAAACCAGACAAGATAGTTAATTTTAAAATCCAAATTTAGGGTGAATGCTTCCAAATGACTGCATAGACTGAATAGCTTCTGTCATTCACAAAGCTAAACCAGGTGCTTTAAAACATTGCATTAGTACTCAATAAACCTAATGCTTTTTTCCATAGCTGCATCAAACTGGATTTAAAATATAATGCTCTCTCCAGAAATGTAAAAGGTTCGGTTGTTTATTACAATCAATACTTATATAACAATATAACCTACATTTATACAACTTATATAACAACCCTTATATAATGATAACTGTAAATGTTTTAGAGGACAAAAAGATTACAAGTGTCTTACCAGATTTTTAAGCAACGTTGACAATTCCTTAGTTAGTGTGGAAAACTTTACAAAAGCAGTTCCCAGATCTGGATTATCTCTACTTAAGAAATTACTTCCAAATTTATCTAGCACTTGTGCATAGCTTTCTTCATTTTGGATATGTTCTGAAAGAGAAAAATGTTCATTTAATTCCACTTTATAAGAAGACAAAATAACGAGAAATAACAAGAACAATGCTAAAATTGGCCATTTGTTCATTTCAAAGATATTAAAAGTTATGTTATTTAAGTTAGCTATTTTTAGCTATTTATGCCAGTGAATCCTGGGAGGCGTCAGCAAGTATTAACAAGAGACCCAACGTCTTCCAATAAAGATGCCTTCATGGAATCCTAAAGATTCGCTATTTTGATCATGTTACTAATGAAGTGCTCCAAAAGAGTTCCTCCTGCAAATTACGTAACATTCTCACATGCAGAAGATTCCAACTTGCAGGTCATAAACTCCATGTGGAGAATAATTGAATACCCAAGATGGCAATGAGACAATGATGCCAAACGACCAATAGGATGCCCTTGAAATACATGATGAAGAACGTTCATAGATGATTTAAAGACCTTAAATATCACATGGGAAGAGACCAAAGTCTTTGCTCCAAACTGAACATATATAGCATGGGGTACTCTAATGCAAAGGTCCCCAACGTGTTGGCCACCAGGCCATGTGAGTAGCTGGCCAGAGCACGCATGCGGACATGCCCACTCATGCAAGAATCATGGGTGCTAGTGGGCCCAACTCATGCAGACACTCGTGGTCCCACCCACATGAGCAATGGGTGTTTGCACGCATGCACATGCATGCATCTGAAGTTCCCATAAAACCATCCCTTCTTTCTTCACTTCCCCCACTCCGGACCGCGAACCCAGAAAGTTTGGGGGACTCTTCTCTAATGCTAACAATGCTAATTGCAGTAACAATATTGGTCTTTTAGGGAGAAATTATCTTAATAATGTTTTGGTTTCCTACAAAGAGTCGACGTTGAGACTATTAAAAAAAGAATCTGAAGAATGACTTAGAAATAAAAATTCAGCATCAATAACACATCATCATTCCAGTAATGTCTTGTGGTAGCATATATAGGTAATCCTCAACTTACAACAGTTCATTTTGTGACCATTTGAAGTTACAATGGCACGGAAAAAAGGGACTTACGGCTGTTTTTCACACTCACGACCGTTGCACCATCCCCATGGTCATGTGATCAAAATTCAGATGCTTAGGCGACTCATATTTACAACGGTTGCAGTGCCCCAGGGTCAGGTGATCATCTTTTGTGGCTTCCAACAAGCAAAGTCAATGGGGAAGCCAGATTCACTTACCACCCAGGTTACTAATTTCACAAGTGCAGTGATTCACTTAACAACGGTAGCAAGAAAAGTCAGAAAATAGGGCAAAATTCACTTAACAAATGTTTTGCTTAGCAGCAGAAATTTTGGGCTCAATTGTTATCATAATTTGTTATCATAATGATAGGTCCAGGCAGAAGAAGAACATCATGGCTTCAAAATCTAAGTTTGGACAAAACTCAGCAGTACATTTTCATGTGGTTGTTGATAAAAATAGGATTGCCAACATGATTGTCAATGTCCAGATATGGCAGATGAAGAAAGAAGAAGGGAGAAGGAAAGAAAGAAGGAAAGAAGGGAAGAAGAAGAAGAAGAAGAAGAAGAAGAAGAAGAAGAAGAAGAAGAAGAAGAAGAAGAAGAAGAAGAAGAAGAAGAAGAAGAAGAAGAAGAAGAAGAAGAGTGTGAATGGACTAAAGTTCATTGGTTCAATCATTAAGACATGCTTTAATATCATTTTAATTAAAGAAAGAAAGAAAAGCAGTAATGTCCAACAAAAGAATTAGGGATGAAATTGGAAAAAACAACCCAAAAGAAAATAATGATTCCTAAAACAAAACAAAAGTTTTCTACATTGAGTCAGTAACAAATTATTCACTGAAGATCTTTGGTCTCCTTGACTGTGGTTGAGTAACCAAGGGCATGGCATAAATAAAGGCTATGAATCACAACGAACAAACTAAAGGCTAATTAAAAATCTCTTCTGCTCTGTCACCATCTTACAACAGCTGTATTCGACATGATACTCAAGTATTTCTTACTATTAGTATTGAATATATTAGTAATGCTAAATAACTGTATCACAGCCATGAGAGGCGAGATAAAAGACAGGGACCCAAAGAAGAAATATTTTATTGGTCCAGCTGTAGAAATTCCTGGCCAACATATTCTGTCTGTCTGTCTGTCTGTCTCTAATTAATATATATATATATTATGCATGCTTCAAAAGGGACCAAGAATGGCTGCACAGAATACAAATTCTTACATTTCAGAAACTGTAGAAAGAACTCAAAGACAAAATTTATTCAATCTCAAGATTCAATATTAAGCCTGAATTACAAAGTATTTGTCTGTCTGTTAACATACATACTGCCCATTTACCAGAAAACAACTCTGAATGGCAGAGGTATACATGCAGTCTTCAACATATGACTGGTTGCTTAGTGACAGTTTAAAGTTATAGCGGACCTCCCAAAACTTACTTACAACCTAATATCAAAGTTACGATTGCCACACATACCCCTGTGGTCACATGATCACATTTTGGGTACTTGGCAACTGGTCTTCTTGTAAGACCATTTACATTAAACGAATTAAATAAATAAGAGCTAGTCCTAGTCCACTTTCGTCTCTAATTCAGGCATCAGGCTAGACAGCGAGAGACCGTGAGTTCTAGTCTCACCTGAGCCATGAAAGCCAGCTGGGTGACTTTGAGTCAATCACCAGGAGACTGTGAGTTCTAGTCCCACCTTAAGTATGAAAGCCAGCTGAGTGACTTTGAATCAATCACCAGGAGACTGTGAGTTCTAGTCCCACCTTAGCCAGGAAAGCCATCTGGGTGACTTTGTGTCAATCAAGTGAGACAGTGAGTTTTGGTCCCAAATTAGTCATGCAAATCAGCTGGGTTACCTTGGGCCAATCCCTCTCTCTCAGCCCAACCTACTTCACAAGGTTGTGGTTGTGGATAAAATACAAGAAGGAAGATGTGTTCAATATAGTCACCGCCTTGAGTTATTTGTAAAAATAATGAAGGTGGGATACAAATAAATAAACAATGTGAGTACTGGCGGTTATATTATCTTTATATCTGTCTTTGATACTTTCCTCTAATAAATTTAGATGCTTATTTTGGCCGCTCAGCCAAGTTCCAAATCTCTCTTGTTGTCTGTCACTTGTTCTGCCTCATCTGGTTTAATTTGGTTTTTGTTCTTTTTTAAAGTTGCCAGGATGCAAAGCAATACAATACCTTCCAACAACGTATTTATTTCTGGGAATATAACTGAACTTGTTCATTAAAGGCTCTGAACAGATACGTAACAGGTGCTTTATAACCCTCTATAAGCAGTTTACAGAATCAGCATATCAAGGCCCGGTTACCACTATTCCAGTATTTAAGGTATCTGACTGACAACAACTCTTAAGATTTTTTTTCTTTTTCACCTACGAAAAATGCAAGCACGTTTCTTTTCTTTCTTTTTTTTCATAAATTTTATTTGAGTTTTCACAAAGAGAAAAAAAAATGCAAATAAAACATCTTTTTTGAAAGTAGCGTAATCCCGGGTTGCATTTCTTCGTACAGACACAAATTCAGGTTCATGTTCATTTTTATGTTCTATTCCATATCTTATTACTGTTTTACATTTTCTGCATAGCTTCTCCCCTCTTTTAACTTTCTCAATTTTATTTTAATTATCTCATCTCAATTCAAATCATTGTATTTATATTTTTTGTCTGTCCTGTTTCAAATATCCATTATCCTTTCTCATTAAACAAAATTTCCCCTGTAGTTACTGATTGGAGTATGACGCCTTTATATCTTTTCCCTAAAGTTGTAACACATAATACATAACTTCCATTCGGATTCTGCTTGGTACATTCTTAAAATACACACTGTATTCTTAAAAAAAGAAAAAATTATAAATGTGTATAATTAAAACAACATTCCATTCCAATTCAATTCTATCATTAATATTAATATTCATTAAAGTCTTAACATCTTTAACATTACTTTTCAATTAAATATCATACTTCTATAGGAACAATTATAAGCTTTCCAGAGTTAATTCCCCCCCTCTTCACTTATATTTTATAAAACATTAACTAATTAAAATGTTCCCGTTCCTTCCTAATTCAATTTTCTCATTTATTTTATTTCACTTATTTTATTCACAAACATTTCACTAAATTACACTATTTTATCCCTCATTTGAATCATAGGTTGTTTCCAATTTTCTAAAGTTATTTCTATTACTAATATAACAATACAATCTTATGTTCCTTTACAGAATCCCTTTTTCAGTTAGATTTTCACCCATTATCTCTAAATAGATCCTGTTTCTCTATATCTTGCCCCGTCCTTTGTAACTTCTTTTCCTTTCCTTCTTCCCTCTCTTCTTCTCTCTCCCCTTTTTACCCCCTTGTCTCTCTACCTCTATTTCTCTTCTGTATTCCCCTTTTCTGTTGCTTTCCAGTATTATACTTATTTTTCGAATTATTTTTCTTTTCTTTGGGTGTTTTTTTAAGTCTTAAATTCTCCATTCTCTTTCCTCCCTTTGCTTTTTCCTCCCTACATAAAATTGCTTGTTCATTAAAGATGGCTTCTTCTTTGTCCCAGTCTTCTTGTTTTCCAGTCTTTTCTTGTTGTTTCTCATAGTTCCAAATCTCCATTTCTAAGAATTGAAAAACGAAGCCAAAAGAACCCTTCCCTTCTTGTGCATCTTCTTTATACTTTTTAAGTTCCATTTTCAATTCATCCAGAAGTGGTGCCATTGTATAAATTTTTAAAAAATCACCCAATTGATTTTAGTCATTCAAATATAATAACCAAAAATCACCAAATAATCCAAATACACCCAAGCTGTTTCTTTTTTGCTCTTTTTTCTTCTTCTTGTGGTTACTATTTAGTTGCAAAGTTTCAGTTAAAATGTATCTTTTAGAAGTCTTGTTGAAGTTTTACTGTAGATTTTTTTAAATTCCAGGCAGTCTCCTCCCTCTTCCAGATCCTGCCCTTATTCTTTTTCTCTCCCTTCCTGCTTATGAAAAAGAAAATTTTTAATGTCCAGAAATTTTTATTATCCCTTTGGCATTTTGTTTTATTTTCAGCTTAATTGCCTATTGATGTCAAAGCGAATTTTTCCGATTTCTTATTTAAGTCTCTTAGTTGTCAATATAGGGAAGGAGAGAGAAGGGGGAAAAAAGCCAAACCTTTTCCTGTTCACTTTCCTTCGCTGCTTCCGACTCTTCTTTGGGAGCAATGTTATTTTTTGTAAGTTTAAATACCAGGGTACCTTAGTTGTTGCTTTTACAATTTAACCCAGTCAGCCAAAACTTTCACTTCTTATCTTCCTCCTGAACATTCTTTTCCGGTCCAGTTCTCCTTTGTGGTGTCCATTTCTGACCACCACTACAACTGCCTTCGGGAAAGGGAGTAATGGCCAGCTGAGGAGGAGAGATGCGGCTCTCCTCAACCCTGCTGGCAATCTCCCCCCTCTTCACCAACTCTATGGGGTGGCTTAGCCCCAAAACCAGCCGTCTCGGGGCGCTCCAGCGGCGAGCCCAAACAGAATCCGCGCACGATTGCAGATTTCTGTCTGTCGCTGAAGCCCTTCAAACCAGAAGTCAAGCATGTTTCTTTTTTAATGTAGGGAAGAGGGATTAAAAATTAATTATGAATGTAAACAACGCTGCCGAATTGCCATTGTGCTGAATGTCACGCTTATTACCTTTAGTGCTAAAAGCAGATGTTATTCTAGGAAAACTGTTAATATTCGCCAGTAAGATTTATTAGTGCATGTATATCAAATCATTTAGCTACTACTACCTGGATGATGATTGATATAGCTGTTGAGGAATGTTATGGCACCTATGGTTGTTTGAAACTGTTTTATTTCTTTGGGTTTTATTACCTTTTGAGTGTTGTTATGAGCCACTCAGAATTGTGTTGTGTAAGAAGAGCATTGCATATAAATATTTTAAATAAATATGGGCTGGCAAGTGGAAATAGAAGGAAGCTTTCTCACTCTCTAAATTCATCTTCCATGATATTTTTTAGAGATCACCACTTGCATCAAATATTGGTTCTGCTCTGACCCAAACCTGTTTCCAAAAGAGCAAACACAAGACAAAGGCAGCAGCACAACCTTTTAATGCTTCATCTATGAATTCTGTTTCTTCAGATAAAAGGCTGCTTCCAACTAATTAGCTCTGACAAGAAAGAGCCTTGCCAAGTTTTTGCAAGTCTACCAAAAAACAACAGATAAGAAATAGTTTACAACACAAGAGTCTTCAAATACAAACTGTAATGTCCACGAGGCTGAGTTTCAAAACGTCTTTGCTTCCTACAAAGACTGTTCACTGCACAGCTGCCTTTTATCTTCTTGAAGGAGGGACCATTAACTTACAGCCTTACTCCTGAGTTGCCCGTGCTGTTGTAGCTGCTCTTTCCTGCGAGAAATCCTGCGCACATGCGCACTTGGCACAGGCTCCTCGGGAACCTCCTCATCGCTGCTGCCAGCCCCCACAATCTCTGAAGGCAGCAGTCCACTCTCTCTGGCCCCTCATCTGAGTCCTCGCTCTCCTCAGCCGTCCACACCTGCTGCCGGCTAACCACAACAGATTCTCCTGGTTTTAACCAGTATGTCAAATATATATCCAAAAATGTATTTAGAAATAAAGAAAATTGAAAGAACACCATAACTATTCTGAAGATTTAGGAGTATTTTTTAAAATATATTGATAATACAAAGAACTATACAGAGGTAGTCCTTGTTGTGGCCTGTGCAGATAGCAGCAGAATCGGACAGTGGTGAAGAAAGGGGATCAGTCCTGGTGTCTGGAGAGGATTTGGACGAGGGTCCTGTGTCTGATGCAGAGATGGGGCCAGGACCATCTGGGAGTGGGGTGCTGCCTCTGGAGCCTGGCAGTAGCAAGGCAGAGGACCCAGGGGAGCCTGTTCCCAGGGTACGTGTGTGCAGAGCTGCTAGAATGCAAGAGCAGCTGAAACAAAAGGGGTGACTCAGGAGTAGGGCTGGGAGGTGATTGCCCCTCCCATAAGGTAAAAGGACAAGCAAAGATGACGAAACCTTTTCAGGAAGCAAACTCATTCGTTCCGTTCAGATTCATTCTTGAAACTCTGTACTTCGGTTGTTGTTGTTTTTTCTAGTTCATTGGACACTTCTGTTATTGGCAGCACTTCACAGGAAAGAAAGGAGGGTGCTTATCTCAAGGGACTGTTTAAGATTCATTACCGGTTGGAATGAAAATAATTCCCAGCGTTGCAATAAAACAAGACTTGTTTTTAAAATAAGCATGTGCGCATAATTACGGTCTCGAAAGCCTTGGTCAGAACAGTCCTTGGCTTATGACTACAATTGAGCCCAAAATTTCTGTTGGTAAGAGAGAATTTGTTAAGTGAAATTTTCCCCATTTTACCATCTTTCTTAGGTTGTTCAGTGAATCATTGCAGTTGCTAAGTTAGTAACATGATTGTTAAATGAACCTGCCTTCTACTTGCTTAGTAGAGACCGATATAGCGAGAGAGACATTTAAAAGGTCCTGAACCTTTAAATAATTCCTAGGAATACAAACAGAAGGATGCAAACGGGAAAAAAAATACATTTTTAAAAAAGTTTAAAGTTACTTCCCTTAGTCCGGTTCATCTCTTGTGAAAATATTATAGTAATAATCTGTATTTTCCCACTCCATTATATTTTGAAATTCTCCCTAATCCTCATAGTTCAAAACAATCTATTTCAAACATATTTTATTATTTGTTAACACGTAGTACATAATAATATAGAGAAATAAAGCTTACCTTGCCCAGAATTATATATTGCTTTTACAGATTTTTTCACTTTTTGTAGTGCAGTTCTGTCTTGATCTAAAGCCTAGAAGGAAAAAGAAAACAGAGGGAAAAGAAAGTCAAATCAGGGAAAAGGAACTCAATGGTATACAGGTAGTCTTCGACTTATTACCACATTGGAGCCTAAAATTGCTGTTGCTAAACAAGACAGTTGTTAAGAGAATCTTGCCCCATCTTGCAAGCTCAGAGAGCACCATGGATCCCTCATTTCAACCCCGAGCTACAAATATTCTCCTTTAGTTACTTGCATGTAGATGATTATATTATGTATTTCTGTCTACGGATAAATGCCATTTCTATTACTTCTGGTTTTTTTTTTTCCTTTTCAACATTTCCAGATTGTTTACTTTTCAGTTTGTTTTTGTACTCAGTTAATAAAAGCCAAATATTAAAAGACAGACTGAATAAAAGCTCGTAGTGCTGAACGTTTTAGACAATTAAGATGGAGGTTTGATTTTTTTTTTCCCAAGTGTGCTAAATTCTTAATACCATGTTCATTAGGTGAACAATTATGTAAGCAAGAAAGCCTTCTAAATGGAAAGTATTCCTTTGAAATGCATTTTATAGTTGCTTAAAAGAGGGAGCTTTACATATTTTTGTAAAAAGAACATGAAATCAAAATAATTATCAATATACTAAAGAATAAGCTTCATTTCTCTGCAAGATTATTTCATTTAATTAGTTCTACAAATGAAATACAGCATTTGGTATTCTGCAAGATGCACTGATAAAATAGATAGCCTTTCACTGCATGGACATAAACTAATCTAGCTCTGATCAGCAATTCACAAATGTTACTATCTGTTTGGCCTCTGGCACCTTGTTATCCAAGATAAAGAATACTTTAAGTAAAATTAGAGACCCTTGGTTAATTATCTGACCGGTTAAAACATTCGAGCTGTACCTGCAATTATTATGGTAAACTCAGTCACTACAAAAATAAGTTAACCAAGTTCAGTAATTTGTTAGCTTAATAACTACTTTTTAGAGGTGTATAATTTGCCTAGAAAATCTAGGACAAAATACACTTCGTAATGAAACTACCAAAACATATTTTGCAAAGTAATATTTCCATGGTCTAGTTACTTTAATTTTCTTTTAATTAAAAATGCTAAGGGAGAACTTTTCAGGTTGACAAATTAGATTAATGTCAGGTTTCAGTAAAAAAGTGAAGGAGGCATGATTTTGAAATCCTGTGATTTCAGTATTGAATCACAACATAACTTCTGAGATTACTGTACAGGTAGGTAGTCCTTGACTTACAACCATATTTGAGCCCAAAATTTCTGTGGCTAGTGAGACATTTGTTAAGGGAATTTTGCCCCGTTTTATGACCTTTCTTGCTACAATTGTTAAGTGAATCACTGCAGTTGTTAAGTTAGTAGCACGGTTCTTTAAGTGAATCTGGCTTCCCCATTGACTTCGCTTGCAAGAAGGTCTCAAAAGGCAATTACATGACTTTAGGACACTGCAACCATCATTTAACAGATTTAACAGATAATCAGAGTTGGAAGGGACCTTGTAATCTAACCCACTGCCCAAGCAGGAGACCCTACACCATTTCTGACAGATGGGAATCCAAACTCTTCTTGAAAGCCTCCAGCAATGAAGCTCCCACAATTTCCGAAGGCAACTTCTGTTCCATGGGTTGATTGTTCTCCCTGTCAGAAAATTTCTCCTTATTTTCAGGTTAAATCTCTCCTTGTGCAGTTTCCATCCATTATTCCTTGTCTGGCCTTGGGGTGCTTTAGAAATATGTCATAAATATGAGTCAGTTGCCAAGTGTCTGAATTTTGATTACATGACCATGGGGATGTTGCAACAGTCATAAGTGTGAAAAATGGTCATAAGTTACTTTTTTCAACGCCACTATAACTTCCAACATAGTGACCAAACTATTGTTAAGTCGAGGAAACCTGGACTAGATAACTTTTTATATTTACATGATAAGCATTTTCTTCTCCTGAATCGTAGAGAACGTAGGGTTCTTCCCGAAACTGTCACCACAGTTAATTAATTCAAAAACTGACTTTCTAAAAAGTCATATGAATTTAAAGCCAGCTGCTACAGTTTGAAAAGAAGAATCCATGTAACACGAAGTGTATGACATAAGGTAGCTAAGCAGCAAATTGTTCATCCTACAGGTATTTGTTGAGAAAAGTCTTCTTCATTAGATTGTAATTATCTTAACAACCTATTCATTAGGAGAAAAGTGAATTAAAACTCTTCTACAGTTTCCTGAAATTGAGTAAAGACATACCAAGACACGAGGGCATGACTCATTCCAATTTTCTGTACCACTATTTACATTAACTAGTCAAACAACCAGAAAGAATCGGATTTTAAAATCATCACGTTATTAAAAGGCACAGGGTTCTGGGAACTGCGGTTCATTTGGAAAGCAGATAAATAATAATATCTCTAGCTTGAAAAGATGTCACAAAACACCTTCAGATGTTTTGCTGCCATGCAGTAGCATGTCTCTCCTCCTACATTCACTCAATTCATCCTTGAATTACGACCAGTTGTTTAGTGAGCATTTGAACTTCTGACGGGCCTACTTCGGGGCTATGTACAACTCAGGTTTGAAGTTCCAATGGCCCCCACGCACCCCGATAGTCACATGACCGCACTTCCGTTGCTTGGCAACCAAGCTGCATTTACGGATGTTTGCAGCATCCCATAATCACATGAGTGCATTTTACAATAGTTTTGCTGAAAACTGGCATTTGCTTCTGGTTTTCAGCAAAATTGTATTCCTAGCGAATCACCGATTCACTTTAACAATTGTGGCATTTGCTGCAGGCCCACCACACACACACACACACACACACACACACACACACACACACAAAAGGATGTAAAATCAGGTCCATTGTGTTTTATAACCGACTTGAGCTATGCCCATAATGGTCAGGGCTCCATTACCATTGAAATTCTAGGACTAACTATAATTTCCCTGTTTCCCCCAAAATATGTCCTATCCTGAAAGTAAGCCCTAGTTTGATTTTTACGTGTGAGCCCAATATAAGCCCTAACCCCAAAATAAGTCCTAATTAAGATCCCACCCACTCCAGAGTGCACGGGTAAAAATTAAGCTAGGGTGGGGATGGGTGTGTGTGGAGATGCCCTACTACACACCTTTGGACCGTTGTAGCCAGGCCTTGCACACCCCGACACCTGCCTTGCCAGCCCATTTCTTCTGTAGCTGGCAAAGCTGGATCCATCCAGAGTTCTGTTATCAGCTGCAGAGGCCTTCAGGAAAGTCTTGCCGGCCGCAGAAGAAGTTCCTGAAGGCCTTTGACAGTGAAAAGGAGACAGTGGGGTGCCACGCACAAGTGAGATTAGTCAGTGAATGACATCCCCTGAAAATAAGACCTGGTGCCTTTTTGGGTGGTAAAAAAAATATAAGACAAGGCCTTATTTTCAGGGAAACATGGTCGTTAGTATCAGTTTTAATTGCCCTGGTTTACAATTGCCCTGCTCCATCTAGTATAGGTAGTCCTTGACTTACAACCACAATTGAGCCCAACATTTCTGTTATTAAGTGAGACCATTGTTAAGTGAGTTTTGCCACATTTTATCTTTCTTGCCACAGTTTTTGAGAGTGAATCACTGCAGTTCTTAAGTTGCAGGAATTGGGTATGTCTATTTCAATGAAAAGAAGGACTAGGGGTGGCATGATATCAGGGTTGCAATATCCCAGGGGCTGTCACAAAGAAGAGGGAGTCAAGCTATTCTCCAAAGTAAATGAGGGTAGGACAAGAAGCAATGGATGGAAACTAATCAAGGAGAAAAGCAACTCAGAACTATGGAGGAATTTCCTGACAGTGAGAACAGTGTAATAACTTGTCTCCAGAAATTGTGGGGGCTCCAATACTGAAGGCTTTTACAAAGAGACTGGACAGCCACTTGTCTGTAATGGTATAAGGTTTCCTGCTTAAGCAGGGAATTGGACTAGAAGACATCCAAGCTGCCTTCCAATTCTATTATTCTGTTATTCTATTCTATTACTAGTAACACTGGTGTTAAGTGAATTTCACTTCCCCAAAAACTTTGCTTGTGAGATCCCAAAAGTGATCACATGATCCTGGTACAATGCAACTGTCAAGCCAGAAATTGACATGTGTGTAGCCATTTTAGTTAGGCTTAGTTTATATTCTTTTTCTTACTTTCTCTGTGGCAGTCATGGGGGGATGGGTTTCGGGCTTGCCACATTCCTAAGAGGGGAGGAGTGGAAATAGAGAGAGTTGTTTAGGCTAGGTAGTTCTTCTTCCCGTGGGAACACAAGCTGTCTGTGCTTAGGCCCCTTGAGGTGGAGATTTATGACATCAAACAATGTAGAATTATTTCTATTGGGGAATGTGACTTTGGGGGGGTTGTTTCTAACTTGTAATATTGTGGGGTAATTTTGGGTTGTATCAGATCCGGAATTACCATGGACTTTGCCAATTTGATGCTTTCCTAAATAAAAGAATTTATTTTGGAAGATGAACTTTGCTCTTTTCTTTTAAAATGGATTTCATCACTTGGAAACCTGACAGCAACGATGGTTCACTGGTTCATAAATATAAATATGAAACAGTTGTGACCACCAGATCCCAGGACAGTGCCACAGTGATTCAGTGGCTCATAAATATTTTTGCCAAGTGTCCAAATTTTGATCATGTGACCTGGGGAAGCTGCAATGGTTGTAAAAAAAAGGCATGAGTCATTTTTTTAGTGTCTTAATATCAAATGGTCACTAAATGAATTGTTGTAAGTTGAGGACTACCTACACTCAAACCACTTGTAGCTATGCACATTCACGGTGCTGTATAACTAATAACAGGAATTTCTACAGTATCTGCTTCATGAAAAAAAGAAACAGAAACTGAACATTCTTTTTCACAATACGTAAATTTGCAATCAAAAATGCTATAAAATTGTTTGTGATTCATAAAGAAGTTGTAAGGTCAACACTTCATAGCATCAAAGGGGAAAAATGCATACATGTCATTCACATACTCAACTCCAAAAGCATGCATATGTGTCACTGTTCAGTTCTGGAAACACTTTGTTTGCAAAGTCATTCCTATTACTGTAAATGCCAACAACAATTTAAACTCCAAGTGAAGTATAAAGAAAATAACTAAAGCTGAAAAAGACTTGAGAGTAAAGATAATAGCTGACAGATTATACCAAATCTCAAGAGTTGTCTTATTACCTCACTATTTGTGCTGTTATAATCGTTTCTAAGCCATTCTTCCTAAAACAATCTTTTTTTAAAAAAAAATCATTTGTGGCGGTAGCAAGATCATGAATCAAATCTACTAGGTCTGATAAGGCTCAAACAATAACTGCAATTGTCTTTAAACCTTTGGGAAAATGCAGCATATGAATGGCTATATTTGTACAACTTGTTTAAACAGAGTGGATAAATACCTGGCTAAGCTTGATTAATTTTAAGGTGGGTTAAGGTCTTTTTAATGGTGTAATAGAGAGTGAAAAGAGAAAAATCAGCAACTTATATAGTTCATAAGTTCAAAAAATAATTTGTTCAAATCCAGCAAATCGCACAATTTATGTACAGAGACTCCAAAGGAATGGGATTGGATGAGATGGGATGGGATGTGATGGAGTAGAGTAGAGCAGTGGTCCCCAGCCACCGGGCCCTGGACCGGTACTGGTCCGTGGATCACTTTGTACCGGGCCGCCTATTTTGCTCGGGCGCCGCCATCTTGTTTCGACGGTGCTTGAGAAAGTGCTTCCAGGTGAGCTTGTTGGTCGTCGGTTGGAAAGCGGTGTTTGGGTGCTAAAGGAATCCTCACACCTTAGTTTCGTTGAAGGGGGGGGCGGCTTCGAATGAAGAGCTGTCCCGATGGCGGTGGAGTCTCGCGTTACTCAGGAGGAGATTAAGAAAGAGCCCGAAAAGCCCATCGACCGCGAGAAGGTACAAAGGAGGAAGTGAAGGTGGCGGGGAGAAGCAGGGGAAGGCTGGCTGGCCAGTCACTTGGCTCGCCTTGCCTTGGTCGTGCGTGCTGATGTCGGTACCGGTCCGTGGATCATTTTGTACATTTTGTACTGGGCCGTGGCACAAAAAAGGTTGGGGGCCACTGGAGTAGAGTAGAGTAGAACAGAATATTGGCCAAGTAGACAAACAAGGACTTTGTCTCCGGTGCATAAGCTCTCAGTGTACATGCAAAACAACAAAGTAATAATAATCACAATAACAAAGTGACAACAATCATAATACAGTAAGAAATACAGTAAGAAATGGGAGTGGAACATATAAGAAGGATTATAGTAATACAGCCATACTACATAGGTAAATAAAGATAAGACAGTATCGTGGGGCAATATGTTGCTTAACCTCAGTTAAATGTGTGCACAGAATGCAAATCCTAGTAGCTTTATGGAAGTACTAAAAATGCAAACTGGAAATAAAATCTATATTCCCTGCTTCCAACAGACCTTCATTTAAATTGATTATAAGGGATAAATACTTATATCCCAAAGCATGGCTTAATAGAACAAAAGGAAACTAATGAGTGGTATAATTCTAAAAAATGTTAAATTAAGGATATAATCACTCTCAGAGGTATTTGAAAACCTGAACCTACTTTCCTAATTTTCCAACAATCCCACCCTTTCCTTGATCACTAGCAACCATAGAAGACACTACAGTAATTAGAATTTTCCCAAACATAGAAAGCTTTTTGTAGATCACATAAACCAATGATTTGGCACAAAATGAAGATATTTTGGCCAGACATGATAGAATAACACAATTAGAAGGGACCTTGGAGGTTTTCTAATCCAACTCCTTGCTCAAGCAGCAGACCCTGTAATTTCAAACAAACAGCTGTCCAGTTTTTTCTTAAAAGCTTCCAGTGATGGAGCATTCACAACCTCTGAAGGCAACCCATTCCACGGGTTAGTTGTTCTCAATGTGAGGAAATTTCTCCTTAGTTCTAGGTTGCTTCTCTTCTTGATTAGCTTCCATCCATTGCTTCTTGTTTTGCCTTCTGGTGCTTTGGGAAGTAGACCTTTGTGGCAGCCCCTCAAATATTGGAACGCCGCTATCCTGTTGCCCCCAGTGCTTACATTCATACTCTCTACTTGGTTGACCTCTAAACTGCGCCGCCACATCTCTTTCTAGACCGTTTATAAACTTGGGAGAATTGTCAACAATGTTTTGGATCCATCGTGATGCTGTTTAAAAACCCCTGATATTTGCATACAGTAATACCTAAAACATTACTCACACTCAAGAACAATTTCATCTGCTATTTTCATACTAATATTAGATGGGTAGATTTCCGCTCACCTAAGGGGACATGCTCATTGTACTTCTGCCTGCTAGTGTGTGAATGCACGCACGCGCGCACACGCACACATACACGCATACACACGAAGAGACAGATCCTTTCCCCGATGTTCCAGTTTGGCCAAAAGGGCCCCCAACTACTTGAGATACATCTGGATGATACATGGGTAGAGAAAACATTCTTTTGACAGATTCTCATCTGTTAGCAGATGGGAATCACTAGAAATGACTTATGTTCGTTTATATCTATGAGTAGCAATAAGCTTGGAGGAAAAAACTACAACAGATAAAAATGCAAAAACATGGAAAGGACAAGTTAAACAGCATCACAACAAAGCGAGAGAGAGCTGTAACCACTGGGTTTTGAAAAAGAAAAATTGCCCCATTTGCTGGCTTTCATGCCTAAAATGGGACTAGAACTCAGCGTTTCCAGGCCAGCACCTTCACCGCTGCACTAGACGTGCTCTCAATTTTCTGTTTTGACAGTTTGCAAAAATATGCAACCTACGTTGTGTAAAAACTGTTGCACAACATAAATTTCATATACATGCAAAATCATAATAAAAATCCCTGCGTGAAAGATATAGCAAAAACAGATTTCCCCTAAGGATTCATTTTAAAAATGCTGCCTTCGCTGATAACATAATTAGTCAGAGGTAAAAGAATTTTATCTTATGGATTAATGCTGCAAGATGTGGGAGGAAAAAGGTTGAAATATGGGATACTTCAAAAGTCTGTTTCTTTTGTTCTTCTATTTTTGAAGTCCAACATGAACAACATTCTTCCACCTATCTTAAGATACATATTTGTCAGCCACTTAAAAATACACATGAGGCCAATCTGCAATGTTCAGATTGCAGGAATATGACCAGCTTGTTCAGGCTAAGGATTTTTTTAAAATATTAAGACTGGACAAATGATTTTTTAAAAAAATTACCATCTGCTAATAACCAAAATGAATATGCAGCACGGTCTTTCTCAATCTTGGCAACTTTAAGATGTGTGGACTTCAACTCCCAGAATTCCTGAACCAGCATGGCTAACTATGGAATTCTGGGAGTTGACTTCCATTATGTCTAAAAAATTGAGAGTTGAAGTCCACACATCTAACCAAGGTTGAGAAACACTGACCTAAGGAATCATCAACTTCAAGAGAGAAAAAACTACAATCCTAAAAACTATAGATGTTTAGATCTGAAGTCTATTCAAGGGATCCTTTGTGTTCAACTGCATCCTTGCCAATACAAACCTGATTTAATAGAAGTTTTATGACAGGATGGGTTTTTTTTTAAATTAATTTCAACATTATGTTTCATCATCCACCCAAAAATAATTACAAGACTGTTCCAAATAAGAGTGGGAGCATCTTCTCCTTCCTTTTCAGGAAAATCAACACTGAAAACAATCTTATTTACTGTATTTTTCAGACTATAAGACGCCCCAGACTATAAGATGCACATTAGCTTTACAGGAGGAAAACAAAAATCTGCCTCTGCCTCCCAACAATTTGCCTCCTTGCAGCAAACAGCACCCAACCTGGTCAGTTTCAGCACAGTCTGATCTAGCACGAGCAGCTGACTGGCGGTTGGATCGGCCTCCCGGAATATCGCACATTAGCTGTTCCAGGTTGTGGGGATTGATGGCACCACCCATCACCGCCACTGCCTACTGCCGCCTCCGTGAGTCCCCTTTTCAGCCTCCACACATCCCATTTTCACCCCGTTCCGGGCCTATTTGCTGCCTGGAGGAGGCTGAAAATGGGACGCACAGAGGCCAAAAATGGGGCATGAGGAGGCAGCTATACACGGCAGCGATGGGTGGTATTCCAGGAGGCCGATCCAATCGCCAGTCAGCTGCTCAGGCTAAATCAGGCTGTGCTGAAGCTGACCACGTTGTTTGCTGTTTGCTGCAAGGAGGCAAATTGCTGGGAGGCAGAGGCCGAAGGGTGGAGGCCGGCGGGTGGGCGGGCCTTCAGCAACATTCACTCTATAAGACACAGAGACATTTCTGAAAGCATTTGCACCAAGACAAATTCCTTGTTTGTCCAATCACAGTGGGCCAATAAAGAATTCTATTCTATTGTAGACTGAAAAATATGGCATATTTCTCTAAACTCTAAATGTAAGACAGTCCCATCATTTTCTACCAACAGTTTTCCAAAGTTTATTTTTAAAGGAATAAATGCAATCTTAATGTTAATTTTAAATGTACCAAGATAAAAGGTAAACATGTTGTTAAAGCACCTCCTTAAAGTAAACTTCCTCATAAAGTTATTTCTCAATTACATGCAAAGAACATCCACATGTATTTTTATTTATATATATAAAAATAAGCTACTGACATTGCTAATTTGATCTAGGAATACCTGACATGTAGCATATAATTTTATTCATCCAGAAAAAAAAACATAAGAAGCAGCATAAATCAACTTGTCTTATGTCCCAATGTGCTAGGGAAGTGATGTGCAAAATTTCATAGCAAAGGTATCTAGAGCTAGTTCTTGGCTTAAAAACCAGTCGCTTAGCAACCATTCAAAGTTATGACAGACTTCTCTAAATCTACTTATAACCCAGATTCAAAGTGATGACAGCTGCCCCCCCCTCATAGCCACATGACCACACTGATACTTGGGGCTGGATCACATTTAAATCTGTTTGCAGTGTCCTGCAGTCACATGACCATATTTTACCACTATTTTGCCGAGATTTACTTCTGGTTTGTGGAAAAACCACCTCAAAAAGCATCAATTGGTTCCCTTAACAAATTGAGTCAATCACATGGGTTACCCGATTGACAACTGCCACACTTTCAGTCATAAAGAGGCCGGCTCCATTACAGTCATAATTGGAGGACTACCTGTATTTCAAGGGGAAAAATTACAATCTTAACCAAGATAAATGAAAGGAACCATGAACTTTTAACCCACATTAAAATAAACCAACATAAATTCAAATGCCAAATAACAACATAGACCATGTCAGTAGCTTAGATAAGAAATAAAGTCAGGGATGGTAACACATCAGTGTATGCTGTAATACCAGGGGTGTCAAACTCAAGGCCTGAGAGCCAGAGCGGGGTGCTTAGATCTGGCCCGTGGGACTGCCCTGGAAACAGCGAAGGACTGGCCCGCGGTGCCTCTGCCATGAAAACAGAGTTTGGGAGGGCCGCTCGTAGGCGCCATTTTCCTGGGCTCCATTTTCATTGGCAGAGGGCTACAGGGCATCGAGTGGCCATGCCCATTTTCCCCCTCCCAAGGTCAAACACAACCCTGATGCGGCCCACAAAGAAATTGAGTTTGACACCCCTGCTATATACAACCACTGTCCACTTCATGCATACTGTGCAATGATGATTACCTGAGTAATATACTCAGTAATATACTCCAATACTCAACGTAAATTGAGTAATGGAATGTCTGCAAGCAAACAAGTTCAGAGAGCATCAAGGACTCCATATAAACATTATCTCCATTTTAAGCTTCTCAGCCCCTCCGAACTTGACAACTTGAGGTACACCTTTGCTTCATTATGAAAAGCCACAAACCAAGTTTGGAAATATAATAATTTTGGAACTTGCTAATACTGTATTTTGGGAGGTGTGAAGAAAAACTGGAGAGAAATATAACACATATTTTGTTATCAAACCTAAAATACTGGATATCTGCAAATCTTCCTTCCAATTGATCAATACCTTCAATATCTAGTAGTCTATAAAAGAGATCTGATAGTATCTATCGTCTTTACTTGTTATCCTTTTTAGCGTGAGAAAGTAACAAACATATTTTTTTCCCGAGCAATAAAATAAGTTAAATATGCTGCACCCATTTATCCATTTCTTTCAAGCAAATACAGCTCAACATTTAAATTTTTTTTTCCAAAAAGTTTTTATTTTTTTTATTTTTACACATCTCTTCACGTGAGCAATGTGATTCCGGATTATAACACTTGTACATAGTCATGCTTTCATTTCCATCAATCTTATATAACATCATCTCATATCATAATCCGTTTCCATTTCATATTTCAATTCATTAATTCAATATCAATGTCATTTCATCCACACATAAATTTTCAGTTCTTTATCCCCTATTATTTCCATTTTCAGCTTACCACCTATTTTATTTTACATTACATATCATTATTATCCTTAATTTTCTCTAGGACGATATATAATAAACAATCTAAAAAGAGTAAGCGACATTTAAATTTTGTTACACTTCAGAAACAGAAAGTTTTTAAAAAAACAAAATTACACAAAAAGAGAAAAAAGGGAAGGGAGACAACAGGAAAAATTTAAAAAGTGGCACAAATAAATAAATAATAAAGATACTGCCAACTCTCTTTAACACAGACACAATTATAAAATACTCCCTTCTTCTACTGCAGCCAAAAAGTGAATACAATGCTAAAATATAAAAGATACATATACCAAACCATTACATAATAACACCAATATAGAATATCATAATCAAAAATAGCAACATCTGAAAAATACAGTATCTGAACCCGATCTGAGAGATCTATTCCATGGGCTTTTAAAAAGGGAGGACCTTTGCATCACTTGAAACAAATGTCTGTATGTTCAATTGTCAGTTTACTCTTTCTAAAATTTTAAACACCCACCCTGGGTTTAAAAACAAAGGCCTCTGCATCAGATTCTGGGTTAGCCATGCTACTATGACGTAGGAAGGATTTGTTTGGCAGAAATTGAGACTGCATTCGTAAACCAAACCTTAAAAACTTCAATCTCTAGCATTGTTTTTCAGAAAAACCCACCACATATTTTATAATGTTGCTCTTTGTAATTACAGTCCTTAGTAACAATGGTAATTAACTTATTTTTTTCAAATTAGAATGAAAGAATTCTTACTATGGTATAAATTCCTAGAATTTTTTTAAGTCCTCTGGAAAAAAAACAGCCTCACAACATTCTCATAATGAAAAAGAGGATTTTTATGAGATATATGGTTTAGCAGTTTATCCATCTGTCCTCTCCCCATTCTTTCCCCCAACAAGCTCAGGATGTGTTCCTTTTCATATCGTTACAGTTTGCCCTGGCTTAGCCAAAACAGACTGTGTTTAGTGGAAAACAGAAGCAATCTCCTTTTTGGGTAGCTTTGGTAAGAAAAGGAAAGGAAAGACTTGTGTTCATCACACTGTTATGTCTTACAGCTTTTGCTTTAGAATTTCAAACCAAGTAGGAAGGTAAAAGATATATACCAGTGATGGTGAACCTTTTTGTTATGGTGTGCTGATAGCCCCTTACCTGCACTGTGCATGTGCACGCTTCCCAGCTGATTTTCAGCCTGTTTGAGGCCTTTTTCACCCTCCCGGATGCTCGAGGAAAGCCTCTGCAGCCTCAGGAGGCCGAAAAACGGGCCTTCCAGAAATACCGGAAGTGCCCATTTTCAGCCTCCGGAGGGCCCCTGGAGCCTAGGGCAAGCCGTTTTCTCCCTCCCAGGGCTCCAGGGAACCCTCTGCAGCCTCAGGAGGCTGAAAAACGGGCCCATTTCAGCACTTCCAGGAATACTTCCCAAAATCAGCTGGGAGGCACGTGCATATGCAGTGCAGGTAAGTTTGGCTAGGGCTCGCGTGCCTGCACAAATGGCTCTGTGTGCCACTTGTGGCACGCGTGCCATAGGTTTGCCATCATGGATATATACCAATAGAAGAGAATAGTTGTAGCTTAGGGTTGAACTGAGGGTCCTTTGGTGCTCTCTGAGTTGACCGTGTTTCCCGGAAAATAAGACTCTGCCTTATATTTTTTGCCACCAAAAAAAAAGGCACCAGGTCTTATTTTCAGGGGAAGTCATCCACTGACTAACCTCACTTGTGCCCGTCATCCCAGGCCTCCTTTTTGCTGTCAGAGGCCTTCAGGAACTTCTTCTTCTGCGGCCGGCAAGGCTTTCCTGAAGGCCTCTGTAGTGGATAACAGAGCTGTATCAGCTATAGAGGCCTTCAGAAAAGCATTGCCAGTCTTGCCGGCTCAAGAAGAAATGGGCGTTGGGGTGTCCGAGGCCTGGCTACAACTGTCCAATGGTAAGTAGTAGGGCAGCTCCACACCCCCATCCTCACCCTAGCTTAATTTTTACCCGTGCACTCTAGAGTGGGTGGGATCTTAATCAGGGCTTATTTTGGGGGTAGGGCTAATATTGGGCGCATGTGTAAAAATCAAGCTAGGACTTCCTTTCAGGGTAGGTCGTATTTTCAAGGAAACAAAGTAGATGTTTTCTTGCAAATGTTTCACTACCCAGCTAGGTAACATCTTCAGCCACTTCAGATGCACTGAATCTTCTGAAGCGCTCTGAAGATGTTTCCTAGCTTGGCAATGAAAAGTCTGCCAGTAAAAAACCAAGATCAGAGAGCGCCAAGGACCCCACAAAAGATATTCTAACCCAAACTAAGTTTTTTCAATATCCTTTCACTATTTATAATGCTGCCCCTGGTTCAGTTCTTAAATAGCATGACATTAACCTATTCCAACCCTAGATCAATGTCCAAAATATCTCAGCGGCTTGGCATTCTGCAACTAAAATCCACAGATCTGAAGGACATTAAGGTTGGAGCCAGTGGCCTACATTTTCCCTACTTCTTCTATTTGACTCAGCCCAATTTTGAACAAATTCATTGGAAATCAGTCACAGTGGAATGACCTTTGTGAGAACTCCTGCTTAAGCCATTCAGTTCTAGGAAATAATTATGCAGTTTTGTTTTTTTTCTTTCTAAAGCAAATTACAGAAGAGTTCTGGTGTTCATTTAAAAAAAAAATTCCAAAAGCCAGATTCGAAAGGAGAGGGAAATTCCAGTTGTGTAAAGGAAAAAAACAGAGTAATTCTCCAAAAGGTCATCTGGGGTTTGTAGGATAAAAAGAAACACAAAAGTATTCAGCTGGTGGCTATCTACTCAGATTGGAAATTCATGTCCAAGCAGCTTCTGGGACTTAATTATAACTATAATGTGACTTAGCAATCGTCCCCCACATCTATTTGTTGCCGTTATTGTGAATCATTCTCTTAAAAAAAAGAAAAACAACTACAGATATGCTGGCCTAGTTACACTGAGTTTTATTTTGCAGTAAATTGTTTTCCGTCCTAACAATAACTGGATGTTCTGCTTAAACATTCATTGGGCATTAACATTTTTCTTTTAGCATTAGACCACAAGCAGTAGGATAAAATAAAACACTACCACAGACAATATAACAAACCCTGGAAATAAATGCTGAGTTTCAAGCTATTCATATGGTACCATCTCTCTTTCTCTCTCTCCTCCCTTCCTCTCTCTCTTCTCTCTGTCTCCTCTCTGTCTCCATCTTTCTCTCTCTCCTCCTCCTCTCTGTCTCCTCCCTCTCTCACTCTGTCTCTCTCTCCTCCTCCCTCTTCTCTGTCTCTCCTATCTCTCTGCCTGTCTCTCTCCTCCTCCTTCTTCCTCTCTTCTATCTCCTCTCTTTCTCTATCTGTCTCTCTCTCTCCTCCTCCCCCTCTGTCTCATCTCTCTCTGTCTGTCTGTCCCTCTCTTTCTGTGTCTCTCTTCTCCTCTCTGTCTGTCTCTCCTCTCTCTCCGTCTCTGACTCCCTCGTGTGTGTGTGTGTACAGGCAATCTTCGAGTTACAACAGTTCGTTTAGTGACTGTCCAAAGTGACAATGTCACAACAGTCAAGTGACTGTTCGAAGTGAAAAAAGTGACTTAGGATCATTTTCACACTTACAATTCCTGCAGCATTGCCACGGTCACATGATCAAAATTTAGATGCTTGTCAACTGGCATGTATTTATGACGGTTGCAATTGTCCTGGGGTCATGTGATCACTTTTTGCAACCTTCTGACAAGCAAAGTCAATGGGGAAGCCAGATTCACTTAACAACCGTGTTACTGACTGAACAACTGCAGTGATTCACTTAACAACTGTAGCAAGAAAGGTCGTAAAATGGGGCAAAACACACTTAACGACGGTCTTGCTTGACAACAGAAATTTTGGCTCAATTTTGGTCGTACGTTGAGGACTCTGTATGTGTGTGTGGGGGGGTGTTTTCCCATAGTCTTAAATCCTCGTTTAAGACTTCAACCAGGATCATGGGCGGGGAGGCATGTTGTGTTCAAGTAATGCTATGCTTTGCTTTTCCTCTTATACATCTACACTTTGGAAAAAAAAATAAACAAACGTCAAACAAATCCTCAAAACAAAGCTATGGTTTTAGAATCAAGAGTTATAATCAAAAATATACAATTAACTATAAATAGCTGTATTTAAATCTCAGTGACACAAAAGCAGTCCTTTTAAAATCATCTAAGTATTATGATCCCATTTTTGGCTATACCTTCCAACACCATAACGCAAGGAAAATGCTAATAAGGAAGAATATATATGTGTGTGTGTGTAGTTTAGGACTGAAGTTTTTGATCTTTGAGCTTAGTTTTTTCTTGAAGACTTTTCATTACCCAACGAAGTATCATCTTCAGTGCTGATAGGGAGTGGCTTTTGTTTTCAATTTAGAACAGAAAAGAATAACAAGAGTTGGAAGGGACCCTGAAGGTCTTCTAGTCCAACCCCCCTGCTCAGGCTGGAAATTCTATAACATTTCAGGAAAATGGTTGTCCAAACTCTTCTTAAAAACTTCTAGTTTTGGAACATTCACAACTTCTGGAGGCAAGTTGTTCCACTGATTAATTGTTCTAATAGTCAAGAAATTTTGCCTTAGTTCTAGGTTGCTTCTCCATTGATTAATTTCCACCAAGCGCTTCTTGCCCTGCCCTTATGTGGGGCAAGAAGGCTGACCCCCTTCTTTGTGGCAGCCCCTCAAATATTGGAACACTGCTATCATGTCACTTTCCCCCCACCCACTAAGCTAGACATACCCAATTCCTGCAACCGTTCTTTATATGTTTTAGCCTCCGGTCCCCTAATCATCTTTATTGCTCTTCTCTGAACTCGTTTTAGAGTCTCAACATCTGTTTTATATCAAGGCGACCAAAACTGGATGCAATATACCAAGGGTGCTCTTATTAAGGCATTATAAAGTGGCATTAACACTTCATGTGATCTTGATTCTATCCCTTTGTTAATGCAGCCTAACATGTATATATTAGGTTGTCCTGCCAGGATTGGTGAGAGTGTGATATTCTTCTTGGTAGTTTCTTGATTAGGGTATGATTTTCCTACTTGTTTAAAAAGGTAAAGGCTTCCCCTACCCAGTCATGTGTAATGCTAGGGGGGCGGTACTCATCACCATGACTTGGCCAAGGGAGCCAGCATTTCCGAAGACTCTTCCATGGTCATGTGGCCAGCAGGACTATACACCAAGGGTTTTCAAACTTGGCAAGTTTAAGACTTGTGGACTTCAACTCCCAGAATTCCCGAGCGAACATGACTGGAGGAAGAATTCTGGGAGTTGAAGTCCACAAGTCTTAAACTTGCCAAGTTTGAAGACCCTTGCTATACACAAAGGCACACAGAACACCTTCCCACTGAAGTAGTACCTTTTTATCTACTCGCATTTGCATGCTTTCAAATTACTAGGTGGGCAGGAGCTGCAGGAAGGGACAGGGGCTCATCCTGTTGTGTGACACTGGAGTCTTGAACCTGGGTTGTCAGCTTTCCAGCTGACCTACTCAGCGTCTTTAACCATTGAGCCATCATGCCCCTCTTAATTGCTTAGGGTATAAATTATTTGAAAATAATCACATGAGCACATAACTCTGGAAAAATCAAGCCATTATTCCTGCGCATCTTGTAAGTCTCAACCCAAAGAGCCAACTCATAATTTTTTATAGGCTTTCTTGCTTTACTTCCTGCCACTTCTACAACGGTAGGATAAAGGTATTAATTACAACGACAAATTGCATAATCATATCTGCCAACATCCTCAAGCAAAGTCCATGTGGAATTTCAATCCAGTTTGTATTATATTATCCCACTGTGATGGAATCTGAAGACTAAAATTTGTAGCAAGCATGTCTACTGATTAAAGGCACATGCGTGCAACAGGCCCATGCACAAAATTGCACAAAATGCAAAATTTCAGAGCGAATCTCAACCAAACATAGTCACAAAAACCAATGTATATAAATACTGTGCAATGTAAACTCATTCTATAGCATTTGCTACTGGGTTCTGTTTCCTAGAGGCATTGCACACTTAAAACATTCAAACTACACTGGCTTAAGAAAGATATCATTTTCATTTAGCACGCTAAAAGGATTGTGCTAATGTGCATGAAAAAAAACAAAGCAATTTATACTGAAGAACTCTTAATGATGAGGCATTAACTATTGTTGCATATCCAGAAAGAAAATGATTGTACATGATATTTATATGAATACACATATGCATTGTTCACTGCCTAAAAACTGTAACTCCATGCAACTGCAGTTGAACACCGGTTATATTACTGTGTGTGCATGGTTGATATACCCCAGAATAATGAATCAAGAAGTACTTAATTAGTATAAAATATTTGTTTGATATTACACTAACAGTAGGTTTTCAACTTCTACAACATCCTGTTTCCTCTGTTTGTCACAAATTGCAGAAAGCAAAAAAAGAAAACTACAGAGTAGGACTTTTATTGTCAACAGAACATACCGTTTCATCAAAATTTAATTTTATGGGAAATTTTTCCTCTCATGCTTTATTTACAAGTTAAAAGCCTGTTTCAATGTTTAAGCACTGGGGAAGCCATACTTGGAATGCTGCGTCCAATTCTGGTTACCGTGATACAGAAAAAGGATGTTGAGATGCTAGAAAGAGTGCAACGAAGAAGATGAGGGGTCTGGAGGTTAAACTACACGATGAATGATTGAAGGAACTAGGCATGTCTAGTCTAATGAAGAGAAGGACTGGGAGTGATATGATAGCAATTGTCCAGTACTTGAGGGGCTGTCACGGAGAAGAGGGGGTCAAGATCCAATCTGGGATGGTCTGGGATGGTCACTGAGACTAGAAGTTCAGTCTTCTGAGTTTCTGGACTTGTGTTGGAGCTCATATATACTCAGGGAAGTTCTCTCTCACCAGAATATGACACATTCTGATGAGAGAGAAGTCCCCTGAGGATGGGCTCCAACACAAGTCCGAAAGCTCAGAAAACTAAACCTCTGATCTCGGTGATCGACCCGGATTGGATCCTGCAACCTTATCCTGGGACACCTACATTTGCCTTCATTCATATTCTCCAAAACACCCGAGGGTAGGACAAGAAGTAACAGAGAAAAGAGCATTAAAGAGAGAAGCAACCTAGAACTAAGTAGAAATTTACTGACAGCGAGAACAAATAATCAAACAGCTTGCCTCCAGAAGTTGGAGATGCTCCATCACTGGAGGCTTTCAAGAAGAGACTGGTTTGTCCAGAATGGTATAGGATCTCCTGCCATGGATAGAGGTTGGTTTAGAAGACCTCCAAGGTTCCTTCCAACCATATTATTCTATGTTCTAGAACAGGGGTGTCAAACTCAATTTAATTGAGGGCCGCATCAGGGTTGTTTTTGACCTTGGGGAGCTGGGGGATGTGGCCAGGAAGGTATGGCCAGCTCGATGTCCCTCATGTCTGGGGCACCTGTGATAGTCCAGATGCCCTCCCTCCCCGGCTATGTTTTTGGGTGGGACAAGCTCCTGTAGTGTTCTGCCAGCAAAAATGGAGCCCGGGGGGCGGTTGGCCACCCTGAGCTCTGTTTTCACTGGCAGAGGCAACACGGTTGGTCCTTCGCTGTTTCCAGGGGCCAGATCTTGAGTTGGACACCCCTGTTCTAGAACTTACCATGTTTAAATTTGATGAAAAATAGTTAATAATTATTTTTAATCCCCGAACACAAAAAGCAGCAAGCTTTTTGTGTTTGGGGAAGCTCAAAATTTGAAGAATCAGTAAGAATCAACAAGAACAGCATATTTAAATCCAGGATTAAAAGATGATATTCACCAAATAAATTCCTGGGAAACCACGTTTCATTTTTTTGTAGGTTAGGTAATTCCAAAAGACAACTATGCCTGAGTTCACATTCTACATTAGGCCTTGATTTGTACAACCGTTTCTCAAATTTGGAACAAGTGATAGATTTCATATTCTATGATACTCTGAATCAGGGATCATGGTTGACTGAGGAATTCTGGGAGTTGAAGTCCACAAGTTTTAAAGTTGAGCCCTCATCTTTCATTAACCATCACACAGACCACACATTAGAGCTTAATGTAATGCAGAAATTTGAACTCTTGATGCCATCTGCTGAATCTCAACCAGTACAACTAAGATAAGGAACTTGTAGCTGCCCCACATATTGCTAACAAGAGTTCTTTACAGGACCAGGTAAGCACAGCTATTGGTGAGTGGAAATTACAACATCTGAAGGCTCAAAGACTCCCCATCCCTTTAAATTAAGGTTACTACAGAATACAATGCAGAATTCGGATACTGTTCAGAAAGAATAGGAGGATGGATTTTAAAACAGTATTTCTCAACCCTGGAAACTTTTGGTCATGGGATCAAAATTCCAACAGTTGGCAACTGACTCATATTTATGACGGTTGCACTGTCTGGGGCCATGGGATTTCCATTTGTGACCTTCAATTCCCTCAACACTATCTAACTATTTGCAAAGTCTGCACTAACATTACTGCTAATCTTCTCCTCACTCCTTATCACCCATCCCCTCCCATTTGTGACTGTAGGACTGCAACTTTGTCACTTGTATCCTTGTGATTTATATGGA
Organism: Pseudonaja textilis; assembly: GCF_049901715.1. Taxonomy (NCBI): domain Eukaryota; kingdom Metazoa; phylum Chordata; class Lepidosauria; order Squamata; family Elapidae; genus Pseudonaja; species Pseudonaja textilis. The sequence continues at coordinate 189,574,170 of NC_141992.1, forward strand.
CTGTTTCCTAGTATGATTTGATTGCTTATTGCACCCTATGCCTATTATTAAGTGTTGTATCTGATGATTCTTGACTCCTGACGAATGTATCTTTTCCTTTAGGTACACTGAGAGCATTTACACCAAGACAAATTCCTTGTGTGTACAATCACACTTGGCCAATAAAGAATTCTATTCTGACAAGCAGAGTAAATGGAGGGTGGTGGTATTCACTTAACAACTGAGTTACTAACTTAACTGCAGTGATTGACTTAACGACTGTGGTGACAAAGGTCATAAAATTGAGCAAAATTCACTTAACAAATGTCTCACTTAGCAACAAAATTTTGGGATTTGAATGGAGGACTACCTGCATTTCACCATTACTTTTAGATCTCTTTGGAATACCAGATGCTATCCAAAACTGCTAAAAAGTTTACTGTCTTTGTATCTTATATATAAGACTTTCCAGAAACATCTGTTTGGACATTTTTATGAAACAGGATATTCTCTTAAAAGGGCACTTGATTGCATTCAGCAGGATTCCCACAAATTATATTTACATTGCAATCAGCTATAATATAATCAAATATAATATAATCAAATATATACATATATAGGTATACATATGTACATAGTCAAACTGCTTAATGATAATTACCGGGGATGAAAATAGAGTCAAACAAATATTACATTATTCTGTTTTGACAATTTGAATGCTACGCTTTGGGTTTCTGCAAGGAGAGATTCTTATTTGATTTTTCTTCCCAACCCAATGGAATGCCAGAAAGAATGTTAAGTAAAATGTCCATCGGTAGCATAACTGTCCAAAATAACCACAGATCAAATCTGGTATGGGTTAGAAACCAGCAAAAAAAAAAAAGAAAAGGAAAAAAAGGTCAGATTAGAAAAAGAAACTAGATCAGGATAGAGACTACAAGGGAAATAAAAATAAAAATCTTCCAATTCATTCCATTGGATGACACAGCAAAGCAAGGGCTCAGAATATTGGTTTCTGCTCCAACCTTCCTTCCTGTTCACATGACCAAGAGCTAAGTTATCATTAGGAGAATGGAAAACATTTCAAGTGCCAAACTCTGCATGCCTGCTACAGCAATAGCACTTAGACTTACATACTGCTTCATAGTACTTTTACAGCCCTCTCTAAGTGGTTTACAGAGTCAGCATATTGACACCAACTATCTGGATCCTCATTTTACCATCCTCAGAAGAATGGAAGGCTGAGTCAACCTTGAGTCGGTCAGGATCAAACTGCTGGCAGTGGGCAGAGTTAGCCTGCAATACTGCATTCTAACCATTGTGCCGCTACGGCTCAATCTATCAATTACAACCTTCTGGTCTTCTGGATTTTGTTGTTGTTCAGTCACTAAGTCATGTCCAGCTCTTCAGGATCCCATGGACCACAGCACCCCAGGCCTTCCTGTCCTCCACTATCTCCCAGTGTTTGTCCAAATTCATGTTCATTGCATCAATAACACTGTCTCACCATCTCATCCTCTGCTATCACCTTATCCTTTTGCTTTCCATCTTTTCTGACATCAGAGTCTTTTCCAAAGATTCTTATTAGGTGGCCAAAGCATTTGAGCTTCAATTTTAGGATCTGTCCTTCCAAAGAACAGACAGGGTTGTTTCCTTGACTGGTTTGATCTTGTTGCAGTCCAAGAGATTCTTAAGACCACAACACCACAATTTAAAAGCAATCCCCTGGATACCCATTCCCAATAATCTGAAACTGGTCATATTATTTATGCAGTCATCCTCCATCTGATTTATATAGCCACCCATTAGTTGATGTGTATGAAAAGTCTATCCCAGGTTTTAGGATGGCTGGGGAATTCTGAAATTCTGAAATCCACCCAGCATAAAGTTGCCAACTTTGAAAACACTGGTCTACACAATGGATTATGGCCTTGGCTAATAAACTCTCATCTGGAAAAGTTCAGAAGAGGCTTCGGAGAACTGGTTCCAACTGTACTTAGATAGACAAAAAACGGTAGCCATTTTGGATCCAGTTCCATTCAAAATGCTAGCTTTCTTCCTTGAAGCTCTGAAATGCTTCATTTCTAGGTCAAGATCAGAGTAGCATCAAAATGCAGGTAGGCCTCAACTTGCAACCACAGTTGAGCCCAAAATTTCTGTTGCTAAGTGAAAGATTTGTTAAGTGAGTTTTACCTCAGTTGACAACTTTTCTTGCCAGTTGTTAAGTGAATCACTGCAGTAGGTAAATTAGTAACATGGTTGTTAAGTGAAACTGGTTTTCCCATTGAATTTTCTTGTCAGAAGGTCGCAAATGAGGATTTAGTTTAGTTTACTTTATTGTCACTGCACCTCGTACAATGAAATTAAATAATATCTTCAGTGTATATTATGACCATGAAAATAAACACAAACACATATCCTTCACATTTTATACGCTGAATTGAAAACCCCTGATGTTGCATTAATATTGCACTATACAGTAGAATTCAATAGAGTTACTACCCTGGGATAGAAACTGTTTTTTAGCTATTCGTCCTTGTTTTTATTATCCTTATCTGCTAGATGGTAATAGTTTTAAAAAATGATCACATGATCCTGGGACTGTAACCGTCATAAATATGAGTCAGTTGCCAAGCATCTGAATTTTGAGCATGTGATTATGGGGATGCTGAAATGGTGCAAAAAACGGATCATAAGTCACTTTTTTAATACTAGTTGTAACTTTGGATCATCACTAAATGAATTGTTGTAAGTTGACAACTACCTGTACTTCCAATAAGTCAATGCTGCTAGAGTAATGAAAGAAAAAACTAGAGACAATAGGAATTTTTTGTTTGTTTGAGACATCTCAATGAATCATACAGAAAGATTTCCAACAAATGCTCATCACGTTTCTCCATGTTGTATCATGTGAGTAAACAGTATTCAAAATGCAGAACTATAGTGGAACAGAACATCATCGCTGTCCGCCATTCAAATTTAACATTGTCTTTATTCATGGTAAAATCTTTGGTGTTTGAGTAGTATGTCCAAACAAAGTTGGTGATATCAGAATATAATAAACACGGGCACCTGAGGGGAAAAAAACAACCATCTTTGCCTGGCTTAATTGTGTGTATTATTATTGCTGTATAATCACTTAATAGTTTTAATATTTTATCTTGCTGTTTTACTATGCTGTAAGTTGAGTGAAGTCACTTGACAGTTAAGATGAGTGACATACATATTTAATAAATAAATAAGCATAATACTTGCACATAGCTTTTTCTCCCCCAATATCTTTCAACAAGTGATGTAGAACTATTAAAAAAAAAAGTACTGGTAATTATTCCCAAAAATATAATTCGTAGAGTAGGGATTTTATCAACTGCAACCATTTTCGCTTCAAACATTTCACTAAATAGTTTACAATTGGCCATTTTGAAAGTTTTCTCCAGCAGAGAAAAATTAAGTCCATAAAATGTTACAGAAAATCATTAAGTTTTTATATAACCAAGCAATCAACAATCTGGCTTGCTACTTAAACAACAACAAAAAATGACATTCAATAAAACCAGTGAATTTCATTATTTCCTTTTCTTTCTCCCTTCATTCAATTTGTTATAACAGAAACAAGAAAATGCATCTTTTTATTTTCTTGTTAGTGGGGAAAATGAAATATATTTTTTAAAAAAATACTGGTATTTCTTACTAAGAAAAAGAACACAAAGGCCTGGTCCTTACTTTATAATACATGGATTTCAATTCCCAGAATTCTGTAGCCAGCATGGTAAATTCTGGGAATTGTAGTCCACACATCTTGAAGTTGTCTAGCCTTAAAAACCCTGCTGAATCCAACACTATTTCTGAGCATTCTCAAAAACAATAAAATATCTCTAACTTCACTGTTCTGAACATTCCCAAGGATTTGAACATATGCTGAGATAATAATTGTATCCAATTTATTTCAAGAATTTTACTTTACCCAAGATGCTTAAAACCGCAGCCTTAAAGAAAATACTTTTGTAACACATTTTAGTCAAAATGTAGCAGTTTCTTTCTCAATACAAAACTCTGATGAAAAAGAAATCTAGTCATATGCTAAGCGTAACTTTTCATACAGTAGATTGAAACATAGATTGATGCAGCCAACACAGAAGGCCACTGTGAATACATTTTGTCTGGCAAGTGTTTATCTGAGTAACATACTGTCTTAGTATTTCACAGTTGCAACTGGATTTAAAATCACTTGCTAAACAACAACAATCCTCAAAGGCACTTTATTAAAGCTTGAAGGTCACCCAGGAAAAAAAGTCCTGAATTGTCAGATTCCAGCTGCTACCCCACCCCATCCAGGCAAGATGACAGAGAATCATATGACTTGTAAATTCCTCCCGTCTACATCTTTTGGGAATCAGAAAATCAGAGACCCATGGTAGCAGCAGGAGTGTCAAAGTACAAGGAAAGCTCTGGTTTTCTTTTATCTTACTAAACTCCTTTCAGAGGAAAGCTTGAAAGATGACATAAGATTTAAAAGAAGCTGTGAAGATTGTTGATTCAGAACCCCAAAAACCCCTGGAAGAGCCAGCCAAAGGGATTCAGGACCAAACCCACCAACTGTCCCAGTAATAGACTGTTCTCTTAAGCTGAATGAACAGCCGATAGGAGCATTTAATTGTCTACGTTCATTATTTGGGAAATTGTGCAAAACAGTACTTACACAGCAAAAACTATCAAGCTGCCATAGCACAGTAAAAAAGTTACAATTCTGAAACAATGCCATTCCTCCAACAAGACATTTGTATGCAATGGATTTTAGCCTTTGGTTCTATTACCCAATTAGTTATCAACATTAGAACGGTTTTAAGCAAGGTTTCTTTGAATAAAGACACAATTACCACCAATCTTTCAGAATGTCATTTTATCTTCCCTAAAGCAAAAGCATTATCAGTGCATTATCAAAAGCAATCGGCAGTGTCAAGGAATTAAAGCTCTTTCAAGAAGGCCAGAAAACATTTTCTGCCAGCGATAATTTAAAGGATGCCAGAAAAACACTAGGTTAATTTGACAGCCTTTTAACCAATGGCTGTAAGAGGCTGGGATAGTGATTTAAGGAATAATACGGATAATGACATGATAGAAAAATGAAATGGATTAGTTTTGCTTCATTTTACAGAAACATCCTCTACTATGCATGCTTGAAAAACAGTCTTTGGTCTGCAAGATTTGTACAGTCCATTCCACACATATATTTTGCAGAAGTGAAGAATGACACCTATATCTTTGTTAATCATGACATTTAATTTGGGGGGGGGGGAATGGATTAGACTGAGCACGTTACTACTGCCACAAGATAATCCACCACACCGCATCTTCCCTTACTTTCATCATCTTCCAACTTCTCATCAGTGCCTTTGCTGGGGTTCCGCATTTGTGAGCAATTTCCTCCACTCCTTGTCCTTGCCACTAATTATTTACTGTTTCACCTGTGCCAAAGATACACCAAGCTTCATTCATTCCATACAACCATTTCCTCTGCGTAATTATATGGGCAAACAATCCTGCCTCTGTTGCCCCTAGTGTCATCATGAATGCAAAATAAATAGCAGGATATGGAAGAGAGAGCATGCACCCTCTCCTGCCTCCGAGCCTTTCAAAAGGGACCAGGAGCTCCGAAGCCTCCTTATCGCCCAAGAGCACAGATGTCACAATCATGAAGAACACAAGGCAGCACCCGCAGCCAAAAAGGAGAGGACAAACACTGATGTACTGTACCTCTTCTAGCAGCGTGACGGTGTTCCTGCAGTTCTGTAGCCGGGTGGTAAAACTGGAGGTCGTCGGGGAATTGTAATCTTCCGTCGTCTCAACAATAAACTCCGACACAGTGATCTGGTCCGGCATGATCCTGCCCCAAGGGGACAGTCAAAAAGCCACAAGGAGAAGAAAGGGGAGACAAGGAGAAGAGTGAGAGCATTAAACACAAGGCAGGGCATCAAGGAGAGGAGATCAGCTGGGCTCCTGACTGCAGTGGGAGCCTGCTGGAAAGAGAGGCGAAGCAGGATGCCCTTCCGGGTAGAGATTATACTAACTAGGAGTTGGGGGGAGGTATCTCCCCTGGGCCACGACTGTCTAAGACCAGCTCTTCTTCCACCATCCAAAGTCTCGGCAGGAGCTGCTCAGGTTGTCTCAGAGCCCCTATCACCTCAAAGGGGGGGAGGTGCGTCCCAGGCACACCCCAACTATTCCCTCCCCCCAAAGATCTCCCCAGACTTTGCCAACAAGCTGCCAACCCAGTGCCAAGTCCAGCCATGCCCGCCTCCCTCCCATCCTTTTGCAAAAATGGCAAAGTGATCCCTCCTAGTTCCAGAAAGCCACTGGAAGGAGGCAATTGGGAAGGAGAGGAGTGGGATGGGCAGGAGAGGAAGGGGCGCTTCACCAGGATCTCCTCTCCAGCCCCGGAGAGGGAGGTCGCGCTCCTTCCGGGGTACACCAGCTCCTTGGCATCTCCCCTTCCCCCACCCCACCCCAAAATAAGGGAATCCATCGCTAAGGGTCGCGCCCCCTCCCCACCCACCACCGCCAGATAGAAGGACCAGGAGAGGGAAGGGAGCTTCTCTGCAAGGGACGGACCCCACCCCCCCACCTCTTTGGCGGGGTTGCTGCAGGAGGGTCTCCCCTTCTGCCCAGAGCTACTACTAACTTGCGCAGGCGCCCCCTCTGCCCCTCCGCTGCGCCCCCAAGATGGAGCGGGGGGTTGGAGGAGGGACCCGGCGAGGGGGAGAATCAGCAACAGCAGCGGAGGAGGAGGAGGAGGAGAAAGGAGACCCCCGACTGCAATCCCCCCCGAGCAAGACCGCCGAGCCTGCCAGTCCGCCCGCTCTCCAGACGCGCCTCTTCCTCCCTCCCTCCCCGCGCGCTCCCGCGCCGCCTGCTGCAGCCGCCTCCGCCAGCGGGCGGGCGGGTAAGGGGGGGGGCAGCAGAACGCACGCGCGTGTCTGCCTGCCTGCTCGCCTGCCCCGCCTACTACTCCGGAGTGTGTGTGTCGGGGGGGGGGAGGGGGAGGGGGGAACGACGGCCAGCGAGAAAGAGCGCGGGCGTAAAGGCGCAGGCGCGCCCTCCTTCGGGTTCGCTGGAGACTTTCAGTGGCGCACGCGCTCTGGTGGGTTTTTGTTTCAGAACGATACAGAGAAGGGACGGAGGAGGATTTACAACGCGCCCCGCCCACTCCTCTCGCTTCGTCTCCGCGCCTCGCGGTCACGTGAGGAAAACAAGGAAGTGGCCGGCGCACGCGCCGCGTCCCTTCCCCCTGCGGCGGAACTCTGGCGTGGGGGAGGGGGGGCGCGCGGGGGCGCGTGGGGGGGAGGAGTGTGAGGGGAAGGGCGGCGGCGGCAACAGCTCCTCCTCCTCCGTGCGCGTGCCCGCGCCAGCCCCGACTCCGGGGTGGGGGCAAAGTTTTAACTCCGGATCAAACCAAACCAAATATCACCGGTGTGACTGGACTTTGCTTTGGGAGAAAGGTCGCAAAAGTGCTTTTGTGTGTGTGTGTGTGTGTGTGGCAACTGGACTTGCTTGTTTTTTTTCTTTGAAGAGGTTTCACTTCTCATCCAAGAAGCTTCTCCAGCTCTGACAGAATAGTGAGGGAAGAAGGGACGGATATCCTGTCAGAGTTGAAGAAGCTTCTTGGGTGAGAAGTGAAATATCTTCAAAAAGAAAAAACAAAACAAAGTCCAGTTGCCTCCCCTGCCCCCCCACAAAAAGCACCTTTGGGACACCCATGACCTGGATAACTGAGAATCTCTAAAGACTCTTAGGAAAAAAGTCAAAAAAGAGATTGCAAAAAGCCCGAAGGCTTTGGGTTTCGTTTGTTGCTTTTATTTGGGAAAGAAGAACATCCAAGCTGAGGTGAGGTGGATTTGCTCAGTTCAGAATAACAGACTTGGAAGGGACCTCAGAGGTCTTCTAGCCCAACCCTTGTTGTGGAGTCTCCTGCTTGAGCAGGAGGTTGGACTAGAAGACCTCCAAGGGCCCTTCCAACTTTATTCAGATTGACTGATAACCCTATATAATATTTCAGACAAAACAGTTGTCCGGTTCAAGGCATAAACTACGGAGACAGATTCAGCTAAAAAGATTAAATTGTTGAACACAATGACTGGAGGAATTCTTTTATCTGAAAGAGCCAATTCGGTCTAGCAGTTAAGACATCAGGCTAGAAAGCAGGAGATAGAGAAGTTCTAGTTCTACCTTAGCAACAAAACCTGAATGGGGGATTTTGGGTCACTCACCAGGAATTTGGGACTTCTAGTCTTGCCTTAGCCACGAAAGCTGGCTGGGTGACTTTGGGCCAACATTAGGGGACTGTGACTTCTAATACCACCGTTGTGGGAACTTGTGCAAAAAGATACTCCTCTAAGGACGGAAACTCATGAATTGAATTAAAAACAAAACTGGTGCAAATAGGGGAGGAAAGAAAAGGCCACAAGTGACTTAATTCTCCTTTGTCACATTGCACTTTCTCTTTTTAAAAATAGGCTGACCCACATTTCCTTTACAAATGTGTTCCTTTGTTTATTGCTTGGGGAGTGGGGCAGGATGGCTTGAAAGACAAGGGTGTATTCAGCTGGACCTGCTCAGCTGAATTCAAAGAATTTCAAAGGGTAAAAGTCAAAGTGAGATTAGCTGCGCTTTGAAAGGCTTTTCAGGTTCCTGTGAGTAGAAGTAGCCATATAGGAACATTTAGAGTAGAGGTCTCCAAACATGGCAACTTTAAGATTTGTGGGCTTCAGCTATGCTGGCTGGAGAATTCTGGGAGTTGGAAGTCCACAACTCTTAAAGTTGCCAAGTTTGGGGACCCCAGATTTAGAGAAATGAGGCTGCTGTGAGGGTCAGACTGATTCCGTTGCAGAAGATTGCAAAAATGGGGCAACTCCAGCATTGATCATCCAAGACAAAGGAGGAACTGCGTGTGCCACCACTTCCCCAAGAGTCTGGAAAACTCGGTGCTCTCGGAGCTTGGTGGTTTTCTTGCAGACATTTCATTACCAAGCTACGTAACATCATCACTTCCCCAAGTCCACACCTTAGTACTCTTCAGAAAAGAATTTGCATTAATTGCCAGGCAGTGGAGCATGACAGGGAAACGCTAAAAACGCTGCACCCATTCAACAAAAAATAAGGTCAGCGTGAGTGTCTTATTGATTCAAATCACTCTTTGGCTAAAGAGAAAATGTCACAGATTTTGCACATTTGTGTTTGAATTGGAAGAAAAAGGATAAGGTTACTCTTATTGGCAAAGCTAAGGATTTGACTACAAGATGAAGCAACTTCATGGAAAAGCTGCAGGGGGAAAAAAAAGGTGTAACTGAGGCATGTTAATATCACAGATATGAGAGAGGCCTGCCCTATATTACTCTTACCTCGTGAAAATGCAGTGTTTGATGTGGGGATTTCCTTTGGCCCCGCTGAAATGAGTGTGTTTGTGTATGTGTGAAAAATGATCTCCCACCATCTGTTGAACATCCTTCTACATGACAAAGTGAACTAATATGAGGGGTGGTTCTTCACCAACCACTTGAAATACACTTGGTAATAAACCCTGTTCTTTACTCACCGTAGCATCTCAGGCCAGGACAAGAAGCAATGGGTGGAAATTCCTCAGAAGGAATGCCAAACCTGGAAATATGGAGGACCTTCCAGACTGAGAGAGCAATTAACCAATGGAATAGCTTACTTCCAGTTGTTGTGGATGCTTCATCGCTGGAGATTTTCAAGAAAAGATTGGATAAAACAATTTCTCCAGAATGGTATAAGGACTCTTGCCTTGGGCAGGGGGTTGGACTTGATGACCTCCAAGGTCCCTTCATGAATCATTGCTTTTAGGGCTGGAGTGTCTGAGGACAGAACTATGTTACTCACAACCTAATCAGGAGGACAAACAGACTAGGAAAGGTATTGTTTAACTCCCTGCTATTTTAGTCTCTCAAATTGCCTTGGGCAATTTAGATTTCCACATCCTTCACCTTTTATTCCCCAGTGGATTTTCAATCAAATATGTTTCCCTGGAATGTCAGTTAATTTACATGCAGACTCTGAGTAAAGCAAGGGGATGCAAGGGGAAGGATGGAAAGTTTTCTTTTTATCCTTCCTGTTCTGTGTGCAATTATAGGAGTCCCCTTTATATTCATCATAGCCTTTGGTTAGCTTGCTCTCTCTGCCCCATTTTAATGCTTCGAAAAAAATATGTATGTCTCAATAGTTTCAAATTTAATAAAGCAAAAAGGAGGTTTAACCCTATTTTCTGGCATCCTTTCTTCATGCTTTCATAAATAATATTAAGATTGGAATCTGGAGAATGACAAATACTTTGTAATTTAAACATCTGTTGAAATCCCACAAATTTCAGAGGGATTTAGACTTACCAAATATTCTTATTTTGGAATTACAAATTCAAAAGGGGCTGTAACTCAAACATTCCAAGTTTAGTCCCATTCTCTGGTGTTTGTAACTAGATCTGGGGGAAATCTAACTGAAAAGTAGCCAACTAATTCTTTCTTAACTTAATAACCTTTGGATCGGTTCAGTTTCCACTCTCATAATCCTCCTCCAGCATAGCTGGGGTAAACAACAGTGAGCTGGATGGATATTAAGGCTTTTGTTATGCTTTGTTATTTTGGTTCTGTACTAAAAATTACTATTTTGGCAAGTATAAAGTGATGGAATTATAGTCATTGTTTTTGCCAGTATGAAGTCAGGGAACATCAGATGGCTTTAGCACTGTAAACAATACAGATGTTTAAGCAGTTGTCCTAAAATAAATTATTATGCAACTGACCTCATGGCAGTTACTAAAACAGGTAGCTCTCGACTTACAACCTCCATTGAATCCAAAATTTATGTTGCTAAGCGAGACAGTTGTTAAATGAACTTTGCCCCATTCTTGCCATCATTGTTAAGCGAATCGCTGCAGTTGTTAAGCTAATAATATGGTTGTTAAGTGAATCTGGCTTCCCCCGTTGACTTTGCTTGTCAGAAAGTGGAAAAAGGAGATCACATGACCCCGAGACACTGCAGCCATCGTAAATATGAATCTGTTGCCAAGCATCTGAATTTTGATCATGTGACCATGGGGATGTTGCAATGGTCTTAAGTGTGAAAAACGGTCATAAGTCACTCTTTTACATGCCGTTGTAACTTTGAATGGTCACTAAATGAACTGTTGTAAGTTGAGGACTATCAGTGAATAATGGATAAAGGTAGAAAAGGAGGACAATGGGCAGAAAAATGAAGATCCTTCACAAAGGACACATCACATCCCAGTTTTAGGCATCTCATTCTTTGCTATATCTTCTGTCCTAATGGCTAATTCAACTCGTCCTGTCCTGAATGGTTGCAGGAACTGGGCCTGGCTAGTCTAGTGAAGAGAAGGACCAGGGGAGACATGATAGCAGTCTTACAATATTTGAGAGGCTGCCACAGAGAGGAGGAAGGGGTCAAGCTATTCTCCGAAGTACCTGAAGGCCAGAGAAGGAATAATGGATGAAAACTGAACAAGGAGAGATTTAACCTGAAAATAAGGAGAAACTTTCTGACAGTGAGAACAATCAACCCATGGAACAGAAGGTGCCCTTGGAAATTGTGGCAGCTTCATCACTGGAAGCTTTCATGAAGAAACTGGACTGTCATCTGTCAGAAATGATGCAGAGTCTCCTGCTTGGGTGATGGGGTTGGACTAGATGACCTACAAGGTCCCTTCCAACTCTGTTAATCTGCATCTGTATCAGAATAGAGGATGTTCAGGCAGGGGATCTTCATGCCTAAACCAGCCACTATCCACTGGTGTCCACTGTGGGATCTTGTCAGGGGTGGGATTCAATTTTTTTAACAACTGGTTCTGTGGGCGTGGCTTAGGTGGTGGACATGGCTTGGAGGTCATGTTATTGGCTGAGTCTGGCCAACTCAATATCACTCATATTGAGGCACGCATCTCCTCGCCTGGCCTCTCATGAATGTGGGGATGCTGCAACAGTCGTAAGTGTGAAAAAGGGTCATAAGTCATTTTTTTCAGTGCCATTGTAACTTTGAATAGTCATTCCACACAAGCAAAGTACCAGCAAAGAAGGGGAAAAAAACTCCAGAGACGTTCCTGAGACAGGAAGTCCAGTCCTGCCAAGAATGTAACAAGGGTTAACAGAGAGGCAGTTTCTGTAAGCAACTCCAGAATGTTTCCTTCCTGCCTTCCTTACAGGATTAGGCCAGTAATTTCTTCTAACAACTGGTTCTCTGAACTGCTTAGAAGGTTAACAACCAGTTCTAGCAAATAGGTGTGAACTGGTAGAATCCCACCCCTGGATCTTGTGCATTGTAAACCCTAAGTAGAAGCCCTATTCAAACCTTTGTGTGACTCAATCTCGTAGCATCTGGTGTGGAAAATGGCATTCTGAAATGCCACAACACTGCTTGTGTACCCAGAGATAGTCCTCAATTAACAATAGAAACTGGGATTGGGAACTCCATTGCTAAGTGACATGGATACAAGGTGTGATATCACATGACTGACTATCAATTTATTATGGAAGTTAACAATGGTACTGGAAAAAAAAAAGGGGGACTATCGGTTCTTGTACTTAAGGACCACAGTGATTACAATTTGGGCGCTTGGCAACCAATATGTATTTACCACAATTGCAACCTGATAGAATATTTGTAGCTCATGGCTGGACTGGTGTCCTTGGTGCAGTACCAAACTAGGTCTAACACTGATGATGTCACCTAATTTGGTAATGAAGTATCTGCAAGAACACAACCAAGTTCAGAGAGCACCAAAGACCCCACAGTTGCAGCCTACCAGGATATTGTCTCTATTTCACATCCAAAATGTATTTACGATAGTTGTAGAGCACCTTCATAGAAAGTCCATCATACCATTCTGAAGCACCATATAAAGACAAAATAAGAGCAGGCCTGAAATGTATTAGACACTTTACCTGTTTTGAACCTTTTACTGTGAAATGTAAAGAGGCATCTTCATTTTAAAAACAGTTTTCAGATGAGAAGAAAGTGATTTCGATCACAGCAAGATAACTTAGCATCATTATATCCTGATAACTACTACTGTGCTGTTCAATGCTGCCATCAGCAACCTGACAGTATATATTTCAAATGCGAGACTTGATGTGTCCTGCAGAAGTGAATTTAAATGTCTATTATGGGACAAATTCCCTATGTATGTATTACTTCCTCTTATTTTCCCCACAATAACAACCTTGTGAGGTGAGTTGGGCTGAGAGAGAGGGTGACTGGCTCAAGTCACCCAGCTGGTTTTCATGCCAAAGGTGAGACTAGAACTCACTGATTCCTGGTGATTGGCACAAAGTCACTGAGCTGATTTTCGTGTCTAAGATGGGACTAGAACTCACAGTCTCCTAGCGATTTGGCCCTAACTCATCCAGCCAGCTTTCATGCCTAAGGTGGGACTAGAACTCACAGTCTCCTAATTTTTAGCCTGGTGCCTCAATCAGTAGACCAAACTGGCTCTCTAATGCTTTCATCGTGTTTTACCTGTACTTTAGCTGTGGGAATTGGACTTAGACTTTAGAAGGCATCTCACCATTTCTCTGCCCCCACCCCCCTTGCAAAACAAAAACATTAAATTTTTTATTTAAGTTCAAATAGTAAGAACTTTCACTGAAAGTTCATTACAGTAAACTTCTTAGAGAAGAAAGTGGGACCATCAGATAAGAATCTTCAAATTTAATATCCCCATCCATGCCTTTTCTCCATATTTCTGTTTCAGCCTCCTCTGGATAGAGTTGGCTCCAATCCTTGCCTTTAATTAAACTTGTCATTAGATGGCTTGCATTATTTACTTTGTCTTGAATTGGATTCTTAGCAAAGTACAGCTATGAATCAAAAGTGGACTCTACTGCAGGGAAGCCAGAGATAAAAATGTTTAAAAAAACCCTCAGGGTTTTTTTGGGGGAAGGGTGTGGCTCTAGGATGGAACAGGTACAGCCTTTTTGGTGGCACTAAGAATATATTTTCCCGTTGTTTTTTGGGGAGTGGACAGTAAACAAATGATAATTTTAAATCTCTGTAGGCAGATTCCAGCAAAGCCTAATGAAAGTCTTGTCTTGGTGTTCAAGACTAACCTTATCCTGTTTGGAAATACCTCTTTCCTGTTACTTAGAACTCTGTCAATACAATTAATCCTCAAGTTATGATTGGTTGCTTAGCAACTGTTTGAAGTTATGACAGACCCCCCAAAAGATACTTATGACCCAGATTTTAAATCCTAGCTCTATCTGAGGTCACATTACCACATTCTAAGTGAATTTTGGGGCATTTGCAGTGTCCTGAGGTCAAATGACAATTTACATTGCTTTTTTTCCCGAAAATCAGCATTTATTTCTGATTTCCTGCAAAAGAACACCCATCATGAAAAATGGCTTTGTTTATAACAACTGCCCCAAAGAAGTTGTGAACTCAGGCATGGTCACATGACGACCTGCTTAATGACCACCATGACTTAAAACTGTAACAGTGGGCAAAAATACAATTGTAGGTCTACTTGTTTTGTAGTCTTGTTTTCAAAAATATGTGTACCAATTAACCATCCTTTATGCAATTAGTCTGATTTTCTTGGTTAGCCTGACATGCTGAACCCTCAACTCAGCTGAGCTCATAAAATACAAGTGTGATTGGTTTCTTTGTAATTTGATTTATCATGTAAAGGGAGCCATAGTCTTATGATTATTTTTCTAGGCTATTTTATGGTGAAAAACATCCACTGTGTTTATTCAGCATGGCTAATTTGGTTACCGAATCTTCCCATTTTCTGTGTTTACACAATACACTGAACAATGAAACAACCAAGTGTAAAGTAAACAAACCTAGAATTCTGCATGAAAGCAGAATGAAACCATTCAACCCATTTGGGTAAGGGGGTTGTGGGTCTACCAAAAAAACAAAACATGTTTTTTTGAATTGTGGATGATCTCATTTCCAAACTAAAATTCCTTTGTAAAGTTCAGCATGCCATATATGTCCATACTTAATCTATAAAGAGGTTAAGAGGACAATGGAGCCCAACCTTTCTTTGCTAATCAATACAGTCATTGAGTTTTGCCCCATTTTACGATCTTCCTTTCCACAGTTGTTAAGCAAATCGTTGCATTTGTTCAAGTTAGTAACACCGTTGTGAAGGGAATCTGGCTTCCCCATTGACTTTGCTTGTCAGAAGGACGCCAAAGGGATCACGTGTCCCCCGGAACACAGCAGCTGTCATAAATACGAGCCAGCATCCAAGCGCCTGAATTTTGATCACGTGACTGTAGGATGTTGCAACAGTCATAAGTGTGAAAAATGGTCATAAGTCACATTTTTTCACTGACGTTGTAACTTCGAACAGTCACTCAATAAATGATCAAGGACTACCTATATTGACTCAAAACAAGGATTTGGGCAAACGTATGAGGTTAAAAACTGGTTGGCTTGTTTGTAGTTGACTGCATCATATCGTCCAATGGTGGGATTCAAATTGTTTTATTACCGGTTCTGTGGGTGTAGCTTGGTGGGCACAGCGTGGCTTGGTGGGCATGGCAGGGGAGGGACACTGCCAAATCCCATTCCCTTCCCACCCACCTAACCTGCTTTCCAGTTCCGTTCTCCTGTGCAGGGCAACAAAAGAAGACCCAGCCGATCAGCTGGGACTCAGGAGGCAGAAAATAGATGTGGGAAGGGCTGGTCAGAGGTGTTATTTGCCGGTTCTCCAAACTACTCAAAATTTTTGCTACCAGTTCTCCAGAACTAGTCAGAACCTGCTGAATACCACCTCTGATATAGTCCCAGCACATCATATTGCTGTGCTTTGCTTCTTCATCATTCTGTTTAGCGTTGTCAGCTTTAATCATTTTGAACATTTTTATGATCTGGCTGCCTTGTCTCATCTAGAGTTCTCATTTTTCTGCAAAAACATCATAGCCATCACTCATTCATGTCTCTACCAAATCTTTCCAGTGCTAATACATATAACCTTTAAGCTCCTATATGCTAAATTCATGTTCCTTCTGACTTCTCCCACGTTTGCTGCGATTGGCTGATCTGCACTGATGCTAAAGTAGGTCATATTCAAATTCCTCAGGAAAAAAGAATGACATAGGCTATGTTTTGCACAACTGTCAAGCCGAAAAGGAGGCATTCACATTTTAGTCTACTGTGGGTATGTGTGGTTTTGTGTGAAGGGAGAAAAAAAAAATTATGGGCCATTTCATCTCCATATATTAAGGCCACCACAAAATTTTAAAAAGATGTTGAAATAGTTCTAGAAAGAGTGCAGAATAGCAACAAAGTTGATTCAGGGGCTGGAGGCTAAATGCATGAAGTTGCAGGAATTGGGTATTTCTATTTTAGTGAAAAGAATGACCAGGGAGTGATGTGATAGCAGTCTTCCAATATTTGAAGGGCTGCCACAAAGAAGAGGGAGTCAACTTATTTTCCAAAGCACCAGAAGGCAGGAGAAGAAGCAATGGATGGAAACTTATGAAGGAGAGAACCAACCAAGAACTAAGGAGAAAATTTCCTGACAGTGAGAACAATTAAGCAAAACTTGTGCTTGCTCCATTACTGGAGGTTTTCAAGAACAGATTGGTCAGTCATTTGTCCAAAATGGTATAGGTTCTCTTGCTTGAGCAGAGGGTTGGATAGAAGACCTCCAAGGTCCCTTCCAACTATGTTATTCTGTTAAATAAATTTCAGCATATGACCATTTGTTCAGCAACTCAGGGCTTCCCCTATTCCTGAGACACTCCGTGTCGTGCATAATGACCAGAGGGGATATTCAGCAGGTTCTGACCAGTTTTGGAGAACCGATAGTGGAAATTTTGAATAGTTCAGAGAACCGGCAAATCCCACCTCTGACTGGCCCCACCCCCATCTATTCTCTGCCTCCCGAGTCCCAGCTGATTGGCTGGGTCTTCTTTTGTTGCCCTGCACAGGAGAACGGAGCTGGAAAGCAGGTTAGTGGGGTGGGGAGGGAATGGAGATTTTGCAGTATCCTTCCCCTGACACACCCACCAAGCCACGCCCACCAAGCAAAGCCCACACCACCAGGCCACGCCCACAGAACCAGTAGTAAAAAGTTTGGAATCCCACCACTGATAATGACTGCAATGGGGAGAGCTGGGATTGCATGCGTGCCTCGCTTAATGACAGCGACAGCTTAATGACTGTAATTCTGGACTCAACTGAGTTCCTAAGCTGAGCACTACCTGTATTGCTTTCATCAAATGGCCAGGAATTTTGAGAGAGCTGTAACCCCAATTAATTGGAAAGAAAACATATTGAGGAGAACTGGACTAGTTTCAACTCAGTCCTTAATACTAGTCCATTTTACCCCAAATTCCCATCATCAGGGTTGTCTGTACAGGTGGGTCAAAAAAATTCAATATGGTGACCACAGCCATGCTGTCAAAACCAACCACCTTTCTCATAAGTATCATAACAGAGATTAAAAACATACCCTGGTTGTAACTGACCTTTTGAATTTTTTGCCCATCGCCTTACACTACACCTGGAAAATCAGTCTTGCTTTAACAGATTTAAGATATTCAGCTTCTGTTGTTGCAGAATGTTTTAAAGGAGCAGAAATGTTAACAATCTGTTTAAACTCTTAATCATAAAGTCTAACTGGAAAACATGTTCCCTATGAATATTCCAGCTTGATTTAAAATGGGTAAAATTAGGACATTAATGTTGTGTATTATTTCCATATGATAATCTGTTCTTATAATAAGGTAATTCATGTAAAGAAACAACACACCTATAATCCACCCTGGTATATCAGCATTTTCTTGAGAGACGGGAAGTTTCCATCTTAGGTGATTAATTCACTAAGTGCTTTTTCACATCAATTTAAACTCACTGTAGGTGTGGTATAGCTTAGAAAGGAAATGTACAAATACAAAATATTTTCAAGTGCTTTGTACCCCAGGTTCTGTATATCTGTACATGTTTAAATTCTCTTTATTTTATGCAGTCTCTCTAAACTGCTGTCTAATAGGAAATTGTGTAGGACAGCTGCTTTTGATTTCATGAAATCATACTTGGAATAAGTCTTCCTGTGCTAAAATGGAGCTTCACCATAATAATATCTCTAGCACTTTATTGGAAGTTACAAAGTAGGTATCAAGGATCAATTGGAGATCAGTATGCAAGAAGGGGTCACATCGATATCTATATCTATATCTATAACTATATCCAGGGATGGGATTCAAAATTTTTAACAAATGGTTCTGTGGGCTTAGTTGGTGGGTGTGGCTTGGTGGTCATGTTATTGGCTGGGCGTGGCCAACTCAATATCACTCACATTGAGGCACACATCTCCTTGCCTGGCGTCTCATGACTGTGGGGATGCTGCAACAGTTGTAAGTGTGAAAAATGGTCATAATTCACTTTTTTCAGTGCCATTGTAACTTTGAATGGTCACTCCACACAAGCAAAGTACCAGCAAAGGAGGGGGGAAAAACTCCAGAGACGTTCCTGAGACAAGAAGGCTAGTCCTGCCAAGAATGTAATAAGGGTTAACGGAGAGGCAGTTTCTGTAAGCAACACCAGAATGTTTCCTTCCTGCCTTCCTTGCAGGATTAGGCCAGTAATTTCTTCTAACAACCGGTTCTCTGAACTGCTTAGAATGTTTACAACTGGTTCTAGCAAATAGGTGCGAACTGGTAGAATCCCACCCCTGACTATATCTATATCTATAACTATCTATATCTATATATCTAATCTACATCTATATATATCTAATCTACATCTACATCTATATATCTAATCTATATATCTATATCTATATCTATCTATCTGTAGATATATATGTAGATATATACAGGCATCCAGATGAAACCTAGCTTCCTAATAAATGATAGCCGTCCGTTTACATGGATCCAAGCCACACTAAAAGCCTCCAATATAGGAAACACAAAGTTGCCAGCCAATCAAGACAAAAAAAACCACAAAACAGACAGAAGATATTAGAAACACCAATCAAGCAGAACACAGCAAACTCTAAGACCAATAAACACAGACCAAGACTCCCAACCAATCAGGATGAAGAAAAAAACATTTTGGCACAGCAGTAGGCTAGCCCCAAATTTAAAACAGAAATGGCTGTGAAAGCCTGACTCACAGACAAACACAATACAGAAGCCTGATGATGGCAGATGGGATTCTGCTGAAATGTTGCTACAACTTTAAAAGCATAAACGAAACTACAATGATGTGGCAGAAATGAAACATTCTACAACAAAGCTGAATACCATACATGGAAAGTACCAACAAACTGAATCCAAAACTTAAGATATATATATATATATATATATATATATATATATATATATATATATATATATATATATATATATATCAAAGCATCTGGGTGTCCCATATCAAGATCTATTTATCTACCTCTGTTTGAAATATCTCTTTGACCCCATCGTCTTAGGTAATTCCATTTCAGAAGACAGGAAAAATATATAAATGGATGGTAGCAGTAATATTCATTAATGTCAGTCCTAGGCTATGGAAAGAAACCTTAATTCATTTGCCGCTTAGACTCAGCTGAGGCCATCCATTTCATTTTAGATAGGTCAAGAAATCAATTGCCTGGCAGGTCACACGCTTGGGGCCATTAGCAGATGACACTCGTTTTGCATAAGCATGTCCTCCTTCCATCCATAGATTTCATCTCTGCTTAACCCCAGAGATTTTCAGATGCTATCAAAGCAGTCCCTTGGGGCAAAGCACTCTGGCTAATTTAGTCCTATAAATGTCTGGGAAAAGCTTCTGTCCCTTGATCTACCTTCATTTCATGTCCTTTATTGTTTTTTGGATCTTCACTTTGTGTTTTTCATTTTGCAGACATGTTGACTTCTACTGCTATTTTTTATTTCTTCCCTAATTGAGAACTAGTTGTCATTATAACTTTTACTAGATGTGTTTCAAGAACTTTCGCTTGCCATAAGCTTTTTTACCCGTCGGCTTCTCTTGTGCTGGAGCTGAACTAAACATCACTGTTGTTGTCGCAAAGGCGCTTTTTCAAGAGGCAACTGGACTTTCTGGTTTTTCTTTGAAGATGTTTCACTTCTCATCAGCTGAAGAAGCTTCTTGGATGAGAAGAAGCTGAAGAAGCACCTTGGATGAGAAGAAGAAGCACCTTGGATGAGAAGAATCTGAAGAAGCTTCTTGGATGATCTGAAGCAGCTTTCTGGATGAGAAGCGAAATGTTTTCAAAGAAAAACCAGAAAGTATAGTTGCTTCTTGAAAAAGCACCTCTGGGAAAACCATGACCTGGATGACTGAGCATCTCCATAGACATCACTGCTGTTTTTAACCATTGAGTCATATCCAGCCATAGGCAAATGCTCTCCGTGCTACTTTGACAAGCACAGCTTCTTTCAATTGTTGGATGTTCAACTTTGCATCAGATTTGATGTTACCAAGCCAGTCTGTCCTTGGTTTGCCCCTTCTTCTTTTTCCACTAACCATTCCTAGCACATTGACTTTTCCAATGAATTTGAATGCATAACACAGCCAAAATAAATCAGATGTAGTCTTATGATTTTTAGCTTCTTGTGATGTGTCTGGTTTTATACGAGTTAAACACCTCTCTGTTAGTTATTCTGGCTGTCCATGGTATTCTGCAATAATTTAGTCAGCACCACAGTTCAAAGGCGTCAATTCTTCTTTGATCAGCCATTCTTAGTGTCCAACTCTCACACCCATACATCATTATAGGGAAGACTGTTGCTCTAACTAGCCTGCTTTTTGTATTTATATCAATGTCTCTGCTTTTCCAGAACCATCACTAGGAATTGAAAGTTGAAGAGCAACTAAGATGATTAAGAACAACTAAGATGATTAAAGGCCTGGAGACTAAAACATATGAAGAACGGTTAGAGTATTTAGATTTGACTAGTCTACTGAAAATAAGGACATGGGAGATAAGACAGCAGTATTCCAGTATTTGAGAGGCTGCCACAAAGAGAAGAAGGTCAATTTATTTTCCAGTGCACCAGAGGGAAGGACAAGAAATAATAGATGGAAACTAATCAAGGAGAGAAGCAACCTAGAATTAAAAAAAAACTTCTCAACAGTGAGGACAATTAACCAGAACAACTTGCCTTCAAACGTGTGGGTGCTTCATTATTGGAGGTTTTTAAAGAAGAAACTGGACAGTCACTTGTCTGACATGGTATAGGATCTCCTGCTTGAGCAGGAGGCTGGACTAGAAGACCTCTAAGGTCCCTTCCAGCTCTATTCTGATTCTGAGACTCTAGAAAGAATGCAGAGAAGAGCAACAAAGATGATAAGGGGGCTGGAGGCTAAAACATACGATATTGAGGGAACTAGGCATGTCTAGCTTAATGAAAGAAGGACTGGGGTGACATAATAGCACCTTCCAAGGTCTAAGGGGCTGCCACAAAAAAGAGCCAGTCAACTTATTTTCCAAAGCACCAAAAGGCAGGACAAGAAACAATGGATGGAAACTCATCAAAGAGAGAACCAATCTAGAATTAAGGATAAATTTCCTGACAGTTAATTGGTGGAATGACTTGCTTCCAGAAATTGTGAATGCTCCAACACTGGATGTTTTTAAGAAGAGATTGGACAATCATTTGTCTGAAATATTGTAGGGTTTCCTGCTTAAGCAGGGGGTTGGACTAGAAGACCTCCAAGGTCCTTTCCAAATTAGTTATTCTGTTACAGCCAACGTAATCTTAAAAGAAGCATATACACATATTTTTGGTATGGGAAAGAGTCCCTTAATATTGCAAATTCTGCCAGTACTTTATATAAACAGCAGAAGAGTACTATGTCAATTTAAGCATTTTTTTTAAAATTTTAACATTTTTTTTATCAGCAAGCATTGCTGTTACTTGCTTACAGGAGCCACATCCAGGGGCACCTAACACTGAATACATGAACAACAGAAAAATCTCTTCCCCCCCCCCCCTTGACATTAAGTGCCTATTTTAGATACACATACCAGTTGATATGATATCAAAACTAAACAGTAACTGTAATCTGAAAGAAAGACGGAAGTGTTGGTAGACGAGGGGGTGATGAAAGAGAGACTTGGGCTTACAGTTAGAAGCAGAGGCGCAAGAAAACTATTTCGGGAACTGCGATGTGAATTTTAGAGTTTTCAAGGGGTAAATGGGGAATGAAAATAAAAAAAGACTCGTTTTGAATTAAACGATGCTATTCATATGATGAATGAACATAAACAAAAAAATAAAAAGTCCCATAAGTGTTTTTGCAAAAGGCATCTGGACTTGGTTTCTCTTTGAAGACATTTCGCTTCTCCTCCAAGAGGCTTCTTTAATCCTGATAGCCAGGATGTGAAGCCTTCTTCGTGGATGAGAAGAGAGGGGTTTTTTGGGCGTGCCTGTCTTCCCTTCAACCTTGGAGAGCTCGTCACCTGGAGTGGAAAGCTGGAGCCGAGTTAAGAAATGTCTTCAAAGAAAAACCAGAAAGTCCAATTGCCTTTAGAGAGGGGGGAAAAAAACAGCTTTGGGACAATTATGACCTGGATGATTGAGAATCTCCATAGTCCATGGATGGAAACTAACCAAGGAGAGAAGCAACCTAGAACTGAGGAGAAATTTTCTAATGGTGAGAGCAATCAACCAAGCTTTCCTACAGAAATGGATGTTCCATCACTGGAGGCTTTTAAGAAGAGACAGCTTTAAGACTTGTGGACTTCAACTCCCAGAGTTCCTCCTCTGGTCATGTTAGCTCAGGAATTCTGGGAGTTGAAGTCCAACAAGTCTTAAACTTGCCAAGTTTGAAGACCCTCAGTATATAGGGATTCCTGCTCCAGACGGGGGTTGGGTTGGAAGACCTCCAATGTCCCTTCCAGCTCTATTATTCTATGTTCTATGTTTTTTCCGAGATTTTATCAAAAACCTCGCTGAAATTTCTTGGAGGATTGGGATCTACTCAAGGGTCAAAGGAACGTCACCTAGCGTAGCCCCTGGGAAAAAACATCTTTATCCCTTTTCGTTCTCCGCTGTCCCTCAAAAGTATTAAAGGAAACCGATGTTTTGTATTTAAGTGGTGAGATTAAAGGGCTACGAAAATCTGAAAGTTGACTCTCTTAGCAGGTGAACCTGTCATTTCCAATGCTGCTTTCAACCATCTGTCTGCCCCCTCCCCCCCATAAAAAAAGAAAGAAATTGCCGGAAGGGGAAAAAAAATCCTCAGAAGTTGAAGTGAAGTTGAACCCAGAGCTGCAGATCACAAGCTGACTTTACTTGCTGATTCAGTTCTTGCCTTTGTGTTTTGAAGCTGTCATGCCAGAGCAAGTTACGCTGAACAAAGGCATTTAAGGCATTCAAAATTTGCAAGAACAATAAGCAATACTGTGCCTATTACTTTGGAAGGGGGCTGTATTCAGGAAAGAAAAAGGAAAATGCAGCAAATGAGAAATGCGTAAAGAGCTGGAGAGGGGAAAAGGAGGTGTGTTTGGCAGGGGTGGAAGGAAGATAATGGGATTGCTGGAATTGACTCGCTTTTCTGTTCTGCTTCCTCGATGCAAAAGGCCGTTGGCTACTGGTAAAATTATCAAGGGTAAATAACAATAATAGAATGAAATCATTGACCATATAACAAAATAACAGAGTTGGAAGGAGCCTCGGGGGTCTTTCCGTTCAACCCCTGCCCGAGCAGGAAACCCTATACCATTTCAGACAAATGCAGATTACAGATTAACAGAATGGAAAGGGACCTTGTAGGTCATGTAGTCCAACCTCCCCTCCCCCCGCCCAAGCAGGAGGTCCTACACCATTTCTGACAGATGGCAGTCCAGTTTTGTTTTTTGTTTTTTTGAAATCTCCCAGTGATGATGCTCCCACAACTTCCGAAGGCAACTTCTGTTCCACTGGTTGATTGATCTCACTGTCAGAAAGTTTCTTCTTATTTCCAGGTTAAATCTCTCCTTGTTTCCATCCATGATTTCCATCCATTATTCCTTGTCTGACCTTCAGGTGCTTAGGAAAATAGCTTGACTCACTCCTCTCTGTGTCAGCCCCTCAAATATTGGGATGACAGTCTTAAAAAACCTCCAGTGTTGGAGCATCCACACCTTCTGGAGGCTAGTTGTTTTCACTGTCAGGAAATTTCTCCTAAGTTGCTTATCTCCTTGATTAGCGTCCATCCATTGCTTCTTGTCCAGCCTTCAGGTGCTTTGGAAGATAGGTTTATTTTATTTGTTTATATTTATTTAATTTGTCAAGCATGTATGAGAAAACAAATATAAGTAAGAACATAATATATAAACAAATAAGTATAAACAGGTATACATAATAAATGAGTACGAATTAATGGGAACAGTAGGACAGGGACGGTAGGCACGCAGGTGCACTTCTGCACGCCCCCTTACAGACCTCTTAGGAATGGAGTGAGGTCCATGGTAGACAGTTTAAGGTTAAAGTTTTGGGGGTTTGAGGATGTAACAATAGGTAGTGAGTTCCAGGCATTGACCACTCTGTTGCTGAAGTTGTATTTTCTGCAACTGAGTTTGGAGCACTTTACTTTGTTTGTATCTATTGTTTGCCCTTGTGTTATTGTGGTTGAAGCTGAAGTAGCTGTTGACAGGTAGGATGTTGAAGCAGACAATTTTGTGTACTAAGCTTAGGTCAGGCTATAAGCAGTGTAGTTCTAAGTTGTCTATGTCCAAAATTTCAAGCCTGGTGACATAAGGTGTTCTATTGCGAGCAGAGGTGTACTCTTCTCGTGAAATACCTCTGGATTCACTCAATTGTATTAATGTATTAATTAATGTATTAAATGTATTAATGGATGAAATTTAGCATAGCTCCTGTGAGCTACAGTTGCTTGACGACTAGTTGAAGTTAAACTAGTTAAAGAACAAATGAAAAAAGGAGACTCACAACCTGAATCCAAAGTTGTGATTCCTCCCCCCCTGTGGTCATGTGATCACACTTCTGGCGCTCGGCAACACAACTGCATTTATTGCCGTTTGTGGTGTCCTGCGGTCAATGTGACTGGATTTTACAACAGTTTTGCCCCAAAAGGACATCTACTTCTAGTTTCCAGCAAATTGTGTCACAGTGAACAATGGGTTCACTTAGCAATTGCCCCGTTGGTTTCATAACTGCCACATTCGCTTAACAACCTCCTCAAAAAAGATTGTGAAATCGGGTCGGTCACATGGCTGACCCATTTTACAACCATTACGACTTACAGCTGCAATGAACAACCTCCACTGGGGTTGTAACCCGAGGGCTACCTGTATTTTAATCTATTTATTTTTAGTTTTTCCCTTTAAGCTCCCTCCCAGGCTGGTTTTTTTTTTAAATTTCTGATACTTCTGCTTCACAGACCCTTTTCACACTGAGCAAATTCATTTTATTACCAGAAAATGAAAAGCATTGCATTATTTATTTAAGACAGAGGAAAAATTAATGAAAACAATAATTCCAGAGGTTATGAATAGCTACAGTAAAACAGCAGAGAACAGTATAATAAAACAGTCCTTTCCAGATGTGTGTGCGCACGTGTGTGTGTGTGTGTCCCCCCTAATGTTTTCAATCATTTTAAAAAAAGAAAAATCTATGTCAGGAATGGGGATCGCAGTCTAGCCTAGATAAAGATTAAACCAGGTTGGGCAAGGGAGTCAGATACTGGACAGTAGGCAAAATCTACACCGATAAACCCTACCCCCCTATGATCCTCAGATTCCCTTTGACCTCCAACAATTGAGCTTTAAAATAGCCCCAAATACTAAAATATTAATCCCACGGTTTTGTACCAACTATCAGTTGTGACTATCTGAGCGCTGGGGATAATTGAATATTTCAATTAATATTCTCCCAAGCTTGGATTGCTTGCTCTTTTTTTAATTAGAAAAAAGTGAGCGTGAATACTTTGACTTGTTCAACATGAGAAACTTGTTCGTTAGCATTGACAACGTTGTAAAAACAGACGATCCACAAGTATCTTGCAGAGGTGGGGGAAAAAGTCTGAGACAGCTCATCAAGCTATATTGCAAATATTTCAATATTTTCAGTCTTATTTCCCATCTGCATTCAGGACAATTGTGCAAGGTATTCACCCCCAGAAACGCAATCTTGGTTAATGCTCATGTTTGTTGGCTTTGACATGAAAAACTGAAGTTTTCAGGATCTCTTCCAAAAAAAGCCATGTCTTTATGGCTGAATTCTAGCCTCAAAGGGTCGGTTGAACATTTTTAATGGCTGTCTTGGGGTCTAAGATGACCCCAAAAAAGATCTGAGGTGGCCCGAGAAAGAGTGCAGAGAAGATAGTAAGGGGGCCTGGAGGCTAAATCCAATGAGGGACAGCTAAGGGATCTAGGTATGTTTAGTCTAACAAAGAGAAGGCTTACGGGAGATATGAGGGCGTCTACCAATATTTGAAGGGATGTCACAGTGAAAAGGGTGTAGATTTATTCTCCATTGCACTTAAGGGCACTTATGATTCTACTACAAGAGCCGAAGTCTTCACCAGAACCTTCTATATGTTTATTGTTTTTTTTCAGAAACATCTGCCTGGATCTGCTTGGATGAGCTTTGATGTCTGATATAACTCTTTTTATTTTTCTCTACTGGTCCAGTAAAGACCCTTCCAGTAGGGATTGGTCTAAGTATTTTTTAGCTGTGTGGTTTAATAGATAACAGATAATCAGAGTTGGAAGGGACCTTGTAGGTCATCTAGTCCAACCCCCCACCCAAGTGGGAGACCCTACATCATTTCTGACAAATGGCAGTCCAATCTCTTCTTGAAAGTCTCAAGTGATGATGCTCACACAAACTTCCATCTCTTTCATCCCTCTTCAGTTGCTTAGTTCGACCTTCGATTGAACAATGGTAGCTAACCTGTTGACTCTTTTTTGAGACCCCCAGAGATGTCCTCATCTGCTCAGAACAGAACAGAATGACATGGTTGGAAGGGACCTTGGAGGTCTTCTAGTCCAACCTCCTGCTCAAGTAGGAAACCCTACACCACTGCAGACAAATGGTTATCTAATCTCTTCTTTAAAACTTCCAGTGTTGGAGCATTCACAACTTCTGAAGGCAAGCTGTTCCACTGATTGTTCTAACTGTCTGGAAATTTCTCCTTAGTTCTAGGTTGGTTCTCTCCTTGATTATTTTCCACCCATTGCTTCTTGTCCTGCTTTCAGGTGCTTTGGAGACTAGGTTGACCATGAGTAAAGGTAATAGAGAGAGTGAATCCAAGAAGTATGGATGAGAAGCAATTTTTTTTCCAAAGGAAAGAAAACCAAGAGAGTCCAGGTACCTTTAGGAAAAAGCATCTTTGGGACAACCATCACCTAGATGACCGAGACTCTTCAAAAACATTGACCCATGGAATAGGTTGAGGTGGATTTGGGCTGTGGTTATGGAGAAAATAGTTGGTTCCTCCAAAATGAGAGCAGGATCTGTCTACAGTTGACCTCACCCCATTCCTAAGAGGTCTGTAAGGGGCGTGCATAAGTGCACCGATGTGCCCACTGTCCCTGCCCTAATGTTCCTTTTTATTCATATCCATTTCATGTATTCATAATCATGTTTATACTTATATGTTATCTAATTCTAATACATGCTTGACAAATAAAATAAATACATAAATAAATCATAATCTGCTTTCATAAGAACACTATCCTCAGAGATTTGTCCTGATGGTGAGTTCTAAATTCATTTTCAAATCTACAGTGAATGGTGTTCAGTCAAGCAGGAATTTAGGGCTTGGCTACAGATGCCTTTCTAAATCAAGTCCTTTCAATGGGGCTGATTACCGATAATCTACCCTTTGTGAAAGCCAATATGGTTGGGGAGCATCACACTGGGGGGAAAACACGAGAATAAGGTTTGTGAAACCCATGCTGAATTTCCTATTCAATGATGAAACCTTCAGTTATCCTAACCCACCTCCAAAGATTACTGTGAGAATGCAAGAGAGGAAACACGTATGCTTCTCAGATCTTTTAGAATTAGGAAGTGGATGGACTAGGGAGGTCTTTGCCTTCTCCAACTCCCTACTGTGAACTTAAGATAAGCTCCCGGTACAAGCTTCCTTTCAGTATTCCATATGTCAAGAAACTGTAAGTCTTGTGGTTATAACTGGCAGCATTGCTGATTTTACACTTCCGGGATGCTAAGTTATTAACGCATCCTACTTCTAGTTATTCAAGTTTCTCAAGTTTATATATGAGGAAGTTAGATGTTTATTGCAGGATCCAATCTGGATTGGACTCCAGGACCACAGGTTTAGTCTTCCAAGCTTTCAGACTTGTTCCATGCTCAAGAAACTTCTCTCTACTGGAATGTGTGCTATTCTATGCATCCTGTTTATGTGGTGCCTGGTAGGGTGTGGCTTCTTACTGGTTGATTGGGGTGTTGATGGCCGACTAGGAAGTCACTGTCTGTTGTTATTCCCTTGTGCGGCCAAATCTTCTGTTCTTAAGTGCCTGATAAGCTGGTTAGTAAATCATCACTTCTGTTGAATGACAAGGGCCCGTTTCTCAGGTTTCAGTCATTTCCCTGGCTGTTTTTGTGCCTGCTTATCCAACAATCTTAGTACATGCAAAATTGAATGTATGTATGATGACCCAGGGTGTGGCACAAAGGCAACACAATGAAATAAGCAAGAAGAGCCCCTTTAATTATCTCCAGGTTATCTTCATCTGGAGAAAAACTCTCTCAGGAACAGCCTTTAAGTGGAGAAAATTCAGTCCGAAAACAAAGTACATACAAACTGTAACTAAAAATCCAAACAAACCATGCTGCAATAACTAACTTGACAGGGCAAGAGAAGGAATTGCAGACTTGAAAGCACAGCCAAACACACACAGTTGGGAAGACACCAGGAACCCAGATAAGCCTCGATGATACCGGATAATTCACGATTTTCTGCCAACAACTTGCTGTGCACAACTTCCCCTTTTAAACACTGTTCCCAGCTGCAGCTGATGAAGGGGACCAGGGCCCTTTTCTCCCCTGGAAGTCATGCAACTCACATTGCTCCCTTCTTCATTCTTCCCTGCATGCCCTAGGATGAAGAGGGGGTGGGCCTGGTTCTTCCTCTGAATTCCCTCTGCCTTGCTCTACCTCTCCCTTGCTCTGCCCAGCCGGACTTTGCCTTTCCCCAGTTTCTTCCACAGCCAATGGAGCCACACTCCACTTCCTGTCAGCTGCTCGGCCTCCCCCTCCAAATCAGATTCTGACAGGGGCATGACAGTATGTCCTTGTTCATTGCAAAGTGAGACTACCAATGAGTTCAGATGTCCTCATCGGACCTTTCTCCCCCCACCCCCGTCCTACATAGTGACAAGCTATGCAGGGATTGTACCATATTGGCAACTCAGTTCATTGGTGCTGACTGAGGGCCTTGTAGGATGGACTTTATAATACTTGAAATATGTTTTTTTTTGTAGTACTGTTGCACTGGCTCTGGGATTTGGCCATCAGCCTGAAAATTAAATGGTCTTAGGAAAACAAGCATCTCCCACTTATTAAACTTGAAGTCCACCAGCTGTTTGGCTTCCAACTTTTACAATTCCCAATAAAGGAGAGGTTACCTTTGAAGCTTTAATCTAGCTTGCTTTCACTTGCTGTCACCTTGGGATAATATTATCAGCTTATCAAAGGAAGTTGCTACCACACTAATTTGATTGAGTGCTTTGATCATCCAAACTACTCTGCATAAAATTAAGCACTGCTATCGGTAGTGGCTATACAAGCAGAATTTATAGAGATGGGAAAAATACTGTCAAGATAAAATACCCTATCAACTTCTTGTTCTGACCAAGGCTTCCTGGGACTGTAATTAATCACATGGTTAGTCCAAACATCTCTCTTTTTATTTTAACACTGGGAATTATGTTCATTCCCAGCCAGTAATGAGTCCCAAACAGTCTCTCGAAATAAGCACTCACCTTTATCTCCTTTGAATTGCTGCCAACAACTAAAGTGCCAAATTAACTAAAAAAACAACAACCAAAGTACAAAGTCCACACAGAGCTTCAAGGTTTAATCCGATTAGAGCGAACAACGTTGCTTCCTGCAAACGTTCCTGTCCCTTTGCACTTCCTTTATATCTTATGGGAGGGGCAACCACCTCCAAGCCTCACTCCCGAGTCGCCTCTTTTGTCTTAGCTGCTCTTGCCTTCTAGCAGCTCTGCGCACATGCGCACTGGGAACAGGCTCCCCTTGTTCCTCTGCCTCACTGCTGCCATATTCTGGAGGCTCCGGAGTCAACACATAACTCTCAGATGGTCCTGGCCCCATCTCTGCATCGGACACAGGACCCTCGTCCAAGTCCTCCCCAGACTCCTGGACTGGTCCCTGTTGTTCCCCCTGTCTGATTTTGCTACCATCTGCACAGGCTGTTGGCGAACCACAACACTTCTCCAGCATCAGAAAAGCTTGGCTTACAACCACAATTGAACCCCCACCCCAGTTTTGTTGCTAAGTGAAACATTTGGTTAAGTGAATTTTGCCCCATTTTGCAACCTTTCGTGCCACAGTTGTTAAATGAATGGTCGTTAACTGAATCTGGCTTCTCCATTGACTTTGCTGGTCAGAAGGTTGCAAAAGGGGATCATGTGACCCCAGAACCCTGCAACCATCATAAATATGAGTCAGTGGCTAAGCATCTAAAATTAGATCACATGACCACGGGGATGCTGCAAAAGTCGTAGGTGTGAAAAATGGTCATAAGAAGTGATGGGATTCAAATTTTTTTACTACCAGTTCTGTGGACGTGGCTTGGTGAGCCTGGCAGGGGAAAGATACTGTAAAATCCCCATTCCCTCCCCACCAGAGGTGGTATTCAGCAGGTTCTGACCAGTTCTGCAGAACCAGTAGCGGAAATTTTGAGTAGTTCGGAGAACCAGCAAATACCACCTCTGACTTGCCCCGCCCCCATCTATTCTCTGCCTCCCGAGTTCCAGCTGATTGGCTGGGTCTTCTTTTGTTGCCCTTGTTAGGAATATGAGTCACCTATCAGCTATTTGGGTTAGAAATATATAAACCAGGAAAGACATTTTAATACTGTCTCTTTAAGGGAATGCAAGAGCATGCAATTGGGTGTGGTTTCTCCAACGGCCATAAGATGGAGCCAGAAACCTGGGTTGTTTAGTCTGAGTCTCAGAAGAGAGTGTGAGTGTATCTCTGTTTCCTTCTGTTGGAAAGTATTGCCGTTGCTCCATTTCTTCTAATTGACTGATATTACTGTAATTTAATGTAAGTCTGTTACTGAACTGTTTTTGACACTGGAATTTGATATTTGGATTATCCCTGGATGAAAACTGACTGATTTTACCTGTGAATGACTTTGGACTGCCTATTTGGACTTTGCTTAAACCTTTCTGGAAGTAAAACCCTACATTTACTGTACAGTGTATCTGTATGCTGTGTGTGTATTATTCAAACACTATTCTCTATATGTCTCCCGGTATGCGCTCGTTCTCCTAACGGGGAATTACCTCAACAGCCCTGCACAGGAGAACGGAGCTGGAAAGCAGGTTAGTAGGGTGGGGAGGGAATGGGGATTTTGCAGTATCCTTCCCTGCCATGCCCACCAAGTGACGCCCACCAAGCCACGCCCACAGAACCAGTAGTAAATTAACTTGAATCCCACCACTACTCTGCACCCCACTAACCTGCTTTCCAGCTCCATTCTCCTGTGCAGGGCAACAAAAGAAGACCCAGCCAATCAGCTGGGACTCAGGCGGCAGAGAATAGATGGGGGTGGGGCCAGTCAGAGGTGGGATTTGCCGGTTCTCTGAACTACTCAAAATTTCCGCTACAGGTTCTCCAGAACCGGTCAGAACCTGCTGAATACCACCTCTGGTCATAAGTCACTTTTTTGGTTCCTTTATAACCTCGAACAGTCACTAAATGAACTATTATAAGTTGAGGACTACTTGTACAATTAATGCCATAAAATATTATCAGCATTATTATTCTACTATTCTCTCTAAGGTGTGTCAGATTTTCATTATGACTGAAAGCAGATGTGTCCCAAATTTTGTTCCCCCCCTGCAGTTTCTTCCTCCTTACCTTATTTACATTTTTTTATTTCTTTATAAAATTTATAGGCTGCCCACCTTACCTCGAGGCAATTCTGGGCAGCTTACATATAGAAGCATTACATATTTCACACACGGAAAACCTTCAGTAAGATTCTGGAGAAAGAACAGGGCAGGACATCAATTAAGTTGTGCCCAATTTTACACCCTCTATTTTTTGCTGCAGTTGTTAAGCGAATCTTTGTGGTCATTAAGTGAATTGCATGGTCATTAAGTGAATCCAGATTCCCCCATTGAGTTTGCTTGTTGGAAGTGAGCTGGGAAGGTTGCAAATGGAGATTACATGACCCTGGGACATTGCAACTGTTATAAATGCACGCCGGGTGCAAAGGACCTGAATTTTTAATCACATCAAAATTAAATTCAGTGGGAGGCTGCAGTAATCATAAAACTGGTCATAACTCACTTTCTTTCAGTGCCGTCGTAACTTTGAACAGTTGCTAAACAGATGCTTAAAAACCAAGCTATATGGAAAAGGAGGGGCACGGTGGCTCAGTGGCTAAGACACTGAGCTTGTCGATCAGAAAGGTTGGCAGTTCGCCAGTTTGAATCCCTAGCACCGTGCAATGGTGTGAGCGCCCATTACTTGTCCCAGCTTCTGCCAACCTAGCAGTTTGAAAGCACGTTAAAAATGCAAGTAGAAAAATAGGGATATTTTGGTGGGAAGGTAACAGCGTTCCATGCGCCTTCGGGCGTTTAGTCATGCCTGCCACCTGACCACAGAGACGTCTTTGGGCAGCGCTGACTCTTCAGCTTTGTAACAGAGGTGAGCATTGCCCCATAGAGCCAGAAACAACTAGCACATATGCTTGAGGGGAACCTTTACCTTTATATGTAAAAGGGCCATGAATGTCTACCTCACTCCTTGTTACATTTTAAAACCTTTATTTCTCTGGTTATTGGCCATAATAGCCACTTTTACAGAGATGAGGAAAAACTCACTCTTTTTTAAATTGTATTTGCACCCCATCTTTCTCTGACATTGGCTGCATAAGTGTGTGTGTTTCTTTTCTCTGTGCATGGGCCATTGTTCTTATTCTGTATTATCTCAATCAAAACAAGACTAGTGTTTTGGAGGCTGTGAGTTCGATCCTAGGTAGAGACTGATATTTCTCTCTCTGGGCACACTGAGAATATATATGCTGAACAAAACTCCGCATTGGCGACAGAAAAGGCATCCGGCCATTAAACACTCTGCTAGCTCCATTCAGTTGCCCAGACTCCAACCCACAAGGGATTATGGGGTCGTTAAATGATGATGATGAAGTAGAAGAAGAAGGAGAAGGAGAAGGAGAAAAAGAAAAAGAAGATGAAAACAAGACTACTGTTTTAACAATGACAGCAGCAAGGATTAAACATCAAGTTGAGCATTTAAAAACACTAAAATGATTTTTTTAAAAAGAGGATATTAAAATCTTCAAAAGTAAAGCAAGGGAAGAGGCAGATTTTCCAAAATCACAGAACTATTTCTGAAAAGGCCACAATTTTTCTGACTCCTAACAACACCTGGGAGCCTTCAACGCAATGTTACACTTCAGCAGATCTCCCAAAGCTGTTATTTGGGGCTTAAAATACTGTTTCTTACCGATTCCATAATGAATCCCTTGAGGAGAAGCTGGACAATCTGGAAGCTGAAGATCTCATGTCTCAACAGAAGAAAATTACCTGCGGAAATGTGAGTGGGGAGAGAGGGAAAAGAGGGACACACTAATTTAAATCAAAAAGAATATATCCATGATACTTATTAAGCACACCTATGCAATCTTTTCTCAATGGCTGACTTCATACTCGAACAAGTAAGAACAATAAGTACAGTTACAAGATATAATTCCCACACAGGAACTGCCGCCAAGTCATTTGACATTAAAAAAAACTATTCTGAAGTAAACAATTAAACTTCTTGTACTGTAGTTGACACAGCAGTATTTTTTTTTATTATCTCCGTGTGGCAGAAACTGCTCAAATTATAACCATTTCATCCCAGCTGATTAAGGAAATTCTTCCTGCAACCATCCCTTGAGAAAAAAAAAACCAGAACTGCACGCTAAAAGCTTAAGTCCAGATTAATAAAATCTTGGTCCTGCATTTCCATAACACAGTTTGATCAAATAAATAAACTCTTATTACATCTTAATGCAATGACCTGGCTAAGTCAGTGATGGAGTTCTTAAAATATAAAGAACCACAAATAAACAGCCTCTTTTTAATCTACTGTGGTGTTTTGCATGATCCAAATAATTTTTTCTTCAGGTGATTGAAAACATCATTTGAGCAAAGATATCCTTAATACACAGTTCTAGAAACTGCAATATAATAAGAAAACGTTAATAAGAGCACCTTCTCATAAAGGTTTTGTGAATACAGATAACGCTCAGCTTACAACCATTTGTTGCCTTGAGTCATTTATAGAAATAATAAAGTCAGGTTGAAGATAAATAAGTAAAAAATCGCTAGCAAATTTGAGGTGAGAGTTTGTACCACCACAACAGCTTTTAAAATCTGATTCACACATAAATGCTGAATCATAAATCACATTTAATTTTGTTTGGCCACCACAGAGTAGTTTATAACTTAGCAGCATACAATCTTTTAATTTACATTATTCGTACATAATCTCAAATACAGCCATATCTATTTTATGTGTCTTTTATATAATTCTTTATATTTCCCTACACTTTTTTATATTATATACCCATGCCTTCTTTAATGTATTCTTCCACCATGCCTTATGCTGGTCTAGGACCATAATAAAGATTGATTACATTACATTTCATTTCATTTTCTTTTTGTCAAAGCCTGGGCTCGTATGTCAGTGTACATCAAAACCAGGAAAACTGAATTAATGCTTGGACTTATTATTTAATCCAAGCCATGATGTCATGTGTTTCTTTTCATTGCCAAGAGTAAACGGAAAAGACCTTTAAGAATAGAAAATACAGCCCTGTTGTTATCAGACTGAGGGTCAATCTTGGTCAGGATTCTGCACTACAATTGTGACTGGGTAGAGTAGATTCTATACGTCTTATGAAACAGGTCATATTAGATCTTCACCAGACTAATTTAGAGAATAGGAACATGTTCCTTTTTTCTGCATTTCTGCAGATTCTGGAGAGCCTTCAAACCCCTATCTCATGTGTTTGGAGGCTGTTATTTATGAACGAATAGAGTCCGTTATGCTCCTTTGAACCAGACTTCATAGGATAATTAGGACTGCAGAAAAAACAACTACTACCAACCTTCCTTCCATTGAGGACCTGTATACTGCATGAGTCAAAAAGAGGGCTGTGAAAATATTTACAGACCCCTTACATCATGGACATAAACTGTTTCAACTCCTACCCTCAAAACGACGCTATAGAGCACTGCACACCAGAACAAATAGACACAAGGACAGTTTTTTCCCAAATGCCATCACTCTGCTAAACAAATAATTCCCTCAACACTGTCCAACTATTTACTAAGTCTACATTACTATAACTATTAATCCTCCCATCCTTCCTTTCACCCATCTCCTCCCACTTACGATTGTATGACTGGAACCTTGTTGCTTGTATCCTTACAATTTATATTGACTGTTTCCTAGTGTGATTTGATTGCTTATTTGTACCCTATGACTATCATTAAATGTTGTACCTTATGATTCTTGATGAATGTATCTTTTCTTTTTAGGTACACATAGAACATATGCACCAAGACAAATTCCTTGTGTGTCTAATCACACTTGGCCAATAAAGAATTCATTCATTCATTCAAAAAAAGAGCCATTTTCTCATTTGTGAAGGTTAATTGTGAATATTAATATCAAAATCCCTGATAAAACTGGATTGGAGTTAGCCAAAAAAGAAAGAAATGTTACCAAATCCATGTTAATTTTGTTGCTGTAGCCGCTGTCTCAACATGGAGTTTTGACCTTGAGTTTTCATGCAAGTAAAGCATAATTATAGCTCTTCTTTCTGTGCAAGAAAACTGATGAAAGATTTGAGAGAGGTTGGTTCACACGCTACATTTTTTTTTCAACAAATGGAGAAAACTTGGGGAAAAGAGATCACTTTACATTATCTCAGAAAACAGGAGGACATTTTAGTGGGAACTTTTAGGGGTAACAGCTCAGTAGCAGCAGCTAGCAGCATTATATCAATGGCATTCATCAGTATGATGATAAAGCAAGTTATAAAACATGTGGGTGTGTTTATGGTTTTCATAAGATTTGGAAACTTTTTAAACACCAGGCACCATGGTGTGATCTCACCAGATGGCCTGCCAACAAGACTTCCCTGCTTAGAGATTGGCACATCTTCTACAATTGCACTCTGAGATCTTGAATGACAAAACAAGCCAATTTCGCAAACTTTTCATTTCCTTGTGCAACATCGCCCAAGTTTCCCTGGTGTTGAGGTATAAGACAGGGAGAGGCTGAGCCCCATCCTTAAAAGAATGTCCATTGGCCAGTAGCAAGTTTATATATTTAATGTCAGAAAAAGCAAGGATTGACAGCTCCTGGTTCTTTAAATATCAATAGACTAGACTAGACTAGACTAGACTAGACTAGACTAGGCTAGAATAACACAGTTGGAAGGGACCTTGGAGATCTTCTAGTCCAACCCCCTGCTCAGGCAGGAAACCCTATATCATTTCAGATGAATGGTTGTCCAATCTCTGCTTAAATGCTCCAGTGTTGGAGCATTCACAATTTCTGGAGGCAAATTGTTCCATTAGTTAATTGTTCTAACTGTCAGGGAATTTCTCCTTAGTTCTAGGTTACTCCTCTCCTCAATTAGTTTCCACCCATTGCTTCTTGTCCTGTCCTCAGGTGCTTTGGAAAATAGCTTGACTCCCTCTTCCTTGTGGTAACCTCTGAGATATTGGAACCCTACTATTGTCAGGGCTTTGGTAGTTACCCCCATTTAAATCATGAGTCTTTAGCCAGATTTTCAAAGAAGGTTTATTAGGAGTAGACATGCCAGTGCTACATGGGTGTAGCCAACTCTGAGACACATCATTCATTGTCACCCTTGACCCTGGTTTCCCACACCCCCTGGGTGTATCATAATTCATATTCTCCAATGGGACACATCCATTGTCAAGAGTCATCAATCATGCTCTCCAGTTAGAATTTTGCGCAGCAGGAACTTCAATCGCCTGGAAACTATCTATGTAAATATCCATGGAATACAGTTTCGGTTTTGCAAGCTGCTACACCCCTCCCTTTCTGTTGGCAACTCTAAAAGACCAGAGAAATATTTTATGAGTTGGCAACTATTATGTCACCCAGTAGTGGGATACGAAAGGGTTAAGTACCGGTTTGGGATTTATGAGCTTCCCTGCCTGCTGTGAGTCACCTCATAACTTGTCATTATCAGGTCATTAGCACGCTGCCTGTGGAGAAGCAGCCTTTGAAACAGCCCTCTTTTCTTGTTTTTTTAACTGCAGCTGTGGCTCGTTCAGCAGCTGAAGTTGAAAAATCAGGAAATAAAGATCAGGTAAAAGCCTGGGTGGGCAGGTGGGCAAAAACATCAGCAGATATAGAACCGGTTCTATGTCTGCTGCTCTTCAGAGCTACCGGTTCTACAGAGGTGGACAGAACCGGTAAAAACCCACCCCTGATGTCACCCCTTGTCCTTCTTTACATTAAATTAGATATACCCAATTCCAGGAACCATTCTTTATATGGTTTTTTTTTTTAGCCTCCTGTCCCCTAATCATCTTTGTTGCACTTCCCTGCATGAATGATTGGGCCACGGTGTGTTCCACCCAGTCACATGACCTCAGATGGGTAGACAGACAAAGAGGACAGACAGACAAATGAAAAGTGAGGCATAAAGGGACAGAGAAGGAAAAAAAAAATCCCAAATCAAGGAAAGGAGTTGATGGTGTCAGTGAAACCAACAGAAGCTTGGAGATATCTGCAGGTCAGTGCTTCTGAACTTTGGAAACTTGAAGATGTGTGGATGTCAACTCCACATGCATCTTGCCAAAATTGAGAAGGGCTCTTCTAGGTTAATGGGACTAAGGGAGGAAGGAACTCAACAATAAAGACTGCTACAGCTTCTATTAATAATTGAATGGCTCAGTAGATGTTCTCTGGATCCTTGCCAAAGAGCAATAATTTTATCTCTACTGCTAATCATAATGCAATGCAATATCATGAAATACATGAAAATGAGGACCTCTGGCTTTGGACAAGACTATCAGTTGGTAGCTCTTCAGTCAACTGTCTCCATGGATTGTGGAGACGTGCAAAAGACTGTAGCCAAGAAAGCAAACGAATGGATCATTGAACACATAAATCAGAGGTTCTTTCTTGATGTAGAAATGACTAGGCTCAAGTTACTGCACCTTGGACATCTATGCAAAGACCAAGCTCTGTGGAGAAGGTGAAAGGAAAGTGAAGAAGAGGACATCTGCTCTCTTGCAGATGTTTCATTACCTAACTTGGGTATGAAATGTCCGCTGGAAAACAACCAAGCTCAGAAAGCACCAAGAACCCCATAGTTCAGCCCTGAGCTACAAATATTCCCTTCCGTTGAGATGGATTCAATTACAGAGATGATGAGTGCACCATTATAAGACCTGAAAGGGAAGGTCAGGGATGGATCATCATGGAGAAAATCTGTCTACGTGGTCACACCAACTTGATGGCACGTAATCCATCCATCAATGAGTTAAGAAAGCCACCACCGTAACTTTCTTCAGAGCTGAAGAAGCTTCTTGGATGAGAAGCAAAACGTCTTCAAAGAAAAATCAGAAAGTCCAGTTGCCTGTTGAAAAAGTACCTTTGAGACAACTATGACCTGGATGACTGAGAATCTCCATAGCCACCACTGTGACTTTTAGGCAACCATATAACTTAAGCAGTGGAACTAATCCCATATAACATCTAGCTCAGGATCTTTATAATTTGTTTTGCAGTAAATAGGATTGTCAAACAACCCCTGAAAAAAAAAATCCACAGTTTGAAGAGATGATTCCTTTTGGATGATTTTTGGATGCCAGAGCAATTTCTTTGATTTACGATTTGCCTCTTCCTGAGATTTTGTTTCACCCAAAAAGTTTTACTTACCTAGGTGGTTTACAGCCAACAGACACTCCTAAGGTTGCAACTGGTTGCATAAGAATACTCAAATGTTCCACGATGAGAAAATATTCAGGGTTTTGTCACCCTAGAAATCTAGAAATCTGTCTTTTTTAACGACACTGCTTGGGCTACATCAACGGTTGTGATACATATATTACTTGCTTATGTGAATTGGGGACATGAACATTGGGGCAGAAGTGGATGTAGAAGGAAAGGAAATTGCGAATGAAGAACCTTTGAAAAGCATAGTGAAGGGCGGTGAGAAATTTAAAAAAATATCTCAGCAGAAGTCACTCTACACAGATCAGCCAGGATCTGCAGAGCTTCAAAGAAATAAGGCTGATGAGGTGTTTGAAGGATGGATAAATCTATCTTATTTTCTTAAAAGTAGAAAGATATGGGAGTAGGACTATCTTTAAGAATTCTGCAGTGGCTGCATGGTAAGAAAACCATTTGAGACTCATTTGTAGAGCAGTAACTATTTTTAATACGTAGATATAGACTCCAGACTTGCTTCACATTTCTTCTATGGAGTTAGTAGATAAATTGACAATACTGGTTCATCTTAACCTCTCTTTCAGCAATGCCAGAAGAGCACACCTGATTCCATCTCAAGTCACAAGGTGTAAGCTGTTTGCATGGCCCAGGTTTTGGCATGCTGTGGTCTGTGGGTTGGGAACCCCTGCTGTAAACTCAAAGAACAAATTTTGCCAAGCTTTGTTGACTGTTCTGTCTTCCAGTCATGTAATCTAAGAGAGACAGCTTGGTCCAGTGGTTAAAGCACCAGGCTAGAAAGCAGGAGACACTGAGTTCTAGTCCTGCCTTAGGCATGAAAGCTGGCTGGGTGGTTTGGGGCTAGTTATTCTCTCTCAGGTCAACCCACCTCACAAGTTTGTTGTTGTGGGGAAAATTGGAAGAGAAAGTTGTGTTGGATATGCTCAACACCTTGAATAAATTGGAAAACTAAAACTAAAAGGGGGATACAAACAAACAAACAGATTGCAGTTGCGCACATGAAATGTGAGGGTGCCTGTATCTAATGGACATTTCATAAGCTTGTTAGATACCAACATGGGCACTATTCCTTTTTTCATCTGTAAATTTTGTGGTATAAATTTCGTAAATCTGTAAATGCTTTCGTGGTGTGGAGACAATAACTTGGTCCTCAACACCAATAAGACCAAGGAGCTTATAGTGGACTATAGAAGGAACAGATCAGACATCCAGCCCTTGCTTATCAATGGAGACTGAGTGGAGCAAGTGGCCAGTTTTAAGTTTCTGGGTGTTACCATAAAAGAGGACCTGACCTGGGGTGCTCACATTGAAGCACTGGTCAAAAGGGCCCAGCAGAGATTATACTACCTGAGACTTCTCAGAAAACAATAACTGAATGAAAAACTGCTGGCGACCTTCTACTGCTGCAGCATAGAGTACCTTAACTTGCTGCATCTGTTGGAAGAATTATCCTTCTGGGTTCAGTGGGGAAAAAGACCCTGGAAACATGGAGGCTGTTTGGAAGGTTTAATGGTGGGCAGGACCTCATGGCCTGGAGCTCCAGAGTGAAAAGGAAGGATGATCACATGCTTCAAGGTGAAGGAAGAGATCAAGAAAGGGACTGATATGCTGAGAGTGCCTGGGTTTTATAACCTTTGTTGGGATTTGAATTGGAGCTTGTATTCTGATTGGTTGTCAGACTCCCATGGAGCCATGCAGGGGCAACTCTGTAGGCTGTCCTGAGTTCCAGGCTTGGTTGAGCCTTGCTGGGTGATAATGCACTGAAAAGGGCTTTTGGCAAGTGCTATAGCTTTACCTGGAGATCTTTGTAATGTAAAGTATCCTGGCCCAGGCCTTAAGGACCCACCCATTAACAAAGGTGGGGCTGAGCTTCTGCTTCTGAGGTGAGTTTCTGCTCTTGAGTTTCTACTCTTTTTAGGGGAAATATTCTGCATTTTTAATATTTCCTAGGATATTTCAATTTTCTAGGAGAAGTGTGGGTGCTACCTTCCTACATATCTCTGTATGGTTTGCCAATTGCATAGTGGCAAATAGGAAAACACTCCAGAGGGTTAACGTCATTGCCCAGAGGATCACTGGTTGCCCTCTCCCCTCTTTGGAAGAGCTTTACAGCTCCCGCT
The DNA here is from genome assembly GCF_049901715.1 of Pseudonaja textilis. Taxonomy (NCBI): domain Eukaryota; kingdom Metazoa; phylum Chordata; class Lepidosauria; order Squamata; family Elapidae; genus Pseudonaja; species Pseudonaja textilis. Next base: position 189,615,466 of record NC_141992.1, read on the forward strand.
GCCTTAAGAAAGTTCAAAACATTCTCAAAGACCCATCTCATCCTGGGAACCCTTTTTTTTAAAACTATTACCTTCTGGCAGACGGTACAGACTAATAAAAACAAGGACAAATAGGCTGAAAAAACAGCTTCTATCCTAGGGCAGTAGCTCTGTTGAATTTTACTGAATAGTGTTGGTGCGGTGTTGGGGGTTTTCAATTCAATGTGTGGAGTGTGAAGGATGTGTGTTTGTGTTTATTTTCATGGTCATGATGTGCACTGAAGATGGTGTTTGATTTCATTGTATGAGGTGCAATGACAATAAAGTAAACTAAACTAAATAGGCTTCGTTCTCAAAACAAAAAATTTTCTACATCGACTGCTTTGATCTTAAGTGGCTGCCAAATTGCAGGCTGAGTGTTTTATGAGAATGATTGAAAGGCTGTAATAATCCAGGAGGACAGAAGAAAAAAAAAATGAAATCTTTCTTCTGAGCCCTTTGATCCAAACCCCATAGCCAGTTTCCACTGCTTATTTCTCTTTATGGGAGATTTGAATTCTTGTGAGAGACAGCTTTTGTGCCTGAACCTAAGACACAGTGGCAAAAGAGTGCAGAACCATTAAATAGCGCAGGACAATCAGATTCCAAAAGTGCTGTTTTTAAATCTGCTGACTTCATTTTATTTTAAAGATATCTACTCGGCTCTGAATTGTTGGGGATAGAGCAGCATGGAAATGTTGGGAAATAAAAGTAAAATATATTTTAAAGGTCCTGAATAGGGGCTTAGTCCAGAATGTTGATGGACATGTTGAAAGGCTGTCAAAATGCCTTTCTTCTGAGGATGCGATTTTCCCGCTGGGAGAGCTCTGATGCAAGGATACAGACAACTGCTTGAAAGCTGGATCTTTTTATTTTTCAGGAAGGTGAGAGATAGCAAGAAGTCTGCGTTCCTGGGGCTAGCTAGCTTTGTATAATAAGCCCCTGATTTTTATACTTGTTTTCTCCTTTTGTGTGTGAGTGCTTTGTATTTCTTAATGTTTTAAATCCTGTCAGGGGTTGTCTTCATTTCCGCCGGAGGATAAACTCCACGGGTGGTTTGATTGGATTATCAGTTTCATTTTGTCCTAATGTTTTCTTATATTTGTGGCAATCTCCTGTCTGTCTCCTTTGCAATATATTTTGTGTCTTTTGTCTGTTTGTTTTGCTGATTTGGAAAAGTTTTCTTTTCTTGTTTCCCTAGTTTTCTTAATTATTTGGGCTTTTGTCTAAAAGTCTTCTTTAATACCTTTTATTTGATTCCTTTTCCTATGTAAGTTTGTTTTATGGCTGGCTTGATGTTCCCTTTGGGCTTTTCTTGCTTGGGTGACACCACTGTCCTTGTGAAGTTTCCTTTCCACAGACATACATTACATATATATGAGGGGAAAAAAGTAGAGGTCTTGACAAATATGTAAGATAGGAAAGGCTCGCTCCCATCTGAACTGCGTGTTGAGCAGAAAGAAGGGAGGAAGAAACAGGAAGTTCTCTTGTCTTTCAAAGAATAGACTCATTTTGCTAACAATAAGCCAGCTGAGAAACAAAAACAATATGCAAAGATACTTAATATCTTTCTCTTGCCGTTTACCCCAGTGGTAAATTAGACTTAAAAATAAAATTTAAAAAATGATGAAATTATGTATATATTTACTTACTTACTTACTTACTTTACTTACTTTACTTACATTCTACCAGATAGTTCTGGCTTTCACGTTGGACCATTGGATCCTTCCCAAGGACATAGAACAATGGAAGTTTCATTGTAATATATGTGCTGTTCCCCCAAATGCAACTTTTGGTAACTTACAAATTGAGATTCTGTCTATCCCTACTGTGTCCAATTAACAGAACAACAGAGTTGGAAGGGACCTTGGAGGTCCTCTAGTCCAACCCCCTGCTCAGGCAGGAAGCCCTATAACATTTCAAACTAATGGTTGTCCAATCTCTTCTTAAAAATTTTCAGTGATGGAGCATCTACAATTTCTGGAGGCAAGTCATTCCACTGATTAATTGTTCTCATTGTTGACAAATCCTTAATTCTAAGGTTGTTTCTTTTCTTGATTAGTTTCCATCCATTGTTTCTTGTTCTGCCTTCAGGTGCTTTGGAGAATAGCTTGACTACCTCTTCTTTGTGGTAGCCCTTGAGATATTGGAACACTGCTATCATGCCATCCCTAATTCTTCTTTCATTAAGCTAGACCAACCCAATTCCTGCAACCATTTAGCTTCCAGCCTTCTAATCAACTTTGTTGCTCTTCTCTGCACTTTTTCTAGAGTTGTGATGACCCAGGGTGTGGCACAAAGGCAACAGTCAGATAAGCAATAAGAGTCCCTTTATTATCTCCAACTTTGCCCCTAATGTCCAGGTTACCTTCAGCTGGAGAAAAACTCTCCCAGCAGAGAATCAAGTCCAGAACAAGGTACACCCAAGTTACAAACCGTAACTTAAAATCCAAACAAACCAAACTGAAGTAATTAGTTTGGCAGGGCGGGAGCAGGAATTTCAGACTCGAAAGCACGGCAAAACTCACAGAGTTGGGAAGATGCCAGGAGCACAGATAAGCCACGACAATACAAGTTAAAGTCATGTTAGCTCCCAACAGCCTGCTGCATGCAACTTCCTTTTTTTAAATACACTGTGTTCCCAGCTGCAGCTAGTGAAGGGAATCAGGGCCTTTTCCTCCCCTGTAAGCCACACAACCCACGTTGCTCTCTTCTCCATTCCTCCCTGCATGCCCTAGGATGAAGAGGGGGTGGGCCTGTGTCTTCCTCTGAATTCCCTCTCCCTTGTTCTATCTCTCCCAAGCTCTGCCCAGCTGGACTTTGCCCTTTCCCAGTTTCCTCCACAGCCAATGGAGCCACACTCTCACTCCCTGTCAGCTGTTCTGCTTCCTCCTCCAAGTCAGATTCTGACAGGGGCATGACAAGAGTCTTAATTTTTTTTTTTTAATATTGTGGCAATCAAAACTGTATGCAACATTCCAAATGTGGTCCTGGAATATTGGAATAATGTCATACCAGGACATTATAAGGCAGTACTACAATTGCTTCATGTCCTCCTTCTTTCTATATTCATCAATAGGACAATCCAAGATTACCAAGCACATTATCCTGAGTTCGCTGTTATCCTGATCCTGTTGGCATATCAAAACCTTGAGAGATGCAGACATGCAAAGAAGTAAAATTACAGCCTGCTTTTATAAATGTTAAGTCTAAAGCAGGCTTCCTTAATACAGTGCACAACTGCCAGAATTGTAAGTCAGTACTTGTTTTCATTTTGTATTTCTCATCGAGTTCCTTCTCAAATTTCTTACAGTTCCATTTGTATCGCTCTTTTACCGTGAATTAGAATTTATGATGATGTTTCTATGATTTTTTTTTTCTGCCTGCAATAAGCTGCTATGAATGGCTCTTCAACTGGGTCTTCAGCTTGGCAGAGAAAGCAAATGGTCTCTAAATCTATATAAATAAGTAGCTCTTTCTGAAAATTATACACTAATAAAGGGGAATATTTGTAGTTCAGGGTAATGAGGAGTCCTCGGTGGTCTCTGAACGTGGTTGTTTTCTTGGAAACGTTTCATTACCCAAACTAGGCAACATCATCAGTGTTAGTGAGTGTGGAGTTTCAATAAAGAATATTTTTGACTCAGGGTTAAACTGGGGGGGTTCTTGGTGCTCTCTGAGCTTGGTTGTTTTCTTGTAGATGTTTCATTACCCAACTAGGTAACATCATCAGTGTTAGTGAGTGTGGAGTTGCAATAAAGAAAGAAGATTTCTGACTCAGAGTTAAACTGTGGGATCCATGATGCTGTCTGAGTTTGGTTGTTTTCTTGCAGACGTTTCATTACCCAACTAGGTAACATCATCAGCACTCCATCAGGTAATGGAGATAGTTTGGGTTATGAAACATCTGCAAGAAAACAAGCAAAGTCAGAGCGGACTAAGGACCTATCAATTATACACTGCCACGAAAGGGTAAGATAATATTATCCATACCTGAACAAGAGCTATTCTCCAGAATCAGCAAATTAAGATGAGATACAGTTTAGGTCCAGCACCACCTAGAGATGAAACTGTATAATAATATTTCACATGCGGTGTTGTATGGAAGACATTCCTTATGTAAGCTATTTATCACTTGAAATCTTTTTTTTTTTAGAAACAGATGGATCGTACTCAGCTTAATCAAATAAACTTAGTAACGTGTTCAAGTGCACTATATCCACTAAACTCTTTCCATACCAATAGTCATTTAAGTGCAACTTACATGAAGTTATCTCATGTTAATTTCGTGTTGATTGAAGTAGTATGCTTGGTTTCTAATTCATTTATTAAATGGTTCAATTTGATTGGATAGTTAGTAAATCACGTACTTTGGTATGAGCAAAGGATCCAGGGCCTTTTTCCTTGATCTTGTCTCCTAAGAGACCAAGCAATAGCGTCAAAGAAGTTGACCAGCCTGGACATTGTATCTTATTTATTTATTTAGCATATTCATATAGCCATTCGACACACAAATAGATGGCTCCTGGTGGCTTACAACCTTTAAACAAATAATGAAAACCCATTAAAAAAATTCCCTGCCCATGGCAGCAACAACACAATCAAATCAGCTATTTGATTGGCTCCAACTCTATTCGTGGTCCTTTGAGGCCCACTGACAAACATCACATTTTTAGGGCCTTTTGGAAAAGGAAAAGAGTGGGGGCCAATCATTACCTCAGAGGGGGAGGCATCATAATCACACATAATATTTATTCCTTGAACAAACTTTAAACCAACTAGCAAATTTCAAGGAATCATCCATGCTGCCTTTCCACATCGGCACAAAACCTAAAATCAACCCAAAATAGAAATAGTGAGCCTCAAAAGTGTAGGAGGAAGAGTGAAAAGGATAAAGGACTTGATAGATGGATGAAAATGCCAGATCCAGTCTAAAATCTGACTGATTGTGTGACCAACCATAATCAGTAAAAACCAGGAGGCAGCGGAATAGAAGAGAAAGAACTGCTGAACATCACAAAATACAAAGGCCTGCAAGTAGAAATAGAATGACCATGGTAAAAGAAAGCAAAGGTGGTATCAATAGTGAAAGCCACCTTTGGTGTAATCCCAAAACATCTAGAGTGCCTCTTGAACAGCATCAGCATTGACAAAATCTCCAGAAGTCAATTGCAAAAGGCAGCTTTGCTTACATCCAGAGACATTACCTTTAATACCAGATGTCATCAAATGACATCTTCCTCTCCTAAGTCCTTGGATAGGGCTTAATAGGTGGATAAAAATATCAAATCCTGTCTAAACAACTGACTGCGCAGACAATAATTATAGTAGTAATATGACTTGATAGCAAAACAGGTTTTCTAGCATGCCCAACCACATCAGTTGATATTTCAATCAATCAATCAATCAATCAATCAATCAATCAGAATAGAGCTGGAAGGGACCTTGGAGGTCTTCAAGTCCAACCCCCTGGTCAAGCAGGAGACCCTGTGCCATTTCACACAAGGGACTGTCCAATCTCTTCTTCAAAACCTCCATTGATGATGCACCCACAACTTCTAGAGGCAAGCTGTTCCACTGGTTAATGTTTTCACTCTTACGAAATTTCTCCTTAGTTGTAGGTTGGTTCTCTCCTTGATTAGCCTTTTTCCCCATTTTGTTTTGTCTTCTGGTGGTTTGGAAAATAAATTGGTCCCCTCAAATACTGGATTACTGTCATCATGTCTCCCCTGCTCCTCTTTTCCTTTTCTCTAGACTGGCCAAATTCGAATCCTGAAACCATTCTTCGTATGTTTTAGTCTGAAAGTCTTTGATCATCTTAGCTGCTCTTCTCTGCACTTTTTCCAAAGTCTCAAACATCTTTTTTGTAACGTGATGACCAAACCTGGATGCAGTATTCCAGATGTGGTCTTACTAAGACTTTATAAAGTGGTACTAATAATTTCAAGAGATTTCATCTGAACCTGGGAAACCCATTTGCCTTCTCCGTCTAATAGATCTCAAAAGACGCTGTCGGCCTTTTCTCTTAATGAATACACAGCATCCACATTCGGTGATACTTCAGAGCACGAACTATTCTGATTTATTGTTTCCACTCAGTCACCATGAAAGAAAGTCTTATGAATGGTTGCAGGCCAGAGTTGGACCAGTGTGCTCCAGCTGTTGCTTTATCGCTCTTCCTTCCTTTGTTCCTTGCTCAGAGCCAGAATAGATCAGATCATAAGTCAGCTTCTTTAAGTCCCTATATCCATAGCAGAGAACAAATTGGTTTCTCATAATCTCAGCTATGTCTTCCTCCAAAAGTTGCCACTTTTCTCTATGGGCGTTGGCCAACATCTGTAGACAATGCAAAACTTATGTGTTTTCTGGCAGAGCCTTCTGTCCCAAGATTTATACCCTTCTTTCCACTCCAATGAAAGCTACTTATTTTAAAATGCCGTAGTCTTTCATTTCACCACATTTAATTCACTGGATATCCTCATTTCAGATTCTATTGCCAGATTGTCATGGTGTCTTCTCAAGTACATTCAGTCAACTTGGTTGCTGCTCAAATGACAAAGGCCAGAAGTCAAACCCAGAGGAAATGGTGGATAAATTGTCATTTTTCCTTCAAATACCGCTCATGTATTATGTAAAGTGGATATTTTGCATGCTGGATTTCCCAGGGTCCAATTATGGCATTTGGGGTGGGTGGGGAGGAAACAGGCTCTCAGCATAATCCCAAAATATTACAGAGATGGATCCATCCATACCACAGGTAGTCCTTGACTTATGACCACAATTTCTGTTGCTAAGCAAGACAGTTGTTAAGTGTGTTTTGCTCCATTTTATGACCTTTCTTGACACAGTGGTTAAGTGAAAACTGCAGTCATTGTCGTCATCATCATCATCATCATAATCATCTCTTAATTTTTGTCAGATGATGGACATTTTATCTATTTTTTTTTCAATTGCTTACAAGATAATAGGTATAAGTAAAAACATAGTTATGAATACATGGATACATATAAGAAAAATAAATAAAAGAAACAATAGGACAGGGACGGTAGGCACATTGGTACGCTTATGCACACCCCCTACAGACCTCTTAGGAAAGGGGTGAGGTCAATAGTAGACAGTCTAAGGTTTTGGGGGTTTGGAGAAGAAACCACAGAGTCAGGTAGAGTACTCCAGACATTGACCAATCTGTTGCTGAAGTCATATTTCCTGCAATCAAGTTTGATACAGTTTACCTTGAGTTTGTATCTATTGTGTGCTCTTGTATTGTTATGGTTGAAGCTGAAGTATTCATTGACAGGTTGGCACATTGCAATATATGATTTTATATACTATACTTAGATTGGACCGAAGGTGGCGTAGTTCTAGGTTTTCTAGGTCTAGAATTTCGAGTCTGGTGGCATAAGGTATTCTGCAACGAGTAGAGGAGTGGAGAACTCTTCTTGTGAAATATTTTTGGATTTTCTCAACTGTGCTAATATCAGATACGTAATGTGGGTTCCAGACTGATGAGCTGTATTTGAGTATTGGTCTAGCAAATGTTTTGTATGCTCTGGTTATTAGTGTAATATTACCAGAGAAAAAGCTACGTAAGATTAGGTTAACAACTCTTAATGCCTTTTTGGCTTTGTAGTTACAGTGGACTCTAGCACTTAGGTCATTAGAGATGAGTACTCCAAGATCTTTGACAGAATTTGGATCATCAGCAAGGTCTTGACTAATCAGCCTGTATTTTATTTTCTGATTATTTTTTTTTGCCAATATGTAGGACAGAGCATTTATTTGTTGAGATTTGAAGTTGCCATTTGTTTATCCCAAACATGTTTAAACTTAATTACTGATGATTAACTCACTACCTTTTCTGGAAGTTGGCTCCAAGCTTTCACTACTCTTTCTGTGAAATAACACTTTCTAACAATTCTTTTGAATTTCCCTCCTGTCAGTTTGAGGTTATGCCCAGGGGTGGGATTGAATTTTTTTTAACAACCGGTTCTGTGGGCGTCGTTAGGTGGGCATGGCCATGTGACTGGGTGGGCATAGCTTCTTTTTTGGAAGCAAACCCCCCCCTGGTTATTTGGGCCTTCTGGGCCTCAGGGAAGCCTCCTGAGGGGTGTTTTTACTCCCAAGAAGTTTCCCTGGGGCCCAGGGAAGTAAAAAATGGAGCGCGCACATGCGCGTGTGTGTGTGTGTGTGTGCTGTGCCCCCTTCCATGTTTTTCCTTTCTGGGCCTCAGGGAAGCTTCCTCGGTGAAGCAGTAAGACAGGAGGGGAATCCAGGCACAGCTGATCATAGGAACAGCTGATGGTCAGGAGACAACAACAACAAAAAAGAAATATCTTAAGGAGAAACTGGGCCGGGAAGAACCCAGTCAGTGATGTTGGGCATGCATGCGATGTTGCGCATGCGTGATAAGGACTGAGTGGGTGGGGAGAGGAGGGGTGGGTCGAGAGGGGCAGGGCCATCCAGCGGCACAATTTTCCAGTTCTCTGAACTGTGCAGAATCATGACAACCGGTTCTATAGAACCGGTACGAACCGGTAGAATTCCCACCCCTGGTTATGCCCCTATATTCTTGATTTTTGCTTAATATCGACAATACTGCCTTCTACAATCTTATTCACACCCTTATTGCATTTAAAGATTTCAATCATGTCCCCCACCTTTCCCTTTTGTCCCTCAGGATTTCATATTCATATTCACTTCCTCCAATCTTTCCTGGTACGTTTTGTCCTTCAGACTTTGCACCATTTTTGTTGTCCATCCCTGGACTCCCTCAATCTTATCAATATCTTTTCTTGGAGTGAAGTCTCAGAACTGGACACAGTATTCCAAATGAGGCCTGACATGATACCAGTGCTCCAATATCTGAGCGGCTGCCACAAAGAAGGGAGTCAAGCTATTCTCCAAATCCCCTGAAGGCAGGAGAAGAAGCAACGGGTGGAAACTAATCAAGGAGAGAAGCAACTTAAGACTAAAGAGGAATTTTCTGACAGTGAGAACAATTAACCAGTGGAACAATTTTACCTCCAAAAGTTGTGGATGCTCCAACAATGGAAGTTTTAAGAAGAGATTGGACAACCATTTGTCTGAAATTTTATAGGTTTCCTCCCTGAGCCAGGGGGTTGGACTAGAAGACCTCCAAGGCCCCTCTGTTATTCCGTTAAAGGAAGAACATCTGGTTGACATGTGATGATCCATTTGTTTGTTTTCCTGGCAAAAGTCTTTTGGATGTCTCTGCCATAAATGGAGATCGTGGACCGAAGAGCTACCGGTTGGCAGCTTTGCCCAAAGCAGTTCAATCATCACAGTTCTCTTTCACGAAATTTTGCATTGCTTTTTCGGTTTCCTGCAAGGATGGGATTATTGCTTTTGGGCACCTACTGAGCCATTCAATTATTAATAGAGAATGTAACTGAGATCTGCATCAGAAGCCTAACATGTCTTTGAGAGCAACTGCCTCTCATGGTTGGGCTGGTTTCTACCTATTAGAGTCAATTCCTTCCATTCCTGAGCAGAACGGAACATAAAAGAGAGCAGAGGCAATTGAACAAATGGGTCTTCAGAATACAGCTTTCCTGTGGGAAGAGTTCCTTTCATAACACCGAGCCCCTGTTCTCATTTCACTTGTGCAGAAGCTGTTCCCCCACTTTTTTTTTTTTTTTTTAGCAAGGTAGGGTAATATTATTCCTACAGGATCACTTTGGGGTCTTTTATCTTGCATTTCAAACTAAAATTATACATTCCTGGGTATCGGCCACTGATCTTCCCTCATGGGAAACGATAGAATAACTTGGAGAAAAATTGAACTGGTTAGTGAACTTTTTCAGTTCACTTCTCACAGCAATGGACATGAGAGGCAGTTTGGTAGAGAGGCAGTTTGGTTTAGTGGTTAAGGCACCAGTCTAGAAACCTGGAGACTGAGTTCTAGTCCCACCCTAGGAATGAAATGTGACTTTGGGTAACTTTGGGCCAATCACCAGGAGACTGTGAGTTCTAGTCCCACCCTAGGGATGAAACGTGACTTTGGGTAACTTTGGGCCAATCACCAGGAGACTGTGAGTTCTAGTCCACTAGGACTTGGGAACTTTGGGCCAATCACAGAGACTGTGAGTTCAGCCACCTAGGATGAACGTGATTTGTAACTTTGGGCCAATCATAGGAACAATCACCTAGGATGACTGTTGACTTGTGAGTTCTAGTCCCATCCTGTAGTTCTAGAATGAAACGTGAGTTTAGGTAACTTTGGGCCAATCACTAGGAGACTGTGAGTTCTAGTCCCACCCCGTGAGTTTAGGTAACTTTGGCAATGGCTATTCTATCCCACCTGGATGAAACGTGAGTTTAGGTAACTTTGGGCCAATCACTAGGAGACTGTGAGTTCTAGTCCCACCCTAGGGATGAAACGTGAGTTTAGGTAACTTTGGGCCAATCAATAGGAGACTGTGAGTTCTAGTCCCACCCTAGGGATGAAACGTGAGTTTAGATAACTTTGGGCCAATCAATAGGAGACTGTGAGTTCTAGTCCCACCCTAGGAATGAAACGTGAGTTTAGGTAACTTTGGGCCAATCACTAGGAGACTGTGAGTTCTAGTCCCACCCTAGGGATGAAATGTGAGTTTAGGTAACTTTGGGCCAATCACTAGGAGACTGCGAGTTCTAATCCTCTCTTAGTCATGAAAACTATCTGACTCTGAATCAGTCACTGTCTTTCACTCCGACCACTTCACACGGTTGTTGTTGAGGAAAAGAGAAGATGGGGAATATCAGCAGTGGCATCCTACCTGTTCCATTGCCGTCTTGGTGACTGCACGTGCACCTAACGCACACACACCTAACACACGCGTGCAGCTTTCCCCACACCAGCTGAGGCCTGAAGCACCGATCAGCTGAGAGGCTAAAGAAGAGAAAAGCGCAGGGGCAGGTGGCAGGGCCAATCCTGCACTTTTCTCTTCTTTCTCCTCTCAGCTGATTGTCTTTACTTTATTTTTGCTACCGGTTCAGCTGAACTGGGGTGAACTGGTAGCATACCACCACTGGGGAATATTATGTGAGCAATACAAAATAAAGGTGAGATACAGATCTAATAAGTAACTCTGAAGAGTTACTTAGTAACTCACTTTAGGTGCAGTGGTTCAATGCTTCTCAAAATTTTAGTTTAATGAAAAGAAGGACTGGGGGCAGGGATGGGATCTGACCGGTGTAACTACCAGTTTGGTGATTTACGTTTGCACATGCTTGGGAAACGTCATCAGCTTGCAGCCTGGACAGCTGATCAATGCTGCGCACAGGTACACAGCTTTTGAAAAAGCACTTTTTTCCTGCTTTCTCAACTGCAGCTGTGCTGCAGGTAAGAGCCCTGGAGGGCGGGTGGCCAAAACAGCAGCATACATAGAATCGGTTCTATGTCTGCTGCTCTTCAGAGCTATTGGTTCTACAGAGCCAGACAGATGTTTTTTACTACCGGTTCTGTGAGCATGGCTTGGTGGACATGGCAGGGGAAGGATACTGTAAAATCTCCAGTCAGAGGTGATATTTGCCAGTTCTCCGAACTACTCAAAATTTCTGCTACTGGTTCTCCAGAACTGGTCAGAACCTGCTGAATACCACCCCTAAATCCCACCCCTGACTGGGGGTGACAGTCCTATCGACATGATAGCAGGGTTCCAATATCTCAGGGGCTGCCACAAAGAAGAGGGAGTCAAGCTATTCTCCAAAGCACCTGAAGGCAGGACAAGAAGCATTGGGTGAAAATTAATCAAGGAGAGAAGCAACCTAGAACTAAGGAGAGCTTTCCTGACTGTTAGAACAATTAACCAGTGGGAACAACTTGCCTCCAGAAGTTATGAATTCTGCAACACTGGAAGTTTTTAAGAAGAGATTGGATACCCATTTATCTGAAATGCTATAGGGTTTCCAGACTAAGCAGGGTGTTGGATCAGAAGACCTGCAAAGTCCCTTCCAACTCTGCTATTCTATCCTATGATAAAACTTACAGCAGTTTGTTTAGTGACCATTCAAAGTTACAACAGCGCTGAAACAAACGGTCCTTATGACCATTTTTCACACTTCTCAGTCTCTTGGGATCACACAATCCCCTTTTGTGACCTTCTGACGAGCAAAGTCAACGGGGAAGCCAGATTCACTTAACAACCGTGTTGCTCCTTTAGCAACTGCAATGATTTACTTAACAACGGTGGCAAGAAAGATCGTAAAATTCACTGAACTAACTCTCTCATTTATCACCAGAAATGTTGGTCTCAATAGAGGTCGTAAGTTGAGGACTACGACTAAACTAGAAGTAGCACTAGCAATAGCACTTAGACTTATATGCTGCTTTATAGTGCTTTTACAATCCTCTCTAAGCGGTTTACAGAGTCAGCCCATCGCCCCCAACAATCTGGGTCCTCATTTTACCCACCTTGGAAGGATGGAAGGATGAGTCAATCTGGAGCCTTGGTGGGATTTGAACTGCCAAATTGTAGGCAGCCGGCAGTCAGCAGAAGTAGCCTGCAGTACTGCACTCTAACCACTGCGCCACAGAGGACAATAATCCATTCCTTAATTTTTCAGAAACGTTTGGTTGATATTGTATGAAACAGCTGAGAAAACCTTGTCACCTATGTACTTTTATCAAGCTTCAAAGATGGCCAGAACAGCACAACTGGGAAAGCATCCAATAATTGGTGTTTAGAATGGTGTGTGTGTGTATGTGTGTGTGTGTATTGTACACACACGTGCACACATTTGTTGGCCGGAGGTCTGAGCTGGAAAATTTCTAAAGCATTCTGTCCCAAAGGAATTGTGGTGCCTGACAGTTATTCCAAAATAACTGTGAGGAAGAGACAAAAAAAAATTGCATTTGTTTGTCCCTGCTATGCACAAAAATGTGCTTGTGTTTTAGTAAGCAATCATGAATGCTTTCCTCTTCCTAGCTAGAAAGCTACACTGCTTTGACAGCATGGAAACGTGACCTGTACGTAGGCCAGATTTAAATCCTGACATCTTCTACTTTGGAAAGGGATGAAGAAAAGTTCAGTCTGAAATTCCGCTCTGACAATTGGACTGGTCAGAAAAAAAAAATTAGGCAGCTTCTTAATTTCATGGAGACCATTAGCACAGTCCACTCCTCACGATAGATGGGTTGAGTTTGGATAATATTTTTAATAGGGTCAGGATAGAATAAAGGTGTTATGTGAAGAATCTGATCCTGTCAAAGGGGAGGCAATGATAAGGCCTTGCCTGGTGGAGGAGAAGGTGGAGGAAGGAAGAGGAAGAAGAAGGGTGGGAGGAGGAAGGAGATGACAAAGTTGGGGAAGGAGAAGGAGGAAGAGGATGGTGTTATGTGAAGAATCCAATACAGTCAAAAGGGAGACAATGATAAAGCCCCACCTGGTGGAGGAGAAGGAGGAGGAAGGAGAGGAAGAAGAGGAGGGAGATGAGGAAGTTGGGGAAGGAGGAGGAGAAGGAGAAAAAGAGAAAAAGAAAGAGAAAGAGAAAAGGAGGAGGAGAAGGGGAGTGGGGTGTGCTGCTTATTTATGCAGCTTGCCTTGCCAGTTTTGGTGAAGGTTTCTTCCTTCGTCATTCCTTGATAGGCCCCGTGCCTACAACCTTATTAATCCCATCTCCCTCTGCCCAGTCAGATGCTCTCAGTAGAGGTTCTACCCACATACAATCAGAGTAAGTGGATCGAAAATAACCAGAAACGAGATTCCTATCATTTTGTCTGTTTGAAGACCTCTGGATACTCTGTGAAGTCTAACAAATGTCCACGACAGAACACCATAGAAATGCAAAAAAAAAAAAAAGTACTTTCTCTGCCCTTATCCAAATTTTAATCCAATACCATTCTCAGTGCAAGATCCATCAGAGTTTTTCAAACATGGTGGACAGAGAGACATCTCCAATCATGGCGAATGACAACATCAGAATAGCAAACGAAATCAGGTGACTGAAATCTATTTGGGACTGTTGATCATGGCCACAGAGGCCTCTGGCTGGACATCAAAGATGCTCAAAAGCAAGAGTCTCCAACCTTGGCAACTTTAAGACCTGTGGACTTCAACTCCCAGAATTCTGGGAGTTGAAGTCCACAGGTCTTAAAGTTGCCAAGGTTGGAGACCCTTGCTCAAGAGGATTGTGCCAGGTGCATTAACCTCTTCCTGTTGGTTAGACAGGAAGCCGTGGGCATGGAAGGAATGGGGAAAGGAAAAGGAAGCGCTCTAAATCCTGACTCAGCCTCAGGCTTACAATAGCCACTGTCTCTCACTGTAATGGAATGTGTGGATGACCTTGCAGAAAGAAGGGAAGAGGTGTTGCCTAGGAAACGATGAGAGAAGAGAGGCAGGAGCCCCCTCCCCTCATGGCTTAATGGTCAAAGAAGCTTAGGAGGGACCCGTCTTAATGGATCAAGCAATTAACAGATTAGCAGATTTGGAAGGGATTTTGTATGCTATCTAGTCCAATCCCCCCACCCAAGCAGAAGACCCTACACCATTTTTGACAGATGGCAGTCCAGTCTCTTCTTGAAAGCTTCCAGTGATAAAGCTCCCACAACTTCCGAAGGCAACTTCTGTTCCATGGCTTGATTGCTTTTAGTGTCAGAAAATTTCTCCTTATTTCCAGGTTAAATCTCTCCTTGTTCAGTTTCCATCCATTATTCCTTGTCTGGCCTCTCCTTGTTCAGTTTCTATCTTGTCTGGCCTTCAGGTGCTTTGGAAAATAGCTTGACCCCTTCCTCTCTGTAATAGCTCCTCAAATATTAGAACATTCCTATCATGTCTCCCCTGGTCCTTCTCTTCACTAGACTAGCCATGCCCAGTTTCTGCAACCATTCTTTCATATGTTTTAGTCTCCAGTCCCTTAATCATCCTGGTTGCTCTTCTCTGCACTCTTTCTAGAGCCTCAACATCTTTTTTATAGTGTGGTGACCAAAACTGGATGCAGTACTCTAGGTGTGGTCTTACTAAGGCTTTAGAGAGTGGTATTAGTACCTCACATGATCTTGATTGTATCCCTCTGTTAATGCAATTTAGGATTGCATTGACTTTTTGGGCTGCCACCACACACTTTTGGCTGATATTTAATTGGTTGTCCATTAAGACTCCAAGATCCCTCTCACAGTTACTGCTATTAAGCCTGGTTTCACCCACTCTATATGTGTATGCATGAAGGATTAAAAGAATATGATATGCTCTTTTCCTGCATGCTACTAACTAGTCCCTGTTGGATTCTCCTTCTTCCAGCTGCTTCTTCTGACCCTGTGGGATTCAAAATACCACACAAAATACCTCACTATCAAGTACCTCACTTGATCTTGGTTGTATCACTCTGTTAATGCAGTTTAGGATTGCATTAGCTTTTTTGGCTGCTGCTGCACACTGCTGGTTCATATTTAGCTGGTTGTCCTCTAAGATGCCTCTCACAATTATTGCTATTAAGCCTGGTTTTACCCAGTCTATGTATGTACTTTTAATTTTGGGAAGTTTGTAGCTTCAGACTTGCAAAATTCTGTTAACATAGACTTACCATAAAGTAGAATTAGTCAATCTAGTTTACCTTAGGATGGCTTGACCCTCATTTGGCTGCTGCCATCCTTCTTTCTAGTGATACCCATGCTCCTTCACACAACAACCCCCTGTTTCTGATCCCTGCCCAGGATCTCCCCCATTCAGAGCCACAGAGAGCAAAACAAAGTCATCCCTTCAAGATAAATCAGGTCAAGAAACAGGTACAGGTAGATCCTCCTTACAACAGTTTCATTTCATGACCGTTTGAAGCTACAACGTCACTGAAAAAAGTAACTTAATGACTGATGCTTGTATTTGTGACCATTGCAATGTCCCATGGTCATGGGATCCCCATTTGTGTGCTTCGCAACTGGCTTGCAACAAGCAGACACAACGGAGAAGGCAGGAGTCAAACCAGAAGCCATGGGCAGGTGAGGTCTCACTTATCAACTGCCATACTTAGCAGCGAAGATACCATTCTCAATTGTGGTCACTAAAAGCAAAGAGTATCTGCAGTAAGAAACAGATGGAACTCTATTTTACTCTTACAGGTAGTCCTCGACTTACAACCACAGTTGAGGCCAAAATGTCTGCTCTGAAAAAAACAAACAGCTTATGACCATTTTTTTCACATTTATGACTGTTGCAGCATCCCCACAGTTACAGGCTCAAAATTAGGACAGTTGGCAATTGGCTCCTATTTATGAGTTGCAATGTCCTGGGGTCATGTGATTCCCTTTTGTGACCTTCTGACAAGCAAAGTCAATGGGGAAGCCAGATTCACTTAACAGCCGTGTTACTCACTTAACAACGGCAGCGATTCACTTAGCAACAGTGGCAAGAAAGATTGTGAGATGGGGCAAAATTCACATCATTAGCAATGGAAATCTTGGGCTCCGTTGTGGTCATAAGTTCAGGACCTACCTGTATTTTCTTAAGGGGAAGAACTGTTGATATTCCCATCCCTACATGTTAACTATTTTGTGGTTGTTTGTACCCACAAAATGGTTTCAGCTGCTTTTTCATTTCCTTTTAGCTTTTACTCCTCACTGCTTATATTTAGAAGATAAATGTGTCTGGTAAAGTCCAGGAAAATCGTAGGAAGAAGTGATTCAGGAAGCCCACCTGGTGTTTTATAAATGAAGAATACCAAAATCAGAGTGAAGGTATTCTGACAACTAGCATTGTATGTTCAAAATGGTCACCACGGAAAAATTGTGGCTGCCGCATCCCAGTTTAGGGGGGGCGGGGGGAATCTATCTTTCTTTCTTTCTTTCTTTCTTTCTTTCTTTCTTTCTTTCTTTCTTTCTTTCTTTCTTTCTTTCTTTCTTTCTTCCTTCTTTTCCTTCCTTCTTCCTTCCTTCCTTCCTTCCTTTCTCTCTCTCTCTCTCTCTCTTTCCTTCTTTCTTTCTTTCTCATTCTCTTCCTCCAGTAATGTTGCTAATACTCAGGGGAAAATATCACCAGATTTTTCAAGTATGTATTTTGAATCCCACAGGGTCAGAAGAAGCAGCTGGAAGAAGGAGAATCCAACAGGGACTAGTTAGTAGCATGCAGAAAAAGAGCATATCATATTCTTTTAATCCTTCATGCATACACATATAGAGTGGGTGAAACCAGGCTTAATAGCAGTAACTGTGAGAGGGATCTTGGAGTCTTAATGGACAACCAATTAAATATGAGCCAACAGTGTGTGGTGGCAGCCCAAAAAGTCAATGCAATCCTAAATTGCATTAACAGAGGGATACAATCAAGATCATGTGAGGTACAAATACCACTCTCTAAAGCCTTAGTAAGATTACACCTAGAATACTGCATCCACTATAAAAAAAGATGTTGAGGCTCTAGAAAGAGTGCAGAGAAGAGCAACCAGGATGATTAGGGGACTGGAGACTAAAACATATGAAGAATGGTTGTAGGAACTGGGCATGGCTGGTCTAGTGAAGTGAAGGACCAGGGGAGACATGGTAGCAGCGTTCTGATATTTGAGGGGCTGCCACAGAGAGGAAGGGGTCAAGCTATTTTCTAAAGCATCTATAGGCCAGAAAAGGATGGAAACTGAACAAGGAGAGATTCAACATAGAAATAAGGAGAAATTTTCTGACAGTGACAACAATCAACCCATGGAACAGAAGTTGCCCTCAGAAGTTGTAGGAATTTCATCACTGGAAGCTTTCAAGAAGAGACTGGACTGCCATTTGTCAGAAATGGCGTAGGGTATCCTGCTTGGGCAGGGGGTTGGACTAGATGACCTACAAGGTCCCCTCCAACTCTGTTAATCTGTAATCATCTTTTTCACTTCCAGAATGGAAAAGAAAAAAGGGGGAAAGGGAATAAATAAAGCTGTCCTTTGCTCCCACTTAAGTATGACCAAGTACGACAAAGAGATTCAATCTTATGATGGAATAACAGTGAATTCTTTTTTGGTGCGAGGATTGGGACTTTTGTGCCAAATGATAAAAATGGCGCATCCTTTTGCCAGGAGACCTCAGTGGAATGCGCTCAGTTTCCTGTGTCTGTTTTGTCAACAAAAAGAAAAGCTTTTTCCTGTCCAGAGAGTTGTGCAGTCTGCAAATACTTAAGAAGCAGGGTTGTTTTTTTTTCAAGAGTAGCTTATGAGCCACATCTTAAGAAAAGTCTGGTGATTACCTCCCAATTCAGTTCCTACCAGGGTACCTCTGTTATTACAGTCATCTGTCATATTGCAGTCTAATCCAACTGAAATTAGTTCAGAGGGGGAAAAATATTGTTAAGGCAAATGACAGTTTGTTTTTAAATGATCTAAGTGACGTCCTGTGACAGATCGTGGGGAAGCCAGGAAGGAAAGGAATAGAGAGTTGTTTATAAATGAACAAGAGGTCAAAGGTGATTTATTGGCACCTTATCCCAAAGGTCTTTTTTTCAGGAGGCAACTGGACTTTCTTGTTTGTTCTTTAAGGACGTTTCGCTTCTCATCCAAGAAGCGTCTTCAGCTCTGACAGGATGGCGGGAAATGGAAGGATTTATACTTCTTGCAGACAGCTGGTCATTTGCATCCTTTTAGAGGCACGTTGAGGCCACTTGGAGGTTTATCTGGTTATCTGAAAAAAGCACCTTTGAGACAGATTCTACAGACCTCTATACCCCTACAGGCTTTTAGCTCTACAATTTGGGATGTACAACCTTTGACTGGTGTGGGAATAGGAATGGATTTCCAGGGAAAAAAATTGCAGACTACACGAACCAGAAGCATCTCTTAGGTCACCCTGAGGACACAGATAAACCTCCTAGTGCTTCAATGACCATGTAAAAGGATGCAAATGACCAGCTGTCTGCAAGGAGTACAAATCCTTCCATTTCCTTCACTATCCTGTTAGAGCTGAAGAAGCTTCTTGGATGAGAAGCGAAATGTCTTCAAAAAACAAACAAACAAACAAACAAATTGGCAACAAGTTGAAAAAGCACCTTTGGGACAACCATGACTGAGAATTACTACAGACCATTGGCACTTTACAGTATATGATAAACTGCTAGTTGCCCCAGGTGCTGAGACACCTAGAAATAAACATTTCAAATTATGCAAAGACATTTTATTATAAATGAAAGTGAAAATTCTTCTTGCAGTTTACAAGATACTGCATTTATCCCAGGACAAGTAAAGCTTGACACAAGCCAGAAAACTAGGCATTCTTTCATTGAAACTTGGTATGTCGTGACTTTTAAAAGAGGCCAGCTGGATTAAGTTGTTTGATCAGTCCAGTGTCTTATTTTTCCACAAAGACCAGCCAATGTTTCTGAGAAGTTTTAAAGCAAAGCATGAGGGTTTTTCATACTTGGGAGAGTTTACTTTTGTAAAACAGGAAGGACAATGCACTAAGAATTTATACAAGTAGACAGATTTTTCCTCTTCTCGTAAAATCAATATTGTGGGCCATTGCAAACATAGGGATTGACGCTGTATTGAAACATCACGTTGTGTTTTTCCCCTGATTTTCATTCAGTTTGATAGAATATTTACTTTTTTTTTCCCCCCAAAAAAGGAAAAACCAACTGCAAGTAAAATTCTCAGGGACAAAGTATGCAGCTCTTGGACTAAATAAGTTACAAAGGGAACATGTAAATGTAATCATTTTTTTTTCAATTGTAAAATCCTTGGCTTCCCGTGTTTCTCCAAAAAATTGCGCTATTCTATTTCCCAGAGTTATTTTTTTTCCAACTGTGAAGAATTGGAAGATCAAGGGACAATCTTCTCATAGTCAAACAAGCTCAAAATCACCACCATGTAAAAACTGAAAGATTCTGAAGAGCCCTGATAAGGTGGAAGTGTTCAAAGAATTTTTTTTTTAAAGAAATTACAAGGTAGACTTCAGCATACTTTTAAATGGCGGGAAATTCAAGGAAGTACAGTAACTTTTTGTGCAATATTTAGGCTGATCCCCAGGATTTTAATATATGGTGATCTTCACTAGCTTAAATGGCTTTAAGAAGAGATTAGCAAATGAAAATGACCTTGAACTTCCCAGCTTTTTAAAAGTATTTTTTATATTCTATACTTTAAAGAATGTTAACTTACTCATATTTTGCTTCAGTAGAGTACAGGGTTAACATGGCCAGGAAAACATTTTTAACACCTTCTCTGGAATAACATCATAACCAACAAAACTTAACTTGGTTTTATATGTTTGATAGTGAAAAATCAGGTTCCACTCCAGGAAACCCCCCTTACCTTATTGCAACTATCAACAAATGCCTAAATTTCCTTCCTATCCATTCTTTTCTTCTTTTTATTTGTAATCCTTTCTTTACAGAATTTAATTTAAGTTAAAGCTTGCAGTGTCTTATTAGATATTTTTTATCAGACTCAGGCTGTTCTTTTCTAGATGAAAGACAGTGTGAGGTACTTTCAATCAATCAATCATTCATTCATTCATAAAATCAGTCAGTCAGTCAGTCAGTCCATCCGTCCGTCCGTCAGTCCATTACCTAAGAGGCAACAGGCAAACTTCTCTGCTGACTTATGACTGTATTTCATACTTATGACTGTTGTACCATCCCCATGGTCATGTGAATTCAGACATTTGGCAACTGACTGATATGTATGGTGGTTGCAGTATCTTGTGGTCACATCAGTAGTAGATAACAGATAATCAGAGTTGGAAGGGACCCTGTAGGTCATCTAGTCCAATCCCTCACCCAAGAAGGAGACCCTACAGCATTTCTGATAGCTGGGAGTCCAATCTCTTCTTGAAAGCCTCCAGCCTCCCACAACTTCTGAAGGCAACTTCTGTTCCATTGGGTTGATTGTTCTCACTGTCAGAAAATTTCTCCTTATTTCTAAGTTAAATCTCTCCTTGTTCAGTTTTCATCCATTATTCCTTGTCTGGCCTTCAGGTGCCTTTGAAAATAGCTTGACCCCCTCATCTCTGTGACAGCCCCCCAAATATTGGAAGACTGCTATCATGTCTCCCCAGGTCCTTCTCTTCACTAGTGGGATTCAAACTTTTTTACTACCAGTTCTATAAGAGCACGCTTTGCTACAGCTTACCTTCTAGGGCAGCCCCTGTAAGTAAAACAGCTGAGCCGTGGGAATTCACTCTGCTGCACGAAGAAGCTGAGCTGAAAAACGCAGAAATATAGGACAGGATAGGATGGGGTGGGTGGGCAGACCCAGTTGATTGTCGGAGCTACTGGTTTGTTAGAACTGTTCCAAACCAGCAGCGTCCCACCACTGGGTCACATGATCATTTTGGGGGGACCTTCTGTCAATGGGGAAGCCAGATTTACTTACTTACTATAACAGTAACTAACTACAACTGCAGTGATTCACTTAGCGGTCATGGCAAGAAAAATGCCAAACTCACTTAGCAATTGTCTTGCTCAGCAACAGAAATTTTGGGCTGAACTGTGGTCGTAAGTCAAGGTCTACTATTGACCTCACCCCTTTCCTAAGAGGTCTGTAGGGGGGCGTGCATAAGCACACCAACGTGTATCCATGTATTCATAACTATGTTTTTACTTATACCTATTATCTTGTAAGCAACTGACAAAAATAAAATAAATAAATACATGAGTAATAAATAAAAAATAGATAAATAAATAAAATTTCCCGGATCTATTTATCATTCACCCAGCTGGACTCAGTTCCATGTTGTTGTCCAGTTAGGGAAAGCAAAATGGACATTAAAGAAGGCATTTTTTAAGGAAGAAAGACCAGATGGAGGAAACATGACCCTATCTGATTCACCAGTCACCACCCCGTTCCATGCAGCGGCATTATGAGGAAAATAAGAAGGCGAGCGCTTCCTTTCTATGAGTAATTTCCCCTTGGGCTCCATGGTTTGCCATGGGTATTTGAACGCCTTGAATACACAAGCATTGCAGTCTTTTTTTATTTAGGGAAATGATACCACTGATTTTGTTTGAGGATCTTCTAATGACTAGGACAGGGGACGGCTATCACAATTAAACAGTTGGGAAATATATTCCCCTCTCCAGATTAAGGATCTGCATTTCTAAGATAAGCCTGTGAAGCTTCTGTTCTCTGGGGAATTATTTGATCTGATGGGCTGTCAAGGACAAAAATTGAATGACAGAAATGATGCACGCTAGGAACCAAGTTACTTCATGTAAACTGGAAATTGTTTTTCTTTCTTTCTTTCTTTCTTTCTTTCTTTCTTTCTTTCTTTCTTTCTTTCTTTCTTTCTTTCTTTCTTTCTTCCTTCCTTCCTTCCTTCCTTCCTTCCTTTCTTTCTTTCTTTCTTTCTTTCTTTCTTTCTTTCTTTCTTTCTTTCTTTCTTTCTTTCTTTCTTTCTTTCTTTCTTTCTTTCTTTCTTTCTTTCTTTTTACTGTGGAGTACCATAACATTTCTAGGTATCATTCAGGCTGTTAGCAAGGTCATACATGTTAAACCCTTCATACTGGAAAAAATAGGCAGGGCCAGGATAGAGACAGTGAGCAGGGTATCAACCAGAGGTGGTATTCAGCAGGTTCTGATCGGTTCTGGAGAACTGGTAGGTGAAATGTTGAGTAGTTCGGAGAACCAGTATATACCACCTCTGGTTGGCCCTGCCCCCATCTATTCTCTGCCTCCCGAGAAACAGCTGATCGGCTGGGTCTTTTGTTGCCCTGCACAGGAGAATGGAGCTGGAAAGCAGGTTAGTGGGGTGGGGAAGGAATGGAGATTTTGCAGTATCCTTCCCATGCCATGCCATGCCCACCAAGTCATGCCCACAGAACCGGTAATAAATCTTTTTGTATCCCACTACTGTCACAATAGCAGTTTCATTTCTTAGTACAGTAAACCACCAGAATCAAAACAACATGAAACAATGTTAATCACTGATTATGTATTTTCCTTCACCAATAATTTATCTCCACTTGAAGGCCAAAGAGAGCTTAATGTGGAACTTCTATCATTTCCTTTTCCCAAGAGAAGCTCTGGGTTAAATTTGGATCAGGGCCAACAGCAAAATTAGGTCAAGTCTACTTTTTCCCTTTTTTCATATCTTTGTTCCTGAATTTGCCTTTGTTCTGAAATTGCAATTCACTGGTCCTCTTATGTCAGCTAAGCCAGGGGTGTCTCCAACCTTGGTAACGTTAGGACTTGTGGACTTCAATTCCCAGAATTCCACAGCCAGTCATAGTGAGGAAATCTGGGAATTGAAGTCCACAAGTCCCAAAGTTTCTAAGGTTGGAAAGCCCTAAGTCACAGTGAGAGAGAAAGACATCCAGCCTATTTTCTTTCATTTTTTTTAAAAAAAGTTTTTATTCAAGTAAAAGATATTTTAAAAAGAGAATCAAGTTCTCACATTTTACAGTGTTTTCATAACAGTGTACATCTCTATTAGTGTTAATTGAAATCATTCACTACAATGATATTTTAAATAATTCCCAATTTCTTACTTATCTATGTTATTAATATGTCATGATACATTGTTTGTTTTTCTACACCTTGTTTGTTACTACACTACACCTATATACATAGCTATACTATACATATATACATAGCTATACATTTATTTATTTCTGTTGTTCCATAATATTTCTTTAATCATTTATCATTCTTTATTTCCTTTTCATTTAATCATTTGTACCATGTATTCCATGTTGTAAAAAATTCTCCCTTTTCCTTGGTTTTTAATATCATAGTTAATCTAAGCATTTCTGCGCATTGGTAAATTTTGTTGATTGCTGCTAAATCTGTGGGTACCATTGTTAATGTCTAATTTGGGGCAAAGGCTATTATTACTGCTGTGATGATGTGTAGTATTAGATGCTGTTTTTTTTTTTTTACTTTATGACAGTTCTGATATTCCCAATAAGAAGGTCTCTGGAATGAGTTTAATCAAAGATTAGACATCCAGCCTATTTTCTGAATTTCAGTCTTCAGTGTGTAGCATGTAGAAATTGGCTGTGGTTTTTCTTACATAGTTATATTGAGGAGCAATCTGTAATTACATTAGGGAAACCTGTGCCACAGACATTAATTTTAATGTAAACCAGAGAAGGAAGTAGAGAGAGAAGGAATTGTGTAAGAATTGTATGAGTAATTCTACAGCCTTAAAATATTATTCTGAAGCTTATTCATGTCCTATTTTTTCTTTTCCTAGTTTCCTTCCACAAATTATAATAATAATTATTAATAATAATAATATTTATTGAATTTATATTGCTGCTTATTCATTCATGGCGACTCAATGTAGAGTTGACTGTTTTATTCCATTTTCAATCAAATGCGTTAGTTGCAACAAGAATTGACCAATGAGATTGTCACTCAGACTTAATGTTGTGGGCTGAGGTAGTGATTGGCAGAGAGTCACCCAGATGGCTTTCATTCATCAGGCAGGACTGGAACTCACAGCCTCCTGGTGATTGGTCAACCCAGATAGCTTTCATGCCCCAGGTAGGACTGGAACTCACAGCCTCCTGGTGATTGGTCCACCCAGGTGGCTTTCATGCCTCAGGCAGGACTGGAACTCACAGCCTCCTGGTGATTGGTCCATCCAGATGGCTTTCATGCCTCAGGCTGTGACTAGAACTCATAGCCTCCTGCTGATTGGTCCACCCAGATGACTTTCATGCCTTAGGCTGTGACTAGAACTCACAGCCTCTTGGTGATTGGTCCACCCAGATGGCTTTCATGCCTCAGGCAGGACTGGAACTCACAGCCTCCTGGTGATTGCCACAAAATCACCCAGCTGGCTTTCATGCCTAATACTAGAACTCAGTCTCCTGGTTTCTAGCCCAATAATTTAAGCAGTGGACCAAACTGGCTCTCTTTCATGTTCTCTAAAATAACTTGCCAAAAATAGTGAAGGAAGCTTTTTTTTCCCCTACAGAATCTATGGGATTTGCTGATGGCTATACATTTAAACTCCTTTATGAATGGTTTACAGAAATCTAAAAAACATATATAGTAGAGCTATTGGTGCTTACAGCAATGTATGGCGATAAGGTTCTTAAGAATCAAAAGCAGCCATGTTGAAGAGGAAGAGTGGATATGATTCTGCCACTTTCTTTCTGTGACTGCTCTGTCATGCTTCCTCATGTATCCTGACAACCAAAGAGAATATATAATAATACCTTCAGAAAGTCTGTCCTCACAGGGTTTTCCGCCTAATTCAAATCAAGCTGCCTCACATTGTCCCTCTAGTTCAGAGATGTCAAACTCGATTTCATTGAGGGCCACATCAGGGCTGTAGTTTGACCTGTTGACAGTGGTGGGATTTAGCCAGTTTGCACCAGTTTGGGAGAACCGGTTGTTAACTTTCTGAGCAGTTTGGTGAACTGGCTGTTGGAAGAAATCTGTAAGGCATCCAGAAAGTATCCATGATATCAATCACTCCGAGACATATTCTCTCCAATTGATTTAATTAGGAACAGAACTGATACGTCTAAGGCAATTTCCCAAAGCGAAAGTATTTTCGAGCATTACACAGAATCCACCTTCTCTCCTTCCACTTCTACACTTCATAAATCACGAGAACCAATTAACTGCAACTGGAATTTCTTAGTACGACATACAGAATAACCTTGGACTTTTCAACTCCTCCCCACCCCCCCAATTATGTGGCAGCTGAATTTCAAAGCTGACAAAATCATTAGGGCAGAGAACCAGTTGTTAAATTATTTGAATCCCACCACTGCCTGGGGGTCCAGGTGGCGGTGGGGCATGGCTCACATACGCAGTCTCCCCAAGCTCCCTTTTTGCTGGCAGAGGGCTGCAGGAGGCCATCACAGCTGAAAACGGAGCCTGGGAGGGCCACACGCAGTCCTCCCGAGTTCCTTTTTCACTGGCAGAGGCAATGCAGGCCGGTCCTTCGCTGCTTCCAGGGCAGCCTCACAGACCAGATCTAAGCACCATGCAGGTTGGATCCAGCCCACCGGTCTTGAGTTTGATCCCCACCTGCTCTAGATGCCAGATTTTCTGAACAAACAAATTCTGATGAGACCCGTGTTCCATATTCCTTCAAATGACCCTCTGCTTACTTAAGATGATGCTCTGCTACCCTCAGAGAGAGTTAGAAGAGCAATATTCCGTTTGCAACACCTCTTATTGTACAGTACCTCTGCTACATCAAAATAGAACTCCTGTTGATGGAAATCTGTGAGATGAGAAGCACAGCAGACCTCCATTCCATTCCATTTTTTTTAAAAAAGAATGAGAAACCCCATGCTCAAATTATTTACATAGCTACTACTCCATATTTCAGACAGGAAATATTAGCATTAATCTATTGAAAATATACTGTTGTAGGATTTCATGGAGGATGTTGTTGAGCAGTGTTGGACTTAAAATTTTAGTGGCCGTGCTGTATATCAGGGGACTATAAACTTGGCAACTTTACAACTTGTGGACTTCATGACTTGCTGTGGAATTCTGGGAGTTGAAGTCCACAAGTCTTAAAAGCTTCCAAGTTTGGAGACCCTTGGTCTAGATATCAGATTTCCTAATGTTTTGCCAGTAACTAATTTGTATAGACTACAGACAACTGAGCAGGAACTCCGTGGGTTCCTGCCTTTATATTCAGGGGTCCTGACTTCTGATTGGCCTTTAGACAAGCTGGTTTCCAATTGGTGCAGGTTGATGAAAGCTGGTCTGTAATGGTTTTTTTTATGCCCAGTCCTGACTGGTGGTATTAGTTTCTGATCAGTCCTTTGTTTATGCTAATGTAGGCAAAGAACAGGCAGAGTTGGGGTGAAATTAAACAAGTCATCAGCCTAGAATCATTATGTTGCCACAAATGATTTGAATCTAACTCCTCTTGAATTTTGTTGACCCTTATCTGGTGCCAATTTAGTACTTAGGTTAGTTGATTAGATTAATGTCAGGCACAAAGGATCAGGATCACACACAAATTCTAGTTCAGAAGATTTATTGCTCAAGCTTATACACAAGAATCTAGTCAACTAACATGTAATACTAACTTGGCGCCAGTTAAGGGTCAACAGACTTAGGCCATTTCTGGGAATGTAGTGATGGTTTACTTAACTCTGCCCTCCTAGCTCCACCTTCTCTTCTCCTACAGTTAGCTTCTGATTGGTCATTTTGAAATGATTATTCCTGATTGGTTCTTGGCATGTACTGGATTCTGTTTGATCATTTGAGCAGCTGGTTCCTGTTATGTCCTGAGAACTCTAGGAGTTCTCACTCAGGTCCACTCACTTTGTGTGGGCGTTCTTCCCCCTTTCCTCATTGGTTGGTTCTCCCCAGCAGCCAGCTATAAAAGCAGGCTGCGGGGTCCAACCAGTTGCTGATTGCTGCGAGCCAGTCCCTGGCGTGGCAAGCACGGTCAGCCCTTTATTGTTATAATAAAGTATTGTTGCACTCATGCTCTGGTTCAGCCTCTCATTGCTCAAACATAACACTGGCGACGAGGATGGGATGGCTACCAGAAGCACCATGCAACCGCTGAGTCACTAGCCGCTGATCCGCAGCCAGAGAGAGCAGTCAGCCAACAAAAAGAGCAAACAAAAAGAGCAACGCTGATCCGCTGACAGAGAAAGCGGCCAGCAAGCGATAAGAAGCGTAACGCTGATCCGCAGCCAGAGAGAGCGGTCAGAATCGGTTAGAAGCGCTCTGTAGCCACTTGTTAGCCCAGCTACAGGGAAAGTGAAGCGCTGCAGCCACAGCCGCTCAGTATCAGGCGCCAAATTCAAACGGTTGTCATTTGAATTTCAAACCTAAAAGGTACAGCACAGCGCTGTAGCCAGTCACTGACGCCCACTCAGGCGCGAATCCAACGCCATCAACGGCTAACAGCCTAACGTGGTTAACCCAGAGAGAAAGAGAGGATTGCAAACAGCCTCTCCTGAGCTGAAATCACTTGCCCAACACGGGCACTAAAACATTGTCTGCTGCCCCAGAGAGATTTTTTCCTCAGGTTGTTCAACCGGTCCCAGCACCATGAGTTCCAATCCAGTCTTCCCGGCGTTCAAACCAGACGAGGAGAAGTGGGAATCGTATAAGAACCGCTTTAATCATTATATCGATGCAGTTGGCCTGGCGGATGCGGGGAGCATCGGAAAAATCGATTTCCTAATCTACTCGCGGAGCCACCGCTTACTTATACTGCCGCAGCGCCGTGGCTCCTCGTGAGTTGAAAACGCTCCGTGGTCTGAGTTACTTGAAATTCTCACTAACCACTATTCCCCCAGGCCCTCACAGATTGCCAGGAGATTCACCTTCCGTATGAGGAAACAATCGAGCAAGGAGACCATCAATCAATATATGGCCGCTCTCAGGACAGCAGCACTGCATTGTGGGTTTGGAACCTACCTGGAGGACATGCTCCTCGATCAATTAGTCTGCGGGGTCAAGGACCTCCACCTGCAAAGGCGCTTCTTCGCAAAAAGACCTCAACCTCGCACAAGCAGTCGAGGAAGCCTTGGCAGCTGAGCTGGCAACAAACTCAGCCACCGAAATCCAGGCCCCAAGTGCCAAGCTGACATCACTACCAGTCCACTCCGAGGAGGTGGTAGCAGAGGAAACCATCAGTGATGAAAACGAAGTCCACTGCCTATCCAACGACAGATGGCCGCAGGTAGGAGCCAAACAAGAAAACATCGGTCCACCCAAGCACATCACCCTGTGCCTAGCCTGTGGGGGATCTCATCAGAGGGCCACCTGCAAGTTTAAAGGAGCCACCTGCAATAACTGCCATAAAAGGGGACACATCGCGAGAGTCTGCCAAGCCCCCAAAGCGCAGCACAAAGGCACCCTCCTCGCACTCGGACCACAGAGGCAAGTATTGAACTGTCGCACGCATCACCTTGCCAAGCACACTTGCCACACTGTTAGTAAAATTTCTCTCTCCGTTTCCCTAGAAGGTAAACTGTGCCGCATGGAGGTTGACACAGGGTCAGCGCTCTCAATTATCTCGTGGAACACCCTTAAGAGGCTCCAACCAAGCCTATCCACTAGCCGGCTCCAGAGATGCCACTTTGGCCTGAAGGACTACCAGGGGAAGACCATTCCTGTAATCGGCAGAGGCAAGTTTCTTGTCAATTTTAAAGCTTTTAAAGGTCACCTACCTCTAGTGGTAGTTAACGGCAATCTACCCACCTTATTGGGGCTCGATTGGTTTCCCCATCTCGGCGTGAGGGCTAACAGGAGTCCATGCTGTCTCAACCTCAGACACTGACTCCTTATTCGCTGATTACTCAGATGTATTCAGCGAAGAGCTGGGGTGTTATAACGGTACCCCCATCTCATTCTCAGTTGACCCCAAGCAGTCCCAATCAGGCTAAAAACCGTGCAGGGTCCCATTTGCTATTCGCCAAAACTAGATGCGGAATTGGATAAACTATTAAAACAAGGGGTCATTGAGCCAACAGATTTCGCCAAGTGGGAGACGCCCATTGTCACACCCTCAAAAAGATGGTAGCCTGAGAATTTGCTCGACTACAAGACAACAATCAATAAATTTCACAAGTTAGCGCTTATCCTGTGCCCGTCATCCAGCACTTATTACACACATTCGAACCAGGCAGCATTTTTGCTAAATTGGACATGTCTCAAGCATATCAGCAGTTCCCTGTAGATAACCAAACAGCGGAACTCCAGACAATTGTCACTCACAGGGGTGCCTTCCGATGCAAGCGCTCCAATTTGGCGTGGCAAGTGTTGCCCCGGTATTTTTCAATCCTCATGGAGCGGATTTTGCAGGGCCTCCTGGTGTAGTACCCTACTTCGACGACATCTTAGTCTCGGCCAGGGACAGACCCCAACTCTTCCAAAGAGTTCGAGCTGTGTTAGAGAGGTTCAGACAGCATGGCCTCAAGTTGAAAAAAGAAAAATGTGCCATTGCCACTAGACAGGTGGACTTTCTGGGTTATAAAATTGACGCCTCTGGCATTCACCCCTGGAGTCCAAGGTTAAGGCAATCCACGAGGCACCCACTCCAACCTCCAAAACTGAACTACAGGCGTTCTTGGGGCTATTGAACTTTTACGCATCCTTTCTGCCCCATAAAGCATCAGTAGCTGAACCCCTACACAGATTACTGATAAAAGTCACCATGGCACTGGGGGCACAAAGAAGACCATGCCTTTAACGCTCGTCAAATCACTACTCACGTCAGAGGCGGTACTTATTCAATTCGACCCTAACCTCCCTTTAGTACTGGCAGCAGACGCCTCCTTTTGGAATTGGGGCGGTACTAAGTCACAGGCTTCCCAATGGCGCCGAGGCTCCCATTGCCTTTTTTTCTCAAGGACGCTCTCTGCTACAGAGCGCAATTACAGCCAGATCGATAGGAAGCCCTAGCAGTTGTTGCAGCCGTGAAAAAATTTCACGAATTCCTTTTTGGCCATTTTTTTTGAGCTGGTCACGGACCACAAACCCCTCCTGGGCCTCCTAGCCGGGACAAGCAGACCCTCAAGTCCTCTCCCCTAGGATGACAAGGTGGACTCTCTTCCTAGCAGACTACTCCTACAGACTTATACACCGCCCGGGAAAACACTGTCCCATGCTGACGCCTCAGTCGCTGCCCTTGCCTGCCCCGGCTGAAGACCCTGCTCCTGTCCACGCTTATTTTCGAGATCACCCAGTTGGACCTACCCATCACTGCCCTGGACATTGCTGCTAAAACCAAGACAGACCGAACACTCGCCCAGGTGCTCGACTGGGTGAGGAGGGGGTGGCCGGGTGGCAATGTTGATAACAAATTCACACCTTTTAAGACTCGCATGCAGGAATTGTCAAGTCTGCAGGGTTGTCTACTATGGGGCACTCGAGTGGTCATCCCGGCCTCACTGCGTACCCGAGTTCTGGAAGCATTGCACGAGGGACATTCTGGCATCGTGAGAATGAAGGCGTTAGCACGCAGCTACGTGTGGTGGCCGGGTCTAGACGAGGACATTGTCAATTGGGTAAGTTCCTGCAACATTTGCCAGGAATCCCGTCCTGCCCCCCATTGCCACCCCTACTAGATGGGAAAACGCCAGCGCTCCTTGGTCCAGAATTCACATCGACCTAGCGGGCCCTCTGCATGGGAAGATGTTCTAGTGGTCGTGGACGCCTATTCCAAATGGATTGACGTAGCACAGCTATCCACGACCACCACACTAGCAATCACCAACGTGTTAACACGCCTGTTCGTTACGCACGGGCTACCCGACTCCATTGTCTCCGATAATGGCCCACAGTTCACATCGACTGAGTTCAGCCGCTTCGCTACCAACCTGGGTATCCACCACATTTTCACAGCCCCATTTCACCCTGCCAGTAACGGATTGGCTGAAAGGGCCGCCAGGACCACTAAAGAAGCCCTGGCAAGGTTCAACAAGGATGACTGGCACCACAAACTCTCGCGGTTCCTGATGAGCCAGCACTCAACTCCTTGTTCAGTCACCAATAAGTCCCCAGCTGAGCTCCTGATGGGCAGGCGTCTGAGGACTGTATTGGACAGACTACACCACAATACTGCCCTGACTCTCCCCTCGCTTCCTCATCGGGGGTTAGACATTTTATCTTACAGGAGCCAGCGCGAGGAACTTCGCTGGAGACCCCCTGTGGATCCCGGGCGAGATCGTAGCCATCACCGGGCCGCGGTCGTATCGGGTCAGACTGGAGGATGGCCGCGTCTGGGGAAGACATAGACCAACTGCGCAGACGCCTCAGCACCATCGCCAGCAGGGACCCAGAGGCACTAGACGAGGGGAGGCTTCATCCTCAGCCTCACATCCACATCACGCCCGGCGATCAGTTCACACCTACAGCCGGTTCCGAAGCCCGAACGCAAACAGCGGCGCCCAGACAGTTGACCAGCCCGATCCAGCCTTCGAGAGCACATCCCCAGTGATCAACCCTACGAGCCCAGGGCAGGCCCAAACCGAGGGGCGCACTGGTGACACTTTGCCGACTCTGCCTTCCCAGGCAGACCCCGGAGGGACAGACGATGTTCCAGAGCTACGCCTGCTCCGGGCGCCAACATAAACCTCCTGCCTACCTCAAAGACTATGCATGTTCGCATCTGGGGGAAGGGGTGTTATGTCCTGAGAACTCTAGAAGTTCTCACTCAGGTCCACTCACTTTGTGTGGGCGTTCTTCCCCCTTTCTCATTGGTTGAGTTCTCCCCAGCAGCCAGCTATAAAAGCAGGCTGCGGGTCCAACCAGTTGCTGATTGCTGCGAGCCAGTCCCTGGCGTGGCAAGCACGGTCAGCCCTTTATTGTTATAATAAAGTATTGTTGCACTCATGCTCTGGTTCAGCCTCTCATTGCTCAAACATCGGCTCCTTATGCAGGAAACTTCCTGATTTGCTCATCTCTTCAAAATTCTGTGGAAGACCTAGGAAGTAGAGAGCCCGCGTTGTATGCCGAATGTCATGACAATTAATCTCAAAGGATTTTGCTTTAGTTATTTTATGATGGAAAACGCTCATCAGAATGAATGAATTTGCCAAAATCCATTTCATTCAATTTTCCTGCCAGAAATTCATTCCAATCAGTTTTTACGTTAGTTTGCATTTATTTATTTATGTTTAAAAAGGCACAATTGTTATTCCTTTGAAAATGGTCACTTGCTTCTCTTTATGTATGCATTTACCCTTTTTAGAAATATCAGTAGCTTTATTAACACTATATG
The DNA here is from genome assembly GCF_049901715.1 of Pseudonaja textilis. Taxonomy (NCBI): domain Eukaryota; kingdom Metazoa; phylum Chordata; class Lepidosauria; order Squamata; family Elapidae; genus Pseudonaja; species Pseudonaja textilis. The sequence continues at coordinate 189,648,053 of NC_141992.1, forward strand.
CACATTTCTCTCATAACACATTTTTCTATACATGCTAATTGCAGGTGGTGAAGACTAAAAAGAGTGCATAACAGAGATACACATTTGTATAACCTCTTATGACTATCTTATTGACTCCCTCAGGAATTTTATAAATGTCTGAAAATATGAAAGGGCAAATCCTACATTAAATACATATTTAAATAAATAGGCAACTTTCCAAGAGAACATGCCCCCCCAAAATGAATGATATGCAGATTCCTTCCAATTATAACATTGTAACTCTTGTATTCATGAAACATTTATCAAAGAAGCATGTTTACTGTTATGAAAATATCCCCATTTAGGTCAGAAGCAGGAGAGATTATATTGTGCGAATTGGTTCTTTTTAGGGCATTAAGATTTTTTTTTTTAAAAAAAAAAACTACATCAACAGGATGCAATACAGAAATGACAACCCATGAGTCAGATTAAATCCCAGTGGGTTTATTTCAAAACTTGAGTCCTGGTTTTCCATAGCTAATTTTTGTTGTTGAGAAAAACAGCATAAATTTGCCCCACCCTTCAAATCATCAGGTAGGCTTAAACTATTTGCAGACACATCCGCTGAATATTGCATCCTGAAAATTAGGTTTATGACTAAAGTGTGGAAAGGAAACTCTTCAAAATTCAAATTCAAATTGGACATATGCTGGTTCAGAGCTTTGTGGCTGAATCAAATTAATGGGAATTGCAGCTGTCCTGCTCTCATTTTTTTATTAGTGAGTTCTCATAGCTGTCTTAGGCTCGCCTAGTTATAATACTACAATGTCAGTAAAACCACAGCTATCAGGTTTCCCAATAATATCACTTAGAAGAGTGTTTCTCGACATTGGCAACTTGAAACAAAATGTGGACTTTAACTTCCAGAATTCTCCAGCCAACATGCTCTAGAACAGTGTTTCTTGAACTTGGCAACTTTAAGATGGGTAGAAGACTCAGTGGTGTGATTCAACCAGTGTAACAACCGGTTTGGTGGGCATGCGTGCTCTACATTTCAAAAAGCCCATTTGCAACTCAGTTGCTTACCTTCTGCTGCATCCGCAGTGAGTAAAACAGCTGATGCGCGGTAAACTGCTCTGCCGCGGAAATAAAGCACAGGAAAGAACAAGGCTGGGTGGGTGGGGCCAAATGTTCACCGGAACTACCGGTTCACCTAAACTGGTCCATACCGGTAGAATCTCACCCCTGGGTACTTTAACTCACAGAATTCCCCAGCCAGCATGTGTAGTTGTGTAGAAGATGTCCTATTCTCTCAGGATACGTGTTCCCATTTCCTTAAGGCCTCAATTAGAGTTACCACCTCAACCGAGCCCAAAAGTTTGCAATGACCCCAAGGCACTGCAACCATCATAAGTTTGAGTCAGTTGCCAAGCATCTGAATTTTGAGCATGTGACCATGGGATTGCTGCAATGGTCGTAAGTCACTTTTTTTCAATGCCATTGTAAGTTTGAACAGTCACTAAAATGAACCGTTGTGGGGCAAAGATTACCTCTAGGTGCATTCTCCCAATCTACATATTATTTTGCACAAATCCCTTTTATGCAGTAAGCAGTTTTTGAGTTACAAACCTACATGGTCTCTACAATGATCTACAGTGGCCCTTCTGTGGAGTTTTGGATTAGAACATAGAGGAACAGAGTCTGAAGGGACCTTGGAGGTACTGAATAGAATAGAATAGAATAGGAATAGAATAGAATAGAATAGAATAGAATAGAATAGAATAGAATAGAAGCTGGAAGAGAACTTGGCGGTCTTCTAGTCAGCCTCCTGCTGAAGCAGGAGAACCAATACAATCTCAGATTGGTGTTCAGTACAACATGGAAGAATAGGAGGAAATTCCTTTCTTCTCTTTTAGTCAGAATAAAGCTGGAAGGGACCTTGGAGGTCTTCTAGTCCAACCCTCTACTCAAGCAGGAGACCCTGGCCTATACCATTCCAGACAGGTGGCTCTCCAGTCTCTTCTTAAAAACCTCCAGTGATGAGGCACCCACGATTCCTGAAGGGAAGCTGTTCCACTGGTTAAGTGTCCTCACTGTTAGGAAGTTTCTCCTTAATTCCAGGTTGCTTCTCTCTTTGATCAGTTTTCAACCGTTGTTTTTTGTCCTTTAGTGCTTTGGAGAATAATTTGACCTTCTCTTCTTTGTGGCATCCCCTCAAATACTGGAATACTGCTATCATGTCACCTCTAATTCTTTTTTTCTTTAGACTAGCCAGACCCAAACTCTGAAGCCCTTCTTCATACAGTTTAGTCTCCAGGCCTTGGATCATCTTAGTTGCCCTTCTCTGAACTTTTTCCAAAGTCTCAACATCTTTTTTGCAGTATGGTGACCAAAATTGGTTTCAGTATATAAACCAAATAAAATTGATTGCAGGTCATTTATTCCAATCTCCTGCCCGAACAGGAGGTCCTCTACCATTTCTGACAGATGACAGCCCGATCTCTTCTTGAAAGCTTCCAGTGATGAAACTCCCACAACTTCTGAAGGAAACTTCTGTTCCATGGGTTGATTGTTCTTCCATTGGTTGAAGAATGAATTGTCATTCTTCAACCCCTCACAGACAAACCTTTTCAGTGGTGGGACCTGCCTTATGGTATCATGTTATCTTCCATCATAGTAGAAGGACAGTTACTATCAATTATTTTGATGATTATGAAAAACTCCTCTTGTAACCCGTATCTTGTCTCTGTTTAAAATCTTCATCCCCCAACTTTTCAAAGTTCAGATCTTATATTGGTTGTCTCAATTAGTTCTTGGTTAAGAAATATGGTTTTCAGTTGATGGTTGATGGTTGATGGGGAAGGGTATATAAATAAAGAATTTTCCGTGTATCAGCAAATAACCTGACTTGGACTCACTTAAAAGCACCAGAAAAAGTTCTCACCTATCTCTAGAGAGCAACACAATTTAAAAGTATGCTGACACCAACCTGTGGCACAGCTTCATTAATCAGCTCCCAAATGTGTCTGAAATAAGACATTCTTCCAGTTTCAAGAAAATTTAAATTAAACCTTACTATTCCCTCCCTCATCCTGTCTTAATCTGCCCGCCAAGGGGGAGACTTTTCATAACTAAAGTTCAGATTGCTTTGTGCTGCCTGATCCCAATGCACAATTATTCACCAGCAAGCATTGCTGAGTTTAAAACCGTGCATGTGTTTTTTAACACCTTCAGGTTTTTTGGGGGGGGAAAATTTCCTCCTTCTCCAAACTTTGCATCTTTAAGATTCATCGATAATTCTTTTTTGTTCATTGGTTTCTTTCATTTTAAGAATGCCTCCATTAAATCGGGAGGTAGACCAGGGGTGGGATTCTACCGGTTCAGACCGCTTCTATAGAACTGGTTGTTATGATTCTGTGTAGTTCAGAGAACCAGCAAATGGTGCCCCTGGCTGGCCCCGTCCCTCTCTGCTGGCTCCCACACTGTTTTTGGCCTCCTGGGCCTCAGGGAAGCGTCCTGGGAGCAAAAATGCCCCCCAGGATGCTTCCCTGAGGCCCAGGAGGCCAAAAACACCCAGACCACGGGTGGGGGAGGGTGCCGCAAAAAAAGAAGAAACCACGCCCACCCCAGTCACATGGCCATGCTCACCTAGCCACTCCCACCTGGCCACGCCCACAGAACCGGTAGTAAAAAATATTTGCATCCCACTCCTAAGCTAAACATACCAAACACCTTGGAAATGGACCGAGGAAAGATGGAATTGTTGAAATATTACTCGACTTCTCAGAATACAGGTAGTCCTCAACTTATGACAACAATGCGTGGGGGGGGCAACATTTCTGTGGCTGAGCAAAATATTTGTTAAGTGAGTCCCCCCCACCCGCTTTTCCGACCTTCCTCGCCAAAGTGGTTAAAGTGAATCATTGCAATTGTGAAGTTAGTAACATGGTTGTTAAGCAAATTGGGCTTCCCCATTCACTTCGCTCATCAGACGGTCACAAAAGGGGATCACATGACCCCAGGATAAATGACCCTGTCGTAAATAGGAAACAGTTGCCAAGCATACGAATTTTGATCACGTGTCCATGTTATAAGCTCCAGCTAGTCCTTGACTTACAAACTGTAATTGTAATTGGGATAGGATTTTCCATGACTAAACTACCAGTAGTACATGGTTGTTAAGTGAATCACCTCCAATTGCATCACCTTTTTGCCATCGTTGGTAAGTGAATCCTTGCAATTATTAAGCCCATCTGGCTTCTCCCATTGACTTTTCTTTTAAGAAGCCAGTTGGGAAAGTTGCAAATGGAGATAGCAATAGCACTTAGACTTATATACCACTTCATAGTGCGTTGCAGCCCTCTTTAAGCAGTTTACAGAGTCAGCCTATTGCCTCCAACCATCTGGGTCCTCATTTTACCCACCTCGGAAGGATAGAAGTGGAGTCAACCTCGAGTCTGGTGAGATTCGAACTGCCAAATTGCAGGCAGCCAGCAGGCAGTAGAAGTAGCCTGCAGTACTGCATTCTAACCACTGTGCCACCACAGATCGTATGACCCTGGGGTGCTGAAACCATTGTAAACGCACACCAGTTGCCAAGCATCCAAATTTTGCTACCGTGACCACAGGGGTTGTCATGCCCCTGTCAGAGTCTGAATCCAAGGAGGAAGATGAATAGCGGACAGGGAGTGGGAGTGTGGCTCCGTTGGCTGTGGAGAAAACTGGGGAAGGGCAATGTCCAGCAGGGCAGAGCAGGGAAGAGGTAGAACAAGGGAGAGGGAATTCAGAGGATGACCCAGGCCCACCCCCTTTTCATCCCAGGGCATGCAGGGAGGAATGGAGAAGAGAGCAACGTGGGTTGTGTGGCTTACGGGGGAGGAAAGGGCCTTGATTCCCTTCATTATCCACATCTGGGAAGAGAGTTTAAAAGAAATGCAGGCTGCGTGCAGCAGCTGCTGGGAGAAAACAAGAGTTTATCTTGTGTTAACTTTTCTTATCTGTGTTCCTGACATTTTTCCAACCATGTTGAGTTTTGCCGTGCCTTCACATCTGGAATTCTTGCTCCCGCCCTGCTCAACTAATTACTTCCTTTTGCCTTGATTGGACTTATAGTTACAGTTTTTGTTGACAACATTTTGGATTTGGATTTGATTCTGCAGTCAACGGCTGTTCCTGGGAAAGTTTTTCTCCAGTCAGAAGGTAACCAGGACATTGAGGGCAAAATTGGAGCTAATAAAGGGACTAACTGATTAACTGACTGTGTTGCCTTTGTGCCATCCCTGGGGCGATCACAGGGGTGCTGCTACTGCACAGGGGTGCTGCTACTCATGAGAACTGGTTGTAAGTCACATTTTTAGTGCTGCATAGTCACTACAGAAATGGTTGTAAGTAGAGGAGTATCTTGTCTCCAGTGAAACTACTAGGTTGAATGAAAAAGTCTTATTACTTTTAACACAACATGAGAATAAGCAGGAGAGAATCGCATAGCATGTGTGAATAGGATCATAATTTCTAACATTCTGTGTGTCAGATTGCTGAAGAGGCAGTCTCCATACAAATCCAATGAAACGTTCTCTCTAAACTTCACACAATGCTATGTTTCAGGCAAATATTTTAAATGCAACTTTTTAAATCAGCTTTCCTGCACGAACCTTGAATAATGATGCACAGTGAACCCCTTTTCAGTATTGCATACAGTCCTGTGATCTTAAATTCTCAGATTTCATGGAAAGGATGCAGAATAATCACCCAATTCACTGGAGTTTACTTCTGAGTAATTAATTATTACTGAAGTAACTGGTTCCTACCAATTTTGCCTTATTCCCTGGTAAGGATTGAGTGCCTTAGTGTAGATTACACTACTTGAATAGCAAAAAAAGTTGAACGGAATTTGAATGTACTTTCTAAACAACATTCAGGATTACAATAGTCAGATCACATTTTCATTGCCTTGAAGGTAATCTAAAGGTCTTATTTAAAAAAAAAAAATAGAAAGTTCGTATTGCTTCTCTAGGCTGAAAACCTTAGGAGTAAAATTAGCTTTTTGCTGACTGCTCCTCTTTGCTTTATCTCCTTCGGCTCAGGGAGATTTGAAAAGTAATTTAGTCTCTGCATTGGGCTGAAATTAAAAAGAAATAAAACCTGTGGCCTCGATATGCAACGGGTTTTGAAATAATGCAAATAAAAGCCATCCATAACGATGATGTTGTTTGAAGTGGCAAGAAGGAAAGAAAACTTTTAATTTAAGTTTGATTTTTAGCCACGATCGGGACAATCGGTGGACATGTGGCTTCTTTTGCAGAACCAGAAATCTGCCCACAAGTGCTGTTCTTTAAAAAAATGAATTTTTTTCCCCCCAAAGTAAGGATTTTTGATCCTGGAAATCTTTCTAAATTACATATTTAGCAACATTAGCCAGTGAACAGCATGCATCCCCCAGCAGTTAAAATATAAATGTATCCATAAAGCAAATAATTTTGTGGTCAGCGACGTTATTTAAAACATCCCAATTTAAGGAACACAAAGTTGGCCTGGACCATTTTTTTCCTTAATCCACAATCCCTAAACCAGCAGCTTTAACTCACCAAGACTCGTCCTGTTTGAAGTCCCATTCCAGAAGAGCATGCCAAAAGGAGGGCCATCATTCCATTGTCTTGAAAGGGCTAAAATTATTTTCCAACACGGAGCTGAGAAAAAAAAAAGGAGAGAAAAGGGGGAAAAAAAAAAAAGAAAGCACGCTGCACCAATAGGAAATTCCCAGGAATTTTTGTTGTGATTATTTGCTTGCTAGATTAAAACAAAGCACATCCTAAAGTCCAGGGATCCAGATATATTTTCTGGGGGTTCCTAAAACGTTTTGATTTTCATCCATGAAAATCTTGGCTGGTGAGGAGACAGAAATACAGTTTGGAAGGGAAGTCCACCCATGTGAGCTGAAAAGAAGAAAGGCCATGCACTGGACACCCTTCAGACTGATAGATTTCAGGAAATCCAAACATTTAAACAGGAAATCTGAATACTAGATAAACATTCTATAATCTCCAGTGTTAGCTTGGAACTTGGCTGGTTAACCCTTCCTTGGCTGAGAGCTAGAGAGGAAAACTCAGTCAGATGGGCTTTTTGTAACTGGATCTCTTTAACAGTTCCCTCTTCGCTTCCATGTGCCAATAGAAAGATCTTGTTCTGAATGCCTTTCTCCTTTCTCTACCCCCATTTATTTTTAAAAAGTTACTAGCATCTGGCCAAAGAAATTTAATTTCTCTCTCTCTCTTTCCTCAATGTCTGAATCACTATCCAGCAAAAGCTTCAGGGAAAAGGCATGGGAATGTTGTGGCTAATATTTTCCACCAGACAGAAATATCTTAGAAAAAGAAAAGAAAAGAAATTGTGAATCTTCCATAGGTCCATTGAGGCCTTTGAACTCTGGTGCTGGAGAAAACTCCCGTGAGTCCCTTGGACTGCAAGACGATCAAACTGGTCAGTCTTGGAGGAGATCAACCCTTTAGAAGGCCGGATCCTGAAGATGAAACTCAAAGACTTTGGCCACCTAATGAGAAGGAAGGACTCCCTGGAGAAGAGGCTCATGCTGGGAAAGATTGAGGGCAAAAGAAGAAAAGGATGACAGAGAATGAGGTGGCTGGATGGAGTCACTGAAGCAGTCGGCGTGAGCTTAAATGGACTCCAGAAGATGGTAGAGGACAGGAGAAACATTGTCCGTGGGGTCACGATGGATCAGACACAACTTTGCAACTAACAATAGGAGAGTCAGTTTGGTCTACTCTGCATAAGGCATTAGAACCAGAAAGCAGGAGACCGTGAGTTCTAGTCCCACCTTAGCCATGAAAGACAGCTGGGGGACTTTGGGCTATTCAATAGATTGTGAGTTCTAGTCATGCTTTAGGAATGAAAAGTGGCTGGAGGACTTCAGGCCAGTCCTTCTCTCTCAGCCCAATCCACACCACAGGGTTATTGTTATGGGGAAAATAGAAGGACAAAGGTGTGTTGGATATGTTCGCCACCTTGAGTTATTTGTAAAAATAATAAATAAGGAATTTCAAATAAATATAAATATGAAAAGAAGGATTAGGGGTGACATGATAGCAGTGTTCCAATATCTAAGGGGCTGCCACAAAGAAGGGAGTCAAGCTATTCTCCAAAGCCTCTGAGGGCAGGACACGAAGCAATGGGTGGAAACTAATCAAGGAGAGAAGTAACTTAAAACTAAGGAGAAATTTCCTGACAGTTAGAACAATTAATCAGTGGAACAACTTGCCTCCAGAAGTTGTAAATGCTCCAACACTGGAAGTTTTTAAGAAGAGATTGGACAACCATTTGTCTGAAGTGGTGTAGGGTTTCCTACCTAATCAGGGAGTTGGACTAGAAGACCTCCAAGGCCCCTTCCAACTTTGCTATTCTGTTCTATTCTATTCTATTCTATTCTATTCTATTCTATTCTATTCTATTCTATTCTATTCCGTTCCATTCTGTATAGAAAAAAAATCTTCCTTAGCCAATGGTTCTTTCTACTCATTCATGAAATTGTCCCATTTTATTAAGTCTCTTCTCTTCTGCCACAGCTTTATGCCAGCTGGTTTTATATCTCAATTATGCAGCTAGAAAGGTTAATTTCAGGATCTTATCTGTGGATTAATTTTATTAGCTTTCTGGTTCTGTGCACCACATGAAAAGAATGAAAGAAAGAAGAAAAATGGCACCACTATAATAACTTTTTGTAGTTCAATCTAGTAGATCCAATTTTATATGTATGTTATAATGATGTACGAGAAATCAAAATCTCTTCCTGCAGGCTCTGAGATGCAGCCTCAGGAGTCCCTCTGGTCTCCCAAAACCCTAATAAATTAACTCATACTTATTTCCCAACTTTCCTTTAACTTAACCAGGGCCAGAAAAGTCAAGATGATGGCTACAATGATGGAAGCTCTGGCCATTTTCTTTCTTTCTTTCTTTTTAACATTTGCTTTGCTTGGCCATCAGAAGAAGGAGAAGGAGAGAAGGAGAAGGAGGAGGAGGAGGAGGAGGAGAAGAAGAAGAAGAAGAAGAAGAAGAAGAAGAAGAAGAAGAAGAAGAAGAAGAAGAAGAAGAAGAAGAAGAGGAGGAGGAGGAGGAGGAGGAGGAGGAGGAGGAGGAGGAGGAGGAGGAGGAGGAGGAGGAGGAGGAGGAGAAGAAGAAGAAGAAGAAGAAGAAGAAGAAGAAGAAGAAGAAGAAGAAGAAGAAGAAGAAGAAGAAGAAGAAGAAGAAGAAGAAGAAAGGGTGACAGGAAATAGATTCTGAGTCATTGCATGTTTTTCTGTCACTCCAAACTGATTTGTAAAGTAAGTTCTACTTCCAAAAAAAACCCTAACCCCAGCTGCAAATAAAAAGATAACATCCACATCCAAAGGACTTTCAACAGGAACTTTAATCAACTTTAATGCTCAGTTTCCAAGATCGTTCCGTTACTTGCTTAATAGAGTAAACATTTCTTTATTTTTTAAATCACTCTGAATACATTAGAGAGATGGTTTGTATCAGTTCAGCTTTTCTGGACCTTCTGCTGCCGCTGATCTTTCCTTTGTGTATCTTTGTAATGGCTTTTTAATTGTGAGTGTTTCTGTTCGTTGGCAAATAAGATAATTCAGCATGTTAACAGTTAGATTAGATTAGTCAAAGACCAATTGTTTGTGGCAGGAGACTTCAACCCTTGTGAAACAAGGACAGAGAAGGCACTGAGGAGGCTAATGATTTTCCTAGTTTGGCCCCGACATGAAAATACTGCAGATGGGTGGGAGAATAAAATAGCTTAATGGCAAAAACAGCTCCTGGTCATGGTCCAACTAAGATTGAAGCCTGCTGGAGCCAACTGAAATCCTATAACCTATTAAGCACTAAAATGTTGTGAACGTTGTGTTGGATTTTGGCCTACAGCAATTAGCCAGAAGAATGAAATTCAAGCACTGAGGTTCAGTTCCTTGGTATCAAGCAATATTTTAAGAATCAATAGACATGATCTTTGGCAGTGGTGGGATTCCAAATTTTTACCTACCGTTCTATGAGAGTGTGCTTTGCGTGTGTGCGCAGTGCTCAAAAACCGCCCTCTGTGTCAGTGCTGGTGTGGTGAGCTATTTTTTAGCTCAGCTGAGGTGTAGCAATCTGCTCTGCCCTGCGAATCAGCTGAGCTAAAAAACAAGGGGACATGGGAGAGGAAATCGCGGGAGTGGGTGGGTGGGGCCAATCAGAGGTGGTATTTGCCGGTTCTTTCAAAACTACTCAAAATTTCCACTACTGGTATGCCAGGATCAGTCTGAACCAGCTGAATACCACCTCTGATCCTTGGGAACAGTCTCTTCCATCCAGCTATCCTCTCTAAACCACCAATCAATACTCTTTCTTTCTTTCCTTCCTTCTTTCTCTTTCTCTTTCTCTTTTCCTTCCTTCCTTCCTTCCTTCCTTCCTTCCTTCCTTCCTTCCTTCCCTCCCTCCCTCCCTCCCTCCCTTCCTTCCTTCCTTTCCTTCCTTCCTTCCTTCCTTCCTTTCCCTTTACACCTTTGAATTCTTTCTATCTTTTTTACTTTCTTTTAGCTGGAATTAGTTTTTATTATTGTAATTATAATCTGTAATAAAATTACTTTTAAAATGTAAGTGAATTTGGGATAAAAACAGCTTTAATTGAACTTAACTTTGAGCCAATTGGGTTGACAAAATGAAATCAATATGATTACTCTGCAAGTGCTTTTTTTTAATTATTTTGCTTTGTACCTTATTAAAAATTACAGCTGAGCAGCAACTGCTGAAGATCTCGGAGAATGTCATTTGTAGATGGTAAAGAATATCTTACTGCTTTTTTTTCCCTCAAGCTGAGCCACTTTAAGATATGTGTACTTCATCTCCCAGAATTCCCCAGCTAGGCATCCTCAGAGTTGAAGTCCACACATCTTAAAGTGGCTAAGGTTGAGAACCCCTGTCCCTACTGGTCAACTACAAAAACACCCACTTTCATTCTCTCCTCAAAATTAGCCAGAATTAAGCAGGCATTTCACACACACACAAACCATGCTTTTCAGAGTTGCTGTCTTTTCCAGATGGACAGATGCAACTTGTTATGAAAAGAAGGATTAAGCCTATGATAGCATTCACCTGTGCTTCCAACGCAGTGGTGGTATTCTACCAGTTCGGCCCAGTTCTGCTGAGCCAGTAGCGGCAATGAGCAGCGGAGACCGAACCATTTCTCTCTGATGCTCTGTGTTGGATCCATCCACCTGCCTGGGCTCCCATACTAAACTTTATGTCCTGCTTTGGAAGTGCAGCTGCTTTGCGCGGCACAGCAATTGCCGCGCGGCAGCTGCTGAAGCACCAGGGAGAGTGCAGGACTGCAGGAGGTGACTCAAAATGCCTCTGCGCCTGGGCAAAATGTGTGTTTGGCATGCACGGGCATGCAAAGTGCGTGCATATGCACAAAGCGCGCCCACCAAGCCACGCCCACCAAACCAGTGGTCAAAATATTTGAAACACACCACTGTTCCAGTGATCTACCCCAAATGAATTCCTTAGAATGCTCTTTTATTCTGCTATTCCTCAGAGTTTCTATCATCATCTGGCAACTATTAAAACAGGCATAGGAATGTTTCCTAGTGGAGTTGTCGAAAAGTGGAGGAAACACAGTGATCTGGACTGTAATAGACTTATTTTCCAGACAGGTGCATTTCATACCGCATTTCATCATCATCATCAGAGGTGGTATTCAGCCAGTTCCGACTGATCCTGGCAGTCCGTTAAGGAAAATTTTGACTGCTTCAGAGAACCGGTAGGGAAAATTTTGAGCGGCCTTGCCTACCCGCCCCTACTTTTTCCCCTCACCTCTCCTATATTCTGTTGTTTATTAGCTCAGCTGATTCACGTGGCAGAGCAGATTGCTGTGCCTCAGCTGAGCTAAAAAACAGCACAGCTCACCAGGGAAGGGTCATCTCCGAGCCCTGCGTGCGCGTGGTTCACACGTTTGGTGCATGCACACAATAGGCATACCTGCACAGCTCACCAGCATTGATTTAGGGCAGAGGTGGTATTCAACAGGTTCTGACCAGTTCTGGAGAACCAGTAGTGGAAAATTTGAGTAGTTCGGAGAACTGGCAAATCCCACCTCTGACTGGCCCTGCCTCCATCTATTTTCTGCCTCCCGAGTCCCAGCTGATCAGCTGCGTCGTCTTTGGTTGCCCTGCACAGGAGAACGGAGCTGGAAAGCAGGTTAGCGAGGTAGGGAGGGAATGGGACTTTGTATTAACCTTCCCCTGCCATGCCCACCAAGCCATGCCCACAGAACCGGTAGTAAAATGTTTTGAATCCCACCAATGATGCAGTGGGTGGAATTTGAATATTGTGCATGCATGTGCAAAGCACATGAAGCAAACTCCGAACTGGTAGGAAATGTTTTTGAAAACACACCACTGATGGTCATCTTCTTCATCATCATCATCATCAGCAGCAGCAGAATGAGGAACATATGTTTTACACAATCATGATTTCTCAAAATAGATTTCCCTCAGAGTCAAATTTAAACATGGAAGAAGAGCAATGGACTCTTGATTGATTAATAGACCTTTTCTCTTTAGCTGTAATTTGGACTGTTCCTGTCAATATCCTTTCAAGGGAAATAAGAGTATGAGGGGTTCTCAACTTATAGGAGTTCATTCAGTGACCATGCGAAGTTATAACGGCAAAGAAAGAAAGCGACTTATGACCATTTTTCAAACTTATGACCACTGTAGCATCCCCATGGTCACGTGATCAGATTTCACCCACTTGGCAATTGACTCATATTTATGACAGTTACAGCATCCCCGGGGTCCCCTTTTATAACTTCCTGACCAGCAAAGTCAATGGAGAAGCCAGATTCACTTAACAACCCTCTTACTCATTTAACAGCTGCAGTGCTTCACTTAAGAACAGTGGCAAGAAAGGTCGTAAAATGGGGCTAAATTCACTTAACTAAGGTTTCGCTGAGCAACAGAAATGTTGGGCTCAATTGAGGTCATAAGTCAATGACTACCTGTATTCCATCCATACCAGCCTCTCCAACTTGAGTATTGATAGGAGCCTTTTCTCAAAGATTATTAACGGTATAATTTTTGAGGCGCTGTGAATGTAAACAAGCCACTGAATCAACGACTGAGCAATGAAGTGATCTTAAAATCAAAGTACTGTCACAGAATTTTGAATCATTCTCTCTTGGCTGAGACTCACACTTGTATGTAGTCCTCAACTAACATCCACAAAAAGACCCCCAACATTTCTGTTGCTAAGTCAGACAGTTGTTAAGTGAGTTTACTGACCGCTCGATATAACAATGGCACTGAAAAACTGATGACTCTCTTTCACCTTTAGGACAACCGATGATGGATTCTTCGTTCTCTGTCCATTTCCTTCCTGGCTTCCTGGATTGTTCCCATCGGCGTACATTATTTGCTGGGAAACCATGCTGAGTGCTGTCATTCCCTCTCTTGGCACTTGCTCTGTAATTGCCCAGAGCTCTGTCACCATCAGCCGAGTGTTTAGCAGTGTTTGCACCTTTTGCTAATACACAAAGTGGCACAAGATATTTCCGTGGGTGGTGGTATTATGCAGAATCACAACACCAGCTGGCTTAGACAAGTGTGTTTGTGCCGACATGCCGAGATACAATAGGAGGAAGAGCACTCTGCAGCTGATCCATACCCTTTTGAGATGGGGGAAGAGGCAAACGGATTTCTTTAAAAAAAAAAAAAGTTTTATTATTTTTTTAGACAAACATACACAAACACAATATAAAAACATCAAGCCATCTTCCACTTATGTACATACAGTGTGTCAGTTGGTATACAGATTGTTTTGTGCATCCACTTCATAGTCATCACTTACAATGTTCTTAATATGTTCTCATATTATCTATCAAATATTCTTAAAAACATTGATATCATTGTTAATCAATCATTTGACTATACTATTATTTGTTCATGTTATGCAAGATAATCCATATTTTAATTGATTTATTTTATGACAATTCTTTTCCATAATTATATTATGATAAAGATAATACATCTTTATATATATATTCTAAAGTTCTAGATATTTCATTACCATATTTTATTGTCTAACCATTGGTAAAATAAACCCCAAATCTTATAAAATTGTTCATCTTCTTGTTCTCTAATTTCAAATGTCAATCTACTCATTTCAGCACATTCCATTATTTTCTTATTTTTTTTTAAATTTTTATTGGTTTTTAAGATGAACATAGACAAACAAAACATAAAAACATCAAGCCATCTTCCATATATATACATACAGTGTGCCGGTTGGTTTACAACTTGTTTTGTGCTTCCATTTTGTAGTCTTCAATTACAACTACATTGTATATATTCTCATATATTCAATCAAGTATTAAATACATTAATATCATTGTTAATCAATCATTTGATTATACTTTTATTCATTCATGTTTTATGAAATAATCATATTTTACTTATTTTGTTTTATGACAATTCATATTATCATCTCAAATCTATCCTACAATCATTTTGTAGATATAAGAGAAGAATACATCTTTACATATTTATTATTTTCTAAGAATCTACATATTTCATGACCATATTTTAGTGTCTAACCATTGATAGAATAGATCCCAAATTTTATAAAATTGTTTATCATCTTGTTCTCTGATTTCAAATTTCAATCTACTCATTTCAGCACATTCCAATATTTTCTTAATGATTTCCTCCTATGATGGCATTTTCTCATTTTTCCAGTTTTTAGCAAATACAATCCTAGCCGCTGTTAATACATTTACAATTATGTATTTCAATTCTTTACTATATATTTCAGGTAAAATTCCCAATAAAAATATCTCTGGTTTCAAATCTATATGCTTTTTTATCATTTTTTCCAACCACGTGTGGATTTTAGTCCAATATTTTTTAGCATACGCACAAGTTCACCACATATGGTAACATGAGCCAGGTGTCTGATGACATTTCCAACATTTTTCAGATTTGTTCTTGAACATTCTTGCTATTCTTGTCGGGGGAAAATGCCACCTGTAAAACATCTTATCGACGGCAATCTCGGATCTTCAAGATCGCCCGCTGTACCGTCGTGACTCCAGCTCCGCCCTCTCCAAATGGATTTCTGCTGGCAAAGAAATGGATCCAAGTAGGGAAAATTGGAACAAAAGTGCCTTTAGAAAAAGCAATAGCACTTAGACTTATATACTGCTTCACAAGGCTTTTACAGGCCTCTTTAAGGGGTTTACAGAATCAGTATATTGCCCCCAACAATCTGGGTCCTTATTTTACCCAACTCAGAAGGGTGGAAGGCTGAGTCAACCTTGAGCCTAGTGAGATTTGAACTGCCAAATTGTAGGTAGCTGGAATCATCTTTAAACTCTATATCCTTAACGTGTGAAGTTACAACTGACCCCCCAAAAGGGGACCAGCTCCTGCAGATATGTCACCACCCATTGGGCACTTGAAACTGGCCTCATTTATAGCTGCAAAAGCCAGCTGGTTGACTTTGGGCACTCTCTCACCAGGAGATGGTGAGTTCTAGTCCCACCTTAGGCATTAAAACTGACTGGGTGACTATGGGCCAATCACTAGGAGAGGGTAAGTTCTAGTCCCACCTTAGGCATGAAAGCTGGATGGGTGACTTTGGTTCAATCTCTGAACCAAAGGCTGTGAGTTCTAGTCCCATCTTAGCAGGGATGGTACGCTGCTGGTATAACAACCGGTCTGATGATCTCGCTCTTCATGAGCTATTCTAACTATCTACCTATATCTATCATCTTCCTTCCTTCCTTCCTTCCTTCCTTCCTTCCTTCCTTCCTTCCTTCCTTCCTTCCTTCCTTCCTTCCTTCCTTCCTTCCTTCCTTCCTTCCTTCCTTCCTTCCCCTAATCATATACCTATTTACCTATATCTATCTATCTATCTATCTATCTATCTATCTATCTATCTATCTATCTATCTATCTATCTATCATCTTCTATCAATAATGAGCTCATGGAATAGGTTGCATTATTTCCATCATATCATCTATTAGAAATTGTTCTTACTGACATCTGCAGAGCATAAAGTCACCTATTCTGGGTGAGTGAATCAGACAATAGATGGGAATAGTTGACCTTCAGTGTCCATTGACTTTAAGAAGGGTGGAACATCTAATCTGAGTCTGCACACATACACCAACAAAAAACAAAATATATCCCCTGCAGGGAACATCACAACAATCCAAGCGTAGATATTAATAGAGTCAGATAAGCTCCTGCTTCAATTCCTGCTTGACTGGCTGATTTCCATTGTTAGATATTTTGTCTCCTACTTAGAGGGAGATAGGAACAAAGTCAGACATGCTCATATTCAGCTAATAAGGGAATACAGTGAGGCTTATTAATATGCAAACTGAGTGCAAAGTGTACACATAGACGCATAAACACAAAGTGTGCAAGACATCAGGCCACATAGACAAAGTCAAATTCTAGACAATTTGACCTCAATGAAGCAAACTCTTTTATTATAGTGTAGGAAGTTAGCACCCACCTCTCTCCTAGAAAAATGGAATATCCTAGGCAATATAAAAAGACAGCATATTTCCCCTAAAAAGAGAAGTAGAAACTCAGAAGCAGAAACTTACCTCAGAAGCAGAAGCTCACCCCCACCTTTGCTAATGGGCGGGCCATTAAGGCCTGGGCCACAGTATTCTACATAACAAAGGCCTCTATCCATCTCACCACCTGGCCTGGGAAGATTGCATCAGCCAGTACTCAGGTGAAGCCATGTGGTCCAGCTAAGGCCCCCCCACCCGTTGGAACCTGACAGCCAATGGGATACATTTCTTACACAGGAACAGGAAACAGTAAGGTGGGGCTCAACAGAGGGTATAAAACTAAGGGTCTCTCAGCATCTCAACCCTTCTTTTCCTTCACCCAACATCTTGAAACATGTGGTCGTACTTTTTCACTTTGGAGCTCCAAGCCACGTGGTCCTGTCCACCATTAAACCATCTTTCCAAACAGCCTCCATGTTTCCAGTGTCTTTTTCCCCACTTGGAACTGGACCCAGAAGGACATTTTTCCCAACAATAGATTGCAAAAAAAGAAAGAAAGAAAAAAAAAAGAATACAGTCTGGTTCTTCTCTCCACCCAAGCTTGCTTATCTATACTGTTGTCTTAGGACCACTAATAACTTTTCCTGACTGACTGGGACTTCATTAAAGTTCACGATTTTCCCTCTTTGTCATCTTTTACACGGTATCTGAAATACTTTGGCATTCTGCACTGCCTCCATTTGCAGTCCAGAGAGGTGTTTTCTGTTGATTCTCTATTGATCTCCTGTTTGGCTTCAACTGGGTCAACCTTCTTTCTGGTGTCCTTGCCCTGGATGTGGATCTCTTGGTACTCAGCTATCTCAGCCACTATCTCTTTTGTCCACATCCCATCTGGCCATCTTTCATTCAAGCTGCATCCTCTGCCAAAATTAGGAAGACCTCTCCATCTCACCCTATTTTGTCTACCTATTATGGGTTCTTTAATCCTCCCTCCCTTCTTTTCATCCATCCATTCATCCATCCAGTAATTTCTACCCTGGCTTACTTGCAAGATTCTGGCGATGTAAACTTACAATAAAGTTACATCTAGTAGTTTGGGGTGTATGCTTCTTCTTTAGATTACTTCATAAAGCTGACATCAATCTTACAAGTCTGAAAGTACGTTTCCTGCGACCTTTAGAGTCCAAGAAAGTAGGAAGAGTCCCTTCTAAGATGTTTTACCACATCCATTTCCTTCTATGGACTTAGTTGATGTTTGCTTGACCTTCAAATCCAGAAGAACCTCACTATCTTACCATGCTTTATCTTAACTGTTATGGATTCTTTTTCCTTCCTTCCTTCCTTCCTTCCTTCCTTCCTTCCTTCCTTCCTTCCTTCCTTCCTTCCTTCCTTCCTTCCTTCCTTCCTTCCTTCCTTCCTTCCTTCCTTCCCTCCCTCCTTCTTCCTTTCCTTCTTTCCTTTCCTGTCCTTCCCTTCCCTTCCCTTCTTCCCTCTCTCCCTTCCTCCCTCCTCCCTCCCTCCTTTCCCTTCCTCCTTCTCCTTTCTTCCCTCCCTCCTTCCTTCCTTCCCCCTCCCTCCTCCCCCTCCCTTCCTAACCCAAGGAACATACATATTTGACTTGACAGTGTCTCCTTCTTCGCCTAATGAATGTTACAGAAAATAGAAAGTAGACATACAGTAAAACTGGGAAAGCTAATATCCTCCCCTTTTTTTCTCCCCAGAAATATAATGAAAGCCCCTGACCATTGCGGTGCTCAAAATACTGTATTCATTTTTGGAAACAGATCAAGGATGTTGGCTCTCCTGCAACTGGTTTTAAAATGATTACATTATCCAAAGGCAGATGTACATAGTACATGTAATCACCAGATACTTTTTGAGATCTTTTTAAATGAAACGAGTACCTCCTAAATAATAAATAATGCATGCTGAATTATTTATAATCGAGATAAATGATTTTCTTTTCAGATCCCTTTTGTATTTTTCTTTTTTTCTTTTTGTTAAAAAAAAAAGAATGATAAGCTCAGATATTTGTGTGTCCCTCTCCATTTCTGTCCTGTTATAAGGTGAGGCTCGTTTTGCAACCCACAATGTAGAATGTAACTTGGACAAGGTGTTTCTTTAATGAATATTTTATGAAGAAGGGACAAAATCCAATTCCATGTGTTTTCTGAAGTCTAACTGTGGCACTAGACAGAATGAAGCTTCCTCGAGCAGAAAATGCTAGGAAATGGCAGCAAGTTCTTGGAGAAAACAGCTCTGTGGCGCAGTGGTTAGAGTGCAGCACTTCAGGCTACTTCTGCTGACTGCCGGCTGACTGCAATTTGGCAGTTCAAATCTCACCAGGCTCAAGGTTGACATTTATTTTTTATTTTTATTTGATTTGATTTGTCAATTGTTTACAAGATAATAAGTATAAGTGTATACATAGTTATGAATACATGAAATGGGTACATATAAGAAAAATAAAAGAAAAATAAAAGAAACAATAGGACAGGGACGGTAGGCACGTTGGTGCACTTATGCACGCCCCCCTAGAGACCTCTTAGGAAAGGGGTGAGGTCAATAGTAGACAGTCTAAGGTTAAAGTTTTTGGGGTTTGGGGAAGAAACTACAGAGTCGGGTAGAGTATTCCAGACATTGACCACTCTGTTGCTGAAGTCGTATTTCCTGCAATCAAGTTTGGTGCGGTTTACCTTGAGTTTGTATCTATTGTTTGCTCTTGTGTTGTTATGGTTGAAGCTGAAGTATTCATTGAGAGGTAGGACATTGCAATGTATGATTTTATATACCATGCTTAAATCAGACCGAAGACATCCTTCCGAGGTGGGTAAAATGAGGACCCAGATTGTTGGGGGCCATAGGCTGACTCTGTAAACCACTTAGAGAGGGCTATAAAGCACTATAAAACAGTATATAAGTCTAAGTGCTATTGCCGTTGCTATCCTGGTACTAATCATGTTCTAGGAATTTGTGGCAGTTACTTCAGGAAAGTGATAAAAATGGGAAGAATGGCCAAGCAATGTTCAGCTTCTTTTTTCTTTTTTAAAAATAGGCACCTGACGGTCTTCAAGATCCCTACTTCTCAGCAAAATAAATAATGTATCAACTTTACTCTAAAAAGAATGCAAAGAAGAGCAACGAAGACGATTAGGGGACTGGAGGCTAAAACATATCAAGGATGATTGCAGGAACTGAGTATGTCAAGTCTAGAGAAAAGAAGGGCTAGGGGTGACATGATAGCAGTGTTCCAATTTCCCAGGGTCTGCCCCAAAGAAGAAGGAGTCAAACTATTCTCCAAAGCACCTGAGGGCAGGACAAGAAGCGATGGCTGGAAACTAATCAAGGAGAGAAGCAATATAGAACTAAGGAGGAATTTCCTGACAGAACAATTAATCAGAGGAACGACTGGCCTCCAGAAGTTGTGAATGTTTCAACACTGGAAGCTTTTAAGAAGAGATTGGACAACCCTTTGGAATGGCATAGGGTTTCCTGCCTGAGCACAGGGCTGGACTAGAAGACCTCCAAGGTCTCTTCCAACTCTGTTATTCTTTTTTTTTTTCTGTGAACACAAAGGATGCTTATTTTCTCTTTCTCATGTTATCATGAGGCAGGGCAGCAGCTTGCTGGATTTTATGCAGGCTCTGAACTACTTCTTTAGTTCAGAAACAAGGCTGAATAATTGTGACACTGAAGTTTAAGGCATAGTTTGACCCCCCCCCCCCCCAAACAGATGGTTGCTTGCAAGCAATTTGCAGATGAATGAGTCTGGAGCAGTAGACCAGCAAAGGATAAAAAAAAATCACACTGCATGTGAGGCAGATGCAAAGCCAAAGGAGAATGCAAATAAACATAGATTTTCTTGCCTGCTGCATTGAAAGAATATCTATGAATTTCTCAGAACCTCAACTCTGGAAACATTGGATTTTTATTGGATCGGAAAAACATTCTGGATGTTCCTTCTTCCCTCCCTCTCTCCCTCCCTCTGTTCCTATCATCCCTTCCTTCCTATCATCCCTTCCTTCCTTCCTCTCTTTCCTTCCTTCCTTCCTTCCTTCCTTCCTTCCTTCCTTCCTTCCTTCCTTCCTTCCTTCCTTCCTTTCTTCCTTCCTTCCTTCCTTCCTTCCTTCCTTCCTCTCTTCCTCCCTTCCTTCCTTCCTTCCCTCCTTCCTTCCTTCCTTCCTTCCTTGACAGCCTCAAAGCTGGGGTTGCAGGTCTGTCTGTTTTATAGGCCTCTGTCACCCTGCTTAAGGATCAGGAACTTACAATCTTCATAGCAGCATTTGACCCCCAATGTGATCTTGCCTTGCCTTGCCTTGCCTTGGTAGCTCCTAGTTTCCTCTTCAACCCTGCCATCAAATTCTAATAGTAGGGTAGGTGACACATGAAAACTGAAATGCAATCTACCAATTAAAGACGAACCATTTTAGATATACGTAATTCACTTCAATTTGCATCAACACCCACCCACCTCAGTTCCAAATTAGCCTTAAATATTACACACACACACACACACACACACCAGTCTTCAAAAGGCTGCCCACTTCCCTCGTACAACACAGATGATGTTATCTGATGACTAAGCAATGTTCAACTTCTTCTTCTTATTATTATTATTTTTTCCCCAAGCCTTTCTCAGCTCAGGGCCAAGTCTGTCTTTGTGGCTGAGCTGAAACCAGCCAGAGAATAGGAAACTCGGCACGGCAAGCAATTTAGCAATGTGGATCAGGTACAGGCAGCCCCCCACTTACAGTTGCTCACTTAGTGACTGTTCAGTGTTACAAGGGTACCGAAAAAATGGACTTATGACCCCTTTTCACATTTACGATTGCTGCAGTGTTCCCACAATCACGTGATCAAAATTCAGACACTCAGGAATGGGTTCACGTTTATGACGGTTGCAGTGTCCTGGGATCATGTGATCACTTTCTGAGTGATCATCTTTGGACAAGCAAAGGTCAGTGGGAAATCCAGTTTCACTTAACAACTGTGCTACTAACTTAACAACTGCAGTGATGCTCTTAACAATGATGGCAAGGAAGGTCATAATACTGGGTAAAATTCACTTAGCAACTGTCTCTCCCACCAACAGAAGTTTTGATGGCTACCTGGATCTGCATGATGGATGTTCTATTGCATGGGTCTCAAAATAGGTTTAATCCCGAAAGCCATTTGAGAAATGGCTTTGATTTGATCTTGGAGTCCTAGTGGACAATCAGATAACAGATAATCAGAGTTGGAAGGGACCTTATAGGTCATCTAGTCCAACTCCCCCCACCCAAGCGGGAGACCCTACACCATTTCGGACAAATGGCAGTCCAATCTCTTCTTGAAAGTCTCAAGTGATGAAGCTCCCACAACTTCCGAGGACAAGGTGTTCATTTAAATATGAGCCAGCAGTGTGCAGCATCTGCCAAAAAAAGCCAACACGGTTCCAGGCTGCATAAACAGAGGGATAGAATCAAGATCACATGAAGTTTAATATCACTTTATAATGCCTTGGTAAGGCCACACTTGGAATACTGCATCCAGTTTTGGTTGCCACAATGTAAAAAAGATGTGGAGACTCTAGAAAGAGTGCAGAGAAGAGCAACAAAGATGATGAAGGGACTGGAGACCAAAACATATGAAGAATGGTTGTAAGAATTGGGTGTGTCTGGTTTAATGAAAAGAAGGAGACATGATAGCAGTTCCAATATTCGAGGGGCTTCCACAAAGAAGAGGGAGTCAAGCTATTCTCCAAAGCCCCCGAGGGCAGGACAAGAAGCAATGGGTGGAAACTAATCAAGGAGAGAAGCGATATAGAACTAAGGAGGAATTTCCTGACAGAACAATTAATCAGAGGAACAACTGGCCTCCAGAAGTTGTGAATGTTTCAACACTGGAAGCTTTTAAGAAGAGATTGGACAACCGTTTGGAATGGCATAGGGTTTCCTGCCTGAGCACAGGGCTGGACTAGAAGACCTCTAAGGCCCCTTCCAACTCTGTTATTCTATTCTAGATGCCAATGTCATTTCTTGTTCCTCAAAAGCATTGTCACATTAGTCAATTTGTTTTATTTTTCCAGTTCTGAGTCAGTTTTTACTTTGGGCAACTGCCTGGATAAATCTATGAACATTTCTTTGTCTTTATTTTCAGAAATGGTTTTGCTCTGATCTTCTCCTCCTCCTCAGGACGGAGAGAGAGTGACTGGCCCAAGGTCATCCATCTGCCTTTAATCCCCAAGGCAGGACTAAACCTCACATTTCCCCATTTTTATTTATTTCACTTTTATTTTATTTGTTTTGTCAAGCGATTATAAGATAACAGGTATAAGTATAAAACATAGTTATGAATACATGAAATGGATACATATAAGAAAAATATTTTTTTAAATATATAATAAATAAATATATATAATAAAATAACAATAAACAATAGGACAGGGACGGTAGGCACGTTGGTTTAGCTTGGTTCTTTAACCCCTGCACCAAACTGGCTCTTTATCAATTAATTAGCATTCCTGTAAAGAGAGCAGAAAGCTTGTTTGTTCTGCTTACTTGGAGAAAAAAACAGTCTGAAACTGTTTGAAAGCTTCTCTTTGTTGTTTTGCCCCAGGGAAAACTTTACGTCTCCCTAAGGTGCTTCTAAATCAAGCTTTGGTGATGGAAGAAAAGTAACTTGAATGGCTTCTTCGCTTTTCGTGTGGCAAATTAGAAAACAGAACTGGGGACAAATTGCTCCAAGATCAGCAATCTGGAAGGATGCCAAATTGAAGGTTGTGACCGGATTGTTTACGAAGGGGAGAAGAGGAGGAAGATTTTATGAGTAAACCTCGAGTTTGCATAACACAGCATGCCAAACCCAGCCAGAATACTTCGCAAGGCAAAGTGGTCTGAAAAAAAAATCATGGACTTGTTTCTAACTGCCAAACGCACAAGGCATTCAGAAAAATTCATGCACAGTCTTCAACATTGGTCTATGAACAAATTAAAGTAAAGATACAGGTTTCCCCTGTCCTGTTGTGTTTGATTCAGAGGGGGCGGTGCTCATCTCTGTTTCTTAACTGAGGGAACCAACATTGTCCGAAGACCCTTCTGTGGTCATGTGGCCAGCATGGCTATTCACAGGGTTGCATGGAACACTGTTACCTTCCCACCGAAGTGGTACCTATTTATCTATTTGCATTTGCATGCTTCAGAACGGCTAGGTGGGCAGCTGGAGCAAGTAATGGGAGCTCGCCCTGTCATGCAGCGCTCGGGGCTCAAACCTGGGCTGTCAGCTTTCCAGCGGACAAGCTTAGTGCCTTTAACCGCTGAGCCATCATGCTCCCAAACAAATCAAAACTGAAATTCAAGGCTAACAATTATGCAAAAGGCAGCAAAGACTACAGAGAGGTTTCTTTGTTTTACCATGAGATCTAGGTGCTCTCTGAGCTTGGTTGTTGTCTTGCAGTTGTTGTTTCATTAACCAACCGGGCAACAACATCATAGCAGTGATGGCATTACCTAGTTGGGTAATTAAATGTCTGCAAGAAAACCACCAACTCAGAAAGCAACAGGGATGTCATAGTTCAACCTTGAGTTACAAATATTCTCCTCTATTTTTTAACACACAAACCCCTGATTTCACCTTCATTAACACTCATACAATATTAGTGTTAAACAATGACAAGAAGAGAGACTTTTGAAATCTGGTCCATTCTTAATGCAATTTCTTTCTTATAGCCCCCAATTCATCCGGTGTTCTCTCCTAAAACCTCCCCCACCCCATTTTATAGGCCCATTCCAGGAATGACATGTAGGGGTGGGGCTGCTGGGGGGTGGGGTTCACAGGGGTTCGGGAGAGCCCCTGGCTAAGATTCTGTGCAGTTTGGAGAACCCCCAAATCCCACTCCTGCCTCACCCCTCCCAGGAGTCCCCACATGGCCCATTTTGGATACAGGTAAGTGCAGGGCGCACATGGAGGCTCGGGGAGGGTTCAAAATGGGCCTCCTGGAAGTTTGGGAAGGCCAGAAATGGGCCCGTTTCTGCCTCCCAGAGAGCCTCCGGAGCTCAGGGAGGTTGTTTTCGCCCTCCTGGAGGCTCAAGGAAAGCCTCCGGAGCCTGGGGGAGGGGGGAGGAGAGCAAAAACATACACACACACCATGGTGCAGGAGGCCAGCTAGGCTGTGCCTATGCCTGCCCAGCAACCAGGCAGAGAACCCTTTTCTAAAATTTTTGAAGCCCACCCCTGATGACGCGTCCAGAAGAAGCAGGTCTTTGGAAACATCTGTTGCAGCCTTCTGTGTTTTCAACTATGCACCGAGTAATGATTTTTAGACAGGTGAAAAAAGTCAGATAGATGGATTATTGAGCTATTTAACATCAAGGTTTGACAACCGAATGTGGAAACTGTGAGACCAGGAGATCTCATCTGAAGACGAGGTCATCTAAAGGAGGAGGAATGTAGCCATTGGCAGAACCTTGGGCCAAAGTTTCAGTGAATTCAGTGGAGAACCTCTTTTGGAATTTCGTGATCAACAGGTTGTTTGTAACTGGCATAATCCGGTAGGGAAGAGTGGCGTTATGATTCATTCCCACCTAAACAAGTGCACACTATTCACGGAGGTGAGAAAGCTGCCAGATTTCATTAACGGATTCTCTATAAATGGTGGGGGGAAAAAAACAACATTTCCCTAACAAGTCACGCGTCGTCCATTTCATGCAAGCTTCAGTCATGAATTTAGTCTCTTAAACTTTGCATGAAAACACGCTTTACATGCGCAATCTCTTTCTAAAAGTGAAAAAAAAAGTGCTTTTTCACATACTTAACCACCATTTCATTATCCTTGTGTCACATGATCAAAATTCAGGTGCTTGGCAATAGACTCATATTTATGACAATTGCAGTGTCCTGGGGTCATGTGATAACCTTTCGTAGCCTTCTAACAAGCGAAGTCAACAGGGAAGCCCAATTCACTTAACAACCGGGTTACCAACTTAACAACTGTAGTGATTCACTTAAACGCAGCTGAAAAGGTCATAAAAATGAAGGCAAAACTCATTTAAGAATTGTCTTGCTTATCATCAGAAATGTTGGGCTCAATTCTGGATGTAACTTGAGGATTCCCTATAATGTCCATCTATCTATCTGAGAAAGTGGATGCTGTAGCCTAGGGATCCCCAACCACTGGTCCCCGGACCGGTACCGGTCCGTGGATCATTTTTTACTGGGCTGCAAAGGGGCCACTATCTTGTTTCAACAGCGCTTCTGGGTTTTCGGTTGCTTCCGGGTTTTTGGTTGGAAAGTGCTTCCGGTTTTTCAGTTGGAAAGCAGCGTTTGGGTGCTCGCGCCTTAGTTTCGTTGAAGGGGGTGGCGGCTTTGAAAGAAGAGCCATCCCGATGGCGGTGGAGTCTCATGTTACTCAGGTGCCGGTCCGTGGAAGAATAAATAATCGTGAAACCGGTCCCTGGTTCGAAAAAGGTCGGGGGCCACTGTTGTAGCCCATTAATTTGGATGATGAGGAGGTTGGGGAGGAACTTGGGCCACTTCTGGAGTCTGGGGAATGCTTTGTGTTGGACGCAGAGATAGATCCAGGCCCATTGACAGTTCCCAGCTACTGGAGAGGCAGCTGTCTGTGGAGGCTGATATGAGTAAGGAGGAAGAACAGCTGGGGCCTGTTCCAGACGTGCGTATGCGCAGAACTGCTAGGAGAGGGAAACAACGGAGGACAAGGAGTTGACTTGGGAAGCAAAGCACATGTGGAGGCTGAATGGCCCCTCCCTGGCTGGGGAATAAATAGAAGGAAAGGGGAATGGTTGCTGTAGAAGACAACAGTTCGTCTATCTGAAGATTTTGCTTATTGTGCTTTGTGCCACAGAGACTACTTGCCAGAACTTAATGTGCAGCTTTACCACTGGGAGCTCATGGCCTGGCAATTTTCACAAGGAACTGATAGGGTCTGTTGCTGCCATTAACTCTTTGAAGGACTATTACCTGGACTTTTTGGTGTGTGAATGCCATCAGTTCACAAGAGGTAAATAAAGAGGGGTGTTTCGTGACAAGGATTCTGTTTCTTGATTCTGCTAAGGCTGGGACAGAACAGTGGAGGAGTTTACACGACCTACTTTAGAAGACTTTGCAATCGTTCTCCGGCCCTTAAAATGATATTAAAGCCAACGGGATCAATAGCCCCCATTCTTCTAAGGAGGTGTCAGATTAGGGTGACCGACGTGCTTCTCACAAGGCCTCATTATTTTCTTAGGAGGCACGCTTTCCAAACAAATGGGTCATTAGAGAAAAATATTTTTTTCCCTCTCCCCTGTGATGCCATTGTAATCGGATGCTCATAAAAGACTCATTTCAATTTTAATTTCCTGTAAGTCAGCTGCAGCTTCTGCAAGCAGCCTGATAGCCTTTCAGAGAAGATGGAACCGTTTGCTTCTCCCATTCTCCCGTTGAAGAGAAATGGCTTAGTGATAATAACAACAGCGACAATGATAATAGATACTATTATTCTGGCATGTCTCTCTCTCTCCGTCTCTGTTTTTCCTCCTGTTGAGAGGATGTCAGAATAACTTCAGCAAGCTTTCCAAATCCTTCTGTTTACGCATTCCCAGTTTGGAATTTGGAAGCTGCTGCAAAGAACAGCAATGGGAGGAGATAGAGGCTGCATACAGATGAGCTCTAATCCCTCGTGTCTGACTATCCATCTAAACTGTATGATGCGATTGGTGCCTGAGTTGAAGAGTACCTCTGAATTGGCCCCAGGGGCAAGATTTGCATGGAAATTCAGTTGCAAAATAGCCACCGTTCAGCGAGGATGTATCCAGATGGAGCATCCAATGGGACCTGCAAGGCTGAGACTAGCAGAACAGCTCACCAGAGCTCATCCACGTTGCAATGCCTTGAGACGGGAAGAGAAGACATCAACGAAGATAGTGCTCTTCCCAGAATGAGGAAGTGGGCATGGACTCCTTCATGCATCCAGTCGAAATGTTTGTGGGCAGGGATTGCGGGTAGGTTCTTGGCCAGCCTTCCTCCTCTCCTCCTCCATCAATTCTCATCGAGCCCTAGAATTCAGGGGTGGAACAGCTGGGCAGCCGAGTTCTCGCTTGGGGCTTATCATCACAGACTGCTTTTTTAAAAAAAGAAAAGGGGCATTTACACTGGTAAAAGTGAACTCACTGCTGTAGGGGTCTGCCTGCTCCACTGGCTGGCAGCTTATATGGTCAGGGAATTGTAGCCCGATCATCTAATTTTCTACTGTTGTAGAACTTTTGAACTAGTGACATGATTTGTTACTTTAATAACCTCCCATTTACTGAAGAGCTTTATGGGGCCCCACTCCTTCAATTTTTCCAACAACAACCCTGTAAAAGGTCCGTCCATCCATCCATCCATCCATCCATCCATCCATCCATCCAACATCTCTCTCTCGCTTTCTCTATTTGCCAGTATCTATTTCTATCATCTCTCTATTCATCTATCCTCTCTCTCTCTCATCTATCCATGATCTCTCTATCATATCTATCAATCCCTCCATTCGGTTGTCAGTCTAGAACTTAACAGTGGCTGGGTGTATTTAACCCAATCAAATCAG
Source organism: Pseudonaja textilis (assembly GCF_049901715.1). Lineage (NCBI taxonomy): Eukaryota > Metazoa > Chordata > Lepidosauria > Squamata > Elapidae > Pseudonaja > Pseudonaja textilis. The sequence goes on from NC_141992.1 coordinate 189,676,144, forward strand.
TTGTAAGCAAGGCATTTAAGTGCACCTGGAAGACAAAGCTAGTCTTAATTTGAACTGCATGTTTTAATATGTCCCAAAGCTGCTTTTCCAAAAGGCAACTGGACTTACTTAGTTTTATTTTCATTGAAAACGTTTTGCTCCTGTTGTAAACAGGATGTCAGGATTCCAACGATTGCCCTAATTAAATCATGATAATTAAATCATGAACCTCGATCCAAGCTTCAAAAGCATCCAAAAGATTTATTAAGAGCAACATGTCCGGCACTAACCCATATGAAACTAACTCTGAGACACATAATTTACTATCAGCTATTTACCCTGTTTCCCCCCACCCTGCTGGGTGCGTCATAAATCAGATTCTCCAACAAAACACGGGCTGGGTGTAATCAATCACTCCCTAATGAAGGTTTTTACAGGGCAGAAGATCCAGTAGCCTAGGCTACAATCTCCATAAGATAAGCATGGAATGTGCTTCTGGCCTTCATCTACTGCACTGCTCCCTCAGGCCTTGCCCCCTCCTTCTTATGGCAACTTGGAAACAGGCATAGGAATGATTTACGAGTCGATACATGAGATAGATGGTGTTATATATATGCTGCAACGCAATGAGACATGTGCAGATCTGCATACTGGGGAAACAAAACAACCACTTCACAAATGCATGGCACAACACAGGAGAACAAATCCATCAGGACAGGATTCAGCAGTCCATCTACATCTGAAAGACAAATGTCACTCTTCTGAAGACAGCAAGCTTCACATTGTGGACAGAGAGGACCACTGGTTTGAAAGAGGAGTCCAAGAGGTCATCTGTGTTAAAACTGAACCAGAGCGCCCTCAACAGCAAAGGAGGGATACGGCATCACCACCTCCTGCTTATCACACAATCCTTTCAGCAGACCCAAGAAGGTTCCACACTTATTTGCACTCTGAAGCCGGTGCCTCTGAAGCCCCAAGTGGCCTCAATGACTTTCAAGAGCACTAACAACAGATCCCCAGAGTGCTAATACTCCCCACCATTCCCCACCATTCAGTCAGAGCTGAAGAAGCTCCTTGGTGAGAAGCGAAATGTAATGCAAAGCAAAGCAAAGCAAAGCAAAACACCATGACAGTTCTGTTGCCTTTTGGAAAAGCATCTTTGTGACAACCATGATCTGGATGATTGAAAATCTCCACAGACATGTTTTGATGTGTCTGACTCAATTTCTTATGCAAAGTCAGCTTGCTGGGTTCATTTCTGGTTCAACGTACCGTACTGTGTAGATCTAGAAAATGCTACGTGTATTCCACATCACCATTAATATGCAACAGGGAGTAAAGAGTGGAGAGAGAATAGCAGAAGGAGCAAACAAAAAACAAAAAAAAGCAAAGAGTTTTTGCAATTTCAGCCAATCCAGGAAGATACACCAATAAATGCTTTTTAAAGGGCCATTTCCAAATATGCTGATGAATTATGTTTGCCCTTTAAGAAAAAGAAGTATTTTATCATAACTTTTTGGCAGGGCTAAAAAAATAGCAACTGCCATAGCAGCAGCAGCAGCAGTAATATATTTAGTATGTGTCACAAAAGTTGAGCAATTTTCTGGAATAAACAAGGATTGTCTTTTTACTTACAATTTTCCAATAATTTATTAGCTGAAGTTTTTTTTTCCCCTGCTTGGGCCAATACCCAGCATCTTCTTGGTGTAGGGACTTCATAGGTATGCACTTTGTCATTTTTTTCTCCTCGCTTACATACTACCCTGTTTCTCCAACAATACGGCCTCCCCCAATAGGAAGTCCCAGCATGTTTTATAGGCATGAAATGAAATTAAGCCCCTCCCCCCCAAATTAAGGCCTATATTAAAATATGCAAAATGGGGGGGAATGGTGGGGGGGCTTGCCGTTAGGAAGTACTTTTGTTGCACACCCGGATATGGTGCTGTCTGCGTTGACCCCGATACAAAGTGCCCCACCAACACTGAGGTCAACATCCAAGCTGTCGCTGCCCGCCCGCCTGAAGATGCAAGCGGGGGGAATTACGTCACCCCCAAAAAGACAGTCTAGCCATTTTTTCGGGGCTCAAAAAAAAAAAGACACGGCCTTATTATATGAGAAACACGGTAGGAACCACTAGAAATCTGGACTCAGAACATTTACTTGGAGCATCCTCAAATACACACACACACACACAGAGAGAGAGAGAGAGAGAGAGAGAGAGAGACTGATGTTCTCCTGGACTGCAGAGCATTTCATTAGCAGTTAGTCATCCAAGAAACTTCCTTTGAATCAATCAGTTAATTAAAGGAATATAAACCTGATTGTCCAACCATAAAAATGTCTTTCCCCATAATTAAAATGCGGAAGGAGGGAAGGTGAGTGAGTGACAGAAGGAGGGAGGAAAGGAAGAAAGAAGGAGGGAAGGGAAGGAAGGAAGGTGAGGGAAGAATGAAGGAAGGAAAGGTGAGGGAGGAGAGAAGAAGACAGGGAGGGAGGAAGGGAAAGTGAGTGGAGGAGGGAGGGAGGAAGGCCGGACACACATACACAGTCATGAAGCATATTGCTGCACTGGTGTAGTTGTGTGAGGGAATGAGGTAGAACATTGGGAGACAGGTGGAACAGCTGCAGACTATATAAAAGTCAGGCAAACAGTGACTGAGCCCACAAAAGAAATGTAGGTGTTTCAAACGTCTCAGAAGGTACCTCTCTAGTTTCCTGGATGTAAAGGTGGAGGGGTGGGGGAGGGGAGGAGAAAGAGTGACACTCCCCCTAGAAATACGGTGTGTAATTGTAAGTTTACATTAACAGACTCTAGCAAGTCGACAATATAGAAGTGACTGGAAGGAAAGGGAAAAAAGGAAAGGAAGGGAGAGGAGAGGAAAGAAGAGGAGAGGAAAAAAGGAAAGGAAAGGAAAGGAAAGGAAAGAAGGGAAGGGAAAGGAAAGGATGAAGAAAAGGAAAGGAAAAGAGGGGAAAGGAAAGGAAGGCAGAGGAGAGGAAAGGAGAGGAGAGGAAAAAAGGAAAGGAAAGGAAAGAAGGGAAGGGAAAGGAAAGATAAGGAAAGGAAAGGATGAAGGAAAGGAGGGGAAAGAAAAGGAAAGGAAAGGAAAGGAAGGCAGAGGAGAGGAAAGGAGAGGAGAGAAAAAAAGGAAAGGAAAGAAGGGAAGGGAAAGGAAAGGAAAGGATGAAGGAAAGGAAAGGAAAGGAAAGGAAAGGAAAAGAGGGGAAAGGAAAGGAAGGGAGAGGAGAGGAAAGGAGAGGAGAGGAAAAGGAAGGAAAGGAAAGGAAAGGAAAGGAAAGGAAAGGAAAGGAAAGGAAAGGAAAGGAAAGGAAAGGAAAGGAAAGGAAAGGAAAGGAAAGGAAAAAAAAGGCTGCTACCTAGACAGCCTTCCTTGAATTTTAATGCAATACATACCTTCTCTTAGATAAGAATCTGCCCTTTTGTTCTTACTAACAGGCTGTACACATCAATGATTTATTGTTTTTTGCAGGCACCATTCCTGATTACCATATGTAGAGTGGGGTTAAGGGTTGACCTCTCTAGTTAGTTGCCTTCTTTGTTTAAAACGCATCCATCAGTCCTCACTGAGATATCTTCTTTATCTTCCTGTCCTTGTTTGAGAAGAAATGCACGTCCTGTCCTTGTTTTCCTTTCAATCTGGTGGCCTTGGGCTCTTTTATGAAAGGGAACAGAGTCACATAAGTTCTGTGACTGGAGGGGAGGTGACATGAATTCTGGGTGACCTCTCTGTGATGGCCCGAAAAAGCCTCCTGAGAGAGCCTCGCGTTGGAGTCAATGCTTGGAGTCTACTTGCTGAAATGGGCCATCCATTTATGCATTGTGCTTCGGTATGAGCAACGACAAAGGAGTCACAAACAGATGCTTTCAGAGTACCTTGCTGACATAATTTTTCTTTTTTCTTTTCTTTTTAAAACCTCTCCCTTAATGCAATCTTCTCAAAACATCTTGCCAACTCTGTTCCCTCAAGGACAAAGCGTTGCTCGGGAACTCATTTGCCTTTCCTGCCATTCCTTCTAAAATGGACTCCCTGGGTAGATTTTGCCCTTTTCGCCAGAGATTGAAAAGATGGGGGTGGACCGAGGGTCTCCAAACGTGGCAACCTTAAGGCTTGTGGAATTCAACTCCCAGAATTCTCCAGCCAGGCTGAGGAATGCTGGGAGTTGAAGTCCAGTGGTGGGATTCAAAAAATGTTATTATCGGTTCTGTCGGCATGGCTTGGTGGGGCGTTGTATGGCTGAGTGGGTGTGGCAGGGGAAGGATAGTGTAAAATCTCCATTCCCTCCCCACTCCTGGGGGAAGGATAGTATAAAATCTCCATTCCCTCCCCACCCCACTAACCTGCTTTCCAGCTCCATTCTCCTGTGCTGGGCAACCAAAGAAGACCCAGCTGGGACTCAGGAGGCAGAGAATAAATGGGGGTGTGGCCAGTCACAGGTGGGATTTACCGGTTCTCCGAACTACTCAAAATTTCCGTTACCGGTTCTCCAGAGCTGGACAGAACCTGCTGAATACTTACCTCTGCTACAAATCTTAAAAGTTGCCAAATTTGGAGACCTCTGGGGTAGACCAAGGATCCCAAGATGCTTCCAAAGCAAGGTTATGTCTGAGAAGCCCCCCCAAAAGTGTTTTGGTAGCACAAAGGCTAAATTATTCATTATCATGCAATTTTTCATGAATTAAAACAAGCCATTTTATTGGCTGCTTGGGGGACATGGCTAAAAGAGGGCCGCTACTTTCCCGTAGCTGATGAGAGGTGAGAAAAGAAGGCAAGGAAATGAATGGTGTTAAACAGAAAGATGATACCAATAGAACAGAATATTTGTAGCTCCGTGGGGTTCTTGGTGCTCTCTGAGCTGAGTTGTTTGCTTGTAGGTGTTTCATTACCCAACTAGATAACATTATCATAGCACTGATATATTGGATATTATATGAAAATGTGATTTTTGTTATATTGATAAGAAGAATATTAATTATAAACTGTAAGGACATGAAATATGTATAGTTGAAATATGAAATAGTTGAAATGGAATGAAATTGTGTGTGTGTGTGTATGTGTATATATACAATCTATCTATCTATCTATCTATCTATCTATCTATCTATCTATCTATCTATCTATCTATCTATCTTTGGTTATTCGGGTTTTCTCCCGTGTAAGATTGTAAGTATCTAGGCAATGTTTCGATGAAGTCTCATTCATCATCTTCAGGCTTGTGTCTTCGGCTCCATGCCCCTCAGAGCAATGTGAGCTTGCAGCTGCTTCTTCCTTTTAACTGCTAGTCGGGGTGTGACTTGATTGGGTGGGGGCTTGGCTGTGTTCTGATTGGGTGGGGGTGTGTTCTCATTGGTTGGGGGGTTGGCCATGTTCTGATTGGCTGGAGGTGTGTTTTGTTCAGGTGGGGGCTTGGTTGTGCTCAGGTTAGTCTTAGTTGCTGGAGGATTTGAGCTGGTGAGCTGTGATCCTACTGTTTGGCTTCGTGTTCGTGTTCGTGGTCGTGCCACATCTTCTGTGTGGGTGTGAGTCTGCTTTCTACGTGGAAGTGTGGTGGTAGCATCTTGTGTGGTCCTCGTGGGTGTGGGTCTGGTGTCATTCTTCATGTTAGGTACTCGTCTGTTCGTGAGGGCAGGTTTCAAATGGCTGATAGGCAGGAGGTGTCATCTCGTTTATTCATGCTGTGTGGGCATTTTTCTATCTCTAAGGCTTCTCTGATTATTCTGTTGTTGAAGTGTTCGGTTTGGGCGATAGTTCTGGTATTTTTAAAGTCAATCTCATGTCCTGTGGCTTTGAGGTGTTCATAGATTTTCATGGGTACAGGTATGCAGGTTTTGGCATGTTCAGGTCTTTTCCTGTGTAAGATTGAGAGTATCTTAGTGATGTTTCGATGAGGTCCCACTCACCATCTTCAGGCTGGTGCTTTCAGCTTCATGCTTGTGCGAGCAAAGCACGATCATGCTTTGCCTGCACAAGCATGAAGCCAAAAGCACCAGCCTGAAGTTGGTGAGTGGGACTTCGTCAAAACATCACCAAGATACTCTCAATCTTACACAGGAAAAGACCCAAACACGCCAAAACCCGCATATATATATATGCCTTATATTGTGTAAAATGGCTCTTGGTTTAGGTTCACACACCCATCAAGAGGACTTCTGAGTTAATCCAACACAATGTGGATTGTTAAATGTTATATATATAATGATCAACCATATTAAGTTTTAATGGGTAAGACAATGACCAGACTATTTAATCTAAACATCTTGTGGAAATGGATCATGAAAACATCAAGGAGGAAGATGAATGAAACTGTGCAGCGTGATTGCTTACTTTATTACCAAACAAAATGGAGTCAAAACCACCCCCCCCAAGACCTGCCCCTTTCTTAATAGAAAATAGATTGACGCTGTCTTGATATATCATCTTGTTGAATGCTTAGGTCTTAATTTCAAGCAAGCAAGTTTGTTAATTGGAAAACATTTCATTCCCTGCCTAAATCCAATGAATTAAAGTTAATGGGATACCGTGGAGCATTTATTTCAAATGAAGTATCTGCTTATCTTCCTTCATTGATCTAATAAGCACTTAGAGCCAAAATTGCTTTTTTGTTCTTGGAATTATTTTCCAATTAGCCACCACTGATTTCCTAATCTCTGTGTGAATCCATGACAAATATGGTAAGTAAACTCATCTCCCCAGATAAATGCATAGTTGATAGATAGATATAGATAAGATAGATGGATGGATAGATAGATAGATAGATAGATAGATAGATAGATAGATAGATAGATAGATAGATAGATACAGACAGATAAGATAACATGGATAGATAGATAGATAGATAGATAGATAGATAGATAGATAGATAGATAGATAGATATTGTTAGATATAGAGTTAGATACAGATGTAGGGAGATACACCTGGTGGGACCCAGAAGAAGGACCTTCTCTATGGGAGCTCCCACTCTGTGAGGGGGATCTTGAAGTCTTAGTGGACAACCAGCTAATTATGAGCCAGCAGTGTGCAGCCGCTGGCAAAAAAGCCAATGCAATCCTAAATTGCATTAACAGAGGGATACAATCAAGATCAAGTGAGGTACTAATAGCACTCTGTAAAGGCTTAGTAAGACCACACCTAGAGTACTGCATCCAGTTTTGGTCACCCCACTATACAAAAGATGTTAAGACTCTAGAGAAAGTGCAGAGGAGAGCAACCAGGGTGATTAGAGGACTGGAGGCTAAAACATACAATGAACGGTTGCATGAACTGGGCTTGGCTAGTCTAGTGAAGAGAAGGACCAAGGGAGATATGATAGCAGTGTTCCAATATTTGAGGGGCTGCCACAGAGAGGAGAGGGTCAAGCTGTTTTCCAAAGCAGCCAAAGGCCAGACAAGGAATAATGGATGGAAACTGAACAAGGAGAGATTCAACCTGGAAATGAGGAGAAACTTTCTGACAGTGAGAGCAATCAACCAATGGAACAGCTTTTGCCCTCAGAAGTTGTGGGAGATTCATCACTGGAAGCTTTCAAGAAGAGACTGGACTGCCATCTGTCAGAAATGGTGTAGGATCTCTTGCTTGGGTGTGGGGCTGGACAAGAAGACCTACAAGGTCCCTTCCAACTCTGATTATCTGTTATCTTCTATCTCTGGAACATAATTCCCCCGGAGATTAGAACGGCCCCAACTCTTAACACTCTTCCAGAGGGCACTGAAGACCTGGGGGCCTGGGGAACCCAGAGTGGGATGGAGCCCATCAAATGGCTCGTGTGATCTGCTGTCATCGGGGTGGGGGTGATTTAATATATTAATTTATTATATGACTCTTCCTTTATTAGCTTTATTGTTTTTATAGGGGGTTTTATACAGTGTAAGCTGCCTTGAGTCACCATGTGCGAATAGGTGGCAATATAAATTCCCCAAATAAATAAATAAATATGTTTACCTGACATTTATGTCCCGATCGGCATATTAAAAATCCTTTGGCACCGTGACAGAACACAATTAATGTTGAGAGTTTCTGGGCAAGTTCTGTTTAATTTGTACATATTTCAATCTTGTATTTTGTATTTTGATTTTATGTCATTTAGTGTGCCTTATTTTAATTGTGATGCTTCTGGCATGAATAAACAAACAGTTAGACAGAAGATAGAATTCTTTTATTGGACAGGTGTGATTGGACACAGAAGGAATTTGTCTTGGTGCAAATGTTCTCAGTGTACATAAAAGAAAAGATACATTCATCAATAATATTATCATAATGTAAAATATAAATGAAAACAAAGATAGCAAGGGAAATGGAGGAGGGACAAAAATGTAGAGTAAGAGGAAAAAGAAAGAAAAAGCATTAACTTCCCACTTTTTTTTTCAATGCAGTAGAATAAAAATAATGAAATACAGCCTCAACTTTTTACTTTTACATAGTTAGTACATACTAGACATTTCTATAACAACAAGCTTATCTAATCAGCAAATCCCAAAGTCAGAATTTTTTTTCCGTCTTGAGCACAAAATCCAGAAATAGTGCCTAGCAGAAACAAAACTGGATATATTTTTTAATTAAAACAGTTAATTTGTCCATCTCTTCTAATTCCATCAGTTTTTCCATCCATTCTTCCATTGTGGGGATTGTTGCACCTTTCCATTGTTTACCAAAAAATCTCCCTTTTTCAATTATCATCTCTTAAGTCTACCCAGGTCCAATTTTTCTCCGATGTGTGGGGAGAAGGAATGACAGTCACAGCTTTTGCCAAGAGATTGCAGATTCTACAATAACAAAAATATTGTTCCTGTAAAACATCCAAATTGAATTCCAATGGCACAGCATCAATGTTTTTTCATAGCAAGAATTCCACTCCTCGCTACAAAGAAAACAATCTTAGAGTTATATTTGGGTAGCGTAAACTAAATATGCGTCCTCTGCATCAGATTCTATCAAAGAAGAACTGGCCATAGCTACAGACCAGATGAACCTTAAAATCTCTTATATCTGCTGTCTGAAACTTCTGACTCTTACATAAAAAAAGATTTGGAGACTCTAGAAAAAGTACAGAGAAGAGCAACCAGGATGATTAGGGGACTGGAAGCTAAAATATATGAAGAACGGTTACAGGAACTGGGCATGGCTAGTCTAGTGAAGAGAAGGACCAGGGGAGACATGATAGCAGTCTTCCAATATTTGAGGGGCTGCCACAGAGAGGGAGGGGTCAAGCCCCCAAAGGCCAGACAAGGAATAATGGATGGAAACAGATCAAGGAGATCAACCTAGAAAGAAGGAGGAATTTTCTGACAGTGAGAGGAATCAACCCATGGAACAGAAGTTGCCTTTGGAAGTTGTCGGAGCTTCATGACTGGAGGCTTTCAAGAAGAGACTGGACTGCCATTTGTCAGACATGGTGAAGGGTTTCCTGCTTTGGCGGAGGGTTGGACTAGTACTAGATCACCAGTGGTGGGATTCAAAGATTTTTACCACCGCTTCGGTGGGCGCACATTGCGTGCACACACATACTTTGCACACCAAATGTGCACTTTGCACAGGCACGGGGGAATTGGGCAGGTGCAGAGGCGTTCCAACTCACCTCCTGCAAGCCTGCATTCTCCCTGTCGCTTCAGCAGCTGCCTCACAGCACTCTGCTGTGCTGCGCAAAGCCGCTGCGCTTCAAAAAGCAGGGAATAAAGGTGAGTAGGGGAGCCCGGGCAGGTGGGTGGGCCCAACAGCAGACCGGCAGAGAGAACTGGTTCAGTCTCCACTGCTCATCGCCGCTACTGGCTCGGCAGAACTGGGGCAAGCCGGTAGAATTCCACCACTGTAGATCACCTACAGCAGGGGTCCCCAACCACCGGGCCGCAGACTGGTACCGGTCTGTGGAACATTTCCTACCGGGCCGCTGGTTTGCTGGGCGCCGCCATCTTGTTTGATGAGTAAGTGCTTCCGGGTGAGCTTTTCCAGTTGGAAAGCAGCGTTTGGGTCCTGAAGGAATCCTCGTGCCTTAGTTTCATCGAAGGGGGCTTCAAATGAAACTAAGGCAAGGATTCTTTCAGCACCCAAGGTAAGGTGAGCCGAGCGACGTTCAAGCTGCCCGAAGCGAAGCTCATCGACAAAGGTGCAAAGGAGGAGTTGAAGGTGGCGGGCAGAAGTGGGGATGGCTGGCTGGCCAGTCACTCAGCTCGCCTTGCCTTGTCATGCGTGCTGATGCCGGTACCGGGCCGCGGATCATTTTGTGATGCCAGTACCGGGCCGTGGCACAAAAAAGGTTGGGAGCCACTGACCTACAGTACAAGGTCCCTTCCAACTCTCTTAATCTGCTGAATGACACATGAGCCAAAAGTGTGAGGCAGCAGCCAATGCAATCCAAGGTTGCATTAACAGAGGGATAGAATCAAGACCACCTGAAGTGCTGCTAGTACCACTTTTCAAAGCCTTGGTAAGAGCACACTTGGAATACTGCATCCAGTTTTGGTCACCACAATACCCCAAAAAGATGTTGAGACTTTGGAGGGAGTTCAGAGAAGAGCAACAAAAATGACCTAGAAGCTAAAACATACAAAGAATGATTGCACGAACTGGGTATATCTAGTCCAGTGAAGAGAAGGACTAGGGGCGACACAATAGCAGTCTTCTGATACTTGGAGGGCTGCCACAAGGATGGCGGGAGGGGGAGGACTTATTTATTAAAGCACCTGAAGGTAGGACAAGAAGCAATGGGTGGAAATTAACCAAGGAGAGAAGCAACCTAGCACTAAGGAGGAATTTTCTGACAGTGAGAACAATTAACCATGGAACAAATTGCCTTCAGAAGTTGTGGGAGCTCCATCACTGGAGACTTTTAAGAAGAGACTGGATAGCCATTTATCAGAAATAGTATAGGTCTCCTGTGTTACAGGTGTTATGTCTACCTTGTATGCAGCTCTATCATTCCTCTCTACTGTAGTTGTTTCATGTATCACATTGCTACTCTGGGTGGGATTCAGCTGTATTGTTCCTGTGATGCGTTTTCTGTTCCTGTGGTGTTACCCACTCTCTAGTAAAATGGTTTCTGCACAGCGATGGCCTGTAGTGTGCTTACTTACTCTACATGAAACATGGTGTCAGAAGTGGGTTCAATGCTAATTCCGATCTTCTCAGGCTTCCTAATAACAGCCATGTTGTTTATCCAATCGGTGGGCTCAGTTGCGTTTTGACCTGAGGCTTAATGGCTCTTGGCACATTGCGCGGGGCACATCGTACAGGCAAAATGGCAGGATCGAGTTCAAAACGAACCTTTCCTGGAGCAGATACTACTCCAACACCTCATTTTAGACTCGGAGGATTTGCTGTTTTGTCAGTGGCCTCACCAAAGGTTTTGAAGGGTGAATCGCAACATTGTGTAACTCAGCCAGAAGGATCAACCACATCAAACCCAGACACTCACATGTTGATCCAGACAATAGCGGCCTCTGACTCTTCATGAAACAAACGGGGTTGGATTAGATGACCTCCAAGGTACCTTTCAACTCTGTTATTGATACTAAACAAGCAGACAACATCTAAGTACTAAATCTGAGTGTGTGTATACTGTATATTTATATAAGAAACATTTTTTTAAATTTATTTTTTAATTTTAATTATGAGAACACAACACAATACATCCAACTTAGCCTTGTTATGCATATATACATTTTACTTCGTCATTGATAATCTCCTTATTTAATATATTAATTGCTAATTAATGTAATCATAACTACTAATTTCGACCTTGTCTTCTGCTATATAACCATTGATAAAATTTATTTCATGTTTTATAATATTTAGACTCTCCTTTGTCTTTTATTTCTAAAGTTAACCGATCAGATTCTGCACATGCCATAATTTTTCTTATTATTTCTGTTTCTGGAGGTATGATTTCATTTTTCCAGTATTGTGCATATATTATTCTAGCCGCCGTCAATACATATACTATTAGATACATTATTTCCTTCTTAAATTCTTCTGAAAATTGATTACAGCTGTTGCCTTAGTAGCACATGGGGAAAGTAAAAAATTTAATCAGCAAAGTGGAGGGAATGTGAGCAATGATGAAGGATTAACATTTGCATCAAAATCGCCACTCTTTTGCCAACAGAGCCATCACTAACAGAAGAAAGATCAGCCAGAAGCAAAGACCAGCAAAAGTTTTCTTTCCACCCATTAAAAAGTTGGAAGTGATCCTTCAGTCACGTTGCAATTTATTATGTTTTTAAAAGGGGGGGGGGTTGTCCCTTTTTTTGCCTCCAACTCCTTAAAGTAAAAACAAGCTGCATCTTAAAACTATCTTGCAGAAACATTTGTTTTTGGGGGATGGGTGCAGGGAGCGGGAGGAGGATTCAGCCAACCCCAAGATCCGATTGGATCTCAGGACCCCAGGGTAATCTTAATTTCAATGTGTGCTTTTAAGCCACAGGAGATCCTGATAATATGGCGAGCGGCCATCGACCAAATCCTTGCGGCTTTGCTTCTTGCAAAGAAAAGTCTGCAAACTCCAATTTTGTCACTTCCAGCTGTTGCTACTCCTTTGGAAAAAAAACAACACACATTTCTTTCAACAGTGGCTTGGGTAAAGCTTTCTGCCTGTATCTCCAGGCTGAGTCACACGCACACACACACACACACACACACACACACACACACAAAAACCTCTTAGTACAATATTTGGACAGGTGTTCAGCTGGGGAATTGCAGCGATCAAGAAGGTGAAACAGCTACCAGTTTGGATGTTTGGGCTGAGATTTTTTTTTGGGAGGGGGGGGTGTTCATCCCCCTTCCCCAAATAAAGAAAGCAGATAAAACTGAATTTGGAATATCTTCTTGCTCATTATACCCCAAATCAAGGGGATGTTTGGTGTAGCAGTTAAGGTACTAGGCTAGAAACCAGGAGATTGTGAGTTCTAGTCCCAAATCTGGTGGGATGACTTTGGACCAATCACCAGGAGACAGTGAGTTCTAGTCCCACCTTAGGCATGAAAGTCAGCTGGGTGCAGGGGTGGGATTCAGTCAGTTTGGGCCTGTTCAGGTGAACTGGATGTTAAATTTACACCTGGTTTGCCAAATCAGTAGTTGAACTGACTGGCTGGCCTTGCCCACCCCTCCCCTCACAGGAGTCTCCACGTGGCCTGCTTTGGACGCAGGTAAGTACAGGGTCCTCATGGAGGCTCTGAGAGGGTGAAAAACAGCCCTCCTGGAAGTTCTAGAAGTCTGTGGGGGAGGCTGTTTTCACCCTCCCAGAGGCCTGAGGGAAGCCTCTGGACTCTGGGGAAGGCAAAAAAAATGGCCCTCCCATAAGTTCTGATAGGCCACACCCACCATGACCACGCCTACCCAGCAACTGGGCAGAGAACCAGTTGTTGAAATTTTTGAATCCCATCCCTGGCTGGGTGACTTTGGGCCAATCGCCAGAAGACAGTGAGTTCTAGTCCCACTTTAGGCATGAAAGCCAGCTGGGTGACTTTGGGCCAATCCCCAGGAGACGGTGAGTTCTAGTTCCATCTTAGGCATGAAAGCTTCTAGGTGATGTTGGACCAGTCACTCTCTTTCTCAGCCCGACCCACCTCACAGGGTCATTGTTGTGGAAAAAAACAGAAAAAGGAAGAGGCATTAGGTATGTTTCCTGCCTTGAGTTACTTCTAAAGTAAGAGAGGCGGGATAAAAATCAAGTAAATGAAATTGCAGAAAAGAAAAAGAATTGTGTGGTTTTTACTGTTTACACAGATAGGAACTGAAAAAAAAAGGCAAGGGACAGCTGAGTAAATCTGGTAAATTGAAAACATTACTTTTCAAAAAAAATGTAAAAAAACTATTTATTCATTGATGCAATTTGCATTAAAAGGCCCATCTCAGATTTGTGACTCATTTGGTGATAGCAGAACCTTGCATACTAATTGCAGGAGAATAATCTCATGTGGGAGGTGTCAAAATCTTCCAGGTGGCAGGTGGGGAATTGCATAACGGCCTTACCTGTTTTTACTCACATGTCTATCATCATGCAGGTTTTTGCATACACTCACATATACACACCGCTTTTGAAGAGTGGCTACTTATTTTGGTGAGGGTATGCTTCGATGTCCAGTAAAATACTTTGCATCAGAGAAAGCAAGCATGGTATAGAATTGAATTCTAACTGGAAAGCGTTCTTGGATTCTCATTTCATACCTGGATTTCCACCACATCTAAAATTGGGGTTTCCTTTTGTATAGAGTTTATATTTTAACTTAACAGACAGGAAGCAGAAGGTGAAGCTAGGCAGAATCACATCTGATACCTGTACAATTAGCCCAAGGCTGTGTGCTATGTCCACTTCTCTTCTCCTATATACCAATGACTGCATCTCAAACGATCCATCTGTTAAAATACTGACGTTTGCTGATGACACAACAGCGATTGGTCTCATTCGAGACAACGACAAATCTGCATACAGACAGGAGGTTATACAACTTGCCTCGTGGTGTAACCAGAACAATCTGGAACTGAACACACTCAAAACTGTAGAAATAGTGGTATTCAGAAGAAACCCTTCCATAATATCACCTCTTACAATACTAGACAACACAGTATCAACAGAAGAGACCTTCAAATTTCTAGGTTCTATTATATCACATGACCTAAAATGGACGCCTAACATCAAAAATGTCATCAAAAAAGCACAACAAAGAATTTTCTTTCTGCGCCAACTCAGGAAGCTCAAACTGCCCATGGAGCTGCTGATCCAGTTCTACAGAGGAATTATTCAGTCTACCATCTGCAACTGTCTGGTTTGGTTCTGCAACCCAACACTTCAGAGGATAACTAGGACCGCAGAAAAAACAATTATTACCAACCTGCCTTCAATCGAGGACCTGTACACTGCACAAATCAAAAAGAGGGCTGTGAAAATATTTACAGACACCTTACATCCCAGACATCAACTATTTCAACTTCTTCCCTCAAAACGACGCTATAGAGCACTGCACACCAGAACAACTAGACACAAGGACAGTTTTCCCCCCAAACACCATCACTCTGCTAAACAAATAATTCCCTCAACACTGTCCAACTATGAACTAAGTCTACACTACTATTACTATTAATCTTCTCATCACTCCTTATCACTCATCCCCTCCCACTTGTGACTGTATGACTCTAACTTTGTCGCTCGTACCCTATTTTTATTGACTGCTTCCTAGTATGATTTGATTGCTTATTGTACCCTATGACTATTTTTAAGTGTTGTACTTTATGACTCTTGACTTGACAAATGTATCTTTTCTGTTATGTACACTGGGAGAATATTCTATTCTATTCTATTCTATTCTATTCTATTCTATTCTATTCTATTCTATTCTATTCTATTCTATTCTATTCTCTTTTGAAGCAAATGGGAAGTAAAGACTCCCTAGCAAGGCAATTCCTTCCAATGGAATCGTAAAACATCGCTTGCCATATCTTGGCAGCATTTTTATTTTTCCACATAATACCTCCCGTGTAGTGGCACCTTAGGGAATTCTGGTGGGGGTGCGAATGCTTAGATGTTGGACCTAGTGATATCAGGTTCCCAGGAGTAAGATTGCCAATTCAATTTATTTTTATTTGTCATTTCACAACGGAGACACCCTACAGCTGTTCTATGAAATTTGAATTGTCTGAAAGTTGTGGTTCATTTCTGAATGCCACAACTTGAACAAATAAAAGTATCCTTAGGTGATGTTTGTGCTAGCAGCTTAAAGTCTAGTCATTCAGATAGTATGTAGATCAGACCAGTGGCACAACAGGATGACTTTAATTTTAGTGTTGTCTATAAATTAAAAGAGATGACAATGATACTTAAATGGATAATAGGCAAAATGGACCCACATAAAAAAGTCACATAATGAGCCAGTTTGGTCTAATGAATTGGGATAGTCTAGTGAAGAGAAGGACCAGGGGAGACATGATAGCTGTCTTCCACAGGCTGCCACAGAGAGGAGCGGGTCAAGCTATTTTCTAAAGCATCTGTAGGCCAGACAAGGAATAATAGATGGAAACTGAACAAGGAGAGATTTAACCTGGAAATAAGGAGAAACTTTCTGACAGCGAGAACAATCAACCAATGGAACAGCTTGCCCTCGAAACTGTGGGAGCGCCGTCACTTGAGACTTTCAAGAAGAGACTGGACTGCCATCTGTCAGAAATGGTGTAGGATCTCCTGCTTGGGTTTGGGGTTGGACAAGAAGACCTATAAGGTCCCTTCTAACTCTGATTATCTGTTATCTGTTTTATCCAATTAAGATACATGCCCTCAGAAGTTGTGGGAGCATCATCACTTGAGACTTTCAAGAAAAGATTGGACTGACATTTGTCAGAAATGGTGTAGGGTCTCCCGCTTGGGCAAGGGGTTGGACTTGATGACCTATAAGGTCCCTTCCAACTCTGATTATCTGTTATCTGTTTTATCCAATTAAGATACATTATTAGGCTAAATACAAGAGATTGTGAGCCTTCACCATGAAAACCAGCTAGGTGACTTTGTGCCAATCACCAGGAGACTGTGAGTTTTAGTCCCGCCTTCATCATGAAAGCCAGTTGAATACCCTTTGTCTGGTCTCTCTGTCTCAGCCCAACCCACCTCACAGGGTAGTTGTTGTTGTAGGGAAAATAGAAGGAGAAAGGTGTGTTAGATATGTATTTATATCATTTCTAAACATAATAAAATTAAATTAAAAATAATTGTAATTGCACACACAAGGTGTGAGGGTGCCTCAAATATACTCTATCTAATGGATATTTCATAAACCTGTTGGCTGCCATCACGGGGAGGAAGGTGTGCTGCATATGTTTGTCACCTTGAGTTATCTATAAAAAAATAATAAAGGCAGGATACAAACAAACAAGGGCAGCATGTTGGCTCAGCTCAGGTTAAGAGGCTGAGCTTGTCAACTAGAAAGCCGGCAGCCCAGGTTTGAGACCTAAGCACTGGACTATGGGGCGAGCTCCTGTCAACCTAGTGGTTCTAAAGTGTGCAAATGCAAGTAGATAAATAGGTACCACTTTGGTGGGAAGGTAGCAGCATTCCATGACATCATGATGGCCACATTATTGCTGAAATGTTTTCAGACAGTGCTGGATCAATAGCTTTGAAATGAAGATGAGCAACCCCCTGCTGTAGTTGGCAATGATTAGAGGAGTAAACTCTGCAGGGACTCCTTTACCTTTTTTTAAAAAAGAAACAAATAAAGTAACATGAAGAAATATTATCTGGCAATCTTGATAAGGCCCACTGACACAAGAGAGGCTGGTTCATCAGAAGATATTTCCCTCAAGATTCCTTTGTTTTCCTGGAAGAGGAATCTGGGGAACAACTGAACAATGAATGCACATATCCTTCTTTTAGAATCCATGCAGAGATTCTCTGTTCAACCTCTATTTTTCTCCATTAAATTTTATATCTTCCCAGCCCTGCTGGCTTTCCTTTCGACTGTTTTACTGAGCCCCAGTTGCTGCTGTGCCATTGTGTGTTGTGTTCGATGCAGCTGGTTGCACAGAGGCGTCTGTGCCTTCTGCAGCTCAGCATGCCCAGATTCTGTGGTGGCACATCTTGGCACAATTAAATCCCCACCCCCCGCTTTAAAAAAAATGAGGAAGAGGAGGCAAAATATTGGCTGTAATTTACTTAAAACCAGTTGGCATATTAATCATAACGTTTTGCCTGTTCTTTTCTTGCGCTTGGTGGTTTGGGTCTGTTCCCAACTGGTCTTTCCACTGTGTGGGATGCTCCATTTAGTCCTTGGCTGTCTTCATCCTTCAGCAAGGATTGTACTTCCTCATCGCATAATGATAGCCTGCGGGATGCATCAGAGAGCAAATTGCTAGCTGTGCCACACGGTCGCTGGGCTATGAAGGAGTGACGTGTCCTTGCGACTCTTTGATTATTGAGGGTTTGCAACATCCAAAGGGATGAAATCTCCGGACAGAAATGATGGGGTTTCACGATACCTCCAATTTGGTTCCGTTTTATACCCTTTTCTGGAGTGGGCTCCTGGGGGTTTGCAGCGGTTCGGGAGAGCCCCCAGCTAAGATTCTGTGCAGTTTGGAAAAACCCCAAATCTCACCCCTAGCTGGCCCTGCCTTGCCCTCCCCTCTCCCCCCAGGAGTCCCCATGTGGCCCGTTTTGGATGCAGGTTAGTGCAGGGCAAGTGCGGAAGCTTAGGGAGGGTGAAAAATAGGCCTCCTGGAATTTGGGAAGGCTGGAAATGGGCCTGTTTCAGGCTTCCAGAGAGCCTCCGGAGCCCGGGGAGGACGTTTTCACCCTCCTGGAGGCTCGAGGAAAGCCTCCGGAGCCAGGGGAGAGCAACCCTTCCCCCACTGTGGTGCAGGTGGCCGACTAGGTCATGCTCACCATGGCCACGCCCACTGCAGCACCTGGGAAGATAACCCTTTGCTAAAATTTTTGAAGCCCACCCCTGACCCTCAGGGCTTCCTCTCAAAGGCAAGTGAAAGTTTCATAACTAGTTGCCGAACATTCCAGAGCCAACCGAAGTTCCACAAGGAATTTCAGGATTGGAGAGAGAAGATTCAAGTTTATTCTTGGCCACTGAAGCTCTTGAAGGAGTCTCTCTGAGGCGGGATCCTTACCAGAGTTTGGCAGCATTTTATAGCAATAGCATTTAGCCATTGCAAGCAATAGCATTTTACATACCGCTTTGCAGTACTTTTATAGCCCTTCTAAGCGGTTTACAGAAGCAGCATCTTAATCCCAACAATCTGGATTCTCATTTTACCAACCTTGGAAGGATGGAAGGCTGAGTCAATCTTGAGTGTGGTGAGATTTGAACTGCCAAATTGCAGGCATCCTGCAGTCAGCAGAAGTAGCCTGCAGTACTGCACTCTAATCATTGCCCCATCATAGTTCTTTGGCTAATATACCAACCCATAGTTCTTTATAGCCCTCCTTAAGCGGTTTATAGAGTCAGCATATTGCCCTCAACAATCTGGGTCTTCATTTTACTGACCTCAGAAGGCTGAGTTGACTTTGAGCCTGGTCAGGATCGAACTGTGGGCAGAGTTTGCCTGCAATACTACATTGTGCCACCAGGGCTTTTATTATAGCTATCGCTATGCCAAAATAACAATTCCAAGATTTTCCATTGTCCTGGTGATGGTTGGGTAATGTTAGAAGAAAAATCTAAGTCTAGCATGGGAATCCTGTGGGAAAATTCAAGTGACTTCACAGGGTTGTTTTGTGGAGAAAAACTGGAGATGAGACCATTAGGCGTGCCGATTTTTGCTCCTGTAAGTGAATCCATCCACATTGTCACTGGTTGTCCTGATCTTTGCTTTCCTTCTATTCTTCTGGAATTATTAACTTCTCAAGAGAGCTAAGTCTCTGTATAATATTGTCAACTCGTAAAGCATTCCTATTCCTGTTTTAGAGTTGTCATAAACAAGGAGGGGGGGATCTGAACAAGCAGGGTGGCAGTTTAAAACCAGAAGTACATTCCACACTTATCTCCCAAAGATTGTAACTAAGCTACCAAATCTTCAGCCCAGGAAAATCTTTAATTGGGGAACGTGATTGATGATACCCAGACTGTGAACGTGCTTCATTGGAGAATCTGATTTTATGATACACCCAGGGGAGGAGGGGGAAACAGGGTCACAGGTGACTGTAAATTATGTGTCGGGCTCCGAGTACGACACAGCAGTCTCGGAGCCCTCCAGCTCACCTAAGCTGCCAGAGGTGCTGTCTTCTTCTCCAATGGACCCAACGTTGAGAGTCACCAACATTGAGAGTCGTGCTGTGATGATGTAAGCAGTGCGACATGCCCCTGTCGGCTGCTGGTAATTTGCTTTGACAGCTGTGGGGCTGGAGAAGGATCCATAGATTGTTTGGTGGCTCAGATTGGTGCATCGCTTCAGGGACAGTTGAGGCACATGTGGGTGGTAACTAGGAATGGATTGGGTGGAGGGTGAAGGTGGCACAAGGTGGGGATCAGTTAGTAAGTGTAGGGATAGGATAGGGACATAGGTGTTTCAAAGGCTTAATAAGCAAGTAGGAATAATAGGTTAGGCGTGACCAGGATTATAGATGCGTGTAGGCATGGGTGTGGTTGGGGATGCCTAGAATAATGATAATAAAAGGGAAAGGGTTGTAAGCAGTCTCAATGCTAACCATGCCAGGATTTGAGCCTTTCTTGCTAGATAAGAGTATTTGTTGTTTGCTGATATTTTGAATAAACCACCATTGCCTAAAGAGGAGCTGGCATTTGTATTCATTTCAAGACAAATCTTAAATACTCAAGGACTGGCTGAGATGTGCATGCCAGAATTGGCTTCATAGAGGCTAATGCCAGTCACGTTGCTCCAAATAAATCTTCTGGATTCTTTTGAAGCTTGGCTTGAGGCTCATAAGGGCAATTGCAAGAAACCTGACAAATATATCCAAACTATGATAACTTGAGCCTGGCCATTCTGCATTGAGTGAGAATTTTGGATTGATTTGAAGGCATTATGTGATCCATTTGTTTGTTTTCTTGGCTGTCTATGGCAGTGATGGCTAAACTTTTCAGCTTGGTGTGTTGAAAATCGGGAAAAAGTGTAGCCTTCCTTAGGTCGTGTGTCACTTCAAGAAATATCAATAATTTGGTTTATGACAGACTGGGCTGGGGTGATCACACAGGGCTGTGAAACTCATCTCCCTGGTCTCAGGGCTGCAGGTGCAGGATGTGGGGATCGGAAGGCCACCTTACAGGGCTGTGAACTTCATGGATCTCCTTTCCTCCTGTAGCGTTCCTGAGGTAATGAAACTGACAAACCTCAGTTTATGGCGGTTAAAATTGGTTCTCTGCTGCAAAGATCTTGCGGCAGTGGTGACACCACGCCTCCACGCAACAAGCAGGGAGCAGGGATTGGAGCAGAGCACAGGCAGCCTCTAAATGTGCAGGTTTTCCCCACACCAACAGGCGTGTCAGTCAAAGTGCCTCAGTGTGTCACGAGTGACACGCGTCTCATAGGTTAGCCATCACTGGTCTATGGTGTAGGTAGTCCTCAACTTACAAAAGTTCATTTAGTCACCATTTGAAGTTACAACGGCTCTGGAAAAAGTGACTTATGACCATTTTTCATATTTACAATGGTTACAGCATCCCCTCAGTCATGTGATCAAATTCAGTTGCTTATGGCAACTGGCATGTATTATGACAGTTGCAGTGTCCTGGGGTCCCCTTTCTAACAAGCAAAAGTCAATGAGGAAACCATATTCACTTAACAATTCAACAACTCCAGCTGTTAGGGAAAAATTCACTGAACAACAGTCTCATTTAGCAACAGAAATTTTAGACTCCATTGTGGTTGTAAGTGGAGGGCTACTTATAGCGTGGTCTCACCAAGGCATTATAAAGTGATATTGTCACTTGGTGTGATCTTGATTCTAACTTATGTTGACTGTATGGTTACCTCCATACCTTGTTTGGTAAAAATACTGAATTATATTTCTACTGCTCTTCTTTTGGGATGTTCTTGACTGGAAAAGTCAAGCTTATAGCTCTGAGATGTTCCTTGGTCTCCCATCCAAATACCAACCATATCCATACCTGCTTAGCTTTTCTTAATTGGTCCTTGGTGGTGCTAAACAAGAGATGCACTTAATATAGCCTTCAAAGACAGAAAATATCCAACACTGGATTAATCTCCATTGCTAATTTTTAAAGTTTGCATTTAGAGGCTAAATTTTGCCAGCCAAAGGACATTTTAGCTTCAGTTTTCTTGCCCTTTGCCTGAAACACTAAATAAATACAGCAGTTCTTTCACTAAGACAGCAATTGTAAAGCCACAGTGTTGCTAACGAGTTCAATCACTATGCCCCAGTTAAATTAATTTTATCACAAAATCAGTGGCTGGTTGTTTGCAGTGCACACAAGTGCCCTCTGTGTGAACCATAAATTGTATCATTTGTCTTTTTCTTTGCATTCTCCCAATTTTAAAAATTTTCACTGTTGATGTTTATGCCTGAATGAATGCATTGCCGAGAGCTGGAATAACTGTAAATGTTAATTTTTCTCAATGTTAAATTCTGATGTACCTTCAAGCAGAACATTAAACTGACTGAATATCTTCTAGCCCAGAATTAAAATTTCAAAGTTTGGAAAATACCATTCTTGCTTTTCTCTTTTACTGCAATATGGCAAAATTCAGAGAAAATGATTATCCATGCCCCTTGTTTTCTTGATTTCCAAATCTGTTGCATATGATTTATGGTTTCTTGCAATGGGGCTGCAATCCTGTAGTGTCGTGTATTTTGCAACTGCCCCACTTTTGATGGCTTGTCAAAGTCAAGAGGATGATTGGGAACACAACCTTACAAAATACAGAGAGGTGTGTGCGAGGTGGATGGTAGAAGGACTTAACATCCGTATGCACAATCACAACTCCTGACTCAGGTTGTTAATTTTTAATCTGTCTTACAAGGGCATCCAAGGTTAGGTTACATGAGCAAAATATTAATGAAAGATTGACAAAAAAAGAGGCAGAGATTTATTATCTATTTGAACCAGAGAGTAAGGCACATTTTGGAGAGCAGGAGGTTTCATAAGACATCACTATGACCCCGAATTAACACAATATGAGAGGCAGTTTGATGTAGTGGTTAAGGCACCAAACTAGAAACCAGGAGTTGGTGAATTCTAGTCTTGCCTTAGGCATTAAAGCCAGCTGGGTGACTGTGATGTCCTGGGGCATGCCACAAAGACAACACAGTTAAATAATCAAGAAGAGACCCTTTAATTATCTCCAACTTTGCCCCCAATGTCTAGGTTATCTTCGGCTGGAGAAAAACTCTCTCAGGAACAGCCTTTAAGTGGAGAAAATTCAGTCCGAAAACGAAGTACATACAAACTAAAAATCCAAACAAACCATGCTGCAATAATTAACTTGACAGGGCAAGAGAAGGAATGGCAGACTTGAAAGCACAGCCAAACACACACAGTTAGGAAGATGCCAGGAACCCAGATAAGCCTCGACGATACCAGATAATTCACAATTTTCTGCCAACAACTTGCTGTGTGCAGCTTCCCTTTTTAAACATTGTGTTCCCAGCTGCAGCTAATGAAGGGAATCAGGGCCCTTTCCTCCCCCATAAGCCACACAACTCATGTTGCTCCCTTCTCCATTCCTCCCTGCGTGCCCTAAGATGAAGAGGGGGTGGCTCTGGGTCTTCCTCTGAATTCCCTCTGCCTTGCTCTACCTCTTCCCTGCTCTGCCCAGCCAGACTTTACCCTTCCCCAGTTTCTTCCACAGCCAACAGAGCCACACTCCCACTCCCTGTCAGCTGCTTGGCCTCCCCCTTCAAATCAGATTCCAAAGGGGGCATGACAATGACTTTGGGTCAATCACCAGGAGATAGTGAATTCTAGTCTTTCCTTAGGCACTAAAGCCATTTGGGTGACTTTGGGTCAATCACCAGGAGACTAAAAGTTCTAGTCCTACCTTAGACATGAAAACTGGCTGGGTGACTTTGAGCTAGTCATCCTCTCACCCCTCCAAATCTTTTCATAGAGTTGCTGTTGTGGGAAAAATAGGAGAAAGGAATATTAGGCATACTCAGTACCTTGAGTTATTTATAAAAAAATAAATAATGAAGGCAGGATGAAAAATAGTAATAATAAAAAAATAAAATACTGTCTGGGTCAATGCAGTTATGAGCCTTGAAGAAAAAGACTTCGTCTAAGACAGGGGTCAGCAATCTTACTCAAAGAGCCATTTGGACCCATTTCCCACAGAAAAGAAAACACCAGGAGCCACAAAAACCCTTTCTGTGCCTGACTATTTCCTAAGCAGCCACAAAACTAGCATATGTAGTTGAATTAAACATTCTGTTATCTTCTGAAACTTTTCTTTTCTTGGATTTACCTATGGTTGGCCTACTGGGAGTTGAAAAACTCAATAAATCATGTGCTGGCAGGTGTCACCCACATTGGCAGTTGTGATGCATATTTTGAGCAGCAGGGAGCCGCAGCAGAGGGGTGAAAGAGCCACACGTGGCTCCAGAGCCACAGATTGCTGACCCCTGATCTAAGAGAAAGCAATCTATTTCTAGCTGGAGCATCATCCGCAAACAGGACTTGGTGCTCTCACTTCAGCCTTTCACCCCGTCTACCATGTCTAATAATGTTGACAGAATCACATTCGCTGACTTGCCCTGGGCCTCTGGCTCTTGAAAGATAGGCTGAATTCACCCAGTGATATATATCAAGTTTTGACGGCCTTATTCACCATTTTCCCCCCAGCATCCTTCTTAGTCAGTTGTCAGAGGCAGGAAAATCAGCCTGATGGATGAATTCTCCAGCTCTGCTTAAAACCACGAGTCACTTTAGTAATCCAGCGCGCAGTGATGGATGACAAGTTCATTCCACCACTGGCAAAAATCAGCTGATGGAGGAGCTTTGTGGAGCTGAAGCAAAAGGCTGAAAGGAAGTTTGGTTTTCTACAGAACAACTAGTCATCTTCTGTAGAAAGTCAGCACCCACCCACCCACCCTGGGTTTCCTACTGAATAGCAACTAGAAGACCTCCAAGGTCCCTTCCAACTCTGATGATGATAATAATAATGATGTAATCCAAGCTGCTGAGTTTTAGAAGTGTTGTGTGGCTCGAGGTTTTCTAAGAAACAAGCGCATGAAAAAAACAAACAAACCAGAATCCACTTACCTTCTCAGAATTTTTTTCCCCACAAATGAAAATTATATTGACCTTATATGAATTTGTTTACCCTCATCAACAAAGCAGAAGGGTAACTCTTGACCCAATACAACATCATCAAATGGTAACCATAGATAATCTTCAAAAAGAATGTTCCACTTGCAATTCCAAGGTGAAAAAAGTTATCAGATATCTCTCTTGCTCGCTATTTATTTATTGATGGGGTAGCAATTGTTGGAATTCCTTATCTCAGGGCTCCCAAAATTGGCACTACAGATAGTCCTTGACTTATCCTAGAAACAATCAATCCAGAGGTTCAAATAACAAGGCTCAAATTATCCTACTACAGGCACATTATGTGAAGCTTTCTGGAGAAGGTTCTAATGCTGGGAAAGTCGGAATGAAAGACAACAAGAAGAGAACCAGCAACAAGGTGGATGGTTCAGTTACAGTGGTCTTGGGGCCACCACTGGAAACTCCAAAGGACCAGGCTGGGAAATAGATGACATTAGAAAAAAAATTATCTGTGCGATTGCTAAGAATTGATACTAATCTGATGGCACATAATCAATCAATCAATCAATCAATCAATCACTTTCTCCTTCTTCTTAATGACCATGCTGAATAAATGTCCATCAGTGAATGAAGAGAAGGAAAGGAAAATGGGAAGATTGATATCACACAACCATTCACCCAAAAACCTTGATCTAACAAAGAAGGACCAGGCAGAGGAATGCTAACACTACAGCAATAAGAATTGTGTAAGGATTGTGACAGAGAGTTCACAGCATGGTTCACTCTAAGTCTAGGTCTAGGAGAAGGAATGGTAGAAGCTGAAGGTGGAGTTAAATGAGGAATCAGCCTAGAATTCCTACGTAGCCACGAATGAACTACATCCAGCCTCCCTTGAGTTCTGTTGATCCTTCTCTAAGCAGGTGCTGACTGTTAGTTGAGAAGATTCTTGTGCCTGGCAATAAATCAGTTTAATTGAACCTTCATGTGTGGACCTGGCCTTTCGCACCTGATACCTACCTACCTGTCACTGGATTGCAGATTGTGCTGCTTTGTCTCCCGGGAAGGCTGCCTGGCTGCCTATGTCTATGCGAAATATGCTTCTACAGTGATATTCCAGCTACATTGGCCTAGCTTGTATCTCATCCGACGTCTACAGTGCTCCTAAGAAACACAGCTAAAGCAATGACCAGATGGCAGAGTGTGATTTACATCTTCCTGTTTAAGGAGAATGAGTGAAATTTGTTCTTCCGGGCAGGTTGACATGTTTATTTCCCTGTTTGCCCTCTCCTCTGCCTTCAGCATTTTATGTCATGGTAGCAAAGCAAACAGAGTACAGTCTGAATTTTCCACTGAGGACAGGAGGCTGGGCGGTGGCCAGACTGTCAGGGCACAATGCAAGGAAAGCATTCCCTTGCATCTTTTAAAACTGCAGCTTGCTTGCTGGAACAGTTTGTTCCTTACAGCGAGCTGCTTTTTTCAAAGAAAGATCCTGGATTTTGGCAGGGGCATGGAAGAGGAGTGTGGAAAAACTTTTTTGTTAAAGAAGCCTCTGGCCTATGAGAGAAAGAATGAGAGCTTTCCAAATTGCCCATGCAAAACAGCTAGCCAAATGAAAAGAAAAGCTATTGTTCCTTAAGGCAAGGATTCAAAGGCATCTTGGTCGTGTGAGTCAGGTTCAGGAGTACGAATTACTCAGACTCCTACTCCATGATTAGGAGAAACATCTTGCCACTCTTACAGATTACAAGGTTTCACTGTGTTAGTACTATGGTGGGAATTGCGCCCTAATATAAAGGTAAAGGTTCCCCTGGCACATACGTGCTAGTCATTTCCCGCTCTAGAGGGTGGTGCTCATCTCCGTTACAAAGCCAAAGAGCCAGCACTGTCCGAAGATGTCTCTGTGGTCATGTGGCTGGCATGCCTAAATGCCGAAGACGCACAGAACGCTGTTACCTTCCCACCAAAGTGGTCCCTATTTTTCTACTTGCATTTTTTACATGCTTTTGAACTGCTAGGTTGGCAGAACCCAGGACAAGTAACGGGAGCTCACTCTATGCAGCACTAGGGATTCGAACCGCTGAACTGCCATCCTTTTTGACTGATAAGCTCAGCATCTTAGCTACTGAGCCATTTAAGAGCCATAAAGACTCTTAAATAAAGAGTCATGGGGAAGTATAAATATCAGATGAATGAATAAATGAATGGTTGAATAAATCAGTGAATGAACAAATCAATCAATCAAAATAAACCACCCCAACTCTTCAGTATATAAAATGTATTAATTGGTTTATTTATTCATAACTTTATATAAATAAAGTGTAAAATGGGGACACAGATTGTTGGGGGCAATATGCTGACTCTGTAAAGTGCTTAGAGAGGACTGTAAAGTGGTATAGTCTAAGTGCTATTGCTATTTGCTATATAAACTTCTAGTAGGCTTTAGTCTATATCAGTTTATTTCAACCTGGACAACTTTAAGATGTCTGGACAACTTTAAGATGTCCCAGAAGCTAGGCTGGTTGGGGAATTCTGGGAATTGAAGTCCAGGCATCTTGAAAGTTGCTAAGGTGGAGAAACACTGGTCTAGATGACTGGTTTCCAGTGATCTATATAAGTGTGTGGACTTCAACTTCCAGAGTTCCTCAGCTGGTTAAAATCATTAGATTTTTTTTTTTAAAGTTCCGCTTAGTCTTAAGAAAGTGTCAAACAAATGTTAACTTTCCAATTCAGGAAGCTCTAGGCGCAAACTCCTTCACCCCTACAGATCAGTGGTGGTATTCTACCAGTTCGGCCCAGTTCTGCCAAGCCAGTAGTGCCGACATGCAGTGGTGACTGAATCAACACTCTGCTGTTGGGCCCACCCACCTGCCCAGACTCCCATACTAACGTTTATGTCCTGCTTTTGAAGTGCAGCTGCTTTCCACGGCACAGCAATTTCCACGCGGCAACTGCTGAAGCGACAGGGAGAGTGCAAGCTTGACAGAGGTGAATTGGAACACCTCTGTGCCTGCGCAAAATGTGCGATTGGCACAGGTGTGCGCATGCAAAGTGTGCGTGCGTGCACAAAGCACACTCACCAAGCCACGCCCACCAAACCAGTGGTAAAAATATTTGAAATGCACCACTGCTACAGATGTACCACTGCAGTGCTGTTGATTTTAGTTTTATCTGCAAACATTTTTTCCCCATTTCTCGTCTAAAGATTTAAAAGTTGGTTGTAAAAAGGAAAAAACAAAAACAAGTTCTTTTTAAAGAACGCGATTGAATTGTAGGGCACAGGAAGATCTGTTCTGAGTTAGGCATGTTTCTCTCCACGTTGCTTTCTAGATTTTCACATGCTTTTTTCCCCTTGTTTACTAAGATTTCAGCCGCAGAGCCAAGGCAACGTTGCCATAGTGTATGAGCGATTTGGAAATCATCTCCTCAAACAGCTCTTTAATTCGCCAAACAGAAATGTTACATTAAACAGCCTCGATTGATTGGAAGAAAAAGAAAAAGGAGGAAAAAAAAAACCTATGCAGAAGGATTTGGCTTCCCTTCGAAAAAGCTGAGTCACTCTTGCCTAAAAAATCATTTTTCTTAGTAAATCTATTCCTTGGATGCTGCCTCTGTTTATTTGCTTTGGGTGGTGATACTTGTTAAAAGCATAAGGAAATGCCATTGTCTTTTGATGGGGGGCAGTGAAATAGACTTCTAACCTAGTGTTGGAAGAGATGTCCATCTGGGTTCAGTTCCAAGGGGGGAGAAAGACACTGGAAAACAGGGAAACTGCTTGGAAGGATAGTTTAATGGAGCAGAACCATTAAGCACATGGTCGTGGTGCAGCTGAACACATGGAGGAGAGAGAGAGTGGGGGTATTTATACCCTCTTTTGGGCCTTGCCCTTGAGCTTCCTGTTGCTGTATAAGGGCGAATATCTTATTGGTTGCTGTAAGAGTTGTGTGCAAATTCTAGGAGTTTGTTTGAGATAAGTCTGGTTGAACTGTGGTCTGATATAATGTCCCAAGTGATTTAGCACTGCAGTGAGTCCTGCTGTTAAATGGGTAGAGGGCTAATCCTATCATGTCATGAGGGACATGTCTTAATCCCATCACCTTGAAGCTGAAACAGGGGGAGGAGTTGCAGGGAGCTCCTTTGTCTTTAAAAACATATTTATCCTTTTCTCATCCAGGGAAATATAATATTCTGCCTTTTTAATATTTCCTAAAATATTTCATTCTTCTAGGAGAGGGGTGGGTGCTAACTTTCTACACTAGTATTTTGTGAGAGTTGCATTTTCCTGAAGATTGGACAGGGATTATGGTATCTGTGATTTGACCTAGAAAAGATTTTGGTAAGGCTGCAGGAAGAAAGAAAAAAGCTTCAGAGTAGACCACTATCTCGTCTACCCTGTGTTGACAGGAGTGTCATTGAATTTGTATAATAGAACTGCCATATCTGGGGTGCAAAAATCTGGATCGCCAGTAGGTGGCAGCAAACAGAGTGGAAAACTAGCTTCTTGGCCCCATCTAGTGGCTCTCCAGAGTATTGCATTTTGAATATGACAACCCTACAGTACAGTACTTTCTCTCCCTTCCCCCAATATGTCCAGCTGCAGACAGTTACTGGGTGGCTGGAAAGATACATTTTTTCTTTCATTTTTTATACTGTGACTTATCCAGTGTATTTCTGGGAAATGTAACGGTTTATAGCAGGGGTCTCAAACTCAAGGCCCATGGGCCAGATCTAGCCTGCAGGGTGCTTGGATCGGCCCATGGGTCTGGCCTGGAAATAGCTAAGGGGCAGTTGGCACTGCCTCTACTAAAAAAAAATATGGGGTTCAGGCGGGCCACAGACAGCCCCTGTGTGGCCCATTTTTGGCCTGGACATCCTCCTACATCACCCTGCCAGCCAAAATGGGCCATGGGGGTCATCCCATCTCCTCCTCCCCCGGCCAGCCCATGGAGGGCAACTACATTGCTGATCCAGCCCTCCAAGAAATCCACTTTGATAGTGATTCAGCAAGTTAAGTAGACCCTGGGTTTGCTCAAAAGAAGGAAGTTTATTCAAATTGCAAAGCTTGGGATTTTTCAAACAACACCTGACAACTTCCCTGCTATACCTAATTTTATTTTGTTTCTGCATAGATGTCTTTTAAATTAAAGCATGAATCATTTGCAAACAGCCAGCATATCAAAGAATCAGCCTCAAACTTAAGCTGAATTTCTAAAAATGTCAGTGTAGAAAGCAAAAGTCGATCTCTTGGCTTGCTATGATTCAGTCTATTGGTGCTTACTCTTGGCCACAAAAATCTCACAGCAATCGTTATGTGAGTCCATAAGACGCTTATAGAATTTCATACTCAGTTCACTGGGCCAGAGGTTCAGATTCCCATCCTGGGGAATAGCCTGTTGGACAATGAACTCAATTTGACACTAGGGAGGTACCTGTTGTGGCCTGCTAGCTGCCAGCAGAGGTGGCGGCAGACAGACAATGAGGAGTTAGGGGAGAAACTTGGGCTACTTCTGGAGTCTGGGGAAGGCTCTGATGGATGCTCTGCATCAGACACAGAGAAAGACCCAGGGCTGTGCAATATTTCCCAGCCAATGGAGAGGCAGCTGCCTTTGGAGGCTGCTATGAGTGAGGAGGAAGAACAGCTGGAGCCTGTTCCAGACGCATGTATGCACAGAGCTGTTAGGAGAGGGGAACAATGGAGGGCAAGGAGTTGACTTGGGAAGAAAAGCACACATGGATGCTGAATGACCTCTCCCTGGCTGGGGAATAAATAGAAGGAAAGGGGAGTGGTTGTCAAAGGAGACAACAGTTTGGAGTTCTGAAGATTTGGCTCATGAAGTTTCATGCCTAAGAGACTGTTTGCCAGAATTTAATTTGCAGCTTTACCACTGGGAGCTCATGGCCCGGCAATTATCTCCAGGAAGTGATAAGGTCTCTTACTGCATTTAACTCTTTGAAGAACTATTGCCTGGACTTTTCAGTGGGTGAATACCATTAATTCACAGGAGATAAATAAAGAGGGGTTTTTTTAAGGACAAGGAATCTGTTTTTTGGTTCTGCTAAGGCTGTGTCAGAACAGTACCACTGTCAGGAGTGTTCACAGTTTGGGCAAAAAAGTCAAGATGGCAAATTGCAATGTTGCAACCAATGCTCTTCATCATACATAATGAACAGAGCATTGACACACTGGAGCCGCCATCTTGAATATTGACCATCTTCTGCAGACTATCTGGAAAGACTCCAGAGCTTACGGTGTCTGGTTGAGCAAGTCCCAAACATCTCAAGAACTGGCAATTTGGGAAGTGTCAGAAGAGGACAATTAGCAGGCACATGGAGATTAACTCAACTCACACTCATTCACAACCACACAACTCACAACCATTCACTTAGGACTTGTTTGAAGTTACAACGGCACTGAAAAAAAGTGATTTATGACTGTTTTTCACACTTGCGACTCTTGCAGCATCTCCATGGTCGCATGATCAGATGTGATCAAAATCCAGATGCTTGGCAACTGACCTGGATTTACGACGGTTGCAGTGTGATTCCCCTTTTGCAACCTCCTGATGAGGAAAGTCAACGGAGAAGCCAGATTCACTTAACAACCATGTTGCTGACAACAACTGCAGTGATTCACTTAATAAACATGGCAAGAAAAGTTGTGAAATGTGGCAAAATTCATTTCATAAATTTCTCACTTAGCAACATAAATTTTGGGCTCAATTGTGGCTGTAAGTTGAGGAGAGGCCAGGCAAGGCTAGGCATGACAAGGAGTGGTTGGAAAGGGAGGGCAGGCCGGGGGAGGCAAAGCACCCCTCGATGTGAGTAACATTGAGTTGGCCATGCCCACCTAGTCACATGCCCACCCAGCTGCTAACCAGCTGGTCATTAGGGCAGAAAACCCGTTGTTAAATCATTTGAATCCCACCACTGGTCATAAGTCAAGAACTAACTATATTAGCTGTATTAGGTTAGTTTTGTATGGTTTGAATTATACTGAAATTAAACTGGATTCAATTTGTTCCAGGCCTTCTTTGGGGTTCCATGACTGAACTTTGGAGAGTTCTGCTGACAGATCACATCATCTGCCCCAGCAGGAGCAACAGAGATCACCTATCAAGGTTATTAATCCCAGGAGGAGCCTCATCAGCTGAGCTTATCACCTGAGTGTGTGATGCTACTATTCTATGGATTGCCAGCTGTTCTTATTTGGCAGTGACAAACCAGATGTTCCCTCACTATTTATTTTATTTATTTATTTTGATTTGTCAATCACTTAGAAGATAATAGGTATAAGTATAAACATAGTTATGAATACATGAAATGGGTACATATAAGAAAAATAAAAGAAACAATAGGACAGGGACGGTAGGCACGATTGGTGCGCTTATGCACGCCCCCTACAGACCTCTTAGGAAAGGGGTGAGGTCAATAGTAGACAGTCTTAGGTTAAAGTTTTTGGGGTTTGGGAAGAAACCGCAGAGTCAGGTAGAGTATTCCAGACATTGACCACTCTGTTGCTGAAGTCGTATTTCCTGCAATCAAGTTTGGTGCGGTTATCTCTGTTTCTCACCCTCACTTTCCTTTGACCTGTTAAAGAAGCTGGCTGATTTTTTTTTGTAGGAGCAGGAAAGGTTAGACGAATGAGTCAGGGACATGGCCTAGTACAACCTTTAGAGGAAGCGGGTGTTAATAATCAAGCCGGTTATTTTCTCATGATGAATGTAGCTTTTGAGGGAAGGGAGGGAGCGAGGGAGAAATACATACCTAGGTCCAGTGGTGTGATTCAACTGGTGTAACAACCAGTTTGGTGAGCGTGTGCTTCCCGCGATTTGCATGCATGCTCTACACTTTAAAAAGCCCATTTTCAACTCAATTACTTACCTTCTACTGCAGCCCTGGGACTAAAACAGGTGAGGCATGGAAAACTGCTCTGCTGTGTGAATCAGCTGTGC
This sequence comes from Pseudonaja textilis, assembly GCF_049901715.1. Taxonomy (NCBI): domain Eukaryota; kingdom Metazoa; phylum Chordata; class Lepidosauria; order Squamata; family Elapidae; genus Pseudonaja; species Pseudonaja textilis. The sequence continues at coordinate 189,708,758 of NC_141992.1, forward strand.
TAAAAAACCAGGAAATAAAGTACAGGAAAGAGTAGGCGCAAGTGGGTGAGGCCAAATGCTCATTGGAACTACCGGTTTGCCCAAACCATTCCATACCGGTAGAATCCCAAGCCTGCCTAGGTCTGAGATATGGAGGATTGTGTTAGCAAAATGTGGCTTCAAGGTAAGTATTCTAGATGCGAATTACGATGCCGTGACGAGGAAGATGGATGAATTTACAAATTATTTGCAAAGTTTTGATTAGGGGGGCTTTGGTGCTCTCCAAGATTGAACACTTTCTTGCAGTGGCCCTGTTCAGGCAGACCAGCCCCTTTGGGATAGAAAGGATCTCTTTAAGTCTTAGAACATCAGTTGGGCTGCTGTGAGAATCATTCAGGCTATCTAGCAAATTAAATAGTTCAGATCTGCTCCAATGTGGACTTTAATTAGGCAGGCCAGGCCAAGGGGGCTGGGATGTACTCTGGAGGTGTGATTTGGGATGTTGGGATGAGTTTGAGCCAATGACTTCTGAGGAACTGGACAAGGTTCTCCATGTGTCCACTTGGCCAACTGTTTACAGAATCTGGGGTTCTCTTGTTGTAAAAACACCCAAGGAGATGACTGGGAATTGGGTCAATGCTATGGTAACAGCCTCCTGGCTGATGGAGGGGGTTGGTATCTTCTGCCTTAAAAGAGATGGTGGCAGACTCACTCCTCAAGAGGCCATCTTTCAATCCAACTGGTATTGATGACTATTGTCCAGACTCCAACCTTCCTTTTCTGGAGAAGTTGAGAAGACATCTTCCTTTGATAAGAACACAGGAGGAATTAAAGTATCTAGACCTGTTCCCATCAGAAAAGAAACACATGGAGCTTATCACACTATCATGATTGCCATCCTGATCTTTTTTTTTGTCTATACCCTATGGATACCTCTCCCCTACCCATATTTTTTAAGGAAGTCTTTAGAACATTCAGTGTTATTTCGCCCATGGTATAAAAGTCTAAAAAAAAAGTGAAGAATCACACACAATTTTTCATTGTAGCACAATAATCTTTAAAAAAACAGAACTGGATTCAATTCATTTGATAAGTTTATACCCCAATTTCCATATAAGTATTTATTATTTCAAGACAATAAAAATAAATATTGTTTTATTTTCTAACAAACTTTATTATACAGAAGAAACTGGCCAGGGTTTTCCAGTTACACATAATCGATAGAGAAAAAGAAGCTCATGAATAAAACAATCAATTGATGGTTTCTACTCACGCTTATATGACTATTTTTAATTTTTCTTCTCCCTCCCAAATCAACATAGTTATTTGATCTGGAGCCAATGAGGAAGATATTATTACCGGCATTGTTGAAATGCTAGCAGGAAGTTCTACAGTTTTTAATGCATGGAGCTGTTGAATTTTGAGCTTATATTTACTTGGCTGGCTCTTGGTGTCTTAATTGACTTTCTTGTACACAACATTTTCCTGTACATATTGTGAAGAGGTACAATGTAGGTCAAGCTCAACTCCCAGTGATGACATTCTTGAAGTTTTCTCAACAGTATTATAAGAATGTTCTGCAAAAAAGTTTTCAGTGATTTTTTTTGAAGGGGCGGGGGACTTTTTGATGGTTTCTCATTCAAGTATTCACTATGGCTGGGGTTGCTTAGGTTTTCACCAACTCTGTCACCTGCTAGACCTATTTACAGGAGTAACTAAAATCAATCTACAAAACAGAGGATGGATTAATATTTGAACCCAGTATCCGCTATTCTCTTGATCGGTCAAATTTTCAGATAACCTTGGTTAGGATTAGACAACATCCATGTCTAATCTACAGCCAAACTATCTCAGCTGAGATATCCCAATTATGAAATTCCTTTCCTATCTACCTAATGATTGGTGATATGTCTTATTGGCTTTACTGCCAATTAAAAATATACCTATTCATCAAGATTTGGACTGGATTTATGCTACTGTGATTTGGAGTCTTTCTCTCTAATTAAGACCTGTGACAGGCATATAAGATTCTGATATAACTTCAGTGGTGAAAGGCTACCGGTTCGGCCCGGTTCACCTGAACCGGTAGCAAAAAATGCTACTGGTTTGGCTGAACGAGTAGTTAAAAATAAACCTCAGACAATCAGCTGAGAGGAGAAAGAAGAGCAAAGCGCAGGATCGGCCCTCCCACCCACCCCTACACTTTTCTCTTCTTTATCCTCTCAGCTGATTGGCGCAGCAGAACTTCAGCTGGTGTTTGGAAAGTTGCATGCACATGCACAAAGTGCGCGATCACTGAACCAGTAGGGAAACTGGTAGAATCCCACCACTTAACTTACACTATAAAGTACCATTAGTCTAGTTCAGGGGTTTCAAACTCTGGGGTCACATTGTCATCACATGACGTATAGTGACTTTTTTCCCCTTCATTAAACCAGAGTGAGCGTAGCCAGCATGTGATGCATCCAGCCCTTGGGCTGTGAGTTTGAAACCCCTGGTTTAGTTCAATGAAAAAAAGGACTAGAGGTGATATGATGGTAGTGTTCCAACATCTAAGGAGCTGCCACAAAGAAGAGGGCATCAAGCTATTCTCCAAAGAACTTAAAGGCAGGACAAGAAGCAATGGGTGGAAACTAATCAAAGAGAGAAGCAACCTAGAACTAAGGAGACATTTCCTGACATATTAGAACAGTTAATCAGTGCAACAGCTTGCTGTGTGGCCCACCAGAATTGGACAATGAGAAGGTTGGGGAGGACTCCAGGTCGGGGGAAGGCTCTGATGGATGCTCTGCATCAGATGCAGAGATAGAGCCAGGGCTGTCCAATATTTCTCAGCCACCAGAAAGGCAGCTGCCTTTGGAGGCTGCTATGAGTGAGGAGGAAGAACAGCTGGGGCCTGTTCTAGATGTGCATATGCACAGAGCTGTTAGGAGAGGGGAACAATGGAGGACAAGGAGTCGACTCAGGAAGCAAAGCACACATGGATGCTGAATGGCCCCTCCCTGGCTGGGGAATAAATAGAAGGAAAGGGGAATGGCTGTTGTAGGGGGCAACAGTTCATCTATCTGAAGATATTGCTCATTGTGTTTCCTGCCACAGAGACTGTTTTTCAGAATTTAATTTGCAGCCTTTTTGGCTGGGAGTTCACAGTTATCGCAAGGAACTGATAAGGTCTGTTGCTGCTGTTAACTCTTTGAAGGACTATTGATTGGATTCTTCAGTGTGTAAATGTCATTAATTCACAAGAGGTGAATAAAGAGGCTTTTTTTTGTGACGAGGAGTTTGTTTCTTGCTTCTGCTAAGGCTGGGTCAGAACACTTGCCTTCAGAAATTGTGGGTGCCCCACCAATGGAGGTTTTAAGAGATTGGACAACCACATGTCTGAAGTAGTTTGTGGTTTCCTCCTTAAGCAAGGGGTTGGACAAGAAGAACTTCAGTGTCCCTTCCAACTCTCTTATTCGGTTAATAGGCATTTCTGGAATCCATGCAGCATCTATTTCTTGGCCTAGCCAAATGCATAATATTGACATCAGTCTTGAAAGTCTTCCATAGTTTTCTTCTCTACCATCTTATACCAACGAAAATCAAGGTAGGGTTACTTTGAGGCTTTTCCCCTCTTCATGCTTCTTGTATCTCCGGGCTGTATAATATCTTCTCTAAGTTCTTTCTTAAAAGGTTACTCATAGCTTACCCAAGGCTGGCTTTAAATATCTTCACACTTGGATTCCCATGTTTCCAAAAAACTCCAAGAGGAAACCTTATATATGGAAACTTCACCAGGAGCCCTTTTTCCATAGCAATGCTGCTGCCACAGCTAAAGGGGGAGAAATTCGTTTTTGGGAAATGGTTGGGTAATTTCTCCTTCCTTTGAATGAATTCTGAGAAATTATCCACCAAGTTTCTGTGCCGTCCTGACTGTTGGGCATTAACTCAGGCTGGTCATTAAAGCAGAAGTTCATAATCCATCATGAATTCTTCCTCCTAGGACTCCATGTCATATCAGCCTACAGGACAAGGAGAATTTCCTTTCCCCTTGCAAATCCTGAATATCAATGAGCCTTAACCTTTGACTTCAAGGTGATTCTTTGAATGAAATATATTTCTCTCTTTTTCTGATCATTGTATTTCCCATTGCATTTCCCTTTATTATCAGTTTCTTTCAAGATCCAAGATGGCGCCGACAATGGCTGCCTCGGTGAAATGCTCTCTAATGGTTTCTTTATTCTTTATTCTTATCTGCAATTCACTACGGATTTCATACTCACAAGACCATCTGCTAAGAATTAAGTGTCGTACCTTATGATTCTCGATTCTTGATGAATGTATCTTTTCTTTTATGTACACTGAGAGTATTTGCACCAAGACTGTTAAGTTCGGAATAAAGGGGAGGCCACACCAGAGCATCTCAATAACACACTTTATTCAGGGGAATAAAGGGGGCTGTCGCGTCTGTAAGCTAACAACAGACCTTCCAGCGAACAGCGGCTGGCTCGACCTAGCAGCCGGCTTTTATAGCCGGCTGTCGAAGGGAGCCAGCCAATGGGGGCTGCAAACGCCCCCGCAGCATGAACGGACCTGAGGGGGAACTTGTGTCAGCCCCAAGGACATAACACCCCTTCCCCCTAGATACGAACACGAATAGTCCTTTAAGTAAGCTGGTGGTTTGTGTGAGCGCCCCGACCGGCGCAGTTCTGGCGATGCACAAAGTGGCATAGAGTTCTGGGAGTCAGTAACTGGCCTTGCCGGGCAACAGGGTCGATCTGGAGTCCGGACTGGAGTCTGGGAGTGGTCACAGTCCTCGGGTTGGATTGTTAAATTGTCATTGTCACGCAACCCGGTGGTGTCGTCGGTTGGTACGGCTGATGACTCTGTAGGACGGTCCTGGTCTACCGTTCGTTCCCTCGATTCAGCTGGTGGTGACTGGTCACTCTGGAGGTCCCAGCTAGGATTCGGATGCAGCGATTGGAGGGTCACTGAAGTCCCTGGGTCAGCGTCGGCATGTTCGCCCTGGTGACTTCTTATCTGGTCCAGATGCCTCCGCCAGATGCGCCCGTCCCCCAACTGGATGCGGTATGGCCTTGGCCCGGTGATGGCCACGATCTTCCCAGGTACCCACAGGGGATCGCCTGCGTAGTTCCTGACATAAACTTGGTCCTGTAATACAAAACTCCTGACCCTAGTGTTAGAGCCCAATGGTGTGTCTGGGCAATAGTGGGGATGCAGTCTATCCAGCACTGTCCTTAGCCGTCTGCCCATCAGTAATTCGGCTGGGGACTTGTTTGTGACAGTACATGGGGTCGAGTGTTGGCTTAAGAGAAAATGAGAGAGTCTGGAGTGCCAGTCGTCTTGAGTGAATCTTGCCAACGCCTCTTTTGCTGACCTAACGGCTCTCTCCGCCAACCCATTGCTAGCGGGATGGAAAGGGGCCGTTAGGATATGCGGATGCCCAGGTTGGTGGCATACCGGCTGAATTCCGTGGACGTAAATTGGGGGCCATTGTCTGAGACTATGGTGTCAGGCAGACCGTGTGTGACAAATAAGCGGGTCAGAGCCTGGGCAATTGCTCGGGTGGTGGTTGTGGGTAGGAGAGCTACATCGATCCATTTGGAGAACGAATCCACGACCACCAGGAAGGTCTTGCCGTGGAACGGCCCGGCCAAGTCAATGTGCAACCGTGACCACGGTGCGTTGGTACTTTCCCATTTGGTTGGGGTGGTGATCGGTGGTGCTGGCCTGGATTGTTGACAGGGGTGGCAGGAGCTTACCCATTTCGTGATCTCGTCGTCCATGCCCGGCCACCAGACGTAACTCCGAGCCAACGCTTTCATCCGGACGATGCCAGGGTGCCCCTCGTGTAACGCCTTCAGGACGGGTGTGCGCAGAGGTTTTGGAATGACAACTCTGGTCCCCCATAACAGGCAGCCTTGTAAACTAGAAAGTTCTTGCTGGCGGGTTTTGAACGGTGAGAATTCAGTTGAGAGATTACCGCCCGGCCACCCCCTCCGTACCCAGTCCAGAACCTGGGCGATAAGTTTATCTTTTTTGGAGTGGAGAGCAATGTCGCCAGCGGTGACTGGGATGTCAAACTCACTGGCATTGAAAATGGCATGGACCGGGGCCGGGTCCTCCACGGGTGCTGGCAACGGGCAGCGGCTGAGGGCGTTGGCGTGGCTGAGGTTTTTTCCTGGGCGGTGAACCAGTTTGTACGAGTAGGCCACCAGGAATAGGGTCCACCTAGTCATCCTGGGGGACAGGACTTGCGGTGTTTGTTTTTCTCCTGAGAGGAGCCCCAACAGTGGTTTGTGATCTGTGACAAGTTCGAAGTTGTGACCAAAAAGAAATTCATGGAATTTTTTGACCACAGCAACGGCGGCTAGGGCCTCTTTGTCAATTTGGCTATAATTACGCTCGGTTGTTGACAAGGTTCTAGAAAAGAATGCGATTGGCGCTTCGGAGCCGTTGGGAAGTCTGTGGCTTAAGACAGCCCCGATCCCGAAAGGTGAGGCATCTGCAGCTAAGACTAGAGGAAGGTGCTGGTCAAATTGTATTAGGACAGCGTCCGAAGTGAGTAGCGATTTGACTGCCTTAAAGGCGTATTCCTCTTTGGGACCCCAATGCCACGGAGTGTTTTTGTCAAGAAGTCTATGCAACGGTTCTGCTACTGAGGCTTTGTGGGGTAGGAATGACGCATAGAAGTTTAGCAAACCCAGGAAAGCTTGTAATTCTGACTTGGAAGACGGAGTGGGTGCCTCGTGAATGGCTTTGACTTTAGACTCCATGGGGTGGATGCCAGAGGCGTCTATTTTATACCCAAGAAAGTCCACCTGCCTAGTGGCGATGGCACACTTCTCCCTTTTTAGTTTGAGGCTATGCTGCCTGAACCTATCCAATACCGCTCTGACTCTGAGAAAAAGTTGGGGCCTGTCCCTGGCTGAAATCAAAAGTCATCAAAGTACGGAACTACGCCAGGGAGGCCTTGCAGTATCCGTTCCATTAATTACTGGAAGATTCCTGGGGCGACGCTAACGCCAAATTGGAGGCGCTTGCATCAAAACGCCCCTCTGTGGGTGACAATAGTTTGTAGTTCGGCCGTTTGGTTATCCACAGGAAATTGCTGATAAGCCTGTGACATATCCAATTTGGCGAATATGGTTCCCGGCTCAAATGTGTGTAGTAAGTGTTGGATTACTGGGACTGGGTATGCGCTAGTCTGTAGATAGTGGTTAATTGTGGTTTTATAGTCAGAACACATTCTGATACTACAATCTTTTTTAAGGGGTGTGACAATTGGAGTCTCCCATTTAGCAAAATCCGTGGGCTCGATCACCCCTTGTTGGAGCAATTTGTCCAGTTCTGCATCCAGCTTAGCGCGCAGAGCAAATGGTACTCTCTGCGGTTTTAAACGGACGGGAACTGCTTTGGGGTCCACCGCAAAGGAAATGGGCGTACCATTATAACAACCCAATTCATTGCTGAACACATCAGCATAGTCTGAAAATAGTGAGTCGATATCGGAAGGTGAGACAGCATGTACTCCCGTTAAGCTAAGGCCGAGATAGGGGAACCAATCCAACCCCAAAAGGCTAGGGAGGGCACCATCTACCACCACTAAAGGCAGATGGCCTTTAAAGGATTTGAATCTAACGAGGAACTTGCCTGTTCCGAGTACTGGAATATTCTTCCCCTGGTAATCCCTCAAGGTGAGACGACTCTTCTGGAGTTGCTTCCTGGACAGGTTGGGACGTATTTTCTTAAGTGTGCTCCAAGAGATGATCGATAGTGCCGATCCGGTATCGACTTCCATAAGACAGGGTTTACCTTCTAAATGAATAGAGAGGGTAATTTTATTAGGTGTCAAAAAGTGTGGTTAGCTTGGTAGCACGTATAACAATTTTCTACTTGCCTGGGTGGCCCCGGAGGGGAGTAAGGGGACGATGACTTTTGTGGAGCCACGTGCGTTGCCTGGCAGGCCCTGGCGATGTGGCCTTTCTTGTCGCAATTGTTGCAGGTGGCGTTCCTGAACCTGCAAGTCGTTCTGGCATGGGACCCCCGCAGGAGAGGCACAACAGGATGTGTTTAGGCACGTTGCCGTTTTTTGGCCTAGCTCCTACCTGTGGCTGTTTGAAAGGTTTGAGGCGATGCACTTCTAAGTGTTCGGTGGGGTCTTCTTCACTCACTGCTTCCTCGGAATGAACAGTGACCGGACTGGGTTTGGCTGCGCTTCCTTGTATTTCAGCGGCCGATTGTGTCGCTAGTTCAGCGGCCAAAGCTTCCTCGATTGCCTGGGTGAGGTTGAGATCTTTTCTGGCAAGCAACCGCCTCTGTAACCTTACATCTCTGACTCCACAGATGAGTTGATCCAGGAGCATGTCCTCTAGGTAATTTTTAAATTCGCAGTGGAGAGCTGCGGTTCTCAGGGCGGCCATATACTGATTGATAGATTCTCCATCTGTTTGTTTCCTCATACGAAAGGCAAAACGTCTCGCTATCTGCGATGGCTTTGGGGGATAATGGTTAGAGAGTGTCTCCAACAGCTCGGACCACGGAACGTTCTTTAATTCCCTGGGGGCGAGTAGCGCTGTGGCGGTATCGAATACTGTGGCCCCGCAGTAACTCAGGAAGTACGATTTCTTCCTGTTCTCTGTAGCGTCGGCCAGACCGATGGCATCAAGGTAGTGATTGAAGCGGTTTCTGTAAGAGTCCCACTTGTCTTCATCTGGCTTAAATGGCGGAAACGCCGGATTTGAATTCATATTGGGTGTTCAGTCTGTTGGTAGACTGACCAATCTCTCTCTGGGAATACAAGGCCCTGATAAGAATGGCAGCTGCAGTTTGCAGTGCTGCTTCAGCTCTAAAGTATCTCTCTGGGTTACACGCTCTGTGTGATTATGGCGGCTATTGCTGTAGCGCCGTAACGGACTTCCGTTTGAATTTCGCGCCCTTACAAGGGCATAGGCGGCTATAGCTGTAGCGTCGTGCTGACAGCTATTCAAATTGCGCGCCTATGTGTTCTGGCGGCTGTGAGCGCAGCGCCGAAAGCTTCGCTAACGAGTAGAATCCGAACAGCAGCGGTTGGATTCTGTGCTCAATGCTGGGCGGCTGAGGTTCTCAGTGCCCCACTTCTCTCACGTAGCTTTTTTAACTGAGCGGCTACACGCTCCACTTTCACCTCCGCAATCAATGACTGACTGAGCTCTCAAACGGCGCGGCTACGGTTCAGCGTTTTGGTGTGTGTTTCAGCTCTTTTGGTATTGCTGCTGGTTGGCCAGATCCCATCCTCGTCGCCAATGTTAAGTTCGGAATAAAGGGGAGGCCACACCAGAGCATCTCAATAACACACTTTATTCAGGGGAATAAAGGGGGCTGTCGCGTCTGTAAGCTAACAACAGACCTTCCAGCGAACAGCGGCTGGCTCGACCTAGCAGCCGGCTTTTATAGCCGGCTGTCGAAGGGAGCCAGCCAATGGGGGCTGCAAACGCCCCCGTAGCATGAACGGACCTGAGGGGGAACTTGTGTCAGCCCCAAGGACATAACAAAGACAAATTCCTTGTGTGTCCTTGGCCAATAAAGTATTCTATTCTATTCTATTCTATTCTATTCTATTCTATTCTATTCTATTCTATTCTATTCTATTCTATTCTATTCTTTAAAAAAAACCTCTGTTCTGTTTCAACAAGGTGTATTCTTTCTAAGTAATGGGCAAATGTAGAGATAGGTACAGATTAACAGAATTGGAAGGGAACTTGTAGGTCATCTAGTCCACCCACTTGCCTAAGCAGGAGACCCTACACCATTTCTGACAGATGGCAGTCCAATCTCTTCTTGAAAGCTTCCAGTGATGAAGCTCTCACATATTCTGAAGGCAATTTCTGTTCCATTGGTTGATTATTCTCACTGTCAGAAAGTTTCTCCTCATTTCTAGGTTGAATCTTTCCTTGTTCAGTTTCCCTTCATTATTCCTTGTTTGGCCTTCAGGTGCTTTGGAAAATAGCTTGACCCCTTCCTCCTCTCTGTGACAGCCCGTCAAATATTGGAACACTGCATTCCTCGTCAATGGTTGCATAGAATATAGAATCATAGGATTAAAATGGCTCTTGGAGGACTTCTAGTCCAACCACTTGCTCAAGTCATGAGCCTTATACCACCCCATCAAATGGTTGCCTAATCTGGGATTGAAAACCTCCAGTTGATGTAACACCCACATCTTCTAGAGACAAGCTGATCAATTGTTTTCACTCTCAGGGAATGTCTCCTTATTTTTAGGTTGGATCTTTCTTTAACAAGCTTCATTATTTGTTGTACTGCCCTCTGGTGCTTTAGAGAATAATTCGATCCCCTCTGTGACAGCCCCTCAAGTACTGAAAGACAGTCATCATGTCCAGAGGTGGGATCCAAATATTTTAACTACAGGTTCTGTGGGCATGGCTAGGTGGGTGTGGCCATGTGACTGGGTGGGTGTGGCTTCTTTTCTTTCTTTTTTTTTGCAGCATCCCCCATGCTCCATTTTTTTTGCCTCCTGGGCCTCAGGGAAGCCTCCTGGGTGAGGCAGTAAGACATCAAGGGGATCCTGGAACAGCTGATCATCAGAACAGCTGATCATGGGGAGGAAAAAAAAGGAATACCGGTTCGGCTGAACTGGTAGTGTTTTTTTACTATTGGTTCGGCCAAACGGTAACTTTTTTACTACCAGTTCACTTGAACCGGGCCAAACTGGTAGAATACCACCACTGATCACGTATCCCTTAATAATCCTTCTCTTCAATAGCCTAAACAACCACTCATCCTACAATTTAGCCAAACCATCATAGGACTTCTGAACTTTTTAATCAAAGTCAACATCAGCTTATCTCAGCTTAGGCAGGAAGGAATTGCATCTCTGGTAGTTTTCCAGACATGTTTAAAAATACAAACCCACTTCCACCCAAAAAAGGGAAAATACTACAGTTTTAACATCAATCATGTTGTGTCAGAATAAATATAAAATAAAAGATTGAGATCTTAGGAGGCCTCTGTGAGATGTCCATAGATCAATAGATGATCCAGTATTACCAATCAGGTCTCTATAAAGGCACATGTTAGCACAATCTTAAAATCTAGAATAAATTCAACTTTATTCTGAGATCTAAATTGAGATGAAGCTACTGTCTTTTGGTTAAGGCAGATAATTTCATCAGCCACCCACAGAGTTTATCAACTCCCTTACTAGCTTATTAGCTGATATTTTTCACCTGCAACATTTCTAACTTTGAAATATTGCAATAAGTGTCCTTCCCACCTAATCTTTTTTCTCCTGACTCCAGTATAGATATGAATTATATTACTTGCTTAGAAATATCAATGGATTTTTTAAGACGGGCAAAAGCTAGAGAACAAGGAGATGAAATCTGAAATACTTCAAGCACTTTTCAAATGCTTTATCCTTTCCCCCCCCCAAATTCTTTAACTGGAAGCTTGATAAGGTATGATTTCTTGGACACCACCAGAGTCGCTTGTAAGATGGACAGCTGTGTAATTTAGATAAGTAAAATAAAATGAATAAATATGCCTTATTGTCGCCTGTAACTTAATCTTCTAAACCAGGGGTCTTCAAACTTGGCAGCTTTAAAACTTGTGGACTTCAACTCCCAAAATTTCTCCTCCAGTCATGTTAGCTCAGGAATTCTGGGAGTTGAAGTCTAAGCTAAGGTCTCAATCGAAAGTATTTGGAGATGTTTTGGTAACACACCTAAACTAGGTCAGTTAATCACTTTAGTGGCTAGTTACATTTAATCTTGATTTTCTTTAAGCCTGGTTTAGATGCTTGAGGGTTGAGTATGTTGTCTGAAATCACATTGGTTAATGGGTGAAACATCTTGGATGAAGCCAGAGAACATTCAACTTTATTTTGTTTAAGCCAAAATAAAATTCCCACTTTTAGAAAGTGGGAACGTGAGTTGGATTCTGAATGTTTTATGTTTTACTTTAGTATCGATTGCTCAAACACTGCCAAAGTGTCTAGATAAAATATACATGTTTTACCAGAAAGCGTATCTCAAGATAATTTCTCATATGCCGAATGAACACAAAATAAAACTTTTTATTTCCACATTCCTTGTGTGTATGAGTTGGACACACACACCAACCGCTACCTCAATGCCCAATCCCACCACCACCCAACACAGACAAACTCCGTGGCCAAAACACTAATTGCTAGAACCAAACGCCTGGCAGACAAGACACACATAAAGACTGAACTATGCACCCTGACTAAAGTACTGACAGCCAACGGCTTCCACAAAAGCAAAATCACCACTTGATCCACAAAAACACACTGAGACATAATGGAGACCTAGAAGATGAATAGACCTATGGAACAGCTGTCCTGCCCTACATAAGAGGTACTACAGACAAAATCAGTAAGATACTACACAGGCATCACATCAAGACTGCCTTCAAAACAGACAGAAAAATAGCAGCCATCCTTAGAAACCCCAAAGATAAAATTGACCTGGAAAACCAAGGCATATATGAAGTCCCCTGTGCATCATGCCCGGCCACATACATTGGACAGACCAATAGAACAGGGGTCAGGGAACTTTTTTACCTCTTACCCCCACAAAATTTATAAACGCAGACGTTACCCCTCCCGGCCTCTCCCCTCCCCGGCCACCTCAGGCTGCTGACACATAATTTGGAGGTCGAGGCGGGAGGAGGTGCCCTCCCCGCGGCTGGGAAGAAGGCGGGATAGCTCGCTCCAGGGAATGAAATGTCACCAGGCTTCCCGAGGGCTTCTGGGAATTTTCTCGGGCCAAGGCGGCAGTTGCAGGTGCCTCTTCGCTTCCTGTGTGCCTGGCAGTGATGAGAGGCTTCGGGAGGGAGCCGGGCTGGCTGGCTAGTTGGCAGGCAGGCAGGGCCTGGGGGCGAGGAAGCGGGAAGGGAGGATGATATTTGGGAGCCACGATGACACAAACTGCGCGCAAAAGCGTGCGGTCATCGCAGCGCGGGGAAAGCGTCCCTTTTCCCAAAATGCTCTGCCCTATGCCAGAAGCTCGCCTTCCCTAAAAACGGGCGGCGCGGCTCTTGCAGAATCTAGCCTGGAGTCATTTCCGACCCAGGAAACAAGGGTGGGGTGGAGGGGATAAATTTGCCTCAAGGGTGTTTTAATAACTGCTGCTATGCCGATAGTTCCGCCATTGGCCAGCGCAACCTCCTCATTACCCCCAGATTTTCACTTTTACCCCATTTGGGGTAATTTACCCCTGTTCCCCGACCACTGCAATAGAAGAATAAGTACCCACCTGGATGAACACAAAAATGCAGTCAAAAAGCTGGAACACACTTCCTCACTAGTCCAACACATGAAAGCCACAGGTCATAGCATCAACTTCAATGGCACCAAAACCCTAGCCACTATAGAAAACCCCAGCCATAGAGATTGAAAAAAGACCTGAAAGCATGAATAGAAGAGATGATTCCACCAGACTGTCAATTATTTGGAAGCCTGCACTCACAAACAAAAAAATCTCCACACCACTAGCCAGGCAAACACCTGGGCACAAACAGATCCCCCCTGATACCTCCAGTTCAAACACACCTCAGCCAGGCACTCAGATGAAACCTAGCTTCCTAACAAATGATAGCCGTCCATTTACTTGGAGCCAAGCTGCACTAAAAGCCTCCAATACAGGAACACAATGTTGCCAGCCAATCAAGACACCCCCCTCCCCCCCCAAAAAGCCACAAAACAGACAGAAGATATTAGAAACACCAGACTCCCAACCAATCAGGATGAAGAAAAAACCATTCTGGCACAGCAGTGGGAAAATACCCGAACAAAGCTGAATAACATACATACATACATACATACATACATACATACATACATATGCACACACACATATATATGGATATATGCACACACACACACACACACACACACACACACACTCAGATTATTATGGAATGTTGAAAAAGCAAGCTTAGCGAGTTTTCTGTATTGTTGGTGGTAATAATAAATATTATTGGAAATAATAAATACTTATATAGAAATTGGGGCATAAACTTATCAAATGAATCCCAGTTGGATAAAGACGGAGCAGAATTCACTAATAAAGAGGAAACACCTGAGCCAGAGCAGGAGATTTAGTCAAACTGACAGGTCAGCTATCTTGTTTGACCAAGATATTCTTCCACTGTTTTCTTAATATTGAGTCTGCTATAGTTCAGAAGAGCGATGAGGACATATCTCTGGCAAGGGAGAAGAAGAATCTTTGCTCCGTTCTTTTGGCTCTGTCACACTTGTCATCTTCTGTCTTTTTATTGACTTTATTCTCATTTCTTGCTTTGAATGTTGCCAGCCGTGCAGAGTTGTTAGGAGTCAGACAGCATATCAATTGAATAAATAAACAAACAGAACTAGGACGATATGACAAGCCCCTGATTTTAAAACGGTGCAATAGTGCACCCACAAACATTGGATAAATTGCCCTCTGCTGAGAGATGGGTGGATGAATAGATGCATTGTGAGCCCCCCCCTGAAAAAAAAACTTCTCCCATCCAATCCTATTGATACAAAGGCACAGCTGCAGAAAAACAACAACAGATTGTACCTTTATAATTCCACTCACATTTCTTAGGAGGGATGGTTTTGCCCTGAGATAATTTCTGCTTTGCTGGTAGATCCAGGCCATTATAAGCAGAATTAGGACAATGTAGCTTTCAGTATCTCCTAAAAGAATGTATTTCACCCCCCACCCCCACACACACATTATATAAAGCTGAAAATAGAAGAAAGAAGAGCAGAACCTACAGATGAACATTTAAGCAGGAGGCTCATTCTTCCACCATCCTCTCTGCAGAGAAATATGTGTTGAACCCAAGTCCTTATTCCAGGAGATAATAAAAAAACAAGTCTGATTGCTTCAATTTTCTTTGGTCTTAAACAGGTCTAAACAGATTATCAGAGTTGGAAAGGACATTGTAGCTCATCTAATCCAACTCCCTATCCAAGCAAGAGACCTTACACCATTTCTGACAGATGGCAGTCCAGTCTCTTCTTGAAAGCTTCCAATGATGAAACCCCCACAACTTCCGAAGGCAATTTCTGTTCCATGGGTTGATTGCTCTCCCCGTCAGAAAATTTATTCTTATTTCCTTATTTCTCTCCTTGTTCAGTTCCATCCATTATTCCTTGTCTGGTCTTCAAGTACTTTGGAGAACAGCTTGACCCCTTCCTCTCTGGTGCAGCGCCTCAAATATTGGAAGACTGCTATCATGTCTCCCCTGGACCTTCTCTTCCCTAGACTAGCCAGGCCCAGTTCCTGCAACCGTTCATCGTATGTTTTAGCCTCCAGTCTCCTAATCATCCTGGTTGCTCTTCTCTGCACTCTTTCTAGAGTCTCAACATCTTCTTTATACCGTTGTCTCTCTTCCAGGACAGGAAGGCCGGTCATCCCATGTGCTGGCAAATGAGCCAGGATGCAGGTTCTGTCAGCCTGATTACAGGTAGTCCTCAACTTTTGTCCATAATTGAGCCCCAAATTTCTGTAGCTAAGCGAGACTGTTGTCAAGTAAGCTTTGCCCCATTTCCTTGTCCCATTTGTTAAGCGAATCACTGCAAGTTGTAATATGGTGGTTAAGTGAATTTGGTCTTCCCCATTGACTTTGCTTGTCAGAAGGTTGCAAAAGGGGATCACATGACCCCGGGGACGCTGCCACCGTCATAAATGTGAGACAGTGGTCAAGCATTTGAATGTAAATCACATGACCATGGGGATACCATGCATTACTGCATGGTACAGGTAACCTTACCTGGACGCTTGGCAGATGATTCATATTTACCACGGTTGCAGGATCCTGGGGTCATGCGAATCTCCCTTTGTGACCTTCCGGCAAGCAAAGTCAATGGGGAAGCCAAGTTCATCTAACCACCATGTTACTCATTTAACAACTAAGGCGATGCAATTAACAACTATGGCAAGAAAGGTCATAAAATGGGGCAAAAATTCACTGATAAATGTCTCGTTTAGCAACAGAAATTTGGGGCTCAGTTCAGTGGTGGGCTGCAACCAGTTTAACAACTGGTTCAGTGAGCGTGTGTGTCAACTCAAAAATATTTCTCTTGGCTTTTAGAGTTGTCAGCAGAAAGGGCACAGGGGGAGCAATGTATACCTTAGATTATTGCTAGGTGGCCGAAGCTTCTGGCACCCAAGATTATTACCGGACAGCATGATTGATGACTCTTGGCTATGGATGCATCCCATTGGAGAATATACATCCAGGGGGTGGGAGAAGACCAGGGTCAAGGGTGAGATGAATGATGCATCTCAGTGTCGGCTGCACCCAGGTAATGCCGACATGTTCACTCCTAATAAATGATTTTTTTAAAAGTCTGAGGGATGCGGCTAGAGACTCATGATTTGAATGGGGGTGGATTGTCCTGACAGCATGCATGCATGTAACATGCAGTTTGTGTGTGCACGCAGCATTCAAAAGGCGCCCATTTTTAGCTTAAAAACTTGCTTTCTATTCAGCGCTGGTGAGTAAAACAGCTGAAGCACAGCAATCCACTCTGCCATGTGAATCAGCTGAGCTAAAAAATGGAAGTATAAGACAGGAAAGGGCAGGGGCGGATGGGTGGGGCCAACTATTCACCGGAACTCCCCATCCAAGCTATCTCCCTGGGATCTCCATGGTCTCCCATCCCAAGCCCCCACTCTACTGAGCTGGTCTCCATTCAGGCCTTGATGTTGGTTTTAGACCTTTTGGGCAAAGCCCCACTCCAGTGGAGATCGAGGTTCCCCACACTTTCTCGAGAGAACAAGGTCCACCAATCCTACCGGTAGCATAAATACGAGATCTCGAACTGCTCCTCAAATCTGTTTCCTCATTAATTTGGGTGGTTTTTTTTTTCCCAGTTGAAGCTACATGAAAGCCCCCCACTCAGTTCTTAATAATTATTGTCATTTAACTAAGTGGTATAAAAGAGAACTGACAAGAAACCCCACATAGTCTTTGAGACAAAAGCAGGAGTCATGAATATTAAAGCCATCAATCAGTGGGAAAAAGGGCTTTAAAACCACGCAGTACAATGAAATATAAATTTCTTTTCATACCTTTTCATGTCACAGGCAGAAAAATGACTGCAAGCGTGGTAATGATTCAATGCTTTGGGAAGAAGAAACAGCAATGTAAAATGTTCTTTTTTGGAATAAAACCCGGGGTGGAATTTAACAAACTGGGAAAGAAAACAACAAATGAGAAGGAAGTTATAAGAAGAAAAGGCAGGAAAGTTGGATCTTCGAAGTCCTACGTAACTTGGGATCAGGTAATTGGAAGGACCAGCTCTCTGTATTACATGATTAAGGGGTACATGATAAAACGATTAGGGGGCTGGAGGACAGTTGCTACAATTGGGTATGTCTAGTTTAATGAAAAGAAGGACTAGGGGTGGTTTTCCAATATTTGAGGGGCCACCACAAAGTTAGCCTGACCCCTGCTGCTCACCAATAACCATTTCTTGCCAGGCCCAAGAGAGGGTATATATATATATCTCACTCTCCACTCCGTGTGGTCATCTACCCAGACTCACACGTGACTGGTGGTTCTGCTTCACCATTAAGCCATCCTTCCAAGCAGCCTCCATGTTTCCAGTGTTTTTCTTCCCACTTGGAACTGAACCCAGATGGACATTTCTTCCAACACCTTCTGGATTCCTAGCGGGGGTCGTGTAGGAGTCATAGCTGGCTGTACAGGCAAAAGAGGAAATGCAAATGCTAGGTGTTCATATGAGCTAATTTTGTCAATCTTTTGCTTATCTAGAATTTCTGCCTGACCCAGTCTTTCTGAATAGATTACCAAATCTGCATTTCTAAAAGCTGGCCTCCTCAGTTTCTGCTTGAGGGCAGAGAAACTGCGGCTGGTTTCTTCCTCCCTTAATTTTTTTTTTTTTAAATTTCTCCTTTAGGGGAAATATTTTATCCTGCCTTTTTAATATGTCCCAAAATATTTCATTCTTTGAGGTGGGGGGGACTTTCTACACTATGTTACCTCCAAGAAGACCCAGAGGGTGGATTTACTATGTTCTAATCCAGGGATGGGCAGCTATGGCAACTTGAAGGACCAACCTGTGGACTTCAACTCCCAGAATTCCTGAGCCAGCATGGCTATCTCTCTTTCTCTCACTTTCACTAATTTAGAAGTGGTCCAGATTCTGAATATTCAGGGCAGTTTATACTTTAAAAGTAAGAGCAACATTTAGAAACAGATCATAAACATCTAAAAGAGAAAAAAATAAAAAACGGGGGGACATTTAAGATAACTTCTTGGTAGAAAAAAAGGGTGAAAGATATAATTGTATGCTTTTTTCTTTCTTTCAGTTTCTCTCTTGTATTTCTGTTTCTTATTTTCTATGTTTGTTCTTGTTTGTTTTGGACATTTTGTTATGATGAAAAAATGATATGGATATAGAGACATATAGTAGAAATAGCGATAAGTAGATAGACATATGTAGCAGAAGTGATATTCAGCAGGTTCTGACCAGTTCTGGAGAACTGGTAGCGGAAATTTTGAGTAGTTCGGAGAACTGACAAATCCCACCTCTGACTGGCCCCGCCCCCATCTATTCTCTGCCTCCCGAGTCCCAGCTGATCGGCTGGGTCTCCTTTTGTTGTCTTGCACAGGAGAATGGAGCTGGAAAGCAGGTTAGTGGGATGGGGAGGGAATGGAGATTTTAAAGTATCCTTCCCCTGCCACGCCCACCAAGCCACGCCCACAGAATCGGTTGTAAGAAATTATGAACCCCACCACTGATATGTAGATAGAGATAAGTAGATAGAGATAAGTAGATAACAAAAGGAAAAAGAGATGAAAAGAAAAAAAAAAACCACAACAACCACAACGCTTATCAACTGGGAAGGCTTATAACTACATTCTCAGGATTTGGCTATAAATTCAGCCATGTCTCATAATGTATCCAAGTGGGTGAAGGACTTCAGATGAAACATGACAAGACAATAAACATTGCCTTAAATATTAACTGAAATTGCCAGTTGTTTAAAAAATGAGTGTAACAGCATGTGGGGGTGGGGTGGGGTATTAGGAGAATCTGTCTTCAAAACAGAGTTGCAGATAGAATAAAGAAAGGAAAGATCAGGTGGCAGGAGAGGAACTCAAGGGGAGACCAGGAGGTATCCTGCAAATGGAAATTCCAACTTTTGGGATAAAGGGATCCAAGTCTTTTTTTGGGTGAATGGCATTTTAGAGCTGTTGTCAATTTTAGTCTCCAGTTTCCACCCACATGGAATATTCCTTCCTTCCTTCCCCCCTTCCCTCCCTCCCTTCTCTCTCTCCTCTCTCTTCTCCTTCCTTTCTTGCCTCTTGCTTCCTCTTCCTTTCTTTTTTCCTTCCTTCTCCTCCCCCTCCCTCCCTTTTGCTTCCTGCTCTCTCCTCTCCTTTCCCTCCCTTCCCCTTCTCCTTTCTCTTCTCCCTCTCCTCCTCCTTCCTTTCTTGTCTCCTGCTACCTCCTCCTCCCTCCCTCTTGCTTTCTCTTCTCTTCTCTTCTCTTCTCTTCTCTTCTCTTCTCTTCTCTTCTCTTCTCTTCTCTTCTCTTCTCTTCTCCTCTCCTCTCCTCTCCTCCCCTCCCTCCCTTCCTTCATTCCTTCCTCAGAGGGGAGATGTTACTTGATGATGCTTCTTAACTGTAGGCATATTTTGGCATCTCCTTAAGGAAGAAGGTGAATAAAAACGTGAAACAAAACCTGGAATGGGTGCCATCTTGTGGCAGTAGGCTAGTATAGCCTAGAAGGCCACTTATTCTTTCAAGTGGAATATTCTTGCCAAGAAAAGGAAGCGTTGAAAAAGAGAGGCTTTACTGCCTGTCACTACAAATTTTCACAGAAACAGAGATAAAGAGAGGGATCCCACCCCAATCTGCTTTTCCCCAACCTGATAAATTCCCAGACGTATGGACTACAATTCCCAGAATTCCAAGGTGTGATTATATTACCTGAGGAATTCTAGAACTCGATGTCCACCCATTTGGATTAGTTGAGAATCATCATTTTGGAGCAATAGGGAGGTGAGCCCTTCAGGTGCTCTGCTCTCATTAAGCTTGTGGTAAAGAATGATGGGAACTGTAGTTCGGCAACAGCTGGAGAGCCACAGAGTTTTTCACCCTTTATTTGTTGTTAATTTTGGGCTAAACAAGTTCCTCTGGAAATTCCTAAAATAGTATCAAATTATGCTCAATTCTCCCATGTGCCAGTCAAGGAGAACCTAGTTAAACCTAGGCAAAATCAGTAAAGATAGAAAGTGGACAATAGAAATCAATATTTTCAGGTATTCTAAAAGAAAACATGCTTTGGGCAATTCATCCATCCACTCATTGAATAGCCATAGCAATGCACCAGAGGGCAGGCCAAGGAACAATGGATAGAAACTAATCAAGAACAGAAGCAACCTGGAATTAAGGGGAAACTTCCTAACAGTGAGAACAATTAACCAGTGGAACATCTGCTTGTCTTCAGATGTTGTGGGTGCTTCATCAGGCAGAAACTGGACAGTCACTTGTATGAAATAGTATAGGGTCTCCTGTTTATGCAGGAGGCTGGACTATAAAACCTTCAAGGTCCCCTTCAGCTCTATTTCTATTCTGATTTGAATGGTCATGTGGTTGTAAGTCAAGGATTACCTGTGTATGGAAACTCACAGCTCTGAAACTGAGTTCAAGACTCACAAGAGTTTTACTGAATTAACTGGCTGCACTGGAAGTGCCCTCTTCCTTCTGATAAATGTATTTAGATTGCCACCTTTTTCATTTCAGCTGTGGGCGCCCTGTCTGGATGTTCTGCTTTAATTGTTGTCTCGTTGCATAACCTCGGTGGCTTTGATGTGTCTTTTGTTTATTTATAACAGCTCCCTCTTAGCAAACAATGATCACTAGTCCAGAAGCTTTTGCAGCTCAAAGAAGAGGTTTTACACGTGCTCTTTGGTTGAGTTGAACATCATTTTTTTTAAAGCCTCTGAGATAATTTGAGAGTCACTACAACGTTGCCACCTGGGGATTATGGATTTAGAGCAGATTGGTAGAGCAACCTAAAGATCTTGTCTTTCAGCTGTTTCTTGCTGTTCTTAAGATGACTTTAAAAATACCATCTTCTTGGCAAGGATTTGACAACAGGGGTAGGCTAGTATTCATCCAGATGATGGACATCACAGGCCTCAACTGGTTAAGAGTGCAGAGGACTGTCTGTAAACAAAGTTCAATACTGAAAAACAAAGCAAAAACAATCAGAAAAATGAATTTTCTTTTACTGGGGAAAAAAATAGACAGATCTTTGCAAATGATCTCATTTATTAAGTTGTCAACTCTAATCCTTTTTAACTGCATCTCTGCAAATCAGTGATATGGCTTTAAAGACTCTAGCTGAAGAAAACCTGAAATAAGCAGAAAAGACAAAAAGAAAAAGAAGAAGAACTGGTTTTGTGGTGCTCCATATCCTTAAAACCAAACAGAATGGTGATTCAAGTGAGCTCAAAACATCAAGGTTTTATTTGGGGGAGAAGAATGAATTTCATTTTGTCTCTGTGATCTTCAGGATGTCAACTGGAACTATTGCAAGAGATGGTCTAAAAAAACATGGGACCACCTCTTTTCTTTTTGAGGGAGATGAGGGAATTAAGTTGGTTTTTTCAGAAGAGGTTGGTTGAACGTACATTCCACATTGTTGCCCGAGCATCATTAATTTCGGCATGGACACAATCAAAAGACAGATGGAATTAATTTGTCCATCCTGAAGGTAGGCGTAGATGAAAGAAATGGAGATTTCAGCCAGATGCTGTTTCTACCTCTTTTATACAAACTTTGATCTCACATCTGTTTCAGCTTCCAATGCCCAAAGCCTGATCAAGCAAGCTGCTAGACTCCTACCATCTAACTTACAGAAATAACCAGAGTTGGAAGGGACCTTAGAGATCTTCTAGTCCAACCCACTGCACAAACCAGAGACTTTATACCATTCCAGGCAAATGGCTGTCCAATCTCTTCTGGGAAACTTCCAGTGATGGAGCACCCACAACCTCTGGAGTTTGATATCACTGGAAAGTGTTGTTGGAAAAGACTGAGAATATTGGAGGTGAAGATATTCACCTGGGAGAGCCAGAAGAAGGTGGCTGTTGAAACAACACTCTGTAACATGGTCTCACTGATTTCAAACTGGACTCATGTTGCTTTGAAGGGGGTTTACACTCAAACAAAGCTCAGTGTAGAAGGAGAAGCAAAACCTGGAAGAGGGGACGGAGTCAAGTGAGGACGCAGCCTAAAATTTTTATGTTGCCACAAGCAATCTAAAGTCAATTCCTTCTCGAACTCTGTTAACTCTTGTGACAATTTATTGCTGATCATTACTTGACTAGATTCTTGGGTACAGGCATGAGCAATACATCAGTTTATCTAGAACTTAGTGCTTGGTCCTAGTTCTTTGTGTCTGACACACTCCTTTGAAATCCTCTTTGCGGCTGCCACAGGAAGCCCCAGAAAATCCTGCTGTGGAGAAGATGAAGTGCTAATAGCAACCTGATGTTTACCAAAAAGGAAACAATTCACAAATTTAAATAATTAATATATGGTAGCACATGACTGCACACCCTGGTGCCTTCTGTCTATGTTTCACTTCAATATCCAATTTAAAGTGATATTGATTGCAAGTCTGTAATAATAGAAGATGAGCGTAGAAGATAATGTAATAATCTTTGTCAAAAAGTAAGTGAGAGCATTTGAAAACATTGAAAGGCGGGAGTGCAAATCCCTGCAGGGACCATATATGAATATACGTTTCATCTTCTTCTTACCACAGCTCCAATTTCCTTCCATTTGTCTTTCCGTGGTATTTAAGTGTCGACAATACCATGAAAAGCAGAATAGCAATAGCACTTAGACTTATATACCACTTTACAGTGCCTTTACAGCCCTCTCTAAGTGGTTTATAGAGTCAGCATCTTGCCCCCAACAATCTGGGTCCTCATTTTACCCATCTTGGAAGGATGGGAGGCTGAGTCAGCCTTGAGCCTGTGAGAATCGAACTGCCAAACTGCAGGCAGCAGAAGTAGCCTGCAGTACTGCACTCTGACCACTGTGCCACCACAGCTCAGAATATCCGTTCAGCAACTGAAGAACTGCAAGAAAACTGCTATTCTTGCAATTCACGCATACAAGGGAGACCACACTTGGAATATTGCATCCAATTTTGGTTGCCACTATATAAAAAAGATTTTGAGGATTTTTACAGAGATCTTGTCTGGAGAGGAATAAAAACAAAAGCCCATAATATTCCTTGCTTGATCACTGTTCTGATCCCTATTCCTCCCCCGTACCGCCTACTCACTGAGGATGTATACAGTGGTGTCCACTGATGTGAATTCGAAAGTTTTGAGGCCATGCATTACCTTCCATTCTGGCTTTGTTCTCCCTTATAAAAGAAAGCATTCTTACCAAGTTATTTCCCAATTTGACTGCTCTCTCATCTAAAACAAATTACCGCCCCGCCCAGCACTGTGTCGAGACTTCCCACAGCTCTGAAAAATGAAACATGCTTGATGATACTGAAATTCTGAATTAAAAAAACACAGGATGATGCTTTGAAAAAAAATTCAAAGCTCAGCTATGACATCCAAAATGCATTTTTAAAAGATGCATATGTATTGATTTGCACTGGTGGGGCCATTAATTTTTAACCCGTTAATCAGTTCAAAAGGGATGCGGGTTCAGTACAGACTCTTTATGAATTGCCCTTTAATATCTGCTTAAATACAGGGACGTGATGGCTCTGTGGCTAAGACGCTGAGCTTGCCAATCAAAATGGTCGGCAGTTCGATGGTTCGAATCCCTAGCACCACGTAATGGAGTGAGCTCCCATTTCTAGCAGTTCGAAAGCAGGTAAAAAATGCAAGTAGAAAAATAGGGATCGCTTTGATGGGAAGGTAACAGAATTCTGTGCACCTTTGGTGTTTAGTCATTTACAAAGCCGAAGAGCCAGCACTGCCCAAAGACATCTCCATGGTCATGTGGCCGGCATGACAAAATGCCAAAGGCTCATGGAACACTATTACCTTCCCACCAAAGCGATCCCTATTTTTCTACTTGCATTTTTATATGCTTTCAAAGAAAGAAGCTGGGACAAGTAACGGAAGCTCACTCCATTATGCAATAAGCAATGCACCAAGCCAAATAAAGCAGAGATACCATGGAAATATAAGATATAATATTTTTTAAAAATAATATTTACTGTAATATGCAGGTAATCATTCTGCTTCCTAGAGAAGTCAAGCTTAATTATTGGCTGGGTCCTCCTCCTCCTCCTGTTTGCCATTGCCTTTTTCTTAACACAGAATGAGTGACTGGCCCAAGATCCCCCAGCCAGCTTAGTACTTAAGGTAGGATTAAAGCTTATGGTTTGTATGTACCCTGTTGCCTTAACCATAACCAAACTGGCTTGGATGCTTGTTTAACCCCATCATTTATCTGCAGGATACTAGCTCAACTCAAAGAATGATGATAGCAAGAATGCTATTGACCACATGCCAAGGCTCACTAATAACAATAGCACTTAGACTTATATACTGGTTTATAGTGCTTTCCAGCCCTCTCTAAGTGGTTTACAGAGTCAGCATCTTGCCCTCAACAGTTTGGGTCCTCATTTTACCTACCTCGGAAGGATGGGAGGCTGAGTCAACCTTGAGCCTGGTGAGATTTGATCTGCCAAATTGCAGTCAGCCGGCAACCAGCAGAAGTGTCCTGAAATAACTGCACTCTAACCACTGTGCTACCGAGGCTTCTCTCAGAAACCAACATTAACACCTTCCAAAGTTTAATAAAAACTCTTAACATTAACTGTTGACTGTGAATCTCACAAGAGCCTCTTTATACACAAATGTAACTTTGAGAGAGGCAATCTTTTAATTTAGAGGGTGGATGCTTTCATCATCCAGTCCATGGGGAATGTCATGTGGAAATTGGCAATAAAACACAAGGATGGCCTTCAAAAATTAACCAAAAGAAAGAACTTAATCAATCCCATTTAAAATAAAAGCAATAGCATTTGCAAATTAGCTTGATGAAACGGCAAGGAAGCTGATGAGTTTACCCTCACTGAATGCTGACTCTGCAGAAAGAAGGCATGGCTGTTATATACTAATACTCTCCAGATGACACAAGGTCAGTCTAATCAGGGGATGGCACATTTTAGACCTGTAGGTGTCTATGGAGATTCTCAGTCATCCAGCTCATGGTGGTCCCAAAGGTGCTTTTTCAAGAGGCAATTGGACTTTCTGGTTTTTCTTTAAAGACATTTCACCTCTCATCCAAAAAATTCTTCAACTCTGACTGGGTGGTGGGGAATGGAATGATTTATACTCCTTGCAGACAGCTGCTCTTTTAGCAAGTTGTTAAGGCTACCTGGAGGTTTATCTGGGTCATCAGGATCACCTGAATGGTGCAAATGGGTGTGGAACCTCCTTGGAATTGTTGAAAGGACTGTGCTGTAGACTGGAGATAGGTGATACCATATCCCTCCCCCTCTGTTGGGAGAGGGCTGATCAATTTTGACATAGATGGCCTCTTTGATCCATCTTTCAAACCAGCAGTCATCTCTGTCCAAAATGTGGACATTGCTATCTTCAAAAGTGTGGTCCTTGTTTTTTAAATGCAGATGGACTGCTGAATTTAGTCCTGATTAGTTTGTTTTCCTGTGTTGTGCTATGTGTTTATGAAGGGGTTGTTATGTTTCCCCAATGTACAGATCTGCACATGGCTTACTACATTGTACAGCATATCTCACATTAGACCTGTACACTTCAATTCCTAGAATTTCCCAGACAACCAAGTCTGACTCCTAAGTTCTGTGAACTTTCATCTGTTTGTTCTCACAGGAAGGCAAACTCTTGTAATATACCATGTTTCCCCCAAAATAAGACCCGGCCTTATATTTTGGGGGGGCTCCAAAATAAGCAGTAGGGCTTATTTGGGGGGAAATATGATTTCAGGGTGATCAGTCCAGCTGGATGCTCCACCCCAAGCACACACACAAGAGACAACAAGTGCTGCAGCGCAGGTATGTTGATTCCCTCTTCAAGCAGCAGATGGAGGCAGAGATGCATGGAGGGGAGGCAGGTCATCCAGAGAAGCTGTGTAGGCCACAGGAAAGTCAACTTGATGGGCCAGAATGGTGGGCTACCATGGAAGGCTCATCTTTGCTCAGTGGCACCAGCAGTAGTTGGAGGGCAGAGGTCCGGGTGGAAAGCAGGCAATCTGGATGCACTGTGTGGGCTGCAGGCAAGCCAAGTAATGCACAGATGAGTCTCCTGTGGCTGTCTGCCCACTCTGGTCCACCAACTCTTGGATTTCTTGCAGCCATGCAGCACATCCAGATTGCATGCCTCCCTCCCGCCTCTGCCCCCATCTGCTGCTTGGACAGGTAATCAACTCACCTGTGTTGTTTGGCCTGCAACTGCTGCCAGACACTGTCAGCACATGTAGCTTGCCACTTCCTGTGCTGATCATGCCCACCCACTTCACTAGGGCTTATTTTGGGGGGGTAGGACTATATTAGGCACACTTAAAAACCAGGCTATGACTTATTTTCAGGGTAGGTCTTATTTTCAGGGAAACAAGATAGATAGAGCAAAATAAAGTTGCCAAGTTGAACCTTCCACAAGTCGACGTAGTTGCCTGCACCTGACAGTTGGGTTGCTATATAAATTTGAACATTGAACATCGAATCGTAGGGCTGGAAGAGACCTTGGAGATGTTCTAGTCCACCCTCCTGGTCAAGGCAAGAGACCTTTTACCATCCCAGTCAAATATCCAAATGTCCAGTCTATTTTTAAAAACATCCAATGATGGAGTATCTACAATTCCAGGAGGCAAACTATTCCATTAATGAATTGTTTTCACTGTCAGAAAATTTATCCTAACTACTAGGTTGGATCTCTCTTTCACAAGCTTCCACCCATTGCCTCTTGTTCTGCCCTCTGGAGCTTTGGAGAGTTGTTGTTGTTAATTGCAAAGTCATGTCAGACCCATCGCGACCCCATGGACAATGTTCTTCCAGGCCTTCCTGACCTCTACCACCCCCCGGAGTCCATTTAAGCTCATGCCAACTGCTTCAGTGATTCCACCCAGCCACTTCATTCTCTGTCATCCCCTTCTTCTTTTGCCCTCAATCATTCCCAGAATTAGGCTCTTCAGTGAGTCCTTCCTTCTCATTAGGTGGCTTTGGAGAGTACAATAAGTCAATTCCCTCTTTTTTGTGATAGCCCCTCAAGTAATGGAACATAGTTATCATGTCCCCTCTAATCCTTCTCTTCTATAGGCTAGACATACTTAGCTTGCTCAACTGCTCATCATATGATTTAGCCTCCAGATCCTTTATCATCTTTGTTGTTCTTCTCTGAGCACTTTCTTGGGCTTTAGCATCTTTTTTTGTATCATGGTGAACAAATTTACTCTCAGGTATTTTAATATTTCCCCCCTTCCTATCACATTACAAATTATCTCAGGGTGTCAATAGTTGGGAGGGCTTTTAGAGTGAAATCCAAAATTTGAAACATGTTTCTGAGATACCGCCAAACCGACACGTTCAGAATTAGTTTGTATTTGGGAATAATTATCCGACCCATGCCTCTGGTTAGAGTTGCCATAAGATGGCAGCAGAGGAAAACTGAAAATATTAACGTTAAGGGCATCCAAGGATAAGGAGTTTTCCAACTGTGATTAAGTTGCTGAAAATAGCGATATGTTTGAACCTGGAACTCTTAGAGAGAGAGAAAAAAAACACCTGGTGAGAAAGGAACATATTGAAAAGTATTTTCAGCTCATCCTGAGCTTTTTAGAAGTGTAATATAATTAAAGTTATAAAGAAGCTTCCTTCTGAATCTGGTCTTGGTTGATCTCTGTTTGCATATTCCAACTTACAGACAATTTCCAAGGTCTTCTACCATCCCATTCTTCCCTCTTTCACTAGGGTAGTTCGTTTTGTTGGGGATTTATTCAAATTAGATCTTTCAGGTGTAAATTCCCAGACAAAGCAAAATGGAATCTCCAGGAAGACACCACAATCAGGAGAGGACAGTTTGTGAGTGATTTAGTGTTTCAGGGGTGGGGAACAATGGCCCATTTATGACTTGTGGACTTCAATGCCCAGAATTCCTGAGCCAGCCATGTTAGCTCAGGAAATCTGTGAGTTGAAGTCCACAAGTCGTAAAAGGGCCCTAGTTCAATGGTGTATGCTACCAGTTCAGCCCGGTTCAACTGAACCAGTAGCAAAATTCGGCCGAACTGGTAGTAAAAAAAAGCCTCTGATGATCAGCTGAGAGGAAGAAAACAAAGCCTCCGAACCAGCTGAGAGGAGAAAGAAAAGTGTAGGATCAGCCCTGCCACCTGCCCCTGTGCTTTTCTCTTCTTTAGCCTCTCAGCTGATTGGTGCTGCAGGCCTCACCTGGTATGTGGAAAGCTGTGCACGCGATCTGTTCAGATTTTTGCAGTGTTAATTCAGCACCAGAAAAATAAACATAGATGGCTGATTCTTCATTTAACATCTTTATAAACATAATAAGTAGATCTTACAAACCAGTTGTAGATTTCTCCAACATGCAGCAAACTCAGACAGAAACATGTTGCAAGTAACTTCGGTAGCACAAGAGAAGAGAGAGAGCTTCCAGTTTCACTTGAGTTCAGCAAGCAAGCAGAGGAGAGAAGCCATTTCATTTTCAACAGACAGACTCAGAGCTCAACATAGCTTCAGAGCTGCAGAGTTTAATATAGAGCCACGCCTAATTTCAGTTTCCAAACTGTCCTCATTGGCTGATTTAGTTGCTATGCCTATTCATTGGCTGACCTTGTTACCATGCTCTATTCCAGTTTATGAATATATTCTGACACAATCACTGAACCGGCAACAGAACAGGTAGGATCCCACTGCTGCCGTAGTTTCCCAGCTCTGCACTAGAACTGCAGAAGGCAAGGTAACAAGTATTTGCAATAATAAATAGTCTGTTCTTCCCATGGCCACTGAGTAGCAGTATCAAGATGAAGAGAGAAAGAGAATTCTAATTTTAATCACACAGAATACTTCATACTCTTCCAGCCTTCCAAGTTCTGAATGTCTTATTAAAGACTCTTGTATTGCCAAGAAACATAGAAGCCTAGGGCTGAAAGGACCTTAATAGTTTTCTAGGTACCAAGGACCCTTCATGTCAATGCTGAGCTATGTTGGAAGAAATATCCAGATCCAGTTCCAAGCCAGGAAAAAGGCACTGGAGACCAAATGGAGGCTGGAGGCTGATTGGAAAGAAGGTCCATTTATTGATGAAGCAGAACCACATGGGTTTGTGTTTCTGGTGCAGCTGACCATATGGAGTTTAGAGTGGGGGGAAGTTTTATACATTCCCTGGGCTTTGCATTTGAGCTTCCTGTTCCTGTTCAAGAACATGTATTTTATATTGGCTGTCGTCAGATTCCTATGTGGTCATGGAGGGGTTATGGAGGGGTCATAGCTGGCTCTATAGGCAAAAGAGGACATGCAAACCCTAGGTGTTTGTCTGAGCTCCCAAGTTTGGTTGAAGTTTGGACTGCTCTGAGATGATGCAATGAAGAGGCTTGTGTTCTGAAAGGGTGTTGGGCAATTTCTATTGTGGCTTAAGGGCTTTGCCCTGGGTTGGATCTTGAGTGAGGGGTAATCCTACCATTCTGCCTCTGTTTCAAAATATCCTGTCTTGAATGGATTACCAAATCTGCATTTCTAAAAGCTGGCCTCAGTATCTGCCGGGGGGCAGGGAGACTAAGTCTGCTTTCTGTCTTTTAAGAGCATGTTTCTTCATTTCTCCTTTAGGGAAATATAATATCTTGCTTTTTTAATATTTCCCAAAATATTTCATTCTTCTAGGATGGAGTGGGGGAGGCTTTCCACAGCTACAAATATTCTCCTTTATTAGTACTATTTGTATTGCCTGGAATTAATGTATAGTTTTCCCCTTGCTCCTTCTGCAATTTGTAAAAATTCCTTTTGCAAAACATTTCTCAGCTGATCTCCCTCCTCCACCACCCCCACCTCATAAAATTATGGACATGCTCTTATTATTATTTGTTAAATGTAAAAGTCACTGGCCCTTCAAGCGTTGCATCTGCTATCATTTCTCTAAAACCTGATCAAGATCTTTCATTGTTTGTACAACTGTCATCCCAATCTGTTCCTCCACAGTAACAACCACAAGAAGATATAGATATTTGTGTTTTTTCTTCCTTGCTCATTAACAAGAGGCCTCGATCTTCCTTCAGAATCAAAGAAACAGAGGCATGAATCAAAGTGAGCAATAAATGAATTGGCTCAAACCTGTTAGAAATTGTTTTTTTAAAAAAATTGCTATCAAATCTTTTCTGTAACACTAGAATTACACAAACAACTTCATTTGCATCTTTTGCATAATGACGCCATCATTGAAATGATGTAAAGCACCACAACCTCAAATTTTCATATCTAACGAATTCCATAATGCAGGATAGTTGACCATCTCCTTACACTGACTACCTCCCTAAGTTGACCTAATTTTCGTAGACTGAATATACACAATATGTACACAATACAAAGCCAATCTCTATATAGCGACCACCTCTACAAGATGTATCTTGGCAAGCGATATTAATTTACTAAAACTTAACCAGTTGAGTTTAGTCTACAAGAATATAAGATTTCCAAGCATCAAATGGTTGGCTCAAGACATTTAAATTGCAACATGAGATCTCCCAGAAAATACTGTGTTTATTGAAAAGGTTCCAGATTTCACCAGTGGCTTCAAAGATGACAATGTTAATGAGTGTGGGCTCATTTTCAAGGCCATGCCTGACAGGAACCTCATAATGAGGGGTGTAAGATAAATGTAAGATAAATGTGAGTGTGGAAAAGTTTCTAAAGAACGTACCACAGTTCCGCTGTGTGCTAGCTTAAGCAGAAAGAAGCTAAAACTTTTGGTGAATGGTAATTCAGCAAAGCCATGCTCATTCAAGAATCTGCAGCCCAAAGAACTTCCCGTCACGTGGAAGTCTAACAAATCTGTGTGGATGACTGTCACCCTATATGAGGAGTGGGATAAGAGGTATTGGTGGAGAAATGAAGACGAAGAAGGAACAGTCTATTCTCCTTGTAGTGGACAATTATCCAAGTGAACCATCTTACAAACGTGAAACTGAAGTTTTTGTCTCCAAACACTACATCAAAAATTCAACCTCTCGACCAAGGCATAATCAAAACATTCAAAATGCAGTACCAGGCCCATCTTCTGCAGTGGGTCATTGCTGAAACGTAAACCTATGGTACAACTGCAGAAGCAAAATCATCTATTGCTGTGATGGTGAACCTATGGCATGCGTGACGGAAGTGGCACGCAGAGCCATCTCTCTGGGCAGGCCAGCCATCACCCATTGTTGTTCTGGGTTCTGGCACACACATGTGCAACAGGCAACTGGTCTTCATGCATGCATGTGCTCCAGAAACTGGAAGACCAGGTGGCCGGTGCACAGATGCATGCCAGGGAGCTGCTCTTCCGGTTTCTGGCACTCCTGCACATGCACCATGGAGCTCCTCTTTCCAGTTTCCAGTGCTCCCCTGTGCATGCATGCTCCCGTTTCTGCACTCGGTGCCGAAAAGGTTCACAGACGCTGATCTGTTGTATCTGTTACTCCTCTGACTGCTGGATCTCTGGATTAGTTCTGCTTGGAAAAAAAAAAACTTCAGCCTGAAACAACATAGAAGTGCTTCAAGAAAGCTGGATTTGTTACGACCGCAAGAACAAGATGTGGCAGCCTTGGTAGACAGTCCACTTCCCATGGTGAAATTTGAGGGAGTAGATTTCAAAGATTTCGTTGCAATGGATTGGATGATGTGACAATCTGTAATGAACGCAGCCCAGAAGCAATTTTCCTATCAGTATTGGCCGAGGTACAACCCAGCGGAAAAGTGCAGGAAGCAATTGATGAAGCAGAAGAATGAAAGTGAAAAATTAAATAAGGAGGACATAGAAATTGCAGATATTCTGAAAGAAGAGGATGTCAGTCATTTGATAATGTAGTTAAAGTCATTTGTCATAGAAAAATGCCCAGGTATGTTGAGTGGCATAGCCAGCACTGAGAGTGCTTTCTACGCTTACCTTTGTAAATAGAAGAAACAGACTAAAATAGACTCTTTTTTCAGAAAGAATGAACAAACCATGAGAAAACAACACAAACGTCAATGGTTGATTTTGTACATTACAGTATTGTATGAATGATTTCCCGGTGTTTTCACTATGTGTGTTTCTGTATGGCATTCTCTAATAAAAGCTGTACAATCAAATGAGGCACGTGTACATATCAATACAGTTCTTCCGAATGTTGACTATGTTTATATGTTGTCCACTTTCCTTCAGCCCCTTGGATAGTCAATTGTCAGTGGTTTTACTGTATGTTTTAGCTTCCAATTCCCTAATCCAAAATCCTCATCCCCCAGACATAAACTATTTCAGCTCCTACCCTCAAAATGACGCTATAGAGCACTGCACACCAGAACAACTAGACACAAGGACAGTTTTTTCCCCAAATGCCATTACTCTGTTAAACAAATAATTCCCTTAACACTGTCAAACTATTTATTAAGTCTGCATTACTATTACTATTAATCTTCCCATCTCTCCTTTCACCTATCTCCTCTGTATTACTGTAACTTTGTTGCTTGTATCCTTACGGTTTTTATTGACTGTTTCCTAGTATGATTGCTATTGTACCCTATAACTATTATTGCTGTACCTTATGATTCTTGACAAATGTATCTTTTCTTTATGTACACTGAGAGCATATGCACCAAGACAAATTACTTGTGTGTTCAATCACACTTGGCCAATAAAAAATTCTATTCTATTCTATTCTATTCTATTCTATTCTATTCTATTCTATTCTATTCTATTCTATTCTATTCTATTCTATTCATCTTTGCTGCTCTTCTCTGCACTTTTTAAAACTCTTTCTAGAACCTCAACATCTTTTTTTTAAATAGTGGCAACCTACATTGGATGTGATATTCCAAATGTGGCCTTAGCAAGGCATTATAAAGTGGCATTAATTTTTCATGTGAGCCACTGTCCATAAGAGCTCCTGAGAGTCTCTTTGGCATATAATATGGTTACTAGAATAGATAAATAAGTAAATATTTTAATTTCCTCGCTGCTAAAATTGGATCCTGAACTGACGAATGTCATGAATAAAGTGCTAATAAAGTATTATATTATTGTGCTAATAAGGGTGGCATTGTTGCACGTATTTATTGCTGTGCCATTTTAACTTGTGTTATGACTTTTTTCAATGATTTTATGGTGCCTTGATTTTTTTTTACAGCATTCCATGAATCATTTTCTAAATAATTTGATAACTCCCACAATAATTTAAGATATTGGGGCACCATGCTTCTATACATCTTCTGACTGAAAGCAAGAGGAAAAAAATGATCCAATACTGATATATTTTCCTTTAAAAAAAAAAGAAATACCAGATGAAAGGACTTGGGTTTATTTATTTTTTTAAACTGGTGGAACATCTTTCATTAGTTCTTTTTAAATAACTGCCTGCCTGCACCCGAATATGTCTTCTCTGAGACAATGTTATCATTTTTAATTCTAGTTAATTAACTCTCCAACTGAGTCCATTCTTCTCTGAACCAAGAAGGTTTTCCATTAATAAGGTGGGGTTTTGTCCAACATGTGTAAGGGAAAACAACATGAAAATAGGGAAAGCTGTGAACTTTTAATATACTCTCTTGGAAGCACTGCTAATACTGAAAGGTCTTCCTTAACAGCAATGACTTAATTTTAATCAGTTGTATTCACAGGTTAACACTCAGAGGTGGTATTCAACTAGTTCTGACAGGTTCTGGAGAACTGATAAGAGGAAAGTTTGAGTACTTTGGAGAACTGTAAATGCCGCCTCTGGTTGGCCCCGCCCCCACCAGCTGCCTCCCGAGATCAGCTGGGTCTTCTTTTGTTGCCCTGCACAGGAGAATGGAGCTGGAAAGCAGGTTAATAGGAAGGGGAGGGATGGGATTTTGCAGTGACTTTCCCCTGGACTGGGGTGGGAATGGAGATTTTGCAGTATCCTTCCCCTGCCATGCCCACCAAGCCAAGCTAGGCCCACCAAGCCACACCCACAGAACTGGTAGTAAAAAAAAAAATTGAATCCCACCACTGTTAAAACCTGACTAGAGATATAAACATGACCTGTTGTTGTCCCTTAAGGAAATGAATAACAGTTAAGCAGGGAAGAAGTGTGTGTTTATGTTTAAATGACAAGGAAAAAGGGACTTGAGGGCATAAATAGGAGTCAGTTGCCAAGCATCTGAATTTGTATTATGTGACCATGGGGATGCAGCAATGTTCATAAGTGTGAAAAACAGTCATAAGTCACTTTTTTCAGTACCGTTTTAACTTCCAACAATCATTAAATAAGCTGTTGTAAGTCCATCAATGTTTAGCTATCCTAATGACCTGATTCCTGCAAATAGAGACACATCAGCACACTGAATCATAAATGATCTAACCCTGTGTTAGCCTAATTTAAGGGGCTGTGCAACAGAAGATTTTATTTGATCTCAATACTTTGCAAATTAATCTGTCATACCGAGGAATCTAAAGGGAAAGTTGATTTCAAATGCCACTGTCTTCACAGACATAGCTGTGGTGTTTTCTTGCCAAGGACAGTCAGTGGCTGAGATATCCCCCACCCCCTAAATTCCCAGTCTAAACTACACCTCTGAGATTACCTGGTGGTGCGCCATCCAAAAGCCAACACATGCTGAGACTTGTCAGCAATAGCACTTAGACTTATATACCACTTTACAGTGCTTTTACAGCCCTCCCTAAGCAGTTTTACAGTCAGCCTATTGCCCCCAACAATTTGTGTCCTCATTTTACCTACCTTGAAAGGATGGGAGGCTGAGCCAACCTTGAGCCTGGTGAGATTCGAACTGCCAACTTGCAGTCAGCTGACAGTCAGCAGTAGTAGCCTGCAGTACTGCATTCTAACCACTGTGCCACCACGGCTCTTATAATTGTTTAATGGTGGTGAGAGCATTTTAAAGAGGCAGGATCGGGTCAGCAGACTCTGGAGAAATTTAAAACTCTCCCTTACTGTTTTCAAAATAGATACATGGTGTAAATAGATTTGTCGCTGTTCTAGCTGTTCTAACAACAAATCTTGACAATGCCCCTATAGCATGATTTCTGTTTTATATGCAAATGCTTCCTCACGTTATAGCTCTTAGCAACTTTTCTATCAACAGGTCTTTTTAAATTCCCTTTTTTCGGGGAACTATGGAGTGGAAATTTGATTATCCTACCCTACCAGCTATGCTGTGTGAGCCACAACCTCACATTAAGCCATAATAGGGTTGATTTGCTCAGGCACAACATGGCATGTGTACACAGAGACAATAAGGAAGAGGAGGAGAGGAGGCTTGATAATAAATTGGCTGGAGGTTATAGGTGGTCTCATGTTAAATAAAATGAAAATAAATTGGAAATCTACTCCAAAGGAGCCAAGAAACTAGGCCAAGAAAGCACTGTGCTTTGTGTTTTGTTAACCGGCATTTATGGTATATCCTGTTGAGAAGCTACAGAGAACAATACGCTTTAAAAACCCTCGAAGCAAATTGCAGGTTGCAACTATAGCTCTTCCGACGGTTTCACAAAAGGTCAATTTCGGTCTGGCAGGTTTTATGGATTTTAAAAGCATACATTTCTTGGGGGCTTTCCTTTCTTCTGTATCATATATTTCACGTATTGATATTCTCTTGCAGAGTGAGAACTTATGGCCTGGTGTGGTTTGAAGGATCTGGAAATGGGACAATTTATATTTCGTCCTCTGATTTTTATTTATTTTTTTTCACTTTGAGTTCGATAAAGGGGAGAGGTAGGGAAGGCAAAACATTTGATTATCTGGATTGGATTATTTCCCTGCTACAAGTTGCTGCTGGGGAGACCAAACACATCCTGGGGTGATATACAATACCGAATGCAGAATAATAGAGTTGAAAGGGACCTTGGAGATCTTCTAGCCCAACCCCACCGCTCAAACAGGAAATCCTACAGCATTCCAGACAAATAGCTATCCAGTCTCTTCTTAAAAATTAATTGTCCTCACTGTCGGGCAATTTCTCCTTAATTCTACGTTGGATCTCTTTTTGGTAAGCTTCCATCTGTTACTTCTTTTCCTGTCCTCAGGTGCTTTGAAGAATAGATGGACCAATTCTTCTTTATGATAGCCTCTTAAATATTGGAAGACTGCTCTCATGTCACCTCAAATCCTTCTCTTTGTTAGACTAGACATATTCAGTTCCCAGAACTGTCCATCCTATGCTTTGCCTTCCAGACCCCCTAATCATCTTTGTTGCTCTTTCTTTCACACTTTGTAGCTCAGGGTTGAACTGTGGGTCCTTGGCAGGGGAGGGCTTCAAATTTTTTTTAGCAAGGGGCTCTCTGCCCTAATGACTGGCTGGGTGGGCGTGGTTGGGTGGTCATGTGGCTGGGTGGGCATGGCCAACCCAAAATCGCTTCTTTGCCCTAATTACCTAAAAAAAAAGATATTTACCAAAAAGTTGTTTATTATGTTGTGCATTTAATACTTAAATAAAAGACTGGGTGAAACCAGGCTTAATAGCAGTGACTTTGAGAGGGATCTTGGGAGTCGTAGTGAAGTTTCTGGTGAGTTACGTGATTCTTATTATTTGGGAATTAATCCCCTTGTAGGCTGGCGGCTATGTTATCTGATTTTCTCAATGGCTCTCCCTCCCAAGCACTGAGTGAATTGTTTATCTAGCTTGCAACACTTTTATGAGGTGTGAGATGCTCTTGGCTGAATGCCCAGAAGTTCAGTTAAGCCTATTCAGAGCTTTCCCTTGCTGCTTGTCTTTCTGAGGTTATTGGGGGCTCTCTGAGACCTACAGAGTCTTAGCTAGGGGCTCTTCCAAGCCCCTGTGAGCCCCCAGTAGCCCACCCCTGGTCCTTGGTACTGAGATAGCATGACTCTTAATCTGTGTTTTTTTCTCCTAGAAATAGTAGTTTCCATCTGAATATGCTACATTTGTCTATGCATACAGTGTTTGTGGCTGAGGAAACCATATTTATGGGATCTGTTTGGAACTCTGGAATTTAGAGGCTACAATTCATTTCTTTGATAGGCCTTGAATGGCCTGTCCACTTAGATGCTTCTCCTTGGCTCAGCTTGCTCTTTTACAGTAGTTCAATCAATAGAAGTGGAAGGAACCTTGGAGGTCTTTTAGTCCAACTGCTTGTTCAAGCAAGAGGCCCTATGCCATTTCAGACAAATGACTGTCCAGTCTCTTCTTAAAAAGCTCCAGTGATGAAGCACCCACAACATCTGGCTATAAGCTGTTGCATCAGTTAATTGTTCTCACTGTCAGGAAGTTACTCCTTAATTCCAAGTGGCTTCTCTCTTTGATTAGTTTCCATCCATTATTTCTTGTCCTGCCTTCAGGTGTTTTGGAAAATAAATCGATCCTCTCCTCAACAAGTTCTAAAGAGTTGCTTTAGAAGGCAAACATTTGCTAGACCAATACTTGAATACAGCTCATCAGTCTGGAACCCGCATTACATATCTGTTATTAATACAGTTGAGAAAGTCCAGAAATATTTCACAAGAAGAGTTCTCCACTCCCCTACTTGTTGCAGAATACCTTATGCCACCAGACTTGAAATTCTAGACCTAGAAAACCTAGAACTACGCCGCCTTCGGTCTGATCTAAGTATAGTACATAGAACTGTATATTGCAATGACCTACCTGTCAGTGAATACTTCAACTTCAACCATAACAATACAAGAGCATACAATAGATACAAACTCAAGGTTAACCGCACCAAACTTGATTGCAGGAAATACAACTTCAGCAACAGAGTGGTCAATGTCTGGAATACTCTACCTGTCTCTGTGGTTTCTTCCCCAAACCACAAAAAATTTAACTTTAGACTGTCTACTATTGACCTCACCCCTTTCCTAAGAGGTCTGTAGGGGGCATGCATAAGCGCACCAAGGTGCCTACCATCCCTGTCCTATTGTTTCTTTTTATTTTTCTTATACGTATCCATTTTATGTATTCATAACTATGTTTATACTTATGCCTGTTATCTTATAATCGCTTGACAAAATAAAACAAAACAAATATATAAATAAATAAATAAACAGGCAAGATATGGACTGTGGTAAAAGGAAGGTTGTTTGGTAGGTTTGCTTCCTTTCTCAGTCACAAAATCAGATAAATATATTTGCAGTTTCTTTGGGTATCTGAGGACTCAGACCCAGTGGCGATATGCTGCTGGTTTGCACCGGTTCTAGCAATCCAGTAGCGCTGGTCAGCAATTGGCCGTACCCATTTCCCCCTACCGTTTCCTCTCCTATATTTCCTTTGTTTGTTGCTCAGCTGATAGGCACAGCAGAGTGGATTGCCATGCCTCAGCAGTTTCACTTACCAGCGCTGATTATAAGGTAAGTTTTCATGCTTAAAATTGCCCATTTTAGAACGCTCCATGCGCACCCACAGAACTGTAGTAAAATATTTTGAATTCCACCGCTGCTCAGACCATGTTTCAAATAATGGCTAACTGGAGCAAAAATTCTGTCAGCCCCCTCCCCAAAAGCACTTTCAATCATGTATGGAAGAGCATAAGGAGTAGAAGTTTAGAAGAAGGATGTGGGTGTGTGTGTATATTTGTGTGTGAAAGAGAGAGAGAGAGAGAAAGAGAGGGAAAGGATTAATAAAGTGGATTAGACAGCTATCACATGAATGTGAGGAGGCTGCAGCTCGAATGTGAGGAGGCTGCAAGTCGAGAAAGGGCTGTAAATCACCTTTTTCCAGTGCTGTTGTAACTTTGAAAGTCACTAAACCAGGGTTCCTCAAGCTTTTTAAACAGGAGGCCAATTCATGGGCCCTCAGACTGTTGCGGGGGGCAGACCGCTGGATGGGTGTGGCTAGGTGGTCATGTAACTGGCTGGGCATGGCCAATTTAGCAGTCCATTAAAAATACACACAAATTAAACTTTGTTATGCTCCTGAGGATGGAAAGCAGGTGTGAGGGACTTCTGTTTGTGTGTTTGTGTGTCTTTCTCTCTCTCTCTCTCTCTTCTTCCATCCCGCCCCCCTCTCTCTTTCTGAAGGCCAGGGAGGCCAAAAACGAGTCCAATTTTTTGCCTCCCCAGTCTCCAGTACCACTCTGCTGCCCCAAAAGGGGCCCACTTTCGGCCTCCTGAAGCCTCCACACGTCCCGTTTTTGGCCTCGGCCTCGAGTACCATTCTCCCGTGGACCATAGTTTGAGGACTCCTGCACTAAACAAATGGTTGTAAGTGCCATTTAGGACACGGCATCTAAAAGTGGTTAACACAACGTGTTATGTGTGTCAAGATGAGCCCTTAGAGATGTGTGAGGTGTTACTTTAAACTACAATTAATTCCCTAAGCTTGAAGCCCAGGAAAAGTGATTTTTTTTTAACAGAAGGGATCCAGGTTAAAGGCCGGTGATCACAAAGACAGCAGACTTCCAGATAATCCCAGAATTGTTTAATTGCTTGTTTGCCACTTTATCTTAAAAAAAAAAAAATGGGGACAGTCCCTGTTTTTAGGGATGAGTGCTTAACTACTGTGGTTGGGTAGGGTGTTGGAAGAAATATCCTTCTGGGTTCAGTTCCAAGTGGGGGAAAAAGACACTGGAAACATGGAAGCCACTTGGAAAGATGGTTTATTGATGAACGGGATGGAT
This sequence comes from Pseudonaja textilis, assembly GCF_049901715.1. NCBI lineage: Eukaryota > Metazoa > Chordata > Lepidosauria > Squamata > Elapidae > Pseudonaja > Pseudonaja textilis. The sequence goes on from NC_141992.1 coordinate 189,748,550, forward strand.
TCCTGGGCAGTAAAAGGAAGAGATGCTGAGAGTCCCTGGGTTTTATACCTTCTCTGGGCTTTGAGTTCCCTGGGGCACAGGAAGAGTATCCTGATTGGTTACTGTCAGAGGTCAAAGCTAGCTTTGTAAGTCATCTGTGTGCTAAGTTTGGTTGAAACTTGGTCGGTGGTGCAATGAAGGGCAATTCAATGGCTCTGCCTGAAGAAGGTAGGTCTTTGTTATGTAGAACAGACTGGCCCAGGCCTTAATGACCCATTAACAAAGGTGTGTGTGTGGGTGTGGGTGAATTTCTGCCTCTCTGAGTTTCTACTTCTCTTTTAGGGGAAATATTCTGCCTTTTTAATATATCCTAAAATGTTTCATTTTTCTAGGAGAGGTATAGGTTCCAACAATGGGAAGATTAAGCTCAAAGAATGATTTTTTTTCTCAGTGGAAAAAAATCATGAAAAAAGTTGGTCGCTAAATGGCAACTTTTGCCTTCATGCCCTTCTCGGAAAAAATCATGCCTGAAAAACACCCTAGAATTCCTCTCTGCCCTTGGGCAGAAGGTGAGATCTGGAATAATAGGAGTTAGCAGCCAGTAAAGAGGCATATAATATGAATTCTTCTTCCCCATTCCAATAACAAAAATCAAATGTTTACACTGCAAGTAGCTCAGCATCTTTTAGATGCAGGGATACAGAGGACTTTCCTACTCAGTTTCACCCATGCATTTTTCTTGCAAATGGCATTTAACTCCTTTCTTTCCCTCCAGAAGTTGTGGGTGCTTCAACAGTTGAGGTTTTTAAGAAGAGATTGGACAAACACTCATCTGAAATGAGTGTAGGGGTTTCCTGCTTGAGCAGGGGGTTGGACTAGAAGATCTCCAAGGTCCCTTCCAACTCTTCTTATTCTGTTATTTGGAAGACTCAAAGCCACCCTTTTCAATGAGCTGTTTGAACTTGGTGAATGATAATGATGTTTGAGCCATTCCTTTTCACTGGATTTTAATTGCTTTATATTTTATTTATGACGGTTAGCAGTTGTAAATAAAACATAAGGTTTCCACGGAAATAATACATCGAGTCTACAGTACAGTAACACAACCGGGTGTAGCATTAGCTCCCTAGTCCTCTTCAACCTGATTAATTCCCTGTTTTCTGCCTCATTCATTTCGAAATGAATTTGTTGCGGTTGTTGTGTTAATGCAGCCAGGATTAGAAGCCAGGAAGCCCTCAGCTAACATATTTATTATTAATCAAATATGTATACCAAATTAAAACATTTGGTAGACAAAGGAAGTCGAAGAGTTACTTTGGTCTAGTGGCTAAAGCACCAGGCTAGAAAGCAGGAGACTGTGAGTTCAATTCCTGCATTAGGTGCTAAAATGAGCTGGGTGACTTTGGACCAGTCACCAGGAAACTGTGAGTTCTAGTACCAGCCTCAGGCATGAAAGCCAGCTTGGGTGACTTTGGACCAGTCATTCCTTCTCAACTCAACCCACTTCACTGTTGATTGTTGTTGTTCAGAAAATAGAGGGAAGAAATTGTGTTGGATATATTTGTCGTCTTATTTGTAAAAATAATAAAGGCGAGATGCATACAAACAAACAAGCTAATAAATAAAATCATACTTCTTGGTGATGCTATAACTGTGACGTCTGTTCAAAAGTTAGTCCTGCTGAATTTAATAAGGCACTATCCCAGTAAAGGTTGTTCATCTAAAACAATTTCTATCTTCCCCACATTTTTTTTCTCACTTCAATTTTAGGTGAGAAACAACTGTTGGCAATCCTTAGCTGTGAAAAATTGCTTGCAACAACTTCTACATTCAGCTGATAAAGCCAGAGCACTTTATTTCTTGAGCATCAATAAGAGAATGACAAGTGCTACTTAGGGTGTCAAGGCAAGGAACGAAAGAAGAGAAAGTCACTGGAAGCGATGCTATTTCGGTCCACTTTGTGGAACATGTGAAATTATACTGGAAAGTTTGACAACCTCTGTTGTGTAGGAGAAGATTCAGAGCAGAATTTGCTGGCAACACAAAATTAAATGGAAAGTTCTGCCATTTAGTTCACACAACTTTGGCAACTTCTAAAATGCAGATTTCAGATCCCAGAATCCTCTGTGATGGTCCTACTGACATAGGAATTCTGGGGTTTGAAGTCCATACATCTGGCAGTTGGCAAGGCTGGGGAATTTGCTTGAGAATATACTGTATTTTCCTGAAAATTAGACCTTGTCTTATATTTTTTTGCCACCAAAAAAGGCACCAGGTCTTATTTTGGGGGGGATGTCATCCACTGACTAACTTCACTTGTGCATGTTGCTCCCGGCCTTCTTTTCACTGTCAGATGCCTTCAGGAACATCTTCTGCAGCTGGCAAAGCTTTCCTGAAGACCCCTTCAGCTGATAACAGAGTTCTGGATCATCGAAGCTTTGCTATCAGCTACAGAAGCCTTTAGGAAAGCCTTGCCAGCTTTGCCGGCTGCAGAAGAAATGGACCGGCAAGGCAGGTGTCGGGGTGTGCGAGGCCTGGCTACAACTATTCAGAGTAATAGGGCAGCTCCACCCTAGCTTAATATTTACCCGTGCACTCTGGAGTGGGTGGGATCTTAATTAGGGCTTATTTTGGAGATAGGGCTTATATTGAGTGCATGTGTAAAAATCAAGCTAGGATTTAGTTTCAGGGTAGATCATATTTTTGGGGAAACAGGGTATAATCTAAATGGGTTTCCTGTTCCAAACCTTAATTCCCGATGTTTGATACCTAATGCCTCTGCTTTCAGAAATTAAATCAATTTTGGTTTCTATTGTTTCACAGTGTGATGAAGAAAAGGAGATTCTTTGTGGGGGGAATCAGAATTTATCTATTTGGTAGAAATAATGAGGGGTCATTCTGTGTGCTCTCTGAGTTTCAATGCTTTCTTGCAAGACATTTCATTACCTGACTAGATAATATCATCAGTGCTAGAAGGAAGTGAGGTTTGCTCTCTGCTACATATAATGACTTGCCCTGCCAATGGAGATGCTGTTCCAGAGGAAGGGGACAGCAACTGCAAAACCGTGTTGATGGCAATCTCTAATTGAGGGAACACATAAAGACTCATCCCTATTAGATTTTAGCAGTTTGCAGAGGTCACTGGAACAAGGGAATTTCACAATTATGTGGGCCCTGAACCCTGATCAATAATATTTCCACTCAATAATAATTTTTCTGAAGGGTTCTTGGTGCTCTCTGAGCTTGCTTGTTTTCTTGCAGATGTTTCATTACCCAAACTAGGTAACATCATCAGTGCTAGAAGGGGGTAGGGTTTGTGGATTGGAGGAGGAGAAGGATGATTGGGGGGTCCTTGGTCCTCTGAGCTTGTTTGTTTTCTTGCAGATGTTTCCTTACCCAAACTAGGTAACATCATCAGTGCTAGTAAGGAGTGCTGTTTGCAGTCAGTTTATATTCTGTTGCGTTGCCTATCTGTGTGGGTTGGGGTGGTCTTAAACAGAGTGATATTCAGCAGGTTCTGACTAGTTCTGGAGAAACAGTAGCGGAAATTTTTAGTGGTTCAGAGAACCAGTAAATACCCTCTTTGACTGGCCCCGCTCCCATCTATTCTCTGCCTCCCGAGTAATAGCTGATCAGCTGGGTCTTCTTTTGTTGCCCTGCACAGGAGAACGGAGCTGGAAAGTTAGTGGGGTGAGGAGGGAATGGGATTTTGCAGTATCCTTCCCCCAGGAGTGGGGAGGGAATGGAAATTTTACAGTAACCTTTCTTCTGAAGTAGAGTGAGAATGGAGATTTTACAGTATCCTTCCACTGCCATGCCCATCAAGCCATACCCACCAAGCCATGCCATGCTCATCAAGCTAGACCCACAGAACTGGTAGTAAATTTTTTTGAATCCCACCACTAGTCTTAAGGATTCTTTGGTTGGGTTCTTTATTGATAGCTCTTTGGCAGTTTCTTGAGTAGGGCATTGCTTACTTGATTGTTGGTCTGAGTTAATCTATACTGATCTGAGTGCTGATTACTGGTGGAGAGGTGCTGGAGTCTTTTTGTTCTCTTTTGAGCTGGTTGATTGTCTCCTTTGCACAGTCTATAGATGTTAATATCTATGTGTCTATCGATGGCTGATTCGTCAGAGTGCCAGATTTCTAGAAATTCCCTGGCATTTTTGGCTTTGGCCTGGTCTAGGATGGTCACATTTTCCCAATTGAAACTATGGTTATATCTGTCTAAATGTTGTGAAACTAAAGAATTTTCATCATGTCTTCTGACTGCCAGCAGGTGTTCATAGATGTGTTCTACCAGTCTTCTGCCTGTTTGTCCTACATAGTGATTATTGCAGTTTTTTTACATTGCATGTTGCAGATGACTCCTGTTTTTTCTTCTGGGGTTGTTTAGGATGTTCTGAAGGACTTTAATGTTTCTATTTCTAAGCATCCACTCACCAGCAATCAACACCCAGATGAGCAGATTTACTCCAAGATACTCATATTGTTCTATGCAAAGTAGGATCCTTAATTTCGAGACTACCTTACAAGCCAACACATTGTTTGTTTGTATCTCAATAAGTTGCCCAGAGTTACTTACTCTATAGGTAAGATGAGTGGCCAATAAATTTTTAAAAAGGTAAAAGTCTCCCTGTTCAGTCATATCTGACTCTAAGGGATGGTACTCATCTGTTTCTTGGCTGCACAGTTTGTCTGAAGACACTTATGTGGTCATGTGACCAGCACGACAATATACCGAGGCACATAGAACTCTCTTACCTTCCCATTGAAGTGGTACCTATTTATCTACTTGCATTTGCATGCTTTCGAACTGCCAGGTGGGCAGGACCCTGAGGCAAGTAATGGGAGCTCAACCCACTGTGTGGTGCTTGGGTCTCAAACCTGGTCTGTCACCTTTCCATCTGACAAGCTCAGCATCCTTTTTTTGATACATTTTACAAATAAATAAACAAACAAGACCTATGCAATATCTTCACACACATTCAGGATTCACACACTGCATAGAGTTCCTTACTGCACAAAGAAATAGCATGAATAGGTGCCGTACAGTTAGTTCTCAACTTATGATCAGTCACTTAGTGGCTGTTCAAATGTATGCTGGATCTACCTGGGGGCTCCTTATGACCTATATTCAGAGTTATGATAGTCACCCCTCCACCCCCGTGGCCCAAATTTGGGTGCTCACCAACAGGGCTGCATTTACAGCCATTTGCAGCAACCTGCTGGCATACGACTATGTTTTAGGATGGTTTTGCCCAAACCTGACATTTATTTCCTTTTTTTAAAGCCAAACCATGCCCCATAGCGAACCATTCATTCACTTAATGGTCCTTAACCGAATGTGGCATTAAGGACTGTGGTGGCTGTTTCACAATCACCATGTTTGCTTCACATTGGCTCAGCATTTCATCCTTCCGAGGTCAGTAAAATGAGGACCCAGATTGTTGGGGGTGATAAGCTAACTTTGTAAACTGCTTAGAGAGGGCTGTAAAGCACTGGGGAGCAGTATATAAGTCCAAGCACTATTGCTATTAATGTTAATATATTTAATTTAATAGCTGTAACAGTAAATAGTATAATGGGCCAGAACGAGAGGTGGTATTCAGCAGGTTCTGCCCAGTTCTGGAGAACCGGTAGTGGAATTTTTGAGTAGTTCAGAGAACCGGCAAATACCGCCTCTGAGATTTTACAGGATCCTTCCCCTGCCACGCCCATCAAGCCACACCCACAGAACCGGTAGTAAAAAAAATTTGAATCCCACCACTGGCCAGAACACACAGTTGGGATTGATTGATTGGAGAGTGCAGGCTCCTGCAGGAGGCTATCCACTTTATGATTGGTTGCTGGGGTAAAAGGGCGTTTCCCCTTTTCCCCGCCTGTTTTCTTCTTCTGGGTACTGTTCTGTGATTTACCTGACAATTTACCTCACGATCTAGTGAGGTGCCTGACTATCTTGTTTGCTATGACTCCATTTGGACACTGGCTGTTCAATTCCTCGACCCTTAATGACCACTGCAAACATGGCTGTAAAATCAGGCGGTCATGTTTTATGACTGTCACAATTTATGACCTTTATGGGCAGGCTCCATTACAGTTGTACATCAAGGACAACTGTAATGTTGAAACTTCAGAGGCCAGAAAAACATCTGTTTTTTTTCTACCCATCTTGGTAAATAGTTAAAAAAAAAGACTTTAGATCTTTTCAAATCAAAGCTTAGTCCATTCACTGTCTGCCTAATCCCTACCACATCTTTTTTTTTTTTTTTAAGCATGGAAATGTGTGGGTGGGAATCGAATCTCAGATGCCCCAACTCCAAGCTCAGAACCCGGATTTCCGAATTGGAGAGGGACCTTCGAAGCATCGCTTAAAGCAACCTCAGATGCGCAGCCTCTGGAAAACAGCGGGGCTGTGGATGTCACGGACCCATAGAAAGGAAAAGGGGAAAAAAAAAACCTGGTTCTAAAAAAAAATTAAAACATATTTATTTATATATTTATTTCATATATAAAAGAAATTAAAAAAGAAAAGGAAAAAGAAATCACAAGGAAGATGCAGGCTTATGGCAAATCCGTCTTGTCTGCGGCTTCTGCCTGGGCAGCTGATTCGGATCCGCCCGGAGTTAGTAAAGTCCGCCGATTGTAATGACCCTTAATGATGCCCGAATTATTGTTCTCGTTTAAAATTTGCTTCTGCTTTTGCCTGTTCAGAGATTGCACGAGCCCCAGCACGACAGCAGCTAAGGAGTATTGTCCCGTTAGTTTTCTCGGTTGCATGGTCAAAGGGTTGGGCTGGACTCTTCCCAGGAGGAAGTACGTTTTGATTTTGCCTTCTTGCTCACTGATTCCTTTGACATAAATCTCTCCCCGATAGTCAAAGGCGAACCCCCGGTCCTTCAAGATCAAATAGGTATCCTCAGGCACTTGTATTCGGCCACTAATTCCGGTACTGTCCATTCGACTAGCTAAATTAACAGTTTTGCCCCAGATATCATACTGTGGTTTCTTAGCACCAATGACCCCAGCTACAACCGAGCCGTGGCTGATACCTAAGAAGAGAAAAAAAAGGTACAGAGTGATTTATGGTACAGAGCCATCCTATAAAATCTGAGGTCTCCAGTGAGTGTAATTATATAACTTGTGAAGATGTGCTTGCTCATGTCAAGGAGGAAGTAACTTTAGGCTTTCAAAGGGATGCATCTGTATGTCTTGGAGACATTTATACCTATGGCAAGCAGCATAAATAAATAAAGGCTTTCTTTTCAGCTGGTGGGAACCCTGCTCATCTGGGACACTGTGGAGGTCACTTAAAAATGTTCTGCAGATACCTACCGATGCGGAGCTCAAAGTTGTTAAAAGAATGCTTGTTAATCTCTTGAATGCTTTCATTCAGTGCAATGGAGAAATCTGCCAGGGCGCATAAATGGCCCCACTTATCTTCACACTGCTGAGGAATGAAAGACAGAATTAATGCATCATGCGTGTTGATCAGCTGCTCCGTCAAAATGGAGGCAAATTCTGAAACAGTTCAGAGAATTGAGCTTAAAGGTTGCAGAATATTAGCCAGGGGAGAAGCTTTTCTCTTTTTGGAATGCCACAATACCACAACACCACAACAAAGAGAGCTTTCTTTGAAACTTAGGAAGATTCTAGTCCTATTCAGTGTCAGCGTTCCAACTAACAAACTCCAAACCAGAAGCTGACATTCAGTTCATCTATCTAATTTGTCCTTGGATGCCATTTTAGAATAGAATCAACGAATAGAATAGAATAGAATAGAATAGAATAGAATAATGGGATGGGGTGGGATGGGATGGGATGAGATGGGATAGAATAGAATATAGAATAGAACAGAATAGAACAGAACAGAACAGAACAGAACAGAATATCAGCCAAGTGTGATAGACATACAAGGAGTTTGTCTCTGGTGCATAAGCTCTCAGTGTACATGCAAAACAACAAAGTAATAATAATCATACTATCCAAGTAATAATAATCATAAAGATACCAACAAGAGAAGGTAATGGAAGAGATGTGAAGGATAAAAGTAATAGAGCCATACTACATGTGTAAATATACTTAAGACACAAGCCAGTTCTGTGGGAATCAGGTGTTTGGAGAATTATTGAAGCAAACAACCCCTCTGTGCAATTCACAACTCTACTTTATTAGGATCTCAAAATGGCAAAGGGTAGAGATGGGACCAGAACAAAATATGCAGCTCTGCCCAACATCTGCTTGCAAATCTTTCTTCTTCTGTGCCTAAGTCAATGATGAAGAAGTAATGAAAAGAATGAAAAAAAAAAATCCAGCTATAGAAAAGTATCTGAAATCCATAGTTGAAAATCTATGTAGCTCAGGTTTCAACAGTTGAGTTCTTGGTGTGCTCCAACCTTGGTGTTTCCTGTATGTTATCAGGCTAGGTGACCTGATTTGTGTGAGGAGTATGGAATTTATGGGTTTTTAAAATATATAATTCTTTGTCCTGTTAGTCTTGGTTGGGCTGTGGCTTCCGTTTTCTCTTGAAACAAGACAAATGTGTGTTAGAAAATCAGATTAGCTCCTTACCTGTTTTTCAGGGGACAGCCCTGATACTGCCATATATGTGCTTCCAATGGTTTTAATTTTCTCAATATCCTGAAATCGTTCTTCACCTAATAACTGAAAACATCGATTTCAAAGTCATGGTTATGAGATACGTTCTTGCTAAATGGTTTCATTTTACATCCTTCACCCTGTGATTTATTGCTTTTGAGTAATGGACAATATAGGTAGTCCTCGACTTATAATCACATCTGAGCTTAAAATTTCTGCTGGTAAGTGAGGCGGTTGTTAAACGAGTTTTGCCCCATGTTATGATCTGTTAAATGAATTACTACAGTTGTTAAGTTAGTAACACGTTTGTTAAATGAATCTGGCTTCCCCATTGACTTTGCTTGTCAGAAGGCTGCAAAAGGGGATTACATGACCTTGGGATAATGCAGCTGTCATAAATATTAATCAGTTGCCAAGCTTCTAAATTTTGATCACATGGGGATGCTGCAATGGTTGTAAGTGTGAAAAACGGTCATAAGTCACTTTTTTCAGTTCAGTTATAATTTTATCTCCTTCAGAAATATTGAATTGCTAACTAGGGCATAAAAAACCGTTGCTAGATCAATACTTGAATGCAGCTCATCAGTCTGGAATCCGCATTGTATATCGGACATTAATACAATTGAGTGAGTCCAGAAGTATTTCGTGAGAAGAGTACTACACTCCTCTGCTCATGACAGAATGCCCTACACCACCAGGCTTGAAATTTGGGGCTTGGACAATCTTGAACTACGCTGCCTATGGTTGGACTTAAGCATAGTACACAAAATTATCTGCTACTATGTCCTACCAGTCAATGACTGCTTCAGCTTCAACCGCAACAATACACAAGCACACAACAGATACAAACTCAATGTAAACCACTCCAAACTTGATTGCAGAAAGTACAACTTCAGCAACAGAGTGGTCAATGCCTGAAATGCACTACCTGACTCTGTTGTTACATCCTCTAACCCCCACTCCTTTAACCTCAAACGATCCACTATGGACCTCACCCCATTCCTAAGAGGTCTGTAAGGGGCGTGCATAAGTGCACCATCGTGCCTACCTTCCTATTGTCCCCATTTATTTGTACCTATTTCCTGTATTCTTATTCATGTTTATACTTATACCCATTATCTTGTAAAGCAATTGACAAATCAAATAAATAAATAAAATAAAATAACTAAACTTCAAAGAGTCATGAAACGAACTGTTGTAAATCAAGGACTATCTGTACTGTATTGACCCAAAAGAAAGATGATCAATGATCCTGAAGGATGCCATTCCTCTTCATGAAAGGAAGAGGAGTTAAAAATAATTATTAACAAATTGTTGCATAGTACTTACTATCCCCACTGGGTTTTGCAAGCAATAGTGAAAAATTATCTCTCTCTCTTTTCAATGAAAGTGTAACAGTCAGTTTGATGTAGACTGGAAGCTCAAGATTTTGTCTTCTAGCTCTACCATCCTACAGTGACCAGAATCATAGATCATGGATCATAACCTTCAATGAAAAAAAACCCTCAACTTACAGTTGCCCAATTCAGGCTGACCGTGAGAAAAATAAAAACAATAAATGTGTGCACATATGTGCATTCTTGAGTTTAATCATCTTTCCACGCAGACATTACAATGAAGGTTTCATGAAATGTTGGAATATGAGTGTTGCTCATCGTTACAATGAGTGCTTGTGGCTACTCTGTTTTGTTGCTTATGGGTTTAGTTTAATTATTCTGTTGGTTGGGTTTATTGCCTGGTTTTAATTGCGCTGCTGTTTTTAATGCTTTTATCTTTCAGCAGCCCATGTAGGTTGCAAGAGAAATAAATATGCAACCCAGAGGGCTTTTCTATAATCCTGCAGAACATCTAAATGTGGTGGCTTCATTAAATTATGATGCCACCGGACCTTTGAGATAGGTATAGAATGTTATTTGGTGTTTGGTATAGAATGAGAGAACTATCATCTCTTTCCTGGCCTTGAGAGAATTGTGTATATTAATTTGTCTTTTATTTTTCAATCCAGGCAGTGTTTCTCATCCTGGAGAACCTGGAAGATGTGAGGACTTCAAATCTCAGAATACCTCAGCTAGCTATGCTGACTGGGTTGCCCAGACTGACATGGAATTATTAGCAAAAAACAGATCTATAAGATGGTTGGCTAAGAATAAAAACATCTTCCAACCTGAAAAATACCTTTCAATGGGTATGCCACAATTACAGAGAAGAGCCTATACCAGAGCCAGATTTGAGTTACTGGATTCCATGTCCAGACATGGGCGCTTCCACCAGGCACCATACCGCGAGAGAACCTGCTTATGTGGTTCATCTGCCATTGAAGGTATTTCCCACATCTTGTTCAACTGCCAAATATATACCCCCATTAGGCTTAAATATTTATCATTTCTACTGAAAAGAACAGCCCATTGGGAATCAAACCACAGATTGTTATATTTCTTCTGGGCCTCTAATGTTCACATAGTTCATAGGACTGCTAAGTTTATAATCAAGGCAGCGGTCCTAAGAACCCAATATATTGAACAAATTGGTGTATCCTGCAAGGGTGATCTATTATCCTGACCCCCTGGTTTTCCACATATGTTTTTATTACTGTAGTCTTATATATCTAACTTATATGTATTTTGTCTTGTTATATATTTATGTTATGTTAGTGATAAGGTCTTATGACTATTCAATTAAATAAACAATACGATGCCATGCTGATTGGGGAATTCTGGGAGTTGAAGTCCACACACTTTTGAATTCCTAAGTTGAAAAACACTGATCTAGGCATTTTCCTATGTAGAAATTGAAGTTGGATGGTGATTGGCAGACAATGAGGAAAATCAAAGCAGAAATCTATCTGTAAGGCTCTTTAGAATAATTCCAACAAATACAGATGGCGTTTATAACCACAACTATGCCCAGAATGTATGTTGCTAAGTGAGAAATTTGTCGTGAGTTTTGCCCCATTTTACGATTTTTCTTGCCACCTTTGTTAAGTGAATTACTGCAGTTGTTAAATTAGTAGCATGGTGGTTCAGGGAATCTGGATTTCCCATTGACTTTGCTTGTCAGAAGGACAGAAGATTGCATGACCCTGGGACACGGGCAACCGTCATAAATATGAAGCATCTCACGTGGCCATGGGCATGCTGCAACAGTCATAAGTGTGAAAAATGGTCATCCGCTCCCTTTTTTCAGTGCCTTTGTAACACGGTCACTAAATGGATTGTTGTAAGTGGAGGCCTAACTCTACTTGCACATCCCTCTTTCTTCCAATTCTCAATACATTCCTTCTGGCATTCTTTTTTTAGCCTCCCTAACCCATATCCCTGTTCTTAATTAGATTGTCCTAGCTGCTTTTAGGGACACGGTGGCTCATTGGCTAAGACACTGAGCTTGTCGATCAGAAAGGTCGGCAGTTTGGCGGTTCGAATCCCTAGCGCCGCATAACGGAGTGAGCTCCGTTACTTGTCCCAGCTTCTTCTAACCTAACAGTTGGAAAGCATGTAAAAATGCAAGTAGAAAAATAGGGACCACTTTGGAGGGAAGGTAACAGCATTCTGTGCACCTTTGGCATTTAATCATGCCGGCCACATGACCCACGGAGATGTCTTCGGACAGTGCTGGCTCTTTGGCTTTGTAACAGAGATGAGCACCTCCCCCTAGAGCCAGAAAGAACTAGCTTAGATGTGCAAGGGGAACCTTTACCTTTACCTTTACCTTAGCTGCTTTTCAGCATCTATTCAAGCTGGACTCACCTCCATCCTGAACGCAATCCAGAATTAAAAAGGGATTAACTGCTAGCTAAAATGGCACAGACGCAAAGGTTAATGTAATCAATTGGCTGACAAAATTCCAGGCCTGTTGGCATGGCCAGCTGTTCCTTAAACCTCACTCCAAAAAGGTTGCAAAATTACCTCGTCAAAGTCAGCGATGATTTCGTTCAGCAGTCGTAGGCATTCCACGCCCTGGTTGTTCATTTCAGTCTGGGAATAGAAGTCGGCAAAACCAGGGATAGAAGCAAACATGACGCCAACAGCATCGTAGGACTGAGAGTAGAGATCCTAAAAATGAGGAGAAGGGCAGAAGAGAAAAAGGATGCCATTTAAGGGACATTTTACAGAGGAGAACAAGGGAATGCTTTTTTGTGCTGTTAATGTGTGCTTATTTTGAGTGGCGTGGTGGCCTAAGGTGAAGACGCTCACCTCTCCCACTCAGAAGGTTGAGAGTTCAGTCCTAGGCAATGGCAGATGTTTTTCTATCAGAGTGCATAGAGAAAATATCTGCTGCAAACTCCGTGTAAGTGTCAGGAAGGGCATCTGGCCAGTAAATGCTCAGCTCCATTCAGTCACCCAGACTCAATACAGAATTAAGGGATTACAGGGTTGTAAAACAATGTGCTTATTTGTTTGTTTTATGTAGCTGCCCGTCTCATTTGATCAGGTTGGTATAAGGTCTCCTGCCTTAAGCAGAGGGCTGGACTAGAAGACCTCTGAGGCCCCTTCCTACCCTATGATTCTCTCTTCTGAGTCCACCAAGATGACACTTACTGGTATAGGAAGATGAAACCCAGACAAACAACAGAACTGTCCATCAAAGAATATACCAAAAAGTCAAAATGTATTCAGAGGCTATATATATATATATATAAATCACATCTTCGTTACAACAATCAATAAACAGCCAACTAATGGTGCTTTCTCAATCTCCCAACCTAAGTTTCAATGGGAACATTTAAGTTATGAAAAATGTTTGTTTGTTTGTTTATTTAGTCAAACATGTACAAGATAACAAGTATAAGTATGAACATAAACAAGAACAAAGGAAGTAAATACAGATTAATGGGGACAGTAAGACAGGAATGGTAGGCACTCTGTTGCTCTTATGCACACCCCCTTTCAGGACCTCTTAGGAGTTCCAGATTGTCCAGGCCCAAAATTTTGAGCCTGGAGGCATAGGGAATTCTATTGTGAGTGGAGGAATGGGGTACTTTTCTCAAGAAATACCTCTGAACCCAGCTCAATCGTGTTAATGTTCGATATACAGTGCAGGTTCCAGGCAGACAAGCTGTATTCGAGAACTGGGCTGGCAAAGGTTTTGTATACCCTAGTTAACAATTCAATGTTGCATTATAGTTAAGAATGGGCACCATCCAGATCTCCAGGAGAAGGTTGTTCTTTGGGGCAGACTCGGGAACCAAGAAAGTTAGGGTCCCACCTCTGTTTCAGAAGAGAGTCCATTCATTTAATTTTTCATCAATCTAACCTTCAGCAAACCCTGCTGGTGGCCTGAGGTTCAATCTTGCAACACATGGGTTAAACATCAAACAAGAGTTAGGAATCTGTTTGGAGGTTAACCATCTAACACTGATAACATTACCTAATTGGATAATGAAACATCTACAAGAAAGCCACCAAACTCAGAAAGGACCAAGGAGCCCACGGTTGAACCCCGAGCTACAAAAATTCTCTTCTGTTGGTAGGACAGTTTGTTTCTTGCATACACATTTCTTGATCATGATCTCTGTGGGAACTTGTTGTTAGCTTCCCAGGGCAAATGCATCTATATTTAGAGTCTATTGCTGGTAAGCTCATGCTTGGTGTTCTAATCCTTATATAAACAAATTAGCATCAAGAGGAACATGGATGAGGGTACTTGGCTAAATTATTCCACATCACCACTGGTAAATAACCCCAAAGAACAGAAGATCACAAACACCAAAGAGTGTGTACCGTGGCTATTGAATGTTGTATGGGCCTGCATTGTTAGAATAGAATAGAATGGAATGGAATGGAATAGAATGGAGTTGAGTCGAGTTGAGTAGAATAACAGAGTTGGAAGAGACCTTGGAGGTCTTCTAGTCCAACCCACTGCTTAGGCATGAAACCCTATACCATTTCAGACAAATGGTTGTCCAATCTTTTCTCAAAAACTTCCAGGGTTGGAGCATCCACAACTTCTGGAGACAAGTTGTTCCACTGATCAATTGTTCCAACTGTCAGGAAATTTCTCCTTAGTTCTAGGTTGCTTCTCTCTTTGATGAGTTGATTAGATTACTTCTTGTCCTGCCCTCGGGTGCTTTGGAGAATAGCTTGCCTCCCTCTTCTTCGTGGCACCCCTTTAGATATTGGAACACTTCTATCATGTCACCTCTAATCCTTTCCATTAAACTAGACATACCCAATTCCTGCAAACTGTTCTTCATATGTTTTATCCTCAAGCCCCCTAATCATTGTTGCTCTTCTCTGCACACTTTCTAAAGTCTCAACATTTTTTTTTTGTATTGTGGTGACCAAAACTGGATGCAGTATTCCAAGTATCGGTAAAGCGGTACTAGTCCTTCAGGTGATTTTGATTCTATCTCTCTGTTAATGCCACCTAGGATTGCGTTGGCTTTTTTGGCTGCCGCCACACACTGTCGGCTCATGTTTCAGTCGGCAAATGTAGGTCAGAAACTTCAGTCATCAGATATAAGAGCTTTGTAAGATTACACAAAGAGATTTAAGGTTCATCTGGTCTGAAGGCATAGCCCATTTCCCCCCACCTTGTGGCAGTGGTGGGATTCAATTTTTTTTTTACTACCGGTTCTGTGGGCATGGCTTGGGGGCGTGGCAGGGGAAGAATAATGTAAAATCTCCAGTCAGAGGTGGTATTTGCCGGTTCTCTGAACTACTCAAAACTTCCGCTATTGGTTCTCCAGAACCGGTCAGAACCTGCTGAATATCACCTCTGCTTGTTGGGCAGCATAACCCAGGAGTCCCCAAACCTGGAGCCACGGCCAGCTCGAAACCAGGCCACAAGAGAGATGGGTAAGTGTCAGGGGTGGGATGCAAATGTTTTTTTTACTGCTGGTTCTGTGGGTGTAGCTAGATGGGCATGTGACTGGGTGGGCATGGTTTCTGTTTGTGTGTGTGCAGCATTCCCACCCCCCGCTCTGGTTTTTTTTTGCCTCCTGGGCCTCAGGAAAGCCTCCTGGAGGATGTTTTTGCTCCCAGAAGGCTGCTCTGAGGCCCAAGAAGGCAAAACATGGAGTGGGAGGAGCACGCAGCACCTCCCCGTGCTCCATTTTTGGGCCTTCTGGGCCTCAGGGAAGCCTCTTGGCGTGGCGGTTTTGCTCCCAGAAGGTTTCCCTGAGGCCCAGGGGAAAAAAAATGGAGCATGGGGGGAGGCCACATAGCACCCCCACTCTGCACTGTGTTTTTTTCGCCTCCTGCGCCTCAGGAAAGCCTCCTGGGTGAAGCAGTAAGACATTGAGGGGGATTGCAGCACAGCTGATCATCAGAACAGCTGATCGTCGGGAGGAAAAAAAAGAAATACAGGTTCAGCCGAACCGGTAACTGTTTTTTTTTTTTTTACCACCAGTTTGCCCGAACCAGGCTGAACTGGTAGAATCCCACCACTGGATAAGTGTGTGCACCTGAAGATCCACTCACGCAAATGGAGAAGACTTACACACAAAGCTCAAATGGAGCTGTGTGGTTGCACCTGCCACTCACCCTCCCCTCTCCTCCCCTGGACTGGGTTACCAAACTGGAAAGGTTGGGGACTGTTGACCTAGCCCACATCTGCATAATGGTTGGAGAAAGAAACTAAGAAGCGAAACCCTCTTTCCCCAATTCTTAGACTGTAAAAGAAGACAGCAGGAGATTTTTTACTTTCAAACTTCCAAGATTGTGTTAATGGAACCTTAACAGTAAAGTAGAATGAGCTCATGCGGTCTTGGTTCCTGTCTGGACTACTTGAGAAGTCTGACAAAAATCTAATTTTTGTTCCCCAAAAAGGCAGAGTCCAAGAATTAACACCCTATAAACACCTGACTCCCTTACATAACTGTGGATCGAACAGGAGCTGCCCCACACATCTGGAGAGGATGGGAAAGGTTGAAATGCAACCCGTTTGCAGTCGCTTGTTTTCTTGATATGGAAGATTTTGTGCGGTGAGCTTTAAGCCAATCTGTGCAGAAAGGAAAGCATTCATTTCCCTATTCACTTCCCGGGGGTGGGGGGTGGGAGGGAGGTTAGCATATTACGTAAATAAGTGTTTACTGTATTGAACCTTGAATGATCCAGGCAGCTGATGCAGAAACTCTCTGCAGGTATGATTATTCAGTGTAACAGCAGGAGGGAGGGGAAGCCTGGGTGGTTTGGGGGTAGGAGGGTTTGGGGAGAGAGTTCAAAGGCAGTAATTACAGAATTATTCTTGCAAATAGCAAGTATGCTTTCAGTGCTAAGAACAGATGGAGCAGGGGACGTCCTTTGTACAGCTCCTTCAGAGGGCAGGGAAGAGTTAATATCGCAGGCTTGGAAGGAACCTTGATAGCTTCTAATTTATTTCATTTGTTTGTTTATTTATAAAATTAATCTGCCACTCACCTCATATCCAATAATTTTGGGCAGCTTAATGTCAACTCTGAAAATATTTCTGTGCCTGTTTTAGAATTGCCATGAGCAGGGAAGAGGGGAGAGAAATCTGAAGGAGCAGTGAGGCAGTTTAAAACCAAAAGTGCATTTCATTCTTATCTTGCAAAGATTGTAACCAAGCTACTGGAATTTCTGCGGTGAAAATCCCTAATTGGAGAACGTGATTGATGACTCTCAGCTATGAATGTGTTTCATTGGAGAATATGAATTATGATACACCCAGGCATAAAAAACATAATCCAATCCTTTGTCCAGGGCAGGGCTCTGGATATCATCGTGGACAAACTGTGGCCCAGCCTTTTGATGGTTCTTAGTAGTCCTCCTATGTCTATAAACTGTAGGTGCTTCTAATACAAATAAAGAAAAGTAGTATTGCTTGGAATTACCAAGGAGGAGACCATACCCTTGCCAACACTGGAAAGGCAAGTACCATATATAAATGGAGCAAGCCCCAGTCTCACTAGATTGATGTTATTACTTAGTTGTGTAATGAAATGTCTGCAAGCAAACAACCAAGCTCAGAGAAAACCAAGGGTTCTACTGTCCAAACTTTGTCCGAAAACTTTCAAGAATGGAGCCTCCACAACTACAGATAACAGATAATCAGAGTTGGAAGGTACCTTATAGGTCATCTAGTCCAACCCCCCACCCAAGCGGGAGACCCTACACCATTTCTGACAAATGGCAGTCCAAACTCTTATTGAAGGTCTCAACTGATGGTGGTCCCACAACTTCCGGGGACAAGCTGTTCCATTGTTTGATTGTTCTCACTGTCAGAAAGTTTCTCCTTATTTCCAGGTTAAATTTCTCCTTGTTCAGTTTCCATCCATTATTCTTTGTCTGGCCTTCAGGTGCTTTAGAAAATAGCTTGACCCCTTCCTCCTCTCTGTGGCAGCCCCTCAAATATTGGAAGACTGCTATCATGTCTCCCCTGGTCCTTCTCTTTACTAGACTAGCCATGCCCGGTTCCTGTAACTGTTCTTCATATGTTTTACTCTCCAGACCCCTAACCATCTTGGTTGCCCTTCTCTGTACAGGAGGTGGGCTATTCCAATACTTACCAAGGGATTCCTTTAAAAAAATGTATGTGTTTTAGGGTACAATGACAGAATGTTGACAGCCTGATACAGATTCTCTTTTCCTCCCCTGCCATCAAGATAGGAAAGTTTTGAGTTTCTTCTTCAACCTTTCCTGTCTTTCTGGGCTAGGTTGATGCTTTGGCAAAGGGTACCACATACCTTCCTCAAGGCTCTATCCATTTTTCTTGATAGCTTTCCAACCTTTATTAAAATCATAAAGCAAACTCTAAAGTGAAGCTTAACTTTTTTTGCCATGACCACTACTAGAACCCAATTCTTACGTACTTCATTATCTCGGTCCTTTTCCAGGAAGTGACGGGCCACATGGCTTGGCAGGATATTGCGTAGCATATTTTCGTTGTGTTCTCTTAACTCCTTCATCTCGTTGATTTCTTCTTTGGCCTGGCCACGCCACAGAAAGTCAAGCCTTGCTGTGTATTCAAGCTGCAAAGACAAGAAAGCCTCTTAGCTTCTTTTTAATTAAACATGTGGTCCACCCTTAAGAATATGCACCTAAGAGAAGTGTGGGTAGATGTCAAAGCAATTCTAGAGTGACCCAGTAAAGAAGCACCAACTTCCGTATTTGGGCTTAGAAACAGTCTGGCAGTTAATGAAATTTGGTTCAGAGATGGTCATACAAGACTGTTGGGGGTGGCTTGTAGACTATCTTCAAGGACAAACACATTATCTTCAAGGACAAACACAGATCTAGTACATTGCAGGGGTAAGAGAAGATCAGGCAGAGTTGGGTGGTGGAGTGAAGTGCATCATCAGATTAGAGTTGTTACATTACCACAAATGCTCCAAGCCCAACTCCTCTTGAATTTTGTTAATTTCTACCTGATGCCATTTCAGTATTGAACTTTTGACTAGATCCTTGTTTATACGGTTGAGCAATTAACCCTGCTGAACTACAACTTAATGTATGGTCCTGATGCTTTGTGCTTGACATTAATCAAGTCAACTAAACATTTGGGCTCCTCAGAATCTTGGGGCATAGGAAAAGATATTTTAATTCATTCCTCTAAAACAGGGGCCTTCGAACCTGACAGCTTTAAAACTTGTGGACTTCAACTCCCAGAATTCCTCCTCTAGTCATGTTAGCTCAGGAATTCTGCCAGTTGAAGTCCACAAGTCTTAAACTTGCCATGTTTGAAGAACCTTGCTCTAAAAATTAGCCATTTTCATGTGTGTATATTTTTGTAAAGTAAAAGTCAATTGAGAATCTATGGAGATTCTCAGTCATCCAAGTCATGGTTGTCCCAAAGGTTCCTTTTCAAGGGGCAACTGGACTCTCTGTTGTTGTTGGGTTTTTTTTTTTTGGAAGACATTTCATTTCTCATCCAAGAAGCTTCTTCAGTTCTGACTGAATGGTGGGGTATAAATCCTTCCACTCCCCACCATCCAGTCAGAGCTGAAGAAGCTTCTTGGATGAGAAGTGAAACGCCTTCAGAAAAAAAACCAGAAAGACAAGTGGACTGTTGTTAAAAAAAAAGCCCTTGGAAAAGTCAATTGAGACAATTTTTCTTTTCTTTTAAAATGTTCCCTGGGGATAAGCTAGAGAGGAAAGGGTTAAAACTCCACTCAGTCTCTGAAAAGATCCTGATGTGGATCAACTCGGCTGCATAGGTACTTTGAAGTAAATAAAATTAGAGAGTGAGTTGTACAATATATAATTCATATAATGTGTAGTCTGTCCTTAAGAATAGCCATCTAAGTCAAAGTTTTAAAAGACATCAAATCAATTCCAGTGTGAAAAATTATAAATGTCATTGCACCAATGATGTGTCCTTTGAATCTCTGGATGTGTAATTTTGCAAGGATAAACCCCGTGGGCATCATTACACTTTTACTGCACTCCATGTTAAGCTAACCTTTTGTGCTGGAGTCACATCTTAGTTATTGGCTGGACAAAATTAGCTGAAGATAAACAAGGGCTAACAGAATAACAGAGTTGGAAGAGATCTTGAAGGGCCTTCTAATCCAATCCCCTGCTCAAAAAAGGCACCTTCTACCATTTCAGACAAATGGCTGTCCCATCTTTCCATAAAAAAAAAAAAAACTCCAGTGACGGAGCACCCTCAATTTCTGGAGGCAAGTTGTTCCACTGATTAATTGTTCTCACTATCAGGGAATTTCTCCTTAGTTCTAGGTTGCTTCTCTCCTTGATTAGTTTCCACCCATTGCTTCTTGTCCTGTGTTCAGGTGCTTTGGAGAATAGCTTGACTCCCTCTTCTTTGTGGCAGCACCAGAGATGTTGGAAGACTGATATCATGTCACCCCTAGTCCTTCTTTTCACATACCCAATTCCTGCAACTGTTCTTCGTATGTTTTGTCCTCCAGCCCCCTATTCATCTTTGTTGCTCTTCTCTGCACACTTTCTACAGTCTCGACATCTTTTTTATTCCGTTGTGGCCAAAACTGGATGCAGTATTCCAAGGGTGTTCTCACCAAGTGGTATTAACATGTCACATATTATTGGGTGAAGTGGGTAATGTTTATTATATACCACCAAATGTGAAGACATTTGAGTCCTAAAGTTAACTGGAATTTCTGGGTAGTGTATATTATCACATCCATAGAAATAGTGATAGGACTTTGTCCTTCTAATATTGGATACCATCTCGTTTTCATATGTTATATTTCTGACCTTTAAGCAGAGATAAATTACAACTACAGAGTCACAATAGTGCATAAGTCTAGTGCATTATGTTTTAACCATGCCAACTTCCCCAAGCATGCTGACCTGGGAATTCTGGGAGTTGAAGTCCATGCATCTAAAAGTTGCCAAGGGTGAGAAGCATGGGTCTAGTGATTAAAGTGTTGGGCTAGGAACAGAGAAATGTAAGTTGTAGTCTTGTCTTGGGCATAAAGCCAGCTAAGTGACCTTGGGCCAGTTAACCTCTCTCAGCCCTAAGAAGGAGGCAATGGCAAACCACTTGCAAAATCTTGCCAAGAAAACTGAAGGAACCTATCCAGACAGTTGCTAGGACTCAACACCGAATTGAAGGTTTTCTCCACCAATATACACAACATACACACAGACACACACATGGCAGGGAGACTTCATACCACATGAAAACTGAGTGGAAAAAGCTTGCCAGACATTTCTTGTCTAGTTCATAACTGGAATAAGTGGGGAGAAAAAAAACCAGTACCTTATTTATGAGGTTCTCAGAATAATAATTTACTCTCCCTTGGCAATTTTTTTAAATTGTCTAACAAATGGAAAGAAAACCATCTCTCTTTAAAGAGCCAAGAAAATTTTAGCAGACGCTATTTCAGATCATTATCGGCTGTTTAAACAAAGTTTAAACAAAATGAAATCTCTTTCAGATTGAGGTTAACTTCCGGTGACTTTCATAGACACATTCTTCTTGTTTTGTCTTCGGCAACACAAAAGTGATTTTTCCATTATCCTTTTCTGATTTTCCCCCTCCTTTTGTTACTTTATGTAGTTTACAGTCCAAATACTGACCGCATCAAAACCTTCTTATGCTATTGAGATCCATTAAGGTCTAATAGATGCTGCCAGCTAGCTAAACTTCCTTATCTTGTTTGTTTGGAAAAAAAATATTGTAGGTTTATGAGTTCCTTTTTGCTTTAGTGTAACTTGATTATGTTCCTGGACACCAGAGCACAACAAAATAATTTTAGAAGCATATCACATTTAAGTTCAAAAGCCACTGCTTCTATTTCGCGACTGTTCAAAGAGTATCTGATTTACCATAAGGCTAATGGAGCCTAATGCAGTCCTTATTATTTTTTTAAATATAAATTGAGAACTATGGAAGAAGAGACCTCTAGAAGAAATTACATTATGGGGGGTAAAAAAATGCCAATCTCAGGATTTTCTAAAGACAAATTAAATCAACATTTCTCATTAAGGATGAACCTGAAAACGAAGCAGGAACAAAAATACCAGACTGTATAAATTACAGGGGGAAGATTGCAGCTTGAGTGGGAAGTCAGACAGTTTGTTATTAACCCCCATTGTGAATTATGGGTAGGACTTTTTCTCTCCCCAAAGGACCGAGAATGCTTTGAAAGCGCAGAGACCAACATTCAGTAGCTAAAAGCTCTGATAAATCTCTGCATGAATAATAGTCTCTTTTGCACCTGATGTTCCTCTCATGAGAAATCCATTTCTCCCGGTTCTTTTTTCACAATAGGGAGAAAAGATATGATTAAATATCTCGTTTTTACAATGACTCTCTCAGGTCAAGTAACAACGTAGCCTGATGTTTTTCAACCATGGCAACTTTAAGAGATCTTTAAGATCTTTAACTTTAAGATAGGGGACACGATGGCTCAGTGTCTAAGACTCTGAGCTTGTCAATCAGAAAGGTCGGCAGTATGGCGGTTCGAATCCCTAGCGCCGCATAATGGAGTGAGCTCCCATTACTTGTCCCAGCTTCTGCCGACCTAGCAGTTTGAAAGCATGTAAAAATGCAAGTAGAAAAATAGGGACCACCTTTGGTGGGAATGTAACAGCGTTCTGTGCATCCTCGGCATTTAGTCATGCCGACCATATGACCACGGAGACATCTTTGGACAGTGCTGGCTCTTCAGCTTTGTAACTGAGATGAGCACCGCCTCCTAGAGCTGGAAACGACTAGCACGTATGTGCGAGGGGGACCTTTACCTTTACCTAACTTTAAGAGGGGTGGATTTCAACGCCCAGGATTCCCCAGCAACCCTCTTAACTTTGTCAAGCTTGAGTAACACTAACACAGACCATCCTCTAATTTTTCTGGCAGTGATATGGAAATCATTTGCCATTCTTCTCTCCATACTGGGAGGTTTTCCAATTTCCTCATCTAGTCCAGAGTCTGAGGATTTCATGATGGCCTCACATCCAAAACCAGGTCAGATCCCAGCTGTGACTTAACCGTGTGGGGTGAACCAAGTCATAATATAGCACTGTCAACCAGGTTTTGTTTGGTTCTTGCAGGATATGTGAACAGAGAAACTAGGTGTTCTCAGCCTAGGCTGAGATTGTAGGTTATTGGCCATTCGATTCCTGCCAAGATTTTATACGCGGTGATGCAGTTGTTAGAATGCAGTATTGCAGGCTGACTCCTCTCACTGTCAGCAGTTTGATCCTGACCAAGGTTCACTCAGCCTTCCATCCTTCTGAGGCCAGTAATATGAGGATCCAGATTATTTGGGGCAATATGCTAACGTTCAGGGGTTCGAAGGGTTGGCGGAGCCCCTAGCTAAGATTCTGTGCAGTTTCGGAAAACCCAAAATCTCACACCTGGCTGGCCTCACCCACCCCTCTCTTCCCCTCCCAGGAGTCCCCATGTGGCCCGTTTTGGATGCAGGTAAATGCAGGGTGTGCATGGAGGCTCAGGGAGGGTGAAAAACAGGCCTCCCAGAAGTATGGGAAGGCCGGAAATGGGCCTGTTTCCAGCTTCCAGAGAGCCTCTGTAGCCTGAGGAGGCTGTTTTCACCATCCCAGAGACTCGAGGAAAGCCTCCGGAGCCCAGGGAGGTCAAAATGCCCCCACTGTGGTTGACAGGAGGCTGACTAGGCCACACCCACTATGGCCACACCCACCCAGCAACTGGGCAGAGAACTGCTTGCTAAAAATTTGGAAGCCCACCCCTGCTGACATTGTAAGCCAATCAGAGAGGGCTATAGAGCATTATGGGGTGGTATTTAAGTCTAAGTGCTATTCCTTCTCCCTATATTCAAAAGACCAGCAGGGTGGATTGGGAGGAAGGTGCTAAAATATGTGTCACAGTGTCAACTTTACCCTTTGAATATTTACCTGTGACGTCACTGCTTAAGAAGAAAGGGTAGAGCTTGCATTATGACTTCACAAGCTATAATTTGTCCTGCGGGCATCACTGCAGACTATACTGGTTATCTACACAATTAGTCCTCAACTTATGGCCACAATTGAGCCCAACATTTCCACTGCTAAGCAAGACAATTAAGTGAGTTTTCTGCCATTTTATGACCTTTAACGCCACTGTCATTAAGTGAATCACTGCAGTTGTTAAGTTAGCAACGTGGTTTTTAAGTGAATCTGGCTTCCCCATTGACTTTGATTGTCAGAAGAGCACAAAAGGGGATCACGTGACCCCAGGACACTGCAACTGCTGTAAATGCATGCAAGTTGTCAAGCGACTAAATTTTGATAACGTGATCGTGGAGATCCTGCGATGATTGTGAGGAAAAACCGCCATAAGGCACTTTTTCCCCAGCGTTGTTATAACTCTGGAAAGTCATTAACATGAAAGTCAGTAAATTGAGGGCTACCTATATATCCCCCTTCTAAATAGGGTGAATTTAATCCCTCCTATATTCTTTACCTAATATTTTCTAAATTAAAAAAGGCCCAAGAGTGGGTCATAAAAAAAAAAAAAAAAAAAAAAACGGCTCCCAAAATTTATTTCTGGAAAGTCTGCACTTCTCTAATTTTCTAAGAGTTTCTGTTGTGGTTCACTGGCAGCCTGTGCAGATGTCAGCAGAATCAGACAGTGGGGAAGAACAGGAGTCTCGGGAGGGTCCTGGACTTGGATGAGGGTCCTGGGTCCGATGCAGGGATGGAGCCAGGACCATCTGGGAGCTGTGTGCTGACTCCAGAGCCTCCAATCTGGCAGCAGTGAGGCAGAGGAACAAGGGGAGCCTGTTCCCAGTAAGCGTGTGCACAGAGCTGCTAGAAGGCAAGAGCAGCTAAGGCAAGAACAGGTAGAGAACGGGAGTAAGGCTTGGAGGTGTTTGCCCCTCCCCCAAGGTATAAAGGAAGTGCAAAGGTAGAGAAACCTTTGCAGGAAGCAAAGTCGTTCACTCTGTTCGCATTAAACCTTGAAGCTCTGTGTGGATTTTGTACTTCAGTTGGTTTTTTTCACAGTTAATTTGGCACTTTGGCAGCAATTCAAAGGAGATAAGAGTTGGGTGCTTATCTCGAGGGACTATTTGGGGCTCATTATGGGCTGAGAATGCACATAATTCCCAGCGCTGAAATAAAAGAAGAGTTGTTTGGATTAAGCATGTGCTTAATTAGGGTCTCAGGAAACCTTGGTCAGAATGGTTTCAAAGAAAATCTGTAGTATAAAATGGACAGATTCGAAATCAATCTATCCGAAGTATCTGTGGGGAATCAGTGCAATGCAAATCAAAAAGGGGCAGAGCTTTTAACTGCATTATTGTGGCTGCCATCTTGACTTCTTTGACATATACCCTATAGACACCCCGATCACATATGTAATAAGATATAAGAAAAAACATATATAAGAAAAAACAATTACTACCCACCTGCCTTCAATCGAGGACCTGTATAATGCACGAGTCAAAAAGAGGGCTATGAAAATATTTACAGACCCCTCACATCCTGGACATAAACTGTTTCAACTCCTTCCCTCAAAACGACGCTATAGAGCACTGCACACCAGAACAACTAGACACAAGGACAGTTTTTCCCAAATGCCATCACTCTGCTAATTCCCTCCACACTGTCTAACTATTTACAAAGTCTGCATTAGTATTACTATTAATCTTCTCATTGCTCCTTATCACCCATCCCGTCCCATTTGTGACTGTAGGACTGTAACTTTATCACTTGTATCCTTACGATTTATATTGACTCTTTCTTAGTATGATTTGATTGTTGATTGTACTCTATGACTATCATTAAGTGTTGCACGTTATGATTCTTGATTCTTAAAGAATGTACCTTTTCTTTATGTATACTGAGAGTATTTACACCAAGACAAATTCCTTGTGTGTCCAATCACACTTGGCCAATAAAGAATTCTATTCTATTCTATTCTATTCTATTCTATTCTATTCTATTCTATTCTATTCTATTCTATTCTATTCTATTCTACTCTACTCTACTCTACTCTACTCTACTCTACTCTATTCTAATTACTGTCCTGAATTTTTATTTTATTTTACCTTTTTTCTACAGATCCCTAACAGGAAATATGCCATTCTCATAGCATCTGTGTGTCCTGCCTTGGATTTTGAATTAATTTTGGATTTCCAACTAGAGCAAATTGAATAGAGACAGATAAGATATTCTGAAATGGTTTTCTATTTGTAATATTTTCACAGCAATATAAAAAATGAAGCTGCACAGACCTTGGCTGTGTGTTCATTTTAATTGGCCCTTTCTTTAAGGTTAATCAGATCTTCAATTATTGAAGGTCATAAAATACTCTAGCCTGATATTTAATTATTGGCTCCAAAGGGGAGCCGTGATTGGCAGGTTCTAGCAGAGCAAGGGGAGATCTGCTGGGAGAAGGTGCAAATGGAAAAGAAACATTTGCCTTACCTGTTGGCCGTGATAAAACACAGCTAACAGAAACATGGCCATAAGGAGCAAGGAAGCTTCTTTCGTCCCTAGGAAATCTGTGCTGTTAAGAGAAAAAAGAAGAAAAGGAGGAGGAAATTAAAAAAAAAAAAACAGAAAAGAAGAGCAAAGCTTAAACTAAAACATGTTTTATATTGTTTTGTTTTTAATTCATCAGGAATGAAAGTTGGCTGGGGGGCTTTGGGCCAATCACTAGGAGACTATGAATTCTAGTCTTACCTTAGGCATGCCAGCTGGCCGGGGGACTTTGGGCCAACCACCTTCAAAAGACTGTGAGTTCTAGATCTGCCTTAGCCATGAAAGACAGCTGGGTGACTTTGGGCCAATCATCAGGAGACTGTGAGTTCTAGTCTCGCCTTAGGCAAGAAAGAGACTGGATGACTTTAGCTAGTCATTCTTTCTTTCCGCCTAACCCACCCTACCGGGATGCTGTTATGGGGAAAGTAGAAGGAAGAAGGAATATTAGGTATACTTGAGTTATTTATAAAGTAATAAAGGTGAAATAAAAACCTAGTAAATAAATAAACATCCAGGGTCCACAAGCGAAAAGCCAAAGAATGTTTTAGCTGCGATCGCACCAAGGGATGCCAATGTTCTAAAGCAGATTGGAAGTGAAAAATAGCTCAGAAGAAGGCAAAATCCAAGTCACTTCCATGCCATTCCCAAGAAAACCGCATGCAACGTGCATACAATTATTTGGTGCATAAAATTACCACGGCTGCTTGATTTGAGTTGTGCTTCATTCTGTGACCTTTTTGGCACAACATGCAAAAGAAGATGGAGGAAGGCTAGCAAACTTTGCAAATCGCATAATCCAGTCTGCACTGGGGCTGCTGGCTTTATCTTCACACAAGCCTGATTTGGGTTACTGCTTAATTAAACAACTTGGACATCATCCGAATGAATTTCCTTTCCTTTATTGTCAACCCCAAAATAATCTCATCTTCCTCAACTCTGGCAAGTTTTAAGATGTGTGCATTTCAGCACATAGAATTTCCCAGCCAGCATGCTGGCTGGGAAATTCTGGGAGTTGAACTCCACACATCTAAAAGTTGCCAAGTCTGAAAGATACTGTCCTAGAACAAGGGTCTTCAAACTTGGCAAGTTTAAGACTTTGTAGACTTCAACTCCCAGTATTCCTGAGCTAACATGATTGGGGGAGTAATTCTGGGAGTTGAAGTCCACAAAGTCTTAAATCTGTCAAGTTTGAAGAACCCTGTCCTAGAGCATCTCCCTAAAAATAAGGCCTTTCTCTCTCATTTTTTAAGATTGTGGTACTTTTTGCTCTCCTGTGATTAAAAAAAAAGCTTCCCTAGCATGCACTAGTATTTTCCTAATACCAGCCAGTTTTATTTCCAAGCTTTTCTGACATACCTGCTATCCCTAATATCTCTGGGATATTCAAGACCTTGGAAGATGTGCCATCACGTATTAAATATCCCACACTTTCTTGTTCATATTCTACCTAAAATTATTAGGTGAGAGTCAGGAGGAAAACTCCAGAGGCCTTGCTAGGATCTTGTCATGTATGAATGCAGAGAATAGGGTATAGGGTGCATATGGAGAAATGGATATGGAGAATATTCACCAGGAAGGGATGCATTGATTCCCTTTCAGACTCTGTCATTTATTATCAGAATAACAGAACAACAGAGTTGAAAGATCTTCTAGTCCAACCCCTTGCTCAATCAGGAGAACTCATACCATTTTTTTTACTACAGGTTCTGTGGGCATGGCTTGGTGTGGTGAGGCTTGTGGGCGTGGCTTGGTGGGCGTGGCAGAGGAAGGATACTGTATAAACTCTCCATTCCCTCCCTACGCCACTAACCTGCTTTTCAGCTCCATTCTCCTGTGCAGGGAAACAAAAGAAGACCCAGCCAATTAGCTGGGACTCGTGACAGAGATTAGATGGGGGCTGTGCCTGTCAGAGGTGGTATTTTCTGTTCTCCAACTACTCCAAATTTCCGCTGCTGGTTCTCCAGAACTGGTCAGAACCTGCTGAATTCCACGTCTGAGATAATCTCTCCTTAATTCTAGGTTGGTTCTGTCCTTGATAAGTTTCCATGTATCCAACCCACAAGATTCTAGGATACAACTATGTCTCGCTTCAAAATATTCTACCTGGAATTAAGTCAGATGCTTTTTTTAAAAAAAAAATTGTTGCATTACTTCTATGAGAACTCCCCACCCAAGCTGTGTCCCTGTCCCGGTTTTCCACCTGATGCAAAAAAAAAAAAACCCTCTCTCCATTTCCATGTTCCTGACAGTTAATGAAAAGCACCTGAGAATAAAAAGATTGACACATCAAACCAGCCATGTTATTGCTTTCCTCTTTGGGAAGCCATTAGAAGGTTTTCTCCCTTTCATTTCTACCCGTTTTTTTCCAGCTGATGAGATATTTCTAGCATCGCTGCAGAATTATCCTGTCTAGAGATGAGATGATTCAGGTAAGGCTCTCTGCTAGTCGAGGCTATTTTTGTTCCATTGTTCTGAAGAAATAAGAAGGGGGCTGCGGAATAATTGCACACTGATATTCAGCAGCATCTTAGCATATTTTGGGAGTGAGTAGATCATGTAGAAACCTACATGTAGAAACCTAGCATGCCAGACACTATCCCTCCCTGGAAAGTTACTGTAATAGATGAAGCTGGAAGGGATTTTGCTCCAGGAGACTGTCATGAAAATGACTGACAGGCTGGGGGATTTGGAAAATTGTGCTCTGTTTTTGATAGTTACATTTTACTTTGAGGAATTTTTTTTTATAAGGCATATGATGCAGAGCAGAGGAACATCTATTTAGGGTTGTTATTTACTTATTAAATGTATATGCTACCCATCCCGCTATCGGCGTGGCTAAATTTTTGTTAAAGAGGTCCAATTAAAAACAGTTATGCCCTTAAGCTGCAGTTTGGTTTAGTGGTTAAAGGTGCTGGATTAGAACCAGGAGACTGTGAAGTCTAGTCCCTCCATAGGCATGAAAGGTAGCTGGATGAATTTGGGACAATCATCAGGTGATTGTGAGTTCTAGTTCCAACTTTCTCACTTGATAAAACGTGTCCATAAAAGAAACCTAAAAAAAGATGGATTGATGATATCAGCAAGTATTGCAGGGCCAATTGACAAAAGAAAGCCCAGGACTGTATTGGTTGGGAACATGTGGAAGAGGCCTTCATCCTCCAGTGGATAGACAATGGCTAAAATGATGATGATGATGATGATGATGATGATGATGATGATGATGAAAAAGAATTAGAAGAAGGAGGAGAAGGAGAAGGAGAAAGAGGAGTAGAAAGAGAAGGAGGAGAAGGAGAAAGAGAAGGAAGAAAAGGAGAAAGAGAAAGAAGAGAAGGAGAAAGAAGGAGGAGGAGGAGAAAAAGGAGGAGGAGGAGGAGAAGGAGGAGGAGGAAGAGGAGGAGGAGGAGGGTTCCATCTTTGACATGAGAGTCAGATGGATGATTTGGGCCAATCATCAGGTGATTGTGAGTTTTAATCCTGCCTTAGGCATGACAGCCACTGGATGACTTTGGGTCGCCCTCTCTCTTGGCCCAACCTGCTTCAAGGGGTTGTTGTTGTGTGGAAAACAGGAGGAGGAAGCAGTATTAGATATGTTTACCTCCTTGAGTTATTTATAAAAACAATAAAGGCAAGATACAAATCTAATGAATAAACAAATGTAAATGAAGACTTACTCTCCATTATGATTGATGTCATCATACTGGAGAAACAGGGAAGCGTAAATGGTCTCAGTCAGGAAGCAGTAGATTGCAATCATGATGAGGAGCACGGCCAACTTAAGGACCGAATTGAGACGGAGAAACACGGCACAGGTCACCATAGCCAGGATACCAGTAAAGACGAAATACTTTATAAAAAAAAATTGGGAGAAACATCAGCCTTTACCTCAGTGACCTAAACTAATATATTCAAAGTCTCACACAGAATCACAAGTCCTTCAAGATGGCTATTATATCTCTCCTAAGCCTTCTCTTTGTTAGCAATAGCATTTAGATGTTATATACTGCTCCACAGTGCTTTTACAGCCCTTTATAAGCAGTATACAGAGTCAGCCTTTTGCCCCCAACAATCTGGGCCTCATTTTACCCATCATGGAAGGATGGAAACCTGAGTCAACCTTGAGCCTGGTGATTCGAACTACCAAGCTGCTGGCAATCGGCAATCCACAGAATTAGCCTGCAATATTGCATTCTAACCACTGCACCACCATGGCTAAGCATACCTAGTTCCCTTAGCCGTTCGTCATGTGATCTAACCTCCAGACCCTTTATCAACTTCATTGCTCTAGTCTACATTCTTGCTAGGGCCTCATAATCTCTTTTTTAAAATAGAGAGTTTTAATCAACATCATTAGACTATAAATGAGAATCTGCAGGAAAAAAATGTAAAGGGATTTCTCCGCTGACATATATGTCTGTGGAGATTCTCAGTCATCCAGGTCATGGTTGTCCCAAAGATGCTTTTTCAGGAGGCAACTGGACTTTCTGGTTTTTCTTTGAAGACATTTCACTTCTCAAAAGCAACTATGATCTTATAGACAGTGATTTCTCATCCCTTGATTGGCAATCTCTATTCACTGGATGCAATACTGTAGAAGACCATTACAACATATTTTTACCTGAAGTCAAAAGAGCTATCAAACTATATGTACCAATAACAACTCCCAAAACCAGAAAAAACAGATTACCCATAACAATGAGGAAGCTTCAATCCAAAAAGAGATCACTCTGGTGGAAAAACAAATCTGGTCACGTTGCCAACTTCAAAAGTCGATACAAAAATTTATGCTACAAGATAGAGACTGAATGCACCAATTATCACATTAAACAAGAGGAAAACTTTCTATGCACTAATTCCACGCATGCTTTCTACAATTTTGTAAACAACAAACTAAAAGACTCAAGGTCCATCCAACCCCTGAAAGGACCTAATGGTAAAGACTGCAATGATGAACACCATTAAAGCCAACCTCTTTAACACATTCTTTGGCTCAGTATTTGTAAACAGCAATGGATCATGCCCACTATTTCCTAGTTGAACCACAGACAACTACAATGATCTAATACATATCGATTTTACAGAAGACATTGCTGAAAAAGCACTACACAATCTAAAACCGTTTCTATCTATTGGACTGGACAAAATATGTGTCTACTTCTTAAAAAAGCTATCCACTGCCATAGCCGAACCTCTAAGCATAATCTTTGAAAAATCTTTCAGGACCAGCTCCTTGCCAAAACTATGGTCACAAGCCATGCTCTACCCCATCTTCAAAAAGGGAGACCCCAGCTGAGTTGAAAATTACAGATCAATCTCTTTATGCTGCATCACCTGTAAAGTCATGGAATCAATTATTAACCAATCCATTATCCTCCACTTAGAGACAAACAACCAATTCTCTAATAAACAATTTGGTTTCAGAAAAAACAATTTGGTTTCCTGTAATCTGCTACTCTTACACTGCAAAACATATGGACTACACAACTCGATCAGGGCAAAGCAATAGATGCAATCTACATAGACTTCTGTAAAGCCTTTGATTCAGTGGTACACGACAAACTACTAAAACTAAAATCTTATGGTATCTCTGGACACCTACATAACTGGATAGAAGCATTCCTGTCAAACAGACAACAAATGGTCAAAATTGGGAACGTCCTATCAAATTCTGTACCTGTCAACAGTGGTGTCCCCCAAGGCAGTGTTCTAGGACCAACTCTCTTCATACTCTACATAAATGACCTCTGTGATCATATTAAGAGCAACTGTGTTCTCTTTGCTGATGATGTAAAGCTATTAACACCACCGACAATACTGCTACCCTTCAAAAAGACCTCGACGATGTATCAGAATGGTCAAACAAATGGCAACTTCAAATCTCAACAGATAAATGCTTTGTCTTACATATTGGCAGAAAAAATCAGAAAATAAAATAAAAGCCAAATAGTCAAGACCTTGTTGATGATCCAAGCTCTGTCAAGGACCTTGGAATACTTATCTCTAATGACCTAAGTGCTAGAGCCCACTGTAACTACATAGCCAAAAAGGCATTAAGAGTTGTTAACCTAATCCTGTGTAGCTTTTTCTCCAGTAATTTCACACTATTAACTAGAGCATACAAAACATTTGCTAGACCAATATTCGAATACAGCTCGTCAGTCTGGAACCCACATTATGTATCTGATATTAACACAGTAGAGAAAGTCCAGAAATATTTCACAAAAAGAGTTCTCCACTCCTCTACTCATTGTAGAATACCTTATGCCACCAGACTTGAAATTCTAGACCTAGAAAACCTAGAACTATGCCACCTTCAGTCCAACCTAAGTATGGTGTATAAAATCATACATTGCAATGTCCTACCTGTCAATGAATACTTCAGCTTCAACCATAACAATACAAGAGCACACAATAGATACAAGCTCAAGGTAAACCTCACCAAACTTGATTGCAGGAAAAACGACTTCAGCAACAGAGTGGTCAGTGTCTGGAATACTCTACCTGACTCTGTGGTTTCTTCCCCAAACCCCGAAAACTTTCACCTTAGACTGTCTACTATTGACCTCAACCCATACCTAAGAGGTCTGTAAGGGGTGTGCATAAGCGCACCATCGTGCCCACCATCCCTGTCCTATTGTTTCTTTTATTTTTCTTATATGTATCCATTTCATGTATTCATGTATTCATCCAATAAGCTTCTTCAGCTCTGACTTCCCTTCCCCACCATCCAGTGAGAGCTGAAGAAGCTTCTTGGATAAGAAGTGAAACATCTTAAAAGAAAAACCAGAATGTCCAGTTGCCTCTTGAAAATGCATCTTTGGGTCTGCTGACATCTACAACAGCTGAAGACTTTTGGAGAGTTCTTGAGAATGTATGAATCTGCTGAAGTTACTGAATCAGCCCTAAAAGTCAACTGCCAGAAGGCCTTCTACCACGATAGGATTATTAATCACTGAAAATTTGATTTTTGTAGATGTTCTCTCTTATATAGGAGAATTATATAGGAGAATTCCTGCATTTTAAGGTTGGAATATCATGTTCTTGCCTGCTGGTGTTTTGGACTATACTCCTTATATACCTTGGCAGTAGACCATGCGTACTCCAGAACATTGGGGAGCACTAGGATGCAAATGGTAGCGTTTAGAGAAAGTTTGGAAGGGATCTTTCAAACCCACTTGAAGTGAAGCAACATGATACAAGGGGTCCTCGACTTTTGATCGCCATTGAGGCCAAAATTTATGTTAAGTGAGACATTTTAAGTGAGTTTTACATGGTTGTTTTTTTTTTGTAAATTTTATTAGTTTTTAAAAATAAACAGACAAAACATAAAAATATAAAAATTTCTTCCATAGGTATACAAACAGTGTGCCGGTTGGTTTACAAATTATTTTGTGCCTCCATTTCGTAGTCTTCAATTACAGTTACATTACATAAAAGCTCATATTATCAATCAAAAATTAAATACCCTAGTATCATTATTAATCAATCATTTGACTATAGTTTTATTCATTCATATTTTACGAGATAACCATAATTTACTTAGTTTATTTTATAACAATTCATATTATCTTCCCAAATCTATCCTAAAAACATTTTGTAGATATAATAAAAAAGAAGTTACATCTTTATATATTTATTATTTTCTAAAAATCTATATATTTCATTACTGTATTTTATTATCTAACCATTGATAGAAAAGGTCCCAAATTTTATAAAATTGTTTATCCTCTTGTTCTCTAATTTCAAATGTCAATCTACTTATTTCAGTACATTCCAATATTTTCTTATGAGTTTTACATGGTTGTTAAGTGAATCACAGAGGTGATCATGTGACCCCTGGGACACTGCAACCATCATAAATACGAATCCGTTGCCAAGCACCTGAATTTTGATCAGGTGACCATAGAAATGCTGCAACGGTTGTGATAAAATGGTCATAAGCAGGAATGGGCTGCTGGGAGTTCGCAGGGGTTTGGCAGAGCCCCTAGCTAAGATTTTGTGCAGTTCAGAGAAGATTCAAATCCCACTCCTGGCTGGTCTGCCCACCCCAACCCTCCCAGGAGTCCCCACATGGCCTGTTTTAGATGCAGGTAAGTGCAGGGCGCGCGCAGAGGCTTGGGGAGGGTGAAAGATGGGCCTCCCAGAAATTCAGGAAGGCTGGAAATGGGCCTGTTTCTGGCTTCCAGAGAGCCTCCAGAGCCCGGGGAGGTTGTTTTCACCCTCCTGGAGGCTCAAGGAAAGCCTCTGGAGCCCGGGGAGGGCAAACACCCCCCCACCCCCCCGTGGTGCAGGAGGCTGACTAGGCCACACCCACCATGGCCATGCCCACCCAGCACCCGGGCGGAGAAACCTTGGCTAAATGTTTTGAAGCCTACCCTGGGCATAAGTCCCTTTTTTTCAGTGCCGTTGTAACTTGAAACGGTCTCTCAACGAACTGTTGTAAGTCAACAACTACCTGTAGTTTACAGCGTCACTGAAGTAAAGCTTTGCTTTGAAGTTTCACATCATCCTAAAGTTTGTTATCTCACCCATCATTACCTAGCCTAACATATGGTGTTGTTGTTTTTTTCTCCATGCAAAATGATATGTTTAGGATTACCTCTGGATACGAGCAAATATCTGTAAAATATACCGAAGAGTTGAAAGTTACATTCTTAAAAGGCAGTTGTTTGTCCAAGTCACACCAGAGCTGTGGACAAAGAAAAGAAAGAAAAATAAGACAATGCAATGCAACTATTTTGTAGAGTCTGTGTTGAGAAATGAAGGACGAAGAATACTTGATTGGGCAAAGAAAAAGAAGAAGACAATCGTATTAATGCCTCCAACTCTGTAAGAATACTCTGGAATAAAGAACCACTTAGGAAAAGCAGAAAAATAACCCTGTATCTTTTTTTAGAAGTCATATACTGAGGGCAATAGCAAACAACTCTTTTGAAATGACAAAGAATCTGTAGTCCATGGGTTTATAAATTGCTTGCATTGGAAGACATCTTAAAAGGATCGTCACACAAACATATTACAAAGCAAACCAGACAGTTCCCGGTTTTTATTCTCTCTCTGGGAATTTTATGAGGCTCGTGGTTATCCTTTCTTTCCGTTGCTGTATGTTTCTAGAACTGGGATTCCAACCTCCACCCCTTGTATTATGGCAGATTTCTATTTTAATATTTCAAAAATATATATTAAAAGAGTGTTTTGTTTTATGTCACACACTCTTGTGAAATGAGTGGCTGTATAAATGAGTGGCTGTATAGATGTTAAATAGATGATAGATAGATAGATAGATAGATAGATAGATAGATAGATAGATAGATAGATAGATAGACAGATAGACAGATAGAGATAGATGATGATAACAGATGATAGATGATAAATAAATAAATGATAGATAACAGATGATTGATAGATGATAGATGACGATGGTGATGATGAATATAGATAGATAGATAGATAGAAAGATAGATATAGATAGATAGATTGAGAGAGATTGAGAGATATGATGACAGATGATAGATAATTAAAAGGTGGTAAATAGATGGTAGGTGATAGAAGAAGAAGAAGAAGAAGAAGAAGAAGAAGAAGAAGAAGAAGAAGAAGAAGAAGAAGAAGAAGAAGAAGAAGAAGAAGAAGAAGAGAAGGAGGAGGAGGAGGAGGAGGAGGAGGAGGAGGGAGGGGGAGGGGGAGGGGGAGGAGGGAGTTAGCTAGATACTGTAGATAGCTAGATAGGTGGGCAGGCAGGCAGGCAGAAAGATGAAATGGGAGGCCAGTAGATATCACAGGGAGTATCTAGGAGTACTTTGGTACCCCAGAACATGTGTTCCATCATTCTGATTTTAGTAATGTCTAAATTGGTTTCCTCCTTATGAATCCACACTGAGAAATATTAGTTGTGTATAGAATGATAGAGAATTAAGGCCCTCTGCCAATTTCAGCTAATTTGGATTGTATTTACACTAGTTCTTGAGAAGTATTACCATTGTTGACTATGTGTAGCTGGAAATGTAGTGTATTGCATAGAACAAAACCATAATTAGGGAAACAAAATCTTCCCAAAGGACAACGACACCAGTGTGTCTCCGAAGTCCCCTGAAAGACTGAATTATCTGGGGTTTGATTTCTTTCCTTCCTTCCTTTTTTCCTCCCTCTCTTTCTTTGCTTTTCCTTTTTTCCTCCCTCCCTTTTTCCCTCCCTCCCTCCCTCTCCTCCCTCCCTCTCTTCCTTCCTTCTTTCACTTTCCAGATTGGAAAAAGTATATTTAAATACTTTCAAGTGCAAAATATCAGAAGCTACTATCCTGGGAAATCAACTTTTCCCAATCTTTCACTTTGCAGATTTTTGGGTTATAGCTCTCATCATAGCCAGCCAGAATGGAAGAATATTATGAAATTACTAACAGAACAGAATTATTTGTAGCTCAGACCTCACAGTATAATGAAATGCTTGTTGTCAAGCACATCTGAAAGGCATCAATTTGAGTAAAGTTGCTTTTAACAACTAGGTTATGCTTTTTCTGCTCCTTTCTCCATTCAGACAAACTTCCTCCTCTGAAATACTTACAATATTGATGATGGCTCCCAAGAAATTAATCATAATTGAGGCAAAGATGATGACATTTCGGGCCAGGTAGGTCTCATTAATCCAGCAGCAAGTTTTCCGGAGCACCAGGGGTAAGCATTTATAATCCTCTGCAGTGGTCATCAGCACGAGAGATGAATGTAATATAATTAGAATTGAAAACTGGACAATCATTGGAATCATTCTGGAGAAGGAAGACACACACACATAGTTAGAAGACAGAAAGAAAGCCTTCCCCTGCATTTGTAGGAAAAGTAAAATCTAATGTTTCAGGGCTTCATAAAATCTTCTATTTTCATCTTAGGACAGGTCTTCCTGGAGAATGTCTACGCAGGTGGCCATTAGGAGCTGATGTCAACTTAATGTTTATTCTTATGCATGCGCATGCAATATACTTGTAGATGTAGGAGAGAAAAAGGCAGAGCTGGGGGTGGAGTTAAGTATGCGATCAGCCTAGAATTGCTATGTTGCCACAAACGGTCCAACCCTCTTGAATTCCATTGACCCAATTCTAGTGCCAATTTAGCATTGAACTAGATTCTTGTGTACAGGCAATGAATTTTAACATATGATCTGATCCAGCCGGAAGATGAATAGTTGTCGGCCACACCTATTCATCTCTGTCCCCTGCCTTTTATCCCCAGAGGCCCCAGATGGGGCCTCGCTAGCAGCGGTAGCTCTTCCTTCCTCAGGATCAGCCCACAGCTTTCCACTACTCTCCTCTCCACTGCACATCTGCACGTCAGGCACTGGACCCAGGTGTTCCTCCTCTTCCTCATCAGCCACCTCCAGACCTGGGGCCTCTTGACTCTCCATCTGAGGGCTGACGGATGGCCCAGGCTCCGCCTCTCTCTCTCTCTCTCTCTTTCTCTCTCTGCCAGCTCCATTCCCTCTTCTCCCTGGGAGCTCCCAGATTGCCCCAATGCTGACCCCGATTCCCACACCTCCTCCTCTTATTCGGCTGCTGGAAGGGCCGGCGGCCGACAGGCCACAACATAGTCCTAAACTTCTGATGATCCCTTGGACAAGTTCATGGAGTCTTCTCAGCCGCATATTCAGATGTGGTACGCCACTGACTTCTTTTGAGAACTTACAGACAGTGACTGGCCCAAAGTCATAGAACTGGCTTCATTTGTCGGTTTCTAGCATGATGCCTTTAAACACTACAGCCCTCACTGCAATCACTGCAATGTGTCAACTAAAAAGATACTCCTTTAGTCTTTTTAGCTGCCAAAAAAAAAAAAAGGAAAACAAGGCATTCTTGAAATGCCTAGATATCAACTCAGCAGCCCAAAGTTGTCCAAGCATAAGAAGGTTATTGGAGAGCATGATGGATGGATGACTCTTGGAGACTGACGTGTCCTATTGGAGAAGTCACATCAAGGGGGTGGGGGAAAGACCAGGGTCAAGGGGGAAATGTATGATTTAGTATTGGCTGCACCCAGCCATGCACCAATATGGCAAATTCTAACAAACCAATTTACTTTTTTTGAGATGCGGCTAGAGACTTTTGCTTTGAATGAGGGTGGATTTGTTGAAGTCCTGACACAATGAGGTGCTAAATGACAACTATCTTTGTGCAGGAACCCAGTTTTCCTACGCTATGGAAACCGCCAGGAAATAGCAACTTTATCCCAACTCCAATTAATCTCTCCATTCCAAACCACAGAACTCACCTCGAAGACGGAAGTAGACTTTGGATGGCAGTGATAAACACCAGAACAATGAATGCACACACCAAGTTCGATTTGAACACCTCATCCCTCATTTGGGAGTACTGAAATAGAAAATTGTACACAAAAGAGAATCGAGTAAGTAAAGTTTCTAGATCAACTCTAGAAAGAGAGCAAAGCAAGGGCACGAGGCTTCTGGGAAATTAGCAAACACAGTTCAATAAAGGAAGCATATTGCTGGGATAAGGATTCAGTATATTAATAAATGAGAATATTTGCAGTTCAGGGTTGGAATAGGAGGTGAAATCCTTGGTGTTCTCTGAGCTTGGTTGTTTTCTTGCAGACGTTTCATTACCCAACTGGGTAACATCATCAAATGCTAGTAAGGAGTGGGTGTACTCTCAGTTTACATTCTAGCGGCAGTTTATATTCTAGCTACTAAAATATAAACTGAGAGCAAGCCCCACTCCTTATTAGCACTGATGATGTTACCTAGTTGGGTAATGAAATGCCTGCAAGAAAACGACCAAGCACAGAGAGCACCAAGGAACCTCCATTCAGTCCACTAACATCCATACAAAGAAATATCCCCCCAAAACACCCATGCTTACAAGTCTCATTAAAGAATTGTGTGCCCTCAACCCTAGGAGAGCAGTAATTCCACATTTGTGCTGGAGCGTTACTAAGATGGCTTTGTCACCTAATCAGGTACACATTTTTTTAAACTCCCCATTGAAGGGAGTTGATGATCTAGAAATGGAGCCAGATAGGTAAGAAGGAGTGCATCTAATGGGAATATCTTTAGGAGCTTGGATTCTGCAGTCTCATCTTTAGCAACAGCAACAATAAAAACTTTGCGTTTATGGATGAAACGTGTAATAGTTATACCCATTGTCATCGGGGCACTTGGTACCATGTCCAAAAATTTTATAGAATAAATCAAGAAATCACACCCTCCTGCAATAACACCAGTGGAATTGCAAAAAAACCTGTGCTACTTGGAACATTGTACATTTTAAGAAGCTATTTGGTTGATACCTAGGATGCTGACAGCAACCCATATCAACCATGAGCACCAGTCAGTGGTATTTCATGTGTAATGAATAAAGTATGTAATAGTAACAGCAACAGTAACAATAACATTAATAATAATAATAATAATAATAATAATAATAATAATAATAATAATAATGGTAATCATTGATATACAATCACAATTGATCCGAAAATTTATGTTGCTAAGTGAAACAATTTAGTTTTGCCTCTTTTTAATTACTTTCCTTGCCACAATTGTTAAGCAAATTGTTGCAATTTTTAAGTTAGTAACACAGCAGTTAAGTGAATCTGGATTCTTCACTGACTTTGCTTGTCAGAAGGTCACAAAAGGGGATCACGTGACCTCAGGACACTTCCAACTACCATAAATATGAGTCATTTGCCGAGCATCTGAATTTTGACTGAAAAGGGGATGCTGAAAAGGCTGTAAGTGTGATAAGCAGTCATAAGTAACTTTTTTTCAGTGCTGTTGTAATTTCAAACAAAACAAATTCACTAAACAAATTGTTGTTAGTCGAGGACTATCTGTAGTAGAGTATTAGGCTGACTGCGTGATGAACCATTTTAATAATAACCACCACCAAAGAGCCTTGGAGGTCACTTAGAAAATCTGCACATAGACAACATTTCCATCTGTCTGTTAGAAAAGGCCAGACTGCACGGATCTGTAGTGGTATGCTACCGGTTCAACCCGGTTCTACTGAACCGGTAGTAAAAATAACTACTGGTGTGGCCGAACCGGTTTCGCCGATGATCAGCTGAGAGGATAAGAGAAGCGACAAGCACATGGATGGAAGGAAGGATCACTCCTAGCTTTTCTTTTCTTCATCCTCTCAGCTGATTGGTGAGTTAGGGGCACGTGCATGCATGTTAGGGGCGCACATGCATGCACAATATGGGCACGTGCAATCATCCACCGAACCGGTAGCGACCAAGGTAGGAACCACTCCTGGCACTGATCCACATATATACAGAACTATGCCAATACATTATGACAGTCTAGGTTGTTGGAAAGAAAGGAATGCATAGCAAAACACTAGCCAAACAACTGGCAGTTGCAATTTCACACTGTTGGTCTCAACTTACAACCTATCACTTAAGAGACTGTTCAAAGTTATGACGGACTTATGACTCGCTTTCGAACTTCTGACATTGAGGGCTACTCCCCATGCAGTCACATGACTCCATTCTGGGCGCTTGGCAACCAGCCCTCATTTACGGATGTTTGCAGCATCTCATGATCACGTGGCCACAATTTACAATGTTTTTGCCAAAAAACCCGGCACTGAGTTCCCACTTTGATCAAAACTGGGCCACAGGAAACAATGGATTTGCTTTATGGCCGTAGCATTCATACTTAATGAATAGGTCAGTCTCAATCATCATGACTTAACAGCCATGGCGGGCAGGCTCTGTTATGGTCATAGTTCAAGGAGTATCTGTACACAGTTACAGCAGTAACCCACTACATCATGGGTGTCAAACTTGATTTCATTGAGGGCCTCATCGGGGCTGTGTTTGACCTTGCGGGGGACAGGGTGGGTGTGGCCAGCTTGACATCACTTGTGTTGGGGACACCTGTGGTGGCCTAAGTGCTCTGGCAGCAAAAATGGCCTCCCGAGCTCTGTTTTGGTTGTCACAGCCTCCTGCAACCCTCAGCCAGCGAAAATGGAGCTCGAGCGGGGGGGGGGGGTGCCTTCCCGAGCTCCGTTTTTGCGGGCAGTGGGTTGCAGGTTGCTATGGCAGCCAAAAACAGAGCTCGGGAGCCCGTTTTCACTGGCAGAAGCACAGTGGGTTGGTCCTTCACTGTTTCCAGGGTGGCCCTGCAGGCCAGATCTAAGTAACTCATGCCCCCCTGGGCCTTGAATTTGACACCCCTGCATTAGATTGTGACTGTTGGGCAGAGGTCTGTGGTAAATGTGTTTTGAGAAATCAGGATGATCTGGGTTTTGCAAGCTTGTTTTGCAATTGAATCATCCATTGCAATCATTAAGAGAGGAGTACCAATCTTTATGAATTACTGAACACTTTCACGCTGTTGAGAATATATAATTGGATATATAGCACTGATTCGTTAGAATACAACCTATCACCCCCTTGTTGCAATATTCCTCTCTTTAGGTATTATTATCAGGCCCCAGACCATGAATAACAAGGGCTGATTCTCCCAAGCTTTTGTTTGTTATTGTTTCACACCTGTAGAAAAAAAAAATCCTGCCAGACTGAGGACTCTAGAATCTGCATCTGCAACAAACTAGGTGAACTAGTAGGGAGGTGCTGTCTGCACCCTCTTTCTCTCACACGTAATATCTGGGCTGAGTTGCCTCTTACTCCTCTGGAATGCACCCCTCCCTCCCAGAATCCACTTCCTCATTGATTCCATCACATTTCTACTTGCATATATTTCCCTTGGCAGGTGAGGTGAGGGGGTAGATAAGCATAACAGATAAGGACATTTGAGAGGGGAGGCAGTCAAAATGGTGGCTGAATGACCACAGTCCCATCCCATCTGATTGGCCCATCTTTTAAAGTTATATCAGGAGAAGCAGCTGCTTAGACAAACTTCCTATTTGCTTCAGGAGCTGACAAGCTATTTCTTTATTTTGGTAAGGTTGTAAGATTACAAAGTCCCTGATCTGATCCCAGTTAGGTAAGTATTTCCCTCTTTTACCTTAACTAGGTGCTCAATTCCTGCTAGATCAGTTTTTGTTCAACCTCAGCGTCTTTAAGATCAATTCCCAGAATTCCCTAGTCAGCGCGCCAGCTCAGGAACCTGGGAGTTGAAGTGCATACATCTTAAAGCTCAAGTCTATACACCTTAAGGAAGGGCAGAGAGCTGAAGGGATATAAAACCTGCCCAATGAGATAGATAGATAGATAGATAGATAGATAGATAGATAGATAGATAGATAGATAGATAGATAGATAGACAGACAGACAGACAGATGGATAGATATAGATACAGACAGACAAATAAAATTGATAGATAGATTAATAATAGATAATACATAGGTTGACAGACATGTAGGTAGATAGCTATGTAGTTAGAGATAAACAGACAAACAGACAGATGGTGAAAGAGGTAGAAGGATGATGGATGGGTTGATAGAGAGAAATCATGATGGATAGATGGATAGATGGTGGATGGATGAAGGGATGGATGACAAAAGATGGTTAGATGATAAACGGATAGAGAGATGGAGGGATGGAGGGATAGATATAGATAGCTTAATAGATGATAGAGAAACATAGGCAGACAGAACAGAACAAGGGAAGTTTGTGAAATGCACAAGGAGAATGAACTGATCTCCATATTCAAAACACTTCTATATATTTAACTTTTCCAAGAGAGAGAGAGAGGGAGGGAGGGAGAGAAAGAGAGAGAAGGGCTAAAGGGCAGGTGAGAATGTGTGAAAATCAGGATGGACTGAGGCCACTTCCACACACCGAACCCTGAACGAGACGAGTACATGCAGTGAAGATTACAACGCTATCAAAACTCCATCTTTTTCCTCTGCTGAGCAAATTTTGCTTTGATCTAAAAATAAGCCTCCCGGAGAGCTGTTGTGACGGAACATTCACCCCCCTCTTCAGCCTTTTAGCTGATACTTTTTACCTTCAAAAAAAAAAAGTGAGGTGGGAGAAATCAGATGAGCTGACATGTTTGTAGCTGTGAAGTCATTTGCTGTTCCCTGAAAAGGATGACCATCATCAAGAGATGACACATCGAGATGGCTGATCCTTCTCTGTTTTCAGTACTTTACAAATTGACGGGGGTTTAAGTGGTTTTGGGTGTCCTTGGAGAGTGCTCGGCTGTCATCAAGATAGCCTCGAGATGCCGGAAGGGGCTTTCAAAAGAGGATGCTGGAAGCACCTGGAAATAACAGGTTCTCGGCCGGAAGAGGCAGATGGAAGATCTGGGTAGGATAAATTACCCATCCCTTTTGAAAGCTTTAAATCAGATAGATCTGCTGCAGGGAAGCAGGGAGCAGGAATCACTTGAATTAAAACCAGAGGCACAGTGGTGGGATTCAAATTTTTTTTTTTTACTACCGGTTCTGTGGGTGTGGTTTGGTGGGCATGGTGTGGTTTGGTGGGCGTGGTGTGGTTTGGTGGGCGTGGCATGGCATGGCATGGCATGGCTTGGATGGGAATGGCAGGGAAAGGATACTGCCAAAGTCCCCATTCCCTCCCCCACCCCACTAACCTGCTTTCCAGCTCCGTTCTCCTGTGCAGGGCAACCAAAGAAGACCCAGCCGATCAGCTGGGACTCAGGAAGTAGATAATAGATGGGGAGCTGGCTGAGGAATTCTGGGAGTTGAAGTCTATAAGTCTTAAAGTTGCCAAGTTTTGAGACTTCTGCTCTAGCCGATCAGAAGGAGATTGGGCCCTACTAATGTTTTTTTTTCTCCTTCTTGGGTTGATGTGCATTTCAGGAAGGAAAGGTGAAGCAAAGGGTAAGATGATAATGGCAAGAAAGGTCTGGTGGCATGAATTCGTCCTATATCTTCCAACCAAGAGCGGGTTCTGTTCTATAACTCAG
The DNA here is from genome assembly GCF_049901715.1 of Pseudonaja textilis. Lineage (NCBI taxonomy): Eukaryota > Metazoa > Chordata > Lepidosauria > Squamata > Elapidae > Pseudonaja > Pseudonaja textilis. The sequence goes on from NC_141992.1 coordinate 189,792,803, forward strand.
TGTCTTGGCATGTTGATCGCACGTCTTCATGGGATCTGGAGAAGCTTCCCAGAGAAGATGATCATAGAGCTGGAAGCTAAAACATATGAAGAACGGTTGCAGGAATTGGGTATGTCTAGTCCGGTGAAAAGGAGGACTGGGGGAAAACATGATAGCTGACTTCCAATATTTGAGGCAGTGGTGGGATTCAAATATATTTATGACCAGTTCTGTGGGCGTGGCTTGGTGGGTGTAGTGTGGCTTGGTGGGCATGGCAGGGGAAGGATACTGCAAAATCCCCATTCCCTCCCCACTCCACTAACCTGCTTTCCAGCTCCGTTCTCCTGTGCAGGGCAACAGAAGAAGTCCTAGCTGATCAGTTGGGACTCAGGAGAGAGAATAGATGGAGGCGGGGCCAGTCAGAGGTGGTATTTGCCGGTTCTCCGAACTACTCAAAATTTCCACTACCAGTTCTCCAGAACTGGTCAGAACCTGCTGAATACCATCTCTGATTTGAGGGGCCGCCACAAAGAAAGGGGTTGTTTCAACCTATCTTCCAAAGAACCAGAAGGCAAGACAAGAAACAATGGAAACTAATGAAGGAGAGAAGCAACTCTAAAAATTCAGGAGAAATTACAATTAATCAGTATAACGGCTTGCCTTCCATAGTTCTGGGGTCTCCATCACTGGAGGCTTTTAAGAAGAGACTGGACAGCCACCTGGTCTGAAATGGTATAGGGCAGTGGTGGCTAATCTTTTTGGGCTCTCGTGCTAATAATTGCGTGTGCGCTTATCTGCTCATGCTCGCGTGCATCATCCAGAAGGCAATGCGTGCAGTGCCCCCATGCCTCCTGTACATGTGTGAGCAACCCGCGCAACTCGGGAGACTCGTGTGACCCACACTGCGTGCTTCTGCGCATGTGTGTGCGACGTGAGTTGCACGCTGCATGCTTCTGCACATGTGTGAGTGTCTCCTATGTGCCGCCGCGTCCCCACACATGCGCGCCAGATACCCAACAACCAGCTGGCACGCATCGCAGTACATGTTTTCTGGGTGAGTGCTCGCGGCCGGCAGTAATGGCTCTGCGCGCCACTTCCAGCATGCGTGCTATAGGTTCGCCAGCATGGGTATAGGGTTTCCTGACTGAGAGGGTTGGACTAGAAGACCTCCAAGGCCCCTTCCAATTCTGTTAAAATCTAAGAAGAGCTTTGAGTGCCTTCTCACCCTGCCCTCAACCAGGATTACAAATGCTTCCTTGGAGCAATATTTTTTTGCCATGTCTTCCAGATGATACTACTTTCATCTCAAGTCATGAATTAGATAGGCTTACTCAGCCTTAGCTATATTGGTCGTTATTTTAGCTCCTCCTCCTTCCCCTCCTTACATCAAGGTCATCCAAGGTCAACCAAAAGGTCAAATCTGTTAGGCTTTGGCATCCAACAGATGAAGAACAGCCGAGGTATTCAGTGATTAGTGAAGAACAAGAGAGGCAGGATAGAAATGAGTAGAGTAATAGGGACAGTAAATTTCACCAACTCAAAACTCAAAACCTAGACAAAAAGATATTGAAACTTAGAAAAAGATATACATAATTGAATTTAGAAAGGAATGACATAATTAAAAGCAAGGTTGAGAAAACTAAGGGAAGGGAAAAATTATTGAGAAAATGTTAAAATAGTAATAAGATACGGAACAGAACACAAAGATGAATATGAAATTGAGTTTGTGTTTGTATGGAGAAGTGATAACCCGGGACCATGCTATTCTCAAAAAAAGATATTTTATTTGCATTATGTTTTGTGAAAACCTAAATAAAATTTTTCCAAAAAAACAAAAAACTCAAAACTTAGACCAGAACTGGTTTATTTTTTAACCAACTCAAGGATGGATGAAGAACAATTCAACACCCAATGGGAAAGGTCTTTTTTATTTTTGGAAATTGGTTAGCTTAGGTTTGATCTTCCCTGGCCTTGACCAAACTAGGGATTGATGGAATCCAATAGTGGAACATGTAATTAAAGTCATCTAAAAATACCAAGCTGAGTGTTTTCAAAATTTAAAACAAAATTTAATTCCTTTAAGTAAATTCTAGCCTCTTTCCTGAGCTCAACTCATGTTTGATCACCTAAGAAGGGACATTCATACAACACCTGTCTCTTTTCCCTCCATCTCAACAGAGGTGATCAGTGATCACATTTCTCAAGGATACAGACCTTAAAAGAAAATCTGTATCATTGTTAATAAAAAGGGTGCAATTGTGTCTGAAAGTAATATATTCCAACAAAGACCTTTTAATGGAATACTTCCTCTGACCTAAGTGGATTTAAGATCTCAACAATTTTAATAACAAGTCGGATAAAGCCAACCACCAGGAGTATAATTGATTTGAACAATAATTAGAAAATTTAATTAGTTATTTAATTTTATTCCATAGCAAAAAGAATCAGAAAAAGGCAACTTCCTCCCATTTTATCCTTATTTTTGGAAAAAGAAAAAGAAAGTAATAGAAAATGGACCACTCAGTATTGTATTTTAGCAGCATATTCTTAGGTGCTTAGAATAAGTGTTGGGGGAAGGGCTAAAGTGACCCCAAGCCCCAGGTGACATATCCCATTTTAAAGATATATGAAATGTTTCACCCCATAACTTTGGTTTGCTGGTTTCTTACTATTCATATTCCCTCTATATATAATTTATATCATTATGTAAGATCTGTGTAAGTGTTAACTACTCTGCTGTTCTCTTATCCATCACTTTGCAGTTAGGTTTACAAAATGTGCTAAACCTTATGCCCTAGTCAACAAAACATACATCACACCACATGCTATGCCCAACAAAATAAATTCCATTACATCTTCATATCTTCTTAGTCTAGACTAGCATGCAATGTGCACCCAACCTAATGCTCCTGTTCATTTTATCCTTCAGTGACTTATTTTCAGACCAACCAATTCTTTGTCATTCAAGTATCTGATCTCATGACAAGGGAAATTGTAGAAAAAGGGATGGAAACTAATCAAAATGAGATCCAACCTAAAACGAAGAAGAAATTTCTTGACAGTGGAACAATTAATGGTGGAACGTGTTGCCTTCAGAAGTTGTGGATGGCACCATCCCTGGAGGTTTCTAGGATGTGATTGGACAGTTATTTGTCCAGGATGGTTGTAGGGTCTCCTGCTTGAGCAGAGGGTTGGACTAGAAGATCTTCAAGGTCCCTTCCAACTCAGTTTTTCTGTTATTTTGAACCCTGGGAAGAGATCTTGGCTAAATGAAAAGAAGGGAGCTTCAGGGAAGCAAGGATACTTCAACTGAGACTAAGAAGTAAAGAAGAAATGAGGCAACCGTAAACTTGGATGTGTGATTGGTTATCCAAATGAAGTCACAGAAATTGTAATAATGGCAAGGAGAAGCAAGAACAATGCAAGTATGTCAGATGTTTACATGGTCTCATCTGGGGTACCTTTGCTTCCCTGAAGCTCCCACCCTTTCACTTACCCATGGTCTGTCTCCTGGGTTCCTTGCTCCACAATAACAAGTGAGCTGCATCCAATCTTACCACCTTTCTCCCCATAGTTGTTATGCGAATCACTGCTGTTCTTACACGAATCATGCAGTAGTTAGCAAATCTAGTTTATGCCGCTGATTTCGCTTGCCAGAAGATGGCTGAGAAAGTTGCCAATGGCAATCACATGACCCTGGGATGTTGCGACTGTCATAAATACATGACAGTTGTCAAGCACCCGAATTCGGATCACATGACTAGGAAAATGCTGCAACAGTTAAGTTGTTAAGTTGTTAAGGGGCAGTTGTTAAGTCACTTTTTTCAGTGCTGCAGTAATGTCAAATGGTCACTGAATGAATGGTTGTAAATCAAAGATTATCTGTATATTTGGAGGGTTCACACCATAGATTATAAGTAACCAAACATGTTGCACAAAAGGTCTATCACCTTCTTTATCTCTCTCTTCATTTCTCTGTCTCTCTGTCTCTCTCTCTCTCTCTTTTTCTCTCTTTCTACCTCCATCTCCACTTCTACTTCCACCTCCACCCACATTTTCATCTCTATCTCAACCTCTATCTCCACTGCTACCTCCACCTCCATTTCCATCTCCACCACCATCTCCACCACCACCTCCATCTTCATCTGCATCATCATCTCCACCTCTACCTCCATTTCCACCTCCACTCCTTCCTCCATCTCTGTCTCCATCTTCACCTTCACCTCTACCTCCATCTCCATTTCCACCCCCACGCTCACCCGCTCCTCCACCTCCACCTATCGCTCTAAGTTTAGCCTGTTGTGCAAAGGCATCTCTTAACTCTTTATCTGACCTAGCTTAGCATGTGCAACTTTTCCCGGGGTCACAGTTAGTCTCTGGAGGTCATTTGCTGATGACAAAGAAAGACAGTTGTCCCTGGGGAAAAGAAGGAAAACCCTACATCTAATTTAACTAAACTGTAATTTTTAAATATGGTAACTACCACACTCTCCATATATTTCAGTTTTTCTTCTCTGATCCCATCCAAGATGTCTGGGGGCCACTTGTGGTGGGAGCTTTCAGCTTTCATTAAGCTTTCAGGAGCTTCCCACACACCCCAGATCTCAGGATCTCCACCCTTTGTAGCCGAAGGAATCTTAACAGCTCCATTTTTGAGGGATGGGAAGAAAGGGAAGGGGAAATTCAGAAGGGAAACCCACCACCATTTGGTCTTTTCTACTCAACGGTCACTGTAAGTCAATCTGAGTTGGCAAAAGTCAATCTATCAAGACCCAGCTACCTTATGTTCCAGGCCAGAGTCTTTAAACATCAGGGAAAAAGGCTTGATATGCTCTCTTCGCAACTTATCGCCACTCCGCAAGTCGATGGTGTGTTCTATTCGCTTGTTAATTTCCTCAGGCCCAGACTGGACATGCAAAGCTTGTGCAAGATGGTTTGGAAGCAGATTTATTGAATTTCTTGTTAGGGCAGCCAGAGTCTAGGGGAAAGCACATGCAAAAAGAATAAACCGGCTAGTCCCCTTGTGGGTTAAAAAAAATGCAAAATGTTCTGTTCTTTTCAATGATCATGTCGCACTGCAAATTGTTAAACAGCATCCCATGCAATTCATTCATCCAGCCATCTGAACGTTTTAGGAGGAGAAGGCTCAACTAGCAAAGGGCATCCAAGAAGAACAAGCAAACTCTCTGGGTGGCATCTTTTCAAGTGCCACCCGAGCCTCTTGGTTTGTCTGCTTAACATTCATCTTGCCAGTCATTGCTTTAAAATTTAGAATGAAGTTGGGTATGGAATGGGACAATTCTCCACAGCCAACTTATCATGGTGAACTCGCCATGGCCAACTTGACATGGTGGACTCACTGTAACCAGCTTGCCATAATTTCTAGGGCACAACTTGTCATGGTGAACTCGCCATGGCCAACCTGACATGGTGGACTCACTGTAACCAACTTGCCATAGTTTCTAGGGCACAACTTGTCATGGTGAACTAACCATGGCCAACTCGCTGTAGGATAACTTGTCATGGGGTGGATTCACTGCAGGACAATTCAATAATTCAACTTAATTATTTAAAATAAACAATTATTTTAACTGTTGTCATTTGCATTTCCTTTTGTCCCTCCTTTTGCATCCTTTCTTGAATGAGCCTATTCCAACCTTTCTTTGATATTAGTGTAATTCTTGTCTTGCAGGGAGTTGACCCATGGCAAGTTGGTCTGCAGCAAGTTGGCGGTGGCGAGTTGTCCTGTGTTGAGTTGGCCACAGTGGGTTGTCCTAGACCCAGTTGGGTTAACCTGTTAAATTTACTGAAATGTTGTTCAAAGCCGGGGATCTAACATGAGTTTTTCTTATCCAATTATCAATAGAACTTAGCACTTAAGATTTATATTCTGCTTCGTAGTGCTTTACAATCCTCTCTAAGCAGTTTACAGAATTAGCATATTGCCCCACAACCATTGGGGGTTCTCATTTTACTGACCTCATAAGGATGGAAGGCTGAGTCAACTTGGAGCCGGTGAGACTCAACCTGCCAAACGGCAAGCAGCTGGCAGTCAGCAGAAGTAGCCTGCAGTACTGCATTCTAACCACTGCGCCACCACGGCTCATATTATAAAGGAGTATGATGAACATGAACACATTATCCCAGGAAGAAAAGGATTATTTTCACTTTAGAACTGGCTACAGCACCCCAAATCATTTGGAGGGATTCATGCCGACATATCTGCTCTGCCCCGGACACAATAAGAACTCTGGTGCTTTCTGAGCTTTGTGGTTTGCTTGCAGACATTTCATTACCTGACTAGATAACTTCATCAGTGCTAGGAGTGTGAAGTTCACACCCTGTTTCTATGTAGTAGTTTGCCCCAAATAAGAAGAACCCATCCCAATCAGTCTCCGTGCATCGACAGTGTTGAAACAAGACAGCGACAACCACACCCTTGGACTTCATTCAAACATATGTCTGAGCATGCTTTCGTTGCACATCAAGTCAGTGCTTTCCAAGGCTGTGAATTATGGGCTCCTTTGAACCATTTTAGGTGATTTACCCATCTGGTCAAGGCTGATCCTTTCTAGACCTCTCTGGGAGCATGCACCAGAAATGTGTACTGGTGGGAACGAGCCTTGGACTTAATGCCTCTCTAAGATCTTTGGGCAGAGAGTCACTCTGTGAATGAAATGGGTGGCTTCTTAATTAATTAATTAATAATAGTTAGCCACTTAACTTGCTTGCATAGGTCTCTAGAAGGGTTATAGGCAGCCCTCAACTTCTGACTACCCAACATTTCCATTGCTAAGTGATGACTAAGGGCTAAAGATTAAGTGAGTTTTGCCCCGTTTTATGACTTTCTGCAGTTAAGTGAATTGTTGCAATTGTTAAAGGAATAATGCAGTCGTTAAGCAAATCTGGCATCTCCCATTGACTTTGCTTGTTAGAAATCAGCTGGGTAGTTTACCAATGGGGATCACATGTGATAACTACATGAGAGAATAGAACAGAGTGGAGTGGAGTGGAGTGGAGTGGAGTGGAATGGAATAGAACAGAACAGAACAGAACAGAATATAGAGAATAGAATAGAATAGAATAGAATAGAATAGAATAGAATAGAATAGAATAGAATAGAATAGAATAGAATAGAATTCTTTATTTGCCAAGTGTGATTGGACACACAAGGAATTTGCCAGAATTTGAGCCCAAATTTTGATCACATGACCATGAGGATGCTACAACAGTCATCAGTGAGAAAACCAATTACTTTTTCTCAGTGTTGTTTTTAACTTTGAATGTCAATAAATGAACGGTTTACGTAGCATTCATTTGTATGGTTACTATCTGTACAAATATGATCAAGGGAAAGGGCTTACAAACATTTTGTATCGAGGCACCTTCCTGAAGTTCCTGTAGGAATTTCTCAACACCTTCTACTGAATGTACCATGAACCTTTGTCCAGATCTTCACACTTCAGCGCACAAAGATCTATGGAGGAACCTTCTTTGAATGGGTAGGAATGTGTCTGTGCACTGGTAGCACTCATATATGCGCTCTGGTTGTACATTGGAAAGCGGGCAGTATCATGTTTTTAACCCTTGTGCAATGTTTATGCAAGATTTCTAGCTTACTCCTGATTATTTGTGTAATTGGAAATGCTATGGCCTGCAGCTTCTCTGTGTTCTTATGTGAATAACCAGAGTTATTTGTTTTGCAGAGTGAGATGGGAAGCATATAAATTACAGTAAATTACATAGATAGATGATAGATAGATAGATAGATAGATAGATAGATAGATAGATAGATAGATAGATATGTGTGTGTGTGTGTGTGTGTGTGTGTGTGTGTGTGTGTGTGTGTATGGATAGATGGATGGACAGACAGATGAAGAGATGGGTAGAGAGATGGATGGATAGATAGATATAGATGATAGACAGAAGTTACAAGATAAATGCTAGATTATGATAAGAGATAGATAGACAGATGGATGGATGGATAGGTGTGTGGATGGGTTTGTGGGTATGTGGATGGATGGATGAATAGATGGGTAGAGAGAGATGGATGGTTGGATGGATAGATAGATATAGAGGTAGAAGATAGAAGATAAGTTCTAGATTATGATAGAAAAGATGGATGGATGGATGGAAAGATGGACGGATGAACATACAGAGAGACACAGAGCCAGTTCTAATTAATAGGGTAGATGATTGTTATAAAAATAGTCATATTGCCTGCATTTTTTAACATTTGCATTGCAAAATGTGTTTGTATGCTTGCTTGTTTGTTTTACAGCCAGAAGCTTATGAGAGAACTATTGAGAGACCTTCAGGGAGTTTAATTTAAAAGCAGTTCAATCTAATCTCTAGATCAAATTGAATTGGAAAGTTTAATTGTATCGTCAAATTAAATGCAATGCCTTCTGGATGGAATCAAACATGCTGGGGGGTCTATTTATGGAAAACAACCAAGCTCAAAGAACACCAAAATGAGAAAGTAATTGCATTTATGATATTTTTTTAAAAAAACCATACAGCATAATTTTCTTCCTTCAAAATGTTTAAATAGCATGGCATGACAGCTAACCAGTAGTGACTTGAAGGAACTGTATGAAAGAGGAACATATTTTCTTCCCACGTTAACTAATATCTATCTTTCGAAGGAAGGCTGTTACAAAAACTGCCATATTACTTGTTCTATGTGGTGATGTCCATTTGAAGCTATGCTAAATAGGAGATTTCATAGAAGAGGAAGAAAGTTTTATTCAGACCCTATTTTTAATACTTCACAACTTAACCTTTTCTATATCTGCTTCGTGGGTTTAGCAGGTCCTACAGATGCTTGCTCCTGGGGAGGAAAGCTATGGCAAATCTAGACAGCCTGCTAAAAAGCAGAGACATCACCCTGCCAACAAAAGTGTGTATAGTCAAGGCTATGGTTTTCCCAGTTGCAATGTATGGCTGTGAAAGTTGGACCATAAGAAAGGCTGAGCAGCAAAGAATGGAGGCCTTTGAACTCTGGTGCTGGAGAAGACTCCTGCGAGTCCCTTGGGCTGCAAGGCGATCCAACCGGTCCGTCCTGGAGGAGATCAACCCCGGCTGCTCTTTAGAAGGCCAGATCCTGAAGATGAAACTCAAATACTTTGGCCACCTCATGAGAAGGAAGGACTCCTTGGAGAAGAGCCTAATGCTGGGAAAGATTGAGGGCAAAAGAAGAAGAAGGGGACAGCAGAGAATGAGGTGGCTGGATGGAGTCACTGAAGCAGTAGGCATGAGCTTAAATGGACTCCAGAAGATGGAGGACAGGAAGGCTTGGAGGAATATTGCCCATAGAGTCATGATGGGTCAGACACGACTTCACAACTAATAACAACTTGCAAATAAATGTGCAAAAGAATCCCACCTTAAACTATTTTTAATTTCACAAATTTGGACTCTTATTAAACTAAGACGGGTTCCCAGAGATGCAGATTTCAAATGCACCTTGACCCTAACTATGTCAGTAAAATACGGCTAGATAAATCAAAATATTTAACAGCATCCCATTTTCACAAATAGTCCTTTGGAAGTCTATCAAAAGCCTTCCTCAATTTTTGATCTCCAGCAACTGACATTCTAGAGGATGTCTTTGAATATGGAGGAGCTATTTATCATCCTAGCTAAAACTACTGATGAAGCTACTCTTAAAGAGAATATTTGTAGCTCAGATTTGAGATGAGGGTTCCTTGGTGCTCCCCAAAGTTGCTTGTTTTCTTGCAGATGTTTCATTACCAAGCTATGTAAGAGCTTCTGTCATAGCACTGATGATGTTATCTACTTTGGGTAATAAAACATTTGCAAGAAAACAACCAATCTCAGAGGGGATCAAATCAAAGCTACTCTTTTGACTTATTCATCCAGGGGTCCCCAAACTTGGCAACTTTAAGACTTGTGGACTTCAACTCCCAGAATTCTCCAACCACCTATGCTTTAATCTAATGACCATCAGCACATCACAGGGCAATACATTTCATTAATAATTCTACCGGTAAGTTATACGGAGTAACACAATAAATATTTATTTTGTGATGAATCCCTCATGTGGTACTTTCACTTGAAAGGCCTCAAGGCCTGGTATTAGAAGAGGGGGAAGTCACTGCCTATCTCAGGCTCGTAAAACTCCCTTTTATGATTGTGTAATCCCCTCCCTTAGTAGGGATGCAGTGGCTCAGTGGATAAAATGCTGAGCTTGCTGATCAGAAAGATTGGCAGTTCGGCAGTTCGAATCCTTAGCACCGTGTAACAGAGTGAGCTCCCGTTACTTCTCCCAGCTTCTGCCAACCTAGCAGTTTGAAAGCACATAAAAAATGCAAGTAGAAAAATAAGGACCACTTTGGTGGGAAGGTAACAGTGTTCTCTGCGCCTTCAGGCATTTAGTCATGCCAGCTACATGATCCCGGAGACGTCTTCAGACAGCACTGGCTCTTTGACTTTTTAATGGAGATGAGCACCACCCCCTAGAGCTGGAAATGACTAGCACACATGTGCGAGGGGAACCTTTACCTTTAATCCTCTCTCTTAGCTTGGGGTGAAGTCTGGGCAACTAGATGGAGTTGAGCGTTTACAGTTTGGATGCCCTTTCTGATGCCTATGCGGAGTTCACAGCAGATATTTTTTCTTTACAACCTGAGAAAGAAACATTTGTTGCTACCTAGGATTGAACTCTCAACCTTCCAAGTGGGAGGTGAACATCTTCACCATTAGGTCATCACGTCAATCAATCTCAGGCTTGTAAACAAGTCCAGACAACTGAGTAGCCTGCTTGGAGATGAGAGAAGAGGGGCAGCACTTCTGCCTCCATTTCTTGTTGGATGCAGAGAATAAAGGGAATATTTAGTAATGTCTCCATCAAAAAATTTCTTCTCATCCACTTCTTCTTTCTCTTTACTGACCATCATTATATCATCTTCCAGCATAAACCTTAACCAGTATTTCTCAACCTTAGCATCTGTAAGCTGTATGCATTTCAACTCCTTGAATTCCTTAGCTAGCATGCTGGCTGGGGAATTCTGGGAGTTGACGTCTGTACAGCTTGAAGTTCACAAAGTGGAGAAATACTAGTTTGAACTACCTCCATTAAAAATGAAGGTTTTAAAACCCACGGCTTTCCAAGTTGTGGAACTTCAACCCACATCACCTTTAGCTAGTATGACCAACAGTGATAAATCCCAAAGGTGCTATTTTCAGGAAACAACTGGACTCTCTTTGTTTTTACGGGTATCCTTTACAGATTAACAGAGTTGGAAGGGACCTTATAGGTCATCTAGTCCAATGCACACACTCCACCCAAGCAGGAGACCCTACACCATGGCAGATCTCCAGTCTCTTCTTGAAAGCTTCTGAAGGCAAATTCTGTTCCATTGGTTGATTGTTCTCACTGTCAGAAAGTTTCTCCTTATTTCCAGGTTAAATCTCTCCTTGTTCAGTTTCCATCCATTATTCCTTGTCTGGCCTACAGGTGCTTTAGAAAATAGCTTGACCCCTTCCTCCTCTCTGTGGCAGCCCCTCAAATATTGGAAGGCTGCTATCCTGTCTCCCCTGGTCCTTCTCTTCACTAGACTAGCCAAGGCCAGTTCCTGTAGCCGTTCTTCATATGTTTCAGTCTCCAGTCCCCTAATCATCCTGGTTGCTCTTCTCTGTACTTTATCTAGAGTCTCAACATCTTTTTTATAGTGTGGTGACCAAAACTGGAGGCAGTACTCTAGCTGTGGTCTTACTAAGGCTTTATAGAGTGGTATTAGTACTTCACTTGATCTTGATTGAATCCCTCTGTTAATGCAATTTAGGATTGCATTAGTTTTTTTGGCTGCTGCTGCACACTGTTGGCTCATATTTAGCTGGTTGTCCACTAAGACTCCAAGATCCCTCTCACAGTTACTGCTATTAAGCCTGGTTTCACCCAGTCTATATGTGTACTTTTGGTTTTTCTCGGATGAGAAGAAACATCTTCAAGGAAAAACAAAGTCCAGTTGCTTATTTGAAAAAAAAAGGACCTTTGGGACAACCATGACCTGGATGACTGAGAATCTCCATAGACAACAGTGATAAAGGATGAAAAATGACGTTTGAGCTACAGGAACACCAATAACAACAATGCTGACCCTAAAAAATCATACTATTTTGGTATTGTCCTTCCAGTGCAGTTCTTTCTTGAAAACACATTTCGCTATGATCCATAGTTCCTTGATTTTTTTTTATACCCAACCTTAAAAAGTCAATCTTCACAGTCACAAGGAACACTGTATACCTCAGCATATTTGCACACACCCTATAGATTTCCCTTATCCCATGAGTATATTCGACCTGCTGTAAAGGGGAGTGCTTGAACAATACTGGGACAAAATATCACTACTATTTTTACAGTGCCATTTGCTCCTAACCGTTAACCCTGATTTCAATCAATTTTTCCAACACTACAGTACCAGCAGAAGCTACGCATCGTAAAGGACACAGGCACAGACATTTAAAGCAGAATAATGAATAACAATGAGCCCTATATGAACATCAGATTTGAGCATGGATGAGTCTTTCATGCAGGTATCTTATTAGAATCTGCTTTCAGCTGCGTATCCGTGTAGATCTACACAAAGTAGATTTTTTCAAACTTGCAAGAAAAAGATGTGCTCTTTTTAATGTGACATACATCCTGATTTTGTTCCTTTAATGGTATGTGGGACCTTGGGAGACAGGAGAAATAAACCTCACGAGTCAGAAGGAAGACTTCCAGTCTAGTGAAGAGAAGAATGACGGGAGACATGATAGTAGTGTTCCAATATTTGAGGGGCTGCCACAGAGAGGAGGAAGGGGTCAATCTATTTTCCAAGGCACCTGAAGGCCAGACAAGGAGTAATGGATGGAAAATGAACAAGGAGATATTTAACCTGGAAATAAGGAGAATTTTTCTGAAAGTGAGAACAATCAACCAATGAAACAGAAGTTGCCTTCAGGAGTTGTAGGCACTTCATCACTGGAAGCTTTCAAGAAGAGACTGGCCTGCCATCTGTCAGAAATGGTGTAGGGTCTCCTGCTTGAGCATGGGGTTGGACTAGATGACCTACAAGATCCCTTCCAACTCTCTTAATCTGTTAAAGACTCACAGCCAGGGTAATGGTTAGATAAGCAGCAACATAGCCTGCAGAAGAAATATGGGCATGGCAAATATTTCACAAGGGATAGAATATGAGCCAGGTTCAGTGGTTAGAATGCAGTACTGCAGGCTACTTCTGCTAACTGCTAGCTGCCTGCAATTTGGCAGTTCAAATCCCACCAGGCTCAAGGTTGACTCAGCCTTCCATCCTTCTGAGGTCAGTAAAAGGAGGACCCAGATTGTTGGGGGCCATTAGGCTGACTCTGTAAACTGCTTAGAGAGGGCTGTAAAAGCATTGTGAAGCGGTATATAAGTCTAAGTGCTATTGCTATTGCTATAACAGAATTGGAAAGGACCTCGGAGGTCTCCTAGTCCAGCCTTCTGCTCAGGCAGGAAACCTTATACCATTTCAGACAAATGGCTGTCCAATTACTAAAGAGGGATGACTCTCTTTAGTTTCTGGGACTGTAAAAATGATAGGGGAGAAATAAATCTCCTGTCTTACAAACCTGAGTTAGTCTTATTAGGTAGTTCAGACCGGAAGCATGCCGAGATGAAGTAATCCTACTTTATTGTTATAGGATTATTATAGGATTAATAGAATCTTGCAAGTTTGAATGTATATTTATCTCCATCACTTCTACAGCTCAAGAAACTTGGGGCGGGAGGGGTCCCTTGTGAAATGTTTGCCATATCCATTTTCCTTCTGTGGGCATAAGCTGTCTCTTCTCTCTCCTGACAATGGCTCTCTTACCCTTGTCTCCCAAAGCCATTCCCATATATCGTTACAGTTCCCTATCCCTGTAGTCTTCCCAAACTTTGCTTCCTTTGAAATCTTTAGCCTCTGGGGTGGAATATGTATTCTGGAGAAATGGTTCTACCTATAGGAGAAGGAGCGGCAGAACCTGGGGGCAGAGTTAAAAGAGGGATCAGCTTAGAAACTCTACGTAGCCACAAGTTGTCTAGGTTTAACCTCACTTGAATTTCATGGACCCTTGTCTAACTCCACGCAGATGCTAAACCATAGTTGAGAGGATTCCTGTGTATAGGTGTAATTAGCAATAAATAATTTTAATTGGATCTTCAAGTGTGGACCTGATCCTTTGCTCCTGACGCTACCACTGACTTTTATGTTGAGCAATCTACAACAGATATGAAATCTGCTAATTGATCTTAAGCCAGGAATTCCCACCGTCTGTCACCTTGAAATGAACCAGCTTTCTTACAGCTGGAGAGGGCTGAATTCCAAATTCCAATTCCCTGGAAACCCCTTTCAAAATGACACCAATCCTTATGGAAAGTGGCCCTGCCACTAAATGTCATAGTAGAATAGTAGTAGTACTGGGATATTCTCAGGAGGGAGGAAACGAAGTAAAGAGGACTTTTGTTCCAAGGAACAGGGATCCTTGAACAGGGAAGACAAAATTGGGTGCCTGATTTTCAAATAGGATAAAAATGGAGGGGAGAACCGGGAGAGAAGCTAAATAATGAATATCTTTGCTTATTTTTCAACCAACTCTGGGCAGCTCCCAATCCAAAATTTAAACACATTTAAAATCAAACAGATGTAAAATTAAACAGATGAAGCATTAAAAACCACAAAAACTTGGCTCCAAATCAAACTCCTAATGTGCAATTATCTAATCCCCTTTCAATGGTTTGATTCTGCAGCCCAACAGGACAGACACAGACTTCAGAGGATAATTAGGACTGCAGAAAAAACAATTGCTACCAACCTGCCTTCCATCGAGGACCTGCATACTGCATGAGTCAAAAAGAGGGCTGTGAAAATATTTACAGACCCTCATATCCCTGACATAAATTCCTGCCCTCAAAAGGACGCTATAGAGCACTGCACACCAGAACAACTAGACACAAGGACAGTTTTTTCCTGAATGCCATCACTCTGCTAAACGAATAATTCCCTCAACACTGTCCAACTATTTACAAAGTCTGCACTACTATTACTATTAATCTTCTCATCACTCCTTACCTCCCATCCCTACCACTTGTGACTGTATGACTGTAACTTTATTGCTTGTATCTTTACGATTTATATTGACTGTTTCCTAATATGATTCGATTGCTTATTGTACCCTACGACTATTATTAAGTGTTGGACCTTACGATTCTCGACTCTTGACAAATGTATCTTTTCTTTTATGTACACTGAGAGCATTTGCACCAAGACAAATTCCTCGTGTGTCCAATCATACTTGGCCAATAAAGAATTCTATTCTATTCTATTCTATTCTATTCTATTCTATTCTATTCTATTCTATTCTATTCTATTCTATTCTATTCTATTCTATTCTACTCTACTCTACTCTACTCTACTCTACTCTACTCTATTCTATATTTGGGAGGAAAACAGATTTTCAAAGCCCTACAAACGACTAAAAGGATGGAGGCCTCCCGAACTCCAGGAGGAAGATTGTTGCATAGGGCAGGGGCTGCCAGGGAACAGGCACCCTTCCTAACCTTCATCAGATGGCAATATTTAGGGGAGCATGCCCACCCTGTCTGACCTGGTAGGACCTCCTGACAAGCAACGTCAACGGGGGAATCCAGGTTCGCTTAACAACCAGGCGACTAGCTTATCAACTGCAATGATTCACCTGACAAGGGAGGCAAGAAGGCCATAAAATGGGGCAAAGTTCATGGAGCAACTGCCCCACTTAACCACAGAAATGTTGGGCTCAGTGGTGGTTGTAAGTCGAGGACTACCTGCATATCACAAATGGAGGAGTGCATTGTTCACACTGCTAGGGGGAAAAAAAAACCCAGATGAATGCACCTAAGCAGAGGCAGGGATCCCACTGCTACCTTCCCCTACACAACAACATATTGACCCCAAAGAACTCAGTCTGATGTTAAATTTACATTTGCTGACAAAGAAATAAAGGGAGAATGGTATAGATCTATTTCACGCTATTTAGCTCTCATCAGCTAGCTATCTATACCCTTCTGGGATTCAGACTGGGGCTGAAAAGCGAAAGTGGAAGCAGTATGCTCCGTCCCAGTGGTCGCCAGTGGGCTGGGGACTACTGATGGTCCATGAGAAAATTTTGGTGGTCTGCAGAGAAATGTCACCCCAAAGCACCCCGCCCCCCAAAGCAATTAATCCAGGCTGCGCGGGAACACAAGGCTGCGCTGCCCACATGGCCCCTAGGAACACAAGGCTTGTGTCACTTGCATTGTGAACAACACAAGGGGGGAAAGGGGGGAAGGGGGGGACTTGCCGCACTCACCCCACGCACCTCGCCTGGCCACCAGGCTGCTTCTTTCTGCTTCTTTCTTCTGCTTTTGGTTGGAAAGACAGAAGGAAGGAAAGCAGCAAAAGTCTTTCTTTCTCTCCTCCAAACTCTGCCAGAAATGAATCTTTGGGACCCTGCAAGGCATCCTGCTCCAAGAGGCTGCGCTGGCATGACAAGTCTCACAAAGATTCATTTCTGGTGGTGTTTGGGGAAGAGAAAGAAAGGCTTCTGCTACTTTCCTTGCATGAAGTCAAAAGTCTCTCTCTCTCTCTCCCCCTGAGAATGGAGCTGGAGACGGTATCCTGCGATCCCAAATAAAGAATGATCAATCGGTAGGAAAACGGGGTGGGGAATTTTCCTGCAGACTTTTGGGGGGATTTTCCCAAGGTCTCTGGTCTGTGGGATTTAAAATTATGAGTTTGGTGGTCCCTGAGGTCCAAAAGGTTGGCGACCCCCTGCTACATCCTATAATGTGTAGAACAGGTTGCCCTGATAAAAAAAAATACAATCTCTCCCTTGATATAGCCAATAAAGCTAGGAGAGTCTGTGACTTAGAGGTCAACATATCAACCTAATATGTAAGCAGCATGGGTTCGAATCTCAGGAGGGTACAGCTAGCTGATAAGAGCTAGATAGATCTACACTAGTCTCCCTTGATTTCTTTGTCAGTAAATATAAATTTAACACAAAAATAGTTTGTTGCAAAGGCTCCTGGATTGGGGCTGAAAGGTGAAAGTGAAAGCAGTATGCTCTGACCAGGTTGCCCTGATTAAAAAACACTTAATTCAGTCTGATCTAATACCCAGGGCTGCTAGGATAAAAAAGGGGGAGACCCCAATATATCAGCCTGAAATCTTAAAAAGAAAACCACAAGACAAGACAAATAGCTAAGATTACCAGGAGCAGGAAGAATTAATGCGAAGCATTTATATTCCGTTTGATGCCCTGAGAATCAACAGACAAAATTGCCCAGCAATCGGTACTCAATTTTCTCTACTTTTTTATAATATCTAATTACAGTGAACCACACTCAATGCAGGAAGCCAGTAAGGAGAGTTGGACATGCATAGAATGAAAAGTAACCTAAACAGATTCCTGGAAAGAAAGAAAAAAAATGAATGTGGGATAAATCCAGGTCCAAGTCCACTCTCAGTTATGGATTTTTCACAGATAATTTTGCATCAGTTCAACACTTGGGGGTCTTTAACTAAGATCTATTTCTCAGGGCTGTTTTCATAGAGAAAAGTAGGAGGTGTTGTGGTCCACCAGTGGCCAGTGGGACTGGTGGCAGACTCAGGCAGTGAGGAAGTTGGGGAGGGATATGGGCCAGTCCTGGATTCTGGGGAAGGCTCTGATGAGTGCTCTGTCTCAGAGGCAGAGATGGGTCAGGGCCATCTGACAGTTATCAGCTGTCTTCAGAGTCAGAGATCAGTGGGGCAGAAGAAGAGCTGGAGCCTGTTCCCAAGGTGCGCATGTGCAGAGCTGCCAGGAGAAGGGAACAGTTAAGAACAAAGGTTGACTTGGGAGTAAAGACCCAGGTAGACGGCGAATGGCCCCTCCCATAGGGAATAAAGAGGAGCGAAAGGGGAGTGGTGCTTGCAGGAGACAATTAGTTGATTTAATTAAGGTGAAGATTTGTTCCTGACTCCTTGCCTGTTACAGCTTTGCGCTTGGAAACTATTGGCCCGACAATTCTCCAAGCCTGATAAGATCTGTGATTGTAAATCACTCTTGAAAGACTGTTTGGCTGGATGTGAATGAGAGGAATTCATTTTAGCCTAAATAAAAGGGGTTTTGTTAGGACAAGGAGTCTGCTTCGTGATTTTGTGAAGCCTAGGTCAGACCAGGAGGAGGGAGGGCTAGATGTGCCACTTTGAGCTCCTACAGGAAAGACGGGATAGGAATCTAATAAATAAAGATCTGACAGATTAAGACAACGTTAGCACCAGCTCCAGGGAGATGCTCTTCAGAGAGTTGTGAAGGTTTCTTACTCCCGAGTCGAGGCGCTGGGATATAAAAGAGCAAAGCAAGATGGCTTACCTGACAAAGCTTTAATATACAAGACATGGAGACATTTCAAAAACATAGGACTAAGTTCATGCAGAGAAGGAAAACTGAGATTATGTGATTTTTTCGATCTGCCCTAGCCAAAGAGGAGGCGGTGTTCGGATGACTTTCTTCCAGATTGACTCATAGTCTGTCAAGTGTGGCGGAAAAGACGGGTGTCTTAGGGCATTTTAACCTTTTCTGCTTTAATTTCTCTCGACAGCCTTCAAAAGGGATTTTGATGAGATAACTCATAGAGGAAGAGAGAGAGAGAGATGGAGAGAGAGAAAGACACAACCCACTCATGTTTAAGCTGACAAACTTTCTAGTTATGAGGTCAGAAATCATTTCTCTATCTGGGCTGCACAAATTGTTGAAAACGCTTCCCAGAAAAACACAACCACACCTCCAGTGAGCTACAGGCATTGTTGGAGAGATATCTGAGATGAAAAATGGCCTTGAACATAATCTCTGTCTCTCTCTTCTCTCTCCCTCCCTCCCTTCACCTCTGAGGCATTTTAAAGTGCTTGCTTCTGTTTCTGTCACCCTAAGTGTTCTTGACTTTTGAGATATTTGTTCCTCCAACTGTTCATCTACTTGAACCCAAAGGTTTCTTCAGAATGAGAAGATAGGTGTCATGATCTCGTGAGACAAGATCCGCCCTTTAGGTACGTCTGTGAGATGACCGAAGACAGATATAAAAAGGGTATAGATAATTATCATGATGTAATGATTTCCATATTGACATGGGCATCGTTTTCTATCCCTGCCTTGGAGAAACTCAACCTCATCAGAAAGTCCTTCCATACATTCCCTGCTTGTCACAATGATGGGCTTCAAAGCTGAACGAAAAAGTCCTAAAGGCAGCACTTTAAATAAATAAATCTCTCTGTGTGTGTCTCTTTCTCTCCTCCCTCCTTCTCTCTCTGCCCCCCTCTCTCTCCCTCCCTCTTCTCTCTCCTTCTCTCTCTTTCTGTCTCTCTCCCCCCTCTCTCCTTCTCTCTCTGCCTTTCTCTCTCTCCCTTTCTCTCCTTCTTTCTCTCTCTCCCTCTCTATCTGTACTTTCTTCTCTCTCTCTTTCTCTCTCCCCTTCTCTCTCTCTCCCCCTTCTCTCTCCTTCTCTCCCTCCTTCTCTCTGTCTGTCTCTCCCTCCTCCTTCTCTCCCCTTCTCTCTCTTTCTGTCACTCTCCCCCTTCCCTTCTCTCTCTCCTCTTCTCTCTCTCCCTTTCTCTTTCTCCCCTTCTCTCTATCTCCCCTTCCTCTCTCTCTCTCTCTTTCTCCCTGTCTCTCTCCCCTTCTCTCTCTCCCTTCTCTCTCTCTCTCTCTCTCTCTCCTTCTCTCTGTCTCTCCCTCCCTCCCTCTTTCCTTCTCTCTCTTCCCTTCTTTCTCTCCCTCTCATTTTTCCCTCCTTCTCCCTCTCTCTCCCCTTCTCTCTCTCTCCCTCCCTCTCCCAAGACAAGATCTGAAGACCATCAGAATGAGGACAATGAAGATGTCTTCAGTTAGGATAAAAATAACAGAGATAAAAATCTCCCCAACCATGGTCGTAAACATTTTTTTTTTATCTCTATCTGTTTGCACATCAATGAAGATAATGGAGGAATCTGAGAGTGATTGTACAGAACAGGAGGGTTTTTTTGAACCCAGAGAGCAGGTGCTTTCATTTGGTCTATCAGTTCATCACATAGATGGGAAATCATTTTTTCTTACCTTTTACCATTACCCAGAACCATTCAGTTACTGAGCAAAACACCATTTTCAACCAGAGGAAGCTTGAAAACTTCCATTTATGCTGCAACATTTATGGGATGAATGGCTGTTTTTTTTTTTTTACAACAGACTAAATAAACCCAAATGAACTAAACTCAGTTCCAGGGTTTTCATATGTTAGGCCAAACAAATGAATGAGATTGATTTAATGCACTGGCTTGATTTATATTACATATTAAGGGAAAAAAACCTGGTTACTAAAGCACGCTGAACTATAAATTATCTACCTCCATTTTAGCTTGGTCTAAGCAAAGCCCAAATAATAATTGGATGGCTTGGAATTCCTTGAGATGGGATAGGGTTGGTGGGTATAGAACATAATGTAACCCCAAATATATCATTTAGTTGTTTTGGGGAGGAAAAGGAGAATCTCTGTGAGGATATTAAGGTAAAATCTAGCAATTATTATAGTAAATGCAGCTATTTTCTGCTCAGTTAAACATAGTTCACATTTGTTTTATTATGCATGGCTGCAGTTCTGCAAAATCTCATCTATGTGAAATCTGTAATCTCTCTCAAAAGATACCAAGGAGCAAACTAGGATCTAGAGCCAATCTGGGATCTAGAGCCAATTAAGGGGCGTGCATAAGTGCACCATCGTGCCTACCATCCCTGTCCTATTGTCCCCATTTATTCGTACCTATTTCCTGTATTCTTACTCATGTTTATACTTATATCTATTATCTTGTAAGTGATTGACAAATCAAATAAATAAATGAAATATAAATAAATAAAAATGTGGTCTACTGATCAAAGCACCAGTCTAGAAACTGGGAGACTGTGAGTTCTAGTCTGTCTTAGGGACAAAAGCTGGCTGGCTGACCTTTGGCCAATCACTGGGGGACTGTGAGTTCTAGTCCCACTTTAGGCATGAAAGCCAGCTGGGTGACTTTGGACCAATCATTAGGGGAATGTGAGTTTTAGTTCCACCTTAACCATGAAAGCCAGCTGAATGACCTTGGACCAGTCATTCACTCTCAGCCCCAACTCACTTCACACAGTTGTTGTGGGGGAAATAAAAGGGGGAAGAAGAATTAGATAAATTTGCCCCTTTGGATTATTTGTAAAAAAAATAAAATTAAAAATTAAATTTATTAAATTAATAAATAAAATCATTTACATGCAAATTACAAGTTCTATCCTATCTAACCCCACCACCCAACCGCCATTACAATTAGTGACGGAGGATTGAAAAAGTAACAGTGATTGGATTCACTCTCAGGGGTGATAAATCAATAGCCAAAAGCTTTGGAACAAAGGTGTCAAACTCGATTTCATTGAGGGACACATCAGGGTTGTGTTTGACCTCGGAGGGCCCGGGTTGGCCTGGCCAGCATGACATCACTTGTGTTGGGAGTTCCTGTGGGGGCCCAAGTGCTCTCCCAGCCAAAATGGGCTCCCAAGCTCTGTTTTCGGATGCAATGGCCTCCTGCAACACTGCCAATGAAAATGGAGCTCAGGGGGGGCATACGTGACCCTTGAGAGCTCTGTTTTTGGCTGGGACAGCATTCTGCAAGCCTCCGCCAGCGAAAACGGTGCTCACAAGGGCCGCACACAGCCTCCTGAGTTCTGTTTTTGCTGGCCGAGGCACCCCACGGTCCAGTCCTTCACTGTTTCCAGGATGGCTCTGCAAGGCAGATCTAAGCACCTCATGGCCTGGATCCGGCCTTGAGTTTAACACCCTTGCTTTAGATTACAGGGGATGCCAACCTGGGGTGCTCGCACTCCCTGGGGGTGCGAAACGATATTCCAGGGGGTGCGAGAAAAGTCCAGGTAATTATATTAAAGAATAAAGTAACGATCTTTTTTTTTTTGGATAAAATATTATTCGGAATTCACATAATTTATCCTTGAACAAAATATAAATTTCAGGGGGTGCAAGATTCGAGTGAAATTTCTTTAGGGGTGCAGGGCGAAGAAAAGGTTGGGAACCACCGCTTTAGAAGACCAGGTTGCAAGCAATGCTCTGTGCGATCCCGAAAATGCCATTTTCTATTATATTTTTTTCCTCCAAGTAACTTTTAGAAACCTGCTTTTTAAACTTAGTCATCCTTTGGCTCAACATATCTTTATTCTATTTTTTTTAAACTCTGTGATTATTTTAATTATAATCTTCTTTTGATCTATCCATTTTTTATTATTTTTAGCTATTTTAAACACCAATTTTGGCATCAAGGGGAGCAGAATTTCCACAAACTTTAATACTACGGTGTTCCTATTTTTATTTTTTATCAAATAGGCATGCATAAAATTTGCATGGAAGTATACAAGGGAAGAATAAATCCTGCTGAAATACAATTTCTAAATTACAATGCCAATTTTTATTTCTAATAAACACCCAGAAATACCAGAATAGTAGACAGCAGGGATGTTCAAAAGAGCACACCCTCTTCCTAAAATATTCCAGAGATATTTTCCCACCCAAAATGGGCCAGTCTAAATATTCCATGGTCCTTCAACCAATCTGAAGCCATGTAGACAGAGGATAGTTAACAGATTCCTGTATACACAACCACTGTGGTTACCCAACACACTAAACTGTAAATTTGGATTCACAAGCCCCAAATGCTGAATTTTAGGGAATAAGCTGTACCCAAACAGTGACACCCTATTAGAGGGGTGCAGTGTCCTAGAGATGGAGCTCTCGCCTCACAATCAGGAGGCTGTGAGTTTGATCCTAGGTAGAGGCAGATATTTCTCTCTCTGGGCACAATGAGAATATATCTGCTGAACAAAATTCCGCATTGGTGACAGGAAGAGCATCCAGCCAGTAATCACTCAGTTCTATTCAGTTGCCCAGACTCCTCTCTCATTAAAAGAAAGAAGATGAAACAGTGAAACCCTACTATGGCTTAATTTGGCGACTAAGTCACTCTGAATTTTAAGGGGAGGTTGGATATCCACAATGTGACAAAACACGAACCACCCGGTCTCATTTTAAATAATAATAATAACAACAATAAACTAGGGGTGACATGATAGCAGTATTCCAGTTTTTGAAGGGTACCACAAAGAAGAGTGGATCAACTTATTTTCCAAAGCACTTGAAGGCAAGACAAGAAACAAGGGGTAGAATCTAATCATGGAGAGAAGCAACCTGGAATGAAGGAGAAACTTCGTAACAGGGAGGACAATTAATCAGTGGAATGGCTTGGCTCCAGAAGTGGTGGGTGCTTCATCACTGCAGGTTTTTAAACAGAGACTGGACAACTACTTGTCTCAAATTGTATAGGGTCTTATTGGGCCTCTTGCTTGAGCGGGGAGTTGAACCAAAAGATCTCCAAGGTCCCTTCCAGTTCTATTCTGATTAAAAAACAACAACTGGATCACGTCTTGAACACCATCGGCATTGATCAATTCATGGTTAGTCAATTGCAAAAGGCAGCTCTACTCAGAACAGCTTACATCCTGTGACGATATCTATAATACCATCAAACATCCACATTTGCCTAGCCCAAGTCTTTGGAAAGGATTCGATAGGTGGACAAAAATGCCAAATCCAGTCTAAACATGTGGCTCAACATATAATAACTTCAGTGTATATGTCTGCTCAATTTTACGAGATGACCAGGCTGAGCCGGAGGGAGGGGATCAAATGCATCATAAGTCATGAGTCCCTGTGTGCCCACAAGAGAGCTAAGTCCAGCCCACCTTGAATGCCTCCCTTATCTCCCACTCATTTCCCTTAACAGTTAGTTGTTCAGATTCTTCTAGGGAACTTAAGCTTCCAGTAAACTTTTATACTCATTTGAACTGCTCGAATCTCCTGATTTACTCGGCATTTGAGATCACTTCCCCCAAATGATTCTGGTGGCCCATGGAGATAGTAATATCAGTATTACTATAAGTATGCAACAAAAATAAACAACTACACGACAAAAAAAAAAAAAGAATAGTAGCTGAGAACAACCATTGAAAATAAATATATAATTGTATTATAATGAATTGATTATAATTATGTTACCATGAATTAAATATAATTACATCATGTATAATAATAACTATAACTCACAGAGTCAGCTAACCACCCAACCTCTGTGCCTGGGAGAAGAGCAAGTCTTAAGGACTTCTGAATGACCGCCAAGGTTGGGCTCAACCTAATCCTAAGGACCATGGGGTAACCCACAAGCCATCTCTAGCATACTGCACAAACCCAGCCAGTATTTTATTCCCTGTCGAATCACAGTTTAGTTTCTAACATAAATCAGATGAAGCAATCCATTGTGTCATGACCGGACAAAAATCAAAGGCAGGAAGGGTTCATAAGCGATTGAAAAGAAACTTCTTTTGCAGGAGTAATGAGTAAATAAATCCCTATACGAGGTGGGGAAAATGGAACCTAATTTTTATCTCACTGTAATCATTTTCCGAATATAAAGAGACCAAGAGCATGTCAATAACTCTTTGTTTCTTCTTGCACAGAGGTGGCCCTTTTTAGAAATATGGATGGACCTCCGGAAAAGGTGAAAATCAGCTTGATGTGAGGGCCAGGAAACCCAGGATAAACTGGCATTTATTTTTATATTTAATGAGGGGTGGGGGATTGGCTTGTTTTTTTTTCTCCCCTATTCTACATACTGTTAGCAGAATTTGTCTTAATTACTAGAAATGGCTGAGAATCTTGATTCACTGCAATGGGTAGTAATGTGATGAGAAAAAAATGGAACGACCAATGTGCCACACTGTTTTGCTGCAGCTGCCTCCCCTTACTACTACTTGCATGTTGACATCGCAGTGCAGGCAGGAAAGGGATGGAGTTTGCAAGGCAATAATGGGATGCTTGTTTTGTCAATTCTCTCCCCCCCCCCCATCCCATGAGGATCTTCATGATACTGCATTGCAGGGAAGCATTCAGTTTCCCATCTGCTATCTGAAGATCCTTCAGAGGGGGAAGATTATGGCTGGCTTTAGGACATTTATGTAGTAGTAATAGTTAGGAGTTTAAATTGGTATCTACCTCTCTTTCCATCTATCCAGCTATCCAACATCTATCTTCCTAACCGTCTTTCACCATCCATCCATCCATCCATCCATCCATCCATCCATCCATCCATCCATCCATCCATCCATCCATCCATCTGGATCCATCCATATCTGCCTGCCTGTTTGCCTATCTGTCTCTTTTATCCACCCATCCATCTCTCTATCCATTTATCTATCATCTATCTACCTAAACCTCTTTGGTCATCCATCCATCTACCAATCCATCCATCTGTCATGTTCTATCTCTCTCTCTCTCTCTATCAATTCATCTATCATCCTTCTATCTTTCACCATCTATCCATCCATCCTTCATTTATCTACCTAACCATTTCTCACCATCCATCCATCCACCCGTCCACCCATCCATCATCTTTCTTTTTCCTTTTCCTTCCTTCCTTCCTTCCTTCCTTCCTTCCTTCCTTCCTTCCTTCCTTCCTTCCTTCCTTCCTTCTTTCCTCACTCCCTTCCCTTTCCTTTCTGTCTCTCTCATGCATCATCTATCTAAAGTATTTAAGTATCTCTCTCTTTTTATCCACCTCTAACTATTTATCCATCTCTCTCTCTCTCTCTCTCTCTCTCTCTCTCTCTCTCTCTCTCTCTCTCTCTCTCTCTCTCTCTCTCTCTCTCTCTCTCTCTCTCTCTCTGTCAGGCACCCATGAGTCCACCAAAGTAAAAAAAACATATTAAGCCTAAAACATGCCTAAAATCTATAGCACACCCCATTTCATAGTCTGGAATTACAAGTCTTCAGCCACCTTGTTTTGATGGTGTCTGCCACCTGTAAAGGCCTTTCGTGCTTTCTATGGAACAGAGCAATGACCTCTGCTATGTTTCCAGGTCAACTAACACTCCGAGAAAAAGGGACGTTTGGATACCTAGGTTAATTCTGCCCAGGGGCGGCATTTTTAATCAGCTCTTGTCATTTAGTGGAAAGGCTAGGTAGAAATGTCTTTCCTTGGATATGGAAATGAAGTCAAACCTAGGTGGCAGGTGATATTAAAGAGGAACATTAAACTTACATGCTGTTTTCCCACGATGTTATCAAAAGGCAGCTCAGGGCTCCAGGATCCTTCCGTGAATGTCGCTCCGCTGTTTCTCCGTTCTGAAGAAGGGATAGACTCTTTGACAATGTCTTCGGGTAAAGTCAGCAGGCTTTCCTCGGGCTGTTTGATCAAGTAGGTCTCAATGTTGTGCTTCCTCAAAAATTCATTGCGTTCTTTGCCATGTCCTTCCTCCACCTTGTAATCCCCGTTGAGACAATCTAAAGTCGCCTTGGATATGTGGATCCGCCTACACAGAGAGGTATATAGAAGGAGCAGAATGGAGGGAAGTGAGGCACAGGGGGGCAATTCTGAGGAACACAAATGTTGCAAAATGCTTTCTGTGGCTGAAAAAAGTTCTTTTGCAGGTTCTGTCAGGAGTGGGTTCGCATGTTTGGCTGCCAATGAATCCATGGGTAGAGTAATACCCATGGTTATTGTGTTCCAATATCGCAGGGGCTGCCACAAAGAAGAGGAAATCAAGCTATTCCCCAAAGCACCTGAGGGCAGGACAAGAAGCAATGGGTGGAAACTGATCAAGGAGAGAAGCAACCTAGAGCTGAGGAGAATTTCCAGACTGTTAGAACCATTAATCAGTGGAACAACTTGCCTCCAGAAGTTGTGGATGCTCCAACACTGGAAGGTTTTAGAAAGATGTTGGATAACCATTTGTCTGAAGTGGTATAGGGTTTTCTGCTTAAGTAGGTGGTTGGACTAGAAGACCTTCAAGGTCCCTTCCAACTCTGTTGTTCTATTCTATTCTATTCTATTCTATTCTATTCTATTCTATTCTATTCCTATTCCTATTCCTATTCCTATTCCTATTCCTACTCTATTCTTCTCTCTCCTCTCCTATTCTATTCTGCCTAGCCTAGCCTACTCTATTCCTGTATGTACAGATAGCCCCCAATTTACAACTGCTCATTTAGTGACCATTTGGAGTTGCAATGGCACTGAAAAAAGTGACTTATGACCATTTTTTCACACATAACCATTGCAGCATGCCCGTGGTTGCTCGTTCAAAATTTGGACAATGGCAGCTGGCTCATATTTAGGATGGTCATAGTGTCCCAGGATCATGTGATCACCTTTTTCGAACTTCTGCCAATCAAAGACAATGGGGAAGCCAGATTCCCTTAACAACCTAATTTAACAACTGCGATGATTCATTTAACAACGGTGGCAAGAAAGATCGTAGCATCGGGCAAAATTCTCTTTAACAAATGTCTCACTAAGTGGCAGAAATTTGGGGTACCATTGTGGTCATAAGTCGAGGACTACCTCTATGTGCCTCCTCCATGCTGATTCCTGGCAAATGTCTACACTAGTCCCTGTGGTTTTCTTGGGAAGCGGTTTGATCTTGCCTCTTTTCTAGGGCTGAGAGGGAATGACTGGCCCAATTTTACCCAGATGGTTTTGCATCTAAAATGGGACTAGAACTTACAATCTCCTAGTTTCTAAGCACATAGCAATATTAGCTGAAACAAAATTCAGTTAGCATTAATTGTTCTCCTTTTAAAAAAAGCTTCTTTTCAGAAATATATAAAGTCCATGTAGTGTAGTGTAGTGTAGTGTAGTGTAGTGTAGAGTAGTGTAGTGCAGTGAAATGAAGTGAAGTGAAGTGAAGTGCAGTACAGTATAGTTAGTATTCAGCAGGTTCTGACCAGTCCTGTTGAAGTGGTAGCGGACATTTTGAGTAAATACCAACTCTGATTGCAAATACCAACTCTGATTGGCCCCACCCCCATCTATTCTCTGCCTCCCAATTCACAGCTGATCGGCTGGGTCTTCTTTTGTTGCCCTGCATAGAAGAACGGAGCTGGAAAGCAGGTTAGTGGAGTGGGGAGGGAATGGGATTTTGCAGTAACCTTCCCCTGGAGTGGGGAGGGAATGGAGATTTTGTAGCATCCTTCTTCTGCTATGCCCACCAAGTCCCGCCCACCAAGACATGCCCACATAACTGGTAGTAAATTTTTTTTGAATCCTACCACTGTTACAATGGTGTAAGAAAACTTTTGAAGTTTCTTCCTTTTTAACAGCAAAAATGCCTCACATGCCAATATGAAACACTCTGCAATTTGTTTTTTTCTTTCTTTCAGCACTTCCTGGGCTGATCAAAGAACCACTTCATTTTTTTCCTCTTTAAATTTTACTTTATTCCAAAAAAAAATCATAAAGACAAAACAAAATATTTTAAAAGTGGTGCATGTCCTGGATAGAGAAGAGGTATTCATTGTGGTCGTTTGTGGTAGGTAGACTTTCTGCAAATCAAATATGATCACAGACTGTGAACGGAGGATTTTAAAGTTTTGAAGAGTCCTTTCTAGGATTGGGACCAGTGGTGGTATGCTACCGGTTCAGACTGGTTCGGCCGAACAGGTATTAAAAAAAATCCCTCTGAGGATCAGCTGAGAGGAAGAAAAAATGTCTCACAGAGGAGAAAGAAGAGAAAAACGCAGGATTGGTCCTCCCACATGCCACTTTCTCCTGTTTTCTACCCTGGTGCCTTAACCACTAGATTAAGCTGGATTTTATTTTTCTTAGTGGTTTTTATTGATTTTAATATGATCCTATGTAGATAAGAACCACTTTTGCATTGTTACTGGCAGTGACGCTGAAATGGGGCTGGAGGGCTATGTAATTTTGAGCATATGGCAGTTTTCTGCCTGGGCTGTAAATATTGTTATTAAGCTATCGGCATCTTTTGCAGCGAGGCATTCTTGTTCCGATGACTGCAACATTTCTGATACGCAGAGATCAGGGACATGAAGTTGAGTCTGGCCAGCAGGGAGATAAAGGGCTTTGTCCAGAATTATGAAATGCCAGAAAGAAAAATGGATATATCCCTGAACAGAAGACCAAGCACTCAAATGTCTTGATGCTAGTATACTTCAGAGCATTATTATAAAATTGTGACTTTACACCTGAAGCATAGCCAGATGAATTTTATATCAGGGTCGTGTTTTTGGTTCTGTGAGTATGGGATTTTAAAGAGAATTTTGCAAACTCTGCACTATAGATTGCATAGTGGTCTTCTCCAGAGTGACATATGAAAACATAGGAAGAACAGTTGCAGGAGTTGTCCATTCTAGTGAAAAGGAAGAGTTAGAGGTGACATAAGAGCTGTGTTTCAATATTTGAGGCGCTGCCACAAAGAAGAGGGGGTCAACTTATTTTCCAAAACACCAAAAGGAAAGACAAGAAACCACGGATAGAAACTAACCAAGGAGAGAAGCAAGCTAGAACTTAAGACATTTTCTGACAGTGAGAACAATCAACCAGTGGAACAGCTTGCCTTCAAAAGTTGTGGGTGTTCCATCATTAAATGCTTTTAAGAAGAGTCTGGAAAGCCATTTTGTTTGAAATGATATAGGGTCTTCTGCTTGAGGATATGGTTGGCTAGAAGACCTCCAAGATCCAACTTTGGTGTTCTATGATGTTCTATGAAAACGTTCTATGACAGTCACTGACTTCCCTGATTAGAAAAGATGTTTAGTAAATCCATGGTCATCTGTGATATGTATGTATATGTGTGTGTGTGTGTGTGTGTGTGTGTGTGTGTGTGTGTGTGTGTGTGTAAGTAACTGGCCCACATTTATGGCCATGCTTAGTGTCCCACAGTCACATGATTATAATTTACAATATTTTGCCTAGAAACTGGGTTATGCCAGGCAGGGGTGGGATGCAAATATTTTTACTACTGGTTCTGTAGGCATGGCTAGGTGGGAGTGGCTAGGTGGGCATGGCCATGTGACTGAGTGGGCCTGACCTTTTTTGCAACACCCCCCCTCCATGCTCCAGGGGTTTTTTTTGCCTCCTGGGCCTCAAGGAAGCCTCCTGGGCAAAGCAGTAAAACAGTGAGGGGGATTCCGGAACAGCTGATCATCAGAACAGCTGATCATCAGAAGAAAAAAAAAGAAATACCAGTTTGGCCGAACCCATAGCTGTTTTTTACTACCGGTTTGGCTAAATGGTAGCATTTTTTACTACCTCTTCTCCTGAACTAGGTTGAACCAGTAGAATACTGATGCTGGGGTAGAGTCTAGGCAACTGAATGGAGCTGAGTATTTATTGGCCTTTTGCCCTTCCTGTTACCAATACGGGGTTATATTCAGCGGATATATTCTCATTGTGCCCGGAGAGATAAATATCTGCCTCTACCTAGGATCGAGCTCACAGCCTCCTGATTGTGAAGCAAGAGCTCCACAACTAGGCCACTGCACCACTCCATGGGTTTATTTAATGATCGAGGCGCTCACTTAACATCACAAAAACAGGTTGTAAAATCAGAACCATCACAGCTTACAACCATAATGGAAAAGTTCCGTTAGAGTCATAAGTCAAGAGCTATCTGTAAAGTTTAAGAAGAGAAGCTATGTAGAGGCTAGATCTCAGGAACTTCAAGCCACGTACATAAGATCAGAGGTGGTATTCAGCAGGTTCTGACCAGTTCTGGAAAACCGGTAGTGGAAATATTGAGTAGTTTGGAGAACTGGCAAATATCACCTCTGACTGGCCCCGCCCCCATCTATTCTCTGCCTCCTGAGTTCCAGCTGATTGGCTGGGTCTTCTTTGGTTGCCCTGCAAAGGGGAACAGAGCTGGAAAGCAGGTTAGTGGGGTGGGGAGGGAATGGTGATGTTGGAGTATCCTTTCCCTGCCATGCCCGCCAAGCCACACCTGCCAAGCTATGCCACGCCCACCAAGCCACGCCCACAGAACTGGTAGTAAGATTTTTTGAATCCCACCACTGCATAAGATGCCCATGTTTCTGCAAGTAGAAGTTGCATGGGCTGAATGACACATCAAGACTTTCCTCCAAGTCACCCAGTGAGTTTCCAGGCCTGAGAGTTGGTTTTTCACAGAATGAGTCCAACACTTTCACCACTAGGCCATCCCTGTAGATCAAGGTTCTCCATACTTTAAGATTTGTGGACTTCAACTCCCACAAGTCCTCAGCCATTCCTCCAATCCTGGGATTTGAAGTCCACAATTCTTAAAGTTGCTAAGTTCAGACACTTCTGCTGTAGACCACTGTTGGCATAAAGCTTGATTGAGAAAACCCTTCCTTATCAGAATGATGAGCAAATCCAAGAAAACAATGCTTATAACCAAGAGATCTAAGAGAGGCAGGAGTTTTTATTCCACATAGGGCCTCGGAAGAGCCCAAATGTCAGTATTCCTGATGTAAAAGTAGGACTCAAAATCTAGAACATGATGGTGTCATTGGAGCAGATTCCACTTACCCAGGTATTCCACCTGACTCAAGTTTGTTCGCAATGTCTACATCCCACGACCAAACATCAAATTGCCATTTCCGCAGACCTAGGACCCCACACAGCACGGATCCAGAGTGTATGCCAATCCTCATGTCCACATCATGCTTTGTTCTTGACCGAACGTACCTAAAAATGAAAAGATTCAATTCAATTAGATGAGATCTAACTATCTATCCACCCATCCATTTAGAGCTAGATGGATGGGTGGATGGATGGATAGATGGATGGACAGACAGACATCAGACAGAGAAGAGAGAGAATTCGATCTAAAATTACAGAACCATCATGATATATATATAAGATGGACAACTATCTAAGGAATGGACAATATTTCTCAACCAAGAGTTACATTTCATGTTTGGGCTACATGCTGAAGTTGTCTTCCAAGAAGACAGATGGTGGTTGCATCTATCAACCCTCAAAACAGCAAGCCTCCGGCGGACCGTCTCGGGGTTGCCATTCAGGGGGGAAGGCCTACATATGAAAAACCTCCCACAGTGGACAAAGAAGAAGCAGCTGGCCCACAATCAGCTGGAGAGCAGGCTGGCAGCAGAAGAAAGAACTAGGCCCAACAGAAAGATTCCAGGCCTCTCAGGTCTCTCTAGAAGTACAACAGCCATGTGGGTGGAGCAGGCGCACGCAGGGGTCGGGGTTAAGTAATAGGCAGGAAAGCAGCAACGGTTTTTGCTGCCTTTGTTTTGGTTGCTTTGTGCCAATGTTTCCAGGCCTGTCAGAATTAAAAGCATTTAATCAAACCTTTTATTTCTATTTCTTGGTTTTGGAGAATCAGAACATTGACAGGCAACAGATAACAGAGAATCAGAGTTGGAAGGGACCTTGTAGGTCATCTACTCTAATCCCCTGCCCAAGCAGGAGGCCCTACACCATTTCAGACAGATGGCAGTCCAATCTCTTCTTCAAAGTCTCAAGTGATGAAGCTCCCACAACTTCTGAGGGAAATTTCTGTTACATTGGTTGATTGTTCTCACTGACATAAAGTTTCTCCTTATTTCCCAGTTGAACCTCTCTTTGATCAGTTTTCAAGCATTATTCCTTGTCTGGCCTTCAGGTGCTTTAGAAAATAGCTTGACCCTCTCCTCCTCTCTGTGGCAGTCCCTCAAATATTGGAACACTGTTATCATGTCTCCCCTGGTCCTTCTCTTTACTAGACTAGCCATGCCCACTTCCTGTAACCATTCAACAATTCTATTCTATTCTATTCTATTCTGTTCTGTTCTGTTCTGTTCTGTTCTATTCTATTCTATTCTATTCTATTCTATTCTATTCTATTCTCCAAAGCACCAAAAGGTGGGACAAAAAGCAACGGATGGAAACTCCATCAAGGAGAGAAGCAACCTAGAACTAAGGAGAAATTTCCTGACCGTGAAAACAATGAATCAGTGGAACAACTTGCCTGCAGAGGTTGTGAATGCTCCAGCACGGGACATTTTTAAGGAAAGCTTGGACAACCATTTGCCTGAAATGGTACAGACTGTCCTACCCAAGCAGGGAGTTGGACTAGAAGACCTCCAAGGTCCCTTCCAACTCTGCTATTCTAATTCTAACTTACTTGTTATAATGCAGAACATAGAATAATAGGCTGGGAAGGAACTTTGCAGGTCTTCTAACCTAACCAAATGTTCATGGCAGTAGACCCTACCCCATTCTGAACAAACGGCTTCTCCAGACTTCTCTTGAAAATCTCCAGTGATAAGAGCACCTACAACAGTGGTGGCTAACCTTTTTTTGCTGAAAATTGCATGCACGCTCATGTATTCGCATGCCAGCACCCAGAAGGCAATGCACATGGCCCCCCCACATCCCCTGTGCATGCGCGTGTGATCCCCCTGCGTGCCATGAGTCTCTGTGCATGGGCGCAAGACCCCCATGCACCATGCATCTCTGCACATGCACACAAGAGCACCCTGTGTGCCCCACGACTCCACGCATGCATGAGTGTCTCTCGCATAACCCTGCCCCCGTGCATGTGCACCAGATACCCAACAGCTGTCAGGCGGGTTGTGTGTGTGCATGCACAGTGGGGCTCTTCCAGGCGACCTCTTGGGTGCAGGCAGAAGTGGGTCTGCATACTACTTCTGGCATGCGTGCCATAGGATTGCCATCACAGACCTACAACTTCTTAAGGCAAGTCCTTCCACTGATCAATTGTTCTCACTGTCAGGACATTTATCCTTAACTCTAAGTTGAATTGCTTTGATAAGCATTCATCTTTTACTTCTTGTCCTGACACTCTGATCTTGGTAAATATAGACACATCACAGCACTGGAATATGCTTTACCAAGGCATTGAGAGTCTGTGTCATGCCCCTGGTGGAGACTGACTCTGAGGAAGAGGAGGAACAGCCAACAGGGAGTGGAAGTGCAGCTCCAGAGGGGGTGGAGGAGGCTGGGGAAGGGCAGAGGCCGGCTGAGCAGTCAGAGGAGGATCCAGGCCCATCTCCTATTCATCCTAGGGCACGCAGGGAGGAGAGGATCAGGGAAAAGCGAGGTCTACTCGGGAGGAGATTACCATAATCCTCCTTGTGGCTTGCAGCTGGGAGCTATGTATATAAGTGTGTAACTGCTAGTCAGAATTGCTGGAGTCAAATTTAATGTTTCCTTTGAAAGAGGTTTATCTTTGCTGGAGTTCTTCCCATGGACTCTCCCCGTTATCTTCCTGGAATGTATGATTAATTATCTTGGCTTGCTTCGGAACTCTCGTCAATGCGGTTTGTTTTTGGTTTCCTTTTGCCTCATTATTTAGTTTTGTGACTTTAAACTGTGCCTAATAAAACAATGAAGTTAAGTTGAAGGCATTACCGTACTTTAATGTATGTTTTGGGTTTTGGGTTATTTTGAGAGACTGCGGGTCATCACAGTCTATGATGTATTTCTTGACTTTTCCTTTAGTGCTGATCCTAAAAAACAGAAGCTATCCATCACTTTGATACCTCCATTGCCAGTTCTAAACTGATTATATGAAACACTTTTATGTTCCCCCAAACATTTCTAAATATGTGAAAATAAATACGCTGAAACTTTCAGAAAGTTGAATCAGATATGAATAGAGGCATTAAGATCCCATTATGCCTATGGGGTTAATGTTATTAACATAAATATTGTCCTTCATTTGATCGATGTCTTTAGAAGTGTTCTAATGTTAAAACCTAATGCACATTTTCTCCACATTACTAGGTTATTTAGGAAATTTATTTGGGATAGTAGGCCCTTGAGATGCTCATTAGTTAAATTGAGATTATCCTTGGAGGAAGCTGGTTTTAATATATCTAATTTGTCAGAAAAAAACCAATGGTTCCCTAGGACACGCCATCTACCGGAAAAAAACACATACCAACCACTACCTAAATGCACAATCCCATCACCACCCTGCACAGATCAACTCCATAGCCAAGACCCTCATCTCCAGAACCAAACGCCTAGCTGACAAAGACCACCTGAGAACAGAACTACACACCTTCACTAACATATTAATTTCCAATGGATTCCAAAGAAACATAATTACCAACCTAATCTGAAGAGAGATACCCCAAAAAAACCAAGACACAGAACAAGACAACGGTATCGCCCTTCTCCCCTACATCAAAGGCACCACAGACAAAATCAGCAGAATTCTCCACAAACACAATATCAGGACATCCTTCGGCACTGACCAAAAATAGCCAACATCCTAAGAAACCCCAAAGTCAAGATCCAGCTAGAAAACCAAGGAGTTTATGAAATACCATGCAACAATTGCCCAGCCACATACATTGGACAAACCAACAGGAGAATAAATACACGCATCGCAGAACACAAAAACGCAGTCAGAAGAGAAGAAAATACTTCCTCCCTCTTCCAGCACCTTAAAGCCACAGGACATGAAATTAATTTCGAAGGAACCAAATTAATATCCAACACTGAACACTCCAGCAAGAGAATAATCAGGGAAGCCGTCCAAATAGACAAACACCCCCATAACATGAATAAACGGGATGATACCTCCCACCTGTCAGACATCTGGAAACTAGCCCTCACCAACAAATGAGTCCCAGCCACGAAAACAAACACCAGACCCCAAACAACACAGGACACCACCGCCAATCCCCCTCATTAGACCCAGGCCCAAATCTATCCTATAAACAAAGGACAACCACCGTCCAGAAACCAGACCACGGCTGCTTCGCCAGCTATTGCACCCCCGACCCCAAAACCAAACAAGCTGACACACGCCAAGAACACAGACCCAGACTCCAAACTCAAAGCCAGACCAAAACCAAGAATCCTATATCACAGCCACCCGCTCAGGATATCACATCAGAAAACTCAGGAAATTACACCACAAGAACTGAAGAAGTTGCAACACAGCAAATGACCCAGGAAGTCACAGCACAAGACCAAGGATACCACAGCAATAAAACTCACAAGGTCATCACACAACCCATTACCCAAGCCATTACAACACAGGAGGCTAATGGAAAAGAGATCAAAACACAAACGACCCAGGAGATTACAATGCAGGACCAAGGATACCACAACAAAAGAACTCGCAAGGCCATCACACAACCCATTACCCAAGCCATTAAAACATGGGAGGCTAATGGAAAAAAGATCACTACAAAACAAACGACCCAGGAGATTACAGCACAAGATCCAGGATATCTCCACAACAAAACTCACAAGGCCATCACACAGCCCATTATACCAACATCAACTCCATCAAACCAATTAAGAGGCAGCAGTGCAGCCAACCAGCCCAGCACACCAGACCCCCCACCAGTATTTATAGAGAGACGGCAGCTTCGATCACACACTGCTTGCACTGGCACAAAGCCAAAAGCACCAACCTGAGGATGGTGAGTGGGACCTAGCTGAAACGTCGCCAAGATGCTCTTAATCTTACATGGGAAAAGACCCAAACACACCTAGACTCCCCCCCCCACACACACAAAGCTGAATACCATACATACACACACACACATATATAGACGAACACAATACAGAAGCCTGATGATGGCAGATGAGATTCTGCCGAAACGTTGCTACAACTTTAAAAACACAACTACAATGACATGGGAAAATACCTGAACAAAGCTGAATACCATACATACATACATATATACATACATACATACATACATATATACATACGTACGTACATAAAATTGGGCTTATATTATCAACCATAAATACATAGAATGACAATTTATGGAACATTATTTTTATAGCCCATATTAGAAAGCTATTTTTTATTCCCTTTTGTAGTCATGGCAAGTTCTTAGAACAATGTAAAGCAGAAATCGTGCTTTTATTTTGAGGAGTGAAGGGGAAGGATACTGCAAAATCTCCATTCCCTCCCCACCCCACTAACCTGCTTTCCAGCTCCATTCTCCTGTGCAGGGCAACCAAAGATGACCCAGCTGTTCAGCTGGGACTAGGAGGCAGAGAACAGATGGGGTGGGCCAGTCATAGGTGGTATTTGCTGGTTCTCTGAATGACTCAAAATTTCCATTACCGGTTTTCCAGAACTGATCAGAACTTGCTGAATACCACCTCTGAAGATGCTGCTTTCTGGACATTCCTACCCAGGGGAGTTGGCCTTCTCTCATCTTCTCTATAATTGGTGCCACACCAAAATGTTGTCGAATGGTGTCATTTGTGATGTGGTCAAGAAGGGAGATGCCCGATATCCAACAAAGCCTTTGTTAGGCATCCAAAAATTATCCATGGTAACCAGTCACTCTGAGACAATATAATCTCCAACTGATTTATTAGGAATAGCTCTGGCATTTCTATGGCATTTCCAAAAGTGAAAGTCATTTTCACAAGTTATACAGAATCCACCTTCTCTCCTCCCACTTCTACACTTCATTAATCATGAGAACCAATTAACTGCAGCTGGAATTTCTTAATGCGACATACAGAATAACCTCGAACTTTCCAACTCCTCCCCCACCACCCACCACCCTTTTCATTTTTTGGCAGCTGAATCACAGAGCTGACAGCCTTTGCATTTCCATGGCACGGAGAAAGCTTTCGGTCCCTATTGTTGCTGCCCAACATTCAGGACTATACAGTGCAACAGGGCAGATACTCCATTGTGGAATTCAGTACACAATCCTAATCCATGTTTCTGCTTAAATGTTTTTTTTTTTTTTAAGCGGGTAAGACAAAGTTCCTACAAAATATTCTATTGTCCCATGTTAAGAGCTGTAAAAACCCAGATGGTAGCACAGTGTGAGGGCAGCAATAAAACCAAACACAAGTTACCTGATGGTTTTGATCATGCTGAGTCCCATCTCAACGCAACAGTGAGCGTGATCGTGCCGTGGCTCAGGAAGCCCAGATACACAGTAGTAGCAATCTCCCAGGATCTTAATTCTAAGGCAGTGATGTTCCTGTAGATTAAAAAAGAAAAAAGAAAAGAATAGCAGCTCTGAAATTCTTTATACGAAAAAAATATGGAAAGGATGAACATTGGGAGAAAAGGATGAACATGCCTTTCTGTATCCAGAAAGAAAAAGTCTTGCTAATTCCCACAAAGAAGAGCATCTTAATTATTTTCAAGATCTGACACCCTTCCTAGGTTAACCATATCAGAACTCAAAAGGAAAATCTCCCCATGTTTAGATTATAACGAGAGGAATCTAGTGGTTGGACAATGATGAAGATAGCAATCTGAGTGCAGATTAGAGTTGTCAGATTACAAGGTATTGGTGATGTCCTTGGGCAATGAAGAGCTGCTGTTGTTATCCCACTTTGTTTCATTTATTTATTTATTTGGATCTGCCTTTACTGGGGAGAGAGAGAGAGAGACACACACAGAGAGAGAGAGAAAGAGAGAGAGAGGGAGAGAGGGGGTGGGGTCCAAAGTCACGCAGCAGGCTTTCATGCCTAAAGCAGAACTAGAACTCACTGAGATTGGCCTAAAGTCACCCAGCTAGCTTTCCGCCTAACGTAGGACTAGTACTCAGTCTCCTGGGGATTGGCTCAAAGTCATCCAATCAGTTTTCATGCCTAAAGTGGGACTAGAATTCACGGTCTCCAGTCTTTTAACCAGGCATGTTAACTACTAGACAAAAACTGGCTCTTCAGTTCTTATTTGGAACAAAGTTTTAGCCAAACTGGCTCTGACTGATTTATCTAGAGATGATAATGAAGATGATCAACGATGATGTAAATTTAGTCAAAGTCATCTAGGAGTTGCCATTTAAACTACACTGCATTCAGTCTACTGTAAACAGCAGTTTCTTGGCAGTCTAGAAACAAAGGACAAAAAAATAATGCTTTTTAAAAAATGATACTGTAAGAATTTTTAAAAATTTTGGTTGAGGCCTAAGATGTTGTAGTAGTAGTACTTTATGTTATCTCTCCTAAACCTGTTAATTCCAAAATGTGATGCGTGTTTCATAATCTAGAAAGACTGGGAAT
Organism: Pseudonaja textilis; assembly: GCF_049901715.1. Lineage (NCBI taxonomy): Eukaryota > Metazoa > Chordata > Lepidosauria > Squamata > Elapidae > Pseudonaja > Pseudonaja textilis. The sequence goes on from NC_141992.1 coordinate 189,831,694, forward strand.
ATTACATTGGACAGAATCCAACTTCTATTCTGATCTAACAGAAGATAAGAAAGTAGAGGAAAAGGAGTCCTGGAGGATTTTACTCTGCTGGTCATTGCAGTGGTTATCTCCATGTGAAGGCCATTGAGCCAGCTCTGTCCGAAGACATTTCCTTGGTCATATGGCCAGCATAACAGCATGGAGCACTGTTAACTTCCCTGAAGTGGTACCTATTTATCTACTCCCATTTGCATGCTTTCGAACTACTAGGTTAGCAGGAGCTGCTGCAAGGGATGGAAGCTCACTCCATCATGTGGCATTCAGATTTTGAACCTGGGCTGCTGGCTTTCCAGCAGACAAGCCCAGCGCTTTAACTGCTGAACCACTGTGCCACCTGAGAATAAGGACAACTGTTCTATCCTCCTTATCCTCTATTAGACCATAATAAACATTGGATTGGCCTGTGCAATGTAATGGATATCTTCCAGAGAAAAATGATGCAAATATGTATGTCTATGAGCCTGCTCTAGAATAGGTTACAATCCCTGGAAAGTTGACTGCCTAGCAGCACAAGATGACAGATTTCCATCTGTGCTCTGATGCATCTCCAGATGGTCTCAGCACTATATGTAGTAATGGCAGCTTGAAAAAAAAAAAGGCCATAAGAATTCCATCATGATCATAAAAAGGGGGATGAATTTTTTTTAAATATCTGTTTCTATCAGAATATGGCTCAAAATATTAGAAAATCCTTTCTCTTGTTTACTTGATGGACCTCCAGTGTTCGTGCTTCTTGGTTTTATCATTCCTGAAGGAATGTGACTTGTATGCAAACCAGATACAATCTGTGACACATGTATTTTGATCTAGAACATGGCTTAAGCCATAAAGTACTAAAATACTATCAAAGCATAATAGGAACAAATTCAGAGTAGGAAACTCAAAGATGAGCTAATGCTGTGTAAAATAACAGAAGTGCAGAAAACTAGAAGAGACATCAAATATATAAAAAACTCCCTTTCAACTACCATGTAATCCCTTAATTTGGGGTAGAGTTGGGGTGCCTGGCTAGAGCTGAGAGTTTGCTAGCCGGATGCACTTCTTGACACCTATGTAGAGTTCCCAGCAGATATTTTTCTTTCCCACTACCTAGGATTGAACTCTCAACCTTCTGAGTGGGAGGCAAGTGTCCTCACCATTAGGCCACCATGGCCACCAGGTATAAATGGTAAATCACATTACCAGATATAAATCCATTGCTTGAAATAAAACACTACAAGTAATCCTCAACACAAACTGTTCATTTAATGACTTTTCGAAGTTATAATGGCTTTGGGAAAAGGACATCTCCTGACCTTGAATTTATAACCATCCTACCACCCTTTTTGTTCTCCCCTAGTGGAGACTGACTCAGTGGGAGAGGAGGAACAGCTGACACGGAGTGGAAGTGTGGCTCTGGAGGTTGTGGAGGAGGCTGGGGAAGGGCAGAGGCCGGCTGAGCAGTCAGAGGAGGACCAAAGAGTGTTTTATTTTGGTTTGAGGTTATCTTGGTTGGTGTCCTTTCAACAGGCTATGCTTTGTTATCTCCTTGAATTTGGTAAATACTTCTTCTGTTCCATTGTGGAAATTTCATCATTGTAGTTTGTTTAGTTTTTATTTTCACCTCTATCTGCTCATTAAATGCAGACTGTATTGCTTTCTTTTGAAGACTATTTCTGAGTATGTTTTATCTCCAGCTGAGAATTATTGAACAGTGGGGCCAAGTTGGAGGCATTAAAAGACATTTATGTACGTTTTGGATTTTATTATGTTTGTGTTACACTCCGGGTCATCACACATCACATGATCACAATCTGGGCACTTGGCAACCTGCTCACATTTATGTTGGTTGAAGTGTCTTGTGGTCAGGTGTGGCAATTTGCAATATTCTGGGCCAGTTTCTGACAACCCCAGTCAGTTGGGGAAACTTGCATTATGATGATGTGATTTGCTTAATGACCACAGTAAAAAAGTCTATAAAATCAGATCTGGCCATGTGATGTAAAGAAAAGAAGGATGACATGATAGCAATGTTCCAATATGTCAGGGATTGTCACAAAGAAGAGGGAGTCAAGCTATTCTCCAAAGCACCTGAAGGCAGGACAAGAAGCAAGGGATGGAAAATGATCAAGGACAGAAGCAACCTAGAACTGAGGAGAAATTTCCTGATAATTAGAACAATTAATCAGTGGAACAACTTGCCTCGATAAGTTGTGAATGCTCCAACACTGGAGGTTTTCAAGAAAAGACTGGACAGTCATTTGTCTCAAATGGTAAGGGTTTTGTGCCAAAAGGTTGGACTAGAAGACCTCCAAGACCCCTTCCAGCTCTGTTATTCTGTTATTCTGATGATCCCTTTAACAACTGTATCACTTAGCAACCCAAATTCTGACCCCAACTGTGATCATAAGTTGAGGATCACAATAGCAGATACAAATATCACCACCGCCAATTATCAGCTAAGCCTGCAAACATAGCAGATAGGGCGTTCTTCTTCTTCTTTGGTTAATACAGTTTTCTGCTCTTCCAGCTTCCCCTTACGTGAGCACAACATGGAGAGGAAAATCATAACCTCTGATAACCAAAGCTGTGGGCCGCTAACCACAGGACAAGCATGCCAGATTGAACCCACTAAAATTAGTTCACCATAGCAGCTGCATTCCTCGATGACTCAGCGATGTTTTTCGTTCATTGAATATTTACTCATTTAATATGATGGATTAGTAATAGCTCGGTCATGTCATGACTTAATGAATGAAGATGAAACAGGAATCATCGCAGCTTAAGGGGTTCTTGCATATTTAGCCGATGCTTCCTTTTGATCCATAGAATTCAAGAGAACATCTCACCTCCGCATGAAAATCTCATCGAGGAGAGCGTCCCCCTTGAAGATGGATGCTTAATGTACATTATTGCTGCGGAGAACAATTCTGAAGGCCAGAAGATTCATGTCAGACTAAAAGAAGGCTTTTCACACAGAGCACAGTATAATTAAACGGCGGAATTCTCCAAGAGAAGATGTGTTGCGTTTTGTGTTAGAGGATTTTAAGAGTCACAAAGGAGTATGAGACTAATGTATGAAGAATAGCCTTTTAACAATATCAGTCTTGATAATCATTGATGAGTCAGACTATAACAACTAGATGAGAGGAAGTTGAATTCATGTCCTGTTTTTGAGCTTCAAAATAATGAACAAATTAAAGGACTAGGTAGGTTTTGGCTTAAACTGATTCTTTTTTCAAATTCTTACAACCTATAACAAAATTCCCAGGCATGATTTTAACACAAACTTTATAAACATATGAAAAATACAACATCACCTATCAGGAAATAAGCAAGAAAAGTTGACATCGAATAAAGCCAATGGATTTCTGCAGCATTTATTTATTCCAAGAAACCAATTAGAACATTTTCTTTTTTCTTTCTTTCTTTTCTCTCTCTCTCTCTCCCCCCAGGCTAGGAAATAATGGATTGTTCTTCCTATGTCCTATGCCCTATTATCAATTTTGCAGAGTCTTTCAACCAGGACTGATATACCAAATTCTTGGCAGACCCTAAGAGGGTGCTATTAATCTGTTAGGACACTTGGCTCTGAAGAAAAATGGAGAAAAGAGGATACCATATCTCCAAAGAAACTGGAGAAGAGGACAACTCATTTGTCAATCAAGCAATCAAGTCCTCTAATAGTCCCAGGGCTTAAACGTAGTGATTCCCTTTTCTATCCTTTAGTAGTAACAGTCTTCTTCCTGATCATTTCTCAGATCTGGAGGTTACTTGTACCATTTGTTGATAACAAACTTAGCTTCTTTGCCAGATTCAGCCCTCTTGTTTAGTGTCTACAGCAGTGTTTCTCAACCTTGACAACTTTAAGATGCATGGACTTCAACTCTCAGAATTCCCCAGCCAGCCATGCTGGCTGGGGAATTCTGGGAGTTAAGTCCATGCGTCTTAAAGGAGCTGGTCTACAGCAGGGGTCTTCAAACTTGACAGCTTTAAGACTTGTGGACTTCAACTCCCAGAATTCTTCCTCCAGTCATGTTAGCTCAGGAATTCTGGGAGTTGAAGTCCACAAGTCTTAAACTTGCCAACTTTCAAGACCCTTGGTCTATAAAATGGTCCTGATTGCAGGAAAGACTTTTCATCAATCAAACTCAGTTTTCCCTTTAAGATTATGCAAATAGACCACAATTTTAAAAGCATTTATTTCCCACTAAGGAGTCCTGAGATTTGGGTACGTCAGGAGAAATGGAGAATACAACTTGCTACCTGTCCTGATTTGAATCGGTTTCTCAAGGAACATTATTTAATTTCATGAAACATGAGACAGGAAGGAAACATTTGCTTCAAATGAAAGAAAAAAGGCAATTTAGCTAGGCAAATAAATGGAAGGAACACAGCAAGATTAAAATCAGGAATATTTCAAGACTGTGCAACAACTATGTACAGCCTGCCAAGCACATGTTAGTTTTCCCTGCCTTAGACTGAAACATTGAGATGCACTCAGAAACTAAAAACAACATTTTGCATTTGGCCTCATGAGTCACCAAATGTGCAAATCTGACTTAAGACCCCAAAAAGTGTCTCTTTGCATATGCATTTCTCTTTTTCCATCACAGCTTCTATGCCAAAGTTCAGGGGAAAAAAAAGGCACCAGCAGCTGGACTCACGTGTGCTAAGCGATCGAATCTGGCAAAAAGTTCATTCAGCATCCGAACCAGCTCTTGAGCCGATAATGTTGTAGAGAGATTGGTGAATCCTTTCACATCGGCAAAAAGAATGCTGAACGCAGAAAGGAGATGAACAATCAGATTAGTAAGGATATAGTAGAGCATCTCAAAGAACAATGCTGCATAGAGAAATATTCATTGACCCTGACATATGGAATGGAGTGGAGTAGAGAGGATGGCGTAGAGTAGAGTAGAGTAGAGTAGAGTAGAGTAGAGTAGAGTAGCGTAGCGTAGCGTAGAGTAGCGTAGAGTAGAGTAGAGTAGAGTAGAGTAGAGGAGTGGAGTGGAGTGGAGTGGAGTGGAGTAGAATGGAATGGAATGGAATGGAATGGAATGGAATGGAATAGAATAGAATAGAATAGAATAGAATAGAATAGAATAGAATAGAATAGAATAGAGGAGAGGAGTGGAGTGGAGTAGATGGAGTAGAGTAGAGTAGAGTAGAGTAGAGGAGTGGAATGGAATGGAATGGAATAGAATAGAATAGAATAGAATAGAATAGAATAGAATAGAATAGAATAGAATAGAATAGAATAGAATAGAGGAGGAGTGGAGTGGAGCAGAGTAGATAGAATAGAGCTTTATTATCATGTTAAATGTACATTAATTAGCATACATTAAAATGAAATTTCATTGCATTCAGCTCTCAAAGAATAAACCATTGTGCATATATTCAGTGGTGGGCTGCTGCGTGGTTGGCGAGGTTCAGGGAACCCCCTAGCTATGATCTCGGGCTGGGACAACCCGCCCACTTTTGTGCTATGCTTTCCCTAAATAACTAACTTTTCCCCCACCCAGTCTGTCCAGGTGAGTTCTGTGCCGCCCTGCTATGCTCACCAGAGCTGCCTGAGTCGATCAGCTGCCTGCTTAAAGCTGTGTTTCAGCCCCAAAGCAATGCATGCAAGCGAAGCAACCAGCAAATCCCTTGCCAACAGAAGTGCAGCCCACATCTGGATATACCAACATACACACACACACACACATATATATTACATAGAGAAACCTCACAGTCCAGTCTGGATGTATACATGTACATGGCGAGAAAAATGACTCTTGTGAGTTTACCAGATGAATGGCATAAGGAACAAAGCTGTTACAGAATCTAGTAGTCCTGCTAGAAATACTTCAAAACCTCCTCCCAGAGGGGAGCAACAGAAACAGACCGTGAAGTAGGTGTGTGGGGTCTCTAACAATGCTTTGAGCACTAAGCACATAGCGCTTCTAAGCAATATCCTGAATAATGGGAAGTGAGCTTCCTATAATCTTCTCCGTTGTCCTCAACACTCTCTGTATGGACTTTCTATCTGAGGCATATCAGCCACCAAACCAAACCAAAGTTTTACTGACTATATAAGTTTTCTCCAGAATGACCTTTCCCCAACCTGATCCGTTATTGTTCCAATGACAAGACTAGAAATAACATTTGCGGCAGAGGCAAGTTTGAGGGAAACAGAAGAGAGAAAAGGGAACAAATAAGGTGAAGGAACAGAGGAATTAACACACTCAGAACTTTTCTTACAACCATTTGTGGACCATTCAAAGTTACAACAGCACTGAAAACAGTGACTTACAACCATTTTTCACACTTCTTACCATTGCTGGATCCTCAGTGTTATGTGATCCAAATTCAGACACTTGGCAATTGGTATATATTATGATGGTTGCAGTGTCCTGGGGACATGTGATTGCCAACCCATAAAACATTTTGTATACACGTTTTATAGGTTGACAACAGAAAGAACTGGGGGAGTTTCAAAGAGCAGGCCACAGGGTGAAATCGAAAGTACATTCCATTCATATTTTCTTCTAAGACTGATTAGATGGCTGAAGCTTCTGCCATGAAAAAATCTAATTGGAGAGCATGATTGATGACTCTTGACTCTTGGACTCTTGGACATTTTTTTCATTGGATGATACACCCAGAGGGTGTGTGTGGGGGAGCAGGATAAAGGGTGACCGTGAATTACATATCTCAAGAGTTGGCTGCACCCAGATTAGTGCCAGACGTAGAACATTACCTTCAAATAAATCCTTTTCAGTTTTGGGAGTGTGGCTCAAAGCTCATGATTTAATTGAAATGACTGCCGGAACCCTGACAGTGATCCCCTTTTGCAGCCTCCTGACAATCAAAGTCAATTGGAGAATCCAGATTCACATAACAACTGAGTTACTTACTTAACAATTGCAGCCATTCACTTAACGACTGTGGCTAGAAATGTTGTAAAATGAGACAAAGCATGCTTAACAGCTGTATTGCTTAGCAACAGAAATTTTGAGCTCAATTGTGGTTGTAAGCGAAGGGCTACCTTGTCAGAGTATATTCATGAACTGGAATAGAGCATGGTAACAAGATCAGCCAATGAATAGGCACAGCAACTAAGTCAGCCAATGAGGATTGTTTGGAAACTGAAACTGGAAGTAGCCTAGGCGTGGCTCTATATTAAGCTCTGCAGCTCTGAAGCTGTGTTTAAGCTCTGAGTCTGTCTATTGAAAACGAAACTGCTTCTCTCCTCTGCTGTATGACTTACTTGCTGAAAACTAGAGCTCTGCTCTGGACCTGTAACATGTCTGCTTCTGTTTCAGTTTGCTCCATGTTGGAGAAATCTACAACTGGTATTGTAAAATTTACTTTATATGTTTATAAAGAAGTTAAATGAAGCCTCAGCCATCTGTGTTTACTTATGCTGTATTTACACTGCAATACTCTGAATATACCTGTAGTGGTTAGGTTGGTAACATTTGTCTCTACAATCGCCCAACATCCACCTAACCCAGCAGCCCTTAACCCTAACCAGGGAGAGGGATTAATTTACTAAGCCTATGATAGAATGGCATAGATAACTGGGGAATTCTTCTCAAGCTTGATAAACTATGCTGGCCTGAATAGTTATTTTAACTGAATAGTTTAAAACATTTGATTCCAACTGGCAGGATTGCTAGCTAGCTGTCCGAGCTAAATTGGGTTTCAGGATGCCCTATTGCATTCAGGAGGGTTATTCCTTTCTCATCCATGCTTTGCTATCTCTGCTTTTCTTCCAGTTTCCTGGCAGTTGCCCAGCTAGGGATAATTCAGTCTTCCATATCTTGAATTGTGCACACCTGAGTGATTGCTGCAACTGCCTGGGCATACAGCAGTAACTGGAAAGATTACAGATGAAGCTTAATCATATTTACAAGGAAGCAAGTCCCATCAATTCTATCCATACATCCTTTGAAGTTAGTATGCTTGGGATGGCAGACTCAGTGAGCTACAATAGAAAACTGAAGCCCTAAAATCACATCAAATCCTCTCATTTGTACCAGGAAGTAAAACAAGCAAAAGAAGGCTGGGATATTTTGAGAGATTAGGCAGGAACACCTCCATTTTCAAATAGGAAGTATGAGCGAAGAAGAACAACAACAAGAAGAGAAACTCAACAATTCAGAAATGTCTCCTAACCATCCAAACCAATGAGGAAGGAACTGACCAAAAGATGAACATGCATTCAGCAGAAGAAGACACGGTTAATCTGGAAAAAAAAGAGAAGCACCTGACGTTTTCATAACGGTGAATATAGATCTTATGGAACTGGTGTTGTAAATGTTCATCCTCCACATTGCTCATGTCATTAATCATTTCTAGCACGACAAATCGAGGTAACACAGACAGAACCAGCCGCTCCTGAAACAACAAACAAAAACAGGGAGAGGAGTTAATAGTCTCTGGATTTAATGAACCAATAAAATTGCAACCAACCAAAACCAAACACCAGCACCCCGGCCGACTTTCACCCAAAGTCTTAAGCATATCTATTGATTCAGTGGAAAATATTTATATATTTGAATCTTTCATTGGTGAAGATTCAGGTGAGATATCAATTTGATAAATGAAGGAATGAATAAAAATATAAGCACTTTTGGAATGTATTGAATTGTTTTCTTTTTTCTTTTGCTAAAAACAATTGTGAGTAGAACATTGTTTAAAAGGAGATATGTCAGACATTAGATTCTTTTTTTTTCTCCAAATCAACTTGCAACAACAACAAAAAAATGTAAAAACCTTCCGTCATGTCAAAATAGCTCAGGAATCAATTTGGAATCTTCAAACATTTGAGAGAAAGGTATGATCCTGCAAGATCCACTTAAATCTTCTGCCACGGCCTCTCGAAAAATGTTAATGGAGGAAACCTAAGTTATCATATATCAGCATATTTTCTTCCTCGTTCCTATTTTTGGAGGTCCACCAGATTTGATTCTAGCCACTGGAAGTTGAAGCCTTCATATCTTAAAGTTGCTGAGGTTGAAAACCATGATGCTAGACTCTTGAATGGGAGAAGTCCACCATTTTGAGCTCCTCCTGTTGAAGTTTATAATACTTAGTCATAATCACTGCTTGGTCTTCAGGCCAATTATTATTGAACAGGTATGTGGGCTTCAATGTACCAGACTCATCCTAAATTCTAGTTTTAGTGCTGTGTTTCCACAGCCTCTCTTCATAAAAGCTTTCCATAATCCTTTTAGTCTGTTTGAATCCTAATGTAGCACGCAAAACTATAGACTCCATTGATAAATGGGGGTTTGAAAAAACCCATTTCTTGTTATAATTGTAAAACTTATATTTCTATTAACGAAGTATCGAAGAACTGCTTTACTGAAGTTGAATGCTCAGTAGGAAAAATGGGGGTATTAATGACTACGATTAATGCATATGAGCAGATTTTCATTGTATATCTTTGGTTGTTAAAGCTATTTTGTACTGGTACTGCCTTTGTCTTCTAGCTTTAAAAAGAAAACTTAAGTACACACAATTTTGGAGGACAGAACTCACTTCACACATCAAAGACTTTAGATTCAAGATCCATTCTCTCATCCCCAAAACTTCGCCCTGGGGTAGAACAAAAACTTTGCTTTTCTTTCTTTTTTTTTGCTGTTCCTTTGGACCAGTACTTATATAACTCATTCCACTGAAGGAGGAGAGAATTTAAACTTCCTGTGCTATATAAATAGTTATGGGTGATCTCGCATTTTAGCTCAAAGCAAGATGACTCACACCTTTCTATCTAGAGGTTTTCAGCTGAATGAATGACTCTGGCCAATGGTAAGCTCATCAAAGAATATTCAAGGAAAAAAAATACCTCTTTTCTCCTTTGGTGCTTACGAGTTTGCTCCTTTTTAAAAAGCCATTTATCACAGCACTAATAACCCTTTTTGTCTTCTTAGTGCATTTAATGTATTGTTTCCGGATTCCTATTAGGCATGGAACTTATTTTAAGGCGAGAAAAGCTAAGCTTCAAGGAAGTGTTTTTCACTGATGCTTTAATTCTAAACCAGATAACAGGCAATCAGAAGGGACCTTGTAGGTCATCTACTCCAACCCACTTCCCAAGCAGGACACCCTACACCATATCTGACAAATGACAGTCCAATCTCTTCTTGAAAGTCTCAAGTGATGGCGCTCCCACAACTTCTGAGGGAAATTTCTGTTCCATTGGTTGATTGTTGTCACTGTCAGAAAGTTTCTCCTTATTTCCAGGTTAAATCTCTCCTTGTTCAGTTTCTATCTTTTCTGGCCTATAGGTGCTTTAGAAAATAGCTTGACCCCTTCCTCCTCTCTGTGGCAGCCCCTCAAATATTGGAAGACTGCTATCATGTCTCCCTTGGTCCTTCTCTTCACTAGACTAGCCATGCCCAGTTCCTGCAACTGTTCATCGTATGTTTTAGTCTCCAGTTCCCTAATCATCCTGGGTGCTCTTCTCTGTACTTTTTCTAGAGTCTCAACATCTTTTTTATAGTGTGGTGACCAAAACTGGATGCAGAACTCTAGGTGTGGTCTTACTAAGGCTTTATAGAGTGGTATTAGTACCTCACTTGATCTCGATTGTATCCCTCTATTAATGCAATTTAGGATTGCATTAGCTTTTTTTGGCGGCGGCTGCACACCGCTGGCTCATATTTAGCTGGTTGTCCACTAAGATTCCAAGATCCCTCTCACAGTTACTGCTATTGAGCCTGGTTTCACCCAGTCTATATGTGTACTTTTGGTTTTTCTTGCCTAAGTGTATGAAAAACCCAAAGCACACATATATAAACCTGGGGATTGAATGGAAAGCTCAACATTCATCATTTTCTGCAAGAAGCAAAAGAGTGTCAGAAGTCTCCAGCTGTTGCAAAGTCCAGGGCAGAATGGAGAACGCACAGGGGAAGTTCTGCAGATGTTCCCTCTTGCCTTACCTGCCGCTGATTTTCAGTTTCCAGCCGCAGTCGAGCTTCTACACATCTTCGGGTCTCTAAAAAGGCTTGGCGTTGAGCTCGATCCGACAGGTAGCTAATGAAGATTCCAGCGGTATTCATGCACATAAATAAAACCGCCTGAGCTGCTGTCTGCAGGGGGCAACAGGAAACGATCATAAAGGAGAGGCCTGTATTCAAATTTAGTACATTTTTTTTTCCTTTTTACAACCTGTAATCCCTTTTTGATGGGGTGACTGAACAGAGCTGAGAGTTTACTGCCTGGGTGCCCTTCCAATGCCTACCTGGAGTTCACAGCAGATATTTTTCTCTGCACCCTAATAGCACAAACAAAAATAGTTCTCAACTTATAACCACAATTGAGTCCAACATTTCTGTTGTTAAGTGAGACATTTGTTAAATGAGGTTTTGGCCCATTTTATGACTTTTCTTGCCAGAGTTGTTAAGTGAAATCACTGGGGTTGTAAAGTTAGTAACATGGTTGTTAAATGAATCTGGCTTCCCCATTGACTTTGCTTGTCAGAGGTGTGATGACCTGGGGTGTGGCACAAAGGCAACACAGTCAGATAATCAATAAGAGTCCTTTTATTATCTCCAACTTTGGCCCCAATGTCCAGGTTACCTTCTGGCTGGAGAAAAACTCTCCCAGGAACAGCCTTTGACTGCAGAAAATTAAGTCCAAAACATGAGCAACACAAACTATAACTTAAAGTCCAAACAAACCAAACTGAAGTAATTAGTATAGCGGGGCAGGAGCAAGAATTTCAGACTTGAAGGCACGGCAAAACTCACACAGTTGGGAAGACACCAGGAACACAGATAAGCCATGACAACACAGGATAATCTCACATTTGCTCCCAGAAGCCTGCCACACGCAGCCTGCCTTTCTTATCAACTGTCTACCCAGCTGTGAGAATCAGGGCCCTTTCCTTGCCTGTAAGCCATGCAACCCACATTGCTCTCTTCTCTGTTCCTCCCTGCGTGCCTTAGGATGAAGAGGGGGTGGCCTGGTTCTTCCTCTGAACTCCCTCTCCCTTGTTCTATCTCACCCCTGCTCTGCCCAGCTGGACTTTGTCCTTCCCCAGCCTCCTCCACAGCCAATGGAGCCACACTCCCATTCCCTGTCAGATGTCCAGCTTCCTCCTTGGATTCAGACTCTGACAGGGGCATGACAGAAGGTCGCAAAAGGGGATCACATGACCATGGAGACATTGCAGTCATCATAAATATGAACCAGTTGCCAAGCATTTGAATTTTGATCACATGATCATGGAGATGCCCCAAATATTATCACTGAAAATGGTCATAAATCACATTTTTCAGATCTGTTGTAACTTTGAATGGTTTGAATGAACTGTTGTAAGTTGTAAGGACTATTTGATATTCTACACATGATCTACACATTCAGGCTATAGACAATTAAAACAATACTTAGATGGTCAACCATCTGTCTTTTAACCTATGAGCTGAAATCTCTTCGTACATTTCCCGAACTGTGCCATGGGTATCTATTTGAGATGTTGAAAAAAGTGTGAGATGTAGCAAGTGAATGAAAGTGAATGAAAATTTCTTGTCATAGTTGGAGCAATTAGTTTCCAATCATTTCATGCTGTAATATAGTCACATACGAGAACCCCACATAATTCAGGATTTGCAAACACACACATGCTTTTTAATTGGTCTTATTAACACCCTCAGATGAATACATTGACGGCAGAATTGATTAATGTCCTTAAGAAATACTTCTTATATAGTAATCTATGTTTCACTGGAAATTCTAGCATGGGAGTACCATTTTTGTATATCCTCAACCAAGAACAAGATGTTTCTCTTATCTGGGATAGTCATCCTCTTCTATCAAGTGTAGAGTTGTAATTGCAGGAATGTTCCAATCTCGGATGGCAAAACTCAAATAAAGAATGTTTCCAAGCAAATACAACTCAGGTAAATAAAGTCACTAATCTAAAGGAGGATTAGAGAGAGGAAGTAAACATATGTTAGACTTTAACTAGAGATAATTAATTGTATGGATTACTGTGCTAAGCAGTAACGAAAGTTAAGCAGTGACCAAAGTTAACCTGTGATGGAGGATAACTAAAAATGCAAGACTAGACTCCAATAAAGATCATCATTGTTAGATCTGGGAGGACGGGTCCAAAAACGGAGACAAGACTCAGACAACAGCTCTTTATTAGTGACTTCAGATCTGAGTGAAATATCCCAGCCGCAGCAGCCCCTTATACAGGGCTGGCTCGGCTAAGCAGCCAATAACGGTGATTTGAGTTTGCCGCGCTTGGTTAGACCAATCGCGGCAGCCCGTTAACTAGCCAATCAGATCAGTCTGAGGCAACCAATCATGATCCGCTGCCAGCGGGCCAATCCGAGTTGCAGGCTTTCAAGCCTGCTAGTCCAGAACAATCATGATTCAGTTGTTCATGATCAAACAACTCGACGGCCTCGTCATTACTACAACCAAGCATGCAATTTCAGGAGGAAATCCATTTACAACCCCCTGCCTATTCATTCAGAGTAGCTGAGTCAAAATTCAGAATTAAGGGAGTGACACAAAGAAGCCTTTCCTAAATGACATATGAACATGCCAACTTTCTCTGGATCACTGTCAGAGTTGAATATTAGTACTAACACCACTTTTACAAAGCCTTAGTATGGCCACACTTGGAATACTGCATCTAGTTCTGGCCACCACAGCGGTGGGATTCAACCGGTGTTACTACCAGTTCGGCGACTATGTTTTGCGCGCGCATGCGCTACATGCCATCCAGACAGCTGAAAAGTGCTACGCGCAGGTGTGCAGCATTTGAAAAGCCTCTTTTTCCCTGCTTTTTCAACCTCAGCTATGCTGCGCAAAGCAGCTGGGGTTAAAAAAGCAGAAAATAAAGGACAGGTAAGAGCCCAGGCGGGCGGGTGGGCCAAACAGCAGCAAAGACAGAACCGGGTCAGTGTCTGCTGCTCTTCAGAGCTACCGGCTCTATAGAACTGGGCAGAACCAGTAGCATCCCACCCCTAGGCCACCACGATATTAAAAAAGATATAAAAAGTCTGGAAAGAGTGCAGAGAAGAGAAACAAGAATGATCAGATGGCTGGAGGCTAAAACATATGAAGAGCAGTTACAGGAACTGGGTATGTCTAATCCAGGGGTCTTCAAACTTGACAGCTTTAAGAACTTGTGGAGTTCAACTCCCAGAATTCCTCCTCCAATCATGTTAGCTCAGGAATTCTGGGAGTTGAAGTCCACAATTTATAAACTTGCCAAGTTGGAAGACCCTTGGACTAATCTATTGAAAAGAAGGACTCATAGCAGTGTTCCAATATTTGAGGGGCTCCTACAAAAACAAGGGGGGTCAACCTATTTTCCAAAGCACTTGAAGGCAAGACAAGAAACAATGGATGGAAACTAACTAGGGAGAGAAGCAACCTAGAAGTGAGGAGAAATTTCCTAATGGTGACAGCAATCAAGCAATGGACCAACTTGCCTATGGATGCTCCATCCTTGGAGGCTTAGAGATTGGACAACCATTTATCTGAAATGATGCAGGGTCTCTTGCTCAAGCAAGGGGTTGGACTAGAAGACCTCCGAGGTCCTCTCCATCTCCATTATTCTATGTTTTATGTTCTAAAACCAAGTCAACCTTTGGGCTACAAATAATTAGATCTGGCTGGCAAGAGCAGCGATGGAAATGTAACAAAATCATCTTCTGGAGTTCGATGAAAGCCCCTAAAACACAAAGTGCTGACTCTGCATGGAGATTATATATAAAAAAGAGAGATTAGAAGCAACTTGGAAGCATTAAACTCTCGCTGAACCACAAATGTTTGCTGGGATGAGTCATGGTACCAGAGTCAGGACTGATCGCAAACACAATTAGCCATTTTTAATATATTTTTATTTCATTGATTTTCACAGAACATCTTGTGACTCGCTTGGCAGTTTGGTGTAATATAGGAGGAGAGGAATCAGGAAAAACATGCATCATACTCAGCATGGCACTGTTGTTATCGCTGTCGGTCTATTTAGGGAAATAATGAACGCAGAATGAAATCATTCGGCAGGTTCATATTTAGGCTTTGTTGCTCAGTAGCTTTTTGGGGAGGGGTGTATAAGAAGGGCTGGGTTCTCTTTGGCTACACAAAAATGCCCCCAAGTTGTCGTAATAGATCTTGGCTACCAAACTTAGCATTCGTGGACATTCTGAAAATAGTAATAGGACTTAGACTTATATACCAGTTCATAGTGCTTTTACAGCCTTCTCTGAGCGGTTTACAGAGTCAGCATATTGCCCCTGACAATCTGAGGGCACCCCCCACATACACACACTGTTTTTGGCCTACTGGGCCTCAGAGAAACCACCTGGGAGGCCATTTTTGCTCTCAGGAGGATTCCCTGAGGCCCAGGACACCAAAAATGGAGCGCAAAGGGACTGTGCAGCGCACACACACTCACACTCTGGGTTTTTTCACCTCCTGGGCCTCAGGGAAGCCTCCTGGCTGAAGCAGTAAGACAGCAAGGAGAATCCCAGTAGAGCTGATGTCAGAACAGCTGATCGTCGGGAGGAAAAAGAAAGGGGAAAAAAAGAAATACTGGTTCGGCTAAAGCAGTAGCTTTTTTTTTTTTTACTACTGGTTCGGCCAAATGGTAACATTTTATTACTACCGGTTCAGTCAAACTGGGCCAAACTGGTAGAATACCACCACTGATAATAATGAAAGTTTGAAGCCAACTCATATGGGAAACAGAAGACCATAGCAATGGCACTTAGACTTATATACCACTCCACAATGCTTTCACAGCCCTCTCCAAGCAATTTATAGAGTCAGCCTATTGCCCCCAACAATCTGGGTCCTCATTTTACTCACCTCAGAAGGATGGAAGGCTGAGTCCATCTTGAGCCTGTCAAGATCGAACTCCTGAGTGTGGGCAGAGTCAGCCTGCAATACTGCATTCTAACCACTGCACCACCACAGCATGAATGGAGTAATGACAGTTTCTAAATGTCAGTGTTACAAAGGTTCAAAGTATGTGGATTGAGATCTCCTTAGAGGGCTGACATGAGAACAGTGTTCCAATATTTGAGGTGCTGCCACAAAGAAGATGGAGTCAGTCTACTCTCCAAAGCACCTGAGGGCAGAACAAGAAGCAATGGATGGAAGCTAATCAAGGAGAGAAGCAACCTAGAATGAAGGAGAAATCTTCTGACAGATAGAACAATTAATCTGTGGAACAACTTGCCTCCAGAAGTTGTGGATGCTCCAATGCTGTAAGTTTTTAAGAAGAAATTGGACAACCATGTGACTGCAATGATATAGGGCAGTGGTGGCAAATCTTTTTCAGCTCCCGTGCCGATAATTGCTGGCCCGACTGCACCCCCTGCACCTGCACCTGTGACCCCCTAGCATGCACTGCTGATCTCTACGCAAGCACGCATGTCTCCTGCACCCCTCTACATGCATGCCAGATACCCAACAATCAGCTGTCAGGCAGCGGCAGCGCGCATGCATGTAAAATGGGGCTCTTCCAGGCGAGCTCTGGCGCGCCAGGGAAAATGGCTCTGCGTGCCACTTCCGGCACGCGTGGCATAGGTTTGCCCTCACGGGTATAGGGTTTCCCGCAGGAGCAGGAGATTGGACTAGAAGACCTCCAAGGTCCCTTCCAATTCTGTTATTCAGTTAGAATTGTCAATATAAAAGGAAAAGAAAATTGCAGGACTTGGCAAGGACATCAAGATAACAGCTTCTTCTGTTTTGTAACTGGGGTACATGTCAGCAATTGAGGGACATTGTTTGCATCAGAACAGCACACCAGGCCTTTAACCATAGTTCCCTTTCTGTGCATATCATGATTCCCATTGTTCAGAGATCCAATAAAATTATAAAGTATGATTTGTTTCCCAGAAGGGTGATGATGTGATCCAAGAGGAGAATAAATTTTTAAAAATGAGCAACAGAAACTCTGAAAGCAGGCATACTTTATGACAAGGGTCTTCAAACTTGGCAAGTTTAAGACTTCAACTCCCAGACTTCCTGAGCTAACATGACTGGAAGAGAAATTCTGAGAGTTGGAAGTCCACAAGTCTTAAAGCTGTCAAGTTTGAAGACCCCTAATTTATGCAGTCATATCAGTCTGGACTCCTGGCAACTGCCTGGAGAAATCCTTGCAGTTTCCATGGCAAGATTCCAGAAATAGTTTGCCATTGCTTTCTTCCTAGAGTTGAGAGTAGGGGTAGGATTCTACCAGTTCACGCCTATTTGCTAGAACCGGTTGTCAATATTCTAAGAAGTTCAGAGAACCGGTTGTTAGAAGGAATTACTGGCCTAATCCTGTAAGGAAAGCAGGAAGGAAACATTCTGGTGTTGCTTACAGAAACTGCCTCTCTGTTAACCTTTATTACATTCTTGGCAGGACTAGACTTCCTGTCTCAGGAACTTCTCTGGAGTTATTTTTCCCTCCTTTGCTGGTACTTTGCTTGTGTGGAGTGACCATTCAAAGTTACAATGGCACTGAAAAAAGTGACTTATGACCATTTTTCACACTTACGACTGTTGCAGCATCCCCACAGTCACGAGAGGCCAGGCGAGGAGATGCGTGCCTCGATGTGAGTGATATTGAGTTGGCCACACCCCGCCAATAACACGACCACCAAGCCATGCCCACCATCTAAGCCATGCCCACAGAACCGGTTGTTAAAATTTTTGAATCCCACCCCTGGTTGAGAGACAATATGCCTCTCTATTTCTAGCCCGGTATTTTCACCATGACATCAAATTGGCTTTGAAAACAGGCATGGGGTGCTCTAAAACTGTTCTGACCCAAATCTTGTTCCAAGGAAACCAACATGAAATGGAGGTAACAACAAAACCTTCTAATGATTTTTTTACGAATTCCATTCCTTCACAGTTAAAAGGCTGTTTCAAATGAATTATGTCTGATAAGAACAAGCCTTGCCAAGGTTGTGCAAGGCTGCCAGGAACACTAGATAAAGTTACTAAGAAATATTTCAAACACAAAGAATCTCCAAACACCAACCAAGAGAGTCCGAACGTCCACAAGGCTTGAGTGCAAAAACTTCTTTGCTTCCTGCAAAGAACTCTGGTTTCTCAGCTGGCTTTTATCTCTTAAGGTAGGGGGCATTACCTTTCAACCTTACTCCCAAGTTGCCTGTGCTGCTCCAGCTGCTCTTTCCTTCCAGCAGCCCTGCGTGCACTGGGCACAGGCTCCTCAGGAACCTCTTCATCACTGCTGCCAGCCTCTACAATCTCCAAAGGGAGCATTCCACTCCCTGATGGTCCTCACCCCATCCCTGCATCACACACAGGCCCCTCATCTGAGTCCTTGCTCTCCGAGACCTCAGCCATCCGCACCTGCTGCCAGCAAACCACAACAACAGCCCGGAAGCTAGATGCAAACACAAAACATCTCCTCTGATGGCTAAATGGCCCTAAAGAACAGCCTTAAACAAGGTTGTCTTCAGGAGTCAAAAGGATGACAATGCAATGAAAGCTCCACCTCCATCTTACACCGGCAAAATGTACAACGTGCCAAGGGAACATAGAACACAGAATAATAAAGTTGGAAGGGACCTTTGAAGGTCTTCTAGTCCAACCCCCTGCTCAGGCAGGAAACCCTATGCCACTTCAGACAAAGCGTTGTCCAATCTCTTCTTAAAAACCTCCAGTGCTGGAGCACCCACAACTTCTGAAGGCACTTATAAATTGTTCTCAGGAAATTTGTACTTAGTTCTAGCTTGTTTCCTCTGTTAGTTTCCTCTATTGCTTCATGGCGGCTGAGGAATTCTGGGAGTTGAAGGGGTAGGGCTTTGGTTGCATAGCTGCCATCTTGCCTTTTTTATATGTATACGGTATATCCCCTGTCATGGAAGACACCCTTCTGAAAGGAGCAATTTTCCAGAAGCATCGTTTTGTTACAGCGACTCTGGTCACTGATCTTATAAAATTGCCGAGAGTGGATTGCAGGTCTTTACTTCAATTTCTTTACTATCTCCGTCAGAGAAGTAAGAAGAAGAAAAAGGAGGAGGACAATGAGGAAGAGGAGGAGGTAGAGGATGACAAGAAGGGGGGAGGGAGGGAGGGAGGGAAGGAAGGAAGGAAGGAAGGAAAGGAAGTTCCAGAATGCAAAAATGGCTACAGACCTACTGATATACGAGTCAGCAAACATTCCTAGCACCAAGTCCCCTCATATTTTCGACTGCATATATTCTGCATCCCCTCAAAAATGGTCAAATTACAACAATGTCTCTCACTGCATATCTTACAAATGTTGATCTTCTCATTCAAGGTTGTGTGTAAAATTTTGGTGAAACATTAGCCTCATTTGGAGCATTCAGGATACCATTCCAAGTTCAAAAAATTGTGCAGGAGTTCATATGTACCACAATCCTGACTCCAGTGAAGCAATATGAACATACAGTGCTCACCTACCAAATTTAATATGGTATAGTTTTTACACACACACACACACACACACACACACACACACACACACACACACAGAGTGTTCTTAGGAGACAAACTTTATAATCATAGTTAATGTATTTATGACAGAACATTTTGTCAAGTTATCAGTGTGATAACCCGAGTCAGGAATGTTGCTGCCGAGAAGAACAGCTAAGCACTTCACATACCATAAAAAGAATCTCTCATAACAGGGAAACATTAAAATGGGTGAAAACCTGAGAGAAAGTTGGAGGGGTATAGATGTTGGAGAAGGGGAAGGAAGAAGGGAAGTAAGAGGAAGATGGCTAGTAGGCAAGCAAGGTGGGAATTAAGCACTCTTGTTTGCTATCCTGTAATCTGCAACTCTTACACTGCAAAAACATATGGACTACACAACTCGATCAGGGCAAAACAATAGATGCAATCTACATAGACTTCTGTAAAGCCTTTGATTCAGTGGTACATGACAAACTACTCCTAAAACTAAAATCTTATGGTATCTCTGGACACCTGAATAACTGGATAGAAGCATTCCTGTCAAACAGACAACAAATGGTCAAAATTGGGAGTGTCCTATCAAATTCTGTACTTGTCAATAGCGGTGTCCCCCAAGGCAGTGTTCTAGGACCAACTCTCTTCATACTCTACATAAATGACCTCTGTGATCATATTAAGAGCAACTGCATTCTTTTTGCTGATGATGTAAAGCGGTTCAATACCACAGACAATATTGCTACCCTTCAAAAAGATCTTGACTATGTATCAAAATGGTCAAACAAATGGCAACTTCAAATCTCAACAAATAAATGATCTGTCTTACATATTGGCAAAAAAAAATCAGAAAATAAAATACAAGCTGAATAGTCAAGACCTTGTTGATGATCCAAGCTCTGTAAAGGACCTTGGAATACTCATCTCTAATGACCTAAGTGCTAGAGCCCACTGTAACTACATAGCCAAAAAGGCATTAAGAGTTGTTAACCTAATCGTACGTAGCTTTTTCTCCAGTAATATCACACTACTAACTAGAACATACAAAACATTTGCTAGACCAATACTTGACTACAGCTCATCAGTCTGGAACCCACATTATGTATCTTATCTAGTTGAGAAAGTCCAGAAATATTTCACAAGAAGAGTTCTCCACTCCTCTACTTGTTGTAGACTACCTTATGCCACCAGACTTGAAATTCTAGACCTAGAAAACCTTGAATTATGCCGTCTTCGGTCTGATCTAAGTATGGTGTATAAAATCATACATTGCAATGTCCTACCTGTCAATGAATACTTCAGCTTCAACCATAACAACACTAGAGCAAACAATAGATACAAACTCAAGGTTCATCACACCAAACTTAATTGCGGGAAATACGACTTCATCAACAGAGTGGTCAATGTCTGGAATACTCTACCTGACTCTGAGGTTTCTTCCCCAAACCCCAAAAATGTTAACCTTAGACTGTCTACTATTGACCTTTCCTAAGAGGTCTGTTGGGGGCATGCATAAGCGCACCAAAGTGCCTACCGTCCCTGTCCTATTGTTTCTTTTATTTTTCTTATGTGTACCCATTTCATGTACTCATAACTATGTATGTACTTATACCTATTATCTTGTAATATTTATTTGATTTGTCAATTTATTTGATTTGACAAATCAAATAAATAAATAAATGCCAGCTTCAGAGTGACTCAGAATAACCAAAAATGAATCAGCAAGAAGACAACACAGTGTGGGACCTATCTCTCCAGTTGAGATTCCCAAAGGGTGGGGGGGTGGGGAGAGCGAAAGACCTAAAGAGAAACAAAAAAAACTAGGTTTTGCCAGCCTCAAAAGGATTGCCAGCTAAGTTTTAAATGATCTTAATTAACTCCTAAGGAAAATTCTGTGGCAATTGCATTTCATGAGACCGGAGGCTCTCTGTCCGTTGAGCAGAAGTAGTATCATTGTTGACAGACAATTAGTCTCTCAAACTGTAAGAGCAGTTAACTCATAAAGTAATTTTCTACACTCCACTCTTCTTTAAAGCCAAAGGCCCAGCAACAGGAGAGAGAATTTTGAGTTTATTTATACCCTTTAGCTAAATCTCCTTGGCTCTTATCTGTCAGGAAAAACCAGTCTTTCAAAGCAAACAATACCTTTCTACCTTGATTGATTGATTGATTGATAGATTATGTGCCACCAAGATCTCTTGGCTCTTTTTGATCTTGCTACCAAAAGAATAAAGGCAGATAAACAAACAAACCAAAAACAAACAAACAGTCAAGAAACACTTTGCATACTACATTCTTCCAGCTCTATTCTGATTCTATTTTGTTCGCTTAATCAGAAATCTCACAACAGTGTTTGGGTCTCAACAAATGCCTCAAAGCCTTTTCTGTACTACACAGCTGGATGCTGGCAATGGAAATTTGGTTTTAGATGTGCTATTTATGCGAGTGGTGCGGTGGCCTAGAGGCAGAGTTCTCACCTCACAGTCAAGAGTCTGTGAGTTTGATCCTAGGTAGAGGCAGATATTTCTCCCTCTGGGCACAATGAAACTGTATCTGCTGAACAAAACTCTACATTGGTGACAGGAAGGGCATCTGGCCAGTAAACAGCCAGCTCCATTCAGTTGCCCAGACTTCACTCTACAAGGGTCATTAAAAGAAGAAGATGATTTGCTATTTACACAACAATTGAAAAGAGTGAACTTTGGGACAATCCAGACAAAGGAGATGGATACTACTATCACCCGAGCCTGACCTTGCAGATGTGAAAATGATCACATTCGGAATGTGTAATCAGTATTGTATGGCCATAGATTTGAAAGAAGTTGAGGCTCTTTCAAGTCTAGGTTGTTGTCTAGTTTAATGAAAGGAAGGAACTAGAGGAGAGATGATAGCAGTCCTCCTATATCCATGGATTTAGGATCCCAAAGAAGAGGAGTCAACTTATTCTCCAAAGCACCAGAAGGCAGGACAAGGAGCAATTGAGAGAAGCAACCTAGAACTAAGGAGAAATTTCCTGAGAGAGGGAACAATCAATCACTGAAGTGGCTTGCCTTCAAAAGTTGTGGGAGCTTCATCACTGGAGGGTTTTTTTTTTAAGTGATCTGTCTGAAATAATATAGTTTTTCCTGCTTTATTAGGGGGTTGGACTAGGTGGCCTCCAAGGTCCCTTCAACTCTATTATTCCGCTATTCTGAATTTACACAATGACACATTTGTTAGAGTTCCAGATCAGGTTAGGGTAGACTAGTGTAGAGGAATGCATTCCCCTTCGCCATCACAAGCGATTTCCATTTTAATCCAATCCCATTTTATTATAGCAAACCTGCCTAACCCTGACCTGCTCCTGGCTTCATGGGAGGGGGAGGGTCTTTCTCCATTCTCCCAAGTTCAGCAAGCATCAAATTCATCAACGTAATGTTTCCTTGTGGGATTTGTTCCCATCCGTATATAAAAAGAATTCCAGATGATTGTATGAAATAATTGGGCAAAGTGCTTTAGAGATTTGGGAGACTGAAACATATATACACATACACCCCAAAAGAAGCCCTTTAATAGATAGGGTAGAACAGGTTAAAACAGTGGCATTGCTCCTGGGATTATTCCGTTATATCATGTTCCTGGTTTATACACCCCTTGTTATATCTAAAATGGGTTCATCAATTTGTAAACTCTCTGACATCTTTGCTGAATGCCTCTTCTGCCAGCCCCAGCATGAAAGTGCTCAAATAAATATTAACTTGTTCCTTTCCCCCCTAATTTAATGCTCTGACACATGTTATATGGAGTTATACAGGAGTTATAAATAGTTCTTTATGACAACATGTCTGAGATTCTGCTCTGCATGTATAACAGAAGAGAAGAAAGGCAGAAAGAGAGGCAACAGACTGAAAAACCTTATAAAATTGGCTTTTCCTAAAGGAAGATTCTGAACAGTTCCATATTTTTGGAATGGAATGGGATAGCATAGCATAGCATAGCATAGCATAGCATAGCATAGCATAGCATAGCATAGCATAAGAGAATGGAAGGGAAGAGAATGGAAGGGAAGGGAAGGGAAGGGAAGGGAAGAGAAGAGAAGAGAAGAGAAGAGAAGAGAAGAGAAGAGAATATTCTTTATTGGTCAAGTGTGATTGGGCACAGAAGGAATTTGTTGGTGAATAAGCCCTCAGTGTACATACAAGCAATAATGTGATTAAATCATAAATCATAAAATACAAAATCATAAATCATAAGATACAACCAACAGACAGGCAGATAGTCATAAGATACCAATAGGAGTATATAATAGGAAAGATGACAAGGATAATAGTAATACAGCCCTACTACACGACTCAAATATCCCATACAGGGCTATAGGAATCAGATTTTTAGCAGAGTGATGCCATGGGGAAAAAACTGCCGTTGTGTTTAGTTGTTTTGGCAGGCAATGACCAACATCCTAAGGGAAAGCACTGAAAAAAAAATATATGTCCAGGATGTAAGGGGTCTGTAGATACTTTCTCAGCCCTCTTTCTGGCTCATGCAATATACAAGTCCTCAATGGAAGGCAGGCTGGTTGCAATTCTTTTTTCTGCAATCCTAGCTATCTATTGTAGTCTGAGTCTGTTTAGTTGCTGTACCAAACGAGACACTTATAGATGATCATGTTTATAGATGATTTTCAACCATCAAAGGAATGTATTCCTCACATTGCCCTCAGAGTTTCAGTCATGGGTATTTATTTATCTACTAGCCGATTGACTTTTGTCTCAACATACACCCACACAAAAATCATCACAATGACATAATCCCCAATTATAACTTCAAAAAAGACAACTATGATCTTACAGACAACGATCTCTCATCCCTTGATTGGCAATATCTATTCACTGGATGCAATACTGTTGAAGACCATTACAACATATTTTTACCTGAAGTCAAAAGAGTCATCAAACTATATGTACCAACAACAACAGATTCCTAACATAGAAACTCCAAAGAGATCATTCTGGAAAATGATTTCACGCTGCCAATTTCAAAGCCAACAAAATGCACCAGATAAGACAATCCATATCACATTAAACAAGAAACCTTCTAAAAACAGTAAACTCCACACCATAACAACATAAACATTCTTCCAGATTTGTAAACAGCAAGGATTACCCATGAAAGACTACAATCTAAAACCAACAATGGACCGGAGAAGGCCTACTTCTAAAAACTTCAATCCTTTGAAAATCTTCAAAGTCAAGCCAGTCATCCCCATCTTCAAAAGGAGACCCCAGCCTAGTTGATTACAGACCAATCTCTTTATGCTGCATCACCTGTAAAGTCATGGAATCAATTATTAACCAATCCATTATCCTCCACTTAGAGACAAACAACCTACTCTCTAACAAACAATTTGGTTTCAGGAAAAAACTATCCTGTAATCTGCAACTCTTACACTGCAAAACATATGGACTACGCAACTCGATCAGGGCAAAGCAACAGACGCAATCTACATAGACTTCTGTAAAGCCTTTGATTCAGTGGTACACAACAAACTACTCCTAAAACTAAAATCTTATGGTATCTCTGGACGACTGCATAACTGGATAGAAGCATTCCTGTCAAACAGACAACAAATGGTCAAAATTGGGAGCGTCCTATCAAATTCTGTACTTGTCAATAGTGGTGTCCCCCAAGGCAGTGTTCTAGGACCAACTCTCTTCATACTCTACATAAATGACCTCTGTGATCATATTAAGAGCAACTGCGTTCTTTTCACTGATGACCACAGACAATACTGCTACCCTTCAAAAAGATCTTGACTATGTATCAGAATAGTCAAACAAATGGCAACTTCAAATTTCAACAAATAAATGCTCTGTCTTACATATTGGCAAAAAAAAAATCAGAAAATAAAATACAAGCTGAATAGTCAAGATCTTGTTGTTGATCCAAGCTCTGTAAAGGACCTTGGAATACTCATCTCTAATGACCTAAGTGCTAGAGCCCACTGTAACTACATAGTCAAAAAGGCATTAAGAGTTGTTAACCTAATCCTACATAGCTTTTTCTCTGTAATATTAACTAGAACATACAAAACATTTGCTAGACCAATACTCGAATACAGCTCATCGGTCTGGAACCTACATTATGTATCTGATATTAGCACAATTGAGAAAGTCCAGAAATATTTCACAAGAAGAGTTCTCCACTCCTCTACTTGTTGTGGAATACCTTATGCCACCAGACTTGAAATTCTAGATCTAGAAAACCTTGAATTATGCCGTCTTTGGTCTCATCTAAATATGGTATATAAAATCATACATTGCAATGACTTACCTGTCAATGAATACTTCAGCTTCAAGCTTAACAACACAAGAGCACACAATAGATACAAACTCAAGGTTAACCGCACCAAACTTGATTGCAGGAAATACGACTTCAGCAACAGAGTGGTCAATATCTGGAATACTCTACCTGACTCTGTAGTTTCTTCCCCAAACCCCAAAAACGTTAACCTTAGACTGTCTACTATTGACCTCACCCCTTTCCTAAGAGGTCTGTAGGGGGCGTGCATAAGCGCACCAACGTGCCTATCATCCCTGTCCTATTGTTTTGTCTTTATGTACCCATTTCATGTATTCATAACTATGTATATACTTATACTTATTATCTTGTAAGCAATTGACAAATCAAATCAATCAATCAATAAATCAATAAATAAACCCGGCATTGCCTGGGTATTTATTTATCCCAATCCTGTATTAGACAGGAAAATCTTGTAGTCAGGACTCACACTGTTGTACTGTCTGTCGTGTAGTGTCATAATGCTCCACAAGAGGGAGGCCTGTGAAGCTGCTACCATGGCAGAAGCCATTTTAAGGCACATACACGCACACGGAGGGGTGTTATGGGTGTCTTATCCCCACAGTAGTTGTTTCCAGAGGGTAAGTCATCTGTATACCAAGTTTGGTTGAAATTGCTCGAAGGCGTTGAAGATATCTTCAGGTTAATATATTAAATGGTTTTATGACCTATCCTTTTCCACTGGAGAAATTTTGGGGATGACATTTTTAAAAATAGTTCACCACTGTCTTCTTCTTGGTGAAGAGAGAAGAACTGGCCCAAAGTGACACAGATAGCTTTGTGCCTTAGGCTACACAAAACACATGGTCTCCAGGCCTCTGGAGATTAGTGATTAGGCCACTAATCTAGTGTCTAACCACTGCACCAAGCTATCTCTTTAAACAATATTTAAAGGTTGCTTAAATATTGTCCTCAAAAACATTAAGTTATAGTTATCGGTAGAAGAGCACATATTTGTAGCTCAGGGTTGTACTGAGGGATCCTTGGTTCTTTCTGAGCTTGGTGGATTTTTTTGCAGATGTTTCATTACCAAATTAGGCGACATCATCAACACACTGATAATGTTACCTAGTTTGGTAATGAAACATCTGCAAGAAAACCACCAAACTCAGAGAACACTAAGGACTCCCAAATTTCTTGTTATTTGCAGTTCTGAGATGCTGACCAGCAAAGATTTGTCTTTATTTTGGTCTACCAAACCATTTCAATACAACACATGTTATATATTCTCAAGGTCCATCAGTTCAATTTATACCCCTTTTAGCCAAATCCAGATACCTAATCCTATTTTGTCATAAACGTGAGGAGATGTAATCAGTTTGCAAACACCTGTCTTCCTTTCTCCAGAGAACCCTCAGAAACTAAACAGATCAATTAGAGTAAGTCACATTATCAATTTTCCAGAGGCTAACAGCACCGATCTCTTTTTTTGAATCCACATAGAAACTCGATGAGGGATTCAATCAAATTTATATTTACAAGATAACCTTCATAGGGGGACCTTGAAGCACTTAACAAAGTCAATATTAAACAAAACCCACCATCTCTGTGGTTAACACGGTGAGGATAAGTCAAATAAGTCAAATGGGGCAAGATAATTTCATATTTGGAAATGGATTTTAATTCAAACATAATTCATTTTTATCTGCAACCTGTCATTCAGAATATGGCAAGAGTTTTGTTAGATGACATTACAATATGTATTTTAATCAGTCAGAAAGCAGCCAGTTTCTGGCAAGAAGGAGATACGCTACTCATACACTATTCACAAAAAGAGCAAGATTAAAAACAGGGATGTGAGAACTCTTTTTCTCAAGACACTGCCCATCCCTCTGTTCCCCAATGAAACAAAAGATTTTTCAGACCCGAGAAAGTGAAAAAGAACGTTTATTGCATCTTTCCTGATGCAATGGAAGCGTCGGATCAAGTGAATAGGCATTAATTATGGGGATTATGTGCCAATGTTGATCGATTAACAGCCTATCCCACCTCCTCCCCTCACTCTATCTCCACCCCTCCTCCCCACGTGTCCTTGATTTTAATCTTGGCTTTAATTTACTCTTAGTTTTCATGTAGACATTTTTATGTCTGGAAGCTGCTCAGAGTTACCCTATGGTAAGATGGCCAACAAACAAGCAAACGAAGAAAAACAAATAAATGAATGTGAAATTGAATCATGATTGCTGAATGTGGTAAGAATAATAAATGGTGGAGCAAAAACATGCATGAGAAGAAATCGAGGAGAGGAGCAACTTAGAACGTAGGAGAAATTTCCTGACAGTTAGAATTACTAACCGGTGGAACAACTTGCCTCCAGAAGTTGTAAATGCTCCAACACTGGAAGTTTTTAAGAAGAGATTGGAAAACCATTTGTCTGAAATGTTATAGGGTTTCCTGCTTGAGCAGGGGATGATCTACAAGATGATCTACAAGGTCCCTTCCAACTCTATTATTCTATTCTGTGAAACGTTGTTGTTGGTAGTTGCAAAGTCGTGTCCGACCCATTGTGACCCCATAGACAACATTCCTCTAGGCCTTCCTGTCCTCTACCATCCTCTGGAGTCCATTTAAGCTCATGTCGACTGCTTCAGTGACTCCATCCAGCCACCTCATTCTCTGTTGTCCCCTTCTTCTTCTTTTGCCCTCAATCGTTCCCAGCATTAGGCTCTTCTCCAGTGAGTCCTTCCTTCTTGTTAGGTGGGCAAAGTCTTTGAGTTTCATCTTCGGAATCTGGCCTTCCAAAGAGCAGTCAGGGTTGATCTCCTCTAGGACTGACCAGTTGGATTGTCTTGCAGTCCAAGGGACTCTTGGGAGTCTTCTCCAGCACCAGAGTTCAAAGACCTCAATTCAGGGGTGGGTTTCTACCGGTTCTGTCCACCTCTGTAGAACCAGTAGCTCTGAAGAGCAGCAGACGTAGAACTGGTTCTATGTCTGCTGATGTTTTTGCCCACCCGCCCACCTGGGCTCTTACCTGATCTTTATTTCCTGATTTTTCAACTTCAGCTGCAGTTAAAAAAACAAGAAAAGAGAGCTGTTTCAAAGGCTGCTTCTCTGCAGGCAGTAGCCTGCTAATGACAATTTACAGGTGTGCAGCTCACAGCTGGCAGAGAAGCCCATAAATCCTGAACCAGTAGTTAACCCTGTCATATCCCACCCTTGCCTCAATTCTTTGGCGCTCAGCCTTCCTTATGGTCCAACTTTCACAGTCATACATTGCAACTGACTATGAAACTATGAAACTTTAGTTGTTATTAAACAAACCATTGAACGTTGGGGACTACCTGTATGGATGGTACCTAACCAGGGGCCAACCGATGATCTCACCAAGCAGTTACATTTTAAATAGTTGAGCTTTATGCCCCTCAAAGTTGGGGCCTAAGGCTGGGCCTCACCCCTCCACTCAACCCCAACAGCATAAAGGAGACCAACAGTTCTCAGAGGAAGAGAACTAAAAACAGTCCTGTCTACTCCCAACCCCCTTTAACAGGTCCAGACAATCAAAACAATTGTCCATGACTGAGCAAATGGAGTAAATTTATTGCAAGTCACATAAAATGGTAAAAAGCAGGAACAAGAAGATAAATTTGTAGACTGTTTATTATGAAAGTGGAGAAAATGGATGCAGAAAATTTAAACATGCAAATGCTGGTGGAAACTGTCACAGCCTCGCCCAAGGCAGAGCAATAAATATATTTTTTTTTCCAGAAACCCAGCCAGCACTGTTAGGAGTCTCAAGGACAAACCTTGGGATCATCCTGATCTTCTTTATTAGAGAGTTAATTGCTCATAGAAGAGACTCTGATAAAGAAGATGAACTACTGTACAACAAAAAGCAAGCAGCTTTCCTTCCTTTATGATTGTTTGTGTTTAAATCTTCATGCTGGCTTTTGTTCCTCAGGTTTATATATGGATGGCATGCGATTTATTTATTTATTTAGCATATGGCAAATACATGGGCTTATGGTAGGTTCAAATGTTAATGTCCAGTCCACCCAGCCATTCAAGGACAGGGTTGAAAAAAAAAATCAGACATTGGGCCGGTGTAAGCTCTTGATGGACATTCAGATACAACGTGATGGATATTTTGTCGAGAGCACCACAGTCACACTGAGGGATAGAGACAAGACCCCACTTAAACAAGGAGTCCTGGCAGGCACCGTGTTGGGTACGGATCCTGTTCA
This sequence comes from Pseudonaja textilis, assembly GCF_049901715.1. Lineage (NCBI taxonomy): Eukaryota > Metazoa > Chordata > Lepidosauria > Squamata > Elapidae > Pseudonaja > Pseudonaja textilis. The sequence goes on from NC_141992.1 coordinate 189,861,645, forward strand.
TAGTTGACCAATGCAGGTGAGGAAGGTCAAAACCTGATACCTTTTGTGGAGATCGTCCGTGACATTGTGTACCTTGGCTCAACTATCTCCGACACTGTCTCTTTAGACACTGAGCTGAATAGATGTATCGGTAAAGCAGCCACCACATTTTCCAGACAGACAAAGAGAGTATGGCTTAATATGAAGCTTTTGGAACATATAAAGATCCAGGTCTATAGAGCCTTTGTCTTGGACCCTTTACAGGAAAGAAAGTTGACCACCTTTCGTATGAGCTGTCTCTGACGTATTCTTGGCATCACCTGGCATGACAAAGTTCCGAACAGCGCAGTCTTGGAACGTGCTGGAATTTCTAGCATGTACATACTATTGAAACAGTGACATTTATACTGGCTTGGGCATGTCCTGAGGATGGCTGATGGGCAGATTCTGAAAGACCTCCTGTATGGAGAATTAGTGCAGGGAAAGCACCCTAGAGGGAGACCACGGCTGTGATATAAGGATATCTGCAAGAGGGATCTAAGGGCCTTGGGAATGGACATCAACAGCTGGGAAACCTTGACCTCTGATCGTTCAGCTTGGAAGCTAACGACACAGCATGGCCTTCTCCAATTCGAAGAGACACTTGTTCGGCAGGCTAAGGCAAAGAGGCAGTCCCGGAACCAGCGTAATCTGGTCAGGGGACAGACTGTATCTGTCCTCAGTGTGGATGGGATTGCCATTCTCGAATTGGCCTTTTTAGCCGCACTAGATGCTGTTTTAGGACCTCTCTTCAGAGCATGATACCATGGTCTCTTGAGACTGAAGGATGACAATAATAATTGTGTAGGGTCATCTACGAAACTGCCTGTATCTGGGTGTTGAGCAGCCAATTTGGCTTTCCACTGTATGTCAAAATTGCTAGACAGTTGTTGAGCGAGTTGTAATTTTGTTGCATTCCTTCACTAAGGCTTCCTGCCTTCACAGAGCTGGTGGCTCAGAGGATGGGGAGCCATTTTGTTTTTCAATTTAGCCATGTATTTAGAGAGCCAGGAGTTCTACAAAGATGTCTGACTGCCAACTGTCATTAACTGCCAATTCTTCAATGTAGTCTGGCTGCCAATTGTGGCTAGTCATTTGGTTCACACTTCCATGCTATCCAGGGTGCATCACGAGGAGGCGAACTAGCATCACACCCTGATGGTATGTGAAGTGTGATTTAATACTTTGCCTGTGTGGTCTTAAAGTTCTTGGCTTATTTTCTTGGTTCAGCCTTCACTGGAGGGTAATAAAGCACATGTTATTTATCATGAAGAATGAACATTTGTCTAAAATAGGAATCCAGAAACTCTTCAGGTCATTGACCCTTTCATGAAGTTTCAAATTGTTCCTCGACCTACAAAGGTTTATTATATAAAAATAATTTAATAAATACTACTTTAATGGATAGTACTGTGACTAACACTTAAAAGAAGGGGCAATACCTAGAGACAACAGAAGAGAAGGGAAACAATTAGAATAGAGCTGGAAGGGACCTGGAAGGTCTTCTAGTTCAGCCCTCTGCCCAAGCAGGAGGCCCTATATACCATTTCAGACAAGTGGCTGTCCAGTCTCTTCTGGAAAACGTCCAGTGATGGAGCACCCACCACTTCTGTGAGGGCAAGTTGTTCCACTGGTTAATTGTCCTCACTGTTAGGAAGTTTCTCCTTAGATCCAGCTTGCTTCGCTCTTTGGTTAGTTTCCATCCATTGCTTCTTCTCCTGCCTTCTGGTGCTTTGGAAAATAAGTTGACCCCCACTTCTTTGTGGCAACCTCTCAAATACTGGAATACTGCTATCATGCCTCCCCTTGTCCTTCTTTTCTCTACAATAACCAAACCCAAACCCTGCAACCATTTTTCATATGTTATAATCTCCAAGCCTTTAATCATCTTAGTTGAAAGAACTGGAGAAAATCACAAAATATAAAGAGCTGAAAATAGCAATAGCACTAGCACTTAGACTTATATACCGCTTTATAGTGCTTTACAGCCCTCTCAAAGTGGTTTACAGAGTCAGCCTATCGGCCCCCAACAATCTGGGTCCTCATTTTAGCCACCTCAGAAAGATGGAAGGCTGAGTCAACCTTGAGCCTGGTGGGATTTGACCTGCCAAATTGAAGTAGGAGTAGCTTGCAGTACTGCACTCTAACCACTGTGCCACCGAGGCTCCTTAAAAATAGTGGAACAATGGTGAAACAATGGCAAAAGAAAGCCAAGTGTGATTGGTGTCTTGGTTGCAATTCCAAAATATCTGGAGAATTACTTGAACACCATCGGCATTGATAAAACCATCATTTGCCAATTGCAAAAGGCAGTTTTATTTCAAACATATCACATCATGCAATGACCATTAAAAAAAAAATCTGCCTATCTCATTTCCTTGAGAAGGACTCAAGATATGAACCAAAAGGGCAAATCCAGTCTAAATATCTGCCTGACTATGTGATGAATCGTAATACTAATAATAATGCAATACCAAAATATCCTAGGATGTTGGATTGCTTGCCAGGGTCAACCCTCACAGAAAGGTAATGTAGCAAATGATCCATTACAAAGAATGCACATTGGTCTAAAATGGATCCAGAACCTCTTCAGCTCATTGGTCTCTTCATGAAACTTCGTCTGAAAGGTGCTTTTTCAAAAAGCAACTGGACTTTGTTTTTCCTTGAAGATGTTTTGCTTCTCATCCAAGAAGCTTCTTCAGTTCAGGGCTTCAATGTCCAGTTGCCTTTTGAAAAAGCATCTTTCAGACAACCATGACTTGGATGACTGAGAATTCCCATTGAAATTTCATCGGCTATCAAACATTTATCTCTCTATATAAAAGTGAAATACCACTCATGCATCATCACAAAATCTCCAGAACCATAAAGCCTACAAGCTTGAAATTTGGGACATAAGTTCCTCTTGGCTTCTAGGTGCTCACTAAGAAAGGATTTTTTTGAAATGACCATCAGAATATTACTATTTTGTATATTATTATTAACACACTCTGATGCTAAGGAGTTCTACTTCCCCTCCCCACATGCAAAACACAAGCAGAGGAGAGGAGTTTCAGTTTTAGTTACAGAGCACCAAGCAGCTTTAGTACAGAACAGTTGAACTAAGCCACACCCAGGCTCCTTGCTGTCTCCTTCTTGCTCACACAGCAAATACTGCTTCACTTTCCAAACAGCCCTCAACTCTCTCACACACTGACAGGATGCTAGCCAGATGAATACTGATGGATGCTGGTAGGCAGAGGTAGAATCCCACCCCCCCCCTGCCCCTTATTTTCCTCACCAAAAACTAAACCCAATCATATAGTTTTACAGCAAAGCACAGGTATCAAGCTAGTTATATAATAATAGATACTATTTTAATTCCTTCTTCCTCCACCTCCTCCTCAAAACATGGGATCATGGAAAATGTTGACAGCCCTGATAGCATAATTATTTTTCTCTGGAACATCATGGTCCACTCTTCTCTTTAGAAAATGTTCTTCCAGAAATGACAAACTGCCCCTGGAGCACTGGAGGAGCCCAGTCTCTAAAGAAGACAGAACGTTCCAAGGGAACATTTCATACCCAGAATAGAGTCCCACAATCTTGATTAATAATACAAGGAAGACATCTCCATAGTTTTTCCATTGGGTTCAACAATGAAGGATTCCAACATTTCAATTTATCAAAAATAAAAAATAAAAAAATCTTCCTGAGTGCCAATTTTGTTCTTCTTGTACCTCACAGCATTGTAAATTTTTCTTTTTCTGTCTTTCTGAACTTATCCTTCATAGGTGACACGCCAGCATGTTTTGAGGTGTAGATAATTCAAGTGTCGCTAAAGGGGGAACCTATCATAGTAGAATCCATCAGGTTGCTAAGATCAATGGAGGAGAATATGAAAACCTCCATGTGAAGTTATACAAGCACCCCGTCACATTATTTCAGTTAATGACTGCAAAAATCTGATGAACGGGCAGCAAAGTAACATTATTAAGTCTAGTGAAAAGAAGGACCAGGAATGACACGATAGCAGTCCTCCGATACTTGAAGGGCTGCCCCAAGGAAGAGGAGGCCTACTTATTTTCAGAGCACCTGAAGGCAGGACAAGAAGCAATGGATGGAAACTAACCAATGAGAGAAGCAGCCTAGAACTAAGAAGAAAATGCCGAACAGTAAGAACAATGAACCAGTGGAACAAACTGGGAAGTTGTGGGTGCCCCATCCATGAAGAGTCTGGACAGCCATTTATCAGAAATCATATAGGTCTCCTGCAAGAGCAGTGTTTGGATTAGATAGGCTCCAAGATCCCTTCCAACTCTGTTACTCTTATACCCTGTTCGTTTGGTGCAATGAGTAAAAGCACCAGCTAGTAACCAGGAGGCAATGAGTTCTAGTGCTACCTTAGGTATGAACCCACATGAATGACTTTGGGTCAGTCACTTTCTCTCAACCCAGGAAGAAGATAATGGTAAACCAACTGTGACAATGTACCCCCAAAATTCCCAGGAGTCAAGAATGTGGTGGGATTCAAATTTTTTTACTACCAGTTCTGTGGGCGTGGCATGGCTTGGTGAGTGTGGCATGGTTTGGTGGGCATGGCAGGGGAAGGTTACTGCAAAACCCCCATTCCCTCCCCACCCCGCTAACCTGCTTTCCAGCTCCGTTCTCCTGTGCAGGGCAACCAAAGAAGACCCAGCCAATCAGCTGGGACTCGGGAGGCAGAGAATAGATGGGGGCGGGGCCAGTCAGAGGTGGTATTTGCCGGTTCTCCGAACTACTCAAAATGTCTGCTACCGGAACTGGTCAGAACCTACTGAATACCACCTCTGGGTTTGAAGACATATATGCACACGCACACACTCACACACAGAAAAGAAAACCAACAACAATTATTGAGGTAACACAATATTGAATGTTATCATTTTCTGCGAACATTTTAGACAAGGATTTTATGATGCCAATAGGTTTTCTGCAAATTTGCATCAGATATGCCAATCTATTGGAAGGAAAACCCTACCCCAAGGAGCATTTGCCTATATTATCTGTGCTTCCTTACTATTGGATCCATCATCCCCATTCACCACATTGTTTCCTTCAGAATCAGAGGGTACAAAACACAGCATTACAGAACAGAGGGATTACCTGGTGTCCTCTTTTCCATAGCTCCTATTACAGACATAAACAAGTCGATGGTGGAATAAATAGAGCATACTACTTACTCCACAGTGGCTCCGAAAAGTCTTTTGTCTTATGGGTGGATGGATGGACAGAACAACAGACCGACAGTTATTGAAAAATGCAGATTTCTGTTTCAAAATCCTCTCCTTTTTAAATTTGTGGCTGTTATTTTCTTCTCCTCACATTGGCCTGCTTGTTATCCCATTTTTTTTTGTCAGTTAACTGTGTTTGATGTTTGCTGATTTTCATAAACATATTTTTTTTGCTATCTGTAGAGAGTGCTCTTTGTGTTTGCTCTGATCAGAATATTGGAAGGGTGTTGGGAGCCAATTAAAGTGGAAATTACAGTAAATTTCCCAATTACTGTATTTATTTATTTATTTTATCTTGAGTCATTTATGTATGTGTATGACTGAGTTTGTCTACCATCTCTTCCTCACCTTTCTTTTACTAGCTATCTATCATCTATCATTTGTCTTTTATCACCTATCTATTGTCACTATGGATTGCTATAAGTGAATTTTCTTTGCATTTCTTTTTATTGATTTGATTTTTTTATACTCACCCATCTGAATAAGTTATTCTGGGCAACATACATGATTCTGCATTTATATTTTAATGACATTTTTTAATAAAAAAATCTGTCTTTCGTCATCTTTCAAAATGCATTGTTTTATTTTGGAACCAAGCAAACCTGCTTTACAGGAATATTCTAAATAAAAAGAAATCCAATAAACAAGCATGTTCCCAGACATTTATTTATTTTTTCTTCTTTGGATACTCAGCTATCTGTTGTTGAAAATGTAAACCTGAATTATTCTCTCTCTCTCCCTCTCTCTCTCTCCTTCCCTCCCTCCCTCCCTCTCTCTCTGTATGCATGTGGTACAGTGTGATAAAATCGTATTGTTTTTATCTTCTTTATTCAGTACAAGATTTTACCATGGCCCAAAGGAGCTATTTTGTAGACAGAACAGAAAAATGGACAGAAAAATGGCCTGGGCAGAAAAATATCTCAGCCAATTAAGAATGCACATGTACTAGAACACATGCATTGTCTCAAGCTTGGAACAAAATGGCTTTAATTCAAAGTAATCCATCAAATTGTCTCATGGTTATATTCCAGAAGAATACTTGAAAATAGCACGAAAGCTCCTTGTTCTGGGGTAGACAAAAGTGGAATTCTTTGAGGTGGTCCCACTGAAAGCAACAGGAATTCAGAGTTCATTTTTTTAGCTGAGTTGTAGTCCTTGATGATTGATCCTACCCCAGCAAGACGCAGAAATATATACATATATATATATATATATATATATATATATATATATATATATATATATATATATATATATATATATATATATAACATGAAACTGTTCGGTTCGGTTTGGAAGTTAGGGAACAAAGAGGTATTGTCTCAACCACTGAGAAATGGATTGGTTTAACTGTATTTATTTTTATTTTTATTTGATTTGATTTGTCAATTACTTACAAGATAATCGATATAAGGGTAAACATGAGTATGAATACAGGAAATAGGGACGAATAAAAGGGGACAATAGGACAGGGACAGCAGGCACGATTGCGCGCTTATGCAGGCCCCTTACACAGACCTCTTAGAAATGGGGTGAGGTCAATAGTAGATAGTTTTAGGGTAAAGGAGTGGGGGTTTAAGGATGTAACAACAGAGTCAAGTAGTGCATTCCAGGCATTGACCACTCTGTTGCTGAAGTTGTACTTTCTGCAATCAAGTTTGGAGCGGTTAACATTGAGTTTGTATCTGTTGTGTGCTCTTGTGGTGTTGCGGTTGAAGCTGAAATAGTCATTGACTGGTGGGACATGCAACGTTTACCAGGAAAACATTCCCTCTTCTAGCTTAAACACATTTTTATTTTCAGTTACTTAATCAAACCTAAAGCGTGGAATCCATTCATTAACAGGAGAAAACAGCTAATGTTTGAACAAACTCCTTCCTTTCAGGCAGGCATAAATTGCACTCCTTTCAGCTGTATACTTTTGGTTTTCAAAGCCTTTAAAAAGCAACATCAACTCTCCCCATAACTGAAGTTTCTCTACTTGTAGACACCTTGTCTACACAGCGTGATGAAATGCAGGTAGTCCTTGACTTATGACCACAATGGAGCCTCAGAATTAGGTTGCTCAGTCAGGCATTTGCTAAGTGAGTTTTGCCCCATTTTACGACTTTTCTTGCCACATTTGTTAAGTGAATTAGTGCAGTTGTTAAATTACTATCAGGGTCGTTCAGTGAATCTGGCTTCTGCCATTGACTTCCCTTAATCAGAAGGTCGCAAAAGCTGATCCCAGGACCCTGGGGCATCGTAACCATCATAAATATGAACCGGTAGTCAAATATCCAAATGCAATTCATGTGACCCTTTCAGAATGGGGATGGTGCGATGGTTGTAAGTGTGAAAAATGGTCATTGGTCACTTTTTTTTCCAGTGCAGTTGTAAATTCCCTAAACAAACTGTTGTAAGTCAAGGACTACCTGTAGTAGCTTTTTGTTCTTTGTTTTAAAGAAGGAAGTAGAAAGGGAGGGAGGGAGGGAGGGAGGAAGGAAGGAAGGAAGGAAGGAAGGAAGGAAGGAAGGAAGGAAGGAGGAAGGAAGGAAATGAAGGGATGAAGGGGGAGAAGGTGGGAAGGAGGGAGAAAAGAAAGTGAAGGGGAGGGAGGGAGGGAGGAAGGAAGGAAGGAGAGAGGAGAAAGGAAGTAAAGGAAGAAGGAGGGAGGGAGAAAAGAAAGTGGGGGAGGGAGGAGGGAGGGAGGAAGGAGAAGGAGAAAGGAAACAAGACAGGGAGGAAGGAAGGGGGAAGGAAGGGAGAAAAGAAAGGGAGGGAAGAAGAAGGGAGGAAGGGAGGAAGGAGAAGGGGAAAGGGAGGGAGGGAGAAGGGGAAAAGAAGGGAGGGAGGGAGGAAAAAGGAAGGAAGAAGAAAGGGAAAGGAATCAAGGGAGGGAGGAAAGAAGGAGAGAGGTGGGAGGAAGGAAGAAGAAGGGAAAAGGAGAGGGAGGAAGGGAGGGAGGGCAGAAAGAAGGAAGGATGGAAGGAGGAAAGAAAGGGAGGGGAGGAGGAGGAAGGAAGGAATTAAGGAGAAGGGGGAAAGGGAGAGGGTGAAGGGTGGGAAGAGGTGAAGAGAAAGAGGGAAGGAAGGAAGAAAAAAGGAAGGAGAGGAAAGAGGAAGGGATGAAGGGAAGGAAGGGAATAAGGATTGATTGTTGAACTCCCTTGAAACGTATCATAATGGAACACTCAATATTTGATGCAAAAGATCTCTTTTCTTGCGAAGTCATTTTCATTTATTTAAGCGGAGATACTGCTGTTCTCTGCCTGCTCTATCAAAGGGAAAAAAAGATGCCCAAGATCTCTCTCATCAACGGTTTCAGTATTATTTTAATGTAATTTGCTGGATATTGTGATTCAATGCCACTTCTAAGCACTACTTATACATCCAAAAGATCGCTGCCTCCGCTGCGCGAACTGAACTCAACCCGCACCATGATTTGGCTGAGCCAGAAGAGCTGAATGCAAGACGATATATCCTTATCTGGGGAGCTAAATTAAGCAGCCCTCTCACAAAACAGAAGTCAATCAGACGTTCAGGAGCAATTGTCTCTAGCTGGAGTCCCCACTGTACTGTCTGCAAACAACTTACTTGGCATCTGCCTGTATCTTTGTCTCATCTGACTTTTTAAAAAAGCTTTCAATTTATTTAGTTATTTTTTAAAAAAAAACTAGGGAGCTGGGAGGCTGCCGGACAAGAGCCAGCAACTGAACAGGATAACAAGAATTGGAAAGGACGTGGGAGGTCTTCTAGTACAGGGGTCGCCAACCTTTTGGACTTCAGGGACCACCAAATTCATAATTTTAAATCCAGTGGACCAGAGATCCTGGGAAAATCTCCCCAAAAGTCTGCAGGAAAATTCCCCGCCCTGTTTTCCTACCGATCAATCATTCTTTATTTGGGATTGCAGGATACCATCTCCAGCTCCGTTCTCAGGGGTGGGGCGGGGGAGAGACTTTTGGCTTCATGCAAGGAAAGCAGCAGAAGCAGCAGCAGTCTTTCTTTCTCTCCCCCAAACTCTGCTAGAAATGAGTCTTTGTGAGACTTGTCACATCAGCACAGCCTCTTGGAGCAGGATGCCTTGCAGGGTCCCAAAGACTCGTTTCTGGCAGAGTTTGGGGAGAGAAAGAAAAACTTTTGCTGCTTTCCTTGCATGTAGCCAAAAGCAGAAGAAGAAAGAAGCAGAAAGAAGCAGCCCGGTGGCCAGGCCAAGCGCGTGGGGCAAGTGGAGCAAGTTCCCCCCCCTCCACCCTTCCCCTCCTCCCTACCTCGTGTCGTTTGCAATGCAAGCAACGCAAGCCTTGTGTTCCCATGGGCCATTTGGGCGGCATAGCCTTGTGTTCCTGTGCAGCCTGGATTAATTGCTTTGGGGGTGTGTGCTTTGGGGGTGACATTTTTCTGCGGACCACCAAAATTTTCTCACGGACTACTAGTGGTCCCCAGCCCATTGGTTGGCGACCTGTTCAGGCAGGGAAACTCTATAGGGGTGTCAAATTAGATTTCATTGAGGGCCGCATCAGGTTTGTGCTTGACCTTGGGAGGCCGGGGGGGGGAACATGGCCAGGGGGGCAGCTTGATGTCACTTGTTGAGGCCTTGTTTTCAGTCATAATGGCCTCCTGTAGCCCTCTGCCAGTAAAAATGGAGCTTAGGGGTGCATGCGTGCCCCCCCCCCAAGCTCTGTTTTCACTGGTATCAGGGTTTTAAGTAACACACCCAATAGAATCAAAACTTCAAGGCAGGCATGTTTGTTGAGGTAATTCCCTGTTAGGAGAATGAGCGCATACAGGGAGATGTATAGAGAGTAGCGTTGGAATAATACACACAGAGCACACAGATACACTGTACAGTAAATGTAGGTTTTTACTTCCAGAAAGGTTTAAGCAAAGTCCAAAATAAGCAGTCCAAAAGTCATTCACAGGTAAAAATCAGTCAGTTTTCATCCAGGGATAATCCAAATATCAAATTCCAGTGTCAAAAACAGTTCAGTATCAGACTTACATTAAATCCAGTAATATCAGTCAATTAGAAGAAATGGAGCAACGGCAATACTTTCCAACAGAAGGAAACAGAGATACACTCACACTGTCTTCTGAGACTCAGACTAAACAACCCAGGTTTCCGGCTCCATCTTATGGCCGTTTGAGAAACCACACCTAATTACAGTTTTGCATTTTCTTAAAGATACAGTTTTAAAATGTTTATCCTGGTTTATATATTTCTAACCCAAATAGCTGTTAGGTGACTCATATTCCTAACAATGTTCATCAAAGTATAGATTTATTAGGCATGTCATCTTGGCACATCTGTGGGAAATCTAATTCCCCTCAGGTTTTCTCCCAGTTCAATGCTATCTTGCTCAGCATCCTTACTGAAAAGCTAACTGACTTGGATTTTCCCTCTTCCATCTGTGACTGGATCAAAGACTTACTGAGGGACCAGCCACAAACAGTGAGGGCTGGGTCTGTCACATCCACCTCCCTAAAGCTTAGCACTGGCTCCCCACAGGGCTGTCTGCTCAGTCCCTACCTGTACTCACTGTACACACATGATTGTGTATTGTCTGACACATCTACTGTGATCATTAAGTTCACAAATGATACTACTGTATTGGGTCTCATTACAGGTGGAGAGAAAACAGCGTACAGAGAGGAGGCTCAAAAATTGTCCTCGTGGTGCCTAGAAAACAACCTGCATCTGAACATCAGCAAGACAAAGGAGATAGCGTTAGACTTTTGGAAGAAGAGAGAGGAACCTTCCCCACTTTACATCGAAGGGGGCTGTGTGGAGAAAGTTTCCTCCTTCAAATTCCTGGGAGTCTACCTCAGCGAAGATCTCACCTGGAAAATCAACACAACCCAGGTGGCCAGAAAGGCCCAACAGAGACTCCATTTTCTCAGGGTCTCATGAAAGAATAAAATGGAAAAATGACTGATGACCTCCTTTTACCAGTCCACAATAGAAAGTGTCCTCTCATATTGCATTACGGTGTGGTATGCTGGCTTGACAGCTGCAGATAAAGACATTGCAGAGGGTGGTGAGCACAGCACAAAACATCGTGGGCTGCTCCCTGATACCACTAGATGACCTTGCTAGGGCTCGCTGCCTTAGAAGAGTGAGGAAAATTCTCAGGGACGACTCACACCCCAGTCAGCCCTTCTTCACTCTCCTACCATCGGGTAGGAGATATAGAAGCATGGCCAGCCACACCAACAGGCTGAAGAAAAGTTTCTATCCATGGGCTGTCAGACTTCTGAACTGGAAAATAACTTCATGTCAACATAGTATGATAGACTTGCGGGACTGGCACGTTGTGCAACAAGGTCACCTAGTGTAATAAGATTGGGACTGGGTTTGGGACTTCTGTTCTCACTGTGAGTTGTGTTGGGGGGGTGCATGAAGGGAGGCTCAGCCAATCTCATTGTACACATGTTGTACTTTGACAATAAAGGTTGATTGAGTTAAAAGAAAAGTTTTCTTTCCCCTGCCCACAGTTGTTAAGAGAATCATTGTGTTTGTTAAATTAGTCACATGGCTGTAAGGAAATCTGGATCCCACACTGACTTTTTATGGATCAGAAGGTTGCAAAAGGGGATCACGCAACCTTGGGACACATCAATGGTCATAAATACGAGTCCATTGCCAAGCAATTGAATTTGGATCATGTGATTATGGGGATACTACGACCATCATCTATGTGAAAAATGGCCAGAAGTCTCTTTTTTTCACTGCCGTTGTAACTTTGAATGGTCACTAAATGAACTGTTGTAAGTCGAGGACAACCTCCCCCCAAATAAGATGGGGTGTTATATTAATTTTTGCTCCAAAAGATGCATTTGGGCTTATTTTCCGGTTAGATCTTGTTTGGTGGAAAATATGGCACTAAATGCTGACTATCTTAACTGGGGCTTATTTTTAGGGTAGGGCTTATATTACAAGCATCCTGAAAAACCATGCTAGGGCTTATTTTCTGGTTGGGTTTTATTTTCAGGGAAAATATGATATTAAAGAGGATATGGAGCATTCCCACACTGTTGGAAACCTTTGGAGACCAGCAATCCTACAATCAACCTGGGCCCTGCAGTTCAGAATATTAAAGGTGATAACCAACATCTTGAATTGCACCCAGAAGCAAATTAAAAGCAATATGATTCACGCAGTAGTGGTATACCTTGTATACCTTGCTGTACCCCAAAATACATCAATTGCTGAATTCTGGACCAATTGAAGCTTCTGAATGTTCTTCGAGGACCCACATATAACAGTAAAACAGTTGGGAAATGACTAAATTATGAGGGACATTGAGCAGGGACTCTCAATCCAGGAATGGTACACCTGGCACACAAGACAAATCTATGCAAAAGTCCCCCTGGATACCACCACCTGCTCTTTGAGAAGAAGCCACCTGTCCAGCAGCATCCCAGATTTTGCACAGTTCTACAGGAAGTGGGGCGCTACCAATCAACAGTTAAAGCTGAAATGATCCATCTAAACCAGGGGTCTTCAAACTTGACAGCTTTAAGACTTGTGGACTTCAACCCCCAGAACTCCTCCTCCAGTCATGTTAGTTCAGGAATTCTGGGAGTTGAAGTCCATAGGTCTTAAACTTGCCAAGTTTGAAGACCCTTGATCTAAACAAAGGGACCATATTTTTTATTTTATTTGGTATTGTAACTAGATATGGTCAACTTGGTGTGACTAACTAATAGGTGTGTCAACTTTTTCCGTCTGAGACTAAAAGCAATTCTCCAAATCACCTAGCAAAATTAAGGCAAAGTTAGGTATTCTGAATCTTCTTCTCACATTTTTCTTCTCACCTGGATTAAGGAATCTTTTCTTCAATGGTCCTGCTCCCCTTAAAAAAAAAAGTTGGACAACTATTTGTCTGAAATGGTATAGGGTCTCCTGCTTGAGCAGGGGGTTGGACTAGAAGACCTCCAAGGTCCCTTCCAACTCTATTATATAAATTCGGTTAATTCTGCTCTTAGAGAGGCCAGGAACTCCTAAGCCCTCCCAGCCTCACAAGAATGGATTTTTAAGGCCATTAATGGCAACAGGTGAGGGGATTCCAATAGTACCCCCAATATTACACTTAGGAGCTTGCTTAGAGATGTTGCTAGGTAACAGGGTGGCTGCCATATTTTCAAGATCCCTAAACTCCCCCCCCCTTTTTTTTACTGAATACACCTATAGGAGGATGATCAAAGGCTTTTTTTTCCCCTTTAAATCACAGCTAAACACTCTTTAAATAAGAATACAAGTGGAATTTAACAGAAGGCAATTCATTTCATAAGGGAAAAGAGGCAAGAACTCTTTCCCCCTCGATGTCAAAGCAAAGAAAATTTAGAGCTCTTTTTTTTTTAAACTATGCTGATCCTCCCTGGTTTTCCTTTCTTTGGGTTTTGCAGTAGACTTTTGTTCAAAGTGAAGAATATTGGAAAGCTGTTGTCGGGGTTTTTTTTTTTTTCTCTCCTCTTTGCAACATATTTAAGATGTGCCGTCCAAAACCTTGTTGTCATGGACACTGTTGATTAATAAGACTTGAAGAACTGTGTTGATTTGTAATTAACACCTCAGTTAAAAATAGCAGGAATTTTATTTAGTGGAGAAATTAACAAATATTTTTCTTTATTTTTTTTTTTAATAGACTGGGGAGGGGAATGAATGCTTCATTTATATAATTCCTGTAACAACCGTTCAAATCATGCTCAGTGCACAGTTCATCTAACCAGGTGTTATTTTATATATACGGGCTAATAATGGGGAAATGGTAGAGCTATCCTGGGCTCCATTAACAGAGGGATAGAATCAAGACCATGTGAAGTGTTAATACCACTTTATAATGCTGTGGTAAGACCACAGTTGGAGTATGGCATCCAGTTTTGGTCGCCAGGATATAAAACAGACATTGAGACTCTAGAAAGAGTGGAGAGAAGAGCAATAAAGGTGATAAGAGGGCTGGAGCTTAAAATACATATGAAAAAGAGTTGCTGTAATTGAGTATGTCTAGTTTAATGAAAAGAACGACTGGGATGACATGATAGCAATGTTCCAATAACTGAGGGGTTATCCCAAAGAAGAAGTCAAGCTATTCTCCAAGGCACCTGAGGGCAATGGGTAGACACTAATCCATGAGAGAAGCATTCTATAACTTAAGGAGATATTTCCTGACAATGAGAACAGTTGATCAGTGGAACAGCTTGTCTTTAGAAATTGTGGGTGCTCCATTACTGGAGGTTTTTAAAGAAAAGTTTGCCCAACTATTTGTCAAATAGTATAGGGCAGTGATGGCTAACCTTTTTGGGCTCCTGTGCCAAAAATTGTGTGCGCGCTTGCACACTCGCACTTGTGTGCCAGCACCCAATAGGGAATGCGCCCCCATGCCCCCTACGCATGTGTGCATAATCCCCACCCACCCACCCCTACCGTCCCCTTACCTGTACTGTACCCCACAGCTTATTTTTGGCCAGTTTGAGGCCTTTTTTGGCCTTCCAAAGGCTTGAGGAAGGCTTCTTCTGGCTTTGCAGGCCGAAAACTAGCCCCGTTTCACCACTTCTGGTGTTTTCGGAAAAAACAGGAAGTGATGAAATAGGGCTAGTTTTCGGTCTGCAAAGCCAGCAGAAGCCTGCAGAAGCCTTCCTCAAGTCTTTGGGAGGCCAAAAAAGGCCTCAAACTGTCCAAAAATAAGCTGTGAGGCGCATGCATGCCCAATGAGGTAATTTTGCCTGCAGCTCGCGTGCCAGCACAAATGGCTCTGCGTGCCACCTATGGCACGTGTGCCACCTAAGGTACGCGTGCCATAGGTTCGCCATCACAGGTATAAGGCCTCCTGCTTGAGCAGTTGGTTGGATTAGAAGACCTCCATGGTACCTTCCAATGCTGTTATTATGTTAGTTAGTCTTCTTTGACCATGGGTAGAGCTCTGAGTCCTTAATGCTCAGTAAAATATAAATTCCTGGTTATTTATAAGATATGAGAAACTGGAGAAAAACAACAGGTAAATCCTGAGCATCTTCTGGAATATGATCAATTATCTAGAAGTTATGGGTAAATGCATAAGAAATGCTAATAGTGATCATTGCTTTTCAACAATCCCATAATTCCTTGCACGGTGTAGTCTGGGCAACAGAATGGAGCTAGCAGAGTGTTTTAATGGACGGAAGCCCTTCCTTTAGCCAATGAGGAGTTTTGTTCAGCAGATACAATCTCAGTGTGCCCAGAGAGAAATATCTGCCTCTACCAAGGATCGAACTCACAGTCTCCTGATTGCAAGGCAAGAACTCCACCTCTAGGCCACTGCATCACTCTAAGAAACACTACTAGTTATATTAGGCATATATTATTCAGAAAGTGAGCATAGCTATGCATTTATATGCAAATGCTATGGTTTTAGTTTAGAATCACAATGATAATAGAATTAGGCAATTGGAGAGAACCTTAAAGGCAGCCTTGCCAACTTCCTACTTAATGTTGGATCTTCTAGGACATCTTTAACATCCAACATCCAGAAGACTGAAAATTTTGTATTTTGTATTTATTTGATTTGTCAATCACTTACAAGATACAGGTATAAGAATAAACATAGTTTTGAATACATGAGATAGATACTTATAAGAAAAATAAAAAGAAACAATAGGACAGGGACAGTAGGCACGATTGGTGCACTTATGCACGCCCCCTACATGTCCAACGAAGAAGAATTCACCATTTCACAGAGCAGCCTGTTTCATTGTCTGACAGCTCAGACAGTTGAGAAGTTTCTTTTGATGTTTAGCCTGAATCACTTTCCTTACAATTTCAACTTCTTGAGTCTAATTCTGCCCCCTGGGACAAGTGAGATTAAATGAACTCCCTCTTGTGTGACAACCTTTCGGATATCTAAAGATTGCTCTTATTATAGCTGATCTAAGTTGTCTCTTCTGTAGGCAAAATACATCCAGATACTTTAATTGTTCCTCAAAGGGGAATGGGAATTAGCAGATTGCATAGACTTGAAAATTAGCGAATCAAAGATCAACTGCAGAGGAAACAGAGGGAACAATTGCAAGCTAGATATGGATGGTGACGAGGGAGAACAAGGAGCTGAATTTGGGATATTTGGTGGAATGCTTATGCAAAAGGGGGAGATGACTGGGAAAATGTTATATTGAACAAGTATTATCAGAAAGAAGAGGGTGTCAACTTATTTTCCAAAGCACCAGAAGGCAAGGCAAGAAACAATAGATGGAAACGAATCAAGGAGAGAAGCAACGTGGAAACTTCCTAATAGTGAGAACAATTAACTAGTGGCATGGCTTGCCTTCAGAGGAAAAAAAAAGATTTGGACTATTTCACAAAATGGGAACTATTCTATAAATGGTTAAATGACAAATATTGAGGTTAGAGGAGTGGAATTAGGTGAAATATGGTTTGCAGGAGAAAGAAAAACAGGTGAGTAAATATTTCTGATGGTTATATAATCAATACTATCATGGACTATAATATATGTTATAATTGATTGATGTTATCATATTTGTTTATATATTACTGCATATATATATATGATCATGATGATGTTGTTGTTGTTTGTATGTTTGTATGTTAACACCTTGGACACTTAACGAGCACCCTGCTTAACATAGAAAGGAAATGGATGATAGAAAACAATAAAAAAATATTTAAATGAAAAAAGAAGAGGTTGTGGGTACTTTATCACTGGAGGTTTTTAAGTAGAGACTGGACAGCCACTTGTCTCAAATGACTGATTGGAATCTGTGTTTTTGAAAATGCAGAAGGTTTCAAGCTGATTTAGAAACTAATGCAGTTGCGGCTACATTTGGAGAAACCTGTATTCAGATAACAGATTGACAGGGGCCTTGTAGGTCATCTAGTCCAACCCCCTGCCCATGAAGGAGACCCTACACCATTTCTGACAGATGGGAGTCCAATCTCTTCTGTTCATATGAATACAGGGTAGAATCAGAGCCTTCAGCATGAGAATTGGCCAAAACATCTAGCCAAGATGAAATGGAATGCAGTGTCTGTAATACAACAAAAATAAACATTTATATTCATCCCTCTGCATACTCCACTGCTATTTTAGAAACAGTGGGAAAAAAAGCTGAGATCAGAGAGTGTGAAGTTTCCTTAAAATAAACTTAATTCCCTTCCCTTTCGAGAACAATGTTGTACTGTTCAAAATGGAGTTTTAGGTGCTTGGTAGTTTCCCTACAGACATTTCATTACCCAACTAAGGAACATCATCAGTGCACTAGGACTGGTAATGAGATGTCTGCAGCAAACTACCAAGTTCAGAGAGCAACAAGGGACTCTAGGACAACTTGCCATGACCAATGTGCTGCAGACAACTCGCCATGAGATCGTAAATGTATGTAATCCTTGTTCAAATGAAGCTTGTTCTTCCAACTATAGGAAGAATTGTACCCTCTTGAAAAATACAGCCATTTACTTCTATATATAGGGGACGCGTTGGCTCAGTGGCTAAGACGCTAAGCTTGTCAATCAGAAAGCTTGGCAGTTCAGCGGTTCGAAACCCTAGCACCACATAACGGAGTGAGCTCCCGTTACTTGACCCAGCTTCTGCCAACCTAGCACTTGAAAGCATGTAAAAATGCAAGTGGAAAAATAGGGACCCCTTTGGTGGGAAGGTAACAGCGTTCCATGAGCCTCCGGCATTTAGTCATGCTGGCCACATGACTATGGAGACATCTTTGGACAGCGCTGGCTCTTTGGCTTTGTAAAGGAGATGAGCATTGCCCCCTCGAGCCAGAAATGACTAGTACGTATGTGTGAGGGGAACTTTTACCTTTACCTTATACACGTGGCTCTGCTGAGCTGAGGGCAGAATTTATTTCACCATTACCTGGATCCATTTCCTAGTTCCCAGTTATCATCACTCTTACATACCCTCAGACAAACTATTCATAATTACCTTACCGTGTCTGCATGAAGTAAGGAAGTCTTTACGTTCTATTAGTCATCTCTACTTTAAGTCAAAGTGCCCTTATCCTGTAAATGAAATGCTTATTTGTTTTCTGGGTCCGTTGGGTATTTCTACACCTATTTCTAGTCAATAATTCTTGGTAAGTAAGACTTGTCAGTTCAATATGGCAGCCCCTCTAGACTGGAACAATCTCCAATACTGAAACATTTGATCAATCAATTCAAGATTGGATCCTGGTTTAAAGAAAAACCGGAAAAGATGTCCATATACAAGAAGGACTCTGATCTCTCATGTTCACATTGAAAGGAGGGAGGGAAGGGGGAGGGAAGGAAGGAAGGAAAAGAAAGAGGGCCCAATGAAGAAAAGAAGGGGAAGAGGAGGAGGCAAGGGGGAAGGAAGCTTGATGGCTTCACTCAAAAGCAAACTATGGGTTATTTGTTTTTCATATTTTGTCAATGTTGTTTGATCTGGTGTTAATTGTTGTTGTTTGATATTTTAGGAGATTTTCCTAGTTGCTTACACTGGATTTTCTTCCAATACTAAGTGAAGAAAATAAGTATGTATTTGCATATGTACAAGTGTTGAGATCATACCTTAAAACCTCAATCTATCTCAGAGGTCTGTACAAGCTACAATCAAAGAAGTCAAGATGGCAACTGGAATTCTTTCTTTCCTCCCTCCCTCCCTCCCTCAATTCCTGCCTTCCTTCCACACCATCAAGGCTGCCATACCCTGTGGATACCCTTGGCTCATACAAGGGTGTTATGCTTTATGGAACTTTCTTACTATGGTATGTTTTTGCCCCATGCAGGTCTGTGCAAACACACATCTCTTGTTCTTTATATTAAGAAAAGACATTTATCATGATCAGTTCTACATTTGTTGTTGCTTCTGAAATTAATCTGTTGCAATCAGCTGTAGGCTGAGGTGTTACAAAGCAAGTGTCATCATTGCATCTTGCAACGTATCTTGGCAATTAAGAAAAGCCAGATGGAAACAGTGCTCAACAGCCAAGAAATAAAGGAAAAAGAAAATGTCCAAGCAAGATAAGTTACAGAAAGGATGAAATAATTCATTTAACTACCTGTCAACGGTAAATAGATGATCACCGTGCAGTTGAAATGGCATTATTCAGCTGAAATGACAAACTACTCTATTTTAACAATTACATATTTATCTTTAATTGTCCAGAAAGAAACATTTCTTTACAAGCTTTATGTAAAGATATGAATACTACAGTAGCACATCACTGGAATTCCACTCTATTTTTCTTCTTCTTTTTACAAAAGAGGGTATACAGTAAAATGCATTACAAGAGAATGTAATGAATTGCAATGAATTCAATTTCCTTCTGGTTGCATTGGTTCATAAATAACTCTACCAACATTTTATTTCATCTAGTATTCAATTGGTGCAGTCTGAAAATGTAACCGGTAAAAAGGCTTTATTCTAGCAATGGGATGTGAGACCTTCAAAATACATTGTTTGTGCTCATCTTATAAGAATAAAAACACTGAAACCAAGGTTTGCTCATTATGGTGTGATAGCTGTGAGCAACAGAGAATTTGTAAAACTCTGTTTATGAAGCAAAAAGGTTGTAAATTCAGGTTTAGCCTGATTTTAATTTTTAATGAAACCGGCCTTGCATGCAAAAAGTAAATAAAATAAAATGGATTTCTGGTATTTTTAGGAAGGTTTTGAAAACAGACGGAAAGTTGCTGTTGAAATATGATATGACTGAATGATCCAATTTAAGGTTCAGCCATTTAGGTTTCCCCAAAGAGATTATTAAGGGAGCATTTTCCAAGATATTGGAAGGAAAGAGAAAAAGAAGAGGATAACTACACACAAGATGGATGGACAAATTCACAATGGCCATGACTGTACCATCAAGAGAGTTGAAAAACAAGATGGGGGACTTATCATCGGGAAAGAAAATGTATCTACTGGTATATGGTTGCTTGCACCTGACAGTGACTTGATCACGCATCATCCATCAAGGAGATAGTTTCAGCTTGCTTTTGTTTTACTTGTGTTTAAACCAAATCACATTTGGATGTTCTACACTTGTAACGAGGATCATTAAAGCAATTTTATGTGGCTCCCAATTTCAAAATGCAGTTCTTGGCTCTGAATGCTGCGTTTCAAAAAATGCACATTACAGGGAAAATCAATCTTAAGGTTCAGATGTACTGTTCAACAAGGGATTCAGGAGCTGGGACCAGAGAGATTTAAAACTGAAATACACATAAGCTAATATAGGTTTTAAATAGTCTCATGTGGAAAATATTTAGTTCTTCTATGCCACTGTTGAAAAGTCAAATCCCGATTTAAGAAATGAAATTACCGGTATGTGAATTATATGACAGTGAACTTACTTTTAACCCCTAATGTCCTCCCGGTTGCAAAACTGGTCTTCTAAGCCAGGGATTGCCAACTTTTTGGACCACGGGGACTACCAAACTCATCATTTTAAATCCCGCAGACCAGAGACCCTGAGAAAACCCCCAAAATAGTCTGCAGGAAAATTTCCCCATCCCGTTTTCCTGCCAATCGACCATTCTTTATTTGGGATCACAGGATACCAGCTCCAGCTCCGTTCTCAGAGAGAGAGGCAGAGAGACTTTTGGCTTCATGCAAGGAAAGCAGCAGAAGCAACAGAAGTCTTTCTCGCCCCCAAACTTCACCAGAAATGAGTCTTTGTGAGACTTGTCATGCCGGCACAACCTCTTGGAGCAGGAGGTCTTGCAGGGTCCCAAAGACTCATTTCTGGTGGAGTTTGGGGGAGAGAAAGAAAGACTTTGGCGGCTTTCCTTGTGTGCAGCCAAAAGCAGAAGAAGAAAGAAGCAGCCCAATGGCCAGGCACATGGGGCGAGTGGGGCAAGTTCCCCCCCTTCACCCTTTCTCTTCACTACCTCTTGTTGTTCGCAATGCAAGCAACGCAAGCCTTGTGTTCCCATGGGCCATATGGGCGGCACAGCCTTGTGTTCCCGTGCAGCCTGGATTAATTGCTTTGGAAGGTGCTTTGGGGGTGACATTTCTCTGCAGACCACCAAAATTTTCTCATGGACCACCAGTGGTCCCCGGCCCGCTGATTGGCGACCACTGTTCTAAACCATTTCAATTTCTAGTCTGTAAAACTCTAATGTGCTTTTAAACAGCCTTAAAGCCCAAAAGAGATTTCCAACTTCACATCTTCACCAATATTAATGGGAGCAAAGAATATTTTGAAATCAAGACTAATTCCTGTCCATCATGGCACAAAAATAGACATTTATTTCCCTTCATAATGGATAAAAATGAGCAGATTATGTTCCAGAAACTAATTTATTTCAATTGAACATTTTCTTGGAAATTGATTGGAATGTAAGAAGCTGCTTTATATGACATTAGGCTAATTAACCATCTGGGAAGTATTATCGCTCTTGGCGGGCACCATCTTGCCAAGAGTATTAAAATGCAAAAGAATGGCCATTATTTTCACATAAAATCCAAAGAGGTGTGGACCTCTTTGAGGGGATGGGTGGTGCTTAACTTCTCAAGAGGTTGCCTTGGACGACCTCTTGAGTGTGCCTACTGTGGTGTACCTACTTCTCAAGAGGTCGCCTTGGACACAACTATTGTAGAGAACTATCATTCTTCGGTCTCCAATCTTCCTTTCTTTTTTTAGGAAAGTCTGTTGAGAAGGTGAAAAGGCAACAAGGATTCTGGAGGAAGCAGATCATTTAAACAAATTTTAATTGGAATTCAAGCTGAGATTCAGTACCTAGACAATACCAGTTTTCTTGTTGATGACCTATGTTAGAGCTGGGATGGAGGTAGTGCTCCATTCTTTTCTTTCTTTCTTTCTTTCTTTCTTTCTTTCTTTCTTTCTTTCTTTCTTTCTTTCTTTCTTTCTTTTCTTTTCTTTCTTTTTCTCTCTTTTTCTCTCTTTTTCTTCCTTCCTTCTCCTCCCTCCCCTTTCTTTCTTTTTTCCTTTCTTCCTTTTCTTTCTTTCTCTTCTCTTCTCTTCTTTTTTCTCTTCTTTCTTTCTCTTCTTTCCTCCCTCCCTTCCCCTCCTTCCCATTTTCCTTCCTTCCATCCTTCCTTTTCTTTTCTTTCTTTTTTCCTTTCTTTTCTTTCTCTCTTTCTCTTTTTTGTCCTCCCTCCCTCCCTTCGTCCCTCCCTTCGTCCCTCCCTCCCATCTTCTTTCCTTCCTTTCCCTACCCAACTTAACCAAGTGACTCCGGGCAGCTTACTATTCTAACATTTGAAAACAATTTAAAAGCATTAAAACAGCAGAAACAACCCACAAGCTAAATAATTTATCAGTGTCTTTTGATACCAGGAACCACTGTATCCTTTTGAGTCAGCTCCATGGGTTGGTGATTGGGGGCACCATTTTATGGTGGTTCTCTTCCTTTCTCCAGGGCCAGTTCCACTTGGTGCTGATTGGGGGGGGATGATTATTCCCAAGGGCCCCTATTGTGTGGAATGCCACAAGATTCTACTCTTTCCCCCCTCCTTTTTTTTAAAAAACATCTACAGGTACAGTGTGTGATATTATCCAGCAGCTAAGGCTCAGTATAATTGGCATATTGATGATACGCAGTGTTATCCTTTGAGAAACTGACTCTGACTTAGCCCTACCAAGAGACTGAGTGACTCTGGCTGTGACTGATGGGACCAGTTCAGTCTGGAGACTTTCAGTTTTTATTCCTAGATAGGGTTGGATTTGCCTTGTCAGGAGTGGCATGCAACTTGGGCTCTCCCATAAAACTCATAGCTCCTAACTCATAAACTCAGGGAGCAAGGACTGGGTGGCCAAGAGGGCACTTACAGATTAACAGAGATGGAAGGGATCTTGTAGGTCATCTAGTCCAACCCCCCACCCAAGCGGGAGATCCTACACCATTTCTGACAAATGGCAGTCCAATCTCTTCTTGAAAGTGTCCAGTGATGAAGCTCCCACAACTTCGGAAGGCACGTTGTGCACAACTCTATCTGGTGCATCAGTTTTACTCTTTCCTGGACTGGACATTTCTCCAGGCAGATACTGTCTCAAGACAAGATGGAAGGGATCTTGTAGGTCATCTAGTCCAACCCCCCACCCAAGCGGGAGATCCTACACCATTTCTGACAAATGGCAGTCCAATCTCTTCTTGAAAATGTCCAGTGATGAAGCTCCCACAACTTTGGAAGGCACGTTGTGCACAACTCTATCTGGTGCATCAGTTTTACTCTTTCCTGGACTGGACATTTCTCCAGGCAGATACTGTCTCAAGACACAACTACTCTTAACATCCTTCATGCAGAGTTACCCTTGAAGACTGTGTGGAATCTTCAACTTAGGGGTGGAAGGAGAAAGAGAGGGGGGGAGGGGAAGGAGGGAGGGAGAGAGAGAGAGAGAGAAAGAGAGAGAGAGAGAGAGAGAGAGAGAGAGAGAGAGAGAGACTGGCCCAAAATCACCCAGTTGGCTTTGTGCCTAAGTTGGGGCTAGAAATCACACTCTCCTAGTTTCTGGCCTGGTGCCTTTAACTACTACAGTATTACACGAAATTCACCGCCATTTTGATTTTAATTACTTTTAAAATCAAATGATTGTAAGTTGCAGAGAACAGTAACTCACTACTCATGATCCCATTGCTTTACAGTTTTTCTGTGCTTAGAATTCAGCGGCACGATCATTAGAATGCAGTACTGCCAGCTAACTCTACCCACAGTCTGGAGTTCGATCCTGACCAGTTCAAGGTTGACTCATCCTTCCTATCCTTCTGAGGTCGGTAAAATGAGGACCCAGATTGTTGGGGGAAATACGCTGACTCTGTAAACCACCCAGGGTGGTATATAAGTCTAAGTGTTATTGCAATTGGTTGCAGTTTATTGCCATTTTCTCTTTAAGACTGCAACACAAAAGGAAAAAAAAAATAACCTGAAAGCTTATTGTGATTTTAGGCTCTATAGTCCTTGCATGATAAAGCACCACCAGCTGTCTGAGAAACACAGCTCTGTGTTTTGTTTTTCCTCAAGAAAAATCTTCAATTAATGCTGAGTCACAAGCCAGCCCATACAAATGTTAGCTAATTTTGATCTAGACAGGGTGGCTCCTGATATAAATACCATTCCCTTCATGAAGTCCATCGAGCTTGTCAAAAAGAAGAATTTAAGCATCCTTGCCTTCATGAAAAAAAAGAGGATTTGCTCAGGAAAGGGAGGGAATAAATCCTTCAACTTTTAGGCAAATTGCAGATATCAAATAACATTGCAGAATTGCCCCTGCCATTTGTGGGTCAAGGATTTGGGGAGAGAACGGATTCCTTGAGTTGTAATAAGGAAGGAGAAATTCCCCCAAGCATTTCTGAGGAGTGTGACTGACCATTACCAAGGGCAACTACATTGTAGCTTTCTTGTAATGCGTTTAATTGGAAACGGAGGATGGTAGAATACAAAACATAATGAAGAACGGTTGCAGGAATTGGGGATGACTAGTCTAGAAAAAAAGGACTGGGGTGACACGATAGCATTATTCCAGTATTTGAAAGACTGCCACAAAGAAGAGGGGGTCAAGCTATTATCCAAATCACCTGAAGGCAGGACAAGAAGCAACGGATGGAGAATAATCAAGGAGAGAAACAAGCTAGGAGACATTTCCTGACAGCGAGAACAATTGATCAGTGGAACAACTTGCCTCCAGAAGTTGTGGGTGCTTCATCACTGGAGGTTTTTAAGAAGAGATTGGACAACCATTTGTCTGAAATGGTATAGGGTTTCCTGCCTAAGCAGGGGGTTGGACTAGAAGACCTCCAAGTTCCCTTCCAACTCTGTTCTGTTAAAACTCAGCTTTGTTTAGCTTCTATAACTGAGAGCCTATCAAGCTTGGTCTTCTGAATGCAGCTGCAATGAAAAAAAAATGTCTTTCAGGAATTTTTGAGAGGATGGTCTGATGCTTGGTTAAATGAATTTTTAGGGCCATGATGACTCAAATTACACAGCATATTTAAGAAGGAAGCTATGTAACTTAGGCAGCACACCACTATATAAATGATAAGAAATCAAATTGCCCAATTTGTTGGCCAACAGTGAACATACAACAGCAAGGTTTCAAGTCAGACCATGGTCTATGAGTTGCTACCCTTCCCTAAAACTCCACTAGTTTTTTCAGCTGTTCTCAATTATCTGTCTAGACTGTGTAAGGAGGTCTATAGCTTTAACTTAGCAAAATCTTTAAGAAACGGTTGCAGAAGGGTTGATGCAATTTTGGGTGTGTGTATGTATAGGTATATATTGCCAAAGGGCTCACAAAATATTAGAAGAAGAAGCTCTCTGTTTTGAAAAAAACAATTCCCTTCATCCATGTTTTTTTCCAAAGAGTCTTCCTGATAAGTCTCAATCAATATCCCATATCTCTGTTTTCTTTGTTGATATTCTCAGAAGAAAACAAAGAAAATAAAATGTTCAATACTTAGGTCCCAATATTGATAAAGCAATTTTTAGAAAAAACTTGCTCTGTTTATGATAGGAACACTTGTAATATACATAATGTTGGTGTTTATTTTATCTGCAGAAAAGTATAAGCTATTGCACTGGAGAAAATCACCCAAGCAAGACATTCATACATAGAGTAAATATCATTCATTCTTTTATTTAGTCATATTCTGAGAAACAGCCTCCACCCCAACCCTCCCTTTGCTGCATAATTCTCATATTGGTCTTTCCTGTGAATTTTGAAGGTCAAGATTGTTCCTGGAAAGGATTGGTCTGAAATGAAATTAACCTTCTGGGAGGCAGCTACTCTTTTGGATTAATGGAGAAAAAGATTGCATCAAAGCTCAAGCAATTCAAATACGGTATTCTAAGTGGTATTAAAAACAAAAACAAGAATAAAAAAACACCAGAGGGCGCCAAATGAAAATGCTGAAATTTAAACATACCTTAAGTAGAGCAGATAAAATTTCAGCACCCAAATCAGGGACAGCTCCCCAGTCCCTGGCCAGCCATCAGTTGCAAACATAATTGTCAATAGATCTCTTGATAATAGATAGAACTGTAGCATAGATCTGACACTCCTTATCTTTCTCTCACTGGAAAGAAAGTTCACATTTTCTATTCTTGGCTATGTTATTTTGCAAATTCAGACTTGAATTCTCAGTATTGCAAATTCTTTGGACCAAAGCATATCTTCCAACTTTTATGTTTGATTTGGCTAAACTGTCCTGTCCTTAAATTCAAACTAGGTTAGGACACTCAATGTGCATTTTTAAAAATAAAAAATAAAAGTCTTAATATAAACATGTGTATTAACACTAGGATTAGTAATGGTGGCCTGACTAGAAGCTAGAATAGAGGTAGAAATAAGAAATAGGGGAGATATTAGCATATATAATTTTAATATAATAGAATATAAGCAATAGCTAGATGGAAAGATTAGAGGGTGAATGATGGTATTACTACATATGCTTAAATAATTTCATTGGCATCAAAATGGAACATTGATATATTGAATAACTACTTTAAAACAAACATGTATATTAATACTAGGATTATATAAGTTTGATTAATATAACAAATATTATTAATATTATTATTGCTACTTGTATCGAAATGAATTATACCCAGAGGCCACACTGTTCATGTATTGATATTGATGTATATTTAAAAATAAAAATCCAATAAAACTGTAAAAAAAATTAAAAGTCACCCAATGTTACTAGCCTTCTATTTATTAACTGTTTTTCCTGATTGGGTTCCAGGTTTCAACAGCCCAGTTCAGATTAAAGGAAGGTGAAAGAGTTAACCTTGAAAATGTTAAGAAGGCTGGTCTAAGTCAGTTTGAAATAGGGCTGCTTGAGAAATTTATGAGTAACATTTTGAATCTCTTCATACAGGAGAGATGAAATATACACAGCATGGCCCCTCCTCAAATGAAACTGTGTTCAATGGAATTTAATTTCATGACTTAGCAAGTGGCAGCATCTTACTGACTTTCTCTGTCTCTGGAAGCTAAGAAGGAGCCAGGTTGGTTACCTATTTGGATGGGTGTCTACTTGGAAATCTGACTGTAGGCTAGAGAAAGAGATTTAAAAGCATCCTGCTAAAGGACAAACAATTCACTTCTTCTATTGCTGCCCAGAAAACTACAGACAGAGGAACACACAAACAGACACAATCATTTCACAGAATTAACTTTGACGTCAAGACTTAAGGTGACTTTAGTTGCTGCATCGTGTTGCTGCATCACCACCACTTTCTTCTGATCCTTGTCTAATACCACAAGTGACAACATTTTACAGGGGTGGACTGGCTGAAGAATATTAATAGTATTTATGGTGCTCTTGAGTTTGGATATGAGAGAGAGGATGGAAAATGTGATTTGATGAACTAGTAATATCTTGTATTCTGTGAAATCTTTGTGCAGATAAGGAGCTGCTCATCCAGATACAGCTGCAGTAAACATTCCTTAATCATACTATCCATGATTAGTGCAATCTAAATTTAGGCCAACCGCATGTCTCTGTGAGTGAGCTGTGCCCTGTGTTAAATAAATAGAAATAGTATATTTCCAATTAATATTCATGATGTTCCTTAAAATGGGAAATGGATTTTCTGGAGGCCAAATAGACATTTTTCTGCTGTTATATTTGCCTTCCTTCTCCTCTGAGCTGTCTGAGGAAGGTTCAGGACTTCCAAGAAGGAACTAGCAAAAAAGGAAAACTATTCATTGATCTCCATTAGCAGATGAGACTTCACTCCAAACAGATAAGGACCTTAACTCATGGAAATCTATTCATTCAAATGACTGTGAGATGATGGGTAGATAGGTAGATAGGTAGATAGGTAGATACAGGGATGGGATCTGAAGGGTTAGCTACCAATTCAGTGATTTACAATTTACTTCCCTGCACGCTGTGCATGTGTGTAAATTTTCATCAGCTTGCTGCCTGGACAGCTGAGCAGCGCTGCGTGCAGGGAAGCAGCGTTTGAAAAAGCACCTTTTTCCTGCTTTTTCAACCGCCGCTGTGCCTCGCAAGGCAGCTTAGGAAATAAAGGTCAGGTAAGAGCCCGGGCAGGTGGGCGGGCCAAAACAGCAGCAGACATAAAACCAGTTCTATGTCTGCTGCTCTTCAGAGCTACCAGTTCTAAAGAGCCAGGCAGAACCGGTAGAATCCCACCCCTGGATAGATAGATAGATAGATAGATAGATAGATAGATAGATAGATAGATAGATAGATAGATAGGAGGACAGACAGACAGACAGAAAGACAGATGGGATGTTGCTCATCTCTGTTTCAAGGCCATTAAGCCAGCACTATCCAAAGACATGTCCACAGTCATGTGCCCAGCATGATGTCATGGAGGACTGTTACCTTCCCACTGAAATGGTACCAATTTATTTGCATGCTTTTGAATTGCTAAGTTGTTGGCAGGAATTGTGGTGATGATGGGAGCTTCCCCCCATCGCGTGGCACTTGGGTCTCGAACCTGGGCTGCTGGCTTTCCAACCAACAAGCCCAGAGTCTTCACCTTAAAAATGTCTTCAGATGGCACTGGCTCAATGGCCTTGAAACAGAGATGAGCACTGCCTCTATCGATGGCAATGAGCAGTGGAGTAAAATCTACAGGGACTCCTTTACCTTAGCTCTTACGTATTTTGATATTTGAGGAAGATTACAAGAATATATGTACTGTATATCCCTGTATCTTCTTCAAACACTCTTCCCTTCCCCTTTGCCAAACAGAAGCTTCCTTGTTCCAGTCAGTCTTGGAAATAGAAAATTGCTGGAGCTTAGCCTACCCATGCGGTAATCAAGAAGTCGGCGCTTACTCCAAATTCATTACTTATGATCTGGAGACATCTTAGTGAGATTTATTGCAAAATCTGCCACGTATGAGACTGCCTTTGATGGTCATTTGTAAAATTTAACTGGTTCAGAGTGGACATTGATTAATATGGGCAGGCGCTCTGGTAAATGTAACACTGCTGTGTACCGTCTGAGCCACCTGCACCGGCTTCCAATCAGTTTCTGACTCTAATTCGTCGTAGGGCGATCCAGATGCTTTGGACTGCAACTCAAGTTGGGGGTTGTTTGTTTGTTTTTCCTTTCAATAGCCGTAATGGCTTTGACAGACGGGCAAAAAAATTGAATGCCAACCGTACAAGTAAATATATGAATGGTTCCAAAGAGATGACCATTTTGGGCTTGAAAATACAGCCTCGTGGAAACTCAGGAGAGGACAACTCAGAGGTCGTCAAACTGAAATCTCTTGCTCCATCTACCAATCTTGCAATTAACAAGATATACAGTATATTGGTCACTAGGAGTGGAAAATGACTTTGAGATATATTTTAAAAATTCCTTCTCACCCTTATTGGTAGTCTGTGCCTTCCTCAATCTTGGGGCCTGGAGGTTTGAGACACTTCTCATCACTCCTTATCATCCATCCCCTCCCACTTGTGACTTCTGACTGTAACTTTGTCGCTTGTATCCGTATGATTTATATGGACTGTTTCCTAGTATGATTTGATTGCTTATTGTACCCTATGACTATTATTAAGTGTTGTACCTTATGATTCTTGACTCTTGATGAATGTATCTTTTCTTTTATGTACACTGAGAGCATTTGCACTAAGACAAATTCCTTGTGTGTCCAATCACACTTGGCCAATAAAGAATTCTATTCTGTTCTGTTCTGTTCTGTTCTGTTCTGTTCTGTTCTAGTCTAGTCTAGTCTAGTCTAGTCTAGTCTAGTCTAGTCTAGTCTAGTCTCTAGTCTCTAGTCTGTTGTATATTCAATATTCTATTTGCTGCAGTATCTTAACTACTCCTAGCACTGCACTCTTCTGGACATAGATAATCCCGATGTTGTTCCTGGGATTTTCTGGAGCCACTCTCCCACTCTAGAGGTCACAGCCCTGAGTTTTCCCACCACCACTGGGATCACTTTGGCCTTTACTTTCCACATCTTATTTAGTTCCTCCTTCAGGCCCTGATACTTCCCTAGCTTGTAATACTTCTTCTTCTGGATGTAACTGTCACTTGACGTCACTAGCAATAGCAATTTATATACCACTCCATAGAGATTTACAACACTCTATGGGTGGTTTATATTGTCAGCGTATTGTCCCCAGTGATCTGGGTCCCTTCTTTGACCAACATCCAAAGGATGGAAGGTTAAGTCAACCTTGAGCCGGTCAGGATCTCCACTCCAGGCTATGGGCAGAGTTAGCCTGCAATACTGTCTTCTAACCATAGTGTCACTAGGACTCCTCCGTTGATCACCACCACTTTCTTCTTTCTGATCCTTGTCTAATACCACAATGTTTGGTATATATTAGGACACAGCTATGTAGCCTGAAGCGGCAGTCTCTTTGCAATAGCTTATATATTTACTTGTACAGCTTGTATCATACCAAGACAACTTCCTTGTGTGTCCAATCACACTTAGCCAATAAAGAATTCTATTCTATTCTATTCTATTCTATTCTATTCTATTCTATTCTATTCATGTATGTTTATAGGCATGTATATAGACATCAAGTCATTTTTGAGTCCTAGGAATCACATAGTTAGATCTACTCCATGAAATACAGACACACAGAGGAGTACGTGTGTGTGATTATTTATTTATTTATTTATTTATTCATTCATTCATTCATTCATTCATTCATTCATTCATTCATTCATTCCACAGAGAAAATCTATCTATAATATTTCTAGCACAAGAGAGCCATGCACGAAAGTTGGGAATGGCTGATTCACGCAACATCTTGATCCTTAACAAATAATAATTATAATGATGTTGATGATGATGATGACGACAACAACAACAACAACAATTTGGGAAGTGTTCGACTAGTGATTTATGATATGAAACCCAGCATAGTTATCTCATTGCTGTGTTTACTGTAATAATAATAATAATAATAATAATAATAATAATAATAATAATAATAATAATAATAATAATAATAATAATTATTATTATTATTATTATTATTATTATTATTGGCTACATAGGATGGCTAGTTTACTGCAATGGCTAGGTTCACATAATATGTTGAATACAATTTCCCAAATTCCACTTCAATCTAGGCCAACATGTTGGTGAACCTAGCTACTCTGTAGCAGACCAAGGTTAGGCAGGTGAATAATCGTTCTCCAACGATCCAGTCCGAAAGGATATCAAACAACAAACTCCCTCTAAACACTGCGGTGCATATTAAATGGCTAGGCAGCCTTTGGAAGAGAGAGGCCACCAACACACCTTCCAAAGCACCCAGTGTGAGGAAGTCCGATCTATCCCCATTAGCTTAACCACTCTGGTGACTGGTCATTTGACAACTGACCACCACTGACCACCTTTATGGACCACATGGGAAGATAAATATGGATTGCTCCTACATCGAGAGAAAGAGGATACTGAGGCAGTATCACGGTAACCTGAAAAAGAGTGGTGTCATTTGTGAACCCAAAGGTGCTTTTTCCAAAAGTCCAACTGGACTTCCTTGATAGAATGGAATGGAATGGAATGGAATGGGAGGGGAGGGGAGGGAAAGGAAGGGAATGGGAGGGGAGGGGGAGGAAGGGAAAGGAGAGGAGGAGAGGGGAAAGGGAATAGGAATAGGAATAGGAATAGGAAGGGAAGGGAAGGGAAGGGGAGGAAGGGGAGGGGAGGGGAAAGGGAATAGGAATAGAATAGAATAGAATGAAGGGACCTTGGAGGTCCTCTAGTCCAGCCCCCTGCTCCAGCAGGAGACTCTATACCATCTCAGACAAAAGACTGTCCAACCTCTTCTTTAAAACCTCCAGAACTGAAGCACCGACAACCTCTGAAGGCAAGCTACTCCATTGTCCTCCCTGTTAGGAAGTGTCTCCTTAATTACAGGTTGCTTCTCTCTTTGATTAGTTTCCAACCACTGTTTTGTGTCCTGCCCTCTGGTGCTTTGGAGAACAATTTGACCCGCTCTTCTTTGTGGCAACCCCTCAAATATTGGAAAACTGCTATCATGTCTCCCCCTAGTCCTTCTTTTCTCGAGACTAGCCAAGCCCAAATCCTGCCACCGGTCTTCATATGTTTTAGTCTCTAGGCCTTTGGTCACCTTGGTTGCTCATCCTAGAAGAGGCTTTTCATTCTTCATCCCTAAAATTGTTGAAGAATTCCTTGTTGGCTTCGCCCACCAAGCAACCTTGCCCAATCTGTGCAGAAAATCAATAACTTTACTGGCACCACTGCCATCCCCCCAAAAGACGTCCAGGCCTCACTGACACCACCCCTATTTTCACTCCTGTCCCTACTCTGCTAGCCACCAAACAGGTGACGGATGTGCCAAGTCTTAATCTGAAGTGCACAAAGATTTCAAATTCCTTAATATGGTCTCTTTCCCTCTTCAAGTTTCCCAGGCTTGCCCTAAAGATGCCATCTCTACCCAAGAAGGGAATGGACATTGAGTGGTCTTCTAATTCTGCTGGAATTTTTTAAAAAAATTTCCTTTAGCTTTCAATGACAAAAATGCATGCATCTCTACAAAACTAGTTACCTACAGGGGATCCTGACCAGTGGTGGTATGCTATCGGTTTGGACCGGTTCTTACGAACCGGTAGTAAAAAAAAAAAAAAAAGGCCTCCGACAATCAGCTGAGAGGAGGGAAAAAAGTCTCCCACTCCTGCACTTTTCTTTATCCTCTCAGCTGATTGCTTCAGCTGGTGTGTGGAAAGCTGTGTGCATGTTAGGTGCGCGTGCGCTCAATCACCAAACCGATAATGGAACAGGTAGGATCCCACTGCTGATCCTGACCTGTACAGAGTTTGCAAAAAGAATTCTTCCTTCTCTCCAAACTGGATCTAGGTTTCCAAGCCAATTCTTGATAGAGATTACTGATTTCTGTTTTCCACTTATTTCCCATCCCATCACTAGATTTCCCTGAGTGACGAACAAATTGAAGCAGTTTTTTTTTTTTAAAAAAATCTAGTCAAATCACAGTCCAATCACAGCATCGCTCTAAAAAACCCAGCAGCAGAACAGAGCGGAGATAAATTCATTCAACCAAAGAGTGAAATGACTGAGAGCTGTACATTCCCTGGGCTCACGGCACAATGTGGCTGCAATAAACTAGGAAGATTAAAATGTTTCAGGACTTTAAGCCAGTTTTAGACAGCATTTTAAAAAGCTTGGGCAAGGGAAGAGAAAACACGAGGGAGATATGACAGGGAGGGCATAACACATTGTTCAGTGTTAGAAGGCATTTTCTAGATGATCTTCCCTTGCAGCTCACTTGGACTGCATTAATTTCTCCTATTGAGTTGTCACACGGTTGTCTCTCTCTGGGTGTACACAGTTGTCTTTGTCTACCACCAACATTTGGTCCAGAGGGTGTGAGGCCTTACCAAAGCACGTCCCCACCATGTAACACTGGATGTCACTCTCTGGTGAGATTAATTGAAGACTTCAACTAAAGAATTAGCTTTTAGGTCCAGCAAAAGAACCTTCTCTGCCCTGGTTCCAGAGGTGGTATTTATCAGGTTCTGACCAGTTCTGGAGAACCGGTAGCAGAAATTTTAAGTAGTTCAGAGAACCGGCAAATACCACCTCTGACTGGCCCAGCCATCATCTATTCTCTGCCTCCTGAGTCCCACCTGATTGGCTGGGTCTTCTTTTGTTGCCCTGCACAGGAGAATGGAGCTGGAAAGCGGGTTAGTGGGGTGAGGAGGGAATGGGGATTTTGCAGTATCCTTCCCCCTGCCACACCCACAAGCTACCTCCACAAAACCGGAAGTAAAATTTTTGGAATCCCACCCTGCCTGTTTCCCACCCTCTGGAACACTGTGAGATCTGCACCCGTCTTTTGGCCTTCCAAAAGGGTCCCAAAGCCAGGTTCTGCCAATTGAAGGTGGTTAATGAAAAAGAGGTAAGACCCCTCCCACCGCTTCCTCATATGTATTTGGCTTTCTTCCTTGCCATCTTTGTTGATTTTTAAGTCAGTTTTAATGTCACTATTACTTTAACGTTTTCTTGTATTGCTTTTATTTGGTTGTAAGCATAGGACAAAGAGTGGTAATATCTGGGGATGGAGTTAAAAGAGGAAGCAGCCTAGAATCCCTACGTAGCATCAAGCAGAGTCTGCTTGTGATTATGTAGGGATTCTAAGCTTGTCCCTCTTTTTAACTCCGCCCGCAGATATTGCCACTTTCTTACACTTACAACCAAATAAAAGCAACACAAGAAAACCTGAAAATAATATTAACATTAAAATTTAATATTAATTTTAAAACAGACTTAAAAAAGGACTACACAGGGATTCTAAGCTGATCCCTTTTTTAAAATTCTGCCTCCAGGTTCTGCCACTCCTTTTCCTATGGGTAAGCCACCTAGAATTGTCTCTGAGAAAAATGGAGAAAAGCATACAAATTTAATAAATAAACGAAGACTTTAGACCTGTCAAGTACATCAACTGTTTTTTTTTAGCTGACAAGCTTTTAGGTGATTAATGAGTCAGATGGAAAAGTTGGGAACCTTACTCCTAAAAGAATCCAGTGTATTTCCTAAGCCACCAAGTTTACACACGTAAGGAATTATTACCACCTCACCATCGAGTACTCCAGGACTGTGTTCAATGACCTGCTAAGCTGAATTGCTCAATTCATCTCTTCCTCTGGGTTTGTAATACCATATGTTGAGCCATAAATTAAGTAGGTCAAGTGGGCTTGCATAACCTACTAAACCACAATAAAATAAAATATCCAAGCTTTAAATTATCCCATCTTACCCTATTATGCAATAGGTGTGTGCAAATCTCATCGTTTCAAAGGCAGAATATTCTGTTCTTTTCCAGAACAGTCTGTTTTCCTCCTGCTCTGGTCTGCCTGGGGGAACTTCTTTTCTGGAAGGAATTGTTTTGGAACAGGAAATAAATCTGAAATGATAGCTTTGCCCTTCCTTATAAAATGCACCTGTTAGATCGTTTACTGATCCATTTGAAAGATTCTGTGTGGACTCCCTTAATATGTGTCAGTCTGACCTTTAACCCTCCTGGATGAAACAATTTGTAAACCAGTTTAAAGCTTTCTCACATTTGGACCTGATATTGTTGTAGCAAATTATATTTAATTCTGTTGCAAGATGGTAACCTGGAGGAAGTTTTCAATCTGAGTAGTCTTTCTTTCCTGGAATAAGCACCTGCATAAAATAAGCGGCTAAATCAATAAACAAAGTCACTAGGCCTCCTGGAAATTGAAATTTTTAATAATTGTATTATTATAGTTCCCAGTCCTTTTTCCTTTAGTTCCAAGAAACCAAACCACAAAGACTCAGCGTAATTTATCTCTGAATTACCAATTTACCAAAGAAATGGCTGAACTATGGTCTTCCTGCTTCCCCACAGTTAATCACAACTGAGAGAACCAGACTACCAGACTACCAGTCAAACTGGTTGTACTGAGGTCTATTTGATTCATATTAAATAGGATTGTTGTACTGAGGTCTATTTGATTCATATTAAATAGGATATCAGAACTTTCAGTACATGAACTGGAACAACAACAGAACAACGCTGAATTCAATTAGCCTGATTTAGCGGACAGATTAATTTATATAATCCCGGAGGCCTCAGCCACAGATTTAGCAGATGGCTTGGGTCACCTGACCAAATTCCAGCTGTCATTTAATAAAGATCAGAACTAAACAGCTGGGATACAGCTGGGAAAGTCCTATGGTTAAAACAGGTAAACAAATATACACAAATTTGAAGTTGCAGGACACCTCACTCCCCCCAAAAATAATAACTGCCTAGTGATCCCAGCTAACAAAACACAGCAGTCAGCCAACCAAAATTAGGAAGTATAAAAAGAGTGTTATAAAGGCAGAAATCCTATATCCCAACTTGTCCCAGCTTGGGACATTCTAAAGGTGTTCAAGCCTCATAATGCCGAATCTCAGCTCCAGAAAAACAACACGGGTGTTGAAGTAACACACAGTTAGAGGGGAACCGACAAACACACGGCAGCGCTTGGGGAAAGGTCCTGTAAATTAAACGAGGATGACTTTTGCTTATCCTCTGCTTGCCATATATAAAGCTGTGCTCAAAACAGCTCTTCTTCCACTTGATGAACTCTGCTGAATAATTGATCAAATACTACAGGGACCCAATGCAGCACTGAACAAGGAGAACTCAGAGGAGAGGGAATTACGTGGCATTATCCAGGGACACCTGCATAACCTCCCTTTCTAAAAGTCTAGATGTGTACACACTGGATGTGCAATTAACAGATTCCCGTCCTGGCCTTGGTGGCACTGAAGAATATTTTAAGGGGAAAAGCATAAGGTTGCCTCAGAGACCCACTGCATCTAGGTGCCCAGATGCAAGGAGCTGCATTTGGGGGAGGAATCCTGTGCTCAGCTGGGAATCTTACAGGATATTTCTCCGGATGGATCTGGCAACCCCAAAATCAGGAAGCCCAACTTGGGGATGACCTTGTGTAAATGTTCTTGGCCATCCGTAAAAGAAGAACGGGATGCCAATATATTTTATGGCTTTGCCCTCTTTTCTGATGCTCCCCGTGGATGCTGGACTTCAACTCCCATGATAGCTGGAAAGGATCAACTTAGGAAAAATGAGATTCGGGAATGGGACTATCCTAAAAAGTCTGTTTCCCTCTGATTAACTAGTGCTACTAGCCACACTTGCTTTCGTAAAGGGCACTGTTTTCAGTATCACAGAGGAAAGAGCATTTCTGTTGTGTTTTGCAAAAGGACGTCTTTCTCTTTGTACTGTAACCGCAGACAAAAGATCTCGGGATCCTATACACCTTAGGCAGGACATGCCAAGGGATGTCCTGGTTAGGTTTGCTTTAGCAATGATCTGCTACTGCTTCCAACTACGTCTGAGCAGGAGGTGAACCAACTTGCCCACCTGGGGGGAAAAGAAAGAAAGAAAGAAAGAAGGAATCCACAAGAAATACCTGGTTGATGGAGATCACCACCTGTCTGGGGATGAAGTTCTGCATGATAAGCTGCAGGAGGGAGGTGACTAAGCCAGCCAAAATAGCCCAGGTGAGGGGCAGAGGGAGCATGCTGTAGGTAGCAAAGAGAGTGAAGAGCACGTAGCCAATGCCATCGCCAAGGAGACCACAGCCCAAGCCCGCGGCCAAGATTTGGGTGGCCATCGCCACCCAGGTGACCACACCGCTATACTGCAGGTAGGTGTAAGAGGTCGTGTCCTTCCTGACCACCACTAAGGCACAGATGACCACTTCAATGCCTGTGAAGAAGCCCAGCAGAATGCCCTTGAGGGGGTCCATGGGGGCCGAGGCCAAAGTCAGGTGGAGCAAGAGGAGGGTCAGCTTGGTGAGCACATCCAAGATGTTCACCACCACTTCCGACTTCCGCCTCTGGCCCAGGAAGTAGCGCTGGTAGAGGCGCTCCAAGTCCCGGGACTTGAAGGAGTTGCGTAAAGTGGGGAAGATCACACCCCGGTACGTGTAGCCCCAGTTCAGGAAGAAATCGGAGTTGCTGGGAGCACAATCCAAGTGCAGGAAGCCCAGATCCCCGCCGCTGCTGCTGCGCTCGGGGAAGACTTTGGTGCCCCCGTTGTTGTGGCCACTGAGGCTTTTGCCCGCCGACTGACGCCGGGAAGGATGGCTGTGGTTGGGGCAGTAGGACTCTTCGGAGCCAAGGGCTTTGCCACTGCAGTGTTCTTGGATGAAACGCTGCTCCGTGATGTGGCGCACGGCGGACTGCCATAGCAGGCGTTGGGAGCGGGCACCGCCACTAGGGGGCGTCTGGTTGATGGTGTACAACTCATCGCTGTCGCTCAAGCAACGTACCTCGGACAGCTCCATGGTGGGTGGCGGGGGGCTCGGAGCAGGAGGAAGGTCCAGTCACATCGAAAGGCAGCTGGTTTGGCTCCCTCCCGCCGCCTCCCCCCACCTTCTTGGCAGGGGGATCAAAGGTCAGTCGGCATTGGCAGAAGACAGGGTCCTCCCCATGCCTCCATTGACACTGGATATACCTTGGAAGCAAGGTGGGCCTTCGCCAACTGCATCCCCTTCAGCTTCCAGATCAGCTGGGCAAGGCGAACGGCCGGTAGGAAGGTCGGTTAAGTGGAATCGAAGCCACAGGCCCCCAAGTCCTGGCTGGTAGCTTCCATGGAGCCTACACCCAAAGGCCACAAACATCTGGGAGTCTTTGGGATTGTGGGGAGGGGGAGATCCCCAAAGAGGACAGTTTGGAAGTTCCCATCCTACATTCCGAGCCACCCCGTGTCCTTAGGTTTTGGTTTTGGTTTTCTGGGCAGCCTCCCAAGTTTCAGGCAGGCGGCTTCCTCATCCTTTTAAGTTCCCCGAAGTTCCTCCTTGCAGCCTTAGACGGAATCCAAGCCAAAGTGAAAGCGCAATCCCCCAGAGAGGCTGTTGAAGAGTATATATATTTTAAATAAGCAGCCCAGCGGGGAGATTAACGGCTGTAGGGAGCGCATGCAACTTCTGCAGGGCTGGAAGTGACGGGCTCGGGAGACAGGTGGGCAGGAGAAGCCAGCGGCAACCTCCGACTCCTATTCCGGTACAGCTGGGAAGGCTGGAGGGGGCTCCAGCCGCGGGAACGCCAAGCGGCCGCTGCAAAGCGACGACATCGGTCCAGCGAGGTGAAGAAAGGAGGCAGGGAAGGGACCGGACGAGCGGCGGTGGGGAAGCCAACGGCAGGGAACGAGGATCGCGGAGAAGCGCGGTTGCCTTCTTCCAGCCACGGGACCGGGGGGCAGGCAGGCGGGCGGGCAGCTTCAAGGCAGGCGGCCCAAGGCTTGACTCTCTCGGGCCAGGAGCATCTTCTCCCGGCAGCCCTGCCGCGATCGCCCCCCAAGGCTGCAGCGGTACCAGACGGCGGGCAGGAAGCGAGGAGTTTTCCTTTTCTTTCGGGAGATCTTGAAGCGAGGCATGGCCCGGGGAGGGGGGTGGGTTCGAGAGGGAGGGAGGGCTGGGTGAAACGAAAGGGTTGGGTAGATCCGCTCCGGGGCTACTCGGCCGTTTTCTTCGCAGCCGGAGAGGCGGCGGCGGCTGCGGCGGCGGCTGGGGGATGCATCACCGGCTTCTGCAACCCGCCGCCCGCCGTTCCTCCTTTGCGCTCCCACGCCGCGGGCGGGCCAGCCGGCTCCCCCGCTCCGTCACGCACCACAGCCGCCACGCAACGCCGGGTTGCCCTCCCTTCGGGAAGGGGAAACCGAGGAAGCCCCGGACAAGACCGACCGATTGTCGGGACGGGCCCGAAACCGTGGCAGATTCGTCCCCCCGGAACACTTGGGGCAAGACTTTTTTTTTTGCAGAGCCGATTCCACCTCACCACGCTCGTCCAAAGTTGCTGCGCGCTCCGGGCTCGCCCAGACTGCGTCTCCCCAGCCAAGCTCGGGGTGGCTGGCTTCGGTTCCTGCAGCCCGGAACGGCCGGGATAAGTCCCTCGCGGGTCGAAACCCGAACCGTTGCAAGGACGCTTCGGCCGGGCTTCTCTTCGCCCAGCCGCCTCTCTCGCCTGGGAAGGAGGGCAGAACCCAGCGCGGTCAGCTGATGGCCCGGTGACGTCAGGCTCTCGGCTCGGCTCCCCTGGGTGCCCACTTAAAGAAGTACCAGCCTCCTTCTCTCTCCCCCTTTCCCTCTCCTCTCCCCTCCGCCCCCCCAGCAAAGAAGCGACGGCTTGCCCGCGGGAGGTCCGTTCACACGTGCCCCATCATCACATGCGCCCCACACCTGCTTGCTGGCCCGAAACTCCGGCTCGGAGGCTCTCTACCCGCCAGGAGTTTGCCAAACGCGAAAGATGCGCAAACTTGGTCTCTGGGCTTTGTTGGGGGAGGCTGCAGAAGCGACGTTTGTGGGGTTTTAACGGGCAGGAGGAGAATTAAAAAGAAAAGAAAAGTCGATCCGAGTTAGAACCGGGTTCAGCTCAAGGCGGTCAGCAGCTTGGAAACGAGGCGCTCCAGAGAGAGAGGTGGGGGGAGGGAGGGAGGGAGGGAGGAAGGAAGGGCATCCATCTATCTATGCATGCATCCATGCATCCACTTACACAAAGTAAATAGCAATAGCACTTGGACTTGGACTTATGTACCATTTTACAGTCCTGTCTGTGCAATTTACAGAGTCAGCATATTTCACCCAATATTCTGGGTCCTCATGGAAAGCTTAATCTACCTTGAGCCTAACCCTAACCCTAACCCTTGAGCCAGTCAGGATTGAACTGATGCCAGTCAGCAGAATTAGCCTGCAATACTGCATTCCAAGCACTGCGCCACCACAGCTCTGGTTAGAATGAAGTATGCATTCTAAGTTACCCCAAAGCTGGGTAAAACTTGCTTCTTTTACTGCTTGCAGAAGAAATATAGTTTGGAATAATTTATCCAGGTTTGGAAAACATTGGATTAAGGCATCAGGCTAGAAACCGGGAGACTGTGAGTTCTAGTCCTAGCTGAGACAGCTGTGTAACCTTGGGCCAGTTCCCTCCTCTCTGCCCTAGGAAGGGAACAGGCAAGCCACTTTTGAAATCTTTCACAGAAGTCAGGAGTCAACAATGACTCAAGGGCACAGGGAAGGGAAGGGAAGAAGAGGGAAAGGAAGGGAAGAGAAAAGGGAAGGGAAGGAATAGAATAGAATTCTTTATTAGCCAAGTGTGATCGGACACACAAGGGAATTGTCTTGATGCATATGCACTATATATATATATATATATATATATATATATATATATATATATATATATATATATATATATATATATATATGCATATGGACCATATGGAACTACTTGGTGCATATGCACTATATGGAAAGGGAAGGGAAGAAGAGGGAAGGAAGAAAGAGGAAGAAAGGGAAGGAGGAAGAAAGAAATTGGATGAGAAGAGAAAGGAAGGGAGAAGTGGGAAGGAAAGGGAAGAGAGAGAAGGGAAGGGAGAATGAAAGAAATTGGGATGAGAAGACAGAAAGGAAGGGAGAAGTGGGGAAGGGAAGAGAAGAGGGAAGGGAAGGGAGAAGGAAAGAAATTGGGATGAGAAAAGAGAAAGGAAGGAAGAAGTGGGGAAGGGAAGAGAAGAGAAAGGGGGAGGGAAGGGAGAATGAAAGAAATTGGGATGAGAAGAGAGAAAGGAAGGGAGAAGTGGGGAAGGGAAGAGAAGAGGGAAGGGAAGAGAGAAGGAAATAAATTGGGATGAGAAGAGGGAAGGGAAGGGAAGAAGGAAGAAGGGAGGGAGGGCGAGGGTGAAGCTCTGGAGAGGATTGAAGTGGGAGTCATTAGGATGCTAATTACAAACTCTTCCTGTAGAAATCTCTTCTCACTTGTCCTCTCTCAGTTGGGAAGAGAAAGAAAGTCCAGCCTGGTTGGGAGAGCAAGGGGGAAGGATTGGACACTTGCTTAATGCAGGGAAAACCTGCTGCAGATCCTCCTCACTGCAGAAGGAAGAAGATACCAGCTGGTCGAAATTCTGCTCCCCACTGCAGAAAGATGGAACCTGGAAGGTGCTGGTTTTTGCAAAGATCAAGCACTGCAATGATGTAGCATCCCTAATGCTCATTTCTTTGCCTTTCATGAGGGGAAGGAAGGAAGGAAGGAAGGAAGGAAGGAAGGAAGGAGGCAGGCAGGAAGGAAGGAAGGAAGGAAGGAAGGAAGGAAGGAAGGAAGGAAGGAAGGAAGGAAGGGTTGAAAGAAACTGGCTCAGTTCCAAGTGGGGAGAAAGACATTGGACACACAGAGGCTGATTGGAAAGATGGTTTATTGATGATCAGGACCATATAAGTTTGGGAACCTGGGCAGCTGACCACATGAAGTGGAGAGTGAGGGTTATTTATACCTTCTCTTGGGTCTTGCCCTTGAGCTTCCTGTTCCTGTGCATGAAATGTATTCTATTGGTTGCTGTAGGGGTCACGGCTAACTTTTATAGGCTATCTTGAGTCCCAGGCTTGGTTGAAACTTGGTGATGGGTGATGCAATGAAGGAGCTTGTGTGGTGAGCTCTGCTGCTAGATGGTAGAGGGCTAATCCTATTATGTCCCGAGAGGCCATCTTTTAATCCCATCACCCTGGAGCTGAAGGTCTTTTGTCTTGTAGGTAGGCTGACCCAGTCCTGCTGGGGCTATTAAGAAAGGTGCAGGCTGTTTTCCAAGAACATGCCTCTCCTTTAGGAAAATATAACATTCTGCCTTTTTAAATATTTCCTAAAACACTTCATTCTTCTAGGAGAGGGGTGGGTGCTAACTTTCTACAGAAGGAAGAAGGGAAGCTCAGAGGTCTTCTAGTCCAACCCCTGGCTCAAGGTGGGAGAACTTACACCATCATGCTAGCATGGCCAAATGATTGTCCACCCAGTTTTAAAAACCTTCAGTGATGGAATGCGCACAACTTATTCCATTGATTAATTGTTTCTCCCCAATCAGGAAATTTCTCCTTACTTCTACGGTAGGTTGGATCTTTTTTTCACAAGCTTCCATCCATTACTACTTTGTCCTGCCCTCTGGTGCAAGAGGGGAGGACTGGTTGTTTAGGAGTCAATGTGCTTTTCCAACTTCAAACTGTTCCAAAAAACGGCTTTTGGTAATCTCTTTAGGTGGAACATTTAGGTTAACTGCCATCAGAATAGAAAAGTTTTGACCCTCCTTACTTCCTAGAATATACTACACACAGCCTCAACCTATCCGGCGGGGCTCTCAGCCAAATGTTTATCAGACCTAACTCCGCTTGGCTAAAGGATTTACAAACCCATTGAAGCCAATGTTGACCATGAGAGGGTGTTGAAGAAG
Source organism: Pseudonaja textilis (assembly GCF_049901715.1). NCBI lineage: Eukaryota > Metazoa > Chordata > Lepidosauria > Squamata > Elapidae > Pseudonaja > Pseudonaja textilis. The sequence continues at coordinate 189,904,577 of NC_141992.1, forward strand.
GTCAAACCAGATCAATTCCCAAACTCCTGTTGGAAGAAATGTCAGATAACAGATAATTGGAAGGGACCTTGTAGGTCATCTAGTCCAACCCCCTGCCCAAGCAGAAGACCCTGCACCATTTCATACAGCTGGGACTTCAATCTCTTCTTGAAAGTCTCAAGTGATGGCGCTCCCACAACTTCTGAGGGCAACTTCTGTTCCATTGGTTGATCGTTCTCACTGTCAGAAAGTTTTTCCGTATTTCCAGGTTAAATCTCTCCTTGTTCAGTTTCCATCCATTATTCCTTGTCTGGCCTTTGGGTGCTTTAGAAAATAGCTTGACACCCTCTTCTCTGTGGCAGCCCCTCAAATATTGGAAGACTGCTATCATGTCTCCCCTGGTCCTTTTCTTCACTAGACTAGCCAAGCCCAGTTCCTGCAACTGTTCAACGTGTGTTTTAGCCTCCAATCCCCTAATCACCCTGGTTGATCTTCTCTGCACTTTTTCTAGAGTCTCAATGTATTTTTTGTAGTGCGGTGACCAAAACTGAATGCAGAACTCTAGATGTGGTCTTACTAAGGCTTTATAGAGTGTCCTTCTGGGCTCAGTTCCAAGTGAGGAGAAAGACACTGGAAACATGGAGGCTGTTTGAAAAGATGGTTTAATGATGGACAGGATTTACATGGAGATCCTGAGTGTAAAAAGGGAATGGATGCTGAGAGTCCCTGGGTTTTATACCCTCTCTGGCTTTGAACTTCCTGGGGCACAGGAAGAGTATCCTGATTGGTTGCTGTCAGAGGTCATACCTAGCTTTGTAGGTTGTCTGTGTGCTAAGTTTGGTTGAAACTTGGTGGGTGGTGCAACGAAGGGCAATGAAATGGCTCTGTCTAAAGGAGGTAGGTCTTTGTTATGTAGAATAAACTGGTCCACACCTTAATGGCCCATTAACAAAGGTGGGAGAGCTGAGTTTCTGCCTTTCTGAGTTTCTACTTCTCTTTTAGGGGAAATATTCTGCCTTTTTAATATATCCTAAAATATTTCATTTTTCTAGGAGCGGGGTGGGTTTTAACTTCCAACACTCCCTTCAATATGAAGAATTTTAGCTAATGTGGAAGCCCTTTTTAGTTCCCAAATTGTTGTTGGCTTGGCAGAGTGAAATTTTCTTCAGAGATCTCATTTTAGAACAAGTCCCTTCTTTTAGCTTCATACCCACCTTTTCAAGTAATGCCCAGAGCAACAAGAACTCTTCAGAGCATTATCTCCGCTTCTTCTGAACTCTGAACCCTGTTTCTTTAGAGGAAGGAAGCTTTCCAACCTGTTCTCCTGAGCTGATCAAAGGAGCATAGGATAGCATAGCGAGTAGAATAGAAATAGAAATAGAATAGAAATAGAATAGAAATAGAAATAGAATAGAAAAGAAATAGAATAGAATAGAATAGAATAGAATAGAATAGAATTAGAAATAGCAATAGCAATAGAATTAGAATAGGAATAGAAACAGAAAGAAATAGAATAGAATAGAAAGAATAGAACATAAAAGAAATAGAAAAGAATGGAAATAGAATAGAAATAGGAATAGGAATAGAATAGAAATAGAATAGAATAGAAAAGAAATAGAAAAGAATAGAAATAGAACAGGATAGAATAGGAATAAAACTAAAATAAAAATAAAAATAGAATAGAAATAGAACACAATTCTTTATTGGCCAAGTGTGATTGAACACACAAGGAATTTGTCTTTGGTGCATAAACTCTCAGTGTACATAAAAGATATTAGTGATAAATCATGATCATAGCTGTCATAAATACATTCATCATGAATCATAAGTTACAACACAGTGATAGTCAAAAGGTACTAAATAAGCAATCAACATAAATCATACTAGGAAACTATAACAATATACACTTCTCAAAAAAAAAATAAAGGGAACACAAAAATAAGACATCCTAGATCTGAATGAATGAAATATTCTTATTAAATACTTTGTTCATTACATAGTTGAATGTGCTGACAACAAAATCACACAAAAATTATCAATGGAAATCAAATTTAGCGACCCATGGAGGTCTGGATTTGGAGTTACACTCAATATTAAAGTGAAAAAAAAAACACTACAGGCTGATCCAACTTTGATGCAATGTCCTTCAAACAAGTCAGAATGAGGCTCAGTAGTGTGTGTGGCCTCCACGTGCCTGTATGACCTCCCTACAACGCCTGGGCATGATCCTGATGAGGTGGCAGATGGTTTCCTGAGGGATCTCCTCCCACACCTGGACTAAAGGATCCCCCAACTCCTGGATGGTCTGTGGTGCAATGTGGCGTTGGTGGATGGAGTGTGACATGATGTGCTCAATTGGAGTCAGGTCTGGGGAACGGGCAGGCCAGTCCATAGCATCAATGCCTTTGTCTTGCAGGAACTGCTGACACACTCCAGCCACATGAGGTCTAGCATTGTCTTGTATTAGGAGGAACCCAGGGCCAACCGCACCAGCATATGGTCTCCCAAGGGGTCTGAGGATCTCATCTCAGTACCTCATGGCAGTCAGGCTACCTCAGGTGAGCACATGGAGGGCTGTGCAGCCCCCTAAAGAAATGCCACCCCACACCATCACTGACCCACTGCCAAACCGGTCATGCTGGAGGATGTTGCAGGTAGCAGAACATTCTCCACGGCGTCTCCAGATCCTGTCACGTCTGTCACATGTGCTCAGTGTGAACTTACTTTCATCTGTGAAGAGCACAGGGCACCAGTGGCGAATTTGCCAATCTTGTGTTCTCTGGCAAATGCCAAACATCCTGCATGGTGTTGGGCTGTAAGCACAACCCCCACCTGTGGATGTCGGGCCCTCATACCACCCTCATGGAGTCTGTTTCTGACCGTTTGAGCAGCTACATGCATATTTGTGGCCTGCTGGAGATCATTTTGCAGGGCTCTGGCAGTGCTCCTCCTGTCCCTCCTTGCACAAAGGCAGAGGTAGCGGTCCTGATGCTGGGTTGTTGCCCTCCTACGACCTCCTCCATGTCTCCTGATGTACTGGCCTGTCTCCTGGTAGCGCCTCCATGCTCTGGACACTACATTGACAGACACAGCAAACCTTCTTGCCGCAGCTCGCATTGATGTGCCATCCTGGATGAGTTGTACTACCTGAGCCACTTGTGTGGGCTGTACACTCCGTCTCATGCTACCACTAGAGTGAAAGCACTGCCAGCATTCAAAAGTGACCAAACCATCAGCCAGAAAGCATAGGAACTGAGAAGTGGTCTGTGGTCACCACCTGCAGAACCACTCCTTTATTGGGGATGTCTTGCTAACTGCCTATGCTTTCCACCTGTTGTCTATTCCATTTGCACAACAGCATGTGAAATTGATTGTCAGTCAGTGTTGCTACCTAAGTGGACAGTTTGATTTCACAGAAGTGTGACTTGGAGTTACATTGTGTTGTTTAAGTGTTCCCTTTATTTTTTTTTGAGCAGTGTATATTGTAAAGATAAAAGCAACAAATTTATAGCCGTGAGTAGAAAAGGAGATAGGTAATAGGAAGGATGAGAATAATAATAATAATAATACAGTCTTAGTAAATAGTTTGACAGTGTTGCAGTGGTGGGATTCAAATGTTTTTACTACTGGTTCTGTGGGCGTGGCTTGGTTGGCATGGCAGAAGGATACTGTAAAATCTCCAGTCAGAGGTGGGATTTTCTGGTTCTATGAACTACTCAAAATTTCCACTACCGGTTCTTCAGAACTGGTCAGAACCTGCTGAATATCACCTCTGTAGTGTTGTGGGAATTAGTTGTTTAGCAGAGTGATGGCATTCAAGAAAAAACTGTCTTTGGGTCTAATTGTTTTGGTGTGCAATGCCCTATAATGTCATTTTGAGAGTAGAAGTTGAAACAATTTATGTCCAGGATGTGAGGAGTCTGTAAATATTTTCACAGCCCCCTTTTTGACTCGTGCAGTATACAGGTCTCTTCCAGATACTCTGGATCTTTTTTTTTTTTAAGTATGGTGTCCAATTTGGACAAGAAATTTAAGATGGGATCATGGAATTTGATTGAAATTATTTTCCCCCTAATTTGGAAATTACACTTCTGGTGATGCAGCCTAATTGCATTTTTTTTTAAACAGCCATGTCATCAAAATATAAGTATTTGGAAAGGAACGCATATATTTGAATTTAACATCCAGTTTGAAGGAAGTTTGATTTAACCTCTGAGTCAGTTTGGGAAATCAATTTCAGTTGTTGAATTGAACAAAATCAGTGGTGGGATTCAAATTTTTTTACTACCGGTTCTGTGGGCATGGCTTGGCGGGCATGGCAGGGGAAGGATACTGCAAAATCCCTATTCCCTCCCCATCCCACTAACCTGCTTTTCAGCTCCATTCTCCTGTGCAGGGCAACCAAAGAAGACCCAGCCAATCAGCTGGGACTCGGGAGGCAGAGACTAGATGGGGGCGGGGCCAGTCAGAGGCGGTATTTGCCGGTTCTCCGAACTACTCAAAATTTCCGCTACTGATTCTCCAGAACTGGTTAGAATCTGCTGAATGCCACCTCTGAACAAAATGTTTTCAAAAGAGTTCTGATTTATAGGCAGGTGCAAGAATTATTTTAAAGGAAACCAGTTCCATGGACCCGTTCAGATCAATCTGATAATTCAGTTTGGATGGCTGAGAAGAATTGGATTGATTTCTCCAACTGAATCAATATGATAAATATAGACGGAGATATAAATAGAGGTAAAAGCAGAGATATGTATCACTTTGAATGTTGTGCACAATAAAAGAAGACATGATAGATGTTTATAAAATTTACAAATATGTGCAAAATGCCGATTCTGAAATGTTTTTGGAGAACATATATACAGGGATGTTTTTCTTCCTGTCTCATAAAAACAAGAATCATTACATGAAGCTAGGGATTAGGGTGTGGGAAGATTCAAAGCAGACAAAAGGAACATTTGTATGCCTGTAACAGGGATTTGTTGCATTAGGTTAAAATAGATCTGTTCTAAAAAGAGAAGATTTACAACGTCCTATATGGGTAGTCCTTAACTTACAGCCACAACTGGAACTTGATTTACAGTTAGGAAGCAAGTTATTCTTAAGTCAGTTGTGCCCAACTTTACAACCCTTTTTTGCCACGGTTATTAAACAAATCACAATTCTTAGCAGATTAACGGAGTTGGAAGGGACCTTGGAGGTCATCTAGTCCAACCCCCTACCCAAGCAGGAGGCCCTACACCATTTCTGACAGATGGCAGTCCAGTCTCTTCTTGAAAGCCTCCAGCGATGAAGCTTCCACAACTTCTGAAAGCAACTTCTGTTCCATGGGTTGATTGTTCTCACTGTCAGAAAATTTCTCCTTATTTCCAGGTTGAATCTCTCCTTGTTCAGTTTCCATCCATTATTCCTTGTTTGGCCTTCAGGTGCTTTAGAAAATAGCTTGACTCCTTCCTCTCTGTGGTAGTCCCTCAATTTTTGGAAGACTGCCCTCATGTCTTCCCTGGTCCTTCTCTTCACTACACTAGCCATCTCCAGTTCCTACAACCATCCATCGTATGTTTTAGCCTCCAGTCCCTACCACGCTCTTGAGTTCACTGAAGCCTGGCACTCCACAAGCAATTCCATCAACAGACTCATTGACCTACAACCAGCCTACGAACCCTTCAGGATTCAAATCAACTGCACAACCCATCAGAGACAGCACCCACCCTCAACCAACTCACGTAACCCCCCACACACCAGCAGTTCGCCTCCCAATGACTCTGACCTGATGTAACTTCCTCACAACACTCATCACAAGACTCACTGATGACTCATATCTGACCTATCACAAGACCCTCACTTGACACACCCACACCCGAAGCTCTTATAAACAGAACACTGACAATGACATACCCTAAACTCTGCTGAAGATGCTACCTATCCGTATAACAAAGCATTCGGAAAACAGCCCACAAGCCTGGAGAATGAACCTCCACTCTCATCCTACACCCGAGCTACAGATATTTGCCACCGTTGCAGAACAAGAGCAAAGTTGGCATCACAAGAGAAACTCACCCGTAACAAAATTACATTTGAAATGTGGCTAAGTCTGACGGTGGGCTCCAGTCAAATAAAACTGCACAAATTTCCCCCGATGTATTTACAGGGAAGAGAGAGTTGGCAGGGGCTCAGAATATTGCTGACACTTTCGTTCTAAATGTCTTTATTCTTTCTTGGTCACGTGACTGTTATGAAAGTTTTGGAAAGAATTCCAGAAGATGCTTCCTCCCTCTGCCTTTCTCTCTTTTGTGTGCATGCATGCACACATGCACACACACATACCTTTGCTTGTTTTTTAAGGACTTTATTTGTCTGTTTGTTTGTTTGTCAAACGTATAGTTTTCCCAGTGGTAATGTACAGCTGTGAGACTTGGACTGTAGGATAGGATAAGATGCAATAGAAGATAGAACAGGAAAGGACAGGAGAGAGGAAAGAATAGAGGATAGGGTAGGGTAGGATAGGAGAGAGCAGGGGTTCCCAACCTGGGGTGCTCGCACCCCCTGTGGGTGCGAGACGATATTCCAAGGGGTGCGAGAAAAGTCCAGGTAAATAATAGGATATTGGCTAGATGTTGGCATTTTTATTTATTATGCAATGGATTAATTTTGTTTTCATTTTAGAGTTAAGTATCGTTCAGTAGTTCCTAAAGTCTAAATTTCAGGGGGTGCGAGGTTTGAGTGAAATTTCTTTAGGAGTGCGGGGCGAAAAAAAGGTTGGGAACCACTGGGATAGAGGATAGGATAGGATAGAAGATAGAAGAGGAAAGAAGAGGAGGGGACAGAACAGAACAGAATAGAGGCTAGGGTAGGGTAGAATAGAACAGAATAGGATAGGATAATAAGAATAGGATAGGATAGGATAGGATAGGATAGGATAGGATAGGATAGGATAATAATAGAATGGAATAGAATAGAATAGAAGACAGGACAGAATATGATAGAACAGAAGATAGGATAGGATAGAACAGAGGGTAGGGGAGGAGTGGGGACGGAGGGTAGGATAGAAGATACGATAGGTTAGGAGAGGAGAGGAGAGATGACGGGACAAGATCAGAGCAGATCAGGGCAGAGTAGAATAGAATAGAACAACAGAACAGAATAAAACAGAACTGAACTTTATTGTCACTTTAAATGGAGACTAATCAGCACACGTTCAAATGAAATTTTGTGGCATGTCAGCTCTCAAAGGATAACCATTATTCATGTGCCCACATATACATGCATATATAACACAGAGAAACATCAGTCTAGTTCAAATGTATACATATACATGGCCAGAACAACAACAGCAACAACAACAAACCCCTGACTGCTGTTTGGACGGACCGAGACTAGAGACTAGAGGTGGTGTTCAGCAGGTTCTGACCAGTTCTGGAGAACCAGTAGTTGAGTAGTTCAGAGAACCGGCAAATCCCACCTCTGATTGGCCCCGCCCCCATCTATTCTCTGCCTCCCATTGAGTCCCAGCTGATCTTTTGTTGCCCTGCACAGGAGAACGGAGCTGGAAAGCAGGTTAGTGGGGTTAGAAGGGAATGGGGATTTTGCAGTAACCTTCCCCTGCCACACCCACCAAGCCACGCCCATAGAACCGGTAGTAAAAAAAAATTGAATCCCACCCCTGATCGAGACTGAAGCTGAAGCCCACCACATGAGAAGAGAGGATTCCTTGGAGAAGACCCTGGTGTTGGGAAAGGCAAATGGCGAAAGGAGAAGGGAATGGCAGAGGAGGAGTTGGTTCGATAATGTTGTCAATGCAACGAACATGAAACTCTGGGAGATAGTGGAGCACACAGGAGGCCTGGCAGGCTAAAGTTCATGAGGTCCCAAAGAATCGGATATGACTTTGAGACTGAACAACATTTTTTATTTATTTATTAAATTTATGTGGTTACCCATCTCTCTGGCATGTGACTCTGGATGGCATACCCAGTTAAGACACAATTAAACACACACACACACACACACACACACACACACACACACACAAACACACTCCCTTTTGCAAAATGTGCATTCTCCTCCTGGAGCTGATAATTTCCATTAAATACTCCGTTCAGGCATTTGTTCTGTTGGCACACAGTTCCTGCAATTGTTTTCAAACATAAGGGGTGAAAAGGGGAAAAGAAAGCTGTCAGCAGAGAACCAGCCGTTGTTTTTAACCTGTATTAGGCTAAATGCTGCATGCAGAGAATGTACTTGGAGTGATTAAATCCCAGTTACTCTGTGTAACAAAAGTTTGCTAAGAATGATTTATCCTCTTGTTTCGTACTTCGAGACTAAGAGAGAAAAAGTGGACAAGGCTTTCTAATGCTGCATGCTTTTAGCGTGTGTTTCTTTCTCAGTCTGTGTGTGTGTGTGTGTGTGTGTGTGTGTGTGTGTGTGTGTGTGTTTGTGTGTGCGTTCAACTGAAAACTAGAAAAGGAAAGAAAGGAAGTAGATCAATGTTTCTCAACCTTGGCCGCTTGAAGATTTACCCCAGAGGTGGGCTTCAAAAATTTTAGCAAAGGGTTCTCTGCCCGATTTCTGGGTGGGTGTGGCTATGGTGGGTGTGGCCTAGTTGGCCTCCTGCACCAAGGTGGGGGAGGGGCTTTTTGCTCTCCCCAGGCTCCAGAGGCTTTCCTCGAGCCTCCAGGAGGGCAAAAAAGGCCACTCTGGGCTCTGAGGCTTTCTGGAAGTTGGAAACAGACCCATTTCCAGCCTTCCCAAACTTCTCGGAGGCCCGTTTTTCAACCTCCCCAAGCCTCCGTGTATGCTTTGCACTTACCTGCATCCAAAACGGGCTGCGTGGGGACTCACGGGAGGGGCAGGGTGGAGTGGACGAGGCCAGCCAGGAGTGGGGTTTGGGGGTTCTCAGAACTGCTCAGAATTTTAGCTAGAGGCTCCCCCGAACCCCTGCAAACCCCTTGCAGCCCATTCCTGGGTTCATGGATTTCAACTCCTAGAATTCCTCAGGGATGAGAATTCTGGGAGTTGAAGTCCTTACATCTTCAAGCGACCAAGGCTGAGAAACACTGAAGTAGAACATATTTTTTTTCCAATGTTAATGTTTCTGGCTTGGATACCATATTTCTACTTGGGTGCGATTTTTGTGATGTGTCATAATTATTTCTGCTTGGTCGCTATGACAGATTGTTCGGATGAGAGTTGTTCATTCTTCACTTCCTCGAATGGCAGAGTTTCAAAGGAGCTCGTCGCCACTGCCCTTTTGGGGATTCATACTATATTTGGAACTGACTCTGACAATTGTTAAGCAACAATAACATCGGACAAAGTCTGACCTGTAAGGATGAATGCCTCGGCCAGGATTCTGCCAAGAAACCCACCCAATGCGATGCTTTCCCCACTGTATGTTCCTTGCATTCGTTTTTCCGTTAATATACTTCCATGCAACATGGTGGTTCTCTTTGGATAATAGTTAGTTATCCATCAATTTGCCAATTTTACCTGTCCTTATGCCTGAATTTTCAGTTGACAAGGGTGCTGGCCTAGAAACTAGGAGTCTGTGAATTCTAGTCCCACTTTAGTCATGAAAACCGGCTGGGTAACTTTGGGCCAATCCCCAGGAGACTAAGAGTTCTAGTCCCACATTAGGCATTAAAGCTGGCTGGGTGACTTTGGGCCAGTCATTCTCTTTCAGCCCAACCAGTGGTGGTGTGCTCCCGGTTCAGATAGGTTCAGTTGTTAAACAAAATCCTCCAACAATCTGCTGAGAGGAGGGAAAAAAGCCTCTGACAATCAATGAAGAGGAGAAAGAACAGAAAAGCGCAGGATCAGCCCTCCTACCCACCACTGTACTTTTCCTTTATCCTCTCAGCTGATTGATGCTACAGGCCTCAGCTGGTGTGTAGAAAGCTGTGTGTGTGTGTGCACGTGGTCACAGAACTGGTAGTGGAACAGGTAGGATCCCACTGTTGAGCACAACCCACCTCAGAGCACTATTGTAGAGAAAATAAGAGGAAGAATAACTACTATGATATGTGTGTTCTCCACCTTGAGTTCTTTCTAAAGTAATACAAGCAGATCAAATCAATCAATAAATAATTTCTACCTGTTGAGCCCCTGCCTGAAATTTAGAGAGGAACTAAAGTTTGTTCCCTCAGAGGAACCAGCTCCATCACCATGGAATGGAATGATACTCATATCATCTCCAAATTTGGGATTGATATTTATTATTATTGATGTATCTTTGACTGCCAGAGATTTAAAAAAAATAAAAATAAATCCTGCCATTGAGGGGAGGTTTTGCCTCTGGCTCCATAGCTATTATGCACAGGAGAAAGCATTCCGGCCTTCTTTGAGGGTTTAAGTCCAGGTGAACCACCTGAGGATTGCGCTGATTAACGCCTTTAAAACAATCGCGCTGTAATTGCACAGGAGAGCTCCCCGATGCCTTTAAACCAGCCTTACCAACCCACTTCAGACTTTGATGGAAAGTAGCCATCCTTCATCCTGGCCATGGCATTTCATGCTGGGATGTAGGAGGGGAACTGAAATACACGAGTGAGAAGTTGCATCGTTAAGATTGGCAGTGGGCGAATAATAGTTTTCACAGAATAGGATTCTGAAACGAGAGTGAGGTACTGATTAATAGCAGCAGGACTCCTCCGGGGCCAGATTGAACATTTTGGCTTTTCGCAAAACTTTTTGCTTTCCAAATCGTTCCCAATCACCCTTCTCCCTCCCCTCCTGTCCTCAAAAAAATAAAATAAAAGGAAAACCAGCAGAGCGATTGTGAGAGAGAGCGCAAGAGACGTAGTTGCCTTCTGCTTCACAAAAGCGACAATGGTGGCAGACTTCCTTAGCTCTTTTGTTCATTCTTGATTGTGTGGTGCTCCTGTTTTTGCGTGGAAGAGGAAAATGTTTTTATTTCTGCTTAAACCTACTATATTTAGACAGAGAATATGGACCTGGGGTCCAGTATCTTTTGTCAATGAATTCTTAGAAGAATTGTGATAACCTACTTGCTGCCTCTGTAGCTTTTTACCGTGAGAGATACAACATGACAGTGGTGGCTAACCTTTTTGGGCTCCTGTGCCAAAAATTGTGAACGTGCTTGCATGCTTGCACTCACATGCCAGCACCCAAAAGGCAATGTTTGCCCCTCACCACATCCCCTACACATGCGCGCCCAATCCCTACCCACCCACCGACTCCCTGCTGCTCCCTTACCTGCATGGCGCCTCACAGCTGATTTTCGGTGGGTTTGAGGCCTTTTTCAGCCTCCCAAATGCTTGAGGAAGGTTTCTGCAGGCTTCTGCAGGCTGAAAACTAGCCCCGTTTCATCACTTCCAGCATTTTTGGAAAAACAGGAATTTGTCTGCTGGTGTAAACAAATAAAGAATTGAACTTGATTGGATTTCACAGTGTCATTCTTGGCTTGGACCTGACAGGAAGTACCTCTCACAATTTTCAATGTTATCTGACGTATCCGAAGCAGAACATGCCTGTCTCTGTCTCTCTGTCTTTGTTTCTGTCTCTCTGTCTCTGTTCTCTCTGTGTGTAGCATTTGTATTTGTGTGTTATGTGTATGTATGGGTTGACATGTACTTTCTTTTGAGAGCAGGCAACAGATTTTCATTTTGAATCTGTGTCACTGTGCTCACACTAAAAAATGACAATAAAGGTTACCTTATTTCTTATGTTATGTTTGTTCTACCTTTCTCCTTGGCTTGCCTATTTTGAGAAGCAAATCATACACACACACACACATACACACATACACACTGGCCCTCTGAGGTCAATAGCTGCACACTTCTCTTCTGCTTGTATCTGATGCTCTTCTGTATTTGTATTTGCTGCTGATTGCACAATTGCTAGAAATACTGAACGACACCTGTAATGCCTATGCTACTAGAAGAGTGGGCTACCTGAATATAACAAACCTTTGTGCATGTGCAGAAACTCATTACAGAACCAAAGTAATCACCCAAAAGGATGTGCCCCACCTCTTCCTTCCCCGATGAAAAGATGCTATTCAATTTTCTTCATCCCCATGATTAAGTAATGTTACCTTGAGATATACTTGGGCCAGTTTCCATGTGAACTTGGCATGGAATTCCAATTTATTTTTAGTTTAACGACCAAGAAGCACATTGATGGCCTCAGGGCAATTTATAAGCTCCTATATACCTACCCCTCCTCCCTTGTTTCTTTCTTGAACAGGAACTGGGGGTGGGGTGGGGGAAATCACACTGACATTTTCTAATTCCATTTTGGTTTTCACCTTCTTCTATAGCAGTGGTTGCCAATCAATGGGCCGGGGTCCACTGGTGGTCTGCAGGAAAATTTTGGTGGTCTGCAGAGATGTCCCGGGTCATCAAAGGGGTCCTTGGTGCTCTCTAAGATTGATTGTTTTCTTACAGACATTTCATTACCCTAACTAACCCTGAAGATGTTTGGATCATGAAACATCTGCAAGAAAACAACCATGCTCAGAGAGCACCAAGGACCCCTCATTTCAATCCTGAGCTACAAATGTTCTCCTTTATTGGTCACAAGTCACTTTTTTCAGTGCCATTGTAACCCCAGACGGTCACTAAATAAACTGTTGTAAGTCGAGGACTACCTATAGCAGACTAGAGAGTCGTTCTACCAAAAGCGGGTGAGTCTGGATGAAAACCTGGAGACTGTGAGTTCTAGTCCCGAAATCCAGCCCGAAACCCAGAAGAATGACTCTGGGATGGCCACGCTCTCTCAAGCCCAACCCACCTCACAGGGTTGTTGTTGGGGGGGGAAAGAGGAGGAGGAGGAGGAAGAAGCATTATACATATTGGCTGTTTTGAATTAAAGTAATAAAATAAATCTAATAAACCCAACCAACCCTTGGCATGATGTTTGTGTGACTCAGCGATGCATGAAGATGTGCCTCGTGCAATATCCACTTCATGGCTGAACCGAGGGAGGAGACAGCTTTCAACTTTCCTTGAAACCATCTTGCTGTGTCTTTTTGGGTCTCATCTCCACATCACCCTCCTTCCTTCGCCATCTCCCTTCTTCCTTCCTAGACCCACAGAATCAGAACAGCTGCCTTCCCACCTGCCAATCTAAACCGAGCCCCAAGTGGTATATATTTCATTTTCCTTTTGCGTCGATGCCTATACCAGTGGCTCTTTAATTATTTTTTCTGTGCTGTTTTTTTTTTTTCTTTCACCTTCCAGTTTTTGCTTCCTCCACTCAGGTTGCAGAAACCTTTCAAATCCCCAAAGAGCAGAGAACGCTACAAATAAATTGAAGAACATACTTGTGAATGCCAATAATGCTCTTTCCTCAATTCTAAATCCAAACAGGTAGCAGAAACTAAGCTATATAAAAAAAAAAACCCACAACACCTCAGTTTTGACAACCTGTAGGCAGGACAAGAAACAATGGAGGGAAACGAATCAAGGAGAGAAGCAACCTAGAACTAAGGAGAAACGTCCATCGTTCTCTCTAGGGAGAACAATAAGTCAGTGGAATGGCTTGACTCCAGAACTTGTGGGTGCGCCATCACTGGAGGCTTTTAAAAAGAGACTGGACAACTATTTACCTGAAATGGTTCAGTGTCTCCTGCCTGGGCAGGAGGTTAGACTAGAAGACCTCCAAGGGTTAGTTTAGTTTAGTTTATTGTCATTGCACCTCATAAATGAAATCAAACACCATCTTCAATGCACATCATGACCATGACCATGAAAATAAACACAAACACACATCCTTCACTGGGGTGGGATTCAAAAATTTTAACAACCGGTTCTGCGGGTGTGGCTTAGGTGGTGGGCATGGCTTGGTGGTCATGTGACTGGGTGGACACAGCTTGATGGTCATGTTATTGGCTGGGCGTGGCCAACTCAATATCACTCACATCGAGGCACGCATCTCCTCGCCTGGCCTCTCATGACTGTGGGGATGCTGCAACAGTCGTGAGTGTGAAAAATGGTCATACGTCACTTTTTTCAGTGCCATTGTAACTTTGAATGGTCCCTCCACACAAGCAAAGTATCAGCAAAGGAGGGGATAAAAAACTCTAGAGAAGTTCCTGAGACAAGAAGTCTAGTCCTGCCAAGAATGTAATAAGGGTTAACAGAGAGGCAGTTTCTGTAAGCAACACCAGAATGTTTCCTTCCTGCCTCCCTTACAGGATTAGGCCAGTAATTTCTTCTAACAACCGGTTCTCTGAACTGCTTAGAATGTTAACAACCGGTTCTAGAGAATAGGTGCAAAATGGAAGAATCCCACCCCTGTCCTTCACCCTCCACACATTGAACCAAAAATCCCCAACACCGCCCCAACACTGCACTATACAGCAGAATTCAAAAGAGCTACTGCTCTGGGATAGAAGCTGTTTTTCAGCCTATTTGTCCTTGTTTTTATTATCCTGTACCGTAATAGTTCAAAAGAACGGTGTGCCCAGGATGAGATGGATCTTTGAGAATCTTTTGAACTTTCTTAAGGCAGTGGGAGCTATAAAGCTCTTCCAAAGAGGGGAGAGGGCAACCAATTATTTTCTGGGCAATGACGTTAACCCTCTGGAGTGCTTTCCTATCTGCCCCTGTGCAATTGGCAAACCATACAGAGGTGCAGTAAGTTAAGTTGGTCCCTTCCAACTCTGTTATTCTGTTATTTTAATCCTCCTCACGTTCTTTGGAGGGCAGTGAAAACAAATATATACCAAACTCAATCTAGTCAACTACTAATCTAATAGATTAGTAGTTTTAAACTATTCACTATTGACCTCACCCCATTCCTAAGAGGTCTGTAAGGGGCGTGCATAAGTGCACAACTGTGCCTGCCGTCCCTGTCCTATTATCCCCATTTATTCGTACCTATTTCCTGTGTAATTTCCCTTCCTACTCATGTTTATATTTATACCTATTATCTTGTAAGCGATTGACAAATCAAATAGATAAATAGTGCCTTTTCAGCAGATCCAGTATATTATTCATTGGGTTAATCATAGTCAACCATCGTTTTGGAAAAATGCAAAATCTTAGAGCACTTCCTTCAGTCACTATACCAGAAAAATTTCCATATGTCAAAAAGCAAGTGAGTGTCTACATTATTTATTGCCTGAAGAATGTTCTCCTTGAGTAACTTAAACATCAGATGCATTGAATATTTGGGGACAAATGAAGAGTGATTTTTAAAAAGAAATATTTTTCCTAAACTTCTAAAAACTGTATTAACATTCCCATGAGAAGACTCTAATTATATGATTACTAGGAGCCGACAATGATTTGATGGGACCTAATTAAAAAAATCATCAATGTTGGCAGCATCTTAAAACATAAATTGTTAGGAGATGCATACAGTAGTTTTTACTTTATACCTATTCATGTTTGAGTTTTATCATCCAATTAACAACTGTATTAACATAGTCATAGAGGAGTGAATGTTATACTGTGTGATATATTTTGCTGGTTATTACTCTATCACTGTATTTATTTGCTTCACTCTGTTTTTGTTCTTTTTAAGTTTTGCTGGTTATCGACCAAATAAATATTACTGTTTAATTCATTTTTGCATGTTAGGATTTCTTTGCTTCCTTATGAGCCTTGTTCTATTACCTGATCAGTCACTAACCCAGAAAAATCTCATTTGACATCTGGTGGTACATGATTTGGACCAAATGGGTCTGGAAGAGACTGGACTTCCCTCTGTCAGAAATGGTATAGAGTCTCCTGCTTGGGCAGGGGAGGGAGAGAGTAGGACTAGATGACCTTACAAGGTTCCTTCCAACTCTGTCAATCTGTTAAAAGTCTCTGGCTAGAGATTGCTTGTCTACCAACTTTCTATAGGAAGTGCTTGATAGCCTAATAGTACTTTGGCCAGAAGACTAGTCCTTATGGTTACTTCCCTTCCCATATTCAGAGAGGCAGATGTTTGGACTCATTCATGGAGAACTTTGCTTTTTTCAATAGTTCTTTCTTTCCAAATCTTTTTCATACTTAGAAAAGCAAAATGGCTTAATTAGTGGTTAAGGCACCAGGCTAGAAAGCAGGTGACTATGAATTCAAGAACCTGTCTTAGTCATGAAAGCCAGCTGGGGGACTTTGGGCCAGTCACCGGGAGATTTGAGAGTTCTAGTTCCATATTAAGCATGAAAATCAGCTGGGTGACTGGGCCAATCCCCAGAAGACCTTCTTCCTCTTCTTTTCCCCACAACCAGTTTGTGAGGGGGGTTGGGCTCAGAGAGGATAACTGGTCAAAGGCATGTCTAGAACGCACAGTGCTCTGGTGATTGAACCTAAGTCGCCCAGGCAGTTTTCATGCCAAAAGCAGGACTAGAACTCACACATTCCTTGTTTCTAGCCTGGTACCTTAACCACTACTAGGCCAGATTGGTCCTATCTATCATATCTGCCGGTCTGCCTATCTCTCTCTCTCTCTCTCTCTCTCTCTCTCTCTCTCTAATCTATCTATCATCTATCTATCATCTATCTGTCTGTCTGTCTGTCTATCTATCTATCTATCTATCTATCTATCTACCTACCTACCTACCTCATTATCTCATAGGCCACATTTCACCTTCTGAAGCAGTCTACCTCTCTAGAGCTGTTTTTTAGGCATAATAAATAGTTGAGCTCACATAAACTCATTGTAAAATTCAGGGCATAGATGTTCAAATTTAAAATTCACTGAAAGCCCTTCCCCATATTCACAATCCTTCAGTTACATTCTCTATCTCAGCTCCTCTGATAGAATAGAATTCTTTATCTGGCGAGGCTAACTTGGTTTCATTTCATTATTACATTTATAGGCCACTCCATTCCAGATTTCCATCCAGTTTCTGTCCAGACAGACCAGCTGTTGGAAGGAGCCTGCCTTTCACCTCCCAAGTCCGTTTTGGTTGACTTCATCGTGTCTGGAACAAACTGTCTATTTCACAGGATCGTTGTTATAAGGAATTTAAGTGAAATTCCCCTACAAGTTTTCTTAAACTCTCAGAGGAAAACAGAATGTAAGTCTAATAACTCATCATCCAACTTCTGGGGGGGAAACGAAACAAACAAACAAACCACAGACTGGAGAATGCTGGTCACCACGGATGAGTGCATTGAGCATGTCAAGATTAATCACATCTTACAGTTCTCTCCACCACCACCACCAGGATCTGCCTTTTTCAAGGCCTCCTCTCATATTTTAATCGGATAACTTCTTAATATGATCCCTTGGGGACAATTATGTTGGCTCAATGCAATCTATTAAGACCATGTTATCGCAGATTAATTAGCCGTGTCTTGAAAACAGACGTACTTGTCTACCCTTCCAGCGGCTTCTCAGCTGTGGCTCTCCTCTTCTGGACCCAAGGCCATTCCTCACTGTCACTCTTTTCTCCAACATAGCATGCCAGTGGCTTATGTTCTCCAACCTTTCCTTCACTCTTCTTGCTACAGAGATAAAAACGAACTTTTGTCCACCCAACACTCTCGTGGAATTGCATTCCTCTGCATAAATTGCCTTTACTGCTGAAGTCTTGTTTTCTTAAACATCTACAGACACCTCACATCTTGGACATAAACTGTTTCAACTTCTACCCTCAAAACGACACTATAGGGCATTGCACACCGGAACAACTAGACACAAGAACAGTTTTTCCCTGAATGCCATCCCTCTGCTAAACAACAAATTCCCACAACATGGTTAACTTATTTACTAAGACTCTATTACTGTTATTCTTCTCTTCCTTCCTAGCACCTATCTCTTCCTGCTTATGACTATAACCATGTTGCTGTATCTTTGCAGTTTATATTGTTTTATTTGTTTCCTAGTATGATTTGATTGCTTATTAGTAACCTATGGTTATCACTAAGCAACCATGTTACTAACTTAGCAACCATGTTACTAACTTAACAACTGCAATGATTCACTTAACGATTGTGGCAATAAAGGCTGTAAAATGGGGCAAAACTGTCTTGCTTAGAAGAAATGTCTCACTCAGCAACAGCAATTTTGGACTCAGTTGTGGTCCTAAGTCGAGGGCTATCTGTAATTGTTTTAACATTCCCCTTTTTATATTTTCTCAGGAATGGAAGGAGTTCTTCCTCCTTCAGACTTTTCCGCAGCGTACATTGCCATTTCATACACTTTTGTCATATACTTTATGTTTAATTGAAAGGCTGCAATTCTGAATGGCTTACAATGCATAAATGACAATGTAAAACAATTAGAAGGGTAAAAATATTAAAGCATTGGGTATTGAAAGATTATATGAGCAACAAATAAAAATTGTTAACAAACCTCATGATAAAACTCAAAAAGCCGTACATTTTGAATGCTAACAAGCTTACACTTTATGCGTCGGTTCCCAAATATGAAATTAGAGAATTGCACATTCAGATGTGTCATAAATAATTTTTCCTCTTATTCCAACCCATTGCATCCACACGGCAACAGTTGAGAAAAACTGATCCAACTAGTTTTCCAGTTAGAACAGATTTGTCTCAGCTCCAACCTTTGTTCCAGGAAATTTAACTTCTTAGGCAGTACAATGACAAGACTCTCAAGTGTTGGGTCATCCAAATTCAATTTTTGTTTGCTGTTCGTGAGACAGCTTTGGGCGGTTTACTTTTCCCACCCCCCCTCCATAATCTAGGCTTAAACGTATGACATATTAAGTCACGTTTTGAAAACAGGAGCTCAATAAAATTCTCATCCTAGGACTTCCTGCCTGGGGTTTCAAATATGTGGAAAGAAAACAAAGTCCGATCAACTTTAAGATCGTTTGAGGCCTCTGATGAAATGCAGCTTAGTTACATCAATAAGGAAAAGCATCAGCATTTTTTTCTTGCTTGCCTTCTTCAGCTAATTCCCTCCTGAAGAACAAGTTCAGGGGCTGCCCCAAAGAAGAGGGAGTCAAGCTATTCTCCAAAGCACCTGAGGGCAGGACAAGAAGCCATGGATGGAAACTAATCAAGGAGAGAAGCAACTTAGAAACAAGGAGGAATTTCCTGACAGTTAGAACAATTAATCAGTGGAACAACTTGCCTCCAGAAGTTGTGAATGCTCCAACACTGGAAGGTTTTTAGAAAGATGTTGGATAACCATTTGTCTGAACTGGTGTAGGGTTTCCTGCCTAGGCAGGGGGTTGGACTAGAAGACCTCCAAGGTCCCTTCCAACTCTGTTATTCTATTCTATTCTATTCTATTCTATTCTATTCTATTCTATTCTATTCTATTCTATTCTCTCTATTCTCTTCCATTCTCTTCTATTCTATTTTATTCTATTCTACTCTACTCTACTCTACTCTACTCTACTCTACTCTACTCTACTCTACTCTATTCTACTCTACTCTACTCTACTCTACTCTGTTCCGTTCCGTTCCATTCCATTCCATTCCATTCCATTCTATTCTCTCTATTCTATTCTATTCTATTCTATTCTATTCTATTCTATTCTATTCTGTTCTGTTCTGTTCTGTTCTGTTCTGCTCTGCTCTGCTCTGTTCTGCTCTGCTCTGCTCTGCTCTGCTCCGTTCCCTTCCGTTCCCTTCTGTTCCCTTCCCTTCCATTCCATTCTATTCTATTCTGTACTCTACTCTACTCTACTCTACTCTACTCTACTCTACTCTACTCTACTCTACTCTACTCTACTCTTGCTTCCAGAAGTTGTGGATGCTTCAACACTGGAAGCTTTTAAGAAAAGATTGAATAACTACTTGTCTGAAATGGTGCAGTGTTTCCTGCCTAAGCAGGAGGATGGATTAGAAGTCTTCTGAGGTCCCTTCCAACTCTGTTATTCCATTCCACTTTTCCTTAGATTGTCTGAAACCCAAGAGCAGACGTGAAAAGCATCCTCTCTACTAGAAGATTAAACTGCCAAGGGAACCAGCATTTGTTGTTGCTGCTGCTCTTTCTTTTAACAGCCCAAGATGGCAAATGCAGGTACTCCTCGACATACAACAGTTCATTTAGTGACCGTTCAAAGTTGCAACGGCACTGGAAAAAGTAGCTTATGACCATTTCTCACATGATTTTTGCAGCATCCCCATGGTTGTGTGATCAAGATTTAGGTGCTTGGCAACTGGTTCATATTTAAACTTAGACTTAGATTTTATTGACACTTTGAATGTACACGAATCGGCAAAAATTAAAATGAAGTTTCGTTGCATATTTATGACGGTTGCAGCATCCCAGGTCATATGATCCCCCTTTTAGGACCTTCTGACAGCTAAAGTCAACAGGGAAGCCAAATTCATTTAACAACTTAAAAACTGCAGTGATTCACTTAACGACTCTGGCAAGAAATGTCATAAGACGGAGCAGAGCTCACTTAACAACTGCCTTACTAAGCAACAGAAATTTTGGGATCAGCTGTGAAGGGGAACTTACCAAATTTGCGGAGGTTACTAAGCTGGCAGGAATAGCTAACACCCAAGAAGATAGGCTCAAGATCCAGATGGATCTTGACAGACTAGAACAGTGGGCCATATCTAATAACATGAAATTCAATATAGAGAAAAGCCAAGTCCTAAACTTAGGCAAGAAAAACCAAAAGGAGCCATATAGACTGGGTGCAACCAGGCTCAATAGCAGTAACTGGGACGGGGATCTTGGAGTCTTAGTGGACAACCAGCTAAATAGGAGCCAGCAGTGTGCAGCAGCAGCCAAAAAAGCTAATGCAATCCTAAATTGCATTAACAGAGGGATACAATCAAGATCAAGGGAGGTACTAATACCACCCTATAAAGCCTTAGTAAGACCACACCTAGAGTACTGCATCCAGTTTTGGTCACCACATTATAAAAAAGATGTTGAGACTCTAGTACAGAGAAAAGCAACCAATATGCTTAGGGGACTGGACACTAAAACATACAATGAATGATTGTAGGAACTGGGCATGGTTAGTCTAGTGAAGACAAGGAGCAAGGAAGACAAGATAGCAGTGTTCCAATATTTGAGTGGCTGCCACAGAGAGGAGGGGTCAAGCTATTTCCCAAAGCACCCGAAGGCCAGATAAGGAATAACGGATGGAGACTGACCAAGGAGAGATTCAACCTGGAAACAAGGAGAAATTTTCTGACAGTGAGAGCAATCAACCCATGGAATGGAAGTTGCCTTCGGAAGTCGTGGGAGTTTCATCACTGGAGGTTTTCAAGAAGAGACTGGACTCCCACCTGTTAGAAATGGTGTAGGGTCTCCTGCTTGGGCAGGGGTTTGGACTAGGTGGCCTCCAAGGTGTCTTCCAACTCTGCTAATCTGTTAAATCTGCTAAAGACTAACTGTACAGCCATGGAATGATCAAGGGCTTGAATGGCCTTATGTATCTTTTGTCTTCAGTCTTTAATTATAGATCCATCTCTCTCCGGTACTTTCATTCTGTCAATGTCATAGATCCACTGCAACAGTTGGAGGTGGAAAAGAGAGATCTCCACATGAGATCACTTTTAGCTGATTCTCATTTTCTTTCCTTGGGAGTAAATCCTCTTGAGGTCAAGACAGGTAGCCCTCAACTTACAACAGTTCATTTAGTGACTGTTTGAAGTTTACACTGGCACTGAAAAAAGGGACTTTGTGACCATTTTTCAACACTTAACAATTGTTGAAACATCCCATTGTCATGTGATCAGAATTGAGATGCTTGGCAACAGGCATGTATTTATGACGGTTGCAGTGTCCTGGGATCACGTGATCACTTTTTTTGCAAACTTCTGACCAGCAAAGTCAATGAGGAAGCCAAATTTACTTAACAACCATGTTGCTGACTTAACAACTGAAGTGATTCATTTAACAAGTGTGGTCAGAAAGGACGTAAAATGGAGCAAAGCTTCACTTAACAACTGTCTATCTTAGCAACATAAATTTTGGTCTCAATTGTGTTTGTAAGTCGAGAACTAACTGTAGAATTTAATTCTGATTAAACCTGCAATGGACTACATTGATAATTTCTGTTGCACGCTGCTCCCTAAAGCACACTCACCGCCCAAAAAGTGGCATTAAATAACCTTAAGTGTTGGGTTCTTCTTTCCAAAAAAAGAGTTTTTCAGCCTATTCAGACATCAGATATGGTGCTGTATTTTTAGAAAACATCAACTCATTCATATTGATATGAGCGGGCGGTAGCATAATCATTGTCGTCATTTCCACCATTACCGGCACACTGTTATAATTCAATGCTTTTTTTTTCTACCAAATTTTGGCACCACAATCTTGCAGATCTGACAGTACTAAACTGTTGCAAACGTATTTAGGAAAAATGTGAATTTGGACAGCCTTCCTGTTTGCATATTCAAACCTGATCAACTTTACGGGGAAAAACAATATATCCCCTGCAAAATCGATCATTATCTACTCCTAGTTTGCAGATATCACATGTTGTGGTTCACCAGCAGCCGGTGCAGACGACAGCGGAATCGGACAGTGGAGAAGAATGAGGACCAGTCACGGAATCTGGAGAGGACTTGGATGAGGTTCCTGCGTCTGATGCAGAGATGGGGCCAGGACCATCTGCGAGTGGGGTGCTGCCTTCGGAATCTGGCAGCAGCAAGGCAGAAAACCCAGGGGAGCCTGTTCCCAGTGTGCGTATGCACAGAGCTGCTAGAAGGCGAGAGCAACTGAAACAAAAGGGGCGATTTGGGAGTAAGGCTGAGAGGTGATTTCCCCTCCCATAAGGGCTAAAAGTCTTGCCAAGATGATGAAACCTTTTCAGGAAGCAAAGTAGTTCGATTGGTTCTGAATCATCCTTGAAGCTCTTTGTACTTCGGTTGGTTTTTCTTGTACTTTGGTTGGTTTCTTTTCTAATTAATCTGATACTTCTGTTTTTGGCAGCACTTCACAGAACTGAAAGGTGGGTGCTTATCTTGGGGGACTGTTTGAGATTAATTCCAGCTGGGAATGAAAACAATTCCGGGCATTGCAATAAAATAGGTTTTGTTTTTAAAACAAGTTTGTGAATAATTACAGTTTATGAAGCCTGGGTCAGAACATCACCTGAGGTATTAGTACCTCTCTATAAAACCTTAGTGTGGCCACACCTGGAATACTGCATCCAATTTTGGTAAACAAAATATAAAAAAAAGATGTTGAGACTCTGGAAAGAGTGCAGAGAAGAGCAACAAAGATGATTAGTGGACTGGAGGCTAAAACATATGAAGAACGATTGCATGGATTGGGTATGTCTAGTCTAGTGAAGAGAAGGACCAGAGGAGACATGATAGCAGTGTTCCAATATTTGAGAAGCTGTCACAGAAAGGAGGGGGTCAAGCTATTTTCCAAAGCACCTGAAGGCCAGACAAGAAACAATGGATGGAAACTGATCAAGGAGAGATGGTTCAACCTAGAAATAAGGAGAAATGTTCTGATACTGTAGTAAGAACAAATGAATAGCTTGCCATCAGAAGTTGTGGGTGCTTCATCACTGGAGGCTTTCAAGGAGAGACTGAACAGCCACTTGCCAGAAATGGTATAGGGTCTCCTGATTGAGCAGGGGGTTGGACTAGATGACCTACAAGGTTCCTTCCAAATCTATTATTCTGTTATCTGTCATAAGCCTTAAACACATATCATAGCCCTACTGGAGATTATTATTTTGCCATTCTAAATCAGCAGCTACATTCTCACACGTAAGCAAAACCATTACATTATAATTTGCAAAACTTGGTTTTTCCACACAGAGCAATTAAATATCATTGCTGAGACCCATAAAGAGAAACAAAACAATCTTCAAAATCAAAGTAAGGTAGCAATTGTGTCATTAAAAAAAAAAAACTTGCAGAAATAAAGAGATACAGGGAAGTATGTGTACAAGGGTTTACGGTTTCTGCTCTCCTCTGGCTGTGCTTGTGGTTAAGATTCATTCCCAATTATGAGCAGAATGTCATTTAATTGCAAACATAATATTTGCAGCCGATAATTAAAAAAAAAACATCCTGTGTTTACGAATCAGTAAATATTGCATTTTATTTATTTAAGAGATACAACAACTAGAGCAGTGACACATTCTCTCCTTTAATGAGGTGATTGTGGCCTTCTTCTGTTGTAAATTTTATTTGGCAAGCCCCAATCATTCCATATTAATAAATAAGGAGGAAGAAAATCAGCATCAGAGAGGGACACTTAGCAAGCAGTTGTGTTCCAATAAATTGCCTTCTCACAGCCGTTTCTTGAGCAAAAGAATATTATTGCCAGAGTTGACTATATTCAGAGCAAGTACTTCTCAACACAAGAATCCTGTTCTCCTTGTCTCTCTGTCCATGACAGGCCCCAAACCAGCAATGACATGTGACAGTTCTTCCATGCTGTTCTTTATTATCCTTCTCATCTTTCCTATTACCTATTCCTTTAGCTTCCTATGACTGTCACCTTGTTGTTTGTATCTTATGATTGATGTTGATTGCTTTTATTTAGTGTCTGATGACGATCGCTTTGCATTTGTGTCTTATGATTTATGATGATTGTATTTTATGATTATGATCATGATTTATTACTTGTTTTTTATGTACCCTGAATGCTTATGCACCAGAGACAAATTTCTTATGTATCCAATCATGTTTGGTCAATAAAGAATTCTATTCTATTCTATTCTATTCTATTCTATTCTATTCTATTCTATTCTATTCTATTCTATTCTGGTGTGCTCTATTCTGTTCTGTTCTGTTCTCCTTTGCTCTACTCTACTCTACTCTACTCTACTCTACTCTACTCTACTCTACTCTACTCTATTCTTCTACAACTACATCTATAGACACAATCTTACCCAATGAATAACTGTTATCTGTATCTATGGTAAACTATTAAGGAGGAGCTGTCTTCAACCTCTTTCTCTCACACATACTATCTAGGCTGAGTTGCCTCTTACTTCTCTGGAATGTACTCTCTACCCACCAAAACCAGGGAATTCTGGCCTACTGTATCAAGCAGTTAAAAATGGTCCCTTCCTAATTTTTTTTTCTCTATCAAGCCACTGGGGCCTCCTGCCTCAATCAACCAATAAAATAGAGTTGGAGGTCTTCTACTTCCTGCTCAAGCAGGAGATCATACACCAGTATTTCAGACAAGTGCTTGTCCATTATTTTCTTAAAAACTGCCAGTGATGAAGCACCCACAACTTCTGATGGCAAGCATCTGTTCATTTTCTAGGAGATGTCTCTACCATTCCTTCCCCCAAGGTCATCCATACATTCCAATACAACGGTCTAATTCAGGTGGTTTTGTGTGATTTTTTTGCTCTAGTACAACCAGTTAATGTCTAAAAAATATCACTCTAGTGGTTGACCGCCTGTATCTTTTGCTTGGATTAAGAATGATAGTGTGATAACTAAAGTGTAGTTCCTCTATGGAACTGGGGGAAATTATGCTGTTTTAAATTCTTGCACCAGCTGGACAGAAGCCCATCTCCCTACCTGTCCTCATAGGATTTAGATTTAATTAAAACAAATTGAGCAAAAACATAGCCAAGGTGCCTATACAAGATTTAAATTGCATACTGTGCAATGAACGTTAACAATAGGAATAAACATAAAATGTTAATGCAGCTGTAACATCAGCAGTAGAAACAGTCTCTCTACCTCTTAGAGATCTCTGTGTGAAAAGGAATCTGTGTGTGTGTGTGTGTGTGTGTGTGTGTGTGTGTGTGTGTGTGTGTATGTATTGTATGCTGTCCGGAGTCACTTTGGTGAGAAGGGTAGCCATTTAAATGTGATCGATAAGTCAAAGGAATAAATACTAAAATCAGTTTCAATTTTAGAGTAATAAAATCATAAGCAATTAAAACTGATCAAGGCAATCCATCATGGCAGTTCCCTAAAAAGTTGGCAGTGCTGCTTTCCTGATAAAATTCTTCAGTCAATTCAAATCAATATAAATAGGGGGCCAGGGCAGAAAGGACCCTATTTCTGATTTTTTGACTTCACAATTCTCAAAAGAGAGATGTTGATAGTTTAAAATAGTAGATAGAAACTCTCCACGTGGAAGGCGGAGTTGGCGTCGCGACGATACGGCATGCGATCTCGGAGGTCTGAGATCGCTGCCGATATCTTTGCTCCTGGATGGTCCAAACGGATCTAAACCGTCCCGATGAGATGGTGAATGTAAAGAGCTCATCCTGTCGATCCCAGGGATATCGCAAAGTCCCTGGTAGATTTCCAATTTTTGAATTGAGAATATTTTTTTTCAATGGGCCTTAATCCATAAACGCTTGGCAGTTTTGCACTGATTTCTATTGAACAGATTGCTTCTGTTTTGCTTGAAGAGAAATCCATGGGTAAATTTCTCAAGTCTCTTTATATCTACACAGGCATTACAGTAAGATGGAAATTGCAGATTGTTTCATATGCAACCACATTCTTGGGAATTATTTAGATAGCTTGGTAAGCCATAAGATCCCAACAGTAAATTTCCTGAGCTTTGCCAATCAACTAAATGAGACTTTCAAAGCAGCTTTGTGTTTATTCTCCTTGCTAAAAATGGAGAGATTTTATTTTTCCTGGAATTGCTGCAATTGTCATCCACAATGTTCCTAAAAGATTGCTTTATAGATCGGGGCGGGCAATTAATTTTCTCAAGGGGCCATGCAAGAAAGAGAAACTGTGCTAGATAGCCAAATATAGCGCCCCCTCCCCAAAGTTGCTTTGACATGCACACACATACACAAATTTTAAAAAGTAGAAGCTGCCTTCAAAGTAAAAGCAATCTATGCAGGAGCAACCAAAGGGTTGGATGTAGCCTGGGGCCCATAAAATGCTCAGGTTTGATTTAGATCTCTGATGCTAAGGGGAAATACATTTCAAGGGTTATGTTAAACTTTCACCATTTTAATTCTAATTTCTGTGGACCTCACTCCATGTTTAAGAGGTTCCTAAGGGGGAACATGCATACGTAAAGTAACATGCCTATCATCCCCATCGCATTTTAATTGCTTTCATTTTGCTTGCTTGAATTTCTCATTTTCTTTTCACAAATAAATGTAAATGAAGAAATGAAAAAGAAAGAAAGAAAAAGAAAGAAGGAAGGAAAGTAGGAAAGAAAGAAAAGAAAGAGGGACGAAGGAAAGAAAGAAAGAGATTATGTGCAAGCTGTTTAGAAAATCTCAAAGGTGTTTTTTCAAGAGGCAACTGGACTTCCTTTGTTTTTCCTTGAAGACATTTCACCTCTCATCCAGGAAGCTTCTTCAATTCTACAAAAAAAGTCTCCATGCCTCTTGAAAAAGCACCTTTGGGACAACCATGGCCTGGATCTATGGTCCCCAATCCCCAGGCCAATGAACCACTATCGATCTGCGACCTGTTCAAAACCAGGGTGCAGAAGAGATGGGCAAGCATGCACATCTAAAATTCCGCTTGAAGGCCACTTGCGCTTGCGTGCGAAGCTCCATTCGCGTGAATGGAGCTTCGTGTGAGAGCACAAGTACTCTCTACTCATGCACAAAGCTCCAGTGGAGAACACACAAGCACCACTCACACAAATGGAACTGTGTGCATCAGTAGTGGGATTCTACCATGTTAGGTTCGGAAAAGGAGGGAGGCCACACCAGAGCATTACTCATAACACACTTTATTCAGAGGAATAAAGGGGGCTGTCGCGTCTGCAACTAACAGCAGACCTACCAGCGAACAGCAGCTGGCTCAACCTAGCAGCCGGCTTTTATAGCCGACTGTCGAAGGGAGCCAGCCAATGGGGACTAAGAACGCCCCGCAGGAATTGCGGACCTGATGGGGAACTGGTGTCAGCCCCGAGGACATAATATACCAGTTCAGCCTCGTTCGAGCAAACAGGTAGTAGAAAAAATACTACTGTTCGGCTGAACCGGTAGTAAAAAAAACAGCTGAACCCGTATTTCTTTTTTATTCCTCCCAATGATCAGCTGTTCCGATGATTAGCTGTGCCGGAATCCCCCTCACGGTCTTACTGCTTCACCCAGGAGGCTTCCCTGAGGCCCAGGAGGCCAAAAACGGAGCATGGGCGGTGCTGCACTCTGTTTTTGGCTTCCTGGGCCTCAGGGAAGCCTCCTCGGAGCAAAAATGCTGCCCCCCCCCAGGAGACTCCCTGAGGCCCAGGAAGTCAAAAAATATCACGGATCAGCGGGGTGCTGGGAGGAGGAGGAGGAGGAGGAGGAGGAGGAGGAGGAGGAGGAGAAGAAGAAGAAGAAGAAGAAGAAGAAGAAGAAGAAGAAGAAGAAGAAGAAGAAGAAGAAGAAGAAGAAGAAGAAGAAGAAGAAGAAGAAGAAGAAGAAGAAGAAGAAGAAGAAGAAGAAGAAGCCATGCCCACCCAGTCACATAGCCATGCCCACATAGCTACTCCCACCTAGCCATAGCCACAGAACTAGTAGTAAAAATATTTGCATCCCACCCCTGGTGTGCACATATGCTCTTACCATTTACACGCTCACCTCCCGTGCCAGGCCAGGCTGCCAAGCTAGGAGGGTTCGGGACCATTGACCTGGATGACTGAGTATCCCCATGTTGAAAGAAATATCCAAGCTGGGAGGAAGGCACTGGAAATAAAATGGAGGCCGCAGGTTGATTGGATAGAAAGGTTCCCTCTATTGATGAAGCAGAACCACCAACCACATGTGATTCTGGAACAGCTAACCAAATGGAGTTTAGAGTGGGTGGGTTTTATACCTTCTGGATTCCTATGGGGTCATATAGGGGTCATAGCAGGCTCTATAGGCAGAAGGGAAAATGCAAATCCTAGGTGTCCGCCTGAGTTAATTTTGTCAACCTTTGTCTTGATTGTGTTGCTTATTGTTCGTTGCTTATCTGAAGTTTCTGCCTGACCCAGTTGGCCTACTCAGTTCCTGCTTTGTTGTGGCAGGAAAACTAGGGGTGCCTTCTGCCTTCCTTAAGGGTTTTTTTTCCCCTTTTCTCCTTTAGGGGAAATATTCTATCCTGCTTTTTTAATATTCCCCAAAATATTTCATTCCTCGAGGAGAGGGAGGGGCTTCCAACAGCATAAACCCTGGTCAAAAGGTAGAACCTTTGCTTAGGAAGTCTCCATAAAGTGACTCAGATGCTTGGGCCTACGACTACAATGTTTGGCCATGCTTTTTGATAGAACGCGATGCCTACAATGATTTCCCTGATGTCAACTTTTCAAAGCATCAAATATTTTCCATGGCTGGCTAATCGTTGCTCTTATATCTCTTGCCTGGCTGCAGCTGGTCGACTAAAAATGGAAGCTTTTCTCTGTGTGCGCGAGCGTGAAATAAACAGCATGAGGTGGAATCTCCTGCCTGGTCTGAAAAATACAGCCCACTTCTCCAAGGCTGTGGGCTTCAGCATGACAGTGTGAGATCAACAAATTGTTTATAAACTGGCACAGTTTTCATTCAGCGATTTAGAAAATATCAGAAGAGTTGGGTTTTGTTTAGTTTGTTTTGGTTTTTGCCAATTCTTCCTGAAAGACAGGAATACAGGTAGTCCTCAGTGGAACAACAGTTCATTTGGTGACCATGTTCTGATCTAGGCTTCTCAAGATCACGAAGCAGGACTCCTTGTCTTGATAAAATCCCCTTTTATTTAGCTTAATGTGAATTCCTCTCCAGCAAAGTCTCCGCAAAAGGGGATCATATGACCGCAGGACATGCAACCTTCATAAATACATGTCAGTTGCCAAGCATCCAGATTTTGATTATCTGACCACAGGGATGCTGCAGTGGTCTTAAATGTGAAAAATAATCTGTTATGCCCTTCTTGGAGTCTGATTCTGAGGGGGAGATTGAGGAGCTGACAGGGAGTGGGAGTGTGGCACCGGTGTGCTGTGGAGGAAGCGGGGAAAGGCACAGTCCAGCTGGGCATTCAGAGGAAGACTCAGGGCCACCCCGTCTTCATCCTAGGGCATGCAGGGAGGAATGGATAAGGGAGCAATGTGGGTTATGGGGGAGAAAAAGGGCCCTGATTCCCTTCATTAGCTGCAGCTGGGAAAACAGGATAAAGAGGTGTTTGTGCACAGCTCCTTGCTGGAAGCAAAGTGTGAATTATCTTTGTTTGTCAAGTCTAATCTGAGTTCTGGCATCCTCCCAACTGTGTGTGTTTCATTATCTTTTGGAAGTCGGCAATTCCTTATCCTGCCGTGTTCTCATTAATTGCTGCAGCGTGTTTTGTGTTGGTTTTTATTTATAATTTATATGTACTTTGGATTTGGATGGAATTCCTTCCCTTTAAAAACTGTTCTTGGGAGATTTTTTTCTCCAGCCGATGATAACTGGACATTGGGGGCCAAGTTGGAGGTATTAAAGGGACTTTATCTATTTTTGTGACTTTGTTGCTTTTGAGCCACGCCCCAGGTCATCACACAATCATAAGTCCATTGTAACTGGAAACATCAAAGAGAGAAGCAACCTGGAATTAAGGAGAAACTTCCTAACAGTGAGGACAGCCACTTATCTGGAATGGTATAGGTTCTCCTGCTTGAGCAGGGGGCTGGACTAGAAGACCTCCAAGGTCCCTTCCAGCTTCTTTTCTAGTCTAGTCTAGTCTAGTCTAGACATTGCCACTAAATGAATGGTTGTAAGTCAAGTACCACTTGTATTATATTTTTCTTTCTTATAATTTATTCTGGGTCAAAAGCATTAGATGTTTCCATGCAGTTTGTTTCACATTTAGGAAGTTGTGGTGGAGGGATTAAAAAAAAATATTCTACTGGTTCTTTGGGTGTGGTTTGGTGGGTGTGGCAGGGGAAGGTTACTGTAAAATCTCCATTCCCTCCCCACCCCACTAACCTGCTTTCCAGCTCTGTTCTCCTGTGCAGGGCAACAAAAGAAGACCCAGCCAATCAGCTGGGACTCAGGAGGCGGAGAATAGATGGGGGCGGGGCCAGTCAGAGGTGGCATTTGCTGGTTCTCCAAACTACTCAAAATTTCCACTACCAGTTCTCCAGAACTGGTCAGAACCTGCTGAACACCACCTCTGGAAAGTTGCCTTGGAGGATTCTTCTACTGGGAGTAGCAAATGGATGAGCAGAAAATAGCTTGCTCTGCATGCAGGAGGCTGTAAAATGTACAGTAATGTGATTGTAGAATGGGTTTATTTGGGAGTAAAATCAGCAGGACGCTGATAAAGGACTGCAGTCTGAATGTCTTAGGAAGTTAAATTCTGCAGTGAAAAAGTCACAATGTGATTTTTTGGGGGTGGGTGGGTGGATGGGATGTCTGCCAGAATATACACTTTTACAGACAGAAGATCATCAATCCAGCAACCATTTCTTATACAGGTCGTCCTTGGATTGTAACCATTTGTTTAGTGACCATTCAACGTTGCAATGGCATTGAAAAACATGACTTACGACCAGTGGTGGGATTCAAAAATTTTTTATTACCGGTTCTGTGGGTGCAGCTTGGTAGATGTGGCATGGCTTGGTGGGCGTGGCCCCCCGGCCTCCGTTTTGTTGTCCGAGGCCTTCAGGAAAGGTTTCTACAGTCGAGAAACGGGCTCCGGATCTACCCAGCCTTCATTTCACT
This sequence comes from Pseudonaja textilis, assembly GCF_049901715.1. Lineage (NCBI taxonomy): Eukaryota > Metazoa > Chordata > Lepidosauria > Squamata > Elapidae > Pseudonaja > Pseudonaja textilis. The sequence goes on from NC_141992.1 coordinate 189,935,970, forward strand.
CTCAGTGCCAAAGGATGAAACATTTAATGCATTCTTGTGCCAGTATTTGGCAGCTTCTTTTCCCATCTTATTTTGTACACAAACCTTTCCATCAGACATCAGGTTCTTTACCTTCCTTTTCAGAAAGCCAAAAATAACACAAGCGGTGCTCCTTACACAAAGGAAAGGTTTGTAACAAATGAAACCCGTTTTGGATGAAGCTCATCGGGGGCTTTGCAAAATTCACCTGGCTCTCTGGTGAAGGTCAGAATTTAAACTTTTAACCAACAATGAACCTGAGCGATCTTAATACTTCTTGTATCCCCTGCTAGAGCTGTCATTTGTTGTTGACTTGTAAAATAGGGAAATATCCTAGTTTGGCAGGGTTACTTTTAGATATTCCTTTTTTTTTAATTAAAAAAAATATGGAAATTCAAAATATTAAAAAGTTACAAAAATTCAAAATATTAAAAAAATTACAAAAATTTCTATAATAGAAGATGTGTCAATATATTTCAGCATCATTTTTGACAGTACAATAAATACAAAACAAAGAATTAATACTTGACAATTATTAATAGTGTTGGTAAAACTAATTCAGTGCGTTAATAATATTGATAAAAAGTGATTCATGTATATAGGTCATTGGTTCAGAAGAGAAGAATGTCATGTTAACACTAAGTGTGTGTGTGTGTGTGTGTGTATGTGTGTGTGTGTGTGTGTGTGTGTGTGTGTGTGTATATATATATATATATATATATATATATATATATATATATATATATATATATATTTGTTTTCTGAGGTTCTCGGGTATTTATATGTGGATATTTGGTTGTTCGGGTTTTCCCGCGTAAGATTCGAAGTATCTAGGCAACGTTCGATGAAGTCTCATTCATCATCTTCAGGCTTCTGTCTCCGGCTCTGTGCTTCTCAGAGTAATGTGAGATTGCAGCTGCTTCCTCCTTTTAACTGCCAGTGGGGTGGGACTTGATTGGGTGGGGGCTTGGCTGTGTTCTGATTGGGTGGGGTGTGTTCTCATTGGTAGGGGTTTGGCTGTGTTCTGATTGGTTGGGGGTTAGCCGTGTTCTGATTGGTTGGAGGCGTGTTCTGTTCAGGTGGGGGCTTGGTTGTGCTCAGGTTAGTCTTAGTAGCTGGGGATTTGAGCTGGTGAGTTGTGATCTTGCTGTTTGGCTCGAGTTCGTGGTCGTGCTGCATCTTCATAGTGGGTGTCGGTTTGCTTCATGTATGGCTCGGAGGGGTTTGAAGTGGGTAGTGATGCAGCTGCAGTGCAGCTTCTGGTCTTCTTCGTGTCTCATCTTCTGAGTGGGTGGGAGTCTGTTTTCTACATGGAAGTGTGGTGGTGGCATCTTGTGTGGCTCTCATGGGTGTGGGTCTGGTGTCCTTCTTCATGTTAGGTACTCGTCTGTTCATGAGGCGGGTTTCCAAATGGCTGGAAGGCGGAGGTGTCATCTCGTTTGTTCATGCTGTGTGGGCGTTTTTCTATCTCTATGGCTTCTCTGATTATTCTGCTGTTGAAGTGTTCGGTTTTGGCGATAGTTCTGGTATTTTTAAAATCAATTTCATGTCCTGTGGCTTTGAGGTGTTGGACCAGGGAAGAGGTCGTTTCTTCTTTTTTGATTGAGTTCTTATGTTCTTCAATGCGTGCATTTATTCTTCTGTTCGTTTGTCCAATGTATGTGGTAGGGCAGGCAGTGCAGGGGATTTCATATACTCCTTGGTTTTCTAATTCGATTTTGTCTTTGGGGTTTCTTAGGATGGTGGATATTTTTCTGTTTGTGCAGAATGCTGTTTTGATGTTGTGTTTTTGGAGGATCTTGCTGATTTTGTCTGTAGTGCCTTTTATATATGGGAGGAGGGCTTTGCCGTTTTCTTGTTCTCTGTCTTGGATTTTGGTTGGGGTTTCTTTTTGGATTAGGTGGGTAATCTTCTTTCTTTGGAATCCATTGGCTGTAAGTACGTTGGTGAGAGTGTGTAGTTCGGTTTTTTGGTGTTGTTCATCGGCTAAGCATTTTGTTCTGGAGATGAGTGTCTTGGCTACGGAATTGATCTGTGCTGGGTGGTGGTGTGAGAGTGCATGTAGATAGCGGTTAGTATGTGTTTTCTTCTGGTAGATGGTGTGTCCTAGGGAGCCATTGGATCTTTTGTATACCAAGACATCTAGGAAGGGAAGTTGGTTGTTGGCTTCTGTTTCCATGGTGAATTGTATTTTGGGGTGTAGGCTGTTAAGGTGTGTGAGGAAGTTGTTCAGTTTTTCTTTCCCGTGTGGCCAGATTATGAAGGTGTCATCTACGTATCTGAGCCAGAGTTTGGGTTTGTGGTCGTATTTTCTAGAGCTTGTGTTTCAAAGTGTTCCATGTAGAGGTTTGCGATGACAGGTGAGAGGGTGATCCCATGGGTGCTCCTTCTATTTGTTTGTATTTTTGTCCATTGTAGGTGAAGTATGTATTGGATAGGCAGTGGTTGGTCAGATCTAGGATGTGCTTGGGGGGTTGTATTTGTTTTGGATGGCTGTCAAGGCTTCTTTTATTGGCACTTGGGTGAAGAGGGATATGACATCGAAGCTTACTAGTAGGTCGCTAGGTTGTAAGTTTTGTTTCTTTATGATCACGATGAACTGGAATGAGTTTCTTACGTGTGAGTTGATGGATTCTGCATAGGGTTGTAGTTGTTTGGCGAGAAATTTGGCTAGGTTTTGTAGAGGTGAGCCTATGGAGCTGACTATTGGTCTGAGTGGGGTTCCTTCTTTGTGTATTTTGGGGAGACCATAAAGCTTGGGGCATCTGGATGATTTCTCTCTGGGTATGATTCCTTGCTGGATTTCTTCACTGATGGGGGAGGCTTTTATTTTGGATTTGGTAGTTTTTTCTAGGTAGGTGGTGGGGTCTGTCTTTAGGGGTTTGTATGTGGGGTCTTGGAGTAGGTTGGTTAACTTGGTTTGGTAGTCGGATGTGTTCATTACCACTGTCGCGTTGCCCTTGTCTGCTGGTAGGATTATTATGCTGGTGTCTTCTTTCAGGTTAAGTAGTGCAGTTTGTTCTTCTTTGGATAAGTTGCTTTTGGGTGGTTTGCTAGTGCAGAGGATGTTGGTGATTTCGAGTCTGATTTTGTTAGCATCATCAGGGTTGGTCTTGGTCAGGCTGGTTTCAACTCCGCATATGATGGTTTCTGTGGGGATGTGTTTGGGAGTGACAGCAAAGTTGAATCCTTTTGAAAGGACCTTGGTTTCAGCTTCAGTGAGGATCTTGTCTGAGATGTTGTGCACTGTTTGTTTCATGTGTGGCTGTGGGGGGGGTTGGTTTCTGGCATTGTTGTAGTTTCCTGAGTTTGTTGGTGTGTGTGTCTGTTTTGAGGGTGGTCTGTGTTTCGGCTCTCCAGACAGCGAGTTGTTTGGATTTGTCCCAAAGTAGAGGGTGAATCTTGTTGCTGAGTCTGAGGTGGAGTGTGAGGAGATCTTTGTTGATTTGGTCTAGGAGAAACCTTTTTGTGTGAAGTTCATTTCTAATTAGGGCCAGTTCTGTTCTTTTAAGGATGCGTTTGGTGGCTGCTGTGTTGGTGTGGAATTTCAATTGGAAGCTTGTGGGAATTAAATTTTGATCTCGGCAGTTGCATAGGAATGCAAGGTCACATAAAATGGAGGCTCTTTGGACTTCAAGTTTTTCATAAGTCCTGGTCAGATGGTGGGTTTCCTCCCGTAGAGGTGCAATATTTGTTTTCTGAGGTTCTCGCGGGTATTTATATGTGGATCTTTGGTTGTTCAGGTTTTCTCCCGCGTAAGATTCGAAGTATCTAGGCAACATTTAGATGAAGTCTCATTCATCATCTTCAGGCTTCTGTCTCCGGCTCTGTGCTTCTCAGAGTAATGTGAGATTGCAGCTGCTTCCTCTTTTTAACTGCCAGTGGGGGTGGGACTTGATTGGTAGGGGGTTTGGCTGTGTTCTGATTGGTTGGGGGGTTAGCCGTGTTCTGATTGGTTGGAGGCGTGTTCTGTTCAGGTGGGGGCTTGGTTGTGCTCAGGTTAGTCCAAAAGCAACTTATCCAAAGAAGAACAAACTGCACTACTTAACCTGAAAGAAGACACCAGCATAATAATCCTACCAGCAGACAAGGGCAACGCGACAGTGGTAATGAACACATCCGACTACCAAACCAAGTTAACCAACCTACTCCAAGACCCCACATACAAACCCCTAAAGACAGACCCCACCACCTACCTAGAAAAAACTACCAAATCCAAAATAAAAGCCTCCCCCATCAGTGAAGAAATCCAGCAAGGAATCATACCCAGAGAGAAATCATCCAGATGCCCCAAGCTTTATGGTCTCCCCAAAATACACAAAGAAGGAACCCCACTCAGACCAATAGTCAGCTCCATAGGCTCACCTCTACAAAACCTAGCCAAATTTCTCGCCAAACAACTACAACCCTATGCAGAATCCATCAACTCACACGTAAGAAACTCATTCCAGTTCATCGAGATCATAAAGAAACAAAACTTACAACCTAGCGACCTACTAGTAAGCTTCGATGTCATATCCCTCTTCACCCAAGTGCCAATAAAAGAAGCCTTGACAGCCATCCAAAACAAATACAACCCCCCAAGCACATCCTAGATCTGACCAACCACTGCCTATCCAATACATACTTCACCTACAATGGACAAAAATACAAACAAATAGAAGGAGCACCCATGGGATCACCCCTCTCACCTGTCATCGCAAACCTCTACATGGAACACTTTGAAACACAAGCTCTAGAAAAATACGACCACAAACCCAAACTCTGGCTCAGATACATAGATGACACCTTCATAATCTGGCCACACGGGAAAGAAAAACTGAACAACTTCCTCACACACCTTAACAGCCTACACCCCAAAATACAATTCACCATGGAAACAGAAGCCAACAACCAACTTCCCTTCCTAGATGTCTTGGTATACAAAAGATCCAATGGCTCCCTAGGACACACCATCTACCAGAAGAAAACACATACTAACCGCTATCTACATGCACTCTCACACCACCACCCAGCACAGATCAATTCCGTAGCCAAGACACTCATCTCCAGAACAAAATGCTTAGCGATGAACAACACCAAAAAACCGAACTACACACTCTCACCAACGTACTTACAGCCAATGGATTCCAAAGAAAGAAGATTACCCACCTAATCCAAAAAGAAACCCCAACCAAAATCCAAGACAGAGAACAAGAAAACGGCAAAGCCCTCCTCCCATATATAAAAGGCACTACAGACAAAATCAGCAAGATCCTCCAAAACACAACATCAAAACAGCATTCTGCACAAACAGAAAAATATCCACCATCCTAAGAAACCCCAAAGACAAAATCGAATTAGAAAACCAAGGAGTATACGAAATCCCCTGCACTGCCTGCCCTACCACATACATTGGACAAACGAACAGAAGAATAAATGCACGCATTGAAGAACATAAGAACTCAATCAAAAAGAAGAAACGACCTCTTCCTGGTCCAACACCTCAAAGCCACAGGACATGAAATTGATTTTAAAATACCAGAACTATCGCCAAAACCGAACACTTCAACAGCAGAATAATCGAGAAGCCATAGAGATAGAAACGCCACACAGCATGAACAAACGATGACACCTCCCGCCTTCCAGCCATTTGGAACCCGCCTCATGAACAGACGAAATAAGAAGAAGAGAAACCCGACCTCTTCCTGGTCCAACACCTCAAAGCCACAGGACATGAAATTGATTTTAAAAATACCAGAACTATCGCCAAAACCGAACACTTCAACAGCAGAATAATCAGAGAAGCCATAGAGATAGAAAAACGCCCACACAGCATGAACAAACGAGATGACACCTCCCGCCTTCCAGCCATTTGGAAACCCGCCCTCATGAACAGACGAGTACCTAACATGAAGAAGGACACCAGACCCACACCCATGAGAGCCACACAAGATGCCACCACCACACTTCCATGTAGAAAACGGACTCCCACCCACTCAGAAGATGAGACACGACCATGGACCAGAAGCTGCACTGCAGCTGCATCACTACCCACTTCATACCCCTCCGAGCCATACATGAAGCAAACCGACACACACTATGAAGATGCAGCACGACCACGAACTCGAAGCCAAACAGCAAGATCACAACTCACCAGCTCAAATCCCCCAGCAACTAAGACTAACCTGAGCACAACCAAGCCCCCACCTGAACAGAACACGCCTCCAACCAATCAGAACACGGCTAACCCCCAACCAATCAGAACACAGCCAAACCCCTACCAATGAGAACACACCCCCACCCAATCAGAACACAGCCAAGCCCCCACCCAATCAAGTCCCACCCCCACTGGCAGTTAAAAGAGGAAGCAGCTGCAATCTCACATTACTTTGAGAAGCACAGAGCCGGAGACAGAAGCCTGAAGATGATGAATGAGACTTCATCGAACGTTGCCTAGATACTTCGAATCTTACGCGGAGAAAACCCGAACAACCAAAGATCCATATATACACACACACACATACATACATACATACATACATACATACATACATACATATTTGTTTGTTTTCTGAGGTTCTCGCGGGTATTAGTATGTGGATCTTTGGTTATTAGGGTTTTCTCCTACATAAGATTGGAAGTATCTAGGCAACGTTTCGATGAAGTCTCATTCATCATCTTCAGGCTTGTGTCTTTGGCTCTGTGCTTCTCAGAGCAATCAATCTGGTAGCTGTTATTACGTGCAGCATTAAATATATTATTCCTTTACTTTAATTCTCATCTATAATTCCCAATTGGAACACTTCCAGTCTAAACTCTATTTTTTGACTAATCATCTCTTCCACCCATACCTTTATCTGCCACCAATGCTACATGTCCACCACATGTAGTGTTCAAGATGATTCTTGATACTCTTTGTATTCTTCATATTGGTTTTCTGTTTTTAATATTTATTGTGGTTTCTGAATGCTGACTTGAGTACATTTATGGAAACACAACCTAAAGATATTTGGCTACAATAAATAAGACTTAATTTCATTCACACCCAATGTACTGTAATTTATGCCAACTACATTGTGGTGAGCTCCTTCAGTGTGCTGGTTGTCTTTCATAAGCAGGATGCAGCAATAGCGCTTAGAGTTATATACCACTTCATAGTGCTTTACAGCCCTTTCTAAGCAGTTTACAGAGTCAGCATATTTTCCCCAACAATCTGAGTCCTCATTTTACTGACCTCAGAAGGATGGAAGACTGAGTCAACCTTGAGCCGATCAGGATTGAACTTCTGGCAGTGAGCAGAGTTTGCTAATACTATTACAATCTAACCACTGCACCACCAGGACATTTGTACCATCTCATTTCCCTGATGGCATTTTTCCTCCAAAATTTATCAGCTCCCCAGCCCAAGTGCTTTCTAATCCAATTGCACCAACTATGAGCTGCCAATTACAATATATGCCGAAGATGGGAAGCTACTGTGAAAAGCTACTTATATAAGCAGAGAAAATCGAGCCAAGTTGTTTACATAGATTTATCAGGCTAGCTGGTTATGATTACTTTGTGGAGTGACCAAAGGATGGAGAATATGGCCTAGGAAGACCACCATGGGAAATTGTTCTGTTCTCTCCTTCCCACAAGGAAACATTAGGTAACTGGAGGCTAAAATATTTTGGCAAGAAAAACCTAAAGCACAGGTATGATATAGATCAGGAGTCTCCAACTTTGGCAATTTTAAGCCTGGTGGACTTCAACCCCCAGAATTCCCCAGCCAGCAAATAATTCTGGGAGTTGAAGTCCTCCAGGCTTAAAGTTGCCAAGGTTGGAGACCCCCTGGTACCTGGCTCAATAGTAGTAATGGCGAGAGGAATATTGGAGTCCTAGTGAACAATCATTTAAATGTGAGCCAGCAATGTGTTGCAGCTGCCAAAAAAAGTCAACGCAGTCCTAGGTTAGATAGGGATAGAATCAAGATCATGAGAAGTGTTAATGTCACTTTATAATGCCTTGGTAAGATCCCTCTTGGAATACTGCATCCAGGTTTGGTCACCACAATGTAAAAAAGATGTTGAGAATGCAGAAAAGAGAAACAAAGACGATTATGGGATTGATATAAGTTGAGGCTCTAGAAAAGGGTGCAGAAAAGAGCAACAATGGGGATTAGGAAACTAGAGACTAAAACATATAAAGAACGGTTGCAGGATTTGGGTGTGTCTAGTTTAATGGAAAGAAGAACTAGGGGGTGACATGATAGCAGGGTTCCAATACCTTAGGGGCTGCCACAAAGAAGAGGGAATCAAACTATTCCCAGAGCACCTGAGGGCAGGACAAGAAGCAAAGAGTAGAAACTAATCAAGGAGAAAAGCAACTTAGAACTAAGGAGGAATTTCCTAACAGTGAGAACAATTAATCAGTGGAACAACTTGCCTCCAGAAAAGGACTAGGGGGTGACATGATAGCAGTGTTCCAATATTTGAGAGTCTCCTAGAAAGATGGGGGGGGGGGTCAAACCATTTTCCAAAATACCAGAAGGCAAGACAAGAAAGAATAGAAGGAAACTAACCAAGGAGAGAAGCAACCTAGAAGTGAGGAGAAATTTCCTAATGGTGAGAGCAATCAACCAATGGAACAACTTGCCTTTAGAAGTTGTGGATGCTCCATCACTGGAGGCTTTCAAAAAGAGACTGGAGAATCATTTATCTGAAATGGTATGTGGTCTCCTGCTCAAGCAGAGGGTTGGATTAGATGACCTCCAAGTTCCCTTCCAACTCTATTATTCTATGATCTATGTTCTATGAATCATTCTTGCTTAAACCTCTATTGAGTATATACAGAATACTGATAGTTTTGCTATTGCTGAATATTCCCCAAGCTTCAGTTCTCATTTTCTGCTCCAGATCGTGATCAAGGTGACATGTCTCTTGGTCCGCATAGAACACTAATCTTCCAAAGATCAAATGTTTGTCCTTGAATTACAGAGCTTTACTTCAATCTGTCATTCTCACATTACTGACACAACTGGTCTCCATTGGCCAATGTCAAAAAGAGAAAAAATATTACTTCGGCATGCTACATTAATAATTTCAGTGCACATCCCCTCGACTAATTGCATTTTTGCTTGCTTTGAATTCCTATCGCTGAAGAATAGATTTATTTGTGACACTTCTGCTTTGCTGATTTAATCCTGCCTTCCAGATGTTAGATCAGGGAAAATAATTATGCAACTCCATGACAAATAAAGACCAGATTAATCTCTACTTAGCCAACCAGCTAGACACAAATATACTCATTCACTGGCAGGCTGAGGGATGATGACATCCTGCATATATTTTAAATAATCCACAGGCTCTTCAAAGTCGAAAGGAAGTTAAATGCATCCCTCTGCTTTTTATAGCTGGCTAGTTTCACTTTTGAATGGTAAACAATATGATTAGTGGAGGAACTTTTTCTATGGTGGAGGGTTGCGAGTGGCTCCCAGGAAATGCACCTGGGAAAGAAAACTGGATATGAATGAAGTAGGAATTAGGCGCTTCTAGAATATAATAATATTTTTCTTTAGTTTTGCATGCCATTTTAATGTCTATAATTTAATGTATAATAATGAAGATTTACTATTTTAATTTTCCTTCCTTCCTTCCTTCCTTCCTTCCTTCCTTCCTTCCTTCCTTCCTTCCTTCCTTCCTTCCTTCCTTCCTTCCTTCCTTCCTTCCTTCCTTCCTTTCTTCCTTCCTTCCTTCCTCCCTCTCTCCCTCCCTCCTCCCTTTCTCCATCTCCTTCTCTTTCCTTTCCTTCCTCCCTCCCTCCCTCTCTGCTTCTCTGCCCCCTGCCTGCTTGCAGGTTTTCCCACTCTGGATTAGAAAATGTAGCTGATTAAGAATTTATTTGGTTTGCAGCCTGAATCCGTTCACTGAATTGATTTGATTCAAATCCTCCAACTGATTTGAAGGCATTTGATTTGACGTATCTGACTCACTGATTCTGTCTAAAGAGCTTATTCCAATGTGATTTGACTGACCGACTTGCAAATCAAATCTCCGAATCTTTTTTTTGTTATTATGAGAAAATGACTTTCTCTATCACACTGTATGGAAGTGAAATTTGGGGTTCAAATTTTTTTACTACATGTTCTGTGGGCATGGCTTGGTGGGTGTGGCTTGGTGGGCATGGCAAGGGAAGGATACTGTAGAATCTCCATTCCCATCCCACTCCTGGGGGAAGGATACTGCAAAATCCCCATTCCCACCCCACCCCACTAACCTGCTTTCCAGCTCCGTTCTCCTGTGCTGGGCAACCAAAGAAGACCCAGCTGATCAGCTGGGACTCAGGAAGCAGAGAATAGATGGGGGCGGGGCCAGTCAGAGGTGGGATTTGCCGGTTCTCCGAACTACTCAAAATTTCCGCTATCCGTTCTCCAGAACTGGTCAGAACCTGCTGAATACCCACCTCTGCTACAGTGGCCAGATGAAAACAAGAACAAAGGGTTTTTCAGTGAGAGAAAATATTTGTAGCTCAGGGGTCCTTGGTGTTCTCTGAGCTTCACTGTTTGCTTGCAGAATTTCATGCAGGGCCAACTCTTAACAGAATTATGGGCCCCAGGCAAAACTGTGTACTGGGGCCCCTACGACAGCTACTCACAGGAATAAACATGTAAATGGACGATAAAATTAAACATATATTTATTTTATTGGTACTTCCAACGAAATTGGTGTTATTTACTAAAATAACACTGATTAATTTAAAAAATGCAATAAAATGTAATAAATATATTGCTGTATTTATGTGACACAAGGTGCATTGAAGGGTTAACACAAACAGATTAGTATGGGGCCCCCTATGCTTGTGGGGCCCACAGGCATGTGCCCATCAGGCCCATGCGTTAAGACAGCCCTGTTTTCATTACCCAAACTAAGTAACATCTTCAGTGCTAGGAAGGACTGGATTTTGCTCTCAGTTTGCATGCGAGTGGCTGTCAGTGCTGGTGGGGGTGGAAAGAAAGGACCTAAGAAACCTCTCCACCAGTAATCAGCACCCACCTGAGCATAGATTAACTCCAAGATTAACATCAGATCAATAATCAAGTAGTAAACAATATGCCAATCAAGGAACTACCAAAGAAGCCAACAGCAAGCAGCCCAATCAAAGAATCACATAAGACCATCCCTACCAATGCTGACAGGGGAAGCGGTGGCTCAGTGGCTAAGATGCTGAGTCTGTCGATCGGAAAGGTCGGCAGTTCAGCCGTTCGAATCCCTAGCGCCACATAATGAAGTGAGCTCCCGTTCCTTGTCCCAGCTTCTGCCAACCTAGCAGTTCGAAAGCATGTAAAAAAATGCAAGTAGAAAAATAGGAACCACTTTGGTGGGAAGGTAACAGCGTTCCGTGCACCTTCGGTGTTTAGTCATGCCAGCCACATGACCAGGAGATGTCTAGCTCTTTGGCTTTGAAACAGAGATGAGCACTGCCCCCTAGAACCGGAAAGCTAGCATGTATGTGTGAGGGGAATGTGTGTACTAGTATGTATGTGTGAGGGGAACTTTTACCTTTTACCTTGTATTGGTGCAGAAGAGCCATGGATTAATCCTGCCATGGATAGACAAAGTCTAGAATGATAATGATGATTAAAAAAAAGTAGAGGTGCATTTTAAACCTACAGGCCCAGATGTGTTTGCATTGCCCTTTTCCCCTAACTAATCCTATGGCAACAGGAATGCCAAAAATGGTGTAGGATCTGCTTGGATGGGGGGTTGGACTAGATGACCTACAAGGTCCCTTCCAACTCTGTTTAATCTGCATATTATTATGTTAAAAGTTGAAGTCTTATTCTACTGCACCGAGTCAAAAATCAATGCTTTTCTTTTTCTTGTATTTTTTTCCTTATACTTTTCCTCTTCCCCTTCTCCTCCCGTACTTTCCTATTACTTCCCCTTTTTCGCACATCTGTATTTTATATTTTGATAAACTAATAAAAATAAAAAGAGGTTGTCAGTATGTTAACAGAAAGACATCGACAGAAATTCACCGATTTTGCTGTCATCCTATTGTTTTCAATGTATGCAATTTGGGTACTTCAAAGCAAACGAAAAAAACCACAATAAAAAGTGTTTATCATTTATTTTTAGGGATTAAGAAGGCTCTATTTAAATGCAGGTCAGCATCTTTTATTGTTATACCAACCAATTAGTAATTTGCAGGGTATACTAGTAGCTTAGTATGTGATCAACACTCGTGAGCAACTTGATTTACTTCAGTGATTTTCTATTGTTTGTATTTATTGTTATGTTCCATTCAGTGCTATTTTGGATGTCCTCTTTCAGGTTTTAATCAGCCTGTGGACATTTTAACTTCTTTTATATTCTGTGTAAGCCATTTAGAGTCATTTAATTGCAGCAGGATAGAACTGTGATAAATAAATAAGTGACGTTCTTATTTTGTTATGATTAGGGAAAGCCATTCTATACTTTCCAATCCCATTTTTGGTGGGGGTATGGTGTGGTTGTTAATGTGAATTCCTCTCTCTGGGATAAAAATGGGATAAAATTTATTTATACCAGGGTACATAAAGGGCCAGATCCAGAAAAACCTCATGTAATTCGGCCCCTCTTGTCTTCCCGATTAAGTTTTTTAAAGTCATTCTTGCAAAATATATACTCATTCTTGCAAAATCTCAAGAGACCCTCAAAATTTTTCAAGATTTTGTGATCTTCATATGACATTTCATATACATGTATACAGGTAGTCCTTGGTTTATGACCACAATGGAGCCCAAAATTTCTGTTGCTCAGCAACGACTCAGTTGTGTCGTGCCCCGTGTTATGTTCTTTTTGACCACAGTTATTAAGTGTACCACTGGAGGGGCTTAGTGAATCTTGTGGTCATTAAGCGAATCTGGCTTCCCCCCATTGCCTTTGCTTGTTGAATCTAGTTGGGAAGGTTATAAATGGGGATCACGTGACCCTGGGACAGTAAAACCGTCATGTGCACAAGTCAGTTGCCAAGTCCCTGAATTTTGATCATGTGATCGTGAGGGTGCTGCAATGACCGTAAGTGTGAAAACTGGTCATAAGCCACATTTTTATAATTCTGTTGTATCTGCACATGGTCACTAAATGAATGCTTGTAAGCTGAGGATTATCTGTTGTCTCTTTCTCTCTCTCTCTCTCTCTCTCTCTTCTCTCTCTCCTCTCTCTCTCTCTCTCTCTCTCTCTCTCTCTCTCTCTATATATATATATATATATATATATATATATATATATATATACATCTTTTATCTATCTATCTCTATGTTTACCTATATCTATCTATCTATCTATCTATCTATCTATCTATCTATCTATCTATCTATCTATCTATATCTATTTCTTTATTTCTTTATTTCTATCTTTCTATCTATCTCTATATCTATCTCTATTTACATCTATTTATCTACATCTATCTATCTATCTATCATCTACCTACCTATCTCTATTTACATCTATTTATCTATCTTTACTTATTTATCTATCTCTATATTTATCTATATCTATTTATCTATTTATCTATCTATCTATCTATCTATCTATCTATCTATCTATCTATCTATCTCTACCTCTAGTTATCTCTCTCTCTATTCCCACCCCTCTCTCTCCCTTTCTCCCATATGTAACTGTTTAGGTTGCCTGGACACTTTGATACCCACATAACTGACCCCTGATATACATAAGTTTATGACTGACCTGATTTTTTTCCCCCAATATTTGGAGATGTGAGAAATAGCTTTGGACCCCTTTCACCGTATATCTTTTGCTAAATTCCCGTTGCACTCGCTTTCCACCATTTTTGAACTCAAAACAGCCAACGTTGAGAAGAACCTTGTCTATGATCTTTGAGGAGGATATCTGCTTAGTTCTGTTCTATTTCATCTCCTCTGCCCAAACACATAGGATTGAAGCCTCATTCTGCATCCCATCTCATTCTTTGTCTTAAAACAACACTAATTCTAGCTTCAGAGGAAGAATATGAACCTCAGTTGATTCCCTGTTAGTGGGGATTAATTCTCCATAATTCCCGAGGGTAGGGCAGGAATTAAAGGCTGGAAGTTCGACAAAGGAAGAACCAACTTGAAACAAGGAATTTTATGACCCTGAGAGATATTAAAAGTAAGGTTCTACATTTTGGCAAGAAAAACCAAAAGAACCACGTATGGTATGGGTGGTACCTGGCTCAATAATAGTAATTGTGAGAGGGATCTTGGAGTCCTAGTGAATAATAATTTAAATATGAGCCAACACTATGCTACAGCTGCCAAAAAAAAAAAAAAACCTCACAACCCAACACAATCTTAGACTAGATTGGGATAGAATCAAGATCAATGCCTTGGTAAAGCCAAACTTGGAATAATGCATCAATTTTTGGTCGCATTGATGTAAAAAAGATGTTGAGACTCTAGAGAGAATGCAGAAAAGAGCAACAAAGATGATTAGGGTACTGGAGGCTAAAACATATAAAGAACAGTTGCTGGAACTGGATATGTCTAGGTTAATGAGAAGAAGGACTAGGGGTGACATTATAGCAGTGTTCCAATATCTGAGGGGCTGCCACAAAGAAGAGGGAGTCAAGCTAATCTCCAAAGCACCTGAAGGCAGGACAAGAAACGATGGATGGAAACTAATTAAGGAGAGAAAAACCTAAAAATAAGGAGAAATTTCCTGACAGAAAAATTAATCAGTGAAACTTGCCTCCAGAAGTTGTGAATTCTTCAACACTGGAAGTTTTTAAGAGGAGATTGGACAGCAATTTGTCTGAAATGAGGTCCCTTCCAACTCTGTTATTCTATTCTATTCTATTCTGTTCTGTTCTGTTCTGTTCTGTTCTGTTCCGTTCCGTTCCATTCCATTCTATTCCATTCCATTCCATTCTATTCTATTCTATTCTATTCCATGGAACTACAAGCTTCTTAGAGTTATGGGGGTTCCATTACTGGATATTTTCAAGCAAAAGTTGGACAGCTGGTATTACAAACATAATTTTTTGTCACTTCAATCCATTCAATGTATTCCAAAATTCAACCCCCAAAAATAAATTTGAAAAAAAAAAAAGAAATCCTCAACTACCCTGAGAATAAGTAGAAAAATATGTTTCTTTCCCAAGAGAAGGACTTTTTTGAGACATTAGAATATCCAATTTTGGCACGGCATGGTATAAAAGCATGATGTGTCCTTCTGCAGCATAAAATGAGGCTTGTTAATAAAGAAACTGATTAACAATTAAAGAGCATTGTGCTTAATAATGTGACCCCATAAAAGAGACGAACTCTATGAACTTGTGCTTTCAAATGTTCAGTAGTTAATCAAATGTAACATTTACACAACAGAATAAGAGCTAATAATATTCACCTAGATATTAACCATCAAACAGGAACATTAACTGCTGAATCTAAAAGGTTGAGGCTCCTCTCTCCCCAAACTTCTGTATATGTGTCTGCTCTGAATGCAAGAGGTATATCATACCTGTTTGTTTTTATGTTGAGCTTTCCTTATAGCATTTGAAATTTGATCTTCAGATGCTAACTAAAGGCCACAAATATTGGAAGACTGCTATCCTGTCAGCCTTAGTCCTTCTTTTCACTAGACTAGACATAGCAGATTCCTGCAAACATTCTTTGTGTGTTTTAGCTTCTAGTCCCCTAATCACCTTTGTTGCTCTTCCATCCACCAACCATTTGGGTGGCCACTTCACTTATCTTGCACCATTTCATCTTCTCCCTTCCTACTAAGACCTAAACTAAAATTCTTTCGGTAATGATCTGGCATAACGGCAGTCTTTATTTAGCACACGTCACCTTATTGAATAACTCTAATTGACTTAGCATAAAATGAACACATTAAATCAAAGCGTAAACACATATCAAACCCAAACAAATACAAATAATTATTCACCCACTGAGTCACTCATCACCATAAGTTCTATCTGTTTTCCTTAAAAGTTCTTTGATAAAATACTGTTTTTGTCGTTTTTGTTTTCAAATGATAGCAAGGAAGGAGTCATTGAAGGAGAAAGGAGAAGGGAACAGCAGAAGATTAGATAGTTCGATAGTGTCATTGACGCAGTAGATGTGGCTTTGGGCAGACTCAGGGAGACAGTGAAAGATGGGTGTCTGGCATGCTATGGCCCATGGGGTTGTGAAGAGTTGGACACAATCTAGGAACTGAACAATAACAGCAATAAGGAAGGAGACATTCCCATGGGGAAAAGGGGAAAAAAATCTTAGAACAAGGGGGACACCACTGAGGAAACTTGTCTCTGGGTTTTTATTTTATTGGCCATGACTCAGATTTTAACTTCAATCTTACTGATGGAACTTGCTTGGTGTCCCAAAGGTGCTTTTTCAGGAGGAGACTGGACTTTCTTGTTTGTTTGTTTTCTTTTGAAGATGTTTTGCTTCTCATCCAAGAAGCTTCTTCAGCTCTGACAGAAAAGTGAAGATACTATTGGTGAGTTGGCCATGGCGAGTCGTTCTGCAGTGAGTTGGCAGTGGCAACTAGGCCATGGTGAGTTGGCTGTGGTGAGTTGGCCATGGAGAGTTGGCTGTGGCAAACTGTCATAGACCCTGGTTAAGGTGGGTAGAACCAGGGGTAGGATTCTACCAGTTCAGACCGGTTCTGTCAAACCGGTTGTTCCAGTGAGCATTTGGCCCCACCCACCTGCCTCTGCTATTTCCTGTGATTTATTTCCTGGTTGTTGTTTTTTAGCACAGCTGGTTCGCATGGCAGAGTGGTTTGCCATGCATCAGCTGTTTTAGTCCCAGGGGCTGCACTAGAAAGTAAGTAATTCAATTGAAAAAGGGCTTTTTTAAATGTAGAGCATGCGCGCGAAACATGCGCTCAGCGAACCTGTTGTTACACCGGTTGAATCGCACTACTGGGTAGAACACACAGTCTCCTGGCAATTGGCCCAATGTTACCCAGCTGGCTTTCATACCTAAGGTAGAATTAGAACTCGCGGCCTCCTGTTTTTTTAGCTTGGTATTTTAATCACTAGACCAAACCTTTGCAAAACAACAGCCTTTTCAACTCAGTCCCTGAGATTTGGAGAAAAAGGGAAGTTGCCTCTACATGGAGAGTTTGTCATTTTTGTCAGCCCTTCCAACTGAGAGTTCAGACAATGATGCCTGCTAACCCTTCACGGTTTTCTTCTTGTAATAAACATCACAGCTGAGACTGAGGAACTCTAGATTTGAGCTTAAATCTCCTCACTCATGGGGTGAACTTTAAAGCGTATTTAAACAGCATGACTGGAAAAGACTTCTCACTGAAGTTTTCGAAGAACCGTTGCTGTCACGGTGCACAGTGTAGAGCCAGAGAGATCAAAAGTCTGACTCAGAAGCAGGAGAAGCCATTCAAACAGTCTCTCAGCTATTATTTCTTCCCAAATCCACCTCCTCTCTAATATGTCCTTTCTCTCTGGGAGATTGATAATTGCACCGAGAGGCAATTAAAATGTTCCGTGCCAGCATAGTTCCATTTACTTCGCAAAAGAGAGGAAGGGAGAAAATATGAATGGTTTCCTAACGGTTTGGAAGTCTTTGAATTGGTCTCCTGCAGGATGAGTGAGGGCCTCCGAGAAGATACTTTCACAACTCAGGAGACACAGGTGGGATAGAACTGGTTTAGCTAGTTTTAGCCAGATAAATTTCATTCTGTTTAAAAACTTTCATTTGGCTCACCTCTGTTTCTTAAATGTTTTTGTCCTATGGTCCTCTCATTCTTGGGCCTTGCCTCCTGGCCCTAAAATTCCTGGAAGGCTATCTAGCAGCCTTATCAAAAAACAAACAAACATGTACCATCCTAAAGGAAGGCAGAACAATAGAATACAGAGTATCAGAGTTGGAAGGGACCTTGGAGGTCTTTGAGTTGAACCCCTGATCAAGCAGTAGACCCCATACCATCCTGGATAAATGGCTGTCCAATCTTTTCTTAAGAACTTCCAGCAGAAGAGCCCCTTCAACTAATGGAGGCCAGAGGTGGGCTTCAAAGATTTTAGCAAAGGGTTGTCTGCCCGGTTGCTGGGTGGGCACGGCCATGGGGTGCGTGGCCTAGTCAGCCTCCTGCACCATGGTGGTGGTGGTGGTGGGTGTTTTTACCCTCCCCGGACTCCGGAGGCTTTTTTCGAGCTTCTGGGAGGGCAAAAACAGACTCCCTGGGCTCTAGAGGTTCTCTGGAAGCTCGTTTTTCACACTCCCTGAGTCTCTTCGCATGCCCTGCACTTACTTGTATCCAAAATAGGCTGTGTGGGGACTCCTGGGAGGGTAGGGGTGGGGTTGGCAGGTCGATCCAGGAGTGGGATTTATGATGGTTCTCTGAACTGCACAGAATCTTAGCTAGGGGCTTTCCCGAACCCCTGAAAACCCCCAGCAGCCCCATCCCTGCTGGAGGCAGGTCGTTCCACTGATTAATTTTTCCCAATGACAGGAAATTTCTTCTTAGTTCTAGTTATCTGTTTGATAAGCGTCCACCCATTACTTCTTGCCCTGCCATCAGGGTCTTTGGAGAATAGGTTGACTGCCTCTTCTTAGTGACAGCCCCACAAATATTGGAAGAGTGCAATGATATCACCCCTACCCCTAGTTCTTTTCTTTGTTAGACTAGGCATACTGTACTCATTTCTTGCAAACATTGGTCATATGCGTTAGCTCCAGTCTTCTTATCATTTGTGTTGCCCTTCTCTGCACTTTGGCCCTTCTTTCTATTGTAAACACGTTAGTTATAATATGCTGAATCTCTCTTTTCTGTTGCAGATAAATTAACTAGAAAGCTTTGATACTGAATTAACCAGACTTATCAGTTATGGACAGAAAGAGGAGGATTGTAGTAGCATAGTAATGAGCCTATCTTCTGGAAGGATCATCCTCTATCAAGGGTGTGTATCCTTTGTTGCAAGCTGTAGTTTTCCCAGTAGTAATGTATGGCTATGAGAGTTGGGTCATAAGGACATCGAAGAATGGATGCTTCTGAATTGTGGTGTTGGAGAAGACTTTTGAGAGTCCCTTGGACTGCCAAGCAATCCAATCAGTCAATCGTAAAGGAAACCAACCCTGACTGTCCTTTGGAAGGACAGATCCTGAAGCTGAAGCTCAAGTACTTTGGCCACCTAGTGACAAGAGGGGAATCATTGGAGAAGACCCTGATGCCGGGAAAAATGGAACACAAAAGGAGAAGGTGATAGCACAGTAGTGGTGATATGCTACGGTTCAGCCTGGTTTGACTGAGCCAGTAGCAAAAATTCCAACTGGTTCAAAAAAAGCCACCGAGGATCAGCTGAGAGGAGGGGGGATAAAAACCTCAGATGACCAGCTGAGAGGAGAAAGAAGAGAAAAGCGCAGGATCAGCCCTCCCACCTGTCCCTACTCTTTTCTCTTCTTTATCCTCTCAGCTGATTGGTGCTGCAGGCCTCAGCTGGTGTGGGGAAAGCTGTGTGCGTGCATTAGATGTGCGCACACGTGCATGTGCGATCACTGAACTGGTAGTGGAACAGGTAGGATCCCACTGCTATAGCAGAGGATGAGATGGTTAGGTAGTGTTATGGTTTGCTGGCAGCCTATGCAGGCAGCAACAGAATTGGACAGTGGGGAAGAATGGGGACCAGTCTGGTAGTCTAGAGAGGACTCAGACGAGGGTCCAGTGTCTGATGCAGAGATGGGGCCAGGACCATGTGGGAATTGTGTGCTGACTCCAGAGGAATTGTGTGCTGACTCCAGAGTCTGGCAGCAGTGAGGCAGAGGATCAACGGGAGCCTGTTCCCAGTGCACGTGTGTGCACAGAGCTGCTAGAAGGCAAGAGCAGCTGAGACAAAAGGGGTGACTTGGGAGTAAGCCTTGGAGGTGATTGCCCCTCCCATAAGGTATAAAGGAAGTGCAAAAAGACAGGAACCTTTGCAGGAAGCAAAGTCGTTCACTCTGTTCGGATTAAACCTTGAAGCTCTGTGTGGACTTTGTACTTCGGTTGGTTTTTTACAGTTCATTTGGCACTTTAGTTGTTGGCACAATTCAAAGGAGATAAAGGTGGGTGCTTATCTTGAGGGACTGTTTGGAACTCATTATGAGCTGGGAATGCACATAATTCCTGGCGTTGAAATAAAACAACAGTTGTTTGCACTAAGCAGGTGCTTTATTACGGTCTCAGGAAGCCTTGGTCAGAACAGATAGTGTCAGCAACATAGTAGGCATAGATTTGGGGAGACTCAGGGAGACAATGGAGAATAGGGGGGACCTGATATGCCATGGAGGTGATTTTCAGCAGGTTCTGACCAATTCTGGAGAACTGGTAGTGGAAATTTTGAATAGTTCGGAGAACCGGCAAATGCTACCTCTGACTGGAGATTTTACAGCTATAAAAGAAGAAAGTAGTGTGATTCCTTCACACAACATCAAAAAATAGTTTAAGATATATACATGTTTTTAAAATATTGAACTTTAGAATCTTTAATTTAGAAAATTAACTGTATTTTTAACCCTTCCTTCCATCTTTCCTCCCTAGTTTCCTTTCTTCCTGTCTCTAATTTAAAATATAGAAAAATATACTATACCATGAGTAATAAATACCCTTATGGCCCAGAAGTGAACAAAGTATTCTCAGATTCAAGATATTAGAGGTTTCTGATGCAGGCATTTCCCAAAATCTCATTGAAACTCATTTTCTATTCTAAACCTTCAGACACACCCACCAAGCCCCGCCCACAGAACCGGCAGTAAAAAAAAAAATGAATCCCATCACTGGTCCATTGGGTTGCAAAGAGTTGGATATGATTTAGTGACTCAACAACAAAAATCCTTTGTTGCTGGATTCCTATGGCTTGCTAATGATCAGGCACCTTTGTTTTCCAAAAGGTATGCACTTTGTGTATTTGGGGGTGGGGTGGTGGCTCTTGATTTGTGATGTAATCCCAAGAACACACATCTTTGTGTTCTACAGAATAAACAGGTTTCAATTTCTGGCCCTGTGTGATAATGAGTTACTTCTCACCAGAGGAGAAAATAAATCTAGGATTCCCATTTTGCCCATCAGTGGCACCTCAAGGTCCCTAAGAGAAGAGGTCTCAAGCAATCCAGAGGCACCTTCTGATGGTGGATAGCCTTAATGCTCTTCTCTCACTTTTGATCCTCTGTGGAGTTCAAGAACACAGACCACACACACAAAAAAACCCATTATGCACCTTGTATCTTATGGGTTCTAATGTACTGAAATTAGATGGCTGTAAATAAGTGAAAAATGTAGAAATGTGGTTCCCGGGGCTGTGTATATAGTTCTTAAGAGTTATTGCCAAATAGTATACTTTAATGGCTCAGAATTACTAGGGAGCAGATTTAAATTAATTTTACAATATGTTCTAATGGGCTTTATAATATTCCATAATAGAACAAACTGGAACTACAAAGGGAGGGGATCTGAAGCTAAAAGAGATACTAAACTTTTTTTCTGCTTTCTTTTTCCAAAGGAACTAGTCATGTATATATATAAAGTCATAGAATCACAGGGTGGAAGGGACCTTAGAGGTCTTCTAGTTCAGCCCCTTGGCCAAGGAAGGGGTGCGTATACCATCCCGGACAAATGGCTGTCCAATCTTTTCTTGAAAACCTCCAGGAATGGAGCACCCACAACTTCTAGAGGCAAACTGTTCCACTGATTAATCAGTCTCCCTATCAAGAGATTCCTTCTTATTTCTGGGTTGGATCTCCCTCTGATCTCCCACTGCTTCCACTGGGTTGGATCTCTGGGTTGGATCTCCCACTGCTTCTGGTCCTGCTCTCAGGTGCAACAAAGAGTATCTTCCCAGGTACTCTCAGTGACAGTGAGAACAATCAACCAATGGAACAGAAATTTCCCTCGGAAGTTGTGGGAGCGCCATCACTTGAGACCTTCAAGAAGAGACTGGACTGCCATTTGTCAGAAATGGTGTAGAGTCTCCCGCTAGGGTGGGGGGTTGGACTAGATGACCTACAAGGTCCCTTCCAACTCTGGTTATCTGTTATCTGTTCCCTGTGAGAGTCATTCAAGTATTGGAAGATTGCTATCAGTCTCCCCCAAGCCTTCTCTTTGTTATGGTAAATATGCCTAGTTCCAGAGGTGGGTATTCAGCAGGTTCTAACCAGTTCTGCAGAACCGGTAGAGGAAATTTTGAGTAGTTTGGAGAACTGGCAAATCCCACCTTTGACTGGCCCTGTCCCCATCTATTCTCTGCCTCCCGAGTCCCAGCTGATCGGCTGGGTCTTCTTTTGTTGCCCTTCACAGGAGAACGGAGCTGGAAAGCAGGTTAGTGGGGTGGGGAGGGAATGGGGATTGTGCAGTATCCTTCCCCTGCCACGCCCACCAAGCTATGCCCACCAAGCCACACCCACAGAACTGGTAGTAAAAATGTTGAATCCCACCACTGCCTAGTTCCTTTAGTGTTCATCATATAATTTAGCTTCCAGACCCTTTATCAACTTCTACATCCTTGTTTGTTTGGGAAGCTCATGGTACCCACGTTATCTCTTAAACCCTTCTGTAAGCTTCCCTTTCAGAGTTTTAAGGGGCAAAATGAACGCCTTAAGACACTACAAGACTTAAAGGTCTTCATTTTTGCTTTTTCATCCCTCCCAACCCAACTCTTTCCTTTCAAGGGTGTTAAGTTGTCACTACCACAGACTCTATGGCTCTCGGGAGTACAGATTCCATCCACAATCTTAAAGGAATAGATTAGATTATAGATTATCTTAAAGGAATAGATTAGCAAATGAGCTGGATGGTCATTTTTTTGTTTGAAATGTTGAGGAGCTGCTGTCAGTCAAAATGTACTGTAGATGGACGAATTATCTAACAGGTTCTTACGTTTAGATTACGAAAGGTTGCCCTCACCCATTTGCTTCAATGAAACATGGTGAGGAGATGGATTCCCCAGGAGGGAGGAATGCGTTCCAGAGGAATAAGAGGCAACTCAGCCTAGATATTGTGTGTGAGAGAAAGAGGGTGAAGTCGACTCCTCCCTAATACCCTGTTTCTCCAACAATACGGCCTCCCCCAATAGGAAGTCCCAGCATGTTTTATAGGCATGAAATGAAAATAAGCCCCTCCCCCCAAATTAAGGCCTATATTAAAACATGCAAAATGGGAGGGGGGGGAATGGCGGGGGGGCTTGCTGTTAGGAAGTACTTTTGTTGCACACCCAGATATGGTTCTGCCTGCATTGACACTGATACAAAGTGCCCCACCAATGCTGAGGTCAACATCCAAGCCATCGCCGTTTGCCCTAAAATGCAAGGGGGGAATTAAGTCACCCCGAAAAGATGGCCTAGCCATTTTTTCAGGGCTCAAAAAAAAAAAAAAAATAAGACCCAGCCTTATTATATGAGAAACACGGTAGTTCCCAGACTATATTGTAGATGCAGATAGTTGAGTCCTCACTCAAGGAAGATGGAATAGATAGATGGAATTAATGAAGAACTCAACTTGGAAAAACCACCACATGTCATTCTTGGTTTTGAATCTGATCTTTGTTCATCCACTTACATTCTCTTTTTCCCACTCTTTCTTCTCCCCACTCCACCAATGGAAAAGATGAACAACTTCATTTTGTTGAAGCCACCACTCCTCTGTGATCAAGGATAACATTGTGCCCATTGTCATTGACATTATTGTGTATTGCCATGATGTTCACTTTCATCTGCAAACACCAGAATGAGATACATTTATTCCTCAATGTCCTGTTTGCAACCCCTTCCAATACTGTCACCAAAATTTAATTTCCTGATCAAGCAGGGAAAATATAGGAAATGGGGATATCTCAGAAGGAAAAAGAAAAAAGCATCCATATGAAAATGGCTTGGGGTTAGTGGAGCCCTGGAGGCACAGTGGTTAGAATGCAGTATTGCAGGCTAATTCTGCCCACAGCCTGGAGTTCGATCCTGATGGGGCTCAAGATTGACTCAACCTTCCATCCTTCTGGGGTTGGTAAAACGAGGACCCAGGTTGTTGGGGACAATACCAGAGGTGGTCTTCAGCAGGTTCTGACCAGTTCTGTAGAACCGGTAGCAGAAATTTTCAGTAGTTCGGAGAACTGGCAAATACCCTCTCCGACTGGAGGGTTTATAGTACCCTTCCCCTGCCACCCCCACCAAGCCATGCCCACAGAACTGGTAGTAAAAAAAATTGAATCCCACCACTGCACAATACGTTGACATTGTAAAGTGCCTGGAGAGTGCTGTATAGCAATAGCATTTAGATTTATATACCACTTCACAGAGCTTTACAGCTCTCTCTAAGCCAGGGCCATCAAACGCCTGGCCCACGGACCGGATGTATTATGCCTTGGCCATGCCCGGTTTAGTGAAGGGAGAAAAAGTCCTGATACGTCACATGACGATGTGAGTTTGACACCCCTGCTCTAAGCGGTTTAAGGTTCAGCCTCTTGCCCCCAACAATCTAGGTCATCATTTTACCTACCTCGAAAGGATGGAAGGCTGACTCAAACTTGAGCTGGTCAGCATCGAACACCTGGCAGTGAGCAGTGAATTAGCCTGCAATACTGGATTCTAACTATTGCACCACTGTGGCTCCTAAGTACTATTAGTATTTATTATGACTATTTATTATTACTAAACAGCTTTAGTGCTAGTTCTAAATACTGTTGCTATTGGTATTAGCAGTAGTGTTGGGAAAGTCCTCATCTGCAAAATAAAGAGCTTTTCACTTCAGTGTTTTACCTCATCCTCATATCGTTTCTTCTCCTGCCCGCCTGCCTTCCCAAAGTCCTTAAGTGGCCGCCAAAAGTTTGCTTTAATTTGCCATCAAGTTGGTTTGTGAGTGTCTGAATCATTCTGGCAAGCAGGAAGAGCTATTGAAGGAAGGAAAGCAACAGGGATATAAACTTTTTGTAGGCTTCCTTCTTCAGCCCACTTATATGCTGGCTGTTTCTTCTGCCCACTGCCAGTGCCTTTTACAATTCCTGCAATTTTCTGGTAAAAGATATTCTGAACAGAGAGCGAAAAATACGCATTACCCACCCCATCAAGTCATTCAGCACAATTTGATCAATTTCTCTTTTTTGAGCGTGTGGGGGGGGGAGGCATTGGCAAAATGTTCTGCAAGGTAAATGATTGCCATCAATATTGGGATTTCTTTAATCTGAATTGGTGTCGGCTCTTTCCTGAGATCCTGGCTGTGTAATTTTTGCTGACGCACTGAAAGCCTCCTCTGACGTCAAAGGACTTTGCTGAACCAAACAAGGAGCCATAAAATGTCAGCCCAAGTTTTCTGTATCAGCGAATGAAAACTATCATCAGGGAAAACTGTAGACCGGTTTAATGGGTTTTAGAGAACGGAGGAAAAGAATCGAGAGTTTGGTTCTTCAAACAAGATTATAGAACTCAGCCCTCAGGCTAAATTCAGCTTCCAAGTCTGCTCCCTTTTGACCGATCAAGGTCTCCGTGTAGATCTTTCCTGTCCTCCGAAGCCCATTTTTCTCTTTATCCTACCATTGTCAAAATTTCAAGCTCCTTTCTTCCTATTTATATTAGTGACCTTTTTCTTTCTTATTTTTAGCTGTTGAGGTCAGTACCCCAGTAAATGGCAATGTGGGATAAAATATTCAATGCTGAAATTCCTCACGAGCAAAGGCAAATATATGTGTCCCAGGATAATACTGCAAGATCCAACCTGGGTTGGTCACTGGGAGCAGACATTTTGTCTTCTGATCTTTTGGATTCATCCTACAGCCCATCCTCATCTCACATCCTGGTGAGAGAGAGAAGAGCAACCAGGATGATTAGGGGACTGGAGATTAAACATATGAAGAACGGTTGTAGGAACTGGGCATGGCTAGTCTAGTGAAGAGAAGGACAGGGGTGGGATTCTACTGGTTCGGACCGATTCTGGTGAACCAGATCACCAGAAAAGTTACATCTGGTTTGCCGAACGGGTATTTCAACTGACCGGCTGGCCCCGCCCACCCTGCTCCTCCCCTCCCAGGAGTCTCCAGGAAGCCCATTCTTGATGGAGTTAAGTGCAGGGTCTGTGCAGAATCTCTGGGAGGGGGAAAATGGGCCTTCTGGAGGTCCAGAAAGGGGCCTGTTTCTGGTTCCCAGGGGCCTCCAGAACCCAGGGAAGGCTGTTTTCTCCCTCCCAGAGGCCCAGGCAAAGCCTCTGCACCCTTGGGGTGAAAATGGCCTCCCCTGGGCTCTGGAAACCCACTAGAAGCTGGAAACAGGAAGTTCTGGTAGTCCACGCCCACCCAGCAATCAGGCTGCAAACCAGCTGCTGAGATTTTTGAATCCCACTCCTGGAGAAGGACCAGGGGAGACATGATAGTAGTCTTCCAATAGTTGAGGGGCTGCCATAGAGAGGAAGGGGTCAAGCTATTCTCCAAATCACCAGAAAGCAGGACAAGCTAAGTTTCATTAACAGAGGGATACAATCAAGACCAAGTGAGGTACCAATACCACTCTATAAAGCTACCACATCTAGATCACTGCATCCAGTTTTGGTCACCACACTATAAAAAAGATGTTGAGACTCTGGAAAGAATACAGAGAAGAGCAACCAAGATTTCAGGGACAAGGCTAAAACATATGAAGAATGGTTGCAGGAACTGGGCATAGCTGGTCTAGTGAAGAGAAGGACCAGGGGAGACATGAGAGCAGTCTTCCAAAATTTGAAGGACTACCACAGAGAAGAAGGAGTCAAGCTATTTTCCAAAGCACCTATAGGCCAGAAAAGATGGAAACTGAACAAGGAGAGATTCAACCTGGAAATAAGGAGAAACTTTCTGACAGTGAGAACAATCAACCCATGGAGCAGAAGTTGCCTTCGGAAGTTGTGGGAGCTTCATCACTGGAAGCTTTCAAGAAGAGATTGGAGTGCCATTTGTCAGAAATGGTGTAGGGTATCCTGCTTGGGCTGGGGGTTGGACTAGATGACCTATAAGGTCCCTGCCAACTCTGTTAATCTAAAAAAAAAAACCCTATGAGCTCAAAAGCTTGGAAGAAACCTCTGGTTCTAATGACTGACCCAGATTGGATCCTACTGAAGTACCTCTTGCTGAAATAAACAAGATGTTAAAATAACCATCTGATCACACCAGTTACTTCCCCAAACTTTGAATGTGGTCTTTTTTTTTAAGTGTAAGACTCAAGATAGTTATTCTTTTTGATCTTTCTAAAAAGACTCTGAGGAGTTATTGTCTAGAAGGAGACCTTCTTTATGGAAGAAGACTTATCTATATTTTATGGTGACCCAATTGGGAACCTTCTCAACAATGTTACTTCTTCTTGATGGTGGGGATATGAACATCTTTCATCTTGACTTGAAGATGGATTATATAAAAGTCTCTCTTCCTGTTATCCTCTCCATCAATAAGTTTTGAGTTTAGTTTGAGCTGATGGAGAATGACTGGTCCAAAGCTAAACAATCATTATTTGGCTGAGGATAGACTTGAACCCAAGTTTTTTCCCATCTCACACCAACAACTCCATCAGGAGGCTACACTTTCTCTCATTTGGTCATGGAAGAAGACAAGCTTTTTTTTTTTTTGTCTCCAGGACTAGACTCCTTTCAGCGTACCTTTTTTGACATAGAAAGAGAAACTTTTGTGTCACCAATACATAAAGAATGAGATCTGTATCTCCAGTCTATAGTAACACTTATTCTACATAGGTTTAGAGCAGGGGTCTCCAAACTTGGCAACTTGAAGACTTGTGGACTTTAACTCCCAGAATTCCTCAGCCAACTGAGGAAGTTGGCTGAGGAAGTCTGGGAGTTAAAGTCCACAAGTCTTCAAGTTGGCAAGATTGGAGACCCCTGACCTGGAATCTAATAGCTTTAAAAATAGTAACCTTGTTTAGATCCCTGGTTCCTTGGAAGCTTTGGTTCCACAGAGATTAGATTATGATTCTATTGCTGTCAATAGTGTTGGAATATATTCATGAACTGGAATAGAGCATGGTAACAAAGTTAGCCAATGAATAGGCATAGCAACTAAGTCAGCCAATGAGGACTGTTTGGAAACTGAAACTAGAAGTAGCCTAAGCTCTGAAGCTATGTTAAGCTCTGAATCTGTCTATTGAAAATGAAACTACTTCTCTCCTCTGCTGTGTGTTTTGCTTGCCTGCTGAACTAAAGTGAAACTGATGTCTGTTTCTGAGCTCCTGAGTTGCTGTTCTGCTCTGAACCTGTAACATCTGCTACTGTTTGAGTTTGCTCCATGTTGGAGAAATGGTACTACAACTGGTATTGTAAAATTTACTTTACATGTTTATAAAGCAGCTAAATGAAGCCTCAGCCATCTGTATTTACTTTTCTGGTGCTGAATTTATGCTGCAATTCTCTGAACAAATAAAGTTACAATTGTAAAGAACTTTAGGAAAGTGAATAACAGCCCAGGTTTAAAAAAATCCTCATTCATAAGGCCTATGGTACCTACATCTCTATAGCTGTCTGTGAAATCGTTTCCAATGTATCTTTTCCATCTTTTTTTCCATTTCCTGTTGTTGTGAAGTTGAGAAATAAAACTGAAGAGCAATAAATTGTCTTAGTTGTCCACAATGGTCTCATCTAGACAGCTCCCAAGTTGTCCTTGATCCTACTTTTCCAGACTTCATTGTTATTTATACAAAGAAATGTGGACACATAAAATGTCAAAGGTTCCCTAATGAAATCCTCATTCTTGGAGATTCTGGAGGGAAACAAACATAATTTAGTCACTTTTTTTTATTTCTACCATTTTCTGCTGGTGTTAGCTTCATCTCATTCAGGAACGAAACACTGTTAAGTAACTTTAGCTATTAAAGTCGTATTTCCTCTCTAATCCCAACAGCATCCAAGGATAACTCAAAGCGTGTTAAATCTGTCAAGATTTTATCACCCATTTCCTAAGTAGGCCAGACCTTAGCAATGGGAACAATAAATTTCAGGCCAGTATAGTTTTATGCTGACTCAAGGAGAGATAGAAAGCATTTCAGTTCCTCAGTGAAGAAAGGTCAAAAGTCTCTTAAGCTTCTGCATACAAAATTAAAAAAAAAATCCTTAGATATCTAAGTTGAAGTTAGAGCAAAACAAAAAAATGATGTAACAAATCAAACTTCTAAAGTGTGATTATCTAATCTTCTCCCGGGGCTTGGAGGAAGAACGAACTCTTCAAAGCTTTAGAACTCCGAGACAGGCAGATTCTTCAAAGAACAGTTTTATTGGGTAGATAATATTGGCACAACCGGTGAAGGCCGACTCCCATGGCTTTCACCTGATTAAAAGTAAAATTGCTCAAAATTGGAAACAGGACACTATCCCCTCTGAGACATTAATAATAAAGAAGATCCTCGAATGTGCTGAAATGGATAGGCTAACAATGATATTAAAAGAGAAAGAAGAGAAAGAGTACTATAAGATATGGAATGTTTGGTATGAGTGGTTAGAAAGAAGGCACAAAGGCAACAATCGAGAACAAAAATGAGAAAGAATTGTATGTATGTATGTATGTATGTATGTATGTATGTATGTATGTATGGTATTCAGCTTTGTTCAGGCATTTTCCCACATCATTATAGTTGTGCTTTTAAAGTTGTAGCAACGTTTCAGCAGAATCACATCTGCCGTCATCAGGCTTCTGTATAGTGTTCGTCTGTGAGTCAGACTTTCACAGCCGTTTCTGTTTTAAATTTGGGGCTAGCCTACTGCTGTGCCAGAATGGTTGTTTCTTCATCCTGATTGGTTGGGAGTCTTGGTCTGTGTTTATTGATCTTGGAGTTTGCTGTGTTCTGCTTGATTGGTGTTTCTAATATCTTCTGTCTGTTTTGGAGCTTTTTTTGGTGTCTTGATTGGCTGGCAACATTGTGTTTCCTGTATTAGAGGCTTTTAGTGTGGCTTGGCTCCGAGTAAATGGATGGCTATCATTTATTAGGAAGCTAGGTTTTGTCTGGGTGCCTAGTTGGCGTGTGTTTGAGCTGGAGGTATCAGGGGGAGTCTGTTTGTGCCCAGGTATTTGCCTGGCTTGTGGTGTGGAGATTTTTTTGTTTGAGAGTGCAGGCTTCCCGATAATTGACAGTCTGGTAGAGTCATCTCTTCTATTCATGCTTTCAGAAGGGTTGAGTAAGCTAATGTCAGTGTTCCGTGTAATGCAGCCATTCAAAATAGAACTCCGAGACAGGTAGATTCCCCTAAGAACATGTTTGTGGGATACATCATATCGACACAGCTGGTGAAAACCAACTCTGCAAGTTGCTTCAGTTTTCACCTAATTAGAAGATTACTACTGCCCCCCTTCCCAGTGTCATCAGTCACATTGTCCAATGAATGTAGCAGGCAGGCTCCTCTCTTCCTTCACCAAGCCTGCTATGATGACCTTGGTTCATACAAGAAAACTTTTTGTTTTGACTGTAAGATAGGCTATCTACTTACTTCCTCTGCTTCTTTCTCAGACTTTGTGGCAACACTGAGGCAGGATAAGATGGTTTCAGCCAAGTTCGCTTCAGAGTTGACAGCTGAGATATCTCTGTGTGTATCTTCCATATAAGAAGTCCTTGACTTAAGGCCACAAATGATCTCGACATTTCTGTTGCTATACGAGGCAGTTTTTATGTGAGTTGCACCTCATTTTGCAGACATTTTTTTAGCCACGCTCCAGCTGTATAAGTGAATCCTGCAGTCGTTAAGTAAGTCTGGCTTTCCCATGTTTGTCACAAGCTGGCTGAGAAAGTTAGAAAAAGGGTTCATATGACCTCAGGACAGTGCAATTCATAAATATGCTCCAGTCAACAAATGCTGGCCTATAAGGAAGGAGCAGGAAAATAGGAGGTTGAGGAATAAGAATAATGATATTTTGTGCAGTGGTGGAATTCAAAATTCTTTTACTACTAGTTCTGTGGGCGTGGCTTGTTGGGCATGGCAGGGGAAGGATACTGCAATATCCCATTCCCTCCTCACTCCACTAACCTGCTTTCCAGCTCCATTATCCTGCACAAGGCAACAAAGGAAGACGCAGCCAATGAGGTGGGACTTGGGAGGCAGAGAATAGATGGGGGTGGGGCCAGTCAGAGGTGGTATTTTCTGTTTCTTCAAACTACTCAAAATTTCTGCTACTGGTTCTCCAGAACTGGTCAGAACCTCTGACTTTGTGATGACTGAAGAAGTGAAGATGGATACAATTAGGACTTAGGCCTAAGAAGAAGTAATCATTTGAATTCTTCTCCATCTCATTTTCCTGGTGGGATTCAGTTGCAACAGCCTAGAGATGACCTATAAGCTTTTGCTCTGTTAAGAAGCCCATTCGGAGCTCTGTTAACATCCTTGTGTGCTAAGAATCTAGAGCCCCCCTATCTTTCAGTAATAGATCAGGCGTTCCTTTCTCATAGGCAGAGACTGACATTTCAAGATGCGATAATGCAGAAAACCATGCCAAATGCAGCAGAGGGGAGGAATAGATTGTTTTGCAGCATTTGGGGCAGTTCAAGAGAGGATCCAGAATTTTTCCAGTGAAAGCTGAGAATGGGGCAATCCTTATGTGAAATTTAAGTGATTGGATGTCAAAAGATATCAAAGAGCTCCAGGACTTGGCCTCAATTGGACAGAAGGAGAGAAGGAAGATCCATCAACATTTTGCGGCCCTCTCCATAGGTTTTGAGATTTTAAAAAAGGTCCTCCATTTGAACCCATTCAAAGTTTAGTCTTTTTCTCCTGGACAGTATGATAGGGTTTCTTAGTTCTAGGTTGCTTCTCTCCTTGATTAGTTTCCACCCATTGCTTCTTGTCTTACACTCAGGTGCTTTGGGTAGATGATACCCTGTTTTCCTGAAAATACCACCTACCCTGAAAGTAAACCCTTTTACTTGTGCACACAATATAAGCCCTACCCCCCAAATAAGCCCTAATTATGATCCCACCCATTCCAGAGCACATGGGTAAAAATTAAGGTAGGGTGGGGATGGGAGAGTGGAGCTTCCCTACTACTTACCTTTGGACAGTTGTAGCCAGGCCTCACACACCTGCCTTGCTGGCCCATTTCTTCTGCAGCTGGCAAGGCTTTCCTGAAGGCCTTTGTAGCTGATAACAAAGCTCCAGATCAATCCAGAGCTCTGTTATTAGCTGCAGAGGCCATGCCGGTTGAAAAAGTAGAAGTTCTTGAAGGCCTCTGACAATGAAAAGGAGGCCAGGAGCGACACGCACATGTGAGGTTAGTCAATGGATGACTCCCTCCTAAAATAAGACCTGGTACTTTTTTTGGTGGCAAAAAGAATATAAGACAGGGCCTTATTTTCAGGGAAACATGATAGGTAGGTAGGTAGGTAGATAGATAGATTGATTGATTGATAGGTAGGTAGGTAGGTAGAGTGAGAGTGAGAGAGTGAGTGAGTGAAAGAGAGAGGGGAGGGAGGGAGGGAGAGAGAGAGAGAGAGAGATGATAGACAAAATAATAGAATAACAAAATAACTGAGTTAGAAGAGACCTTGGAGTTCTTCTAGTCCAATCCCCTGCTTGAGCAGGAGAACCTATACCATTCCAGAAAAGCGGCTATCCAATCTCTTCTTAAAAACCTCCAGTGATGGAGTGCCCATGACTTCTGAAGGTAAGCCATTCCACTGATTAATTGTTCTGTCAGGATTAATTGTCTCCTCAGTTCTATGTTGTTTCTCTCACGAATTAGATTCTTGTCTTGCCTTCTGGTGCTTTGGACAATAAGTTAACCCCCCCCCTTTATTTTTGTGGCAGCCCCTCAAATATTGGAACACTGATGTCATGTTACCCCTAGTCCTAGATAGCTTGTAGATAGACAGATAAATAGATAAATAGCTAGATAGATGGATGGGTAGATGGTTGTAATCCAAATTGTTGCTTGCTATTCATGTTTCTCTCTTTGCTCTCGCTAGCCTTTTATCCCAATTTTGCCAATTAATGTTTTTGATGTTCACTAATGTTTCATAAATAAACATCAAGCCATATTTTTTGCTAGCAGAACTGAGTGCGGTATGTGCTTGCTCTGATCTGGATACTGAAAGTCTGCTAGGTGCCAGCTATACTGGAAATTATCCACAATAATCTTCCAAGAAGTAGAAGGAAGCGATTATCTATGCCTTGGCCAACAAAATGTACTGAGACAGCTGTGCCTCCAAACTGAGATTATTTGAGCCATCAAGATGCAATTTTATGCTATTAAAATTGGAAACTTGTTGGTCAAAATAATACAGTCCAAGAAGTCCTTGGCTTGCAACAGTTTGTTTAGTGACTGTTCAAAGTTATAATGGCACTGAAAAAGTGACTTATGGCTGTTTTCTATCTTTACAATCATTGCAGCATCTCCGTGGTCATATGTTCAAAATTCAGGAGCTTGGCAAATGTTCATATTTTATGGTGGTTCCCTTCTGCAGCTTCTTGACCTCCTGACAAGCAATTTAAAATTTCAACCATCTTAGTTAAAAAAAATATATATCAGTACAGATATGTGAAAATGAAACAGTCATGAAAGACGATTAGCATTTTCTTCCCTTTTTTGCAAAACCCTATTTTAATTGTTACATTTAATATTTTATGGCTTGCAGAATGGAAGTTCATTAGAAGACTAATACTCTAAAATGCAGGGCTAAGGATAAATTTCACAGTAACAAATTATGCAATTATATTCTGGATCCTGTTCTGGAGAAAAGTTGTTTTGATTTGAGTTTGCAAGGAAAGAATCTCTTTTTAGTGGGTTATTTCTGTAGCCCGCACATCAATTCCTGATTGAATTTAACGATTGTGCTTTTAAATCATGTTTAGAAGGCAGTCTAAAACAAACAAACTCAAAAATCAATTTTATGTTCCACGCTGCACATCACAAGCATCTGATTAAAACAGGAATTGTTGGCCAAATTTGCAATTACGGCTTGAAATCCTGAAGAATAAGCTAGTTAAAAAGGGTAGGAGCTCATTGAAATGAGATACAGAAAGCATAGGCAGAAATGATCTCCAGTACAATTGGAAAAGCTTTAAGGGGCTTTGAGGGATGAACAATAAGCTTGTCTTTGCTTCAATTTCCTTTGTGTCTCTGGCTTGCTTGAGGAATGGGACAATTCACCATGGTCAACTCACTATGGCCATATTGCCAGGGCTCACACTGCAGGACAATATACTGTGGCCAATTCACCAGTGGTGAGATTCAAATTCTTTTACCACTGGTTCGGTGGGCGTGGCTTGGTGGGCGTGGCTTGGTGGGCATGCTTTGCCTAATGCCAGCGTGCAGCTTTCCCCATACTAGCTGAGACCTGCAGCGCCAATCAAGCGAGAGGATAAAGAAACGAAAAACACAGGGGTGGGTGGGAGGACCAATCCTGCGCTTTTCCCTTCTTTTTCCTCTCAGCTGATTGTGGGAGGATTTTTTCCCTCCTCTGAGCTGTTGGGGTTTTTTTTACTACCAGTTCAGCTGAACCGGTGCAAACCAGTAGCATATCACCGCTGCAATTCACAATGGGAAAACTCACTGTGGACAACTCCACACAGGATATAACTCAATGTGATAGATCTCACCTGCCATTGTTTCTTTGACATTATTTCCATTGAGAAAAATGGAAATAATATTGAAGAAAAAAGTAGTAGATAACATTTATTGCATTGAGTTATCCCACATGGAATTTTCCATGGTGAGATGCCCTGAGGCAAGTTGACCATGGTGAGTTATCCCGCAGTGAGTTGGCCATGATGAGATGGCTGTGGTGAGATGGCCACTGTGAGATGACTGGGGTGAATTGTCCCATTCCACCAGTAAGCAGGAGACACCTAGGAAATTGAAGCCAATACAGATAGTTGTTGTCTTACAACCATTGGTCTAGTGACCAGTTACAACAGCACTGAAAAAGAGACTTATGATGGATCCTTACACTTATACCATCTCAGCCAAATGGTTGTCCAATCTTCTCTTGATAACCTCCAGCGATGGAGCATCCTACAATTCCAGGAGGCAACTTGTCCAATCGATTAATTGTTCTTACTGTTAGGAAATTCCTCCTTGTTTCCAGGTTGGATCTCCCTCTGAGGAGCTTCCACCCATGGTGTCTTGTCCTTCCCTCGGGTGCTTTGAGGACATAAATTGACCCCTTCTTCCTTGTGGCAACCCTTCAAGTACCGGAAGACATCTATCACATCACCCCTAAGACTTCTCTTTGTTATGCTAAACATACCTAGTGTCCTTGGTTTTTCATCATAAGATTTAGCTTCTAAAGCAGTGGTGGTATGCTACTGGTTTGGCCCGGTTTGGTCCAGTTTGGCCAAACTGGTAGTAAAAGTTACTACCCATTGGGCCGAACAGGTAGTAAAAAAAAAGCCTCCGATCAGCTGAGAGGAGGAAGAAAAAAGCCTTGACAATCAGCTGAGAAGATAAAAGACCGAAAAACACGAGGGAGGGGAGGGTCTCTCCTAGCTTTTCATT
Organism: Pseudonaja textilis; assembly: GCF_049901715.1. Taxonomy (NCBI): domain Eukaryota; kingdom Metazoa; phylum Chordata; class Lepidosauria; order Squamata; family Elapidae; genus Pseudonaja; species Pseudonaja textilis. Next base: position 189,971,358 of record NC_141992.1, read on the forward strand.
TCTTCATCCTCTCAGGTGATTGGCTTGTTAGGTGCATGCACATTAGGGGCACCCACGCATGCACGCAGCTGTGACCACCCACCGAACCGGTAGCGACTAAGGTAGGATCCCACTACTGTTCTACACTCTTTATTATCTTTGTTGCTCTTCCTTGCACTCTTTCTAGGGTCTCAACATCTTTTTTTTCTTGCTTGCTTGTCAGGTGTTATGTATCAGAAAAACTTTTGTGCATGCCATTTGGAAAGAGGTCCAACCTTTTTTCCCACCCTTCTATCATTCTCCCTCCCTTTCTCACATGACTTTGGAGAAGGTCAGCTGCTGACAGCACTTTATTGGTATTCCTCTCTTCTGAATCAACCTCATCAGGCAGATGTAATTGCTATCAGCTAGGAGAAGTTAGGCTGGTGAGTTTCGTAGCTTGGTTCCAAAACGAGGTCAACTGCTCCTCCTCCTGTCTTTTCTAGCCTACCTGATGTGCTAGTGAGCTGATTCTTTGGTGAACTCCCTGGGCTTAAAACTTTTTTGGGGAAAGCAATAATTTCCATTTTAAGCAGAAGACTCCTGCATGGAGACAGGCCATTAGCAGGAGGTGTAATAATTAGATCATAGCAGAAGTGATGCGCAGGTCAAATGAGCTTCGGTAGACAGGGAAGTGAGTTTACCAAAGATGAAAAAAAATGGATAACTGTTAATATAAAATGAGAGCCAGTTTGGTGTGGTACCTGGCTAGAAAGCAGCAGCAGACCATGTGTTCAAGTCCTACCTTAGCCATGAAAGCATATAATCAAGACTTCGAGCCAGTTGTGCTCTCTTCTCAGCCCAGCCCACCTCACAGGGTTGGTGTTGAGCCCTGCTGGCACAGAGGATAAGGTGCAGTACATACTGGAGAATTTGGGGAGCTGAAGTCCACAGGTCTTAAAGTTGCCAAGGTTGGACACCGCTGGTTAAAAAAAACAAGTATACCTGGAGACAGGACTACAGGCAAAGACTGGCCTCAAAATGTGTTAATAATCACAAACAACTATGTTATTCAACATTTTCCTTGAGCTTGATGGTTGTCTCTGTTTTTAAAGTGTATACACCCAGTACAATCCTCCCTCTGTTATATGTGAAGGTGTGAAATTAAAAGCCCAAATGAGGACTACTTATGAAACAGCTCAAGAGAAAACTGTAACAGAATCATTCTTCTATCGTTTGGTGTTGTGCTGTTAAGACTATTAACCTTCCACACTTTGCTCACTTGTGTATTGTAATGGCTTGTTTAGTCATGTTCCTACTTGAATGTTTATACATTTGGGTATAATATGAGTTGATACCTCATTTAAGATTAAAAGTGCAAGTGTTGGACTTCAGATAAGGGATGCTTGCCAAGAAATAAATAAATACAGGGTTATTTCTACCCCATTGCCTTGTTCTCCCTTCCCTTCCCTATCCTTCCCTTTCCTTTCCCTTCCTCTCCACTCCTTCCCTCCTCCTTCCTCTCCCCTCCCCTTCCTTCTTCCATTCTCCATCCCTTTCTCTTTCCCTCCCTCCCCTCTCTTATCCTTCCTGCTTTCTCCCCCTCCTCCCTTCCATCTGTCCCCTCTCTCCCCATCATGGATTCTTTGGTCAGTTCTTTTCTCTGCTTCTGCTTGGCTCCTCTGGAATTTACCACCTAACTGTGTGGCTGGAAAAGTCAGCAAGAGAGGAAAGAGGGAAAGAAACAAAGAAAAACAGATTGCCGCTTTCTTCCTAATCCATCCCACCTTGGCTACACCCCCCTCCTCTCTAAAACCTGTTTATTCCCTAAGGCACCCACAAAACCTTCCCCCTCCATTCCCTCATTCATAGAAAAGAGAGAAAAGCAGGTGTGGACACTACATGCTGCAGGAAGCCAAGAAATCTAGGTCATTAATACTGCAGGGATGTGAGAAAGGCCTCGGGGAGGAATGACAAAACCACAGGTTAGCTTCCCTGAAATATTGGTGGGTGGAGGTGGGTGGGAGGAAGAATCTGAAAGGCGAGCACATTCGTGCTCCATCAACACCTGAACAAAGGAAGGCTTGGCCTCGAGGGTCCATGTTCTACAAGATAAAGCATGGCTTCACTTCTAGGTCCTCTTTTTGCACGGAATAATCCTCCTCCCCCAATTCAATTCTGAGTTCCTTAGAGGCCATAAATGCCTTCTTACAATTTCCTAGATATACTGCAGTGCAGTGTCATTTCCTCTTGCCTGCTCAGTGCAAAAACAAAAACAGATTATAGGAGAAAAAGAGGAGGAGGAGGGTTATTATTATTATTATTATTCAGGGCTGGGCAAAGAATTATGGCTCCCCACCAGTGATGCAGACCCATAGAATTTCATTCATTCATTCAAAAAAAAAAAATCCATTCAGATCATTGTTCTTATATTGCTGAGAAAATAAAGTGCATTTGCCTTCTCTCCATTTAAATATTTAGCAAAACTACCCTGTAATTATTACATGGTTGGTTGCACAGTCAATCAGGTGTTTAGAGTAAATTTCACAGTTTTATTCACCTATCCCAAGGACATGGAGGTAGGCAGATGTTGTTGTTTAATAACAGTAAAGGTATTGTTGCAGGATGTAAGCTGTCCGAAGTAAAGCTACCTTTTGCAATTGATTAATGGTGGGTTTGTCAATGGCGAAGGTGTTGTTGCAGATGTTTTGGGACTGCACTCAAAGTGCCAATTATAGTAATTGGCACTACCTTGGTTTTCTTTTACAACAGGGTTGTAGAACATGGGCAACATTAAGGCTAGGGGTTTCATCTCTCAGAATTCCCTAGCCAGCCAAGGTCCAGAGTCACCATTATCCAACAATCCCAACAGGAATAGCTCTATTTTCAGTCGTAACTTTAAAATCCTCTGAAGTAAGGTGTGTATTAAATCCATAGGTCAACATTAAACTTGCAAGGAGGTCAAACATTAAACTTGCAAGTATTCCAATATTCCACAAAGATGAAAGGACGCGGTGGCTCAGTGGCTAAGATGTTGAGCTTGTCAATCAGAAAGGTCGCCAATTTGGCGGTTCAAATCCCTAGCACCGTGTAAAGGAGTGAGCTCCCTTTACTTGTCCCAGCTTCTGCCAACCTAGCAGTTTGAAAGCATATAAAAATGCAAGTAGAAAAATAGAGACCACTTTGGTGCGAAGGTAGCAACGTTCCGTGCGTCTTCGGTGTTTAGTCATGCCGGCCACATGACCATGGAGATGTCTTCGGACAGTGCTGGCTCTTCAGCTTAGTAATGGAGATGAGCACCGCCCCCTAGACCAGAAACGACTAGCACACATGTGCGAGAGGAACCTTTATCTTTACCTTACGAAGATGAGGGGCGTGGGGATCAAACTATTTTCCAAAGACAAGACAAGAAACGATGGGTAGAAACTAACCAAAGAAAGAAGCGATCTGGAATTAAGGAGAAAATTCCTAACATTGAGGACACTCAACCAGTGGAAGAGCTTGCCTTCAGAAGTTGTAGGTGCTCCATCACTGGAGGCTTTCCAAAAGAGACTGGACAACCACTTGTCTGAAATGGTATAAGGATCTCTCTCCTCCAAGGTCCCTTCCAACTCTATTCTACGTTTTATGCTCTATATTCTATTAAAAGAAACCCAAGATCGTTTAGTTCCAAGGATTTAAGGCTGGTGTCTCAGAAGCAATGATTAGAAGTAACATTTGAGTCTTTATCTCATAATGCTTAGCTTTCTTCCTGTTCTTTCAGAAGATTTATTTTCTTTTGTGTTTCACAGCAAATGCTTTCAGGGATAACTTTAAGGAACTTTTTACTGCTTTTCTTTAGCGACCCTTGTGTTAATCTTACTATTTTAATTTCAAAGTTCTCCTTAAGAACACGTGAGGATTTTAATAAATTTGGATAAGATCTCTGCCAAGGTTTTTTTTTTCCCCTCTTGCTTTTTTATTCTCAGTCTCTTCATTTGTTAAACAATTTTGATTACTCCTGACAATGCACCCCAGGCAGATTTAAATATATTAACATCTTTCTCAAATAAAGGTTGAATTCTGATTTCTTCAGGGGTATCTCCATGCAGCTTGGCAGTGCCATCTGAACCTGATATTTCCTAGGCCAGTCTGATAATTTGCCATTAAAATATAGGTAATCCTCAACTTGCAACAGTTCATTTAATGACAGCTCAAAGTTACGTCACTGAAAAAAATAATAGGACCATTTTTCACACTTAAGTCAGTTGCAGCATACCCATGGTCACATGATCAAAATTTGGACACTTGGTAACAGGTTCATATTTACAACAACCGTGTTACTAACCTGACAATTGCAGTGATTCACTTAACTACTGGGATAAGAAAAGTCGTAAAAGGGGGGCAAAATTCACTTAACAACCATCTCACTTAGCAACAGAAATGTTGGGCTCAGTTGTGGCTGTAACTCGAGGTGTACCTGTGCTAAGAAGTGTCGTGTCCCTGGTGGAGACTGACTCTGAGGGAGAGGAGGAACAACCGACAGGGAGTAGAAGTGTGGCTCCAGAGGTGGTGGAGGAGGCTGGGGAAAGGCAGAGGCCAGCTGCGCAGTCAGAGTAGGACCCAGGCCCATCCCCTCTCCATCTTAAGGCACGCAGAGTGGAGAGGATAAGGAAGAGACATGGTGCAATCAGGAGGAGAGGGCCTTGATCCTCTTCATGGGCTGCAGCTATGACAACTGGATCAGAGGACGGACATGCGTACGGGCGAGTGCTGGAAACAAAGCATGGAAATATCTCTAGTTTATGGTTCGTCTCTGAGTTTGGTGTCCTTCCCAGTGTGTGTTCTGTTATCTGTGGACGTCCTCCAGTCCTTATCTTGCCTGGTTTGTGTTGTTTTTTACTCTTTGTAATTTAAATGGCATTTCCTCCTTCTTGTAACTGCTCATGTGGGAGGTTTTACTTTGTCTCCATTCAAGGATATTTGGAGCTTGGAAGCAAAGTGAAGGAATAAAAAAGGCTTCACCTGTTTTTTGTGACTGTGTTTATTTTGTATCCCATCTTGGGTCATCACAAGAAGGCTCATCTATGCCTAATGTTTCTGAGACCGCCCAAGGTTGCTTACTTTGTCCCAGCAGTAAACTCTACTCAGAGTTTTTATATCTATCAGTCATTTTTAAGATTGCAGTAACAGATAGACTGTGCAATGTTCTGTAAAATTAAAGCAAAAATATAAGACTATCTAAAACAAACTCCTAGGAAAAGAAAGAGGTGGTTTTGTTGTTGTTGTGTTATAAGCAATCCATCATCTGGCTTTTATAGTACAAATATATGCTCACATGAAAACACTTGCTGTAATAATATGCGTGTAGTGACAGTTAGTAGGAATTGCTCCTCAGAACAAACAGAAGAACCTAGAATAAATTAGATTTGGTGGATCTGTCCCACAGTCAGAAATGCAAAATTGTTCTTGTTGTAGTGGCATTGGCCTCTTTAAGATGCAGACCTGTGCACCCTCGTTAAGGCAAGGAGAACTCCAAAATCTCATGGAGAAACAGTGAAAACAGCAAAAAAAAAACCAAATTCCAGGAATTGCATTAGTTGTATCTTGCTGGGATTTGAAACTGCAAGTTTCTTTTGAACAGGCATATGAATTTTCAATCCAAAGTAAAATAAATACAAAGATGACTGCAACAGGGAAACAGGTGGATTTCTCACCACTTCAATGGTAAAGAAGAAAAATGACTTGAAGCAGGAAATAAGTAGTTGATAATGAATTGGGAGATTTGCAGAGCTCAGCAAAGAATTTAGTCTCCTCTGGTTTGATAACCCTTTGCTGTTTTCAAGCTGTTGAGAACCAAATCCTTTGCAATGTGTATCGCGGCATGGACATACACAAGTGTGATTAGAGAGAGAAAAGGGAGGAGGGAGGAAGAGAAAGAGAAGGGGGGAGAGAGAAGGAGAGAGAAATTAAAATTAGAATTCCTCATCTGAACTACATTAATTATGGATTGAATTTCAGTGTGGAGATTGCCCTAGGCTAATGCTGGTGTGTATGATAGATAATTGTCTGTAATGTCATTGATTTTGACTGGTCTTTGGCTCGGTAAAAATTAAAGCAGCCTGAAGTCACCCTCTGCATGGGAGAGAGATAGTCATTAAGAGATTAATGAGTTAAATTTGGGCGTTCTCCCATTTGCGAGAGGATGAGCTACCTGCTACTTTCTTCTCCTATGACAATCCTCCCTCTACATCAGGGGTGTCCAACCTTGGCAACATGATGTCTTGTGGACTTCAACTCCCAGAATTCTGAGTTTTGAAGTTCATATGTCTTTTTAAAATTTTTATTTATTTATTTATTTTATAACAAATCCATCCATTCAAACAATGTGTTGACTGGTTACATACCTTGTGCAATAATAATTACAATTACAGTTGTAATTAATTCAAATTTCTTACTATAATGTCAATAACTACATTCTTATTTCCAACTACTATATCTAATTAATCTTATCGTTATCCATCTTTATTTACCAACCATTGATAAAATAAATCCCATATTATATAATATTCAATTTGTTCTTTTTATTTAATTGCCAAAGTTAGTCTATTCTTCTATCGGAATCTTTTCGCCCTTCCAATTTTGTGCAAATACTATTCTAGCTGCGGTTAATACATGAATAATTAAATATTTGTTTACTGTAAGTTTCAGGCATCACCCAAAAATAAATATTTCAGGTTTTAAGTCAATTTTTGTCCAATATCTTTTGGCTTCTACACAAAGTCCACATGTTTTAATGTTGCTAAGGTTGAACACTTCACTGATTTAGATCAATTCTGGGGAGTCCTGCAATGAAATAGCATTTTAGGGATGATTCCCCCCCAAACCCCGGAAGCTCCATACTTGCTGATTGAACAGATATTTGGGAGTTGGGGTACAACCTAGCTAGAGGATAGAAGATCTGGGAAGGCACAGCTGGCGAAAGAGTGTGATGACCCAGGGTGGGATACAAAATAAACACAGTCACAAAAAACAGGTGAAGCCCCTGTTATTCTTTCACTTTGCTGCTAAGCTCCAAATATCCTTGAATGGAGACAACTCCCACCCAAACAGTTACAAGAAGGAGGAAATGCCATTTAAATTATAAAGAGTAAAAAACAACACAAACCAGGCAAGATAAGGGCTTGAAGACATCCACGGATATCAGAACACACACTGGGAAGGATGCCAAAATCAGAGAGGAACAATAAACTAGAGATATTTCCATGCTTTGTTTCTAGAAATGGCCTGTACTCATGTTCGTCCTCTTATCCAGTTGTCATAGCTGCAGCCCATGAAGAGGATCAAGGCCCTCTCCTCCCCCATAGACCATGTCTCTTCCTTATCCTCTCCTCCCTGCGTGCCCTAGGATGGAGAGGGGATGGGCCTGGATCCTCCTCTGACTGCCCAGCCGGCTTCTGCACTTCCCCAGCCTCCTCCACCACCTCTGGAGCCACACTTCCACTCACTGTCGGCTGATCCTCCTCTTCCTCAGAGTCATTCTCCACCAGGGGCATGACAAAGAGTTTCAATGCCTCATCTATCATTTTCAACTGTTCCTTCTCATATTAAGCAATACAATAAGATCTGGAATCAAGTTAGGTTCAGAGGCTGTGTTTTGAAGACAGAGAAAAAAGGAAAGAAAAACATCTATCAGTGCTCGGAAAAGCGTGGGTTCCCCTAATGCACCAGCTTTAAAAAAAAAAAAAAAGGAGAAGGAAACAGAAATCAGATATGAAAGTTAGAGTTACAATATTTTGATTGAATCATATTCCTCAATATATTCATAATGAGTCACACTTCTCAGAGGGAATGTGAGGAGGTTAACACACTCTGCTCCAAAAAGGAAAGAATAGTTCCTTGCCACCAAAGTTAAAGGAGGTTATTTATACAGGTCATCCTTGACTTACAATCATTTGTTTAGTGACCGCTTGTATCAAGTGTGGCTCCATTCAAAATCCAAGAAAGAAAAACCTTAGACTCCATTTTTATAAAGAAAAGGACTTTTACTGAAATTGAAGTGGTAGCAACAGGAGAAATAACAAGATCTGAAGCAAACGGTGCGTAAATTACATATAGAAAGTTTATCCCATGTCCCCACCCCCAACAATTCAAACTGGACATCCAATCTGAGGTGTGTATAATGTCATGTGGGTACATCTTCAGGTGGCATCTCAGACATCTGGTATGCCAAGACGGTGGACCTTGGCCTAAGAAAAGACAAGTGGCTGCATTTGCACAGTAAGCAAGAAAGCATCCCAGCTTTTACAATTCATACAACTTCAACCTCCAGCACCCTTCCCCCCATGAGGCCCAATTATTCCTCTCCCCTCCCCCTGTTTCTATGGCAGCCGAAAAGAGTCAGGCAGAAGAAGGAATCTTGGAGGCTGACAGTTTAAAGTTACGATGGTACTGAAAAAAGTGACTTTTCATACCTAGCAATAGCAGTAGCAAATAGACTTATATACCGCTTCACAGTGCTTTACAGCCCTCTCTAAGTGGTTTACAGAGTCAGCATCTTGCCCCCAACAATTTTAGATTCTTATTTTACCCACCTCAGATGGATGTAGAGTCAACCTTGAGCCTGGTGAAATTCGAACTGCCAAATTGCAGGCAGCTGGCAGGCAGCAGAAGTAGTCTGCAATACTGCACTCTAACCACTATGCCACCATGTCTCTTGTGACCATTGCAGGATCCCCACGGTCACATGATCAAAATTCAGACGTTTGGCAACTGACTCCTATTTAGGACCGTTGCAGTGTCCTGGGGTCATATGATCAACTTTTGCAACCTTCTAGCAAGCAAAGTCAAAGTGGAAGTCAGATTTGCTTAACAACCGGTTTACCAACATAACAACCGCAGCAATTCACTTAACTGTGGCAAAAAAAGGTACTAATATGGAGCAAAACTCACTTAGAAACTGTCTTGCTTAACAACAGAAATATTTGGAATCTACCAGATACCTGGGTCATATTATCATATGTGGTGGACATGTGTAGAAGCCAAAAAATGTTGGGCGAAAATACATACATGGTTGGAAAAGATGATACAACCGCATATTGATTTAAAACCTGAAATATTCCTGTTGGGGATTTTACCTGAAATTTATAGTAAAGAGAATGTATGTTTGATTATACATATATTAACTGCAGCTAGAATTGTATTTGCTCAAAATTGGAAAAGTGAAGAGATTCCTATCAATGAAAATGTGATCAGGAAAATATTGGAATGTGCAGAAATGAATAGATTAACACTTGCAATTAAAGAGAAGGAACAAGCTGAATATTATAAGATATGGGAACTATTTTATCGATGGCTAGAGGAAAAGAATATGAAAGCTAGAAATAACTAATAGATTTGTGAAATATAGAAAAGAGGTTTATAGAATTAAACATGTTAAGAAGAGGAGTGTTATAGTAATAGAGATATTATGTCTATTAGTAAGATAAGAATGGAGAATTAGTACCAAAATAATGAATATGGCTGTAAATTTTAATTGTTATTGCACAGGATATTTGTACCCAGGCAGTACCCCATTAAATGGAGGATGAATTGTTTGTATTTAAAATAATTTTTTTAAAAAAAAACTTAAAAAAAAAAAGAAAAAGAAATTTTGGGCTGAATTGTGATCGTAAGTTGAGGACTATCTGTAGTTATGAGGAGGGGGCTTTGTGGTGGCATCAGCTCACTGATTGGCTCCCAAGCTTTTGAAATCAGCCATGAATAAGGCGAATATATTTGTAAAAAAGAAGACATTAAATGAAAGTGAAGGAAAAAAGAAATACCTCCTTTGCCAGGACTCCTGATTGCATCGCACCAAACTGAAAGCACCACGTGGAAGCACCAAAGCCCTTTTGAGTTGAAAGAATTAGCCAGTGACAACACCATTGCTCAGGGAAGGCCCAGCTTGGGGCTATTTTCATGTCCCCATTAGTTGCCCATCAAAGTGGTACCTATTTATCTACTTGCATTTGCACACTTTTAAACTGCTAGGTGGATAGGAGCTGGAGCGAATGATGGCAGCTCACCTCGCCACACAGCAGCACTTAGGTCTCAAACACGGGCTTGCTGATTGTCAACCCAGTGTCCTAACCATGTGAGGCATCAGGGCTCCTACAGTAGGTCTTCTGATGTGTTTTACACACAGAGATAATAATGGTAAGTGGGAACAAGGGGCAGAGCCATAGCCAAGGCAATGGTCAGATAAGAGGGATATCACCCTATGGAAACAATACAGGTGTGGAAAACATCTCAAAAGAGACCCTCTCTAGTTTCTGGGAATGTATGGGGGTGGGGGAGAGAAATGTACTTTCAGTCTTGCAAATTTGATGTCAACCTTGTGAAGTAATCCAGACAAGAAGCATTCCCAGATGAATGAACTCTACTTTATTGTACAGTTACATCAACAGAATCATTCAAGTTTGAAAGTGCATTTCTCCCTCCTAACCTTTATAGCCCAAGAACCTAGGAAGGCTGTCTTCTAAGATATTTGCCATGCCCCCACATCCTTCGTCATACTCAGCTGCCCTTGTCTGGGACTCTTCCCTGTCTGTCAAGGTCATTCACACCTACCATTTCCTAGACATATGACACAGATAAATGTCTGTGGAAATTCTCAGTCATCCACATGATTGCAAAGAAATACAATCCTTCCATCCTGCCCTCCCATCAGAACCTAACCTTCCATCCCCCTACCATCCTGTCTCAACTGACAGTACTTGTCAGGGAGGGATCTTGGAGTCTTAGTGGACAACCAGCTAAATATGAGCCAGCAGTGTGCAACAGCAGCCAAAAAAATCTAATGCAATCTTAAATTGTATTAACAGAGGGATACAATCAAGATCAAATGAGGTACTAATACCACTCTATAAAGCCTTAGTAAGACCACACCTAGAGTATTGCATCCAGTTTTGGTCACCTCATTATAAAAAAGATGTTGAGACTCTAGAAAAAGTACAAAGAAGAGCAACCAGGATGATTAGGGGACTGGAGACTAAGGCATAGGAAGAATGGCTACAGGAACTGGGCATGGCTAGTCTAGTGAAGAGAAGGACCAGGGGAGACATGTTAGCAGTCTTCCAATATATGAGGGGCTGCCACAGAGAGGAAGGGGTCAATCTATTTTCTAAAGCATCTGTAGGCCAGACAAGGGATAATGGATGGAAACCGAACAAGGAGAGATTTAACCTGGAAATAAGGAGAAACTTTCTGACAGTGAGAACAAATGGAACAGCTTGCCCTCGGAAGTTGTGGGAGCTTCATCACTTGAGACCTTCAAGAAGAGGTTGGACTGCCATTTGTCAGAAATGGTGTAGGGTCTCCCGCTTGCATGGAGGGTTGGATTAGATGACCTATAAGGTCCTCTCCAACTCTGATTATTTGTTATCTGTTACCTATCCTTCCATCCCCCTGCATCATAATCGATGAAGCTTCTTAGATCAGAAGCAGAACAGTATCTTCTTCTTCCTCAAGAAAAAAAAAGCAATAACAGTCCAATTGCCTTTTGAAAAAAAGCATCTTTGAAAAGACTATACAGATACACCAGACCAGTTTAAAGGTGAAAAAAAATGTACTGTTCCAGCACTAAGTAAGAGACTATTGTCACAGACTTGTAATTCTTTTCAGCTGGCTTGCTTAATAACTCCACTCACCCCCACCTCTAGCCAGCCCCATGGCACAGGAGCAATCTGAAAGTCAAAGAGTTGCAAAACCACCGGCAGGTCTTATTGAATTCTTTTCAATTCTTTATTGGTTTCATTTTCCAAAAGGCACTTAGCTGTCTGGTTGCTGAAATTGAAAAGTCGGTAAATTCCCAGATGGAGCATAACTCAGAATTTGCAAGACATTTTTTTCCACTGTGGTTTAAAATCCAGGCTCTGGTTCTTCTGGGAGTCTAGCAGGCTGTCTAGTATTTAAATAGGAAGGAACTAGAGAAGAACAGGTGAGATTGTTTGGAAGTGATACGTTTAGAGGTGGGATATCTATGTCCTAGGTCCATAACTTGGTGTCCACCACTGAAAGTAGAAGTCATTCTCAGTAAATACTAGCAGGACTTTAAGTATAGAGATGATCCATACACGTTGCACACTCCCACATCCTGTCATTGTGTCTCTTATGAGATTCTCTGCAAAACAAACAGGTTTTGTGGGTGTTGATTTCCGCAGAGCTGTCTTGTGTGATGACTGACTGGCTATGCCAGCATAAAAATAGGAAATCAAGTCATTCTCTTGTAATTCTTTGTGTGTAGGATGCTATTATTTAGGATGTGTGTATTGTAAGCACGGAAAATGTATATTATTATGGGCCAGTTATTTGATGCTATCTGTTACCCAGCTACCCAGCTTCTAGATTTCATCTCTAATCTGGGCTGCCATAAAACCCATTTCTTATCACCCTCTCGCTTCTTCAGTCATATGTTTACAAAATCGGGACAGCAAAAATCCAGAAAACTGATAAAATTAGTGGATAATATGCTGCCAGAAGTTGTGGATGCTCCATCACTGGAGGTTTTTAAGAAAAGATTGGACAACCATTTGTCTGAAATGGTATAGGGTCTCCTGCCTGAACAAAGGGTTGGACTAGAAGACCTCCAAGGTCCCTTGCAGCTCTGTTAAAGGTAGGCCTCAATAACCATTTGGTTTAGTGACCAAAGTTACAAAGGCCCTGAAAAAAAGTGACTTATGACCATTTTTCACACTTAACGATCGTTGCAGCATCTCTATGGTCTCATAATCAAAATTCAAACATTTGGCAACTGGTTCATATTTATGATGTCCTGGGTTACGTGATCACCTTTTGCGACCTTCACACAAACTAAGTCCGTGGGGAAACAGATTCACTTAACTGCATAACTAACTTAACAACTCCAGTGATTTACTTAACAATGGTTGCTGGAAAGATTGTAAAATGGGGCAAAATTCACTCAACGTCTCGCTTAGCAACCAAAAGGTTGGGCTCAGTGGTGGTTCTAAGTCGAGGCCCACCTGAATTCTGTTATTCTTCTACTGTTCTTTTCTGAATTTTACTTCCAGAAGGTGGGGCTGTTGAGCACCACATTGTTTTTCAAACATCTTGGGATTCAAGAACGTTTATCTTTTAATTTCACGGCGGTAGTTCATTGCAAGGGAAATATGCAGCCCTCAAGCTCTCGAAAATATATTTTTGAAATGTTATACATTTCATTTTCCACCACACAAATGGAAAGAACACGAAAAAGGGCTTGGGGTGCTTCTAATTAACTGACTCCTCCAAGGATGTGAGCATTACAGGATAGTGAACGTATATGTTCCTTCGGTGCCAAAAGCTAATTAAAAGATATGTTAATTTAAGCTAGGATGGGAAGCTCAGGGGGTTTGGTAATTATTATTATTTACTGAGTCCTACAGTGTTTATTATGGCGCCATGGCAGATTGGCAATTTAGGGACCAGAACTGAAGTGCAAAGGGAAGAATAACGAGATTTGGAACCAAAGTGTTAAACGACCGTGAGCAATTCAAAAGTTGGAAAAGGGCTTAGGAAGGCATCAAGCTGATGGCCAAATATTGCAAATTGGCAAAGCAGCAGGTCCAGGTTGTTGTTTTTTTTTTTTTAGTGCTTGTATGCTGAGGAGGTTCTTGAAAGGTTTTCAAGTGCCCTAATTTAGTTAAATTGCCCAGCAGATTTTCCCAGTTATGTATAGTTGCCGTAATTCTGAATCACAATGGAACTAAATGAATTTCGGTCCAATGACTATGAGGGTGCCAGGCTGGGGAAAGATCCTGATATAGCATTACTAATTGTTCCTTGTGAATTCTTTTATATCCCAGTTTTCTTCCGCTTTCCATCATTCCCGAAAGCGAAAGGATGGTCTTGCATGGTAAATCAGAGACAGAGGTGTAATAAAGTCACCGTTCTTTGGTTCACTAAATTTAAAAAGCCAAAATCCTGAATTGTGAAGATATTTAAATTTAGTAGCTGGAGCAATAGTGAGGTTGTGCAGTGAGCCAGAACACTCTTCAAATTGTGTGGGTGTATGAACGGATTTCCAGAGAAAAAATTGCAGACTACAGGAACCAGGAGCGCTACTCAGGTGACCCTGAGGACACAAATGAACCTCCAAGTGGCTTCAATGACTCTCTGAAAGGATGCAAATGACCAGCTGTCTGTAAGGAATAGAAATCCTTCCATTCACGGCCATCCTGTCAGAGCTGAAGAAGCTTCTCGAGTGAGAAGCAAAACCTCTTCAAAAGAAAAAAAAACTAGAAAGTCCAGTTGCCTCCTAAAAAAAATATTTGGGACAGTTGATTGGTTGGTGAGTGTTGGTTACTGCATGAGGCAATCAGTACTGTGATTGATTGCTATGGCCATAAAGTGGGAGTAAATCCAGGCACTTGGCAACCAGCATGTATTTCTGATGGATGCAGTGTCCCAGAATCATGTGATCACCACCTGTAACATTCCCAGCTGGTTTCCCCACAAACAAAGTTAATGGGGGAAGCCTAACAACTTCAGTGATTCACTTAACAACTGGGGTAACAAAGGTTGTAAGATGGGGTGCAGTTTACTCAACAAATGTCTCACTTCTGCAATGAAAATGTTGGGCTCAAATGGGGTCTATGACAATTTGCCACGGCCAACTTGCTATGGGACAATTCACTGCAGGGCAAGACTTAAATTAATATCAAAGAAATGGTGAAATAGGACCATTAAAGAAAGGATGCAAAAGGAGGGACAAAATGACGAAAATTAAAATAATTTTTATTTATTTAAAACCATTAAATTGAATTGTTCAGTTGTCCCATGGTGAGTTGTTTTGTGCTGAGTTAGCTGTGGTAAGTTGTCCTGCGGTGAGTTGGCCATGGCGAGTTGGCCCATTCCACTTAATTGTGGTTGTAAGTTGAAGACTCATGCAGATCATGGTTGCTCCAAAGATGCTTTGTCAAGAGGCAATTGGACTTTTTGGTTTTTCTTTGATGATGTTTCACTTCTCATCCAAGAAGCTTCTTCAGCACTTCCTCACCATCCAGTAAGCTGAAGAAGTTTCTTGGATGAGAAGCAAAATGTCATCAAAGAAAAAAAAGTCCAGTTGCATTTTGAAAAAAAAAATCACCTTTGGGACAAGAGATGGGACTATTATTTTCAAAAGCTCATCTCTTTCTCTAGCATGTGAGATCATGCTAAGATCCATAACTAAAACATTGAATGATATTCATTCTGCTTTCATTCTGAGGTCAGTTTTTTTTTTAAATCTTTTTGAGAGTGACAATAGAGTTGGTGTCCTTTCATGTCCTCACCAACAAACAGATGCTGAAGTCAAGCTAGGTTCATGGACTTAATGACCCAAGGAGAATTTTGCAGGGCATTTGAGATTAGAGGACACTCATATCCACTGCAGTATTTGGCTTGTAAAACCAACCACCCTGAATGTGTCCTGTAATGAAACAAACATTTGTTAGAGCTCTACAGCATCCTGGGAAATTAATAGAGACACCTGAAGTTCCAGCATGAGTGTTAAAGGCCTCAGTAGATGTCCAATTCCTGTTTGAGGATGGTTTTATCAGTAGAAAGTAAGATAAAAATTCAATGAATAAATAAACAGTGATGTCATAAACGAATAGCAAATATATTTCTGGTTGTGAGCAACAGCTTTAAAAAAAGAAAAAGAAACAAAGCCACAAATCATTCTTTAAAATTGATCAAATTAGAGCTTGCAGTTTAGGCTCTGAATTTTGCCCTGGATGTTTGCACCCACTTTCACTCAATAATCCCTTAATCTTCAAAATAAATCACACTGCTTCATCAGGTGCCCAGTTCCTGGCTGCCATGGAAATCATGCAGGAACTAGCATCTGAGAAACGAAACCTTTCCTCCTCCCCCTCCTCCTCCCTCCTCTGCCCACTTGCCTCTTTCTTCCTTTCCTTCCTTCCTTCCTTCCTTCCTTCCTTCCTTCCTTCCTTCCTTCCTTCCTTCCTTCCTTCCTTCCTTCCTTCCTTCCTTTCATATCTCTCTCCCTTTCTCCCTCTCCTCTCCACTGTCTTGTCCTATCTCTCTCTCCTCTTCCTCCTCTTCCTTCTCCTTCCTTCCCTGCCCTCTTTCCTTTTTTTCCTTTCAACACCACCTCCTCCTCCTCCTCCTCCTCCTCCTCCTCCTCCTCCTCCTCCTCCTCCTCCTCCTCCTCCTCCTCCTCCTCCCAAAGTGACTCCCCATGCTCACCCATGCATCAGGTACAACTAGGATTCACAGTCTGATGATATGTCCAAATATGGAGCACCAATGATGTTACCTAGTTTGGCAATGAAACATCTGCAAGGAAAGCCATCAAGTTCAGAAAGCACCAAGGACCTCATGACTCACAACCGCTTGGTTTCTAGCCTGGTGTCCTAACTACAACAGAATGGTCAATCTCTGGAATACTTTACCTGACTCTGTGGTTTCTTCCCCAAACCCCCAAAACTTTAACCTTAGACTGTCTACTATTGACCTCACCCCTTTCCTATGAGGTCTGTAGGGGGCGTGTATAAGCGCACCAGCACGCCTACCATCCCTGTCCTATTGTTTCTTTTTATTTTTCTTATATGTATCCATGTATTCATAACTATGTTTTTACTTATACCTATTATCTTGTAAGCAATTGACAAACCAAATAAAATAAAATAAATAAATTACTGGACCACACTGGCTCTTTTTCAGAGTGGGGAAATAAGTTAAACTATATATTTTGCTAGATCCTGAACAAATGCAATTGATGCTCCTTTTTCTGTTCTGAAAACAAAACCCCATTAATTCTGTTTGCTGGAACAAGGGTAACACAATAATTTAATAAAGGACAAGGGCCTCTGGCTCTTCAAATCATATATGTTGAATTTTTTTTCTTCATTGCTCCTACATTCATCATCAAGTCACATTTGTTTCCCATTGTGACCTTAGCAACCCTCCCTCCCTTGGGCCTGTGTATTGCAGAGGATTGTAATCGTGTCTGGCAAAATGCAATTTTTAATACAATAGTGACTTTAAAAGTCCACTGAAAAGAACAACAGCAACAAAAGGAACGGCAGGTTGATTTGTGATATCACATCAGAAAAAAAAAATGCCCGTTTGGTGTTTCAGCAGTAGTTGACCTCTTAGCATTTTCAGTTAGAAAACATGGCTGTCTCTAGTTCCATTCTCTACATGGTGCCAAACTACTACATAATGGTGATATTCCATTCTGTTTCACCATAAGAGCTGAAAACTTCAGATATGGCTAGTTGGAGAGCTGTTGATAGAAGAGTCGAGGTAGAACACATACTACAATTTTGCAAGGCCAAAGGTTTGTTTATTTATCCCACCTTTATAATTTTTATGAACAACTCAATGTAGTTTACATACATAATACTCCTCCCTCCTCCTAGTTTCTCACAACAACCCTGTGAAGTGAGTTGGACTGAGAAAGAGTGACTGTCCCAAAGTCACCCAGCTGATTTTCATACCTAAGCTCAGTGGTGGTATGCTACTGGTTCATCCCGACCAAGTAGTAAAAAACAGTCTCCGATCAGCTGAGAAGATAAAAGACCGAAAAGCACATGGGAGCGGGGAGGGTCACTGCTAGCTTTTGTTTCTTCATCCTCTCAGCTGATTGGCTTGTTAGGGGTGCGCACGTTAGGGGCGTGTGCACACACACACGATCACCCACCAAACTGGTAGCGAGTAAGATAGGATCCAGAGGTGGTATTCAGCAGGTTCCGACCAGTTCTGGAGAACTGGTAGTGGAAATTTCGAGTAGTTCAGAATACCATCTCTGACTGGCCCCGCCCCCATCTATTCAGTGTCTCCCATTGAATCCCAGCTGATTGGCTGGGTCTTCTTTGGTTGCCCTGCACAGGAGAAGGGAGCTGGAAAGTAGGGTAGTGGGGTGGGGAGGGAATAGGGATTTTACAGTAACCTTCCCCCAGGGGTGGGGAGGGAATGGAGATTTTACAGTATCCTTCCCCTGCCACACCCACCAAGCCACACCCATAGAACTGGTAGTAAATTTTTTTTGAATCTCACCACTAGTAGGATCCCAATACTGCCTAAGCTGGGACTAGAACTCAGTCCTCTGGCCCAAAGTCACCCAGATGGTTTTTATATCTAATATGGCACTAGAACTCATGGCTTAGCTGGTTTCTAGGCCAATACCTTAATCACTACACCAAACCGACCCTCTATACTCAGCCTAAAGAGGAAATGATTGGAAACCTTGTATGGTCCAAGATAGTACTGAGTTCGAGACATGACTGAGCTCATCCCTTGTCCATGTTATTTCTTCTGTACAATATGGAAATGGCTTGCCATGTTTTTTTCTTCGGGGATATTGTTCAACTTCCCAGTGTTGACTATAACCCTGGGATGCTTTTGGTGGTCTGTCAATCATGCTGGACTCTGCTTAGCCTTTCCCATTGAGAAGATGAAGTGATTTGATGAAGAGAATGGCCAGCTCCCACGTGTTTATGCCTTTTAATAAAATTTGTTAGTCGGAAAAGGTGCTACTGATTTCTTTTTTTTTTTTGCCACTGTTGATTAACCAGGCTCTCCCCAAACAATGTCAAAAGATGACGCATTCAGCTTCTCAAAGAGTAATTCAACGTATTACTTGACTAAATTAAGTGATGATAAGTGTGAATAAAGAGTGGGCCACTTCAGCCACTGTAAAACAGGTGTATTTTCCTTCTGAGGGTATCTGTAGCAGAGAGAAACTGCTGAGAGCGGTGCTGGCAGAAATCTCCCTCTGTTTCTTCTTCCTTTTAAAAAGCCCATGAACAATCTACATTCCTTGGAGATCTCCAGTGTAGAAGTTCCCTCAAAAGTGACCAACTGTTTCTGGTGTTTGGTCACCCCTCTACGGCTGTGGCCAACCTGAATTTTAGAGGGAACAATTTCTTCCAGGAAAACCATCCCAATTGCTCTTTTCTCCAGCACAATCACACCCCGTTGGGCCACTAAAGCAATGTCAAATTTTGCAAGACTTCTAAGCCTCCTTGTCCTAATTCTATCATACAATGTGTTAGCCTTCAAGATCTTCTACTATTGCTTTGCATCTTTTGGCTGCCATAAGTAATGGAGGGGAGGAGGGGATAAATTCTGGGAAGCGAGCTGGAGGTGTTACATGAAATGAGGATGGCGGCGTATAAACTCTTGCTTAGGTTTCTATTTCTCGCTTAGCTTTCTTTTCTCTGCACAGCTGCAAACTTTTATCAAAGTATGCCAAGGTCAACGGACAGAATCCTCATCACCACCTGAAGATGTCCACATGGTGACATTCACAACTTTTAATTGGAAGAACCATTTGAACTATTGGGGGTGGGAACATTGCCATCACTTTGTATATGTGATTTACGTGCCTATTTTCTCAGATTCAGAATTCTACGATTGCTACCACTTCATTTTCAGTAAAAGATACCTTTTCTCTAATCTATGGAGTCTAAGTATTTCTTTCTTGAATTTTGAATGGAGCACCACCTGATGCAATATTTTGAACAGAGGACAAATGGTGGGCTCACAAGTAAGTGTGGGGGGATGGATAGTACTGTAATTGGCTTCTTGCCCAATTCAACCTCCATCCTGCAGGCCTCATTGATTGGTATAAAATAATGAATATATTTTAAATAATTTTCTACACTTGGCAATTATAGGTGAAAACCCTTTTATTATGACAGTATGTATTTCAAAAGCAGTGATGACCGATTTCAATCTTCACATAAAGTAGAGAAGAAAGGGAGAAAGGAAGAGAGGGAGGAAAGAAGGAAGGAAAGAGAGAGGGAGGGAAGGAGAGGAGGAGGGAGGAAAGAAGGAAGGAAAGAGGGAGGGAGGGAAGGAGAGGGGGAGGGAGGAAAGAGAAGACAGACAGGGAAGGGAAAGGAAAGGAAAGGAAGGGAAGGGAAGGGAAGGGAAGGGAAGGGAAGGGAAGGGAAGGGAAGGGAAGGGAAGGGAAAGGATCTTTTTTAGTTTATAGTTCTTCATATGTCACAGTTGCTTTGGCTAGAACTTACATGTGGTGTTATGTATGGTATTATTAAAATTTTATGAGAGATTAAGAAATCTTTAATATTATGTGACAGGAATCAGATCCTTTTCTTATTCTTGGCTGAACTAAATTGGCAATTCAATTGTTGGCATTAGAATAAGATATCATTCAGAAGCCCTGTGTGAAGAGCCACTAATGAATGAATGCAGTGATTCAAGTTTCCATAACAACATGTAGCTATCAGCAAAGACAAGGAATATTAACACGGCAACTGGCTTTAGTGCAGAAGACATTGTTGAAAAAGTACTGCGCAATCTAAAACCATCCCTATCTATTGGACTGGATGGAATATGTGCCTACTTCCTAAAAAAGCTATCTACTGCCATAGCCGAACCACTAAGCATAATCTTTGAAAAATCTTTCAGGACTAGCTCCTTGCCAAAACTATGGTCACAAGCCATGGTCATCCCCATCTTCAAAAAGGGAGACCCCAGCCTAGTTGAAAATTACAGACTAATCTCCTTATGCTGCGTCACCTATAAAATCATGGAATCAATTATTAACCAATCCATTATCCTCCACTTAGAGACAAACAACCTACTCTCTAATAAACAATTTGGTTTCAGAAAAAACTAATCTGTAATCTGCAACTCTTACACTGCAAAAACATATGGACTACACAACTCGATCAGGGCAAAACAATAGACGCAATCTACATAGACTTCTGTAAAGCCTTTGATTCAGTGGTACACGACAAACTACTGCTAAAACTAAACTCTTATGGTATCTCTGAACACCTACATAACTGGATAGAAGCATTCCTGTCAAACAGACAACAAATGGTGAAAATTGGGAGCATCCTATCAAATTCTGTACCTGTCAACAGTGGTGTCCCCCAAGGCAGTGTTCTAGGACCAACTCTCTTCATACTCTACATAAATGACCTCTGTGATCATATTAAGAACTGTGTTCTCTTCACTGATGATGTAAAGCTATTCAACACCACAGACAATACTACTACCCTCCAAAAAGACCTTGACTATGTATCAGAATGGTCAAACAAATGGCAACTTCAAATCTCAACAAATAAATGCTCTGTCTTACATATTGGCAGAAAAAATCAGAAAATAAAATACAAGCCAAATAGTCAAGACCTTGTTGAGGATCCAAACTTTGTCAAGCACCTTGGAGTACTCATCTCAAATAATTTAAATGCTAGAGCCCACTGTAACTACATAGCCAAAAAGGCATTAAGAGTTGTTAATCTAATTCCATGTAGCTTCTTCTCTGGTAATATCACACTAATAACTAGAGCATACAAAACATTTGCTAGACCTAAACTTGAATACAGCTCATCAGTCTGGAACCCATATCATGTATCTGATATTAACACAATTGAAAAAGTCCAGAAATATTTCACATGAAGAGTTCTCTGCTCCTCTACTCATTGCAGAATACCTTATGCCACCAGACTTGAAACTCTAGACCAAGAAAACCTAGAACTACGCCGCCTCTGGTCCGATCTAAATATCGTATATAAAATCATACATTGCAATGTCCTACCTGCAAATGAATACTTCAGCTTCTGTTGAATACACCCTAGCAGAATCTGCACAGCAGTCAGTCAGGCAGGCAAAATATGTGAGATAAACGTTTTTGTAGTTTACACTCAGTAAAACAGATACATAGTGCTAATTAAATAGTTTATTCCAGTAAGAGTTATATCATAGTCAAACAGTCCATATATCATTTACTAGTTCAGTCCGTCCAGGGATTATTCAGTTGCAAATTCCAGTGTTGAAAAAGAGAGGTCAGTAAACTTACAAATATCAGTCCAGTAATATATCTCCTTGCAGTAGAGATATGAAGAAGTCAAAAAACTCCTCTCTTCCTTCAGCAACTCAGCAGTAGGGGAAACACGCAGTTAACAAACCATCAATCCATGCAATCCAGTAATTGTCAGCAATCAATCAGGTTCTCTTGCTCCCTCTTATGGTGGTTTCACACCGCACCCAAAATTACATGCTTTGCAGTTTTAAAGCGACACACACTTAAACTTACAATCATAGTTTATATATATTATTTTACCCAAACTACGTTAGGTAACCTATGTTATTCCTAACAGCTTCAATCATAACAATACAAGAACACACAACAGATACAAACTCAAGTTTAACTGCACCAAACATGACTGCAGAAGATACGACTTCAGCAACAGATTGGTCAATGTTTGGAATACTCTACCTGACTCTGTGGTTTCTATCCCAAACCCCAAAAACTTTAACCTTAGACTGTCTACTATTGACCTCACCCACTTCCTAAGGGGCCCATAGGGACCTGCATAAGCGCACCAATTATGCCTACTATCCCTGTCCTATTGGTTTTTTTTTCTTGTAAGTATCTATCTCATGTATTCAAAACTATATTTATTCTTATACCTGTATCTTGTAAGCGATTGACAAATCAAATAAATACTAAAAATACTAAATACAGAACAGCCACAGGTAACATTAGGCATTGATTGCGTGGCACAATTTGGAACTTGGGGCTTAAGAGAATGAAGATAAAGTAATTCCATCCAGAGGTGGCTTCAACAGAAGTCTTCTAACTAACAAGGTCAAAAGCAGACACTTTGTTCTGCTTCAAGAGACGAAGCTGAAGGTTCTTCAATGGCGGGAAATGGGACCCATGCTTAATTTAATGTGCTTATTTAATGTGTTAGATTAATGGTAGGGTTGCTGGGAAAATGTCACCCTCTTACAAAGAAAAATGGTCCTGTTCCTTATCTGAAAAGTGATAGCCATTTTCTACTTGAATAATAAAAATCTTAATCCATTAGAACTGAGCTCGTACTTTCATACCAGGAGACTTCATATTTTTGTTGATTTTACCAAGTTCCCTTTGTATTATTTTATTTGAGCAGCATCAGCTCTACACAGTCAATAAAACAAGGCGATTCTTTTTTTGCAGCCAGGAATTGCTCATTTGTTGGAGATAAGGAACACAGAGGCTCATGAGATTAGAATGCTGGGCTGATGATCAGCAAACTCATGTTTGAGACCCATTGCGACCACAAGGTGGGGTGAGTTCCTGTCACATGCTCCAGCTCCTGCCAACCCAACATTTTGAAAGCAGGTGACTGCAAATAGAAAGATGGGTACCACTTCAATAGGCAACTTCACATGGACATGAAAAGAGCCTCCATCTGGGCACCTCCTGGGCATCAATGATGTTATCAGCAAATTCTTTCAGCATGGAAGCGTTTTGGTGCTCCAGACCTGGGGGAAAATTCCTTTTTTTTAAATTAATTTTTTATTAATTACATTTCTTAGTGCTTAATACACATCGTGTTGTCTGGGTATTCAATTTGCTTAACAATACATATTACATTATAAATCTCCACCTCTTTTTTCCAACCATTGATAAAATAGATTCCATGTCTGATAATATTCTGTGTCTTCTTTCTGTTTCATTTTTAATGTCAGTCCGTCCATTTCTGCACACTCAGTATCTTCTTAATTATTCCTTCATCTCCTGGTGTTTCTTCATTTTTCTAGCATTGCACAAATACAATCCTCACTGCTATCAAGACGTGCAATATTAAATACATACTTTTCTTATCAAGTTTACCTGATATTATATCTAATAGGTTCAGGTTCAAATCGACATGCTTTCCAATCATCATTTCTACCCATGTATGTATTTTCCCCTCAAATATTTTTGCTTTACCAGAAGTCCACCACATATGATAATATGTGCCCATTTTTTAATTACATTTCCAACATTTGCTAGACATATTATTAAACATTTTAGCTAACCTAGCCAGTGGTAAATGCCATCTATTAAAATGGGGGGATTCTTGGAGGGCTACCTGAAGTACTACAAGGGATATGGTACATGGTTCAAAGGAGGCAAGCTTTAAAACTGGATGTCTTTAGTGCCTTCAAGTGTCACCCTAATTGAAGGTGGCAGCCATTTTTTTAATCTTATCAAGATAGATATTGACCAAGCATTGCATTCATTATAGCTATTAGGCTTTTAGTAAATATTGTTAAACTTATTGTGTGACCAAGTAGCATTTGTTTGAAGAAGACCAGGGGAAAAACAAAATAAAAACGCTTAGTTTTCTGGAGGTGAAAAATATTTATTTTAGCCCTTACATATTTTTTTAAAAAAGATGAAAAATTACTAAATTGAAAATTGGTCTTGTTCATCACATTTGTTTAGTGTGGTTTTAAGGAAATTTCTGGGCTTCAGAAATAGGACTGCTCTTATATGAAGCATTTGAGTCATGTAAATGATAGCCCTCTGAAGCATTAGAATCATAGAATAGAGTTGGAAGAGATTTTGGAAGTCTTCTAGATCTAGTCCAACCATCAGAAGACCCTATACTATTCTGGACAAATGTTTGTTCAATCTCTTCTTTAAAACCCCCAGTGATGGAGTACCCACAACTTCTGAAGATAAGCAGTTCCATTGATTAATTGTTCCCAGGGTCAGAAAAATTTTCCTTACTTCTAGGTTGGATCTCTCCTTGATAAATTTCCATCCATTATTTCTTGTCCTGCCTTCAGGTGCTTTGGAGAATAAACAAATCCCTTCCTCTCTGTGACAGCCCCTCAAGTATTGGAAAACTGCTAACATGTCGTTCCTAGTCTTTCTCTTCACTAGACTAGACATACCTAATTCCTGTGACTGTTCTTTATATACTTTAGCCTCCAGATTAATACGTAATATTAATATATAACGTTTACATAATTACATGTCAGCTTTACATATGAGGAAAGTGACAAAAGCTGTAGCTCCTTTTCATCCCATGTGACCTCTCTTGGTAGATAAAAGACTCAATTCTTTATTATTATTATTATTATTAAAGTTTTATTTGGGTTTTCACACACAAGTAAAACATCTTTAAAAAAAAAATAGCATGGTCCCGAGTTATACTTCTTTATACAGACACAAACTCAATTTCATGCTCATTTTTGTGTTCTATTCAATATCTTATTACTATTTTGCATTTTCTATATAGTTTTTCACCTCTTTTAATTTTCTCAATTTTACTTTGATTATCTCATCTCAATTCAAACCATTATATTTATACTTTTGTCTGTCCTGTTTCAATTTCATATTATCTTTTCTCATTAAACAAATTTTCTCCTGTAGTTACTAATTGGAGTATGACACCTTTATAACTTTTAATTTTATCCATTCAACTCTTGTTTAAACTTCAATATATACCTTAAGGTTGTAACATTCAATGTAATACATAATACACAACTTCCAGTCGAATTCTGCTTGGTACATTCTTATAATACACACTATATTCTTTAAAAAAAGGATTATAAATATATGTAATTAAAATCCTCATTCCATTCCAATTCTATCATTCTCAGTTCTATCATTAATACTCATTAAAATCTTGACATTTTTAACATTTCTTTTCAATTAAATATACTTTCTTGAAGACACATATAATCTCCATAAGTAACTTTTCCCTTATTTCTCTTCACATGTTTTATAAATCATTAAATATTCATTTTATTACATTTATTTATTAACAAACATTCCACTAAATTATGATGACTATTTTATCAAACATTTTAATCATACATTGTTTCATATTTTCTGAAATTATTTCTATTTCTAATATAACAATACTATCTTATGTACCTTTGCAGAATCCCTTTTTCAATTAGATTTTTACCCATTATCTCTAAATAGGCCCTGTTTCTCTATATCTTGTTTCTGTCCTTTATAACTTCTTTTCCTTTCTTTCTTCCCTCTCTTCTTCTCCCTCCCCCTTTTACCCCCTTGTCTCTACTTCTAATTCTCTTTTCTGCATTTCCCTCTTCTGTTGCTTTCTGATTTTATACTTATTTTTCAATCTATTCTTTTTGGGGGGTTGCTTTTCCCAGTCTTAAACTTTCCACTCTTTTCCCCCCCTTTCCTTTTTTTTCCCCACCTAAAATTACTTGTTCATTAAAGATGGCTTCTTCTTTGCCCCAATCTTCCTGTTCTGCAGGCATTTCTTGTTGTTTCTTATAGTTCCAAATCTCCATTTCTAAGAACTGAAATACCAAGCCAAAAGAACCTCTCCCTTCTTGTGCATCTTCTTTGTACTTTTTAAGTTCCATTTTTAGTTCTTCTAAGAGTGGAGCCATTTTAAATACTTTTAAACAACCACCCGATTGATTTTAGTCATTCAAATGCAGTAACCAAGAATCCAGAGATCACCAAGTAATCGAAATACTCCTGAGCTATTTCTTCTTATTTCTTTTTTCACTTTCTCTTCCTGGGGTTTTGCTATTTTGTTGCCATGTTTCAGTTAAAATGTATCTTTTAGAAGTCTTGTTGAGCTTTTACTGTGAGTTCTTTTTAATTCCAGGCAGTCTCCTCCCTTCTAGATCCTGCCCTTTTATTCTTTTTCTCTCCTTTCCTGTTTTCAAAAGCTTTTAATTATCCAGAAATCTTTATTATCCCTTTGACATTTTATTTTCAGCATTAAATGCCTATTAATGTCAAAGTGGATTTTTTTTTCAATTTCTTGCTTAAGTCTCTTAGCTGTTAGTATAGGGAAAAGAAAAAACCAAATCCTTTCCCTTTTCTCTCTCCTTCGCTGCTTAAAGATCTTCTTTGGGAACAGTATTATTGTTTTTTAAGTTTAAATTCCAGGGTACCTTATTTGTTGCTTTTGCTGTTTGACCCGGTCAACCAAAACTTTCTCTTCTTATCTTCCTCCTGCACATTCTTTTCCGGTTGGGTTCTTCTTTGTGGTGGCCATTTCTGACCACCACTACAACCGCCTTCAAGAAAGGGAGTAATGGCCAGCTGGGGAGGAGAGATGTGGCTCTCCTCAACCCTGCAGTCAGTTTCCCTCTTCTTCACCACCTCCACGGGGCGACTTAGCCCCAAAACCAGCCAGCTCGGGGCGCTCCAGTGGTGAGCATGGATTGAAACTGTGCAGGGTCGCAGTTTCAGTCTGTCACCAAAGAAGCTCAAATCAGAAGCGATAAAAGTCTCAATTCTTTATTTGTCAGAAGTAAAAGATTGCATCAAATCCAAGCTGTTGAACATGTCATAGTTATCCATGACAAAAACTTTGAGAGTTTATTTTTACCTACAGCTCCTGAAAATCCTGCAACAAACTGTATATTTTTAGTAATTTTATTTGGTGTGTTCTCGTGTCTAAGCATAATTGTCATTAAAAGGGTAGTCTAGAAACCAGGAGCCGGTGAGTTCTAGTCCCACCTTAGGCATGAAAGCTGACCGGATGATTTTGGGTCAATCACCAGGAGATTCTGAGTTCTAGTCCTGCTTTAGGAATGAAACCAGACTGGGTAACTTTGGATCAATTATTCTGTTTCAGCCCAACCCACCTCACAGGGTTATTGTTGTGGCAAAAACAAAAGGAAGGAGTATTAGATATGTTTGATGCCTTGAGTTACTCATAAGAATAATGAAGATGGGATAGAAAAAATTCTAATAAGCTAATGAATAATCTGTTTAACATCAAAAGCACAGAAAATACACTGATTTTTTTTCTGTTTTCCACAAAAAGTCCATAACAGGTTCCCAGTCAGCAGTAACTATAGATACTGGCTTTTCTGCAATCAAATAAGTCAATTTGGCCATCTGAACAAGTTCTACGATCTTCATCAATCTTTCCTCCATTGTAGGTCTTACCAAATATTATCATCTTTTTTTACATAATTTTATTTATTAAAGTTTTTTTTTTAAAAAAAAGAAGTTAGACTAATGCAAACAAATATAATGTAAGAAAAAGAAAGAAATAGTAAAGTTAAAAATGCAAGAAAGGAAAAAAAATGACAGGACATTAATTTTATATACATTTCTCTAAATTTGAGGAAATTTAAATGTACAGGAGAGTTCATGCATATGTTTTTTGTAAATGATCATTTCATTTTATCAAGATAATATTCTGAACCCTTCTTTCTGCAAGAAACAAGAGCCAGCATATATATAATTGTTTTAGCAATGTAAAAATATAAATAAAAATAAAACTAGGAAATTAAGGAAAGAAAGGGGGAAAGAAAATATGAAGGACAAGGGAAGAAAGAAAAAGGCATTCACTTCCGATTCTTTTTAGCACAGTACAAGATAACAACATTACAACCTCAGCTGAGTCAATGCAATACGACTAAACATTTTGAACATACCTAGCATATTGCAAACCTAGCATATTGTTTGCTGTTTTCAAGGGGGAGTGGAATGGAAGTGATATTGAGATTTTTCAGTTCAGGATAAATGCTTTAAGGATAAAAAAACAAGTTTGAGGGGGAGAAGATGGCAAAAACAGCAATAAGTTTAATGTTCTTCAGTTGTGCTCTAACTTCTAACATTCATCGCCAATATGACCAAAATCTGAGAATATGAGGTTCCGTTCCTCCCAAAGATTGAATTATGCTAATTGTAGAAGATGACAATTAACTAACACTTCAGCATTTACTTTGAGCTGTTGGTAATGTGTTAACCTCATTGCAATTAGTGACTGAGTTCAAAACATAGGTTAAGCTAAAAAAGAAGCCAATTATCATATTATCAACAGAAGATAATATTTATATCTCAGGGTTGAACATCAGTGCTAGAAAGGAATAGGGGAGAGAGCAAAACCCCACTCCCTTCTAGCACTGAAAATGTTATCTAGTTGGGTAATGAAACATCTGCAAGGGAACAACCAAGCTCAGAGAGCACCAAGGACCCCACAGATTACCATACTATTTATTGCAATGTGTGAATCCAGTCTTAATTAAACTCAATGCCTTCCAAATGCATTGTAAATTAGGTCTGTTGCATCTAAGTTGCAAAAATCCACATCCCTTCTAGATAGCAGCAATATTTATGCTCTCTCTCGCTCGCTCTTTTTTTTCCTCTCTCTCTCTCTCCTATCTCTATCTATTTATCTATGTCTATCTATCTCTATCTAATCTATATGTCTATATCTGTATCTAACCTATATCTATCTTTCTATCTATCTACCTACCTACCTACCTACCTATCTAATCTACCTACCAATCCATCCATCCATCATCTATCTATCTATCTATCTATCTATCTATCTATCTATCTATCTATCTATCTATCTATCTATCTATCTATCTATCTATTCTACCTACCTACCAATCCATCCATCCATTATCTATCTATCTATCTATCTATCTATCTATCTATCTATCTATCTATCTATCTATCTATCTATCTATCTATCTTTCTTTCTTTCTTTCTTTCTTTCTTTCTTTCTTTCTTTCTTTCTTTCTTTCTTTCTTTCTTTCTTTCTTTCTTTGCTATGTTTTGGATTTTTGCAGTGCAGGTCTGGTAATCTTACACAATTACATTTAGTAGAATTCCCACTCTTAATTTAGGGCTCGCACATTTAGGCCAAATGTACATCTTAACTGGGTTATGGGGTTGAAGGTTAATTGGAAAGGCCATTTCCATGACACAGACATTAAACCTTGAGAGATGTAGACTTAGCTCCAACTTGGATTTGTTTGGGATTGAAGTAGCATTCTCCACTCAATTGACTCCCTCATTGCATTGAAGTTATTATTGGAAAATAAGACCTTTCTAGGCACTCGTCTTTATGGCCATTTTAATTTTACACTCTCTGGATACCAAGGGGTGGTTCCGTTTGTGAAGCAGTTCAGCCTTCACGGCAGGAAAAAAAAAATGCTTCTGTGAATGCAAAATCCCTTTTCTACCACAATCATCCTTCAGCTAGTTCAGAATGGTTAGCTGAATTGATTAGGCTCAGTCCAAAGCTGACTCAAAGCACTGAAAGAAACAATTTGATTTCCCAAATTAAGGAAAGCACTGAACTGGAATCCGGAAACCTTCTGGGTGAAGCAAATACATCAAGGTAGAAGAGTCTCGCTAAGTCACCTGGATCTAATTCACTGTTTCTCTGCTCTCTTCTAGCAGAACTTGTCATTCTGTGGAGAAAATGGCCTGAAACCGGAGTATAGAAATATATTGATCTTATGCGGCCCACAAAACTAGCTGTGTGGGTAGTTATTTGAAGGATTCAGTAAAGCAACTTTCCCACATAAGCCACCTTGAGTTTTTGAAGAAAAACTAGGAGAACATTTCATCCAGACAACAAGTAATTAAAATCAAAAATTTCATTAAGAAATTACAAAAAGAACACAACAAAAATGCATCTTAATGTCTTCTTTATTGGGTATTTTTGTCCTTTATAAAATATTTTGGTGTTTTGTTTTTTTAACCTCTTTTGATCAAATTTAAAATATGTGAGAGAGAGAGAGAGAGAGAGAGAGAGAGAGAGAGAGAGAGAGAGAACAAACAAGGAATTAAACAAACAAGCCAATTATTTCCCCAACCTTGAAGAATTCCCCATGGATGGTTTCTGGCCTTGATTTGGAATAAAGTCTATGAACGTTGAATTCAGAGATCTGCTCCAAACCATGAATCTCAGTAAACTTATTAGAAGATTAAAATGAGGGTGAAGAGGCTGACTTAATACACTCTTGTGTTACTTGTAAATTCCTGAAACTCCACAGAGTGCCACCTCTTTTTCTAGAACTGTATTACATTTCATAGAAGTCCTTCCAAACACAGTTACATTTGCATGCATGTGTAAATACAAATAAAGAAGCAAGTAATGTTGTGAACTGGACTTGTTATTTTTCATAATATATATTACAGCATTCAGGGATGGAAGCAAGGAACCACTATTAAATCAGTCTCTAATGAGAGCATGTTATGACCCTCACCAAAAGGGTTATCCATGATATTCCAACCAGTATGTCAGGTTCTTAACAAGTCGATTGACATGTTTATTTACTGCAGGATCCTATTCAGCCTAATGTGGGTATCCAAGGAAAGTAGTCATTAAGTTGGCATGACGGATGGGAGAAGCAAGTAGCTAAGGAAAGACAGCTGTCCTCGTGTTTTGCCATAAGAAAGTGATCTAAGATAAAGTTTTAACTTGAAAAGTCTCAGAACAGCAGGCAGATTATCTGAAATTATTACTAGGATGTCATGAAGGTTAGCAGAAAGAGTCAGCTAGCTAGCAGGCGAACGTCTCTATTTTAGCTGTGCCCTAGAACTAGCATATTAGCTGCTAGGATGAATCTTGAAAAAGCATCTCAATTACATGTCCAATTGTGTGAAGTGTGTGTGTGTGTGTGTGTGTGTGTGTGTGTGTGTGTGTGTAAAACAACAGAATAACAGTGGTGGCATAGTGGT
This sequence comes from Pseudonaja textilis, assembly GCF_049901715.1. Taxonomy (NCBI): domain Eukaryota; kingdom Metazoa; phylum Chordata; class Lepidosauria; order Squamata; family Elapidae; genus Pseudonaja; species Pseudonaja textilis. Next base: position 190,002,520 of record NC_141992.1, read on the forward strand.
TAGAATGCAGTACTGCAGGCTACTTCTGCTGCCAGCAGTTCGGCAGTTAGATTCTCCCAAGCTCAAGGTTGACTCAGCCTTCCATCCTTCTGAGGTCAGTAAAATGAGGACTCAGATCATTGCGCGGAATATGCTGACTCTGTAAACCACTAAGAAGAGAGCTGTAAAGAACTGGGAAGTGATATATATGTCTAAGTACTATTGCTATAACAGAGTTGGAAGCAGTGATGAGATTCCATTTTTTTTACTACCGGTTCTGTGGGTGTGGCTTGGGGGGCATGGCAGGGGAAGGATACTGAAAAATCTCCAGTCAGAAGTCATATTTGCCAGTTAACCAAACTACTCAAAAATTCCGCTATCGGTTCTCCAGAACTGGTCCGAACCTGCTGAATACCACCACTGGTTGAAAGGGACCTTGAGGTCTTCTAGTCCAACCTTTTGCACAAGCAGGAGATGCTATGCCATTCTAGACAAATGGCTGTCCAATTTCTTCTTATAAACCTCCAATGGTGGAGCACCCACAGCTTCAGAGGTTCCAATGATTAATTGTTCTCACTGTTAACACATGTCTCCTTATTTCTAGGTTGGTTCTCTCTCTCTCTCTCTCTCTCTCTCTCTCTCTCTCTCTCTCTCTCTCTCTCTCACACACACACACACACACACACACACACACACACACCAACATCCTTTATTATTGTGCTAATTAAGTGTGACCTTTCCCAGAGATTTCAGGATCAGAAGCCGTTTCCCGTTATTTGCTCTCAGAACCATCCTGTATATATTCTTCATGCTAAAAGATGTCACACATCTGCAGTTTCTATATTTGAGTGTGTCTAAAAGGGTGGTGGAAGAACAGATGCCAATTTATCCCTCTTGTCTTTCTGGATCCATATTTTAAATGGGTTACTAGTTTGCCTTTACACAGTTTTTTTCTTCTTCATTTATAAAGCACTTCCAGTAGGTTTGCCTTCATGGATGGAAACTGAACAAGGAGAGATTTAACCTGGAAACAAGGAGAAACTTTCTGACAGTGAGAACAATCAACCCATGGAACAGAAGTTGCTCTCGGAAGTTGTGGGAGCTTCATCACAGGAAGCTTTCGAGAAGAGATTGGACTGCCATTTGTCAGAAATGGTGTAGGGTCTCCCGCTTGGGGAGGGGAGTTGGACTAGATGACCTACAATGTCCCTTCCAACTCTGATTATCTGTATATAACAGCAAGGGTGTCAAATTTGATTTCATTGAGGGCCATATCAGGGTTGTGTTTGACCTCAGGGGGGGGCAGGGGGGGCAAGGCCAGGGGGGGTCATGGCCACTTGTGTTAGGGGCACCTGTGGAGGCCAAGTGCTAAGGCAGGATTTCCCTTAGACCCATCCTCCCTTTCATTATTATCTCCTTCCTTCTTTCCTTCCCTCCTTCCCTCTTCATTCTCCTTTCTTCTTCCTTCCTCTCTTTCCTCCTTTTTCCTTCCTTGCTCTCTTCCCATCTTTCTTTCTTTTTCTTTTTCTTTCCTCTTTCCTTCTTCCCCTTTCCTGTCCCTTCTTGGATGCTCAAATGCAAAAGGGGAAGCATTTCTCCTTTTGTTTTGTTTTGTTTTTAGATTGTTTTGATAGCCTTCTGCCAATTAAAATGGAGCCCCGGGTGGGGATGCGTGGCCACTTGGGCCTCTTTTTTGGCTGTAACAGCCTCCTGCATCCCTCTGCCAGCTCTGTTTTCGCTGGCAGGGGCCCCATGGACTGGACCTTCCCTGTTTCCAGGGCAGCCCTGAGGGTCAGATCTAAGTACCCTTTGGGCTGGATCTGGTTCACAGGCCTTGAGTTTGACACCCCTGATATACGATATGTATGGAGCACTGCAGCCTAAATGTATTATAAATAAATTTATTTTCAAATATATTTGACTACCAGCCCTAGGATCTCCTTCAGCACAGCTCATGCCTAAGAGTTTTACCAGCACCATCCTGAAATGCAACTGACCAGTGTTGTGGAAGAAGACTTAAAGGCAAAGGCAAGAGATAGAGTAACATAGCCTGTTGAAGTGAGGGGTCCTTGGTGTTCTCTGAGCCTGGTTGTTTTCTTGCAGATGTTTCATTACTCAACTAGGTAACATCATCAGTGTTAGTAAAGAATATCCTAAACCTAGGCAAAAAAACCCCAAAAGTAGACATATAGACTGGGTGAAACCAGGCTTAATAGCAGTAACTGTGAGCGGAATCTTGGAGTCTTAGTGGACAACCAGGTAAAAATGAGCCAGCAATGTGCAGCAGCAACCAAAAAAGCTAATGTAATCCTAATTTGCATTAACAGAAGAATACAATTAAGATCACATGAGGTACTAATACCACTCTATAAAGCCTTAGTAAGACCACACCTAGAGCACTGAATCCAGTTTTGGTCACCACACTATAAAGAAGATGTTGAGACTCTAGAAAAAGTACAGAGAAGAGCAACCAGGATGATTAGGGGACTGGAGACTAAGGCATATGAAGAACAGTTACAGGAACTGGGCATGGCTGATCTAGTGAAGAGAAGGACCAGGGGAGACATGATAGCAGTCTTCCAATATTTGAGGGGCTGCCACAGAGAGGAAGAAAGGGTCAAGCTATTTTCTAAAGTGCCTGTAAACCAGACAAGAAATAATGGATGGAAACTGAACAAGGAGAGATTTAAGGAGAAACTTTCTAACAGTAAGAACAATCAACCAATGGAACAGCTTGCCTTTGGAAGTTATGGAAGCACCATCACTTGAGACTATCAAGAAAAGATTGGACTCCCATCTGTCAGAAATGGTGTAGGGTCTCCTGCTTGGGCAGGGCATTGGACTAGATGACCTAGAAGGTCCCTTCCAACTCTGATTATCTGTTATCAGAATGGGGTTTGCTCTCAATTTATATTCTAGTATTGGTGGGAGTTGTCTTTGAGGTTCTTTGGTTGACTGTTTACAGTTATAGAGACCACCAGGGATCCTTCATTTCAACCCTGCACAAATAGCAATAGCACTTAGACTTATATACCACTTCACAGTGCTTTACAGCCCTCTCTAAGCAGTCTGCATATTGCCCCCCAACAATCTAGGTTCTCATTTTACCAACTTTGGAAGGATGGAAGGATGGATTTCTTTATCAGTCTGTTGAAAGGCTGTCCTGGAATGGGGTTAATATTTTCTTCAAAGTATCTGAAAGCAGGACAGGGAGCAATGGGTCTTTTCAAGCTTTGCACAGCCCTCCCAGCCAGATAATCCTCATGGACACCAAAACAAGCTACAAAATTTGCCCAAATAGTTTGCTTTTTAGCTGAGAAACATTTTGAAGGCACCCAGTACAGATCTTCCATTAGGGGTGTTATGTGGGTGAATCAAACTGCGTTCATAACTATTTGAGAAGCTGCATTCTGGATCAGCTGTAGCTTCCAAATGCTTTCCAAAACAGCCATTGGTAGGTCACATTGCAACAGTCCAGCTGACACATCAGAAGTAATTCAATCTGGAAATAAGAAGGGATTTCTTGATAGTGTCAACAATTAATCAATGGAGTAGCTTGTCTCTGGAAGTTGTGAGTGCTCCATCACTGGAGATTTCCAAGAATACTGGATAGCCATGGTATAAAGATTCCTGCCTTGGGCAAGGGGTTGGTTTAGAAGACCTCCAAGGTTCCTTCCAGCCCTATGATTCCATGCTTGTCTTTGGCACATAGTTGAAGCCATCTATTTTGGGAGTGAAGGGCCAGGTAGTCATGCTTGCATTTCAATCAGTTGGAGAATGGAAAACATTTGTAGCTAATACTTTGAGAAAACCAACTGTTATTCCCAAACAGCCATAGCAGGTGAATTAGTCTGCTTCACTTCACTCTTAGTAGTGTTGGTACCATGTTGCTTTATGAAGTGGCTTCAAGAGGCAGCTTCATTTGAAGCTTTGTCAAAAACAAAACAGCTCTTTTCAAGCTTTGCACAGCCCTCCCAGCCAGATAATCCTCATGGACACCAAAACAAGCTACAAAATTTGCCCAAATAGTTTGCTTTTTAGCTGAGAAACATTTTGAAGGCACCCGGGCCAGATCTTCCATTAGGGGTGTTACGTGGGTGTATCAAACTGCGTTCATAACTATTTGAGAAGCTGCATTCTGGATCAGCTGTAGCTTCCAAATGCTTTCCAAAACAGCCATTGGTAGGTCACATTGCAACAGTCCAGCTGGGAGGTGAACAAACATGAGTGAGTATGAAGTTACACTCAAAAAGTAGGGAGATATAGCTGAAGATGAAAGAGAATAATAATAATCAGGAAATTTGAAGGGATGTAGAGAGCCAAAAGGACTCTGCGATAACAGTGTTCCAGTATCTCAGGGGCTGCCACAATGAAGAGGGAGTCAAACTATGCTCCAAAGCATCTGAAGGCAGGACAGGAAGCAATGGGGAAAATAATCAAGAAGAGAACCAACCTAGAACTAAGGAGTAATTTCCTGACAGTTAGAACAATTAATCAGTGGGACAACTTGTCTTCAGAAGTTGTAGATGTTCCAACGCTAAGAAGAGTTTGGACAAAAGAAGAAGAAAAAAGGATTCAGACATGTGTCTGAAATGGTATGGGGTTTCCCACTTGAGCATGGGGTTGGACTGGAAGACCTCCAAGGTCCCTTGCAAGTTTGTTGTTCTGTTAAAATGGATGTACACAAATGTCATTCTTGCACTCACATGGACACATTGGGGTAAGCTGTGCTGGCTAATGTTAGAGGGCTCACCTGTTCAACCTATTATTGTCAGAGTATAACATGTGTACATTGAGTTTGGCTGAGCCTCCCTTCATGCACACATACCCTTCACACAACTCACAGTGAGGAGAGAAGTCCCTAACCCAGTCCCAATCTTATTACACTAGGTGAGCTTGTTGCACAATGCGCCGGCCCCACAAGTCTATCATACTATCTTGACATGAAGTTATTTTCCAGTTCAGAAGTCTGACAGACCATGGGTAGAAACTGTACTTCAGCCTGTTGCTGTGGCTGTCCATGCTTTTATATCTCCTACTCAATGGTTGGAGAGTGAAGAAGTGCTGACCAGGGTGTGAGTTGTCTCTGAGGATTTTCCTCACTCTTCTAAGGCAGCGAGCCCTAGCGAGGTCATGTAGTGGTATCAGGGAGCAGCCCACAGTGTTTTCTGCTTTGCTCACCACCCTCATGTCTTTCTATCCATGGCTGTCAAGCCAGCATACCATGCCGTAATGCAATATGAGAGGACGCTTTCTATTGTGGACCATGATGGACCATCTGCTAAAATAAAACCAGGTCATGGCACACACACTTCAAAGTAAATCAGGATTCCTGTAATTGTGGAGTCTGCCTGGCAAGAACAAAGAATCCTTACCCACGGAAGATATACAGATGTAAATCTTGTAATAATCCTGGCTAATTGGAAAGCTGATAAAAGTAATGTGAGTAAGCCAACTTACATACCTTAGCTGACTATGTTAGCTTAGTATATTATGATTCTTGATTTTTAACGAATGTATCTTTTCTTTATGTATACTGAAAGTATTTACACCAAGACAAATTCCTTGTGTGTCCAATCACACTTGGCCAATATTCTATTCTATTCTATTCTATTCTATTCTATTCTATTCTATTCTATTCTATTCTATTCCATTCCATTCCATTCCATTCCATTCCATTCCATTCTATTCTGAAAGTTAGAAATAGAGAATGCCCTGCCGCAAATCCAATGTATACTAGATAACTCCTAGGGGTCTCATTAGCCAAGACTTGGGAATAGGGACAGCTAGAGACCAATAGAACAAATTGTAGAATTATTACTAAAATGTTTATTAGATGATATTTCTTATTATCTCACTTTGTCCCACCTTCTCCTCTAGTGAAAATATATAAAACTTACTCAATCCATTGTTCTTGGCTCTTGGCATTTTGACTAGGAGCCCTTTTCCTTGGAGTCCTGCAATAAAAAGCAATCAGAAAACCTGCATCTTGTGTCTGGCATTCATCATTGGCTTTGGCACCAGGCTCAGACCCGAACTGGGGACAACAACCGGTAAAAGGAGGTCATCAGTCATTGTTCCACTTTATTCTTTCGTAAGACTCTGAGGAAATGGAGTCTCTGTTGGGCCTTTCTGGCCACCTGGGTTGTGCTGATTTTCCAGGTGAGATCTTCGCTGAGGTAGACTCCCAGGAATTTAAAGGAGGAAACTCTCTCCACACAGCCCCCCTCGATGTAAAGTGGGGCAGGTTCCTCTCTCTTCTATTCAAGGCATATCACCTATTCAAGGAATATCACACAGTCCCACATGACCAGAGTTGGCGACCTGACAGGTGGAGGTCATCGTGAGAAGAAGCCATCATGACTTCAAGTCCAGTCCTTTGCTTAGTCCAGTCTAGATGCCATCTTCCCTGACAGAAGGCATTACAACTTCGGTTTGATCAAATCCAGAATCATGAATAATAATAATAAAAAAACACGACGCTAAATTTCCCCCTTATTCCAGAAAACCAGGATATTATTTAATATATATCAGAGCAGTGTTGTCAAGGAAGGTAGCAACCTTATTCCATTATATCCACTCAGCCCTCAAAATCTAAAAAAAAAAAAAAAATAGTCCTGTAATTCTTAATTTAAGCCTCTTTTTGTGACCAGCCCTAATTATATTCAGCTTCTGCTCTATTACCTCATTCCCAATTGCATTGGCCTTTGCTGAAACATATGCTGTGTTAGAATTTCTTTCATCAGTCTCTAAGCACTATTAATATGTTACTTAACAAACACCAGGGAGTGTGTGACTCTGTCAGGAACACTTTTCTGAAGGAAAAAAGTGCGATCACGCCTACTCCTAGTCTTCACCATCAGTTTCCCCAGAAGGAATAAAGACTGTGTTTTATTTAATTTGATCCCTCATTACCTCCATGACCACATGGCCTCACAGGTAATCCTCAACATACAACCGCAATGGAGCCCCCACCCCAAAAACGTTTGTTGCTAAGGGAGATGGGCTGTTAAGTGAATTTTGCCTCCATTTTAAGACCTTTCTTGCCATGGTTGCTATGTGAATCACGGCGTTTGTTAAGCAAATCTGGCTTCCCATGGATCAGAAGGTTGCAAAAGGGGATCACAACATGTGACCCCAGGACACTGTAACCATCATAAATGTGAGTCAGTTGCTGGATATCTGAATTTTGATCACATGTCCATGGGGATATTCATGTGAAAAATGGTCGTAAGTCCTCCTTTCAGTGCTGTTGTAACTTTGGTCACTGGATAAACTGTTGTAAATCGAGGACCACCTGTAATGTGTGCCCTGATTATTTATCTCCATGGTTCACTTCTGATTGCAAGGGCTTCTATGCTAAAGGAACCAGTGGCCTGAAGCAGAATCTGGCAAAACCCTCTCAAACAAGCTGCTTCTAGGAGAGGAAGTTGCCACCCGCCTCCTTTCCTTGTAATTCTTCTCTTTTTAAAATAGGCCTGTTCCAAAATGCCTGGAGAGATCAACGCTTGTGTTTTGCATGCACCCCCAATGGGCAGTCTGCTCTTTTGCGTGACATTTATTTCATGACAATGATGATTATTAGGCGTTTGATTGTATTCTTTTATGACTTGGTTAGAAAGGGCCTAATTATTCCTCCTCCTCCTTTTCTTTTCTTCTCCTCTTCCTCCTCTTTCTCCTCCTCTTTCTCTTTCTCCTCCTCCTCCTTTTCTTTTCTTTTCTCTCTTCCTCTTCTTCCTCTTTCTTCTTTTCTTCTTCCTCCTCCTCTTTTCTTTTTTCTTTTCTTTCTTCTCTTCCTCGTCCTCTTCTTCTTTTCTTTTTTCTTTTCTTTCTTCTCTACTTCTTCCTCCTCTTTCTCCTCCTCTTCTTCTTTTTTGTTTTCTTTTCTTTCTCCTCCTCCTCCCCTCCTTCTTGTTCTTCTTGTTGTTGTTCTTCTTCTTGTTGTTGCTCTCCTCCTCCTCCTCCTTCTTCTTCTTCTTCTTCTTCTTCTTCTTCTTCTTCTTCTTCTTCTTCTTCTTCTTCTCTTCTTCTTCTTCTCCTTCTCCTTCCTTCTCCTCCTTCTCCTTCTCCTTCTCCTTCTTCTCCTCATCTTCATCTTCGTCTTCTTCTTCTCTTTCTTCCCTTTCCCCTTTCACCTCCCTTTTCCTCCTCCCCTTTCCTCTGCTCTCCCCCTTCCTTCCCCTCATCCCCCTGTTCCTCTTTTCATTTCTGAAAATAATACTGTGCTCGAACAAAGAGCTGTACAGTTTTGCAAAACGCAAATACAGTTGCTGCCCTATCAGTCAGCAAAAGGACTGCTGCATGGTCTGGATGTGTAGAAGTGTGTAAGAAGACAGCTTCATTTGTGGGTTGAAAAACCCCAGAGATTTCCTCTTGAAGTTTCTCCACATCTGATTCGGGGCTGTGTTCTCATTCAAATAGCTCATCTGATTAGCTTTGGATTTGTGATTTACTTCATCCGATCATCTTGATTCAAGAATACAATTTGTGAAAAACCTGTATATGAATGTCCCAGAGCCTACTGAATCTTTGAATCAACTGGAGGATATTTAATTCAACCTGTTGCATTGAATCAGAGTGATAATTTCATTCCAACTCTGGATTTGAGGGAGTGATATAATCAAAGTTTCAAGCAACTCCCTAGGCAAGATAGAGAATACTGTAGATTGAAAGACAGGGCATTTTCACACCTTTACAAGTCCCTTGTCACTAAAGAAGTGTAAGAACATCTCACTCATTCACTCATTCAAACCATTTATTTAATCAAAATATTTATATGGCTTCCCGAAGTGACACTGGGCAGCTTACAAAAAGAAAAGTAAAAAAAAACCCAACAAAATGAATGCAAAGCCACAATATATGCACCAACAAACAGCCAAAATGTAATAATACAATCATAACATGCCAATTCAAGCAGCGATAACACAAGTAACACCATCAATTGGGGCTCACACGAGCACATCAAAATTCAAGGAAATGGGGTCAACCATATGTGGAATAGGGGGGAGGATTGTTCCATAAAATAGGGGTTCCCACCCAGAAGTGACACCTCATCAGTCCCACAAGAAGGCATTGTCGCAAAGGTGCTTTTTCGAGACGCAACTGGGATGTCTTTGTTTTTCCTTGAAGAGGTTTTGCTTCTCATCCAAGAAGCTTCTTCAGCTCTAACTGGATGCTGGAGAATGGAAGGATTTATATTCCTTGCAGACAGCTTGTCATTTCTGTCTGCAAGGACTATAAATATTTCCATTTCCTGTCTGCAACGAGTATAAATCCTTCCATTCCCCACCATCCAGTCAGAACTGAAGAAGCTTCTTGGATGAGAAGTGAAACTTCTTCAAAGAAAAATCAGAAAGTCCAGTTGTTTCTTGAAAAAAGAGCACTTTGGGGGAAACCATGACCTGGGTAACTGAGAATCTCCATCGATATTCCGCTCTCATGATACCCTGAAATTAAGCTTCTGGCATCCAAGAATGTCTTCAAAAAGACTTTTTCTTCTGCATAAAGAAACCAAACAGATTTATAAATTGAGCAGCTTTGTGGAATGACTAAAAGCTCCCTTCTTTTCTATTGGTTTTCCTCTAAGAGAAGCAAGAAAGCTCTTTTGAACAAATCAGCATGCCGCGATATTATTTCCAGAGGACACTTCTTATTTCATGCCCTAATAAAAACACCAGGAAAAAGATTATTATGGAGATGGCATCAAAGATGAATTCAGCTCAATTTAAATTGGAGTATTATCCGTACGCATAAAATATATTGAGAGTATCAGGGTATATTTAATCTACAGCTGCATCACTGTTCATCTCCTTACTCCTTTAAAAAAAAAACATGAAGTAGAAAAGCCAAAAACGCTTTTCTTTTTGTTAATAAAGACAGGGACCTTTTAAAAAAAAAACATGGTTGAATAAAGGCAAATGCTTTTACAAGGTGACTTTAAAAAGAGCATCTTTACCATATGAATAAAAGCAAACTGCTGGGTGTGAATCCGTTATGTGAGACAGAATGCGAAACAATTTAATAAATGATCATTGGAAAAAGGCTGAAAAAGGAACCAAAAGAAGAAGGCAGACCTTGAATGATATTGAAAAATTAAATTAGAAACTGGATTGTGTTTATGATTATAATTGAAGCAGTAAATCTTGTCAGAAGGTAGACTAGAGAATAGAAACCAGCACTGATTGGTCTTAGAATAACAGAGATGGAAGGGACCTTGTAGGTCATCTAGTCCAACCCCCTGCTCCAGCAGGGGACCCTAGGCCATTTCTGACAAGTGGCTATCCAGTCTCTTCTAAAAAGCCTCCAGAGATGGGGTGCCCACAACTTCTGAAGGCAAACTGTCCCATTAGTTAATTGCTCTAACCGGCAGGAAATTTCTCCTTAGTTCTAGGTTGCTTCTCTCCTTGATTAATTTCCATCCATTGTTCCTTGTCTGGCCTTCAGGTGGTTTGGAAAAAGAAGTTGACTCCTTCTTCTTTGTGGCAGCCCCTTAAATATTGGAACATGGCTACCATGTCACCCCGATCCTTCTCTTCACTAGACAAGCCATGCCCAGTTCTCGTCCTCTCATTTTTAGAAGGTGTTCCTCTTATGAGTAAAGAACTGTTGGGAGTGTAAGGTATGCCTGGAGTTTAAACTCCTAGTGAGGTGACTGAAAACCTAAAGATCACCTCAGCTGCCCAGCTAAATCAGCTGCCACGTAAGCAGATGCTTGGAGGGAGATAATCCCTTTAGTAACAATGTTGAAAACATCGTATTGTGCAGGAGAAGACGATGGAAGACCTCTCCTGTCATATTAGTAGGAAAGCCACATGGATAGCATATAAAGAATTTTACAATTTAGTACCTAATGATGGACTCCTGCATTCAGTTTTGGTCACCACATTACAGAAAAGAGGTTAGGACTTTGGAAAAAGCCCAGAGAAGAGCAACTAAGATTATTAAAAACCTGGAAACAAAACAGCAACAACAACAACTGAAGAACAGTGGCAGAAGGCAAGGCAAGAAACAATGGATGGAAACTAATCAAGGAGAGAAGCAACCTAGAACGAAGAAGAAACTTCCAAACAGTGAGGACGATTAACCAGTGGAACAGCTTTGACTCGAGAAGTTGTGGGTGCTTCATCGCTGGAGGTTTTTAAGAAAAGCCTGGACAGCCACCTATCTGAAATGGTATAGGGCAGCGGTTCCCAAACTTTTTCAGGCCATCGCCTCCTTGGTGCTACAAACTCATCCTCAGTGCCCCACACCCAGGGACGGGATTCAAATTTCTTTGGACGTGGTCTAATTTGAGGGCATGGCCTGCTGGTCATGTGACTGGGTGGATGTGGCCTGCTGGTCATGTGACTGGGTGGGCGTGGCTTGCTGGTCACGTGACTGGATGGGCATGGTTTGGTGACTGGAAAACCAAATACAAGTGGTCCTCACTTAATGGCAGGTTGCTTAGCAAGTGTTCTAATTTATGACTGGCCTCCCCAGAGCTACTTGACCTGTTTTTGGAGTTTTGACAGCCATGCACACACACACACACACACACATTCACAAACACACACACACACACACACTCCCTTCTAACCCAGCTGGTTGGACTAGATATCTCATTCACTTTCTCCTCCCTTCCTTTTTTTTCTTTTTCTTTCTTTCTTTCTTTCTTTCTTTCTTTCTTTCTTTCTTTCTTTCTTTCTTTCTTTCTTTCTTTCTTTCTTTCTTTCTTTCTTTCTTTCTTTCTTTTTCTTTTCTTTTCAGTCCACCTCCCCCTTGGCGCTACAAACTCATCCTCAGTGCTCCCCACCCCCATCCCCTATAAACAGCATTATTCGGAATAACGGTTTGCATGACCCATCAACGAAGATAGTAACAGTAAAATTCAAAATTGTAACAATTAATTGCACATTTATTCAAAATCCAATTTAAAAATCTTTTAAGTTAATGTTAATTCAACAAAATGGTTGAACATGATCCAGTGATACCAAGATTTTAAAGTCTGATAGTCATTTATCAATTTAAGAATTTACTGAACGGTGAAGCAGTTACTAGTGCGGTGGATGTACTTGGTGAATTGATACCAGTTTCCTAATGTCTAGTTTTAAGTCACTTAGCAGGAGTCTTAAATCACCACGTTCAGTAATCTGGAATCGATTTCTTTGCTTGGACAGAAGTTGGATGACCACACTGAAACCACGTTCCACCAAATATGATGTTGGAAATGCAATAAGGAGCTTTTTAATTATTGTCCATAGTGCAGGATACTGATCAGAAATTTACTTCTGTAACCAAAACTCTTGGTACGATTTCTTAAACTTTGGCTTCAGCTCAATGTCATTTTTCAATGCTATTAGTTGTTCCTCCACTACCCCATCTTCCTCAGTATCTAAAAATGGATTTATCACCCAATCTGGAATTTCCATCAAAAGAAGATCCTGATACCGTTCAGACATCTTTATGTAGCCTATATATCTTTATGTAGACATATAGACATATATCTTGATGTAGCATGTCCAAATGGTCACGAAAAACATGCAGATCATCATCTTGTATCCCACCTTTCTTTTCTAGCTCAGACAAGCTTGGAAATTGGTATAGCTCGCGATGGCCTATATTGCGCTTGAATAGAGCTAACTTCGAAATAAATGTAGAGATGACAGATTTCGCCTTAATAAGATTGACTTCATTTCCTTGCAACTGCAAATTCACTTCATTGAACTTTGTAAACAGTTCTGATAAATAAGCAGTGTCATGCCTGATCTCTTTGAGTTCATCACTGAGCAAAGCATTCTTGCCTTCAAAAAAACTCCACAACAGCGCCAAAAAGATTGTAAAAGCATCTCAAACGGTTGCGTTTTGATAGCCAACAAACTTCTGTATGAAGCAGCGAATGATCAAAATCTTCATCATTCTCAACACAGAGCTCTCGGAATAGTTGATCACTGAGAGCATGTACTTTAATTTTGTTCACTGCAGTAATGACAGTGTGTAGTGACTTGTTCAAGCAATCACTGAGGTTTTTTGCAACCAGATGCTGGCGATGAATGACACAGTGAATGGTAAAGACATTTGGCACTGCTTTTTTCAAGTAAGCAAACACATCCACGGTAGCAACCAATCATTGATGGTGCTCCATCAGTTGCACAAGCAAGTATGTTGGTTAGTGGAATTTCCTTGTCTTTGACGAACTGCTCAACAACATGAAATATTGACTCCCCTTTAGTATCTGTATTTAGTTGCCTCGCAAATAACAACTCTTGAGTCAAACTTCCGTCTTTAATAAAGCGCAAATGAGCAAGAAGCAAAGATTCATTGCCTGGCAAAGTTGATTCATCCAGCTGTAACGCAAAGTCTGTTGTTTGTAGTATGCTGCACAATACATCTTCCACATTCTCAGCCATTTCATCTATGCGTCTTTGAACTGAATTGTTGCTGAGAGGAATTGTCTTAATTATATCGTGTGGTGACTTATGCAAAACAGTACTCAGAACTTCACTAATGGCTGGTAGGATGAGTTCTTCACCAATAGTATGTGGCTTTCCAGACTTAGCAATCAGCAATGAAATGTTGTATGATGCATGCAAACCGTCAGTGTTTTGTTGGGAAGCATTAGAAAACATGCGAGACAATGTTGGGCGCTTTTGAAATTTGTCACGAAGTTAGATTCTTGTCTGCCTTTTCAGGATGTGCCTTCTTCAAATGTTCGTTCAGTCTGGAAGGCTTCATTGCCTCATTAGAAAATACTTTCCCACATATTAGGCCCTGTGGCAGGTGCTGGTTTGATGATGCTGGTATAAATCCATACTTCAGATACTCCACACTATATTGTCTACATTCTTTGATTTTTCTGCTTCTGCCATTTCTACTCTGAAAATCAGAATATTTACAATATGTGTATGTTCACATCTGGTTTGAAAAGAGTTACAGTTGCGGGACGGGGGGGTGTTAGTAGAAACCTGCTTTTTTAAAACCAAATACAAGTGGTCCTTGCTTAATGGCCGGTTGCTTGGCAAGTGTCCTAATATTTATGACTGACCTCCCCAGAGCTACTTGACCTGTTTTGGAGTCTTGACAGCCCTGCACACACATGCACACATACTCCCTTCTAATCCTGCTGGAGCAGGTCATTGGACTAGGATCGGCAAAGCATCTCTGATTAGATTCTAGTCGTGAACAGAATCCAATCAGAGATACTTTGCTGATTCTTGTTCGTTTGTTTTATGTCCGAACAGAGCGGTGCACCAAATCAATGGTATGAGCCTGAGAGAAAGAAAGAGAGAGAGAGAGAAAAGAAAGAGAGAGGTCAAGAGAGAGAGAGAGAAAAGAAAGAAGGAAGAAAAAGGAAAAGGGAAAGAAAGAAAAGGGACAAAGAAAGAGTGGGGGAGGGGGAGCTCTTAGCGCCCCCTGCCGGCCCCCTTGTCTCTTACCGCCCCCCCTAAGGCATCCCACCAGCCCCTAGGGGGTGGTACCGCCCACTTTGGGAACCGCTTCTATTCTGATTGATTGACTCCATCCTGGAGTTTGCCTGTCCTTCTCTTACAGCTGTTTGAGCTCTCAGTGATGGGATGGTAGTTGGAACGGTTGCTTGGCAAGTGTCCTAATATTTATGACTGACCTCCCCAGAGCTACTTGACCTGTTTTGGAGTCTTGACAGCCCTGCACACATATGCACACACACTGGAATGCTTTCATTGGAATGCTTTCTCAAATGTGATCCTAGAAATAAAAAGTTATTGTAGTCCTCCAGGCGACCTATTCTTGACAGTATTTTTCAATTAAGGCTTGAGCCATTTGCAGAATTAAGAGAGCCCTTCTGTTTCTTTTGTCAAGATGCAAACGTGAAGATTATTCACAAAGAAGCAGAACTGGAGGTGTTTCTGCAATCCGCTAGCCTACCACTGGGCAGGTAGCTTCAAAGCAGAAATGGCTAGTCTGTGAGATAACCATGTTACTCCCTACTAAATAGTTGCAAACCCCCAAAAGGATTTCCAAAAAGCAAATTTTCTTGTATGAAACAGAATGAGAAACAGTTCTTTTTTTTAAAAAAAAAGGAAAGAAAATATTTCCACGCAGCACTAATTCATTTAAACAAGGTGAGGCTTCACTATCTTATATCTGTAACATCTTTTTATCTTAAAAGTCTGTAGAGATTCTCGGTCATCCAGATCACGCTTGTTCCAAAGATACTTTTTTCAAGAGGAAACTGGACTTTCTTGTTTTTTCCTTTTGAAGACATTTTGTTTCTCATCCAAGAAGCTTCTTCAGTTCTGGCAGGATAATGGGGAAGGAAAGAAGTTATATTCCTTGTAGACAACAGGTCATTTGCATCCTTTTAGAGGGTCGTTGAAGCTCTTGGGGGTTTATCTGCGTCCTCAGGGTTACCTGAGTAGTGTAAATGGTTCAAGCAGCCTACAAATTTTTCCTCTGGAAATCCATTCGTTTTTCCCACACCATTTAAAGGATGTTCATCCCAAATTGTATAGCTAAAAGTCTGTGAAGATGCTCAGTCATCCAGGTCAGGGTTGCCCCAAAGGTGCTTTTTTCACGAGGTAACTGGACTTCCTTGTTCTTTTCTTTTGAAGATGTTTTGCTTCTCATCCAAGAAGCTTCTTCAGCCCACTATCCTCTCAGAGCTGAGGAAGCTTCTTGGATGAGAAGCAAAAAGTCTTCAAAAGAAAAAAAAAACAAGAAATTTCTGTTGCCTCCTGAAAAAAGCACCTTTGGGACATCTTCTTATCTTGGTACACCAGGGTGGATGTCCACAAAAGGCAAACTCACTTAATGATGGTGGCAAGAATGGTCGTAAAATGGAGCAGAGCTAATTTAACAACTGTCTCCCTTAGCAATAGAAATTTGGGGCTCTGTTGTGGTCATACATCAAGGACCAGCTGTACAACCATTGAATCCTCAAGAGGTTGGATGGCCTTTCTGTATATTTGTCTTAATGGTAGATCCATTCACTTAACAACCGTGTTACTGACTTAACTTAGCAGCAGCGATTCACTTAGCAACTGTGGCAAGAAAGGTTGCAAAGTGGGGCAAAACTCAACTATTTTGCTTGGCAACAGAAATTTTGGGCTGGGTTGTGGTCAGAAGTCAAGGATTGCTTATGGGTATGTACTACTTTGCAGGTATGCTTGTTATATTTATATAACCATCCAATCTGGGGAGGAAAAACCCAACTCTGAATGACTTGCAATGTATAGGAGCATTAAAACAAGAAACAAGAAAATAAACTGCATCCAGTTTTGGTCACCATGATTGTAAACAAAGATGTTGAGACTCTAGAAGAAGTTCAGAGAAGAGCAACCAAGAGGATTAGGGGACTGGAGAATAAAACATATGAAGAACACTTGCTGGATTTGGGTACCTCTAGTTTGATGAAAAGCAGGACTAAGGAAGACATGAATAACAGTGTTCCAATATCTCAGGGGCTGCCACAAAGAAGAGGGAGTCCAGCTATTCTCCAAAGCACCTGAGGGCAGGACAGTGGGTAGAAACTAATCAAGGAGAGAAGCAACCTAGAACGTAGGAGAAATTTCCTGACAGAACAATTAACCAGTGGAACAGGTTGCCTCCAGAAGTTGTGAATGCTCCAACACTGGAGGTTTTAAAAAAGAGATTGGACAACCATTTGTCTGAAATGGTATAGGGTTTCCTGCCTGAGCAGGGGGTTGGACTAGAGGACCGCTAAGGTATTTTCCAACTCTGTTATTCTATTCTATTCTATTCTATTCTATTCTATTCTATTCTATTCTATTCCACTCCACTCCGTTCCATTCCACTCCACTCCACTCCACTCCACTCCACTCCATTCCACTCCACTCCACTCCATTCTATTCTATTCCACTCCACTCCACTCCACAACACTCTATTCCATTCTATTCTATTCTATTCCATTCCATTCCATTCCATTCCATTCCACTCCACTCCACTCCATTCCATTCCACTCCACTCCATTCCATTCCATTCCATTCTATTTTATATATTTCAACATCTAGAACAGAGTAGCATAATAGAAAATACACCAAGAAAATTTACTGAGGCCAACCAATGCAGACCTCATTCACGATTTTCATTTTAGGTGGGTCCATCCCATGTTCTGATCTAAGGTCTAGAGGAAGATTTAGGTTGAATCTAATGGAAGAACCAACAGTGCCTTCTGAAGTCTATAGCTGCATTTTTCAGTATGTGGTGTACCCTATTTGCAAAATAATTGAAATGAGAGACAAGATGTTCCACCACAATAGTTCAGAACACCTCAGGGAATTAATCAAAGAAGGAAAGCCAACTCAACAAATGGTGGAAGTCACCCAAATATGAAAAGGTTCCCTGCGCAAATATTAATCCACCTCAAAATATTTGCTGGAGTGGGGATTGCCTAAAACCAGCAGGATTCCTCTTCCCAAATGCAAGCTGTATACAAACTCTCTAACTTTGCTTTCTTCTTAATTATTTGCTGTCAACTGACATCCTCTTTTAAATCAACATGTTGTAATTATGGATGAGTGCATTCAGGACAAACAAATCTAAATTTAAACTCCAGTGAAGGTCTGTAGGTTGAAGTATTAATTAGACCAGACGTAGGCCCAGATGGTATTTCAAAAGCTTCCTCCCTCAAAGTAACCAGGAGGAATGTCACCTAACAAGAATTGGACAGGCTGAAGCTGCTCTCGGACCAGATATTTCATAATGAAGCCCTTTCTTTAATCATCCACGTTCTAGTGAAAATCCTGAGTTGCCAAACTGACCAGCATTGTCCTTATCATTGGCAGAATTGTGAGGTAATGAGGGCCACATAACATGGACTTTGTGGTATTGTTATACAGTTGGTCCTCAACTTAGTGATCATTCAAAGTTACAGCAGCACTGAAAAAAGTGACTTATGACCAATTTTTCACACCTATGGCCATTACAACATCCCTATGG
The DNA here is from genome assembly GCF_049901715.1 of Pseudonaja textilis. Taxonomy (NCBI): domain Eukaryota; kingdom Metazoa; phylum Chordata; class Lepidosauria; order Squamata; family Elapidae; genus Pseudonaja; species Pseudonaja textilis. Next base: position 190,020,412 of record NC_141992.1, read on the forward strand.
TCATGTGATTCACATTCAGACAGAGTAGAGTACAGTAGAGTAGAGTAGAGTAGAGTAGAATAGAATAGAATAGAATAGAATAGAATAGAATAGAATAGAATAGAATGAACCTTTGAGGTCTTCTAGTCCAGCCCCCTGCTCAAGCAGGAGACCCTGTGCCATTTCTGACAAGTGACTGTCCAGTCTCTTCTTACAAGCCTCCAGTGTTGGAGCACCCACAACTTCTGAAGACAATTTGTTCCTCTGATTAATTGTTCTCACTGTTAGGAAGTTTATCCTAAGTTCTGGGTTGGATCTCTCTTTGACTAGTTTCCATTCATTGCTTCTTGTCCTGCATTCAGGTGCTTTGAAGAACAGGTTGGCCCTGGTCTTCTCTGTGGCAGCCCCTCAAATATTGGAAGATGCTATCATGTCATCCCTAGTCCTTCCTTTCACTAGACTTGATATACCCAATTCCTGCAACCGTATGCTTTAGCCTCCAACCCCTAATCATCTTTATTGTTTTTCTCTATACTCTTTCCAGAGGTGGTATTCAGCAGGTTCTGGAGAACCGGTAGTGGAAATTTTGAGTAGTTCAGAGAACCGGCAAATGCCACCTCTGACAGTATCCTTCCCCTGCCATGCCCACCAAGCCACACCTACAGAACCGGTAGTTTAATAAAATTGAATCCCACCACTGACTCTTTCTAATCTTTTTGTTATCGTGACCAAAACTGAATGCAATATTGCAAGTGTGGTCTTACCAAAGCATTATAAAGTAGTATTAATATATTAACAAAATATAACAGAATAACAGAGTTGGAAGAGACCTTGGAAGTCTTCTAGTTTGTCAGGGTTTCAAGTAACACACCCAATGGAATCAAAACTCCAAAGCAGGCATATTCTTCAAAGTACAGATTTAATAGGCATGCCATATTGGTACATCTGGGGAAATCTGACTCCGACTTCCCAACCCTCAGGTTTCCCCCCAGTTAAAAGTAAAGTTTTCCTTCCCCTGCCCATGCAGTCCATCATGTGGTCCAATCAGGTCGCAGTCCAAGTGTCGGATGGTTTCAGATTGCACCTCCTTGCACCTGGTGGGAAAGTCCTTGGTTCTCAGAGGAAAGAATTTTATTTTGGCTACAATCTCCCAGCTATCTCTACCTTCCCCCCTCCGGTTCCCACAGCTCAACTCATCTTTGCTGTAGCAGCCCTGAAGGTACCAGGGGAAAATGGTGTCAGGGCTGACACAGTTCTTTGAGAAAGCTAAAAGGCTCAGAGCTGCTCAATTGGTTGGGTTCATTACATGGAACCTTGACACCTGTCAGTTAAGGAATCCCAATGATGGGGATCCCAATGATGGGGTCCAGGAAGACAGCCCTCTGCCATTGTCCCAACTAAGTGGAACACTCTCCCCCTCCTCTACCAGAGGTAAGGTAGGACATCACTTTCCTGGCCTTCAAGAAATGCTTGAAGATTTAGTTCTGCAGCTTTGCTTGAGGAACACAGAGGTTCATGCAACTGTGGAACTGTTAGCACCTTGAAAGTCCTACTGTCAGCTCTGAGATCAGCTGCCACAATTTCTGGATGCTTAACACCTACCTTTGTCTTCTGATTAATTTTGGGCTGAGCCCTAGTGGCACAGTGGTTAAAGGGCAGTATTGCAAGCAAGCTCTGCCCATAGCTGGGCGCTCGATCCTAGCCCATAGTGCCGCAATCCTACCACTGTGCCACCATGGCTGGAGGGTTGATATTAGCCCCTATCCAGTTTAGATGGTATGACTCAATATTATCATTAAAAACCAGCTTTCAATCACTCAAGGCAGTTTTGTGATGGAATGTAGCGAAAGAGGTGAATTCCCAGGAGGGAGGGGGTGCATTCCAGAGAAGGAAGAGGCAACTCAGCCCAGATATTATGTACGAGAGAAAGAGGGTGAAGAAAAGCTCCTCCCTAATAGCTCCCAGAGGAGCCAGGATGGTGCAGTGCTTAGAATGCAGCATTGAGGGCTAACTCTGCCCACAGCCAGAAATTCGAACCTAACCTGTTCAAGGTTGACTCAGACTTCCATCTTTCTGAGATTAGTAAAATGAGGACTCAGATTATTAGGAGTAATATGATGACTCTGTAACCACTTAGAGTGAGCTGCAAAGGAGTGGCCCCCAATCTTTTGGGCTCCAGGGACCACTTCCATGGAGAAAGATTTTTCCATGGACCGGAGGGAGTGCGGTTCTGCATACTGCTTGCATCCCATGGATGGGGCTTTGCTTGTTGCCATGGTCCAGTTGCTGCAGATTGGTGTCAGTCCATGGACTAAAGCAGTGGTCCCCAACCTTTTTTGTGCCGTGGCCCGGTACCGGCATCACAAAATCATCCGCAGCCCGGTACGGGCATCAGCACGCATGGCAAGGTGAGCCAAGCGACCGGTCAGCCAGCCGTCCCCCGCTTCTCCCCGTCACCTTCAACTCCTCCTTTGTACCTGTGTCGATGGGCTTCGCGACAGCTTCGGGACGGTCGCTCGGCTCGCCTTGCCATGCATGCTAAAAGAATCCTCGTGCCTTAGTTTTGTTCGAAGCCGCCCACCCCCGGTGAAACTAAGGCGCGAGGATTCTTTCAGCACCCAAACAGCCGCTTTCTACCCGGAAAAGCTCACCGGAAACACTTTTTCATCAAAACAAGATGGTGGCGCCCAGCAAACCGGCGGCCTGGTAGAAATTGTTCCACGGACCAGTACTGGTCCGGGGACCGGTGTTTGGGGACCCCTGGACTAAAGCACTATGTAGTAGTATATGTCTAACTGCTGTTGCTATTGTTATTTGAACATTTTAAATCCTCCTAACCTGTTTTTTTAATTTTAACTCTTATATATTGTTTTAACATTTTATTGTACATCACCCAGAATCTCTCTCTGAGAGATAGCTGGGTAGTTTCAAAATTTGATAAATAACAACAACAACAACAACAACAACAACAACAATAATAAATAAAACTCTTCAGTCTGAAGCAAGCCATCAAAGTCAGAACTTAGAACAACTGCAGTGCATTGTGATACTGTCAATGTTCTCACAAGTTTTCTTTCTTTCTTGGCAGACTCTTCAAGCTGATTGGCTGTGCCAAAGGCAGTAACTCTGAGAGCCACTGATATGTAAAAAAAAATAAACCCATCCCTTTCCAATTCATATGCACAGCAAGCCATCCTGTCATCGCTTTGGCTGAGATGAATGTCTTCCACAATTGCAATGAATGCTACTAACTACAGGAGGTGCGAGCAGCATGAATTCACAATTGAGAAGGTTGTTTTCCACCCTTGTGTAAATGGAAGCAGTCTGGATGAACTGGAGTTGCATTGCGCACCCCGATCTGCCATTTGCTTTAACAATGACCTCCAACATGTTAAATTAACTCACCATTTTAACATCTGACACTTTTTTTTCTGAAAGACAAAGCGGGAAATGAAGGTCTCATTATGTTGTCAGAATGTCATTCTTAACCATAAGCTGCCCTCTTTCTGTTAAGCCTTTTGTGGTGTCAAACACGTCCTTCTCCATCCTTCCCATGGTTATCTGAAACTGCAAGATAGACAGAATATTTAATATCCTGCAAAATGAGCAAATCATAAACGAGGACTCGATCATATTAACAATGATTAAAACTTAGTTTCCTCCTGCTCCATTTTTGTCCTATTAGTTCTCTTATTGGTAAACTCCCTTTTATGACCCTGTAATCTTATTTACCCTTAATTCAGGGTAAAGTCGGGATGATTGGATGGAGCTGAGCATTTACTGGCCAGATGCCCTTCCTGACACCTCTTCAGTGTTCTCAGCAGATAGTTTCTCTTTGTGCCCTAGGTGTCATGCCCCTGTCATAGTCTGAATCCGAGGAGGAAGAGGAACAGCTGACAGGGAGTGGGAGTGTGGCTCTGTTGGCTGTGGAGGAAACTGGGGAAGGGCAAAGTCCGGCTGGGCAGAGGAGGGATGAGGGAGAACAAGGGAGAGGGAGTTCAGAGGAAGACCCAGGCTCACCCCCTCTTCATCCTAGGGCATGTAGGGAAGAACAGAGAAGAGAGCAACGTGGATTGCATGGCTTACAGGGGAGGAAAGGACCCTGATTCCCTTCATTAGCCACACCTGGGAATGAGAGTTTAAAAGAGATGCATGCTGAGTGTGGCGGCGGCTGGGAGCAAATGTGAGTTTATCTTGTGTTGACTTTGGTTATCTGCATTCCTGGCATCCTCCAAACATGTTAAGTTATTGCCGTGCCTTCACATCTGGAATTCCTTCTCCTGCCCTGTTGGACTAATTACCTCATCTTGCCTTGATTGGATTTATAGTTACAGTTTTTGTTGACCACATTTTGGATTTGATTCTCTGCAGCCCAAAGGCTGTTCCTGGGAGAGCTTTTCTCCAGCCAGAAGGTAACCAGAACACCGGGGGCAAAGTTGGAGCTAATAAACAGCCTCCTACTGATTATCTGACTGTGTTGCCTTTGTGCCACGCCCCAGGTCATCACACCAGATGAGAAACATCTGCCACTACCTAGGATTGAATTGTCAACCTTCTGAGCAGGAGGCAAGCATCTTTATCACTAGGCCTTCACACCACTCAGTTCCTTTATTAGTATGTCTACAGAATAGCTATACTTGTTATGGGTTGCTGTTTGCTTTTGTAAATTTTGCTATTCATGGCGATGAACTTGTAACTTTGCTGACAGCTGCCATCCTTAATAAAAATTGTTAAACAACTTAGATCCTCTTAAATTGATTTCATTAGGCCAGGTTAGGTTTTAAAGGTGACAACCAGCCTAGAGGTGGGATTCTACCAGTTCGGCGGGCACTCACCGAACTGGTTGTTACACCACTTGAATCACACCCCTGTACCAGCCCATTGAATTTGACCCAGAAGCAAATTAACAGATTAACAGAGTTGGAAGGGACCTTGTAGGTCATCTATTCCAACCCCTCCACCCACCCAAGCAGGAGACCCTACACCATTTCTAACACATGGCAGTCCAGTCTCTTCTTGAAAGCCTCCAGGGATGAAGCTCCCACAACTTCTGAAGGCAACTTCTGTTCCATGGGTTGATTGTGCTCTCTGTCAGAAAATGTCTCCTTATTTCCAGGTTAAATCTCTCCTTATTCAGTTTCCATCCATTATTCCTTGTCTGGCCTTCAGGTGCTTTGGAAAATAGCTTGACCCTTTCCTCTCTGTGGATTGGCAACCAATGGAGCCCCCTAAAGAGAGATGACATGTAAGCTGCCTCACTTTGAACCCATTGAAGCTTCTGGATAGTTTTTCAAGGGCAGTCCCATGTAGAGTATATTGCAGTAGTCAAGACAAGTGGTGACAGACATGGGTGAAGATGAGCAAGGATTGTTGGCCCAGGAAAGGCCACCAAAAACAACCAACCTGGAGTTGTGCAAAGGCCATCCTAGCTACAATCGCCACCTGCTCCTTGAGCATTAGTTTTAAGTCCAGGAAAACCCCCAAATTATGCACCGTGTCCACCTGGGGCAGTGCAACCACATCCATAACCAAAGCTGGCAATTCTTCATGTGCCACAGAACCCCAAACCCAGAGCCATTCCACCTTAAATATATCATGTATCATGCATCATACATCTTCCAAGGATATAAGAATTCCTGCTGCAATTCATAATGTCCTTGAGATAGGTATTTCTTTGCAAATCACCGTTGATTAATGTTGTAGAACATACTGAATACTTTAACAGTGTATGGATCATGAGTGAGATAAGGAAATAACTTTCAGAATCCATTATTATTTGTCTGTTAATGTGTCACTGTGCTTCTTATCAGTGGAAGTAAGCGCTGTTCAACATCACAAAACAAATCTCCCAATGATTTGCAATGGATAGTCTAGACTGATTTATTTAAAGCTATATTGAACTGGGGTATATTATACTGAATTGGCATGGGAAATGTGTTAGATAAATCCCAGCTCAGAGAATAAAGCACCAATTTTATCCTTTAACTGCTCACTTTTGACAGTAGAAGGAGATCTTGACCTTGCCATGATTTAAGATATGAGAACCCGGTATTAATATTTAGGCTACTCCCAAACTCTATATTTATGCCATCTGGATGTGATGGGATTCCATTCCATTCCATTTGTGATGGAAATTCACAAATTCCTTAACTCTAATTTCTATGCCCTTGCCGATGTTGTGATGCAATTTTAATGTGAATCTCTCTTGACAATCAGTGCTATAGACAGCAAGGGAAGGTCAAGAAAATGCATGTTTATTTGAGCACATATTAAGATTTCAATCAGAATAGAACTGGAAGGGACCTTGGAGGTCTTCTAGTCCAGCCCCTTGCTCAAGCAGAAGACCCTATAACATTTCATACAAGTGACAGTCCAGTCTCTTATTAAAAACCTCCAGTCATGAAGCACCCACAACTTCTGGAGGCAGGTCGTTCCACTGGTTAATTGTTCTAACTGTCAGGAAATTCCTCCTTAGTTCTAAATTGCTTCTCTCCTCGATTACTTTCCACCCATTGCTTCTTGTCCTGCCCTCTGGAGCTTTGGAGAATAATTTGACCCCCTCTTCTTTCCAACAAATACTGGAATATTGCTATCTTGTCCCGCTTAACCCTTCTTTTCTCTAGACCGGCAGTACCCAGTTCCTGCAAACTTTCTTCATATATTTTTGTCTCCAGGCCTTTAATCATCTTACTTGCTCTTCTTTGCACTTTTTCCAAAGTCTCTGTGTAACGTCTAAACTAAATGCATGGAAAATAAAGAATATTATTTTTTTTTAAAAAAAAACAGCGTATCTCAATTTTCCTTTCCTGTATTTTATTTTTAGAGCAGCGTTTCTTCACCTTGGCAGCTTTAAGACATTTAGGCTCAACAACCAGTTGATGTCCACCCATCTTAATATTGCTTAAGTTGAGAAACACTGTTTTAGAGAAATAATCATAGCAGTTTATAATAATAATAATAGGCCTCTGTCTTGGCTCTTGCTTTCAGAGTGATGAGGTGCAGCTGCTTTTTTTTAACTGTCATAATAAGTCCCACCACATTCAATATATATATAGGCCTATATATATATCATACTTGCCTATATATAGAACCTGAAACAAATATATATATATATATATATTAAAAAAACTCATTTTTCATGGTTGTAAAAAGTAAAGAACCATAACATCTTATCGTTTTCTGGTGGATCTTCCCTCCAGCCCCAGCCTTTTTAATGCTGGCTAACAGATGAGATTATAGGTCGTCCTTGATTTACAACAGTTCGTTTTGTGACCATTCAAAGTTACGATGGCACTGAGAAAAAGGGACTTGTGACAATTTTTCACAATTACAACCTTTGCAGCATCCTCATGGAGGATCATGTGACTCTGGACATAACAAGGTGATGAATGGGGGCCAGTTGCCAGGCATCTGAATTTTGATCACATAATCACGGGATGACGTAAAACTATTCAACACCACTGACGATGCTACTGTCCTTCAAAGCGACCTTGATTATGTGTCTGAATGGTCAAACAATTAGCAACTCCAAATCTCGACCAACAAATGCTCTGTCCTACACATTGGTAAAAAAAAAAAAAAATACCAATACAAGCCAGGTGGATATGACCTCGTTGATGATCCTCACTCTGTCAAGGACCTCAAAGTACTCATATCAAATGACCTAAGCACCAGAATTCACTGTGCAAATCTCATCTTGCGTAGCTTCTTCTCTGGTAATATTGAATCTCTAACTAGAGCATACAAAACTTTTGCTAGATCAATACTTGAATACAGCTCATCAGTCTGGAATCCGCACTGTATATCGGACATTAATAGAATTGAGTGAGTCCAGAAGTATTTCACGAGAAGAGTACTACACTCCTCTGCTCGCAACAGAATATCCTACACCGCCAGGCTTGAAATTTTGGGCTTGGACAACCTTGAACTATGCCGCCTACAGTTGGACTTAAAATTATCTGCTACAACGTCCTACCAATCAATGACTACTTTAGCTTCAACCACAACAATACAAGAGCACACAACAGATACAAACTCAATGTAAACCGCTCCAAACTTGATTGCAGAAAGTATGACTTCAGCAACAGAGTGGTCAACTCCTGGAATGCACTACCTGACTGTTGTTACATCCTCTAACTCCCACTCTTTTACCCTCAAACTACCCACTATTGACCTCACCCCATTCCTAAGAGGTCTGTAAGGGGCCTGCATAAGCGCACAATCATGCCTACTGTCCCTGTCCTATTGTCCCCATTTAATCGTACCTATTTCCTGTATTCTTACTCATGTTTATACTTATACCTATTATCTTGTGAGCGTTTGACAAATCAAATCAAATTAATAAAAAATAAAAAATGCTGCAAGAGTCATAGCTGGGAGGGGTGTTTGTGTGTCACATTTTTCAGTGCCTCTGTGGCTTTGAACAGTCACTGAATGAAGTGTTGTAAGTCGAGGACTATCTGTAGAACTTAAACCAGGTCCTTCAGAGAGGGCAGAAAAAATGGGGTTATGCAGGGCAGATAGCAGTTCTTCCAGAAGTTGTGGGTGCTCCATCAGTGGAAGTTTTAAGAAGAGGCTAGAGAACCATTTGTCTGGAAACCTATGAGGTCTTCTGCTTGAGCAGGGGGTTGGACTAGAAGACCTCCAAGGTCTCTTCCAACGCTGGTATTCTGTTAGTTCTGGTCCTCAGAAGTTTTACAGTAGAGATCCTTGAGCTCCAGACAATCTCATGGAACAATCTCTTGTTCTGCTTGAAAGCCTGGCAATTAGATTTTGGACCAGCTGAAAGTCCCATATGCTAAATCATGCCAAAGGCTTTTCTAATTCAGCACTCAGAGGCCAACCAGATGCCTTCAGGGAGAAATGCCTTTGGAGAGCCTCAATCATCCAGATCATGGTTGTCCCATGGTTGTGCTTTCCACCACCCCCCACCCCCCAAAAAGGCAACTGGACTTTCTTGGTATTTTTCTTCGAAAACATTTTGCTTCTCATCCAAGAAGCTTCTTTAGTTCTGGAAAACAAACATCTTTGGGTTCAGGAAGAAACCAAACAAAAAAATGGACAGCAAGATACACCGTTTCCATTTTTCTTATTCATTATTTAACTCACAGCACAGAGATTAAACAGCCATCAGGATGCCTGATAGATTCCCCACAAATGGTCCATCTTCCTTTTAAAGCTACCTAGAATGATGACTAGAGAGCAGACATGGTATTTACCACTCTCTCACACAGAGGACTACCATAAATCTGACGCCAGGTATTCCATTGCTTAAACTATGCGCTGCATGGCCATGTTAAATTGTCTCTGAACCTCTCCATATTTTGTTTTGTTGGAAGTTAAAAACCCACCCCTCTCCTAGAAAAATGAAATATTTTAGGAGATATTTAAAAAAGCAGAATATTTCTCCTAAAAGAGAAGTAGAAATTCAGAGAGGCAGAAACAAAACCACCCTGCCCACATTTGTTAATGGGCCATTAAGGCCTGGTCCAGTCTATTCTACATAACAAAGATCTACCTCCTTCAGGCAGAGCCATTCAATTGCCCTTCATTGCACCACCCACCAAGTCTCAACCAAACTTAGCACACAGACAACCTACAACGCTAGCTTTGGCCTCTGACATCAACCAATCAGGATACTCTCTGTGCCTCAGGAAGTTTGAAACTAGAGAGGGTATAAAACCCAGTGGCTCTCAGCACCTCTTCCCTTTTTCTGACCAGGAACCCATCCTGCTCGTCAATAAACCATCTTTCCAAGTGGCTTCCATGTTTCTAGTATCTTTCTTCCCGCTTGGAACTGAACCGAGAAGGATATTTCTTCCCACAGTTTCCACGAATAAACCCCAATTTAATAAGACAAAAATATGCCCTCTTCCTCTCCATACCTCTTCCTTCCTTTCTCTATCTTTCCTAGGCTGAAAAGACTTTCGTGACTCACCTCCTCTTCCTTCAATCATTTTAAGTTGCTTCTTCTTCTTCTTCTTAGCTGCAATTTACAAAAGGGCACTGCTGTATTTATTTTCAACATCCTTCCAAATGATTCCCAATACAGAATTAAAAGAAAACAACCCTGCCTTGTAAACCGGCTTGACATTTTCATTCAGCTACTGTTCATGAGTAAAAAAGAAAAAAGAAACCCTTTCTTGTCCAAACATTGCCAGCTTAGACTTCATTCATTTATATATTCCTCTAACGTGTTGCCCTCTGCAAGGGCCTGCATTTCAAATGCGCTTGGTATTTGAATGCTCATTCTACCAATTGGGGGTGGGGTAATCCCTCTGGAGTTCCTTGCAATCCCTTTTTGATTTTATCATCCTGATTAACTTGGTGTTATCTTGATCACCAGGCAGAACTGCAGGACATTTTTAAAGAAGCTAAATATATATTATATAAGCATGTAGCAACAGTTTTGTTGTGGTTCGCCGGCAGCCTGTGCAGATGGCAACGGAATTGGACAGTGGAGAAGAACGGAGACCTGAATCTGGAGAGGACTTGAATGAGGGTCCTGCGTCTGATGCAGAGATGGGGCTAGGACCATCTGGGAGTGGGGTGCTGCCTTTGGAGTCTTCAGAGTCTGGCATCAGGGAGGAAGAGGACCCAGGGGAGTCTGTTCCCAGTGCATGTATGCACAGAGCTGCTAAAAGGTGAGAGCAGCTGAAACAAAAGGGGTGACTGGAGAGTAAGGCTGGGAGGTGATTGCCCATCCCATAAGGTATAAAAGTCAGGCTAAGATGATGAAACCTTTGCAGGAAGCAAAGTAGTTTGATTGGTTCAGAGTCATCCTTGAAGCTCTTTGTACTTCGGTTGGGTTTTTTTGTTTTTTTTTGTACTTCGGTTGGTTTCTTTTCTAGTTCATTTGATACTTCTGTTTTTGGCAGCACTTCCCTGAGCTGAAAGGTGTGTGCTTATCTCGGGGAACTGTTTGAGATTAATTCCGGCTGGGAATGAAAACAATTCCCAGCATTGCATTAAAATAAGTCTTGTTTTTAAAATAAGTGTGTGTATAATTACGGTTTAGGAAGCCTGGGTCAGAACAAGTTTTGTATTGAGAAATAGCATTTATATGACAACCATGTGATGTTTGGGATCCAGTCTTTCTAAAGGTTTTTCATATGAATGTTTCAGCAAAGTAAAAGAATACAGAACAAACAAAAAAGAAAGTAAGAAAAAGAAGAAAAGGGAAGGATATTATAAAGAGATAAAATGTACAATTACATCTCTCTTTCTGTTGAGTAATTATAATCTTAAACATTTTCCCAATTTCTTTCTCCCATCTTAATCCCCCAAATATCAAAATCATCAATTAAATCATTTTTCTCTTACAATTAAAAAAAATCCTTTTAAGGTTTCTAGTCTTTTTTAAAATAAAGAAAGAAATTTGATTTTTTCCTCTGTCCAAACTGTTCACCCCCAAACTGCAAGTTCAGTTAATTTTATAATCCATTCTTCCACTGTTGGTATTTCTAACTTTTTGCATGCAATATTGTAATCTTGCCACATTTACTATTTACAATATTAATTTCCTATATTCCAGTTTGATGTGGTGGTAGTTTAATGCACCATATTAGAAACTTGGAGCTTGTGAGTTCTAGTCTTGTCTTAGCCATGCAAGCTGCCTATCTGACTTCGGGCCAATCTCCAGGTAATTTATTTCTTTATATTTGGATGTCCTAGATGTTTGAAAACTATTTTTCTCCTTGTCTTCTTTTTTTCTGCTGGTTAAGGTCCACAATAAAGTTATCTGATTTGGTAATATTAACCCAGACTTTAGCTTTCTGTCTTTCCCACTTACCTGTCGACTGTATCCAAATCTGATTTTACTTATACATATTCTTGAAAGATCAAGTTCCTCCAGCAACTTTTTATGAAAACTATTTCAGAATGTTTAATGGAGATTCTCTCTCATCCAGCTCATAGTTGTTTCAAAGGTGCTTTTTCAAAAAGTAACTGGGTTATTTATTCCAGGAGGAGGAGGAGGGGGGGAGGAGGAGGAGGAGGAGGAGGAAGAAGAAGAAGAAGAAGAAAGAAGAAGAAAGAAGAAGGAGGAGGAGGAGGAGGAAGAGGAGGAGGAGGAGGAGGAGGAGGAGGAAGAAGAAGAAGAAAGAAGAAGAAAGAAGAAGGAGGAGGAGGAGGAAGAAGAAGAAGAAGAAGAAGAGGAGAGAGAAGAAGAAGAAGAAGGAGGGGAAGGGAAAGGGGAAGAGGAAGAGGAGGAAGAAGGAGATGGTGGAGGATGGAAGAGGAGGAGGAGGAGGAAGAAGAGAAGAAGAAGAAGAGGAGGAGGAGGGAGGAGGAGGAAGAAGGAGGAGGAGGAGGGGAGGGGGAAGGGAAAGGGGAAAGAGGAAGAGGAAGAGGAGGAAGAAGGAGATGGTGGTGATGGAGAGAGGAGGAGGAGGAGGAGGAGGAGGAAGAAGAAGAAGAAGAAGAAGAAGAAGAAGAAGAAGAAGAAGAAGAAGAAGAAGAAGAAGAAGAAGAAGAAGAAGAAGAGAAGAAGAAGAGGAGGAGGAGGAAGAGGAGGAGAGGAAGGAAGAGGAGGAGGAGGAGGAAGGAGGAGGAAGAAGAAGGAGGAGGGGGAGGGGGAAGGGAAAGGGGAAGAGGAAGAGGAGGAAGAAGGAGATGGTGGTGGATGGAAGAAGAAGAAGAAGAAGAAGAAGAAGAAGAAGAAGAAGAAGAAGAGGAGGAGGAGGAGGAGGAGGAGGAGGAGGAGGAGGAGGAGGAGGAGGAGGGAGGAGGAGGAGGAGGGAGGAAGGAAGAAGGAGAGGAGGAAGGAGGAGGAAGGAAGGAGGGGGGAGGGGAAGGGAAAGGGGAAGAGGAAGAGGAGGAAGAAGGAGATGGTGGTGATGGAAGAAGAAGAAGAAGAAGAAGAAGAAGAAGAAGAAGAAGAAGAAGAAGAAGAAGAAGAAGAAGAAGAAGAAGAAGAAGAAGAAGAAGAAGAAGAAGAAGAAGAAGAAGAAGAAGAAGAAGAAGAAGAAGAAGAAGAAGAAGAAGAAGTTGTTGTTGTTGTTGTTCCACTGCTTGGATGAATCTCATCCAAGAAGGTGATGCTTCTTGAATGAGAGGCAAAACCGTTTCTCCTTCTTCCTCAACCAGTCCAGCTGCCTTTTGAAAAACCACCTTTGAGCCAACTATTGCAGAAGCCTATGTATCTCTGCAATCCTTCTCCATAAACTGAAGTATGTCACAACCTATTTGCTCCATAGCTGTGAAGTCTCTGTTGCTAAAAGAGTGGTGGATAATCCGACTTGCAAAATACAATTCTCTGCTTGCACTTGAAGGTGGGAGAACATTTTTTTTTTAGCATTTATCATTTTATAACATTTAGAATCTTTTTTTTTTCTTAGCATTCGGTACATATTTCTCCTTCCGCCTGCAGCACTCTGGTTACATTCTTCTCTAAATTTGTGATGTTTCACATCACCGTTTTGCAACCTCCTCAGGATAATCACTGGACATAAAAACATCATTTATTTCTGAACGCTGAGTCAATTTTTTTTCCCTATTGCATTTGTGTTAGGAACTCGAACAAAGCTGGCAATTTCATCGCAATCATGGCAAGTTGGCAGATCTTGTCAGCAGCCCATTTTCCCATTAGTGGGCAGTTTTTTTTTTGTTTTTTTTAATCTTCCCACCTTCCTGTTCCTGGGCTGATGCCAACCATTTCTCTCCACCCACAGAGCCTCCTTGGGTTTTCTATAAAAGGAGCTCAACTCTTCCTGAATTCATTTTATTGAACATATTTTCTTCCCCCTCCAATTCGCCCACTGTAGCAACATGCCACCGTGGTCACTGCAACTGGTAGCAGTGCCGGGGGCAAGATTGTAAAAACGTGCTACCATGTCACTTTCACAGCTTATGGAGGCTTTTGAGTGCAACAGATGAATGTTAGAATGAGACTGGACAAGTTTTAGATGTTTGGGAGGGAGAGTGGAATGTGAATCATTAGACAAACGGATATGCTGAAAATTTTAGATGGAAAATACATTGGCAAATACTTCTCCTCCTCCTCCTCCTCCTCCTCCTCCTCCTCCTCCTCCTTCTCTTCCTTCCTTCCTTCCTTCATTCCTTCTTTCTCTTCCTTCCTTCCTTCCTTCCTTCCTTCCTTCCTTCCTTCCTTCTTTCTTTTTCTTCCTTCCTTCCTTCCTTCTTTCTTTCTTTCTTTCTTTCTTTCTTTCTTTCTTTCTTTCTTTCTTTCTTTCTTTCTTTCTTTCTTTCTTTCTTCTTCTTCTTCTTCTTCTTCTTCTTCTTCTTCTTCTTCTTCTTCTTCTTCTTCTTCTTCTTCTTCTTCTTCTTCTCTCCTCCTCCTCCTCCTCCTCCTCCTCCTCCTCCTCCTCCTACCTTCCTTCCTTCCTTCCTTCCTCCTTCCTTCCTTCCTTTCCTCCTCCTCCTCCTCCTCCTCCTCCTCCTCCTCCTCCTCCTCCTCCTCCTCCTCCTCCTCCTCCTCCTCCTCCTCCTCCCTCTTCCTCTCCTCACCCTGACCCTTTCTTCCAGAAAGTAGAGAGATATTAAATGTAAAACTTTACCCTGGTCAATCTTGTCCTGTTGCTCAATCATGTCTGATTCTAGGTGCCAGTGTTTATCTGTATTTCCTAGTCAAGGGAGCCTGCCGTGTCCAAAGATATTTCCAAGATCATGACTATATGATAAGGTGTACATAATGCTTTTATCTTCCCACTGAAGTGGTACCTATTTATCTATTTGCATGTTTTCAAACTGCTTGGATGGCAGGAGCCAGGTCAAATAGAGGAACATACCCCATCACATGGTGTTTGGGTTTCGAACTGCCAACCTTCGAGTCGACAAGCCCAATGTTTTAACTGCTAGCCATCATTCCCCAAGAGATGTATTACTCTTGGACAATTGGTAATTCAGCCAGTGGGACACAGATTATATGTGTTGTCCTAGAGGCCATCTGGACAAAAAGAGGAGGCACCGTGACTGAGGGTGCTATCTAGAGGTGCTCAATATCTCAAGGTCAGCAGATCTAAAGACCGTAAGGAACTGTGGAGTAAAAGAGTTGGTGGTGTGGATGCATCAATAATTCTGACTTTCAAATATATGCAAAAAGAAAAAGAAAAGAAATAATCCTATGCATTAAAAAATTGCATGGGCCTTTTCTGTTGCTATACTGTCTTTTGGAATTGTGATGACCCGGGACATGGCACAAAGGCAATGCAGTCGGATAATCAGTAGGAGTCCCTTTATTAGCTCCAACTTTGCCCTCAATGTCCTGGTTACCTTCTGGCTGGAGAAAAACTCTCCCAGGAACAGCCATTGGCTGCAGAGAATCAAGTCCAAAACACGGTCAACAAAAACTGTAACTATAAGTCCAATCAAGACAAAATAAGATAATTAGTTCGACAGGGCAGGAGCAAGAATTCCAGACATGAAGGCATGGTAATAACTCCACACAGCTGGGAAAACTCCAGGAACACAGATAACCAAAGTCAACACAAAATAAACGCACATTTGCTCCCAGCAGCTGCTGCAGTCAACATGCATTTCTTTTAAACTTTCATTCCCAGGTGTGGCTAATGAAGGGAATCAGGGCCCTTTCCTCCCCCATAAGCCATGCAACCCATGTTATTCTCTTCTTTGTTCCTCCCTGCTGAAGGCTCCAAAATATTAAAATATGAAGCAAAATCCTGCTTATTCCCACAGAATATGCCTCACATGCTAATAACTGGCATATACAAAACTGGGAAAAACTCTTCATGAAATGTTCTCCTTTCATTGCTGATAAAGACCGTCCAAAGCCAACATTTTCTTTGAAACCAAAAAGAAAACAATCGTGTGATTTATGGCTTGGATAATTAGAAAAATATAAACAGAAAAAGGGTTTTCTTTTTTGTAACCATAGAGTGAAAGGCAATTTTTAAAATTGTATCTATATTTGCTGCAATGAAGATTGAAAGCTACTTCTTTCTATTTCTTTTCATTCTTTTTCCTTCCTTCCTTCCTTCCTCCCTTCCTTCCTTCCTTCCTTCCCTCCTTCCTTCCTCTTCCTTCCCTCCTTCCTTCCTCTTTCCTTCCTTCCTTCCTTTTTTCTTTCCCTCCTCCCTTCCTCCCTCTCATCTTCCTTCTTTTCTTTCCTTTCCTTCTTTCTTTCTTTCCTTCCTTCTGATACACTTATCTTCTTTTCCAAATTCTTGATTAAAAACAAATACACAAAATGCACAAAAGAGAGAGAATGACTAACACTGAAAATTTGTAACACTTGTCCAGGAGCAAACCCTAACAAACCCAGTGAGATTTACTTCTGAGTAAATACAACACTAACACTGGACTGTTGATTCAGCAAAGCGCTGTGATAAATAAAAGATGAGATTAAGTCAAAAGCTCCTCCCTCGTAATCACAGTCTCAATATGAAATGCCAGGAGGCTTTGAATGTTGCCATCAAAGGCACAGCTGCTACTGCGACACTAAGGCCATAGTTATGAAGTACACACTGAGAAGAAAAAATTATCAAGACTACACATGGCGTCATTTTCTGGAATGGTGTTTTTCAACCTCAGCAATTTAAAAATGTGTGGATTTTAACTCCTAGAATTCCCCAGCCAGCATGGCTGGGGAATCCTGGGAGTTAAAGTCCAGATGTCTAAACATTGCCAGGATTCAGATTCAGAATCAGATTTAATCAGAATCAGAATAGAGCTGGAAGGGACCCTGGAGGTCTTCTATTCCAGCCCCCTGTTCAAGAAACACTGAAGTAGGGAAGCCAAATTGTTGCTCCTTTCTTCTGCTTCTACAAGGGAGAAGGCTAACAATCTGCTTTCTTTCTGTAAGAACTTAAGTCAATTCACTTTGATAAATATCGTTCCTAGTAATGCAAGAAGAAGCTCTCTTTTGCCTACCTAATATTTGTTTCTTGGATTTGTGTGTTCTTTTAAGTCATGGTTTGTTAAACCCAATCTCTGAGACTGATGAACTAAGGTAGGTAACAGAGAGGTATGGTCCAAAAAATAAGACCTTGATCCACGATTATTGGAAACCATGATTTAATGTGATATATGAACTTAATCACATTCTGGTTATGCCTGCTGGCATTGCTATGTTGACACGCATTTGAACAGAATGAAGAAACTTAGTACAGTCCTCAATATATAACAGTTCACTTAGTGACCAAAGTTATAAAGGCACAAAAAAAAAACCTTATGTCTGTTTCAATACCCACAGGGTCATGTGACAAAAATTCAGATGCTTGGCAACTGACTCATATTTATGATGGTTGCAGTGTCCCATGATCATGTATTCACTTTTCATAACCTTATGACAAGCAACCTCAAGGAGGAAGTCAGATTCACTTAACAACCGCCCTACTAAATTAACAACTGCAGCGATTCACTTAACAGCTGTGGCAAAAAAGGTAGTAAAATGGGGTAAAACTCACATAACCAATGTCTCACTTAGCAGCGGAAATGTTGGGCTCACTTGCGGTTGTAAGTCTAGGTCTCATTATAAACATTCAAAGCCTATTTTTAGATGGATAAACTCATCCTCTCTCAAAGCTGTCAAGTATAGATATTTAATAGGATGAAGTGATATGATGATGATGATGATAGCAACAATTGTATTACACACATGCAATTAATTTGATCTGAATTGAAATTAAATTACCTCAGATTTGGATTTTTGTCACAAACTATCAACCTTCCCTGCACCACTCAGGAATACCTCTTCCAAATGCCTCAGTCATCAACTCAAAAAATAAAATAAAACAAACAAACAAAATAAAATAAGTAAAATTATGATAAATAAAATAAATAAACTAAAACAGACTAAATAAAATTGAGGCGTTTGAACTATGGTGCTGGAGAAGACTCCTGTGAGTCCCTTGGAATGCAAGGCGATCCAACCGGTCAGTCCTAGAGGAGATCAACCCTGATTGCTCTTTAGAAGGCCAGATCCTGAAGATGACACTCAAAGACTCTGGCCACCTCATGAGAAGGAAGGACTCACTGGAGAAGAGATTAATGCTGGGAACGGTTGAGGGCAAAAGAAGAAGGGGCTGGCAGAGAATGAGAGGGCTGGATGCAGTAGGCATGAGCTTAAATGGACTCCCAGGGATGGTAGAGGACAGGAAGGCCTGTAGGAATGTTGTCCATGGGGTTGTGAAGGGTTGGACACGACTTTGCAACGACTAACAACAACAAGAAAACTAAATAAAATTGAATAAACTGAAATAAAATATTAATAAAATAAAATAACTAAAAAAATAAAATAATAAAATAAAATCTATCTTCTCCACATCAGGTATTAATATGGGATACAATGTGGGATACAAATTCTGCTCAACAACAAGTGTAGGCAGGATGGTGTGAGAAGTATAATCTCAAAATATATGTTATTCTTCATATTGTTTCCATCTTCCCTTAAAACATTAGCAGAATCCACCGTGGATTGAGAGTCAACGACTCCACTAGAGAATTGGTATCAAGCTGAAACCAAATTCATTGAGTAAAAATAGCAATCGGGGGAAAATCTTTTACCCAAACTTCCTCAAACCTAGATAAGTCACCCAGACCTAATCCCCGTATCAAAGGATAAAGGCCTGTAAACACAATAGAGTTAATTACATTAGATATCTACAGATATCTACAAGCACATACACACAAAACACCCACCTCAAGTGTTAACCTAGAATCAGCACGTAGACATTTCCACACCTAGGAGAAACTCCTCTATAAAACTGTGTTGCTGTACCTCAATTTATCTGCAGCTGCCCCTAAAGGCAACCCCACTTTGCTTTTAGGAATGTAATATTTCTTCTTTCCTCACAGCTGTCTGGATTTCATTTTTATTCATTCTTGTGCAGCCCTGGCTCGAGTTGGAACCTCAAATTATTATTCTGACATTGGAAAACAGTGTCCGAGAGAATAGGAGCCATATCATCTTGTTCCAGCTTGGTTGTTGATGGCCTCACCACAAAAAAGCAACTGGAAGGTTTCAATAATAATACTAAAAAAACAAAAAAACAAACCCCTTCCTCCTGACACTAATAATCAGGCTCTCTTTTGAATATAAAAGAAAGGCTAGGGGAGATGCCTTCAGCATTTTTTTTTTAAATATATCATATTGTTTTTACTGGCTCAGTTCTGATGCTCAAAAGGAGAAGTGATTGACTGGCATGGCCTGTTTTGGAAGCCGCCAAGCAGAAGTCAGGATTGGGTAGCAATGTCCTTGTCATCCCAGGCAAAACTCAGGATGCCCTTGAACTGGGCATTTAATCGCAGGCATTACAGTTTTAACATATGGCAGATGAAATAGAAAGAATTAGAAATAGAAAGAATTAAAGAGAAAGAGTTCAACCTAATGGTTAAGACGCTAGGCTAAGAAACAGGAGACTGTGAGTTCTAGTCCCACCTTAGGCATGAAAGCTGACTGCTGACTTTGGGCCAATCACCAGGAGACTGTGAGTTCTAGTCCCACCTTAGGCATGAAAGCTGACTGCTGACTTTGGGCCAATCACCAGGAGACTGTGAGTTCTAGTCACAGCCTTAGGCATGAAACCAGCTGGTTGATTTTAGACCAGTTACTCTCCCTCAATCCAATCCACCTGATAGTGTTGTTTTTGTGTGAGATAAATACAGCATGGATATGTTTACCACCTCGAGTTATTTGTGAAAATAATAAAGGCGGGATAGAAATAAACAAATAAAATAAATAGGGGCAAGAATTCATTTGGTATTATAAGTTTCCCACTTTCTAGGTTACTGATTTCTGTGGACAAAAAGAGAAAGAGAGAGAGAGAGAGAGAGAGAGAGAGAGAGGGAAAACAAAGAGAGGGAAAATGCTATTGATGTAGGAAGCAACAAGGAGGGAGATGGACTGAGTCAAGTGCTCAAAAGATCATTTTGCCTCTGGGCTTTTCAGAGTCTTCAAACAATCCTTAGCAACCTGACCCAGAAAAGTTCCAACCGTAATTTTGATTTTGATAGAAAAATGTGAGGCCTAGGAGAATAATTGCAAATAGAAAGAATGTGAAGAGTTGATGGTTTGCTTTGCAGGGGCCCAGAATCCCATTTTTAAAAAAATAAATAAAATTAAATTATAAAGCTATTATTGATTTATTTATAATCAGTCATAATACAATATATACATTAAATAATGCGTGAATATAGTAATTATATAAAAACATGCAAATTAAAAGATTCTTTAAAATATCTGATAACATGGAGTGATTTACCTATTCCAAAACCCATATTTTTTTTTCCTGTTCAATCATTCTCTAGATTCTCTGGCCACAACCTCCAGTTTTCCTGGCAAAGTTTTTCAGAAGTGCTTTGCCATTGCCTCCTTCTAGGAGTGAGAGAAACTGACTGGCCCAAGGTTAACCACAGCCAGCTTTCATACCAGTGGTGGGATTCAAAAATGTTTACTATCAGTTCTGTGGGCGTGGCTTGGTGGCGTGGCTTGGTGGGTGTGGCAGGGGAAGGATACTATAAAATCTCCATTCCCGCCCCATTCCAGGGGAAGGACACTGTAAAATCTCCATTCCCTCCCCACCCCACTAACCTGCTTTCCAGCTCCTCTGCAGGGCAACCAAAGAAGACCTAGCAGATCAGCTGGGACTCGGGAGGCAGAGAATGGATGGGGGCAGAACCAGTCGGAGGTGGTATTTGCCAGTTCTCCGAACTACTCAAAATGTCCGCTACTGGTTCTCCAGAACTGGTCAGAACCTGCTGAATACCAGCTCTGTTTCATACCTAAGGCGGTATTAAAAGAAGTTGAGGCCCTGTTCACAGCTGGGATTATATAACAACGATACAGGACATGGTGATTAGAGAGGAGGCAGATTATACAAGAATATAGAAACAGCACTTGAGGAAGCTCTGTTTCATTTCAAGAATTCTTTACAATACTCAGGTGACTCTGAGGACGCAGATAAACCTCCAAGTGGCCTGAACGACTCTTTAAAAGGATGCAAATGACCATCTGTCTGCAAGTAACCTAAATCCTTCCATTCTCCACCATCCGATCAGAGCTGAAGAAGCTTCTTGGATGAGAAGCAAAACATCTTCAAAGAAAAACACTCTTGAAGAAGCACTTTTGGGAGAACCATGACTTGGATGACTGAGAATCTCCACAGATGTATACAATCTGGAAGTAAAAAACTTCAGATCTGACTTTTTGTGACTGATTAGACCAGGGGTGGGATACGACAGGGTTCGGGATTTAGGAGCTTCCCTGCCTGCTGTGAGCCAAGCACCTGTAAATCGTCATTAGCACATGCTGAGAAGCAGCCTTTGAAACAGCCCTCTTTTCTTGTTTTTTTAACTGCAGCTGTGCCTTGTTCGGCAGCTGAAGCTGAAAAATCAGGAAATAAAGATCAGGTAAGAGCCCGGGTGGGCAGGTGGGAAAAACACCAGCATATTCTATGTTTGCTCCTCTTCAGAGCTACCATTTCTACAGAGACGGACAGAACCAGTAGAAACCCACCCCTGGATTAGACTGAGGTATATATATAAAAAAATTGAAAGCAAGATTAATGAAAGAGAGAAACCTTGTGGGGAATAAGTCACACGGGTGCTTTCGATTCATCCAAATTTGTGGAAAGTGGCTTTGGTGCATGGCAGATAACGAGAGGAGAAAAGCTTACGGATTTAAAGAGCATATGCAAAATTCTCTATCACTGGAAAGATTTCTAGATGCACCAAGGATTGTCTGACATCATTTAGATCAAAAGAGATTTAGACTTACTTCTGTACCAAACGAAATTCCTGTATTTTGCTACTCTGTTAGGAATGTCTCTTGGCTTCCCACTGGCTGGAATGTAAAAAGACACATTTAGGCAATTTATAGGCTGTCTTCTTAATTTCTGTGGTTTCTACAAAGAATAGTCAAATATATTTTAGGTATTTGTTTGATTGGTATTCAGCCTTTCTATTCAGTTGGGGCCTCCAAGGCAACTGGCAATCAATAAACACTGAATACTATCATCAACTTAATGTTAAAAACCTGAATGGTATAATTCGGCTATTTCCTCCTTTTTGAGATTTCCTATCCTTTGAGGACAGGGATTGTGATGTGTAGATCTGTCATACTTTTTTTTTTTTTTTTTACTCAGGACCTGGGAGATCTTCTAGTCCAACCCGTTGCTCAAAGCAGGAGACCTTATAGCATCCAAGATAAATGGATGTCCAATATTTTCTCGAAAACTCCGGTGATGGAGCATGTACAACTCTGGGAGGCAAAGTTGTTCCACTGAGTAATTTGTTCCCAGTGTTAAGACATTTGTCCTTTATTCCAGATGGGATCTCGCTTTAACAAGTTTCCAGACGTTGTTTCTTGTCCTGCCCTCAAGGGCTTCGGAGAATAAGTCAACTTCTGTCAGGTGCAAGAAGTCAGGAGCCAGGATAGAATGCAAAAGTGCTACGAGTTTATTTCATGCTACCTATACACAAGACGCGGTATAAAAGGGACGCGGTGGCTCAGTGGCTAAGACGCGGAGCTTGTCGATCGGAAAGGTCAGTGTCATGCTCCTGGTGGAGACTGAGGAAGAGGAAGAACACCAACAGGGAGTGGAAGTGTGGCTACAGAGGTGGTGGAGGAGGCTGGGGAAGGGCAGAGGCCGGCTGAGCAGTCCGAGGAGGACCCAGGCCCCATCCCCTATCCATCCTAGGGCACGCAGGGAGGAGAGGATAAGGGCAAGATGTGGTCTACTTGGGAGAAGAGGGCCATGATCCTCTTCATGGGTTGCAGGTGGGAGATTTGCATAAGAGTGTGGACCTGTGTGCTAACAGACGCTGGAGACAATTTATTGTTTGATTTCTAAAGGTTTATCTTGGTTGGCGTTCTTCCAATGGACTCTTCCTGGTTATCTTCCTGCAGTTGGCAATTATCTCTCTTGGTCTGTCGAGGAACTTTATTCAATGCAGTTTGGTTTTGGTTTTTGCTTTGTTAAGGGCTCTTTGAATGTGAACTGTGTTTCTTGCCTTTGAAATGTTATTTTGAAAATAGCTTACTGCTCCACTGTGAACAATTAAACAGTGAAGCCAAGTTGAAGGCATTAAAGGACTTTTAGTTACGTTTTGGATTTTGTTATATTTCTGGTATACTCTGAATCATCACAGTCAGCAGTTCAGCGGTTCGAATCCCTGGTGCCACATAACGGAGTGAGCTCCCGTTACTTCTCCCAGCTTCTGCCAACCTAGCAGTTCAAAAGCATGTCAAAATACAAGTAGAAAAATAGGGACCCCTTTGGTGGGAAGGTAACAGCCTTCCGTGCGCCTTTGGCATTTAGTCATGCCGGCCATATGACCACGGAGACGTCTTTGGACAGCGCTGCCTCTTCAGCTTTGTAATGGAGATGAGCTCTGCCCCCTAGAGCCGGAAATGATTAGCACATATGTGTGAAGGGAATCTTTACCTTTACCTTTTATACACAAGAATCTGGACTACTAACATTCAAGGGGAATTGGTGCCCGATAAGAGTCAACAGACTTCAAGAAAGGCTGGGCTTAGGCCTCTTTTGGGAACATAGAGACTCCAAACTGATGATGTTTTTGATCCTACCCTTGGACTCAACCTGGCCATCTTCAATCTTTTTTCTGCTGGAATTGGGTATGTCTATTTTAATGAAAAGAAGGGCTAGGGGTGACATGATAGCAGTGTTCCAATATCTCAGGGGCTGCCACAAAGAAGAGGGAGTCAAGCTATTCTGCAAAGCACCTGAGGGCAGGACAAGAAGCAGTGGATGGAAACTAATCAGGGAGAGAAGCAACTTAGAACTAAGGAGAAATTTCCTGACAGTTAGAACAATTAATCAGTGGAACAACTTGCCTCCAGAGGTTGTGGATGCTCCAACACTGGAAGTTTTAAAGAAGAGATTGGACAACGATTTGTCTGAAATGGTATAGGGTTTCCTGCCCGAGCAGGAGGCTGGACTAGAAGACCTCCAAGGTCCCATCCAACTCTGTTCTTCTATTATTCTGAGAGTCCTTCAAATACCAGGAGACATGGGAAGAATCTTTAATAATTGTATTAGCAGTGAGAAGTATTAATCAGAGCAAAATGTTATGGGATGGATGATATTTGTTTTAATTTTGATATGCATTTGGCACAGAGGTTATTTTGCTGTCAGCTGCTTATAGTCAGATTGATTGAAGTGCTACATGTGTTCCTGAAATAACAACATAATGGCCCCAAACACCTGCAAAAAGGGATGC
This sequence comes from Pseudonaja textilis, assembly GCF_049901715.1. Classification (NCBI taxonomy): domain Eukaryota; kingdom Metazoa; phylum Chordata; class Lepidosauria; order Squamata; family Elapidae; genus Pseudonaja; species Pseudonaja textilis. The sequence goes on from NC_141992.1 coordinate 190,044,553, forward strand.
TCACCTGTGCATGAATATAAAGAACCTGCAAAAGGTATCTCTCAATTTGGTATGCATGGAAGACACCTCCGCTTTGTTAATACCGGTTGCGTTTTGAGCCAACTGCAGCTGTTTATCCTTTCCCACCGCAGGGATTTTCTCCTATTTCTCACAAACAGAAGGAAAGAGAGGATGCAATTGGTCATGGGTACATTTTGGATTGTGTGGGAGAGTGTTTTTTTCCAGTGAGGCCAGTCTATCAGGTCAAACTGGTCTACTCAAATATGGGACGGAGCATACAGTTTCCGCTTTTGCTTTTCAGCCCCTGTTCTGACCTAGGCTTCCCCAACAGCACAAAGCCAATTAATTCCTCATCCTGATAAACCCCTTTTATTTAGTTTACAGTGAATTCCTCTCCAACAACGTTCCGGCCAACAGTCTTTCAAGATACAGGTATTTCACAATGACAGATCTTTATCAGGCTTGGAGAGTTGCCAGGCTGATATCTTTCAGATGCCGTAGCAAAAAATACTTGGCAAGAATGCAGGAACAGATCTTCACCCAAATGAACTAATTGTCTCCTGCAAAACCTCACTCCCCTTTCGCTCCTCTTTTATTCTCTATGGGAGGGGCTGCCTGTGGCTTTACTCCCAAGCCCAAGTTCCTTAGCTGCTCCCTTCTTCTGGCAGCTCTGTGCATGCATACCCTGGGAACAGGCTCCAGCTGTTCTTCTGCCCCACTGATGTCCAACTCTGAAGGCAACTGATAACTGTCAGACAACCCTGGCCTCATCTCTGCCTCCGACACAGAGCACTCATCAGAGCCTTCCCCAGACTCCAGGACTGGCCCATGTTCCTCCCCAACCTTCTCATTGTCCAGATCTGCTGCCAGCTTCACTGGCCACTGGCAGGCCATAACAGGAGCCTTAGCAGGCAGTCACTTTCTAAATTGTGTGGAATTTATATTCAACACAAAATAAGTGGAAGCTGTATGCTCTGTCCATCTCATATTTGGGTAGACCAGGTTGCCCTGATAGACTGGTCTCACCAGAAAAAACACTTAATCTAGCCAACGAAAGGAAGAGAGCCCATGGCTTAGAGGTTAATACATCTACCTAATATGTAAGTAGCCCAGGTTTGAATCCCAGAAGGGTATGCCTAGCTGATGAAAGAGAAATAGCTTGAAGTAGGTCTATACTAGCCCCCTTTTATTTCTTTGTCAGTAAATATAAATTCAACACAATAATTCTCTAAGAGCTGTATTTCCTATATTATAACTGTCAAGCCCCAAATTGACATATGTGTAGACATTTTAGTTAAACTTGGTATATATTCTTTTTCTTACTTTCTCTTTGACAGTCGTGGGGGGGGAAAGGTTTCGGGCTTGCCACATTCCTAAGAGGGGAGGAGTGGAGATAGGAGAGTTGTTTAGGCTAGGTGATTCTTCTTCCCGTGGGAAAATGAGCTGACCATGTTTCAGGCCCCTTGAGGCGGAGATTTATGACATCAAGCAACGTTGGATTATTTCTATTGGAGAATGTGACTTTGGGGGATGGTTTCTAACTTCTAATATTGTGGGGTAATTCCGGGTTGTGTCATATCCGGAATTACCATGGACTTTGCCAATTTGATGCTTTCCTAAATAAAATAAATAGTCTTGGAAGATGGACTTCGCTCTTTTTTAAAAGAACAAACCTGACATTGACCCGACTTTCCTCCAACTGAAGAATCAAAAGGAGTTGGATTAGAAGACCTCCAAGGTCACTTTCAACTCTGTTATTCTGACTATTTTCTGACTAACGCATTTTATTAAAAGGCAGAAGCTCTTCCAAATTGCACCCTATATCTTATGGGAGGCATTGCGTGGCTGGGTTGATGTGTGATTTACACTATTTCGGGGTGATGGGTGAAGAAGGAGAGAAGAGGATATATGTTGGGTAAACAACTGCAGGTTATATATCACAGGTACCTTATCAATCATAATATGTTTTTAAAAACACTGCGTTGAGAGATATCAATAAAGGGAAATGTTTAGAGTCGAAGTGAGGGGTTCTTGGTGCTCTCTGAGCTTGGTTGTTTTCTTGCAGACATTTCATTACCAAACTAGGTAACTTCATCAGTGCTAGCAGGGAGTGGCTTTGCTCTCACTCCCTATTAGCTCTGATGATGTTACCCAGTTTAGATAATGAAATGGCTGCAAGTAAACAACCAAGCTCAGAGAGCACCAAGGTCCCTCATCTTCTGAGATAACCTAACATTTTTTAATGTATAATGTGAGTTCAACAACTCCTTCAGTGATGGAGTTAAAATCTCATTTTTCCAAAACGTTGGAATGTGCGTTGGAGTTTCCTTTGACATTCCTTTGTCCTTGTTTTGTGCCCTGCTGTCAAAGTTGTCTCCCTTCATTCATTGGCACAAGAATTGGCTCATCAGGATTCAGGGGGGCATTTCTGGAAGGTCTTGGCATCTCATTACAAGAAGAATATATGGAAGGGCCTCCAGTCTTGTGTGTGAAGAAGAGGGGCCACGATGGTGCTATTGATGTAAACGTGGGAGCAAAGCAGACAGCCAGGTTTGTTACAGGGCCTGTTAGCATCATTGCCCTGTAATTTCCCATTGCCTGTGAGAATCTGTTTTAGGTTGGCTAAGTTGTCTGTATGCACGGATGGACCTGTCACTCAATACTTGCAAAAGTGCAGCATCATTGCGTTATACAGAAGGTTATTAATCATGTGTGTGTGAGTGGGGACAACCAGAATCTTTGGTGAGCTGTCTTTTAATGGCTCCTCCCCCGAATCAATCTGACCCTATTTATTTATCTATTGATCTTTTTGTGTGGATAGTTCTGTGTCCTGAATGCCTGATTTAATTCTATCAGTTGGGCATCTCTGTCGGGTGAATTAAAATAAATGCTGCAGCAGTAGCAAATAGTCTGTGTCTACATGACAAATTTGGTAATGGGTTTTGTATGGGAGTCAGGAGCAGGTATGCATGATACATGATGAAGGTTTTTTTTTACAGCATGGTGCTTATGCATCCATTGAATAGTTTTATCATGAGCAGGGGAGGTTGGACTAGAGGACCTCCAAGGTCCCTTCCACCTCTGCTGTTCTGTTATTCATAATGGAATTTGCTGGAAGTTTCATCTCCATGGCTCCAGATGATGACAATATCATCAGTGTATCTCAAATAAAGCAGGGAATAATATTTGAGAAAGAAATATTTGAGATTATCTGTTATCTGTTATCTGAAGAGGAAAGAGAAAGCAAGGGAAACACAATGTACTGATAGACGAAAATTGCCCGAATGGGCAATTAAATGAATGAAATTCATTTTTAAGATTTGAAAAAAACACAAGGAATTGATTCTGTAACTATCTTACAGATTGCAGATTAACAGAGTTGGAAGGGACCTTGTAAGTCATCTAGTCCAACCCCCCACCCAAGCAGGAGACCCTACAGCATGTCTGATAGATGACAGTCCAGTCTTTTCTTGAAAGCCTCCAGTGATGAAGCTGACACAACTTCTGAAAGCAACTTCTGTTCCGTTGGTTGATTGTTCTCATTGTCAGAAAATTTCTCCTTATTTCTAATTAAATCTCTCCTTGATTAGTTTCCATCCATTATTCCTTGTCTGGCCTTCAGATGCGTTGGAAAATAGTTTGGCTCCTTCTTCTCTGTTGCAGGCCCTCAAATATTGGAACACTGCTATCATGTCTCCCCTGGTCCTTCTCTTTTCTATAGTGTGGTTACCAAAACTGGATGCAGTATTCTAGGTGTGGTCTTACTAAAGCTTTATAGAGTGGTATTAGTACCTCACTTGATCTTTATTGTATCCTTCTGTTCATGCAGTTTAGGATTGCATTGGAGAGTCAGATTACATCAGTGAAAATTTTAGATGCTGACCCAAAGGACATCGGGGCGAGTGGTGGTGGTACCAAAATGAGCTGGATGTTTCCATGTTACTGGGATTTTGGTGCCCCGATTCATAATAGCACTGCTGCTTGAGAGTTTTTAACCACTAATTAATTCCTTTCCCCCCCCCTGCTTTTGAAGCTTAAAACCACATTGGCATAATTCTGCAGATCCTCTGATGTTCTGGTCTCACTCCAGAGCAGACAAGAGATGAGATTTCCCTTGGGAAAACTGCAGATAACAGATAATCATTAGATTGCCCACTGTTCAGCTCTATATCCCTTTGATGAATCTGTAAAGTCGCTGCACACAGAGGTTGAATAACAGCGGAGCCCGATGCCTAAATTATGTGTATATTTTATGGAACTTTTTTTTAAAAAGCCACTGCCTATTCTTTTCTCGTTCCCTACATTCATTCTTGGTTCCATTAAAGAAATGGAAATGATATGCCATAAATACAATGGCCAATATTAATTGGAGAAGCTACACACAGTGTTGAGCTGAAAGTGACTTTTGCTTTATTGTTTTGGGGTCTTTCTGGATGATTCTGAACATTCCCTTTATGAATAAGCAAAATTTCTGAGATTTTTCTTGGTTCACTTTAGCAAACATAATCTATAATCATGGAGTAATTATACAATCCTATACGCTGATCATAAATCTATAGTCTCCCATAAGATGATTAGAGGACTGGAGGCTAAAACATATGAAGAACAGTTGTAGGAACTGGTTTGATTTGATTTATTTGATTTGTCAATTGCTTACAAGATAATAGGTATAAGTATAAACATAGTTATGAATACATGAAATGGATACATATAAGAAAAATAAAAGAAACAATAGGACAGGGACGGAAGGCATGCTGGTGCGCTTATGCACGTATGGGTGTGGCTAGTCTAGTGAAGAGAAGGACCAGGGGAGACATGATTGCGGCCTTCCAATATTTGAGGGGCTGCCACAGAGAGGAAGGGGTCAAGCTAAGGCACCTGTAGGCCAGACAAGGAATAATGGATGGAAACTGATCAAGGAGAGATTTAACCTGGAAATAAGGAGAAACTTTCTGACAGTGAGAACAATCAACCAATGGAACAGAAGTTGCCTTTGGAAGTTGTGGAAGCTTCATCACTGGAGGCTTTCAAGAAGAGATTGGACTGCCATTTGTCAGAAATGGTGTAGGGTCTCCTGCTTGAGAGGAGGTTTGGACTAGATCACCTACAAGGTCCCTTCCAACTCTGTGAATCTGATCCTTTTTATGAGCTACATCTTAAATTGGGGATCTAAGGTTTCTCACAGGTGGAAGCACATTGTCCAGGGTAAATCCGCCTAGCCAAAGGCCACAGGGGGCAGCCCTGCCTGAATGCTATTGCAACATCGTTGGCCCCATCATCCTTTGACATGGAAAACATGTCAACGTAGTGAAAACACGCAGAGCAAGACCTTTGGAATCCTTCTCACTCCCTTTACCAGCAAATTGTATTTTCTTACTGAGTTGCGTCTAGTTGCGTTTCTGGCTCCTCCTGTCTGGCACTTCTCTGTGTTTATTGGTCTATGAGTCCTGGGAGTACAGGTAGACTGCAGATATTCTCTTCCGGGTCACATCACCAGGAAAAGAAGAGAGTGCTTAGATTAGACTGCTTGGTAGCATTCCAAGCCACTGCCCATCTGCCTTCCTCATGGGAATAGTTGGAGTGGGAGAATTTAGGCTGAATTTTTTTTTTTTTTTTCGTGGGGGTAACCTTTGGGAATATAAAATTCTGCGAGGTTCTTGGTGCTCTCTGAGCTTCATTGTTTTCTTGCAGAGATTTCATTACCCATTTAGGAAAGGTAGTAGCACTGATGATGTTGCCTAGTTGGGTAATGAAATGTCTGTAGGAAAACAACTAAGCTCAAAGAGCACTGAAGACTCCACAGTTCAGACCTGACCTACTATTAGTGCTTCTTTTTTTTTCTTTTCTTTTTTTAAGAGCTGTGGTTGGCACAGTATGGAATGCAATGTTGCAGGCTATCTCTGCTCAACTACCTCCAGGAGTTTAATCCTGGCTGACTCGAGGTTGACTCAGCCTTCCATCCTTCTGAGGTTGGTAAACGGAGCACCCAGATTGTTGGGGGCAATATGTGGACTCTATAAACTCCTTAGAGAGGCCTGTAAAACACGATAGAGTGCTATATAAGTCTAAGTGTTATTGATATTGCTATTAATATACAGTTCATTTTCAAACCTGAGCTTTCCTTTCATCAACTTCTTCTTCTATAACAGCTTTGGGTCCCTTCTGTTCAGTTTTCCAAGAGTGATTCCTCTTGACAGATTGCAGACAGTTTCAAGCATCACTATATTATTTCCTGCCAATATTCCATTGCATTGGAAAAAAAAATTGAAAAACAAAATTACCATACAAAAACAGTTCTCCTTTCCTCCTCCCTACCAACTCTTGCTCAGTTTACAGAAATAGAATATAATGTCCAACCTTTCCCTTGAAAGAAAGAGTGAAAGTTTGAGATGTTTTCACACATGAAGTGTGTTCTTATACCTGCTTAACGTATTTTCCCAAAAATAAGCCTGGGTCTTATATATTAAGTTTTGCTCCAAAAGATGCATTAGGGCTTATTTTCCAGTTAGGCCAGGGTGTGGGATTCTACCGGTTCAGATCGGTTTGCATGAACCGGTAGTTCTATGATCATTTGGCCTCATCCACCCACCCCTGCCCTTTTTCCTGTGCTTTATTTCCTTGCTTTTGAGCACAGCTGATTCATGGGGTAGAGCTGTTTGCTGTGCATCAGCTGTTTTATTCACCGGGGATGCAGTATTACAGCTAAAAATTGTCTTTTCTAAATGCAAAGCATGCACTTACTGAACTGGTTGTTACACCGGTTGAATCGCGCCACTGAGTTAGGCCTTATTTTCTAGTTAGGTACAGGGTTTCCTGCCTAAATAGAGGGTTGGACTTGAAGACTTCTAAGATCCGTTTCAACACTGTTATTCTATATTCCAGGATAACCCAGAATTATCGGAGAAAGGATAATTATTATGGCTCTTATGAAGTCCGTACATCTTAAAGTTGCCAAGATTGAGATACAGAGCTCTAACCAATGATCATCATAAAACTGCTTCACTAATCATAGTTTAGGTCTCAGGAACATAATCTCAGGAATATTCACATCAAGCATAGAATATGTCAACCCCTAATCTTTGAATGGCCTGCCCAAACTAAGACAGATCAGACTGGATTAAAGTTTGGATGAGATCAAACAGGAAACCATAGGACTGTACGGAAAAAAAGATTATAAGAAACAACTATGAGATGGGGTTTTCCACACAGCATTCCTCAAGACATATTTTAATATAATTGTGCTGACAGATATCACTTATCTATCTACACATATATTCTTCCTTCTATTTGTGCTTCTCAAATATTTTGTGAGTATGGGGAACACAGAGAAACCTTCTTGGAATAAAGCTCAGCTCCTAATTTCATGATTCTACTGAAGCAGTTTTCTTGGCAACAATGTCGAAGCAATTTGTCATTTCCTTTGGTGGGTTTTCATTTATCTTTTTCTTCATTATTACTTTTCAGTCTTTCAATAGGCCTGTTATACCTTGGGAGGTTCATGCATTAAACATCCTCGTCTGCTTAATTTCTGAGTGAAAACAAGGCACAGCACCTCCTGAGCTACACTGGAAAGGAAAAATACAAGAAAATTTTCTCTCTCCCCTTCTCTCTCTGTCTCTGTCTCTGTCTGTCTGTCTCTCTGTCTCTCTCTCTCTCTCTCCCCACTCGCTCGCTCTCTCTTAGTTTTCATCCATGATGTAGCAGAGGGATGACACATTTTTTGCAGTCCTGGGCTTAAACTCTCTCCCTCCCTCCCTCCCTCCCTCCCTCTCTCTCTCTCCCTCTCCCCCTTTCCCCCTCTCTCCCTCCCTCCCCGTGAGTACAAAGTATATGGCCAGTGTTCTCGTAACATGAAAGGACAGGATAGGGATATTGTTTTCACACATATTTGTCAAAGCATGTTTAAACTTCCCTTCCAAAAAACCAAAAGGGGACTTAGGCATTAACTAGTGGCATATACTGTACATCTGCAGGCCAACCCAACCACTCTGGGGTTATTCTAAGAACCCAAAAATTGGTGTCGGAGGGAGTAAACATAACCACATTTCCACTTATATTGATCTTGGGGTAAACAAACTTTATAAACATTAGTAAATAGTCACAATCACCCAGGAGATAGAAATCAGCTTCAGTTCAGTGTTCACAGAATACGTAGATCTGGAATATTATGTTCCAAGTGTTATTGCACAACCTATGCGGCATATAATTTGGGAATAGGACAATGTTGCTAAGCAACATCTAAGATAAAGTTAACTTTCTAGCATACATTGGAACCTAGCCCAAGATGTTATATTAACTGCCACAGTAATACAATTGTCTTCATCCTTGCCTCGTTGGGATTCCTTTATCCCAAGCTTAGCATCTTTAATTGCCTTCTGATAGAGTTTCTGGTTGGAGCAAGGCATCATGGGAAAATGGGGTCCTGGGAAAGCACATTGGCTGGTTATGCTTCAACATGTTGAAAATGCTTGCTTCGGAAGAGATACATAGGGAGGACAGAATGGATATACATAGAGAAGGGAGATTTTCACTGCAGAAGGGTTATTAGGATTTGTCCTACTTCTTAATGGTGGTGGAAGCTTATCCATTACTGGTAGCCTTCTGTGGTGAGCAATATGGCAAAACAGAAACCAGTCACCTCTTTCTCAGTGTAGTCACAGCTGCTGTTTTTCCCTAGATCAGATGACATTTCTGGATATCCACCATTGTATCCATATCACAGTCTGTCTGTCTTCCTCTTCCTCCTCCTCCTCCCCCTCCTCCTCCTCCTCCTCCTCCTTCTCCTCCTCTTCCACCACCACCATCTCCTTCTTCCTCCTCTTCCTCTTCCCCTTTCCCTCCCCCTCCCCCTCCTCCTTCTTCTTCTTCCTCCTTCCTCCTCCTCTTCCTCTTCCTTCCTCCTCCTCCTCCTCCTCCTCCACCACCACCATCCCCTCCTCCTCCTCCCCTTCTTCTTTCTTCTTATCTGTAGAGATTCTCAGTCATCCAGGCCATGATTGTCCCAAACGTGCTTTTTCAGGAGGCAATTGGACTTTCTTGTTTTTTCTTTGAAGACATTTTGCAGCTGAAGAAGCTGTGACAGGATAGTGGGGAATGGAAGGATGCACATTCCTTGCAGACAGGAATATTTATATTCCTTCTTCTGCTGCTTCTCCTTCTCCTTTTCCTCCTCTTCTTCTTTCTCCTCCTTTTCCTCCTCTTCCTTTTGCTCCCGCTCTTCCTCCTCATCAACCACCACCACCTCCACCTCCTCTTCCTCCTTCTCCTCTTCCTCTTCCTCTTCCTCTTTCTCTTCCTCCTCCTCCTCCTCCTCCTCCTCCTCCTCCTCCTCTTCCATCACCACCATCTCCTTCTTCTTCCTCTTCCCCTTTCCTTTCCTCCTCCTCCTCCTCCTCCTCCTCCTCCTCCTCCTGCTCCTCTTCTCTTCTTCTTCTTCTTCTTCTTCTTCTTCTTCTTCTTCTTCTTCTTCTTCTTCTTCTTCTTCTTCTTCTTCTTCTTCTTCTTCTTCTTCTTCTTCTTCTTCTTCTTCTTCTTCTTCTTCTTCTTCTTCTTCTTCTTCCCTTCCTCCTCCTCATTCTTCTCCGTTTCCTCTTCTCCTCTTGCTTTTCTCCTTCTTCTTCTCCTGCTTCTCTACCTCTTTTTCCTCTTCTTCCTCCTCCCTTGCCTTCCTTCAGTATGACTGCAGACACCTACATCAAACTGTAGATCACATCATGACCGGTTGTGAACTGAGGGCATATACCAGTCCAGTGTCTGATTGTTTTCAGATAAATGATGCTGCACTTCAAGGGCTAGATGGCCAAGCCATGGGTATGTATCTGAATATAGATCTTCTTAGCATTCATATTTTATTGCATTTTTTTTAAATCTAGGTGAATTCTTAATCTATATTGCACGCCCACATATGATATGCCATACGCTAAATAGATTAAACTCTAAAAATTCTCCCGAGAAATACAACAGCAGCCTGCAGACTCAGCCGCCCAGCCTTTTAGCACTGGAGAAATGTGGTGAGCCTCAATATTTTCCAGAGTGCACTAGAGTGATCCTATATCTCCCTTCAGCTGATGTGGAAATGAATGATTCTCTCTCTTCAATCAGATAGAATGAGAAACTTTCCTGCCTATCAAGTAAAAACAAAACAAGACAATCAGGGTTAAGGAGTCAGGCAAGCTGGCTTGGCAAAAACACCACCTGTTTCAATACCTGATTTAATCAGGAGATTAAGATACTGAAAACTTAATTAAAACAGATCTGGTGTGGCCAGAAGGAAAAATATTTCTTTTACAAAACCGGCCATGTCCCTGAATAAAGCTAGTCCCCAACGTACGACCACAATGGAGCCATTTCTGCTGCTAAGCTAGACAGCCGTCAAGTGAGTTTTGTCCCATTTTAAGACCTCTCCTGCCACAGTTCTTAAGTGAATCACAGTATGTATTGATTTAGTAACACGATTGTAAAGTGAACTTGGCTTCCCCATTGTCCAAAAGTTGCAAAAGGTGATACCATGACCCTGGGACATTGCAACCGTCATAAATATGAATCAGCTGCCATAAATATGAATCGGTTTTTTCACACTTACAACCACTGCAGCATCCCCACGAGCACATGATCAAAATTTGAATGTTGTAGGTGTGAAAAATGTAGGTGTCATAAGTTGCTTCCCCCCCACCTTGTAACCTCGATCACTAAACAAATGGTTGTAAGCAGGGGTGGAATTCAGCCAGTTCGGGCTGGTTCAGGCAAACTGGATGTTAAATTTACATCTGCTTTGCTGAACTGTAATTGAACCGACCAGCTGGCCCCACCCACCCCATTCCATCCCTCCCAGGACTCTCCACACAGCCCATTTTGGATGCAGGTAAGGGCAGGGTCCACGCGGAGGCTCTGGGGGGGCAAATAATGGCCCTCCCAGGTGTTCCGGAAGTCCAGAAACGGACCTGTTTCCGGATTCCTGAGGCCCTCCGGAGCTCAGTGGAGGCTATTTTCACCTTCCCAGAGGCCCGAGGGAAGCCTCCGGACTCTGGGAAAGGCGAAAAACAGCCCTCCTGGAAGTTCCAGTAGGCAAAGCCTACCATGGCCACACCCACCCAGCAACCAGGCAGAGAACCGGTTGTTGGGATTTTTGAATCCCACCCCTGGTTGTAAGTCGAGGACTATCTGCGATATTTAACTCTTCCTCTCACATTCCTCCAACGTATCACCATTTTCTTCTGCTGCACGCTAGAGAGAAACCCTTAGCTCTTTCTAAATGTGTCTGGTGACGTTCTTTTGTTCAGCTAAAGTCTCGGCCTTCTCAATGGAACAATGGCTTTCTGATTACTTGCTGCACAAAATGTCATGGAAGCCAATTTGTTAAGTCCACCTCAAGTGAAAGCTCTAACAAGATAATAAGTATCACTAGTGATTAAGGCTGAAGATGGAGATTACACAAGACATTGTAATAGGCAAGGAAAATTGAACGGTCTCGGAAGCCCCGGGGCATAATTTATTCCGTCGATAGCTAAGAAAAGTGAGTGTCATCATAGGAAGAACAGTTGCCAGAAACGGGTAGGGCTAATCTAGAGAAAAGAAAGACTAGGGGTGACATGATAGCGGTGTTCCAATATCTCAGGGGTTGCCACAAAAAAGAAGGGGTCAAGCTGTTTATTTTCTGTGGGATCTTAATGGCTCTTGTCTTTAAGTGTTTAAGGATGCAGACCTCTGGTTTGGTGTGTGTGTGTGTGTGTGTGTGTGTAAAAGGCAGCACTGATCACTGATCATAACAGCACAAGAACAGCACTAAGCACCGGATCCATAGAAGCAGGGATCTACAATACTAGATAGAACCCAAGGGGTAAATCTGTCTCTCTCAGCTGAAATGTATGGACTTTAACTCCCAGAATTCCCCAGCCAGCCATCAAGGAGTTTCCACAGAAGATCATAGAGAATAGTAGAGCTAACAATCTGTGGGTGTTCCAGATCCAGAAGGACAGGCGAGCATTAGATAATCAACCGGACACTGTAGCAGTAGACAAATTAATAGACAAAAGTCCAGAAGAACTCACGAGGCCGGGCAAGTGGGGTGAGGCGAGCTGCCCCTCGATGTGAGTGTTGTCGAGTTGGCCATGCCTACCCAGCCACGTCCATCCAACTGGTCATTAGGGCAGAGAACCGGTTGTTAAATTGTTCGCATCTCACCACTGGAGTCAAGCTACTCTCCAAAGCACCTGAGGGTAGGACAAGAAGCAATGGATGGAAACTAATCGAGGAGAGAAGCAACTTAGAACTAAGGAGAAATTTCCTGACAGTTAGAACAATTAACCAGTGGAACGACTTGCCTCCGGAAGTTGTGAATTCTCCAACACTGGAGGTTTTAAAGAAGAAATGCCATTTGCCTGAAATGGTATAGGATCTCCTGCTTGAGCATGGGGGATGGAGGTGGGGATGCACCAGAAGACCTCCAAGGCTCCTTCCAGCTCTATTCTGATTTAAACAGTTAGATGATGATCAGCTGTACAGGATCAACAAGTTTCTAAATTTTTAACTGCCTTCCTTTCCCTTTTTATTTGCTTGAGGCATTGTATGATTCGGGAAAATGATTATTGCATTTTGGTAACTCCATTTCAAGGATTAGGGTATTGCTACAGAATAACAGAGTTGGAAGGGACCTTGGAGGTCTTCTAGTCCCCCTGCTATACCATTTCAGACAAATGCTCGCCGAAACTTCACCAAGATACTCTTAATCTTACACGGGAAAAGACCGGAACACACCTAGACCGACTGACCGACGACTGACCACCTACCTACCTACCTACCTACCTACCTACATACATACATACATACATACATATATATATATATATATATATATATATATATATATATATATATATATTTTATTTTTATTTTTATTTATATGTATATATATATCTATCTATCTATCTATCTATCTATATGGATCTTTAGTTATTTGGGTTTTCTCCCACGTAAAATTGCAAGTGTCTTGGCGATGTTTCAACGAAATCTCATTTGTCATCTTCAGGCTTGTGTCTTTGGCTTTGTGCTTCTCAGAGTAATGTGAGCTTGCAGCTGCTTCTTCCTTTTAACTGCTAGTGGGGGTGTGACTTGATTGGGTGGGGGCTTGGCTGTGTTCTGATTGGCTGGGGGTGTGTTCTCATTGGTTGGGGGTTTGGCTGTGTTCTGATTGGTTGGGGGTGGCTGTGTTCTGATTGGCTGGGGGTGTGTTCTGTTCAGGTGGGGGCTTGGTTGTGCTCAGGTTAGTCTTAGTTGCCACGGGATTTGAGCTGGTGAGCTGTGATCCTGTTGTTTGGCTTCGCGTTCGTGGTCGTGCTGCATCTTCATGGTGGGTGTTAGTTCACTTCATGTATGGGTTGGAGGGGTTTGAAGCGGGTTGTGATGCAGCTGCAGTACGGCTTCTGGTCCGTGGTTGTGTCTCATCATCTGTGTGGGTGTGAGTCTGCTTTCTACATGGAAGTGTGGTGGTAGCATCTTGTGTAGCCCTCGTGGGTGTGGGTCTGGTGTCATTCTTCATGTTAGGTACTCGTTTGTTCATAAGGGCAGGTTTCCAAATGGTTGGTAGGCAGGAGGTATCATCTCATTTATTCATGCTGTGTGGGTGTTTTTCTATCTCTATGGCTTCTCTGATTATTCTGTTGTTGAAGTGTTCAGTTTTGGTGATAGTTCTGGTATTTTTAAAGTCAATCTCATGTCCTGTGGCTTTGAGGTGTTGGACCAGGGAAGAGGTCAGTTCTTCTTTTTTGATATACAGAAAATCAGACGAACACAATACAGAAGCCTGATGATGACAGATGAGATTCTGCCGAAACGTTGCTACAACTTTAAAAGCACAACTATAATGACATGGGAAAATACCTGAACAAAGCTGAATACCATATATATAAGATAAGTGTAAGATTAAGAGTATCTTGGCAACGTTTCAGTGAGGTCCCACTCGCCATCCTCAGGCTGGTGCTTTCGGCTTCATGCCAGTGCAAGCTGTGTGTGATCGGAGCTGCCGTCTCTCTATAAATACTGGTGGTGGGGCTGGTATGCTGGGCTGGTTGGCTTCGCTGCTGTCTCTTGATTGACTGATGGAGTTGATGTTGGTATAATGGGATGTGTGATGGCCTTGTGAGTTTTGTTGTGGAGATATCCTGGATCTTGTGCTGATCCTTAACATCCTGAGGTTTTGTGGTGTAGGATGTTACAACACAGCCAACGACCCAGGAGATTACAGCACAAGACCCAGGATGTCAAAACAATAGAACTCAGAAGGTCATCACACAGCCCATTACCCAGGTCATTACAACACAGGAGGCTGATAGACACACAGCCAATACCCCAGCCACACATGTTCTTAAGAAAAAGCCAGCCAATCTGCAAACATCAACTGCATCAACCAATCAAGAAATGTATAATGTGTTCAGGTGGGGGCTTGGCTGTACTCAGGCTAGTCTTAGTTGCTTGGGGATTTGCAAGCCCCCACCTGAACAGAGCACACCCCCAACCAATCAGATCACATCCAGGCCCCCAACCAATGAGAACACACACCCACCCAATCAGAACACAGCCAAGCCCCCACCCAGTCAAGTTGCACCCCCACTGGCAGTTAAAAGGAAGAAGCAGCTGCAAGCTCACATTACTCCGAGAAGCACAAAGCCGAAGACACAAGCCTGAAGATGATGAATGAGATTTCGTCGAAACGTCGCCAAAATACTTCCAATTTTACACAGGAGAAAACCCAAATAACCAAAGATCCACATACAAATACCCACAAAAACCTCAGAAAACAAATACACACACACACACACACACACACACATATACACATACATACTTCTGACTCAGCATTAAGACAGAAACCTTGATCATCACATCATACAGAAGTTTTCACGACTCATTGGGATTTCTAGAGCTTTGTAAGTGAGTCATCAACAATTTTCAAGGATCCATCATGCCATGACAAAAAGAGTAGCAAGTTTTGCTCTTGGGAATGAGGCAGTGTAATCTGAAATTTAAAATTCTGGGTTTTCAAATACAGCTGGTTTCAGTGCACACCAACTAATGTCTCAATGGAACAGTATTATAAAAAAATCAATTATTTTGATAACTTCATTAGGAACAAAGCATTAAAATTCAGTTAAAACAAAGTAGATGCCAACCGGTGAGTTCCATAAAAGACAGCTTTGTTTTCATTGTTGTTTTTGTCAGAATATATTCATGAACTGGAATAGAGCTTGGTAACAAAGTCAGCCAAGGAATAGGCATAGCAACTAAATCAGCCAATGAAGATAGTTTGGAAACTGAAACTAGAAGTAGCCAGGGTTGCCATCTGGCCAAATTTATTTGGCCAGAAATTTGGCCGTACGAAAGTTGCTTGGCCGTGAAATCGGCCAGATGGCAACCCAGCTGCTCTCCTTCTCTCACGCATGCGCGTCACCATGAGCAAAAGGAGGACAAGCGTCCTCTCAGTTCTCCGACACGCCCGCTTCCTCTCAACTCCCGTCACACACCCCTTTGGGACCTTGGTGCCCGGCCACGCCCCCTTCCCGCCTGTGACCCAAGCAGGGGCGGCTCCTCCTCCATCAACACCACACCCATTCCTATTACGGCTCGTTCCAACGCCACGCCCCTCAGCTTCCCCACCCATCCCGAGCTCTCCTTCCCTCGCGCATGTGCGTCACCATGAGCAAAAGGAGGACAAGCGCGTCCTCTGGCGCTCTCCTTTCCTCGCACATGCGTGTCACCATGAGCAACAAATAATTTGGCTGAATTTGGCCGTATTTTGACTTGAGTTTGGCCGCAGAGCCAAATTGCGATCTGGCAAGCCTGGAAGTAGCCTAGGCTGGAAACTGAAACTAGAAGTAGCCTAGGTGTTAAGCTCCGCAATTCTGAAGCTATGTTGAAGCTCCGAGCCTGTCTATTGAAGATGAAACTGCTTCTCTCCTCTTGCTTGCCTGCTGAACTAAAGTAAAAGAGAAACTAACTTGTTTGCTGAAGACTTGAGCTCTGCTCTGAACTTGCAACGTGTTTCTGTTTGAGTTTGCTCCATGGTGGAGAAATCTGCAACTGGTTTGTAAAATCTTATTATGTTTATACAGATGTTAAATGAAGCCTCAGCCATCTGTGTTTGTTTTTCTGGTGCTGAATTATCGCTGCACAACTCTCAATAGTTTTGTGCTTCCTTCCTCCCAGATCTCTCTCTGATTCAAACATGAGCTATGAAATCTGGGTTAGAAGAACTGAGTTTTACTTAAATCAAACATTTCACTTCTGGGCAAATGCTTCCAGGCGATGTTGTGCTGGTTTTTTTTTTCATATTTGTGTATTGAATTTTTTTTTTTCTGATCTAATCTTACCAAGCACAATTTTCAATCTAGCTCTGTTTACATAAACAGATCTCTGAAAGCCTGCACCTAAAAATTGCCTTCACTTTCATCCACACTTCCTCCCCGCTACAGACATCATAAACTCTCTTTCCACGGTAAAATACAATTTCTATCTGCACTTTTCTTTCATATGGGGGCTCGGTTGAAAAATTCAGCAAACAGGTAATCCTTGACTTACAACCGGTGACTAAGCTCCATTCAAAGTTATGAAGAACCCCAAGAATAACCGAATAACAAGAGTTGGGAGGGAACTTGGAGTACATCTAGTCCCAACCCTGCTCAGGCAAGAAACCTTATACCATTATAGACAAATGGTTGTGCAATCTCTTCTTAAAAACTTCCAGTCTTGGAGCACTCAACTCCTGGGGGCAAGTTGTTCCACTGATTAATTGTTTTAACTGTCAGGAAATTTCTCCTTGTTTCTAAGTTGCTTCTCTCCTTGATTAGTTTCCATCCATTGCTTCTTGTCCTGCCTTCAGGAGCTTTTGAGAATAGCTTGACTCCCTCTTCTTTGTGGCAGCCCCTGAGATATTGGAACACTTCTATCATGTCACCTCTGGTCCTTCTTTTTATTAAACTTAACATAACCAATTCCAGCAACCATTCTTTATATGTTTTAGCCTCCAGTCCCTTAATTATCTTTGTTGTTCTTCTCTGCACTCTTTCTAGAATCTCAACATCTTTTTTACGTCGTGGCAACCAAAGCTGGATGCAGTATTCCAATCCCTCTATTTATGCAGACTAAAACCGTGTTAGCTTTTTTGGTAGCTGCACCACACTGCTGGTTGATATTTAAGTGATTGTCCACAAGGACTCCAAGATCCCTCTCGCAGTTACTACTGTTGAACCAGGTACCTCAAAATCTTAGATATGTCCCAGTATTTAAGGGGCTGCCTCAAAGAAGAGAGGGAGGTCAAGCTGTTCTCCAAAGCACCTGAGGGCAGACAAGAAGCAACGGATGGAAACTAATCAAGGAGAGAAGCAGCCTATAACTAAGGAGAAATTTCCTAACTCTGGGAACAATGAACCAGTGGAACAGCTTGCGTTCAGAAGTTGTGGGTGCTGAAACACGGAAGACTTTTAAGAAGAGACTGGACAACCATTTGTTTGAAATAGTATAATGTCTCTTGCATGAGCAGGGGATTGGACTAGAACAATGGCCCTCAATCTTTTGGGCACCAGGAACCAGTTCTGCAGAGAGAGGTTTTCCTATGGATTGGAATAAGCATGGTTTCTTGTGCTACCTGAATCCTGCGAATGGGGCTTCATTTGTTTGCAGAAGCCAGTTTCTGGCATCCCACAGCTCGGTGCCTTTTCACAGACTGGAGGTTGGGGACCACTGGATTAGAAGACTTCCAAAGTTCCTTCCAACTCTTTGTTCCAAGGGGTTCAAATTTGGCAAGTTTTAGACTTGTGGGCTTCAACTCCCAGAATTCCTGAGCTAACATGACTGGAGGAGGAATTCTGGGAGTTGAAGTCCACAAGTTTTAAAGAGGTCAAGTTTGAAGACCTCTGCTGTGGGAACTATGATTCTTTGTTCTTTGTGTACGTGCTAGGACAACGGAGCCTTCTGGTGGTTGGCTGGAACACGGAGCAAGGAGCAAGGACAAATTATTGCCATTTCTTAACCAGAACTGTAGCAAACTTAAACTCTGCAGCCTTGTATGCTTTATGCGAATGATCAGTGCATGTTGTGTGATGTAATGCGTTTGTGATAGGACGTTAACAAAATTGCTACGTTAACAAAGATTGCTTCTAATAAAAGAGGGTTTTGGAGTTCTCTCTGCGCTCTCATCCCAAGACAACTTTGCGAAGTGTCTTCTTTTCATGAGAGACCACCACAACTGGTGACCCCGACATGTTCCACTCAAAAGAGATATTTCTTTTCCTGTAGATAAGATCTCTGCCAGCTGTGTGAGCTGCAGGTAACTCCTGCAGCGTCGTTAGGACCTTGACCTTTGCTGATGGCAAGGCAAGCATCAAAGCATACTGAGGTGTTGGTACCCCCCCAAGTGACATTATGTCTTCTTTTCATGAGAGACCACCACACTCTGCTTTATTCTGTTATTTTGTTAACTGAGGGTTTCTTTCTTCAAGTGGAAGTCTGTGCAGCTCTCTTATTCTCATAAATCCCTGTTCTGAACCAAACCTTGTTTCAAGGAAGCAAACACGAAATGGAGGTAACAGAAAAATCTTTTAGTGATTCTTTACGAATTCCGTTCCTTCCCGGTTAAAAGGCTTTTTCAAACTAATTGTCTCTGATAAGAATGAGCCTTGCCAAGGTTGTACAAGGCTGCCAAGAACACTAGATAAAATTGCCAAGAAATATTTCAAACACAAGAAGTCTCCAAACACCAACCAAGGTATTCTGAACGTCCACAAGGCTTGAGTGCACAAACTTCTTTGCTTCCTGCAAAGAACTCCGGTTTCTCAGCTGGCTTTTATCTCTTGGGGGAGGGGCCATTACCTTGCAGCCTTACTCCCGAGTTGCCCGTGCTTCTGTAACTGCACTTTCCTTCAAGCAGCCCTGCATGCACACACACTGGGCACAGGCTCCTCGGGAACCTCTTCATCACTGCTGCCAGACTCCACAATCTCCGAAGGCAGCACTCCACTCCCTGATGGTCCTGGCCCCATCCCTGCATCACACGCAGGCCCCTCATCTGAGTCCTCACTCTCCAAGACCTCAGCCATTGCAAACTGCTGCCAGCGAACCACAACAATCCCGATTCTGAACAGTTATACAAAGAAAGCATGATTAATTTTTTTTAACAATTAAACCTCTTGCTAGCTTCAGCCTCTGGATTCTGGCAACTAGTGATGATGTAATCGCAACAACGGTCCAGTCTACATGCTTTCTAGAGACAGGGAAGTGTTCCAGGCACAACAGCACAAGAGAAGATCAAAAAAGCAAATCTGCACATGAAAAGTTTAGCATATGATTATTTCCTTGCACAGACTGAAGCGGCACATTTCTTCCCATGCACATATATTTTGGAGTGGGGGGTGGGGATACCGAGGAACCATTTTTGCAGCTGCTATAAATGTCTAGCCCTTGTATCTGAAGCTGAAAATTACCTTCTATGTGCAATTTATAGCTTGTTGATTCAATAGTTTTTCAGATGGAACCAACTCCATGGTGCCACAGATCATTAGGTAGAGAGCCAGCCAGGAGCTGAACGTGCCAGCTCAGCTCATTAAAAAAAAGGCTCATAATTCAGAGGACTGATAAAGGAGAAAGATGAAATAAAAAAAACCTGTCTAGGCATCAAATTAGCTGAAACTCAATACGGGGAAAAGTTTGCTTTAGCTACAACCTAATCTCAACTTTATGTTCCACATTCAGAAATTCTAGATTTCAAGTTTTGGAGATTGCAGGATCGTTGCAGTAAATTATGGATTAACAGAGTTGGAAGGGACATTGTAGGTCATCTAGTCCAACCCCCCACCCAAGCAGGAGACCCTACACAATTTCTGACAAATGGTAGTCCAATTTCTTCTTGAAAGCCGCCAGTGATGAAGTTCCCACAACTTCCAAAGGCAAACTGCTCCATTAGTTGATTGCTATCCTGTCAGAAAGTTTCTCCTTATTTCTAGGTTAAATCTCTCCTTTCTCAGTTTCCATCCATTATTCCTTGTCTGGCCTTCAGGTGTCTTGGAGAATAGCTTGACCCCTTCCTCTCTGTGGCAGCCCCTCAAATATTGGAAGACTGCTATCATGTCTTCCCTGGTCCTTCCCTTCGCTAGACTAGCCAGGCCCAGTTCATGCAACAAATGGTGGGACTAGAATCCTATTCTCCTTGTCATTGGCCCAAAGTCACTCAGTTAGCTTTCCTGCCTAAGGTGGGACCACAACCCACAGTGACCTGGTTTCTAGCCTGATGCCTTAACCACTAGACCAGGGGTGTCCAACCTTGGCAACTTTAAGACTTGTGGACTTCAACTCCCAGCTTTGCTGGCTGAGGATTTCTGGGAGTTGAAGTCCACAAGTCTTAAAGTTGCCAAGGTTGGACACCCCTGTACTAGACTATACTGGTTCTTGTTGCATCTTTGTGACTTCTACCTGTAGATTCATTTCCTAACAGCAGACAGCTGATAAACCCATTCCTGCATATGCTACTCAAATGACATCAGACTCTTTTAGATACCTGTAATATTTCTGGGAAGAAAATACTTGCATTCATGAAATGAAATAGATTTATAGCCTGGAGGGAATTGAGCTTTTCATGTTACACCGAAAGAATCTGATTTTATCAGAAGTGGTAATATGTGAGTAGAGCAATAAAGAGATGAAGGCAAAGATTAACCTTCCTTTGCTAAAGTATAACACATGATAAAAAAAAAAAATCAATAACCACCAGAATAAATGAATAATCAGAAGTACAACCAACCATGGCTTGTGACATCAGCTGGAGTTAGAGCCCAAAGATAGAGAAGGCATGGCTCAAAAGACTTTTTAATAATGCAGAACTTTGCTCATTAAATGTTTATTTCATTGTAAACATGTCTCTATTGTTTCTGTCTGACCAACTAAATGTTCAGTTGAAGTATGTCTCGCTCTATGGGCACTGAGACTGGAGCTTTCATTGGGAGCTTGGTTGATGACCTGTTAGATGTTAAGCAGATACTCAGCCATGGGGATAGAAGGCTGTTTCAGGCTCGCCATAATCCATATCCTTCAAGAGATAGATTTTAATTTTTTATTTTATTTAACCCAATTTAGACGTCACCCAATTCTAGCTCACAGTATAATTCCATGTTATACATGGAATGTCATGTACCCTTCAAATCATGTCTGGCAAGCTAATGGCTTCCCGTCTCTACAAATTTAATTGTGAGTTGAGTCTGCTGAGACCCAACATTAACTCTGCAGAAAAACGAAGCAAAGCGTGTTGCTCATTTGCTCATACTCAAAATACTGTTTAGGGTTCTGATCACCATATTTGTAGGGTGATGGGGGGACCCCACGAAGTTGGAAAAATGCAGACAAGGACAACCAAATTACTCCAGGAACCTCAGAATCTGTTTTACAGAAAAAGGTTTGGGACTTTTCAGGTTAAAAGTCAAGTTTTTCCTCGCCCATACACGCTAATTGTTTCCAGTGCTCATCTCCATTACAAAGCCAAAGAGCCAGCGCAGTCTGAAGACGTCTCTGTGGTCATGTGACTGTCATGACTAAACGCCAAAGGCATATGAACGTTGTTACCTTCCCACCAAAGTGGTCCCTATTTTTCTACTTGCATTTTTACATGTTTTCGAACTGCTAGGTTGGCAAAAGCTGGGGAAAGAGCTCACTCCATTACGTGGTGCTAGGGATTTGAACCGCTTAACTGCCAACCTTTCTGACTGACAAGCTCAGCGTCTGAGCCACTGAGCCACTGCGTCCCTCTGCTTTTCAGATTAGAAAAATGGTGAATGAAGGGAGGAATGATTGAGATGCATAAAATCTTGCTCTGCATGAAGAAGACGGGTGGGGAGCGGGGGGGAACCTGGACTGGGAACAACCTGTGAATATGACTGGGAGATATAAAAACATTTGAAAAGAAAACTTCCTGACACAGTGGAATAATTAAGCCGCGGGGTTCATTGTTCTAAGAGACAGTAACAGACACTAATTCAGATGGCTTTACTTTATGGAGGCTGGGTCTATCAAGAGCAGTTAGCAAGGGAAATTCAGCATTAATATAAGAGAGATCTCTGGACCAGGAGCATCTTGGAACATAATTAATGATTCCAGATTGATAGTTCAAGGTCATCTTATCTGGAAAAAGGATGGTTAGCCCTTCAACCTTGCATTCTGGGGAAAAATGGGTTCTAATCAGAGATCTTGGCTTAATACATTCACCAATAGGGTTAAAGCCTCTATTTCCAAGATCTGGTATATTAAACATACCATATTTTCTTGACAATAAACCCAACTAATGCAACCATTGCAAAACTTCCTTTCTGATTGTATTCAGCTGTTATGGGCATGACAGCCACTTCCAAGTTGGAAGCCGCATGCCTCCAAATATATTTATTTATATACCAAGCTTCTTAACTGCCTATCTCTCTCTGGGAAGAGTACAATTTAATCAGCATAATAAACACAAGAACCAAATAACTTATGATTAATTTTTTTAAAAAAATGTAAAACAATATTATAAAATTGTAAAAGACAGAATGTTCCAAGATAGGGAGACTGTTAATATAGGTGTGTGGGGGGAGGGGCATTCTTATGCAATGTCCCAGGGTTATATTATCCCATTTTGTGACCTGTCCAGCAAAATCAATGGGGAAGCCAGCTTCACTTCAGAACTGTGTTACTAACTTGACAACTGCAGTG
Source organism: Pseudonaja textilis (assembly GCF_049901715.1). Taxonomy (NCBI): domain Eukaryota; kingdom Metazoa; phylum Chordata; class Lepidosauria; order Squamata; family Elapidae; genus Pseudonaja; species Pseudonaja textilis. Next base: position 190,067,269 of record NC_141992.1, read on the forward strand.
TGTTATGCTCTCGTTTGAGTCTGAATCTGAGGAGGAAGATGAACAGCTGACAGGGAACGGGAGAGTGGCTCCGTTGGTTGTGGAAGAAACTGGGGAAGGGCAAAGTCAGGTTGGGCAGAGCAGGGAAGAGGTAGAACAAGGGAGAGGGGGTTCAGAGGAAGACCAAGATGCACCCCCTCTTCATCCTAGGGCACACAGAGAACGGAGAAGAGACCAATGTGGGTTGCTTGGCTTACGAGGGAGGAAAGGGCCCTGATTCCCTTCACAAGGCACACCTGGGGATGGAGTTTAAAGAAGAGGTAGGTGAGTGGGGCGGTTCCTGGGAACAATTACTGAGTTTATCTAGTGTTGGCTGCTGTTATCTGAGTTCCTGGCATTCTCCCAACTGCTTTGATTTACTGCCCTGTTACTTCACTTCTGGAACTCCTTCTTTATTACCTTATTTTGCCTTGTTGGATTTATAATTTAAAGTTTTCTGTTTACAATGTTTGGATTAGAATATCTGCATCCAAAGGCTGTTGCAGGTTTGTGGGAGAGTTTTTCTCCAGGTCAGAAGATAACTGGGACATTGGGGACAAAGTTGGAGCTAATAAAGGGACCCATACTTATTCTCTGTCTGAGTTGCCTTTGTGCCACACCCTGGGTCCTCACACAGTGATTCACTTAACAACCGTGGCAAGAAAGGTGATAAAATGGGGCAAAACTCCCTAAATGAATGTCTTGATTAGCAATGGAAACATTGGGGTCCATTGTGGTCACAAGTCAAGGACCACCTGTTATGGGCCTTGCTTTTTGTCAATGTTTTCCTATAACTCACTTTGACTCCTTTCCTGAAAAACAAAATTGGTAAAACTCCATCAAATTTCTGCACGTTGAATGCTTGATTCTGTTCTTCAAGGCTGTCCTTTTCTCTTACAATCTGGCTGCGGTGTCTCTAAGTTTTATATGACTTGTTGCAATTACAGGATAAAAACATACATTGCCTGCATAAACAGAATACTTCTGATTGATCAGAAGGAGCAGGTCATTTGTGGTATAAATAAATTACTGTCTTATTAGGGCTCCTTTTAATTAAACGAGGCTGCTAATTTCCTATCCAAGTCAGCCAAATGTTCAGACAAAGATATAGATTGCTACTTAAAACCCTCAATTAAAAAGAAATGTTGATTAACCATGCATGGCACAAGGCCCCTTTTATCGATCAGACACCAAAAGGTGATTTGACAGCAGAAAATTAAGAAAGGAAGGGATGGGATGGGTTGGTTGATCGGGGAGGACAAAAGAAGGCTTCGGTTATGCAAAGTTGTGATACGTACATAAAGTAAACAGCCACAGGGATGCAGAGAAAAAAGATTCACGAAGAAATCAATAAAACAGAACTGTCTTTCCTGATTTCTTTGCTTGAGGAAGTGTTGACTGCATCAAATGACCATCAAGGGTGGATTTTGGAGAGCAGCTGTCCTTGAGCAGATGGTTTTCTGCTGTGTGAGTTTTCAATTCTCATCATTTTCCAGCCAGCAAAGCAGATTGGACTGGTGCAAAAGCCGACGTGTTTTTTGTGTGTTTGTGTGTGTGTTTGTGTGTGTGTGTAATAATGATTAATCAGAAATATGACAGAATGTACAAATAGCAATAGCACTTAACCTTATACGCTGGTTCACAGGGCTTCACAGACCTTGCTAAACAGTTTTACAGAGTCAGCCTATTGCCCCACAACAATCCAGGTCCTCATTTTACTGATCTCGGAAGGATGGAAAGCTGAGTCAACCTTGAGCCAGTCAAGATTGAACTGCCAAATTGCAGTCGACAATCAGCAGTCAGCATAATTAGCCTGCAATACTTCATTCTAACCACTGCACCACCATGGCGCAATACTTGAATTAATTTGATACTCACATGAGCCAACTTGGGGCTGATCTGTAGATCCATAGAAATCACCGGATCTTTGACCTATGGCCAGATAATGTCAACTGAATGTGAGATTCAGTGGAACCTCAGACTGGGAACTCTCCTGTTTGTGATCACATTGGGTGGTAAACAGAAAAATCCACCCAATTTTTAAATCAGGTCACGATTCAAAAATTGGGTGGCGAACAAAATTGGCATGGAAAGATTCCCTTTCGACACCAATTTCCCCTTCGGCACCATTTTTTTTCTGACTGCGTGCATGTGCAGTCAGTTGTGCTTCCGGACACAACCAAATTGGGAGTCCCAAAATGGATTACGGTCACAACCCAAGGCTCCACTGTACTCCTAAAAATGTCCATATAGGAAGTGGGTTGGAGAAAAAAAAAAATCAGGATGGTAGCCAAAACTCTGATCAAAGCCCAAGCCCTTATTTGTACAGGTAGTCTTCAACTTATGACCACAATTGAGCCCCAATTTTTTGTTGGTGAGGGAGACATTTGTTAAGTGAGTTTTCCCCCTGTTCTGACCCAAATCTTGTTCCAAGGAAACAAACACAAAATGGAGGTAACAGCAAAATCTTTTAATGATTCTTTATGAATTCCGTTCCTTCCTGGTTAAAAGGCTGTTTCAAACTAATTGTCTCTGATAAGAACAAGCCTTGCCAATGTTGTGCAAAAACTTCTTTGCTTCCTGTAAAGAACTCTGGTTTCTCAGCTGCCTTTTATCTCTTGAGGGAGGGGCCATTACCTTGCAGCCTTACTCCTGAGTCGCCTGTACTGCTGCAACTGCTGTTTCTTTCGAGCAGCCCTGCACACATGTGCACTGGGCACAGGCTCCTCGGGAACCTCTTCATCACTGCTGCCAGCGTCCACAATCTCCAAAGGCAGCATTCCACTCCCTGATGGTCCTGGCCCCATCCCTTCATTACACACAGGCCCCTCATCTGAGTCCTCGCTCTCTGAGACCTCAGCCATCTTCACCTGCTGCCGGCGAACCACAACACCCCATTTTATGAACTTTTTTTGCCACTGCTAAGTCAATGGCTGCAATTGTTAAGATAGTAACCTGATCGTTAAGTGAAACTGACTTCCCCATTGGCTTTGCTTGTCAGAAGGTTGCAAAAGGTGGTCACTTGACCCCAGGGCACTCCTACCATCATAAATATGAGTAGTTGCCAAGCATCTGAATTTTGATCACATGACCATGGGAATGTTGCAGTGATAGTAAGTGTGAACAACTATCGTAAGTCATTTTTTTTTCAGTGTTGTTGTAACTTTAAACGTAACTTTGAACTTTGAACTGTTGTAAGTCAAGGACTACTTGTATTTTGTTTTGTATTATCAAGCAGGTAAAATAGGGTTGGACTTTTGATCACATGGTTCTGGTAACTTGTTTTGACCCAGTTCCCCAAACACGACAAACCCATTGAAGTGAACTCAAAAGATTCCTTTATTAGGAGTGCCAGCAACCTCAGCAAATGCAGCAACCTCAGCAACTTCTTTCAATGCAGGCTAATCAGTCTGTCCAGCCACAAGATGAATAGTTATCTGCCACATCTATTCATCTCCTCCCGCTGCCTTTTATCCCCAGAGCTAGAGTGGGGCTTTGCTAGCAGCGATGGCTCTTCCTTCCCAAGGATCAGCCCACGGATTTCCACTGCCCTCCTCTCCTCTGCCTTCTGCGCTTCTGCGCATCAGGCACTGGACTCAGCTGTTCCTCCTCTTCCTCATCAGCCACCTCCAGACCTAGCTCTTCCATCCCAGGGGCCAGCCCATAGATTTCCACTGCTCTCCTCTCCTCTGCCTTCTGTGCATTCACATGCCAGGCACTGGGCCCAGCTGTTCTTCCTCTTCCTCATCAGCCACCTCCAGACTTGGGGGATATTGACTCTCCATCTGAGGGCTGACAGACAGTGCAGGCTCTGCTTTTCTCTTTCTCCTTCTCCCTCTCCCTCTTCCTCTCTCTCTGCCAGCTCCATTTCCTCTTCCCCCCTCGGAGCTCTCAGGTTGCCTTGATGCTGATCCTGACTCCCATGCCTCCTCCTCCTCCTTTGAGTTGGCTGCTGGGTGGGGCGGCAACTGACGGGCCACAACATAACCATTGTGATCTTTCTGAGTCTGTCCCTTGCAGACACTTCTGGATGGTGCCCTACTTTTTCTAACTTCAGGAATTTTGGAAGCCCGGGCAATCAGAGATTTTACAAGTCCCCATCTACAAATCTAAAGACCCCTCACATCCTGGGCATAAATTGTTTCAACTTCTACCCCCAAAACGACATTATAGGGCACTGCACATCAGAACAACTAGACACAAGGACAGTTTTTTCTCCCATGCCATCACTCTGCTAAACAACCAATTCCCACAACTCTGACAACTTATTTACTAAGACTGTATTACTATTATTATTCTCATCCTTCCTATTACCTACCGGTATTTCCTTTTCTACGTGTGACTATAACTTTGTTGCTTGTATCATTACAATTTATATTTTTTATTTAGTTTCCTAGTATGATTTATGTTGATTGCTTATTTAGTATCCAATGTCTATCACTAAGTATTGTATCTTATGATTCATGATGATTATATTTATGTTGACTATGATCATGATTTATCACATATCTTTTATCTAGACTGAGAGCTTATGCACCAAAGACAAATTCCTTGTGTATCCAATCACACCTGGCCAATAAAGAATTCTATTCTATAAAGAATTCTGTTCTATTATTATTTCACACTAGAATAACAGGTCACGGTGTTGCTCATTTTGCCTCGTGCATTTAGGAAAATGTATTTTTTTTTTAATTTATCATTGGCTTGAGGGAAGGTGTTGCCTTCCAGTTTTCCAAAGTATTTGTTTACTCAGCTTCCAAGAGTTATGTTGGTCTGGAGAGAAATTTCACTTTTTTCCCCTCCATCAGTACTGGTCATTAGCATGGCTATGAACTCTGAATCAAATCTTCACAGCTTTGTCTCCCAGGAATGAGTACAAGACATGGCTGCTATTTCAGGATTCTCTTCTCTTCTCTTCTCTTCTCTTCTCTTCTCTTCTCTTCTCTTCTCTTCTCTTCTCTTCTCTTCTCTTCTCTTCTCCTCTCCTCTCCTCTCCTCTCCTCTCCTCTCTTCTATTCACTTCTTCTCCACCCCATCCCTTCTCTTATCTCCTCTCCTTTCCTTTCCTTTCCTGTCCTCTATTCTCTTCTTTCTCTTCCCTACCCTTCTCTTCTCTTTTTTATTCTCTTCTATTTTCTCTTCTGTTGTATTCCATTTTCTATTTTCTACTCTATATTTTACTCTACTCTACTCACAAGGATTTTGTTAAGAAGTCTTTCTTTCTTCCCTCCCTCTCTCCCATTCAAAACAGTGAATATATACATATTTCTAAAAAAGAAAGTTCTATGAGAAAGGACTTCTATCCCAAAACAGTGGTAGATTGGATATATGGTAACCAGACAATGTAGATAAATGGCCACATAAGCCATTACCATGTCTTTACAATAAACTGAATCTTTTCCTGTCCACATCTGGCACGGTGTGTTTGTGTTTGTGTCTGCGAGTGCATGCACGTGAGAAAGCAAGAGCAATGCTTCAAACAGACTGCAGCCAAAATAAATCCAACAAAATTAGGAACAGACCTGCTAATTATTTCCAGTACACTAGGCAAAGGCATCCAGGGGGCAAAATGTCTGTGAAGATTCTCAGTCATGCAGGTCATGATTGTCTCAAAGGTGCTATGTTCAGAAGGCAATTGGACTTACTTTCTTTTATTTTTTTTCCACCCTATTTTTCCCTTGAAGACAGTTTGCTTCTTTATCCACAAAGCTGCAACAGTTCTGGCAGGATGGTAGGGGATTATGTGTTCCATCTCTGCTTGAAAGGCAAAGGTCACCCTTCTGAAGACAGCAAAGTCCACATGCTGGATAGGGAGGACCACTGGTTTGAAAGAAAGGGTCATTTATATTAACATTGAGCAGCCCTCTCTCAACAGCGGAGGAAGGTTGAGACACCACCAAGTTCCTATCTACAACACAGTCTTTTCAGCAGTTCCAAGAAGTTTCCACACTCATTTGCACTCTAATTCAGGTTGTGGGAAGAAATATCCATCTGGTTCAGTTCTAAGCTGGGAGAAAGGCATTGGAAACAATGTCTAATTGGAAAGAGGGTTTATTGATGAAACAGAACCACGTGGGTTTGTGGTTCTGGGCAGCTGACAAAATAGAGTTGACAGTGGGGGTGGGGGTTATACCTTCTTTGGACTTTGCACTTGAGCTTCCTGTTCCTGTGTAAGAACATGCATTCTATTGGCTGTTGCCAGATTCCTATGGGGTCATGTAAGGGTTATGTAGGGGGTCACAGTTGGCTCTATAGGCAAAAGAGGAAATACAAATCCTGGGTGTTTGTCTGAGCTAAGTTTGGTTGAAGTTTGGACTGCTCTGAAAGGGTGTTGGGCAATTCCTATTGTGGCCTCAACAGCTCTCAAGAGAGTTTAAATGACCTGATGATGCACAAAAATATGATCCTTCCATCCCCTCATCCCGTCAGAACTGATAAAGTTTCTTGGATGAGAAGTGAAACATCTTCAAGGGAAAACAAAAATAAAGTCCAGTTGCCTTCTGAAAAAGTACATTTGAGACATCCATTGGGCAAAAGACATTTGATGAAAGCTTGTGAAAGCCTATTTCTCTTCTGCCAACAGTTTCTGCAGTTCTTCCTCCTGAGTCTGCCTTTGAAAGAGTAATAATGCTTTTCTTTTGTGCGAAGGATTCAATAATCTTTATTTCCTTGGTTGGCAAAGAACGGGGAGGCTTTTTCTGATGCATGAAAAAGTAGTCAGTCTTGACAAGCTCACCTGTAATTTTCAGTATTTGGGACAAAAGGTCTTGCTCTGAGAAGAAAAATAAAACAAATAAGAGCAGTAAAAGATTTAAAGAGAGATCTGGGCATCTTAAATCCCTTTTTTACTATGTTCCCAGGAAGCAAAACAAACTGCTCTGAATGGAGGAAATTGTAGGCTTTGAGCAGGAAATCAGTAGAGGAATTGATTCACCTGAAAGTGTCCATTGTTCTTCTGGCTAGAGTTAATTTTATTCAAATTAAAATATGGATAACCAACAAACACAACATAGGGAAGCAGATTTTAAGATTCATATTTTTAGTTAAGCAGCCTTTCTAATCCCAGGGCCATGCAGGTGTTTGGAAACTCACTATTTTTTTTAAAAAAAAAATATGAAACCAAAGCTTACAAGATCCATCAACAACAGGAACCTTCTTCATTTACGTGGCTAGTTCTAGATTCAGAATAACAGAGTTCGAAGGGACCTTGGAGGTCTTCTAGTCCAACCCCCTGATCAAGCAGGTGATCCTATACAATTCCAGGCAAATGATTGCCCAATCTCTTTTTAAAAAAACCTCCAGTGATGGAGCACCTACAACCTTTGAAGGCAAGCCTGATTAATTGTTCTTACTATCAGGAATTTTTTCCTTAGTTCTAAATTGGATCTCTCTTTGATAAGCTTCTATCCCAAACATCTCCTGTCCTCAGGTGCTTTGGTAAATAGATTGACCCCCTCCTCTCTGTGTCAGCCCCTCTAGTATTGGAAGAGTACTATCATATCATCCCTAGCCTTCTCTCCATTGGACTAGACATTCCCAGTGTTCTGCAAGTGTTCATCATATGTTTTAGTCTCCAGCCCTCTAATTATCTTTGTTGTTCTTGCCTTGGGAATTCTGGAAGCTGAAGTCCAGAAATCTTTAAGTTATCAAAGTTACCAAAGTTGAGAAACACTAAACTAGACAGTATTTCTCATCCTTGGCCATTTTGAAGATGTGTGGACTCCAACTCCCAGGATTGCCCTGCCCAGATATCTTAAAGTCATCTTATTGATGACTGGAAACCCCTTATAGGCTTTTTTTACACACACACACACACACACACACCTCTTTATGATTTATGGTTTTGTTGATTAGACAGGATAGATTATAGAAAGAAGAGAGCCATGATGTAACCTTAAAGAGACAGATTAAAATATAATTGTACTCAAATTGCTCTGAAGACCAGAAGCCACTTCTTTCTTTCTTTCTCTTTCTTTCTTTCTTTCTTTCTTTCTTTCTTTCTTTCTTTCTTTCTTTCTTTCTTTCTTTCTTTCTTTCTTTCTTTCTTTCTTTCTTTCTTTCTTTCTTTCTTTCTTTCTTTCTTTCTTTCTTTCTTTCTTTCTTTCTATATCTATATCTATCTATCTATCTATCTATCTATCTATCTATCTATCTATCTATCTATCTATCTCTGTGTCTATCTATCTATCATCTATCTATCTATCTCTCTATCTCTCTATCTCCCTCACCCTGTCATATATCTCTATCTCTACCTCTTCCTCTACCTCCTTTTCCTTGTCCTCTCTTTGTCTCCCTTATAAGTCTGTTCTTCAGAGTCTGTCCTTATATTGCATCGAGAGAAGGAGACATCTTGTATATTCTCTTTCCCACTGTCTACTCTACTACTTTCCCACATTCTACTCTACTACTCTGGATTGATGTGCCAGCAAGCAGCTGCAAAAGAAGTGGGCCGACAAGGCAAGGCAGGTGTTAGGGTGTGCAAGGCCTGGTAAGTAGGGCAGCTCCATATTCCCATCCCCACCCTAGCTTAATTTTTACTCATACACCTCGCCCCACCATGGAGTGGGCAAGGTCTTCATTAGGGCTTATTTTGGGAGCATGTATAAAAATTCAAGCTAGGGCTTACTTTCAGAGTAGGTCATATTTTTGGGTAACATGGTGCTATTACCATTCTACTTTATTTACATTTTTTTCTGCTACTAAGAAACGAAAGCTCAATGGTCATAACTGCAAAACCATATTTCTATCTCATGACCTTGACTTTTCCAAAATGCTACACGTTCAATCTTCAGCTGAAGAGGGTGCAATAAAACTTAATGGTAAGCAATGGTTAAAAAGTCGATGGGGAATATCTCAGACAAGAATGAGCAATATTTTGGCAACATTGGGGCAATTTCATATTGATGGGAACGAGAGAGGGGGCTTCTTTGAATAAATGTTTTCGGTAACAAGGAGCCTCAGACACGTCACTGGAAGGCAAAAATCACAAAACTGTGCCTCACATACTTTGGCCATGTCTTGCGGACATGGACACTGGAGAAAGCAATTGTGCTTGCAAGACTTATTGGTAAAAGGAAACCGGGCTGCCGAAGAATATGGTGGCTAGGCACCATCAAAGCTGTCACCAGGCATAGCATCAGTGGTGGTATTCGACTGGTTCTCCCTGGCTCTGGAGAGCCGGTAGGAGCGATGAACAGCTCTGCTGGCTCTGCTGTTGAGCTCACCCACCCACCTGGGCTCCCATACTCACCTTTATCCACTGAATTTGAAGCACAGCTGCTTTGCGCGGCACAGAATAACGCTGTGTGACAGCTGCTGAAGTGACCAGGATCGTGCAGGCTTGCAGGAGGTGAGTTAGAATGCCTCTGTGCCTGTGCAAAGTGTGCATTTGGTGCGTTCATGCCTGCAAAGTATGTGCACGTGTGCAAAGCGCGCCCACCAAGTCATGCCCACTGAACCGGTGGCAACAATATTTGAATCCCATCACTGCATAGCATAAAACAATTCAAAGAAGTACCACAAGATCAGAATATGTAGAACTAGCTCGATATCCATACTTTGCTATGAAACTATGTGGTTGCGCTTAGTTTTTGGGGAGGAAAATAAGGAGGGGATTTTGCCTCGGCCTACCAACATCCATCAGTATTTGTCTGGCTAGCGTCCTGTCAGTGTGTGAGAGAGTTGAGGGCTATTTGGAAATTGAAACAGTATATGCTGTGTGAGCAAGAAGGAGACAGCAAGGAGCCTAGGCATGGCTTAGCTCAACTGTTCTGTATCAAATCTGCTTGGTGCTTTGAAACTAAAACTGAAACTCCTCTCCTCTGTTTGTGTGTTGCATTTGGAGCAGATTTCTTTTCAGGTGGGGAGGGAGAGTAAAACTTCTTAGCATCAGAGCATGTTAATAATAATATACGAAATACTAATGCTCTGATGGTTACTTTGAAAAATCCTTTCTTAATGAGCACCTAGAAGCCAAGAGGAACATAGGTGTCAATTTTCAAGTTTGTAGGCTTTACCGTTCTGGAGATTTTGTGATGATGCATGGGTGGAATTTTGCTTTTATATAGAGAAATGACTTGACCCATAGAATCACCAAGATTCAGATATGATTGAATGGATAACATCATCATTATATCCTTCTCCTTCTCCTCTTCCTCCTCCTCCTCCTCCTAATCATTTCTTTGAAGCAAGCAAGCAAGTACCTCATGTAAAATCTGGGTTCTGATTTTTTTTTAAAAAAAGACCAGAAGTAAAATGACTCAAAATATGCTAGACAATGAGAGAACACCTTCGATTATGTTTGACCTGTATATAAGGTGATCTCTCCCTTTTTAAGGGTCTTCTCACCTTGTATCTGCAGCAGATCTATCATTTATAAAGAGATATCGATCTATCTTTCTAGCTTAGATCCTATTTTGGCAAAGGGCACACTGGTCTAAGAATCTTGTTGTAGCTTATTGCAAACAATATTCCCACATGCATACCTGTTCACACACATGCAAAGCCTTTCCACTTCCTTCCCACTCACAGTAGTCCTCAGAAGGTGAGACAACAAGGAAAAGAAAAGGCAAATATTTTATGTATGCCTGGATGTGTAGTGCATTTGAATTAGCCTCGTTCCTATTTCAATTTGCCATTTGCTTTGAAGACCTGAGTCCATCTGAAATTGTATTCTAACTGATAGAGTTAAGCTGATTTGATCTGAAATTGCAAAAACATGAAACTTGCACACAGGCGCACAGAGAGATGATTCCCATTTATGCTAAAAAAAGCATGCATGCTTGAGCTAACTTCAAAAATCCCATCAGATCTGAACTGACAATGCCTAATCAGAAAAACAATGCTGAGGCCATTTTGAATAACTCGGTGAAAATATCAGCACCATCTGCAGAGGCAGTAGAAATGGCTAAATCCATCCTACCAGCTATTAAGATTATCGTTCCCAGTATCACAATGATCTAACTGGGGTAGATAAACCGGTGTTTTTAATCAATTCTAATTGCCCCTTGAAACAATAAAATGAAGTTAACCAAAGCATTCAAAGTCCTGAAACAGCTTTCCTTATACGGTAAAGATGAATTGAAATCTCTTCTTTTTTTCTTTTTGAAGATAGGTCTTAATTTAGATACAGAGAACCAATTTCAGTGCCCATATTTGCTTTTATAATTATCTGGCTTCACAACTTCTCCGTGACATCATTCAATTCCCTAATCTGGTTAATTTCCCTGCATTTTGTCATTGTAATGGAATGCTGACAGTCATTATCCTGCTCACTGCATCCTCTCTGATTAATAGATAACATGAAAGTATTTATTTTCTACTTTCTCAGTTGTACAACAATACGAAATAACAGAATTGGAAGAGGCCTTGAAAGTCTTCTAGTTTAACCCCCTGGTTGAAGTACCATTCTGGACAAACGGCTGTCTGATCCCTTCTTGAAAACCTCCAGTGAAAAAGACAGTGGTAGGATTCAACCGGTGTTACTACCAGTTTGGTGACTATGTTTTGCGAATTTTGAATTTTTTTCTTCCTTCTATCTTAAACAAGACTTGGAAAGCCCTAGGAGAAACGAAGATGTAGTTAAAACCATTTGTACTAGGGACCTTCAGAAAGAGAATACATTCTTTCTTCCTCTTTCATAACCCTAGGAGCTGGCATTATTCAGGGAGGGTTGAATGGTGGGGAAATCACAGCAGCACATTGTGTGCTTGGCATACATCATCCGAGAATGGAGTCAGGGCAAGCAACTTAGACGAGCTGTCAAAGGCAATCAGATAAACCATGGAAGCCCTGTCGAAGAAATGACTACTTGTCATGATAGCTTACCCCTGTGATTAAAAAAAAAAAAAATAGCATTTGGGGCTTTGGGGATAGTTGGAAGCTGACACTGAACGTTTGTGGGGCGGCTTTGAAAAGAGAATGAAAACTGAGCTAATTAACTCCAGAAGATATTATTATGGCAATGACAGTTTTGCAACACTTCTGAAGCGACAAGTTTGGATGCCTTCCCATTTCTGCTAAGAAGAGCTCTCATCAGAATAGAAGAATAGCAGAGTTTGGAAGGCAGGGGGTGGGGTTCAAATTTTTTAACAACCGGTTCTGTAGGTGTGGCTTAGTTGGTGGGTGTGGCTTGGTTGCTGGGCATGGCTTGGTGGTCATGTGACTGGCTGGGCATGGCCAACTCAATATCAATCACATCGAGGCATGCATCTCCTCTCCCGGCCTCTCATGACTGTGGGGATGCTGCAACAGTCCTAAGCGTGAAAAATTGGTCGTAAGTCACTTTTTTCAGTGCCATTGTAACTTTGAATGGTCACTCCACACAAGCGAAGTACTAGCAAAGGAAGGAAAAAAAAACTCCAGAGATGGTCCTGAGACAGGAAGTCTAGTCCTGCCAAGAATGTAATAAAGGTTAACGGAGAGGCAGTTTCTGTAAGCAACACCAGAATGTTTCCTTCCTGCCTTCCTTACAGGATTAGGCCAGTAATTTCTTCTAACAACCGGTTCTCTGAACTGCTTAGAATGTTAACAACCAGTTCTAGCGATTAGGTGCGAAATGGAAGAATCCCATCCCTGTTGGAAGGGACCTTGGAGGTCTTCTAGGCCAACCCCCTAATCAAGCAAAAGACCCTGTACCATTTCATGGCAGTTCAATCTCTTCTTAAAAACCTTCGGGGATGGAGCACCCACAACTTCTGAAAGCAAACCATTCCACTGTTCCGCTGTCCTAACTCTCAGGAAATTTCTCCTTAATTCTAGGTTGGAGGCTAAAACGTATGAAGAATGGTTGCAGGATCTGCGTGTGTCTGGTCTAATGAAAAGAAAGACTAGGGGGAGACATCATAGCACAAAGTACAAAGATGAGCAGGTCAAATTGTTTTTCAAAGCACCAGAAGGCAGAACAAAAAACAATGGATGGAAACTAATCAAGGAGACAACCAACCTGGAACTAAGGAGAAATTTCCTTAGAACAATTAAGCAGCAGAATGGTTTGAATTTAGAAATTGTGGGTGCTGAAACGCTGGAGGTTTTTAAGAGACCAGACAGCCAATAGTCTGGAATGAAATAGGGTCTCCTCCTGTTTGAGCAGGGGGTTGGATTAGATGACCTCCAAGGTTTCTTCTAACTCTGTTATTCCGTTAACTTTGCCATGGGGCTGAAATAACATGTCTTCCAAGCATACATTTGGTGCTAGTAGTTCAGATTCTTGTACAGAGTGTTAACATGCAATAAATCTGCAGTTATTTGAAGCACCTCACTTCTGATTTCTTGCACTTGACATTAATCTGATGTTGAGACTCTAGAAAAAGTGCAGAGAAGAGCAACCAGGATGATTAGGGGACTGGAGGCTAAAACATATGATGAAGGGTTGCAGAAACTGGGCTTGGCTAGTCTAGAGAAGAGAAGGACCAGGGGAGACATGATAGCAGTCTTCCAATATTTGAGGGGTTGCCACAGAGAGGAAGGGGTCAAGCTATTCTCTAAAACACCCAAAGGCCAGACAATGAATAATGGATGGAAACTGAACAAGGAGAGATTCATCCTGGAAATAAGGAGAAACTCTCTGACAGTGAGAACAATCAACCAATGGGACAGAAGTTGCCTTCAGAAGTTGTGGGAACTTCATCACTGGAAGCTTTCAAGAAGAGACTGAGCTGCCATCTGTCAAAAATGGGGTAGGGACTGCTTGGGCAGGACGGTTGGACTAGATGACCTTCAAGGTCCCTTCCAACTCTGTTAATCTGTACCTGGGATCTGAACTACTAACGTCAAGGCAAATTGGCGGTTGATAAGAGTCAATGGAATTCAAGGACTTAGTTCTATTGTGGGCTACTGTTCCTCAACTTTTCCAGCCCAAATGGGGCTGCAAGCATTAGTGCCGCCACACACGCAAGCGTAGCTGCGCACACATGTGCTCATCCATCGCTGGCGTGGCCCAGTTTCAAATGGACCACGGCCCAGTAGTGGTCCACGATCCAAATGTTGGAGGTCCCTGAACTAAACTGGTGATGCATTTGACCCCTCCCTCGACTCAGCCTGGTTATCTCCCACAGGTGTGCTTTTCCAGGTGATCATAACTGAGGTTTGCTCTTCATAGTGTGTACTTTTCTTTTTTGGTGAAGCGTCAATTCCAGGAAGACAACAAAGGATTCACTCTGCCTCAGATTCCTCCCTTATAAAGAAGCACAAATGACAGGAAGAATTATTTTGGCCTGATATTAGTAGTGGCTTAGAAACGTAAAACAAAAACAAAACGAATTGATTTCTTCAGTTAGCCATCCTTTATAGCCACATAAAACCAGTCAAGGCAAAAGGTTTCCAGAAGGACCCAATAAAAGATACATTGAAATATGGCCCCATTTCCTTCCTTGAACATCTGCACTCCGCTGGTCCTTGACTTCTAAACTTTCTATGTTCTCGGTGCTCAGGATTATAGAGTGAAAAGGGGAATTCTGATGGAATGATGGTGCCTGATCCAGGTGACTTTGGAGATAAACTACACAATCTGGTTCACAGAAGCCAAACTGGATGCTACAGTGAAGAGCGTGTAAACACAAAATGTGACTTTATGCTGAAGCCAACATCTACTTTCCACAGAGCCAACCGAAGAGATGTTGCTGCTTAAGGAAAAGAAGTGAAAATAATACTCCCTAAACAATCTCAGTCTAAGCAGAGAAAGGTGTATTTTTTCTTCTTCATGTATCGCAGGGTTGTCAAACACAATTTCACTGAGGACCGCATCAGGGCAGGGTTGTGTTTGATTTTGCAGCTGGGGGTTGGGGGTTGGCCAGCTCAACATCCATTTTTGCCCGCGATGGCCTCCCGCAGCCCTCTTCAAGCAAAAAATGGAGCTCAGAGGGGCCATGCACGGAGACACCACAGGCCGGTCCTTCACTGTTTCCACATCGCCCCCTCAGACCAGCTCTAAGCACCCCGCAAGCTGGATCTGGCCCACGGGCCTTCAGTTTGACACCCCTGATGTATAACATTTGACAGTTTCATTCTCAACTGTCAATTTTATTTTATTTATTTTTCAATAATGTCAATAATTATGGTATATAAAATCATACATTGCAATGACTTACCTGTCAATGAATACTTCAGCTTCAGCCATGACAACACAAGAGCACACAATAGATACAAATTCAAGGTTAACCACACCAAACTTGACTGCAGGAAATACGACTTCAGCAACAGAGTGGTCAATGTCTGGAATACTCTACCTGACTCTGTGGTTTCTTCCCCAAACCCCCAAACCTTTAACCTTAGACTGTCTACTATTGACCTCACCCCTTTCCTAAGAGGTCTGTAGGGGGCATGCATAAGCGCACCAACGTGCCTACCATCCCTGTCCTATTGTTTCTTTTATTTTTTTTATGTGTACCCATTTCATGTATTCATAACTATGTATATATATTATTATCTTGTAAGCAATTGACAAATCAAAGTAAATAAAAATAAATAAAATAAATTTGGTGTGGTTGTTAAGGTCGTGGTGTAGAAACCAGGAAACAGCAGTATGTTGACCAAAACTGGTTGCAATATTCTAGGTGTGGCCTTACTAGGGTTTTATAAAGCAGCTCTAGTATTTCACGTGATCTTGACTCCATGCCTCTGTTTATACAACCCAGTTACCCAGGATTGTATTGGCTTTTTTGAAGGTGGCTGCACACTGCTGGCTCATATTCATATTAATGAACGCAGGATAAACGTCTAATAAAAAAAAAAGTGATACATGGATTTGCCTCCCAATCTCTTCCTGTTTCTAGTTCCATTCATGAAATCTCTTAAGTAGCTGTTTTTCAAGAAAGAGTTGCCTGGTCAGGTTTTTTTTTCCCCCTATGTTTTAAAGGCATAGAGACCATAGGGATGCCTCTTGAAAGACAAACGTTGTCTGTCCTAAAGGCTTGTCTGGGCTTTAACTGGAGACAAGTTCTTTTAAAATCAGAGATCTTCATCTCTTCCTCCTCCTCCTCCTCCCTTCCCCCCTCCTTCTCTTCCTCTTCCTCCTCCTCCTCCTTTTCTTTCCCTTCCCCTTCCCCTTCTCCCCCCTCCCCCAACTCCTCCCCATCACCTTCCTCACAAATGATCTCTCCCATTTTCCTCTCTGAGGGGGAAAGTTTTTCCTGGAAGGGGCTGTTTCCTCATTACGTTTCTTTTGACATCTTTTTTTAATTAGTTTGGAACAACTTCAGGAGCTCGATTTCCCCCTAGAGTGCCATTAGAATTGTCATCTGTTGTCACCACTCTCGTATAACTTGGTTTCCTAATTACACTCCCCAAATGTCTCCTCTTCCATTTCAACAGCTTCAGTCCTCAGTAATTGGATGGCATTGTCATCGTCGCTCCTTGGAGTTCCTGGAAACTTATATAAGAACTAAGCACATATTTCCTCCTGAAAATGAAATGCCAGGAGATGTTCAAAGTTCACCTCAGACTAACTTGGAGAGGATCCAAGAACAGTGGAAAAAGAAAACCAAGAACTTGTGGACTTGTTTTATCCAACTGACCTGAATGCTGAAGAAAAATATCTTCCAATGAACCATTAGGGTTCTTCTGGAATCATACAGACCCCATCTTCACTTACTGCTGCACGTGTGACAGGGATTCAATCCACGTGCCACCCAGGAAGCTGTTTATAGAGTTGGGATGAAAGAAATTCTTCTAATTTACTGCTTCCATTCCAAAAAAAGAGGGTCACCTCCTCCCAGGAACAATTTATAATTTTCAATTATATATTTCCATTGTTTGGAGCAAAACAAATTGAGAGTCATTTGCAAGGCGGTGAGGGTGTTTGTTTTTATTTTACAGTTTATTTCTACTTTCCTGCCAGGCAAGTAATTTTCCGGAGATCCATTTAACATTATTCATTCATTCATTCCCTCTCTCTCTCTCTCTCTCTCTCTCTCTCTCTCTCTCTTTCAATTCTCTGTCTCATTTTTTTTTCTTATCTCTCTCTCATCATTATCATTATCATTAAGTGTCGTACCTTATGATTCTTGACTCCTGACGAATGTATCTTTTCTTTTATGCATACTGAGAGTATTTACACCAAGACAAATTCCTTGTGTGTCCAATCACACTTGGCCAATAAAGAATTGAATTCTATTCTATTCTATTCTATTCTATTCTATTCTATTCTATTCTATTCTATTCTATTCTATTCTATTCTATCTTTCTCTCATTGCTCTCATTTTTCTGTCTCATCTCTCTCTCACACACAGACATTTCTCTTTCTATCATCTATCATCTCCCTATCATCTCACTCTATTATATTTCTCTCTGTCATCTCTCTCTCTCTTACCTCTATCAACTCTCTCTCTCTCTCGTATTTCTCTCTTTTATCTCTCTCTCTCTCTCTCTTATCTCTCTGTATGTGTGTTTGTTTGAAAGTAACTTACAAAATTAGAATTCTATTGTCTCTGGTAGATCACCAGTTTTGTTTTTTTTTGTTTACTGCCCACTGTATTCTTGTTGTTTTTGTTCGATTGCTGAAGCACACCTGACACTTCTCCACACCATGGATCGCAGGAGGCCAATCTCCCTTACCTTCCATCCTCCAGTGTCTTTTGACATCTGCCTAAACTCATGTCCTTTGTGTCAATGACTCTGTCTAACCATTTCATACTCTGCTGTCTCCTTCTCCTTTCGCCTTCAATCCAATTCTATTTGCTATTGAAGTGATTACGATCAAGAGGTGAAAACATGCTTAAAGGTCTGCCTTGAGAAAAGATTTGAATGAAAGACTATCAAAGGCATTTTTGGACTACAGGCCAGTTGACAGCTTCACCCAGAAGAGGACAAGGGCTGATGACTTCCATGTCAGAAGACGGAGGCTCCTGCCTACTTAAGAGAACCACCTGCCTACTTAAGAGAACCACCAGCAATATTTCTGTGGGACATTGGAAGGATTCAGTGGGACATCATACTTTACCATTACAATGCTGTAATCCATAGAAACACATGGATGTTGTGATTAGCCTGTCTCAGCTCAACTTAGCTCATCAAATTATTGTAGAGAAAAAGTAGAAGAGGGATGTGTGTGTATGTGTAATGATTCTGAGCTTCTAGAGAAAAGACAAGGTGTAAATCTATGAGAATTCATTTTGATTGATCGTATGCCATCAAGTCGCTGTCAGCTGTTAGAAACGACATAAATAGACCTACTTGAGAATGTTTATTAATTGCATTTATATACAATTATATAAAACATCCATCTGGTTCAGTTCCAAGCTGGGAGAAAGACACTGGAAACCTGGAGGCAGGTTGGAAAGATGGTTTATTGGTGAACAGGACCACCTGAGTTTGAGGTCCTGGGCAGCTGACCACATGGAGTGGAGAGTGGGGGTTATTTATACCTTCTCTTGGGCTTTGTGCTTGAACTTCCTGTTCCTGTGCAAGAACATGTATTCTATTGACTGTTGTAGGGGTCATAGTTGGCTCTGTAGGTTGTCTGAGCTCTCAGGTTTGGTTCATGCACTACATTGTGCGATGTAGTGTACTCTGCTGCTAGTGGGTTAATCCTTTTATGTCCTGGAGGGTCATATCTTAACCCCATCATTCTGGAGCTGAAGGTCTTTTGTTTTGTAGATAGGCTGGCCAAGTTTTTCTTAATGTACAAAAAATACCTGCTGGGGATTATTAAGAAAGGTGGAGGCTGTCTCTTTCTGTCTCTATCTCCATTCCGCCTTTAGGGAAATATAATAGTCTGCCTTTTTAATATTTCTCAAAATATTTCATTGTTCTAGGAGAGGGGAGTCTCTTTAATTATTTTTATAAACAGCTCAAGATAGTGATTGTACTTAATGCTAATCTGTTTTCCATCTGTTTTCCCCACAACCTGTGAGGTGGGCTGGACTAAGAGAGAGTAATTGGCTAAAGTCACCCAGCTGGCTTTCCTGTCTAAAGTGGGACTAGAAATCTCAATCTCCTGGGGATTCAGCTTTCATGCCTAAGGTGGGACTAGAACTCCCAGTTTCCTGGTTTCTAGCCACTTAACCACTACACCAAAGTGGCTGTTGAGAATGAAGCCGTCAAACAATATTTCTAGACCCTGCTAGACCACACTGGCTCTTAGGAGGACAAAAATTCTGCTATAAAAGGAAGGACACTCATATATACCCATGGCCTTGTGGTTAAATAAGGGAAAGGATCTCTCAAACACCTGGAATATTTTTTTTTCCAAAATTAACTTCTTGCAAATAAATGTTAAAAGCAAGTAATATTTTTTAGCAAAATGAATTAGAATTTGTAGGAGGGAAATGGATTATTTTTTCCCTGCCAGCCATCCCTTCAGAAATCCCTTTGCTCTATTATATAACAGTCAAGTAACGTGAAATTGACTTCGTTACTATCATGAGTCACTAAGCTTTCCCATCACTCCATGTAATTCATAATAGGTGACATCAGTGATATTACACTAAATGCATATACAGCTAGTCCTTGACTTATAGGCAGAGGTGGTATTCAGCCGGTTCAGACTGGTTCTGGTCAGGGGTAGGATTCAATTTTTTAAACAATCTGTTCTGTGGATGTGGCTTAGTTGGTGGCCTTGGCTTGCTGGTCATGTGACTGGGTGGACGTGGCCAACTTGATGTCACTCACATCAAGGGGCACTTCTTGCCTGGCCTCTCATGACAGTGGGGATGCTGCAACGGTCATAAGTGTGAAAAATGGTCAAAAGTCACTTTTTTCAGTTCCACTGTAACTTTGAATGGTCACCAGTTTTAGACCAAAACTCAAAAAGGGTATGTAAACTCACATTTGAATGTCAATCTTTCTAGCTAGCCAAGAAGCCTTGCTGAATGTCACTCATCTTGGTTCCTTGTCATTAAAAGCTTCTTTCTAACAGCTCTGCTTCATTATTCAATTATTTCTTCAAAGTGCTAACTCCAATGGGAGTATTTCCTCCCAACAGCAGTGTAAAAAGCTTAAAACAACCCTTCCCCTTTAAGAAAGTACCAGCAAAGGAAAAAAAAACTCCTTCTGAGACAGTAAGTCTAGGCATACTGTCAAGAATGCAAGAAGGGTAGGAAAAAAACAAAAGGAGATTTCTTCCAACAACCGGTTCTCCGAACTGCTTAGAAAGTTAACAACCAGTTCTAGTGAACTGGTGAGAACCTGTAGAATCTCATCCCTGGTTCTGGCGTACCGGTTGCGGAAATTTTGACTAGTTCACAGAACCACCTCTGGCAGGGCCCATTCACCCCCTCCCTTTCCTGTCCCATATTCCCTTGTTTGTTAACTTAGTGTCAGGGCTCTGACAATCCACCCCTATTCAAATCATGAGTCTCTAGTCACATCTCTCAGAGTTTTAAAAAAATAATTTATTAGGAGTGACCATGTCGGCGTTACCTGGGTGCAACCGACACTGAGGCACATCATTCATCTCACCCTTGACCCTGGTCTTCCCCCACCCCCTGGATGTATATTCTCCAATGGGATGCATCCATAGCCAAGAGTCATCAATCATGCTCTCCAGCAATAATCTTGCACGCCAGAAGTCTAAAATGATTTAAGGTATGCATTACTCCCCCCACTCCCTTTCTGCTGACAACTCTAAAAGACCAGAGAAATATTTCTGAGTGGGCACTCAGCTGATTCACGCATCAGAGCGGATTGCTGCGCCTCAGCTGAGCTAAAAAACAGTTTACCTCACTAGCGCTGACACAGAGAATGGTTTTCAAGTGCTGTGTGCATGCAGATAACAGATAATCAGAGTTGGATGGGACCTTATAGGTCATCTAGTCCAACCCCCACCCACGCCCAAGCAGGAGAACCTACACCATTTCTGACAAATGGCAGTCCAATCTCTTCTTGAAGGTCTCAAATGATGGCGCTCCCACAACTTCCGAGGGCAACTTCTGTTCCATTGGTTGATTGTTCTCACTGTCAGAAAGTTTCTCCTTTTTTCCAGGTTAAATCTCTCCTTGTTCAGTTTCCATCCATTATTCCTTGTCTGGCCTTTGGGTGCTTTAGCTTGACCCCTTCCTCCTCTCTGTGGCAGCCCCTCAAATATTGGAAGACCACTATCATGTCTCCCCTAGTCCTTCTCTTCACTAGACTAGCCATGCCCAGTTCCTGTAACCGTTCTTCATATATTTAAGCTTCCAGTCCCCTAATCATCCTGGTTGCTCTTCTCTGTACTTTTTCTACAATCACAACATCTTTTTTATAGTGTGGTGACCAAAACTGGATACAGTACTCTAGGTGTGGTCTTACTAAGGCTTTATAGAGTGGTATTGGTGCCTCCCTTGATCTCGATTGTATCCCTCTGTTAATGCAAATTAGGATTGCATTCACTTTTTTGGCGGCGGCTGCACATGGCTGGCTCATATTTAGCTGGTTGTCCACTAAGACTCCAAGATCCACTAAGACTCCAAGATCCACTAAGACTCCAAGATCCACTAAGACTCCAAGATCCACTAAGACTCCAAGATGCATGCAACGAAGTATGCTCTCACGATAGAACCGGTAGGAAAAAATTTGGAAACCCACCACTGCTTACAGACCACAATCAAGCCTCAATTTTATGTTGCTGAGTGAGACATTTATTAAGTGAGTTTTGTTCCATTTTACAATCTTTCTTGCCACATTTGTAGCAAGAAACAGAAGATTGCTAAGAAATATAAATCCTTCCATTCCCCACCATTTGACCAGAATGGAAGAAGCTTTTAGGATGAGAAGTGAAATGTCTTCAAGGAAAAAACCAAGAAAGACCCATTGCCCTTTTATTAAAAAAAAGCACCTTTGGGACAACCGTGACCTGGATGATTGTGAATCTCCATAAACACTCTTCCCCCATACAAATTTACTTAGCAGTGATGTCAAAACCCCGCTGACACATTTGGCGTAAACACTGGTATCAGCAGTCTGTTTAACTGCTCGTGGAATATGGAAATGTTGATCACAATCTGAATGGATTTGGGGATTTGATTGCAGTCCATATCAATCAGCAGGGTGACAGGACTGCAGAAGTGACAAATGCAATTTTAGTCAGAGGCAATAAGAATGTAGACCCTAAATCAGGAGGAGTAATACTTCCATTTTAATGTGCATTGCATGGACTCAGCCACAAATATTGTGCTTCGTTTTGGGAATCGCTCTTCAAGAAAGGTTCAAGGAAGGTGGAAATAGCCATAAGGATAACAATAAAGTGTTTTAAAACCTCCGTAAAGAGAATGAATTTTAGCCATTAGATGGTTGTAATAGGCCTCTTAATTTTATTTTATTATTATTTATATAGTTTGTCAAGCATGCATGAGAAAATAAGTATAAGTATGAACATAACATATAAACATATAAGTATAAACAGATATGTATATAAATAATAATTGAGTATGAATAAATGGGAACAGTAAGACAGGGACGGTCGGTTGGCATGCTGGTGTGCTTATGCGCGCCACCTTACAGACCTCTTAGGAATGGAGTGAGGTCCACGGTAGACAGTTAAAGTTTAATTCATTTATTTAATTTATTTAATTTCTGTTCTACCCATCTCCCCTACAAAGTAACTATGGGCATCAAGGATCTGAAGGTGTATCACATAGAGGAAGATCAAAATCTATCCATAACAGGAAAATAATTTCCACTAAAAACTTCCTGAGAATCTGGAAAGAGTGAAGAGAAGAGCAGGAAAGGTGATTAAGGATCCCGGACGCTAAAACATATGAAGAATGTTAGCAGGAATAGAGTATTTCTAGTCTAGTGAAAAGAAGAACCAGGGGTGACAAGATAGCAGGTTCAAATATCTAAAGGGCTGCCACAGAGAAGAAGGGGTCAAGCTATTTTCCAAAGGACCTGACGACAGAAGAAGAAATGATGGATGGAAACTAATCAAGGAGAGAAGCAACCTAGAACTAAGGAGAAATTTTCAGATAATGAGAACAATCAGCCAGTGGAACAGTTTGACTTCAGAAGTTGTGGCTGCTCCATCACTGGAGGCTTTTAAGAAGAGATTGGGTAGCTATTTGTCTGGAATGGTATAAGGTCTCCTGCATTAGGTAGTTGGACTAGAAGACCTACAAGGTCCTTTCCAACTCTCTTATTCTGTTATGGAAGGAGTTACTGTTGAGGGCTTCCCAATGTCATAATTCTATTATTCTCTAAATATTACTGTAAGATTCCTAGTTTTCTATTATCTAGGAGGCAGGGTGGGATTCAACTGGTCTTACTACTGGTACAGTGACTACATTTTACACACTGCGTGTGTGTGTAAGACAATCTTAGGCTGTGTCGCCCGGACAGCTGAAAGGCGCTGCACGCAGGTGCGCACTGTTTGAAAAGGCACTTTCCCCCTGCTTTTTCAACCTCAGCTGTGCCACGCAAAGCAGTTGAGGTTGAAAAAGCAGGAAATAAAGGTCAGGTAAGAGCCTGGGTCGGTGGGTGGGCCAAACAGCAACAAACACAGAACTGGTTCGGTGTCTGCTGCTCTTCAGAGCTACCAGTTCCATAGAACTGGGCAGAACTGGTAACATCCCATCCCTGCTAGGAGGGCTTTCTTTGGGTTGTTTTTTAAAGGAACAACAGGTTAAAAAAAAAACATGTTTATGGATACCAGTCTATGCAAAAGGCCCGTTAATCAAAGTGCCTCTCCCCAAAACACCGTCCTCAAAAGTGATGATGAAAAATAAGAGTGATGCAAAATTGATGCAAACTCAAAAACGAATTGCGGACGTGTTGTAAAATTTCATTTACTTCGATTTTGGTGCCATTCAACCCCGGGCCAATTCTGGGCACTTCTCAATATGACAAAATGAAATGAAAAATGCAATACACAATTCATGATACTAAGACGGGTAACCCACCCACATTTTTAAAAATGCTGAAAACACAAACCACCAAGGCCTGTATTCACCTTAGGCCATAGCCTGGGAGAACAGCCAATATTTAAGTTATTGGCATTTAAGATAGATGGCTAATCTCGCCTTCACTCATATAGCCAGTCATAAAGTTTGCAGTGTTCGGAGTTTTGCAGATCAATCTAGTTTGTTGGAATGGAAATGATTAGTACTTGCTAAGAGCAGAGAAGAGCAACAAAGAGTCTAGAGGCTAAACCATATGATGAACAATTGCGGGAGCTAGTTATGACTAGAAAAGGACTAGGGGGTCATATGATAGCAGTCTTCCAATACTTGAAGGGCTGTCACAGAGAAGAACAATGGATGGAAATTAATCAAGGGGAGAAGTAACCTAAAACTAAGGTAAAGGTTCCCCTCACACATATGTGCTAGTCATTTCCGCCTCTATGGGGCGGTGTTCATCTCCGTTATAAAGCCGAAGAGCCAGCGCTGTCCGAAGACGTCTCCTGGGTCATGTGGCCAGCAGGGCTAAACGCTGAAGGCGCATGGAATGCTGTTACCTTCCCCCCAAAGTGGTCCCTATTTTTCTACTTGCATTTTTACATGCTTTCAAACTGCTGGGTTGGCAGAAGCTGGAACACAGAATCAGAGCTCACTCCGTTATGCGGTGCTGGGGATTCAAACCGCCGAACTGCTGACTTTTCTGATTGACAAGCTCAGCGTCTAATTTCCTAACAGTGTGGACAATCAATCAGTGTAATAGCTTGCCTCCAGAAGTTGTAGATGCTCCATCACTGGAGGTTTTCAAGAAGAGATTGGACAGACATTTTTCCAGAATGGAATAGGATTTCCTATTTGAGCAGGAGGTTGGGCTATAAGACTTCCAATCCTATTATTTTATGTAAAAGGTCGAGGCTATAATTCTATTCTACACTTTACTGTGGCAAAAAAAAATGTTTAATACTTTCTTTTCCTTTCCTCCTGTACCTACACCTTTCTTTCCCCCTTCTTCCCCTTCCTTATTTTTCCTATCATCTCTATTTTCAACTATATTCTACATTATGGTAATTTTAATAACATTCTTGGGGGGGGTTGAGGAAATGTGCATTCATAGTGCATTTAAACGTAGGTGATCTTGAGAAGTTGTTAAATGATTTGGTAGAGGGAGGCAGCTTGGATGGAGTTCAGATCTGAGTTTCATATTCAAGATGTGATGCTGGCTTAGAGGAGGGTTAATTCCTTTATGTCATAAACTGATGCTCGGCGATGTAATGTGATGTTCTTCCTTCTCTTCATTTTTGACTCTCTGGAGACTTTTCTGCCAATGTATGAAAAACTTCAGTACTGTTGCCCTTAGGCTAATGAACTGGTCCCCAAGTGGCACTTGTGACAATTTGAGATCCAAGCCTCTGGCCTAGCTAAACTCCTCACTTCTTAGCTCCAGGAAAAAATACTCTTGGGTATCAGCACATGTTCATTGCAGAAAAGATCATTGGGAAGTGAGGGAGAAAACATCTGGGGCTCCCACTAGGATTTTCTCCTTCCTTTCTCTTCCTCATCTTTCCATTGTCGATCTCCTCCTCCTCCTTTTCTTCACTGTCCTCCTCCTCCTCCTCTTCCCTTTCATTTCTTTCTTTGGCACAGAGAAGGAGATGCTCTATGTTCTGTCCCCACTGCACATTAGTCTGGGTGCAGCTCAACATGCAGCTCAAGCCACCTATCCTCGAATAAAACAGACCGTGTCCATAGATCTGAATGCTTTATTGAAAGAACAGGATATGGTGAAAATGGGGAAAATAGGGATACATACAATGAGAACCAAATACAAGATAGACAGTACTGAGTTACTGCTGAACATAATAATGAATGAATGCAAGTAATTTAAATCTCACCAGCGATGCTCTGTGTGGGGGATGTGGGTTTGTCCTTGGATTCATTCTCCAAATGTTAAAGGAAATGGAGCCTGGCTTCCCAGTGTGCACTTATTTGAGAGTGTGGGCTGATGGGTAAATGGGTGGGATCAACTTCAAACAGTATACTTGGGGTATATTTGTCTCTCTGGCCACTAGATGGGGCGAGAGGGCCACAACGATATATAAAATCATATGTTGGACCATGACACTCTACCTTGGATCCTTTGGGCCTAAATAGCAAACAAAAACATATGTGGTGACAACGGCATAAATAAATCAAAGTCTTCTACACTTTTAAACTGGAATGGGATGACTCACCACAGCCACCTCGCCACAGCCAACTCATCATGGCCAACTTGCCACAGGACAACTCACTGCAGGACAATTTAATAATTCTATTTAATTATTTAAAATAAAGAAAAAAAGCATGCTAATTTTTGCCATTCACATTTCATTCTGTCCCCACTTTTGCATCTTTTCCTTAATGTTTCTATTCCATTATTTCTTCGATATTAATGTAACTGGTGTCCTAGTATCTAGCCTTTAATAAAATTATGTAAAAAGAAAATATCACCATTCCTCATTCCAGTGTCCGTGTCAGCAGAGAGAAAGGGAAGATGACAAATTTTACTGACGCCTCCACCCCTCCAAATTATGGCTGTTCTAGTCAAAGAAGGCAATTCAAAAACCCAACGAATAAATGAAATATATATTGTGGGAGGTTATGCACAATATTGTATACTATTTTAAAGTTTGCAGAAGCGCGTGGTGCCTGAAATATGCAATGTGCTGGGGCGCCACCATAAGACAGAAAAAAGTTCTATTTTAAACTTGTTAAGTACGATTATCACACTATTTTCCATATCTTAATTGGGTAAAGGAGGAATGCTTTCACTTCCCTTCTTCCCCACTCCTGAAAAAAAAAAAAAAAACACCCCTCTTTGATTCCCTGTAAAATTTGTACTTGTACCTCTTGCATTAAATAACATTGAAGGTTCTGCTGTTTTATGGCGATGCCTTTATCTGTCGCGCACCCCGGATAGAGACATTTTAATGAAATACACTTCGTTTCATTTCAGTGGATTTGTGACATGGCTGGCCCAGGAGATCTTGTATAAAATCTTAATGTAGAGCCACCAAGGAGAAGGATTTTGCATAGGAGCTGAATTATAACTGCTGGGATTTTCAAGCAAGCTAAAACTGAAGGTGAACACCCAGCTCCAAGTTAGCAATTGTAAGGCAGAATGAGAAGCAATGGAGAGAACCTACCTAGGACAAAACGAAATGTCCTGACAACGGTAACCATTAATCAACGGAAAGTCTTGCTTTCAGAAGATGTGGATACGCCAGCCTTAGAGTCCCAAACTTGCTTTTTCAAGAGGCAACTGGACTTTTTGGTTGATTTTTGAAGATGTCTCACTTCTCCTCCAAGAAGCTTCTTCAGCTCCTGGATGAGAAGCAAAACATCTTCAAAGAAAAACCAGAGAACCCAGTTGCCTCTTGTAAAGGCACCTTTGGGACTACCATGACCTAGATGACTGAGAATCTCCATAGACACCCAACCCTGGAGGTTTCTAAGAAGACATTGGACAACTATTTGTCTGAAATGGTGTCGGGTTTCCTGCTTAAACAGAGAACAGGAGCCTTCAAACTTGACAGCTTTAAGACTTGTGGATTTCAACTCCCAGAATTCCTCCCCCTGTCATGTTAGCTTAGGAATTCTGGGAGTTGAAGTCCACAAGTATTAATTAAACTTGCCAAGTTTGAAGACTCTTGGTATAGATTGTAGAAGACCTTCAAGGTCTCTTCCAACTCAAGTTATTTTATTATTCCATCTACAAGTATAGAGTTTTTGGAGGGCAGTATTTCTCATTGGCCTTACCAATGAGCCTTTCTCCTTTTCACTCCTCTCATGCACTGTGATTTGATAATATTCCACCTTTTGCATCTGTTCTCTTAATAATAGGACTGATGAAAAGAGTTGAAGGGGAAAATATATTATTTTCTTTATTTAATAAGCCAGGATTATTCTAGCCATCAAACCTCATTAGCCTCTAGTATTTTCAATCTTTGGAGGAGGTCATTTCATTATTTGGCAAATGATACTTACCGCTGAGAATAATATATATCTATATATTCATTTAGAGTGTGGGTAGGATTGCTCTAAAACCTGTCCTATCAATTAACCAACTTGCTTTTACAGCTTCTATTGGCTTCAAGGATCCCTTCTTGGTTTTGTTCATAGGCTGGTATTTTTAATCTCTCTGTTCTAGAGCTGAAAATAGAAATCTTCAGAGCTGCTATCCATGGAGATAAAAGGTACAGTGCAAAGCAATCTTTGCCAACTGGCTGCCTCACAACTCTCAATAGCCACAGCTGCTGAAGCCAAGAGTCTTTTGAAACATCTGGAGACCTGTGATGAGGAAAGCTGATCTAGATACAGATTAACAGAGTTGGAAGGGACCTTGTAGGTCATCTAATCCAGGGGTCACCAACCTTTTGGACCTCAATGACCACCAAACTCATAATTTTAAATCCCGCAGACCAGAGACCCTGGGAAAAATCCCCCCCAAAATGTCTGCAGGAAAATCCCCTACCCCATTTTTCTATCGATCAATCATTCTTTATTTGGGATCGCAGGATCGCAGTCTCCAGCTCCATTCTCAGGGGGAGAGAGAGAGACTTTTGGCTTCATGCAAGGAAAGCAGCAGCAGTCTTTCTTTCTCTTCCCCAAATTCCACCAGAAATGAGTCTTTGTGAGACTTGTCGTGCCAAAGACCCATTTCTGGCAGAGTTTGGGGGAGAAAAAGAAAGACTTTTGCTGCTTTCCTTGCATGTAGCTAAATGCAGAAGAAGAAAGCAATGGAAAGACAGCAGCCCGGTGGCCAAGCAAGGCACGTGGGGTGCATGGGGCAAGTTCCCCCTGCACCCTTTCCTCCCTCCCCTCCCTACTTCATGTTGTTCACAATACAAGTGACGCAAGCTTTGTCTTCCCACAGGCCTTGTGGGCGGCACAGCTTTGTGTTCCCACACAGCCGGGATTGTTTTGGGGGGTACTTTGGGGTTGACATTTCTCTGCGGACCACCAAAATTTTCTCGCAGACCACCAGTGGTCCCCGGCCCACTGGTTGGTGACCACTGATCTAGTCCAACTCCCCCACCCAAGCAGGAGATCCTACACCATTTCTGACAGAGGGCAGTCCAGCCTTTTCTTGAAAGTTTCTAGGGGTGAAGCTCCCACACCTTCTGAAGTCAACTTCTGTTCTATGGGTTGATTGCTTGCATACAGGAGGAAAACTTATTATAGGTAGCCCTCGACTTATGATCCCAACATTTCTGTTGTTAGGTGAAACACTTCTTACGTGGGTTTTGCCCCATTTTGCCACCTTTCTTGCCACAGTTGTTAAGTGAATCACCAAAGTTATTCACCTGGTTGTTAAGTGAATCTGGGTTCCCCATTGGTCTTGCTTGTCAGAAGATCACAAGAAGTGATCACATGATCTTGTGGGACGGTCATAAATATGAACTGGATGCCAAGCTTCTGAATTTTGATCACATGACCATGGGGAATGCTGCAAAGGTGGTCACTGGGAAAAATGGTCATGAATCACTTTGTTCAGTGCTGCTGTAACTTTGAGCAGTCACTAAATGAACTGTTGTAAGTAGAGGGTTACCTGTATTGCTCAGGGTAGAAGCACCATTTTCTGTTTCTCACTCTCTTTCTCTCTCTTTTTTCCCTATCTACTTAAACCTTTCCCTATCTCTCATATACAAGTGTGCATCTGTAGAGAGAAGTTCCTTGGGCTCCAGCATGAAAGCTCAGAAGACTAAACCTTTGATCCAAGTATCCTACCCAGATTGGATCTCTCAGTTTACTCTCAGAAAGCTCTCAGATACTTTTCAAGGGAAGTTCCATGTTAAGTGTATTACAAAAAGTACTCTGTCAGGATTCCGACAGTTACCCCCATTTAAATCCTGAGTCTCAAGCCAAACTTCCAAAACTTAAAAAGGATTTATTGGGGAGTTAACATGCCAGCATTGCCTGAGTGTAGCCAACTCTGAGATATATAATTCATTGTCACCCTTGACCCTGGTTTTCCCCCACCTCCTGGATGTATCATAATTCATATTCTCCAATGGGACACATCCATAGCCAAAAGTCATCAATCATACTCTCCAGTTAGAATGTTGCACGACAGAAACTTCAGTCACCTAGTTACTATCTATGAAAGCTTTTGTGGAATGCAGTTTCAGTTTTTCAAGCTGCTGCACTGCTCCCCACTTCCCTTTCTATTGGCAACTCTAAAAAGACCATAGAAATATTTTATGAGTTGACATATTTACCTCTACCAGTGGTGAGTTTCAAAAAGTTGTTCTACCGGTTCTGTGTGAGTGTATACTTTATGAGCGCTTTGTGCCTGCACAGGGGTTGCAACTCAACTTCTGCTGCAAGCCCTGTGTGTAAAACAGCTGATGCACAGCAAATAGCTGTGCCATGTGAAGCAGCTAAAAGCAGGAAATAAAAGTCAGTATAGAGGCCAGACGGGTGGGCAGGCCCAGCAGCTGATTGTCAGAGTGAACTGGTTCGCTCACAGATGATCGTCGGAGCTACCAGTTCAGATGAACTGGGCTGATCCAGTAGAATACCACCACTGACCTCTAATTCTCTGAATCAGGAATCGCCAACATCCCAGAATAGCATCCCTTTTCCTTCTGTCTCTTGTATCAGAGAATTTTTATGGACAACATCAAGCCATTTCTTCGTTAAGACACCAAAACTAAAAAGCACGAGATGGTGAGTTCAACTCCCACCTTACGTATGAAAGCTGACTGGGTGACTTTGGGCCAATCACCAGGAGACTGTGACTTCTAGTCCCACATTCGGTATGAAAGCTAGCTGGGTGACTCTGAGCCAATCCGTCTTTCTCACCCAATTTACCTCATAGGGTTGCTGCGGGGAAAATAGGAAGAAGGTGTGTTAGGCATGTTTAGTGCCTTGACTTATTTGTAAAAATAATAAAGGCAGGAGAATGTGTGTGTGTGTTTGTGTGTGTGTGTGTGTGTGTGTGTGTGTATAAAACAGATGACAGATAGATAGATAGATAGATAGATAGATAGATAGATAGATAGATAGATAGATAGATAGATAGATAGATAGATAGATAGATAGATAGATAGATAGATAGATTATAGATAGGTATGTCAAGCAAGAAGATGAGGATTCCAAACATACAAATATATTAATAATTCCATAAACGAAGAGGAATAAATTAAATCTTTTAGAATAGGCATGTCTACTGTAAGTCAAATCCATTAAAACTGATTTTCTAACAGTTCATTCAAGAAAATCCTCAAATGTTATTGGGACAAAACAGTTAATCATAGAGGACTGGTCAAAATTTCTCCCTAATCATAAAGAGGTATAATAAGACGCTGATCATCAATTACAGGAAGCGTTTGATTTGCAACTACTGTAGCTAAATGTGGTGCAATCACTTACTGAATCTAAGGGGCTGATTACATAAATAATCGCTTGTTGAATTACCTTGTTAATGAACTAAATTAAATGTGAACCAAAATTTGGCATTATTTGTTCACTCAGACTCCATTGGGACTCGGATACAGCTGTTTCAGTGGGAAAGATACCCAGACGTTCAGAAGATTCAAAACGGGTAAATATTTCTTTCACAGAGCTATAAATTTACAAAACATTAATGATATTATCCACTGTTGTAAACAAAAGTTTGACCTTCTTTATTGGGGTGCATAAATTAAGTTGATAGGGCTGCACAAGATTTTCAGAAACCCTTGTTGCCAAGCGTTACAGCAGAGTCCCATCCTTTTTAGGAAAGAAATACCTATAACTAACTATGACTACAACAACTATAACTACTGTATAACTATAACATAACTCTCTCTCTCTCTCTTTCTTTCTCTCTCTCTCTCCTTTTCTCCCTCCTTCTCTCCCTCTCCTCCCTCTCTCTTTCCTTCCTCTCTCTCCACATCTTTCTCTTTTTCTCTCTCTTGCTCCCCTGAATTTCCCTACTCACCCCAAAGTAGAGAAGAATCCATAATCCCTTGATTCTGCCCCATAACTACAATAGGACCCCACTTACTTTGCATCATCAGCCTACCCACTGATCCTTTCTCCTTCCAGCAAATTATGTTTGCTCCATTCAGTACAAGGCTGACCAACCCATCAGCTAATAAGCCACCTGATGTCACAATTTTTCATGTATTTGAAAAGCGAGAGAGAGAAAGAAAGAGAGAGACAGATTCAGATAAAAATAGGTCAAGTCCAATAAAACCAACAGGTCAATACAGGTAGGAGAAATCGGATCAAAGGCATTTACTCACAGTTCTAGAAGATTGACCTCACCCCTTTCCTAAGAGGTCTGTAGGGGGCGTGCATAAGCACATCAACGTGCCTACGGTCCCTGTCCTATTGTTTCATATCTATCTATCTATCTATCTATCTATCTATCTATCTATCTATCTATCTATCTATCTATCTATTTCTTATATGTATCCATGTATGTATAACTATGTTTTTACTTATACCTATTATCTTGTAAGCAATTGACAAATAAAAAAATAAAATAAATATGCAAATAAACAAATGTGATGCACAAGATTCTTAAGAGCGCAATCCAACTCTTGAAGAGCTTCTTCTAAGCCAAAGAATGGTGTCATCTAGAGACTGAAGAAGGCTGTCTATGATTCATTTTCAAAGGTCTCCCTCTCCAAAACTCTCTCTCTCCCTCCCTCCCTCTCCCTCTCTCTCTATCTTTATTTCTCTATCTGTATCTCTCTATGTCTCTCTCCTGTCCAATTAGCAAACCCAACACAAGGAAACACTCTCGGGAGAATTGAACCCCCCAAAATAATACTTTACTGCACGTCTGTCAAACTTGCGGTCCGCAGGCCAGATACATCATGTGCTGGCTCCACCCTCATCCAGTTTAGTAAAGGGGGGAAAAAGTCCTGATATGTCACGTGACGATGCCGTGACGACGTGAGTTGGACACCCCAGCTTTACTGGATACACCATGTTGGTGCGGAAGAAAAACAAAACCAGCTCTGGTTTCCCACACAAATGCTTGCCCTGTTAAACAACACTTTCTCCTTCTCCCCACCCCTGGTTGATCACATTGTCCAATTATGAGACTTTTTTTGTTATGGGAATGGTCCCTCTCTTTCTCAAGCACCTGCAGTGGTGACCTTGGTGCTGCAAGCTCTCGTGAACTCTGCACACATCCTCCACGTTCCATTTCCCTGCTCCTCAGTTCGTTGGCAAGTTGTAAAGCATTAGGTTTGAAAAAAGCAAAGTGGTTCAGTCCTGACATTCTCTATCTCTGTCTCTCACTGCAGCTTAAAATAAAGGATTTCAAGCAGAGGTGGTATTCAGCTGTTTCTGACCAATTCTGGAGGACCGGTAGCGGAAATTTTGAGTAGTTTGGAGAACCAGCAAATACCGCCTCTGACTGGCCCTGCCAACCCCATTATTTTCTGCCTCCTGAGTCCCAACGGATCGACTGGATCTTCTTTCGTTGCCCTGCACAGGAGAACAGTGCTGGAAAGCAGGTTAGTGGGGTGGGGAGGGAATGGAGATTTTACAGTATCCTTCTCCTACCACATCCACCAAGCCACACCCACAAAGCCATGCCCACAGAACCGGTAGTAAAATATTTGAATCCCACCACTGATTTCAAGGCCTCTCTCTTCATTCTTACAACCAACTGATTCATTATAAGATTTGGCTCTAAATCGTTTTCAGGGTAATTCTGTGGTCCAGATGTACAGTAATAGATATACCAGACTCCATTCTCTGCTCTGTTGTCGCATCAAGGATAAACACTTTTTAATTACTTGAAGCCATGGTTGTCTAATTGCTTTGCTTCTAATTAGTTCAACATCTGCAAAGATGCTCCCCAGTTCTGGGCACCAACAATCGAATGACAAAGAGCTCTACTCAGTGATGATAATTGGGACTAACTGATAAAAGATAATCAGAGTTGGAAGGGACCTTGTGGGTCATCTAGTCCAGCCCCCTGCCCAAGTGGGAGACCCTACACCATTTCTGACAAGTGGCAGTCCAATCTCTTCTTGAAAGTCTCAAGTGATGGCACTCCCACAACTTCTGAGGGCAAGCTGTTCCATTGGTCGATTGTTCTCACTGTCAGAAAGTTTCTCCTTATTTCTAGGTTAAATCTCTCCTTGTTCAGTTTCCATCCATTATTCCTTGTCTGGCCTATAGGCATAAAATAGATTGACCCCCTCCTCGCTGTGGCAGCCCGTCAAATATTGGAAGACTGCTATCATGTCTCCCCTGGTCCTTCTCTTCACTAGACTAGCCATGCCCAGTTCCTGCAACAGTTCTTCATATGTTTTAGCCTTCAGTCCCCTAATCATCCTGGTTGCTCTTCTCTGCAGTCCTTCTGGAATCTCAAAATCTTTTTTATAGTGTGGTGACCAAAACTGGATGCAGTACTCTAGGTGTAGTCTTACTAAGGCTTTATAGAGTGGTATTAGTACCTCCCTTGATCTTGATTGTATCCCTCAGTTAACGCAACTTGGGTTTGCATTAGCTTTTTTGGCTGCTGCTGCACACTGCTGAGCCAAATGTGTTGACTGTTCATTTGCCTCCTATATTCCTTTGGAGAACCAAAACAACACATTCAAGAACACTTGTTCTTCTAGAAGACTTGCCTGCTGGAGGGAAAATAATGTAGGTCACTTATTCAGCCGAGACAAAAGAAACGAGACATCCCTCAATTTGTTAACATGCCTATGGAATTACCAATGGATTTCTACTGTCGAACAAGGTCCTCTTAAGAGAATTTTATATTTAATGCA
The DNA here is from genome assembly GCF_049901715.1 of Pseudonaja textilis. Lineage (NCBI taxonomy): Eukaryota > Metazoa > Chordata > Lepidosauria > Squamata > Elapidae > Pseudonaja > Pseudonaja textilis. The sequence goes on from NC_141992.1 coordinate 190,101,857, forward strand.
ACAGATGAAATCTGACAGATAAGACATGACATATAACTAAAAAGACACCCATGGCAAGAGTAGGAGGCCTGGGATTGTAAAAAAAAAAAAAAATCCCAGGTATCTTTTTATTTTATTTTTATTTTTTATTTATATTTATTTGTCAAACATGTGTTTGATAACAGATATAATTAGGAACATGATTACGATTACATGAAATGGGTATGAATAAAAGAGAGACATTAGGACAGGGACGTTAGGCACGTTGGTACGCTTATGCAATCAACAGACCCTTACAGACCTCTTAGGAATGGGGTGAGGTCAACGGTGGTCTAAGGTTAAACTTTTTGGGGTTTGGGGAAGAAATCACAGAGTCAGGTAGTGCATGCTAGGTATTGACAACTCTGTTGCTGAAATCACAAGATACATACACATCGGTGTACAGGCAGTCTCCAACATGTGTTTAGTGACTGTTCCCAAGTTACAACAGCACCGAAAAAAGTTACTTACGACCAGTTTTCATAGTTATGACCATTGCAGCTTTCCCACGGTCATGTGATCAAAGTTCTGGTGCTTGGCAACAGGCAAATATTTATGACAGTTGTAGTGTCCCTGCTCATGCAATCACCATTTGTAACCTTTTTCTGACAGCCATCTTCTCACAAGCAAAGTCAATAGAAGGATCCTTGGTGCTGTCTGAGCTGGGTTGTTTTCTTGAAGACATTTCATTACCCAGATTAGTTAGCATCAGCAGTGCTAGAAGGGAATGGTGTTTGCAGAGAGGAGGAGGAGGAGGACTGTGGGGTCTTTGATGATCTCTGAGCTTACTTGTTTTCTTGCAGACTTTCCTTACCCAGATTAGGTAGCATCATTATTGTTATTATTTAAACTTGAATGCCACTAAATGCTCAACTACTCTGGTAGCGCACAACAAATCAAACAAAGAATTACAACAAAACCAATAAAAGACAAAAATGACAAGCATGATGTCTATGAAGATTCTCAGTCATCCAGGTCACGGTTGTCCCAACAGTTGGGCTTTTTTCAAGAGGCAACTGGACTTTCTGGTTTTTCTTTGAAGATGTTTCACTTCTCATCCAAGAAGCTTCTTCAGCTCTCTGACTGGATGGTAGGGAATGGGAGGATTAATACTCCTTGCAGACAGATAGTCATCTGGTTTGAAAGAGGCCATCTATGTCAAAATTGAACAGGCCTCTCTTTTTTTTATTTTTTTAAAAACAAACTTTATTGGTTATACAACTACAATAACAAACAAACACATACACAACATAAAGGGAAAAAAAAGGAAAAGAAAACGAATAAAAACAAACAATTCCATTATCAACGGTCTGTGGTTCCTTGTTTGTTACCATTATTGGTGTCCTATTTACAAATAGGTCTTATTGCGAATGTGTAATTACTACCTCTTTTACAATTTAATCACAGCCTGTGCAGAGATGGATAAATTAACCCTAGCACTTAAGGATAAAAAATCATCAGAATATTATAAAAGCTGGCAGTGTTGATATGATTGGATAGAACCAAAATTGAAAATATATTAGTAAATATCGTTGAACAGGCCTCTCTTTACAGATACGGAGGGATACGACATCATCTATCTCCAGTCCGTAACAAAGTCCTTTCAACAGTTCCAAGAAGGCTCCAGATCCATTTGCACCATTGAGATGACCCTAAGGACACAAATAAACCTTCAGGTGGCCTCCATGACCCTCTGAAAGAATGCAAATGATCAGCTGTCTGCAAGGAATATAAATCCTTCCATTCTCTACTATTCAGTCAGACCTGAATAAGCTTCTTGGATGAGAAGCGAAACATCTTCAAAGAAAAATTAGAAAGTCCAGCTGCCTCTTGAAAAAAGCACCTTTCAGACAAGACCAGCACAGTAGACAGGTGGAATGAATGAATGAATGTGTGGGGGGGCACCTTCTCCCTCGCCAAAGGCATGGATAAAATAACAACACAGATATGGATTAAACTCTAACCAATATTGTTGGTTTGTTTATTTGTGTCAGAAGCATCACAATTAAAATAAGGCATACTAAATGACATATAATTTACAATATGAAATACAAGATTAAAGTGTCTACAAATTAAACAGATCTTGGCCAGAAACTAGCAACATTAATTGCATTCCGTCACACTGCTATGAGGTCCTCAGTTGTACACGGATCATTGTTGGTTGTCTGTAGATACTGGAGGACAAGCCAGGGACTCTATTAGTGACTGCAGGTATCCACCTGATTTCTCTCTCTCTCCCTCACCTCCATTAAGAATACCTAGCAGTTTCTCCCTTAAAAACCCTGGAAATGAATTGCTGATGAGAACTATCAAGCGTCCAAGCTCCAGAAATTTACCCAGTTAATGAAGTGGAAAGCTGGCAATGTGAGCCATAAAATAGATGAAAGATGATAGGAGAAAGAGTAGTGTTTCTTAACCCCCAGAAAAGAAGTTTGAACTAATGAAACAATTTATTACTTTAAAAAAAAGATTAACGTAGATGAGATTAAGTATCTTTAGGGTGAGGACAACTTTGAATGCTTATAGGAAGAGCACCAGTTTTGCTGATGGAATTGCAAGCATGCCGTCTCCCACTTTGTATGATCTATACATTCGGGTTGTCACAACTACTATTCATAATAATTCAGCCTAATAATTACATTGTTGTTGTTTGGCTCATGAAGTGTAAATGAAGTTGGTTGGCATTACAATGTGAAATAAATCAATTTCTCCTGTGTCTCTGATCTTCTTAGAGAGTACGTTAGATCAGTGATGGGGTTAAAAAAAATTACTACTGGTTCTGTGGGCATGGTTTGGTAGGAGTGGCAGGGAAAGAATACTGCAAAATCTCCATTCCCACCCCACTCCAAGGGAAGGTTACTGCAAAATGCCCATTCCTTCCCCACCCCACTAACCTGCTTTCCAGCTCCGTTCTCCTGTGCAGGGCAACAAAAGAAGACCCAGCTGATCAGCTGGGACTCGGGAGGCAGAGAATAGATGGGGGCAGGGCCAATCAGAAGTGATATTTGCCGGTTCTCTAAACTACTTAAAATTTCTCCAAAACTGGTCAGAACCTGTTGAATACCACTTCTAGGTTAGATGGTTAAAGAATTCACCTGCATTAAACAATAGTGGATTGACTAAGACATGCTCCTATAAATTAATTGAGCACATGAGATTTGGACTATTTATCTGTGAACGATAGTAATAATTCCATTAAAGATAGTGTAAAGATGGTGTCAAAAATGGTGTATGGTCTGTTTGGGTGGGTGGATTGGATTTGATGACCTACAAAGTCCCTTTCAACTCTGTTAATCTGTAATCTGTAATCTGCAAAGATAATATCATATAACTCCAATCAGAAGTGAAAACATACTAATGACATTGGAAGTCCTTGGTGCTCTCTGAGTTTGGTTGTTTTCTTGCAGACATTTTATGACCCAACTAGGTAACATTATCAGTATTAAAAGGGGGTGGAGTTTGCTCTCTGTATACATACAATGGTTTACTCTGTTAGTGTCGGTGGAAGTGTTCTTGGTCGTTCCTTGTTTAGGCTGTTGTTTACTATCTTATTGTTTGTCTGAGCTGGTAGTTTCTTGACTGGGGTGTTGTTTGTTTACAGGTACAAGGAAACATCAAGAAGACTACCACCAACGCTCACAGGGCAAGCTACTTCTATGTAAAGACAGCAAACCCTATTCCCTTCTAACACTGATGATGTTACCTAGTTGGGTAATGAAATGCCTGTAGGGGGGGGGGAAATGCTCTGAGAGCATCAGGAAGCCCACAGATCAGCCCTTCTTGTTGCTCTTCTCTGCACTCTTTCTAGAGTCGCAACATTTTTTTTTGCATCGTGGCAACCAAAATTGGGTGCAATATTCCAAGTGGGGCTTTACCAAAGCATTATAAAGTGATATAAACACTTCACGTGGTCTTGATTCTGTCCCACTGTTAATGCAACCTAGGCTTTTTTTGGCAGGAGTCCCTATCAGCAATGCCAACACATGCCACTCACCTCCCATTTCATACCGATGTATCATCTAGGGAGAAGATTCCCACTCATTTAGACAACTTTGAGTGGCCTCAGCTTGATTTAACATTCCTTGCCTGGGTTTCATATTGTCTGCCTTAATTCAGTTTGGTTTTCTTTGCACAAAGACGAATATTGAAGGTGACGTAAATGCAAGTTGGCAAAGGCCAGATCATTTGCACGTATTAAAAAGGGAGATGGATTTTTAAAAAGCCACTTGCTATTGTAATTCTTGTTTCAGTCAGTTCTAGTTAGAGATGATAAAGCAGCCCCAACAGGAATTTTGCTCCCAAACCACAGAAATCATGCCTGGGAAATCTCCTCTCAATGAAATAAATATTGGAGTTTATCGAAGACTTTGGCTACCAGCATAGCTCGTTCCAGTGTTTAAAACAATGTACAATGCTGCAAAAAGATTTTATCACACCCAGCAATCTTTATTTCAGTATCCACAATCAATCTCAACCTCAATATTTTCAATTACATTTTTTTTTAAAATTTAAGGACTGCGCTTCAAAAACAGGATAAAAAATAAGGAAGATAATTATGCCATCAGTGTTCAGTCATTCTCACTCTCATATTAAAAACACAGCTGATCAGAATCCTGAAAGGCTATAAATGGTGCACCCCAACTTTTGGATGAGATAAAGCACATAGCCTTAAAACTATAACTAACCTGTGATTCATTTAACACGACAAAAGAGAATGTGAAGGTGTCAGGGTTCCAAATAACATACCCATAGTAAATTAAATGCCAAGGCAGGTAGGTTCCTCAAAGAATACGTTTATTGGATATGTCATATTGGCACACGCTAGTGAAAACCAACTCTGAATATTCCCACAGTTTTCACCTAGTTAAAAGTAAAAGTTTGTCACTTTCCCAAAATAACTAGTCACATGACCCAATCAGGATACAGTCCAGTTGCTAGGTGACATCAGTCCCCTCCTTCCGAACACCTTCAGGAATGTCCTTGGTTCCCAAGAGAAAGTATTTTGTTTTGACTATATTACCCCAGCTATCTATTCAGTGGTAGGGTTTAACCAGTGTAACAACCGGTTCACTGAGAGTGCGCGGTGCATTTGAAAACAACTCTAAAACTTACCTTCTACTGCAGCCCCAGTGAGTAAAACAGCTGAGGCATGGCAATCCGCTCTGTCACGCCTATCAGCTGGGCTTCAAACAAAGGAAATATAGGGCAGACTAGTGCAGGGGCAGGTAGGTAAGGCCAACTAATCACCAGAACTACCGGTTTGCTGGAACCGGTCCCACACCTGTATCTATTCCCTCTTCCCTATCCCTCGGCTCCAGTGTGTCAGCAGTGAAGTCTCAAAATGGCCTCAGTCAGGCCAGCTTCAGGGTTGACAGAAGGCCTATCTACTCCAAATCCTATAGCAGTAGTTCTTCTGGTTCAGGAACCTGGCTGGGATAAAGGTTTATTGAAAGCAAATTAGAGAGATGTAAGACTGAATACCACTGAAGATATCATAGCATACAAGCAAGCCATTCATTCCCATTTCTTATGTCTTTGTTTAACCAATCAGAATAACAGAGTGTGAAGGGACCTTGGAGGTCTTCTAGTCGAACCCCCTGTTCAGGCAGGATAGCTGATATCATTTCAGATAAATGATTGTCCATTCTCTTCTTAAAGACTTCCAGTGTTGGAGCAGCCACCATTTCTGGAGGCAAGTTATTCCACTAATTATTGTGATCCACATTTAGCTTTTCATTTCTCAGTTGTCCACCCCTTAGAGACTGTAATATATTTGTCTGGTTTGGTCCTGCAACCCAACAGGACAGACACAGACTTCAGAGGATAATTCGGACTGCAGAAAAAACAATTACTACCCACCTGCCTTCAATTGAGGACCTGTATACTGCACGAGTCAAAAAGAGGGCTGTGAAAATATTTACAGACCCCCTCACATCCCGGACATAAACTGTTTCAACTCCTTCCCTCAAAATAATGCTACAGAGCACCTCACACCAGAACAACTAGACACAAGAACAGTTTTTTTCCTGAAAGCCATCACTCTGCTAAACAAATAATTCCCTCAACACTGTCCAAATATTTACAAAGTGTACACTACTATTACTGTTAATCTTCTCACCACTCCTTATCACCCCATCCCCTCTCACTTGACTGTTTTCTAGTATGATTTGATTGTTGATTGTACCCTATGACTATCATTAAGTGTTGTACGTTATGATTCTTGATTCTTAACGAATCTACCTTTTCTTTATGTATACTGAGAGTATTTACACCAAGACAAAACCCTTGTTTGTCCAATCACACTTGGCCAATAAAGAATTCTATTCTATTCTATTCTATTCTAATTTTTCTGCATTATCAGCCTTCCCCCCTCAGAAAGATTTACACAGGCATTGTCCTGTCCTAGTGCTCAGATCCATAAGGCCTACCGATAAATGTGGGGATCCTGCAAACAAAATACTGTATATGGAGAATGTCTCATGATACTGATCTTCAATGACCTGCAGGTAAACCTTTGACCATTTTTCTTATTAGGGGTACTTCCAAATATATTGAACACAATATATTGATCACAATCAATGTAGTCCACTTTTTTCTCTAGGGGAAAATAGATTGGTATTATTATTTATCATAATTTAGACCAAGGGTCTTCAAACTTGGCAAGTTAAAAGACTTGTGGATTTCAACTCCCAGATTTCATGAGCTAACATGACTGGAAGAGGAATTCTGGGAGTTGAAGTCCACAAGTCTTAAAGCTGTCAAGTTTGAAGACCCCTGATTTAGACACTTGGCTTGAAGGAATGCACCTTAAAATAAAGGAGAATATTTGTAGCTCAGGGTTGAAATGAGGGGATCCTTGGTGCTCTCCGAGTTTGCTTGTTTTCTTGCAGATGTTTCATTACCCAAACTAGGTAACAACATCAGCACTATGAGCCATGGTCGTGCAATGGTTAGAATGCAGTATTGCAGGCTACTTCTGCTGCCTGCTGGCTGCCTGCAGTTTGGCAGTTCGAATCTCAACAACTCAAGGGTGACTCAGCCTTCCATCCTTCCGGGGTTGGTAGAACGAGGACCCAGATTGTTTGGGGGCAATAGGCTGACTCTATAAACCACTTAGAGAGGGCTGTAAGGCACTGTAAAGTGGTATATAAGTCTAAGTGCTATTGCTATCACCATCAGTTTCGCTTGAGTAATGAACCATCTGCAAGAAAACAACCAAGCTCAGAAAGCACCAAGGACTCATCATCTTAAAATTTCAGTTTGCCTTATTGCTCATTCATACACTATTTATTTGGCTGGTAACCAATGCCAGCTCCAAGATCCTTAATACTGTTACTGACACACCTCCCTGATTTTGGGACTCTGCATCTGATTTCTTTTTTTACTAGAATGAGAATTTCACTTTCCTATTTCCTACTGTTATGGTCAGTCCAGTTTTTGAGTCTTTCGAGGTCATTTCTAAAGTTGCTTCTGCCTTTTACAGTATTTGCTATGTTGCCAAGTAGTTAATTGATTTCAGCATGATGTGTCATTCTAACTCAGCTGTTCCCATACCTTGTGATGGCAAAAGTAATTCTCCGGCTAAGCCCTATGTGGAGAAATCACTCCTCCTGTCTAATCTGTCCTGAATTCTGAATATATTATTCAGATTGGGTTACATACAGCACCTGCATAATGCTAATTTTGGTGTAAAACCCCAGTGGAGTGTACACTGGACTATTGAACATTCAGATTCTGGAAAAAATATGTCTGACCCAGTACAAAAATTAGTGGGTTTTGATGCCACTTGCCCAAAGGCAGGTTCAGCAGGTTCTGACCAGTTCTGGAGAACCAGTAGCGGAAATTTTGAGTAGTTCAGAGAACTGGCAAATCCCACCTCTGATTGTCCCCGCCCCCATCTATTCTCTGCCTCCCAAGTCCCAGCTGATCGGCTGGGTTTTCTTTTGTTGCCCTGCACAGGAGAACAGAGCTGGAAAGAAGGCTAGTGGGGTGGGGAGGGAATGGGAATTTTGCAGTATCCTTCCCCTGCCACGCCCACCAAGCCATGCCCACAGAAGCGGTAGTTAAAAAAGGTTTGAATCCCACCACTGCACTGGCCAGGGCTGGAAAACTCTGAATAGGATCCAGACCTTCGTAGCATTTTGTTTTAATGAGGCAGAATATAACAGAATAACAGAGTTGGAAGGAAACTTGGAGGTTTTCTAGTCCAACTTCCTGCTGAAGGAAGAGACCCTATATCACTTCAATCCAAATGTTTGTCCAATTGTCATGCCCTTGTTAGAGTCGGCCTCTGAGAGAGATGTGGAACAGCCGACAGGGAGTGGAGGTGTGGCTCCAGAGGTTGTGGAGGAGGCTGGGATGGGCAGAGGCCAGCTGGGCAGTCAGAGGAAGAACCAGGCCCATCCCCTCTTCATCCTAGGACACGCAGGGAGGAACAGAGAAGGAAACAACTTGACTTACAGGAGAGGAAGCGGCTATGATCCCCCTCATTGGTTGCAGCTGTGGAGAATAGTATATAAGAGAGATGGTTAAAACACAGAATTGCCAGAAGCAAAGTGTGTGTTATTTTGGGTGGAAGTTATCTTGGTTGGCGTCCTTCCAACAGCCTGTGCCTTGTTATCTCCTTGAATTTGGTAATTTCTTATCCTGGTCCGTTGCGGAAATTCCTTCATTGTAGTTTCTTTTAGTTTCTTATTTCACCTCTATCTGCTCATTAAGTTCGGACTGTTTTGCTTTCTTTCGAAGACTATTTTTGAGTACGTTTTTTCTCCAACTGAGAATTATTGAACAGTGGGGGCCAAGTTGGAGGCATTAAAGGACATTTATTTACATTGTGGATTTTGTTACATTTGTGTTACACTCCAGGATATCACAACAATCTCTTCCTAAAAACCTCCAGTCTTGGAGCACCCACAACTTCTGGAGACAAGTTGTACCACTGATTTATTGTCAGGAAGTTTCTCCTTAGTTCTAGATTGCTTCTCTCCTTGATTATTTTCCATCCATTGGTTCTTGTCCTGCCTCCAGGTGCTCTGGAGAATAGCTTGACTCCCTCTTCTTTGTGGCAGCCCCTGAGATATTGGAATGCAGCTATTATGTCACCCCTAGTTATTCTTTTCATTAGACTAGACATGCCCAATTCCTGTAACTGTTCTTCATATATTTTAGCCTCCAGTCCCCTAATCATGTTTGTTGCTCTTCTATCAATTCTTTCTAGGGTCTTCAATATGTTTACTTTTATATCGTGGTGACCAACACTGGATACAATATTCCAAGTGTGGTCTTATCAGAGAGCTTATACAGGAAGAAAAGCAGATTTTCTGCAAATAACAAATGTGCTTAATTGGATAATTGGCCTAATGTTACTACATGGAACACTTGTTCTATTCTAATGAATCAACGTGTTTTAAATTTGTGATCTATAACTCATCTTTAACTTCCCAAAGTCTTCAAATCTTACAAAATCGATTACATGTTTCCATCATATGTGCACCGTATAATTATGTGGTCCTTCCATATTACTACCGAATGTGCTGTATGCCATATGCTAAATAAACTTTTGTATTGGGTAACTCGCTGTTCTAGCATTTAAAAATGGGAAGATAAGCTCTAGATGAAAAATATGTCTTCCCACTCACTCATTTTTATTCTCGGTTAAAATTATTGCACTTTTTCTTTGTAGGAGAATGGTTCTAGCCCATTGATTGGAATAAAATAGACCTGGAAGGGATCTTGGAGGTCTTCTAGTCCAGCCCCCTGCTCCTGCAGGAGAACCTATACCACTTCAGACAAGTGGCTGTCCAGTCTCTTCTTAAAATCTTTCAGTGATGAAGCGCCCATGATTTCTGATGGCAAGCTGTTCCACTGATTAATTGTTCTGACTATTGGGAAATTTCTCCTTAATTCCAGGTTGCTTCTCACCTTGATTAGTTTCTGCCCATTGTTAGATTCTTGTCCTGCCCTCTGATGCTTTAGAGAATAAATTGACCCCCTCTTCTTTGTGGCAGCCCTTCAAATATTGGAATATTGTTATCATGTCGCACCTTGTTCTTCTTTTCTGTAGACCAGGGGTCTCCAACCTTTTGGACCTCAGGGACCACCAAAATCATAATTTTAAATCCCACAAACCAGAGACCTTGGGAAAATCCCCCCAAAAAGTCTGCAGGAAAAATTCCCCACCCCATTTTCCTGCCAATCGATCATTCTTTATTTGGGATCACAGTATACCATTTCCAGTTCTGTTCTCAGGGGATAGAGAGAGAGAGAGAGAGACTTTTGGCTTCATGCAAGGAAAGCAGCAGAAGCAGAAGTCGTCTTTCTTTCTCTCCCCCAAACTCCGCCAGAACTGAGTCTTTGTGAGACTTGTCACACCAGTGCAGCCTCTTGGAGCAGAATGACTTGCAGGGTCCCAAAGACTCATTTCTGGCAGAGTTTGGGGGAGAGAAAGAAAGACTTTTGCTGCTTTCCTTCCGTGCAGCCAAAAGCAAAAGAAGAAAGAAGTGGAAAGAAGCAGTCTGATGACCAAGGGGGGCGTGTGGGGTGTGTGGGGCAAGTTTCCCCCTCCAACTTCCCTCCCCTACCCTGACTACCTCATGTTGTTCACAATGCAAGTGATGCAAGCCTTGTGTTCCCACAGGACATGTGGGCAGCACAGCCTAGTTCCCACGCAGCCTGGATTAATTGCTTTGTGGGGTGACATTTCTCTGCCTACCACCAACAATTTCCCACGGACCACCAGTGGGGTGACATTTCTCTGCCTGGTTGGCTACCACTGCTCTAGACGAGGGGCATGAAACTCAAGGCCCATGGGCCAGATTCGGGCCACTAGGTCCTTAGATTTGGCCCGTGGGGCTGCCTTGGAAAGAGCGAAGGAGCTTCTGCCAGTGAAAACAGTCTCCCAATCTCCAGCCTCACGGAACCCACAGCCATCAGAAATGGAGCTCCATTTTAACTCGAAAAATCGAGTTTGACACTAGGTTAGCCAAATCCATAAATCCTGAAACCGTTCTTCATATGTTCTAGTCTCTAGGCCTTTGGCCATGTTAGTTGCTCTTCTCTGCACTTTTTCCAAAGTCTCAATATTTTTGTTTTGCAGTGTGGTGACTAAAATTGATCCCTTTCTCCATTTTTCACAGCTTTGCAAGTTCCTTTCTGGGAACTACAATACCATCTCAGGGGGAACTGCATTATAGAGTGGTACACAGGCACTATACTACGGCAGTTTTAAAATGACAGACAGAATGATAACTCATTAAAATGTCACTATTTATAAATAACTCAGAAATGGGAGAGTAAAGAGGCGTTTTGCACTTCATCCTGCATTGCAATATCGTGTTGTCTTTGCAGCCTGAGATACAATGGCAGTAAACTAGATTACCAGCCATTACACAAACTTAAGAGTTTTTGAACAGAAAGGCTACAATTAACATTAAGCAATTATCCATAATTATCCATAAACAGGGCTGAAGGGACATTTAGTCTGCTGGATGTTTAACTGATAAAAAATGATGCAACGCTGAGTAGAAATGACAATGTCTCATCAGGGGTGGGATTCTACCAGTTTGCACCTATTTGCTAGAACCAAGAACCGATTGTTAGAAGAAATTACTGGCCTAATCCTGTAAGGAAGGCAGAAAGGAAACATCCTGGTGTTGCTTACAGAAACTGCCTCTCCGTTAACCCTTATTACATTCTTGGCAGGACTAGACTTCCTGTCTCAGGGACATCTCTGGAGTTTTTTTCCCCTCCTTTGCTGGTACTTTGCTTGTGTGAAGTGACCATTCAAAGTTACAATGGCACTGAAAAAGGTGACCTATGACCATTTTTCACACTTACAACTGTTGCAGCATCCCCACAGTCATGAGAGACCAGGAGAGGAGATGCGTGCCTCAATGTGAGTGATATTGAGTTGGCCATGCCCAGCCAATAATATGACCACCAAGCCATGCCCACTTGGTCACATGACCACCAAGCCATGTCTACCACCTAAGCCACGCCCACAGAACCAGTTGTTAAAAAATTGAATCTCACCCCTGTGTCTCATATGTTGTTGTTATTTTTTCCTGAAAGGCCTCAAAATGAATATGGATGCCAGAAGTCTTGAAAGAACACATTAGGAGTTTGCAGGTCTTTGGGAAACACAGTTTCTTCTGGTTCAGCAAACCCAAGGAAGCAAAGTACAAAACCTAGGTGTTTGTCTGAGTTAAGTTTGATTGAAGTTTCTGAGGGTGATGCAATGAAGGAGCATTGCGCAAATCCTATTGTGGCTAAGGGCTAATCCTACCTTTGTTCAGAACTTTCAAAATTCAAGTATTTCAAAATATACTGTCTTGAATGCCTGCAGCATTTGCTTATGAATAGAGCTATCTATCCCTTTATCTCTTAAGTGCTAACATCTGCTGTGGGCTATAAGAAAAGGTGAGGGCTGTTTTCTCTCTCTAAAAAAAACCATGTTCCTCAATTTCTCATCCAGGGAAATAAAATATTCTGCCTTTTTAATATTTCTCAAAATATTACATTCTTCTAGGAGAGGGGTGGATGCTAACTTTCTACAGAATACCCCAACAAAAGGATCTTAGCTGCTAAAGAAGCCAGACCTCAAACAATAAACCACCACAAACGTTATACAGTTATGATTAAGGAAGATAACATCCTCAAAATCACTCCTTGATTCCTGGAGACATGTTTCTTTTAATTGGATTCTTCTAATTTACTCTCCTTCCTCATATATTGTATGTTTATGCTGATAAGCTTTCTGATTCAAAGGGGTGTGTGCTTCATTATTATAATTAGTGAGAAGTTACCAAAATTTATATCTACGTGCCTTAGCTAGCATCTTTCTAATGGGACCGTCCAGGGGTGGGATTCTGCCAATTTGGACCAGTTCAGGTAAACTAGATGTTAAATTTACATCAGGTTCACCAAACTGGTAGTTGAACCAACCGACTGGCCCTGCCCACCCCACCCCGCCCCTCCCAGGAGTCTCCATGCAGCCAGTTTTGGATGCAGGTAAGGGCGGGAGAAAAATGAGAGGGCGAAAAATGAGCCTTCCGGAAGTCCAGAAACGGTAGTGATTCTGGCTTCCAGAGGGCCTCCGGACCCCGGCAGAGGCCATTTTTGCCCTCCCAGCGGCCCAAGGGAAGCCTCCGGACCCTGGAGAAGGTGAGAAATGACCCATCCAGAAGTCCCAGTAGGCCACACCCACCCAGCAACTGGGAAGCGAACCGGTTGCTGGGATTCTTGAATCCCACCCCTGTGTCCATCTAACTTGCAACTTTCTTGTCGCTTTCTTTTTGGCTAGGCAGCAGTGTCCCGCCATTCGTTACTAGTTGTCACGGCTGCAACTTTCCACCTCAGCAATTCCTTGAACCAACTTTCCTAATTCCAGCTGGAGGTCTTCACTAGCTTCAGGGGTGTCCGTTTGTGAAGCAGGAGACTGTGGAAACAGTGGCTCACCTCCCATCATTACATTTTGACTACTTAAAGAACTAGGTCAGTACTAGGAAAATCGAGGGCATAGGCGCCATAAAGCAAACTGCTAGAAAGAGATTTGAAAAGGTTTGAAAGAAGCCCTAGACAAAAAGCCAGGTATTAAAGCTGGACCAAAATCCTTACAAACAAAGGCCTGCCAAATCAAAACAAAAACAAGACGATAGCAGGCTGGTTTTTCCTCTTAACCAATTTAGAAAAAACTTGAGGCCAATCAACCCCCTTGGGTCCCCCCCCTTCCTCTGGAGGACCCCCCCTGACGACTATCAGCGGTGTCCGTTTAGTAAGAAGCCCGACTTTGTGCTTGAAATTAAAACTTTCTTTTCTCTCCGTGTCTCTGTAACTCCCAGCATTAAACCGTTTTGACTGCCTTTAACTAAAAGGTGCTTGACCTAGGACTGCATTTGAAGACTGCCAACCTGAAAATTATCTTGAACCTTGAATGCTTCCATCACAGCTGATGGATAAGGGCTCTTCCAGCAGAATCAACACCAGTACTGCAGATGCTACCTTAGCTGCATAGATATTTCCAGGGATAGTTCGAAGTTTGGGCCTATGAAACTTTCTATAGTTTATAGCCAGGACTAAGTAGTTTCTACCACCCTGTGCAAGGAACCTGGGGAAGGATGCTTCGGATCCTTCCCTCTCAGGATGTTGGAGGGGTGAGAATTAGGCATGGCTCACCCCCACACCCCATAACTTTCTTCAGCTCCACATGGTCCCTGATTTAGAACAACAGTGAAGTCTATATTTTTCCATCACACATTTGGAGCTTAACAGTTGTTTGCTAGCTGATTACAGCTTTAATTTTAAACTCATCCTACTGTAATTTTAATTGTACGTAATTTTAATTTGGAGGGAGGAGGTTGGTTTTATTAATCCAAACAGCATTCATCTGCTGTTGATACTGGATGTGTATGTGAGCTGCCCATAGGATATATAAGTTATAAAATAAATATATTGTTAGCAGATTCTGACACTGAACTACATTAAGGGAGGTACTAATACCACTCTATAAAACCTTAGTAAGACCACACCTAGAGTACTGCATCCAGTTTTGGTCACCACACTATAAAAAAGATATTGAGACTCTAGAAAAAGTACAGGGAAGAGCAACCAGGATGATTAGGGGACTGGAGACTAAAACATATGAAGAATAGTTACAGGAACTGGGCATGGCTAGTCTAGTGAAGAGAAGGACCAGAGGAGACATGATAGCAGTCTTCCAATATTTGAGGGGCTACCACAGAGAGGAAGGGGTCAAGCTATTTTCTAAAGTGCCTGTAGGCCAGACAAGGAATAATGGATGGAAACTGAACAAGGAGAGATTTAACCTGGAAATAAGGAGAAACTTTCTGACAATGAGAACAACCAACCAATGGAACAGAAGTTGCCCTCGGAAGTTGTGGGAGCGCCATCACTTGAGACTTTCAAGAAGAGATTGGACTGCCATTTGTCAGAAATGGTGTAGGGTCTCCCGCTTGGGCGGGGGGTTGGACTAGATCACCTACAAGGTCCCTTCTAACTCTGATTATCTGTTATCTTTGATAATGGAAGATTATAACTGACCTACCCACTTTCTTTATATCTCACATTATTTGTTTGTTTGTCTGGGTACATCTCAACTTTATTATTTTTACTCAAGTTGGTAAATACAGCAAATGGTCCTTCCTTCTCCTCCTATTTTCCCCATAATAACAACCTCGTGTTGGACTAAGAGATAGTGTTTGTCCCAAAGTCATCCAGCCAGCTTTCATGCCTAGGTGAGACTAGAACTTACAGTCTCCTGGTGATTGATCCAAAATCACCCAAGCTAGCTTTCATGCTTAAGGAAGAACTAGAACTCACAATCTCCTAGTAATTTGCCCAAAATCACCCAGCTGGCTTTCATGCCTAAGACAGGAATCGAACTCAGTCTCCTGGTTTCTAGTCTGGTGCTTTAACCACTAGGCCAAACTGGCTCTCCACATTCTTTATTCACAAATATTCAGACTCTATATCTCCAAATATTTAACTAAGTTCTAACTCATTCATTCTCTCTCTCTCTCTCTTTCACACACATCAAAACATACACACACATTTCTACCTACCTATCCGTCTACCTACTGAAAAGATAAAACGACAATTTAAGTAGCCTTTATATTTTAATGCAGTTTTTCGAATTGGGATATAGATTTTTCAGTGTATTCCTCCCTGGAATTGCTTTAGCTCTGCAAAGACAGTTTAAAAGAAGCTGGGAGATAAAATATTAGTAGAAGCTATATCATAATTATGGGCTCTTTCTCCTTACGGAAGGTAAAATGGATTTATAAAATTGCATGGCAGAACTGGAAGAAGGTGGGGAATGGATTTCTATATTCATTGCATTGTTCTTATTTACACGGCAGCTATGGAGCTCTGAGTTCAAACTGAAAATATGAATTTCTAGTTGTTGATGTCTTGTCCCCTCTCAAATTGTGCCATCTGCATTCTATTCAAAGAAGCATAACTGATCATGCATTTAAAAGTAAGATCTTTAGACAAAGGATGATTTGGGGAATTGAATTGATTTGGGAAATTGAGATCAAAGTGGTTTAACTCCAAATTTTAAAAGTGTTCTCTATGAGTTTTAGCTGCTTTAAGTCATTAAAATCATGGAAGTTTGATTCCAATCTCATTTCAAGGAACTTGCTATATGTTAAGATCACAGATGGAAAAATGACTCAAATGCCATAGTTTAGGGATTATTTGTTTATTTTTATTTATTGATTCAATCTATATATGTAAAAGTGAAATACTACTCACACATCATCACAAAATCTCCAGAACCGTAAAGCCTACAAACTTGAAATTTGGCATGTATGTTCCTCTTGGCTTCTAGGTGCTCACTAAGAAAGGATTTTTCAAAATGACCACCAGAGCATTCGTATTTCATATATTATTATTAACATACTCTGATGCTAAGGAGTTCTACTTCCCCTCCCCACCTGAAAAGAAATCTGTTCCAAATGCCAAACACAAGCAGAGGAGAGGAGTTTCAGTTTCAGTTTTACTTTCATATCAAGCAGCTTTAGTACAGAAAAGTTGAGCTAAGCCACACCCAGGCTCCTTACTGTGTCCGTCTTGCTCACACAGCAAATACTGCTTCAATTTCCAAACAGCCCTCAACTTTCTCACACATTGACAGGATGCTAGCCAGATGAATATGGATGGATGCTGGTAGGCAGAGGCAGAATTTTTCCCTTATTTTCCTCCCCAAAAACTAAGCCCGATCACATTGTTTTGTAGCAAAGCACAGGTATCAAGCTAGTTTCTAATATAAGTGGAATTTGCTTCAACTCAGCCCGTGACAGAACCCCTTCATATGGACACCAAGTATACCGTTTGATGTAGCACATGTAGAAATAAATCCGAATGTATTGTCTTTCAAATAGTAGCAGCTCAGACAATGTTATTACTTTAAGACAATAAATCTGGATCCGAGATGGACAACAAACATGTAGTCCTCAACTTACAAGAGTTCATTTAGTGACCATTCAAAGTTGCAGTGGCCCTGAAAAAAAGTGACTTATGATCGTTTTTCACGCTTATGAACCATTTCAGCATCTCCATGGTTACATGATCAAAATTCAGATGCTTCCCAAGTGGTTCGTATTTATGACAATTTAAGCTTTAAATACTTTATTGTCATTGTACATATATATACAGTGCACCCATACAACGAAATTCACGTAACACCCAGAGACCAGACCCAACATGCACACGCACATGACAACACGCACACACAAACACACCCCCACCCGCCAAAATTCCCCGCTCCCTAAAAACACACACAAGCATCCACCCAACAGACCCAAGTAATTCTGTCCAACGGCTCACTGATGGTGGTCCTTAAGTTCATTGTTAAGTGCAATTGTAGCTCTGGGACAAAAACAGAAAATGTGTGGTCCGAGTTTTAATTGTCCTGTATCTTCTGCCAGAAGGCAGCAGTCCACAAAGATTGTAAGCAGGATGGGAAGAGTCTCTGAGAATGTTGTGCAACTTCCTCAAACAGCAAGATATCGAAGATATCGTCCAGGGTTGGTAGTTGGAGCCTGAGGATGTTTGGGGCAGTTTTAATGATTCTCTGCAGAGCTTTTTTGTCTGATACAGAGCTGCTCCCTTACCATGAAAGAATGCCGTATGTCAGGACACTCTCAAAGGTGCTGTGGTAGTAGGACAGAAGTAGATGCTGAGATATATTTATCTTCCTCAGCATTCTCAGGAAATACAGCCTCTTCTGAGCCTTCTTTACAAGCATGTCAGCATTCATAGTCCATGCGAGGCCCCCTGAGATATAAGTGCCCAGAAATTTAAAACTACCAACCATCTCCACCTCCTAGCCATTTACGTACAATGGTAAATGTACATCTCTCTTCCTCCTTTAAGTCAATTACAAGTTCTTTAGTTTTTTTGGTGTTAAGTGTGATTGCAGTGTCTTGCTCACCTTCTGTGACCTTCTGATAAGCAAAATCAATGGGAAAGCCAAATTCACCTAACAACCGTATTACTAACTTAACAACATCAGTGACTAACAGACTGTATGTGGCAAGAAAGGTCATAAAATGGTGTAAAATACACTTAATAAATAATAGAATAAGAGAGTTGGAAGGGACCTTGGAGGTCTCCTAGCCCAACCCCTTGCTCAAGCAGGAGATCCTATACCAGCAATCGCCAACCAGTGGTTGCCAAGAAAATTTTGGTGGGCCACAGAGAAATGCCACCCCCAGAGCACCCCCCAAAGCAATTAATCCAGGCTGTGCAGAAACACAAGGCTGTGCCACCCGCATGGCCCACGGGAACCTTCCCCGCCCACTCACTCCTTACCCGGCAAACATGGCTGCTAAGTTGCTATTTTTCTTTTTTTTTCAACCATCATCTATTCTGCTATGCCAGGAGATTTAGATTAGCTAGAAAGCAGGAAATGGTTGCATTTCTTGCTTTCTAGCTAGTCTTTAGATCTTAAGATTTAGAGCTTAAAAACAGAGCCGAACCTCCCTTAGGACTGAAGGTTCTATTATTCAGTGCAGACTCACGGCAAGCAAATTTTATGTGACAGACTCAGGTAGCTAATGGCAGATAGATAGATCACTGAATGATTCTGTGAGCAACTCAATCTACCTGCCTGCTTTGCCTGATTTTGGGTAAAAGTTGCTCTTTTTTAATAAAAAAAATATCAATATTTATATAAATATTTATATTATTTACATACAAGCCATGCTCAGCCAGTCACATGACCACCAAGCCACACCCACAAATTAGGCCATGCCCACAGAACCAGTTAGTGGGCCCTGGGATTTAAAATTATGAGTTTGGTGGTCCCTGAGGTCCAAAAGGTTGGTGACTCTTGCCCTATACCATTCCAGACAAGTTGTTGTCCAGTCTCAAAAACATCTAGTTGTTGGAGCAGCCACAACTTCTGAAGGCAAGTCAATCCACTGGTGAATTGTCCTCAATGTTAGGAAGTTTCTACTTAGTTCTAGGTTGCTTCTCTCCTTGATTTATTGCTTCTTGTCTTGCCTTCTGGTATTTGGAAAACAAGTTGAGCCCTCCTTTTCTTTGTGGCAGCTCCTCAAATATTGGAACACTGCTATCGTGTTACCCTTAGTTCTTCTTTTCATATACCCAATTCCTGCCATTGTTTTTCATATGTTTTAATCATCTTCGTTGCTCTTTTCTGCATTCTTTCCAGGGTCTCTACATCTTTTGTGCAATATGGTGACCAAAACTGAATGCAGCTAAGGATGGCTTGCTTACCCACAGAATTTGGGGCTCAGTTGTGGCCATTAAAGTTAAGGACTACCTGTAGAAATTTGGTAAATATATAAGTAATAGCAGTTAGGTTTGATCATGTTTACACCTTGTTCAAACCACAGTGTGATTTCGGCTTTCAACCTGTTTGTTTCTTCTTTTATTCTTCTATTTTCCTTAGCACAAATCAGGTAAGGACAAATAATAATGGTTAGTTGTTTGTCTCAAGGACTCTCTAACTGCTTGACACGTACTTGATAGCTCTACAAAAATGAAACATGTACAAAGTCAATGTATTCGAGTGTGGTTTCCTCTAAGCACTAGCTCTGCTTGAATACAACTTCCTGGCTTTGATACAGATAGTCCTCGACTTACGACCACAACTGAGTCCTGAATGGTTATTGCAAATTGAAACATTTGTTAACTGAGTTTTGCCACATTTGTTAGGTGAATCACTGTGGTTGTTAAGTTAGCAGCAATAGCAATAACACTTAGACTTATATACCGCTTACAGTGCTTTACAGCCCTCTCTAAGTGGTTTACAGAGCCAGCCTATTGCTCCAACAAACTGGGTCCTCATTTTATCAACTTGTTGTGGTTGTGTTGTGGTTCGCGGGCAGCCCATGCAGACAGCAGCGGAATCGGACAGTGGGGAAGAAGGGGGAACAGTCTGGGAGTACTGAGAGAACTCAAACGAGGGTTCTGCATCTGGTGCAGAGATGGGGCCAGGATCATTTGGGAGTGGGGTGCTCACTCCAGAGCCTCTGGAGTCTGACAGCAGTGAGGCCGAGGATCAAGGGAAGCCTGTTCCCAGGGTGCGTGTGCACAGAGCTGCTAGAAGGTGAGATCAGCTGAGACAAAAGGGATAACTTGGGAGTAAGGCTTGGAAATGCCTGCCCTTCCCATAAGGTATAAAGGACAGGCAGAGGTGAAGAAACCTTTGAAGGAAGCAAGTTGTTTGCTCTGTTCGGATTAATCCTTGAAGCTCTGTGTGGACTTTGTACTTTGGTTGGTTTCTTATTGTTCATTTGGCACTCTAGTTGTTGGCAGCAATACAAAGGAAAGAAAGGTGGGTGCTTATCTTGAGGGACTGTTTGGGATTCATTACCAGCTAGGAATGAACATAATTCCCAGAGTTAAAATAAAACAACAATTGTTTTAACTAAACGTGTGCTTAATTACAGTCTCGGGAAGCCTTGATCAGAACAGATGGAAGCCTGAGTCAACCTTGAGCCTGGTGAGATTTGAACTGCCAAATTGCAGGCAGCCGGCAGGCAGCAGAAGTAGCTTGCAGTACTTCACTCTAACCACTGCGTCACCATGGCTAGTAACATGGTTGTTAAGTGAATCTGGCTTCCCCATTGACTTTGCTTGTCAGAAGGTTGCAAAATCATGTGACCCTTCCCCAGAACACTGCAGCCGTCATAAATGTGAGTCAATTGTCAATATAAATCACATGACCATGGGGATGCTGCAGTGTGAAAAATAGTCATAAGTCACTTTTTCCAGTGCCGTCGTCACTTTGAATGGTCACCTGGAACTTTCAGATTTGGGATAATGTCAGAATTCCAGAAAACCTCCACTCCAACAAATAACTTCGAGACAGACACTGTCTCCAAAGTTCTTTTTATCTGAGTAGTAAACTGGCGCATCTGGGAAATCCCGAATCTGAAAGTTCCGGGTTTCCTTGCAATAAGTTAAAAATTAGAAATCCACCCCTTGCACCCATCATTGCATCATATGTTTCAGTCACCATCTGTCCCAACTGGAGATGTCTTCTCAGTCAAGTGCAGAAAGCACATGACCTTGACTTAGAAGAAAAATGCTATTGTGTCTAACCACATACACTCCAAGAAATTCCCTCCTCCCATTTTCCCAGGCTCAAGAATGTGGCAGTGTGGAAGAGTCTGGTGCTAATATGGCTTTCAAGCTGACAATGAACTGTTGTAAGTTGAGGACTACCTGTCCTGCAGCTGGGAATGCTGGCAGGAAAAAGGACCAGTTTGAAAAACCAAGCGTGCCTTACAATCCAGGAATCCTCCTTTTCCCCTCGTCTAGAGAGTATAGTCTGAAATGGCTTTCACCGTGGTTTGCAAAGGCTTCGCAAAGCACCTGACACCAGAACAATAAAATCAATTAACACATTAAAAAGAAAGTGAAGCGCGCTTGAAATAATTCAATACCAATTAGCCACAGGTATCGGAGAAACAGAAATACACTGGATAAAAAGACATAAATGTGCAAACAAATTACAGGATGGGCCCAAAAAGCATGGCTGGAAAACACTGCAAGGACAAATCTATTGTTCATTTCTCCAATTCTATTTAGAACATAGGGCTCTTTGCATTGTGCCTTGATGGGGCAGTGATTAGAGTGAAGTGCTGCAAGCTACTTCTGACTGCCAGCTGCCTGCAATTTGGCAGTTCAAATCCCACCAGGCTCAAGGTTGACTCATCCTTGACTTGTCTTCCAAGGTGGGGAAAATTGTTGGGGGCAATAGGCTGACTCTTCTTAGAGGGGGCTGTAAAGCATTGTGAAGCAGTATATAAGACTAAGTATTCTTACTATTGTCGGTTCAGTATTTCTAGTGTGTAATATGAGTACATCCTTAGCTTTTGCTATGCTGCTTCACTGATGAGCAAACAACACGAGGAATGTATGCAAAGAATTTATACTGAAGACGTTACCTAGTTGGGTAATGAAACGTCTGCAAGAAATCAACCAAGCTCAGAGAACACCAAGGACCCATCAAGAATTTATAATCCTAGCAGGGTTATAAATGCGAATGTCATCCCAGCTGCCCAGCTAAACAAGTATAGATCTTTGTTGTGCAGAAGCAATATAGAACGTGGTGGAGATGGATGATTACTCTTTTGATGGAGTACGGGCAGTCCTCGACTTACGACTATAATGAAGCCTTCCCATTGGTGGATATAAGTTCTGATGGCTGTGAAGCAGGTCGTCACGTGATTGTTCCAATTTTACCAGCTTTTTTCTGATGGCCTTTAAGTGAGTCATGACGGTTATTAAATGAAGCTGAAGTTGTTAAGTAAATGCCACCGTCCTTAAGGGAACCGTTTGTTCGCCAGGAGGCATTTTGGCCAGTTGCCAAGCACTCAAAATGTGATCCTATGTCCACCGTAGGGGTGGGCTGTGACCGGTTTAGAAACTGGCTCTGCTTCGTGTCCCCTCACAGCGTTCCATAAACACCCATTTTGAATCTCTCCAGCTCACCTTCTAAGCCTTCCCCAGGAAGGAGAACAAGCTGAGGTGCAGGAATCCACTTTGCCGTGGGAATCAGCTGAGCTGCAAATGAAGGAAATGTAAGGCAGGGTAGCGCAGGGGTGGGTGGCTGGGGCCAACTAATAATCATTTGTCACTAGACCTGGTCTGAGCCTGCAGCAGCCCACCACTGGTCCAGGGGCAGGTAGATATTAGAACTTTGGAACCAGGTTGTAAGTACCTTTTGCGAGGATCTATAGTAACTTTGAATAGTCACTATGTGGCCTGTCTAAGTCAAGGACTAGCTTTAAAGGCAGTCTTAAAAATCTATAGATATTCTCAGTCATCCAGGTCATGGTTGTCCCAAAGGCGCTTTTTTTCAGGAGGTAACTGGTCTCTCTTGGTTTTTTTCTTTTGCAGCCATTTTGCTTCTCATCCAAGAAGCTTCTTCAGCTCTGACTGGATGGTGAGAAATGGAAGGATTTATATTCCTTGCAGACAGCTGGTCATTTGCATCCTTTTAGTGAGTCGTTGAGGCCACTTGGAGGTTTATCTGTGTCCTCAGGGTCACCTGAGTAATGCTAATGGTTCCTGTAGTCTGTAATTCCCCCCCACCTCCAGAAACCCATTCCTATCCCCCTACCATTCGAAGGATGTTCATCCCACATTGCATAACTAAAAGTCTGCAAAGATTCTCAGTCTTCCAGGTCATGCTGTCCCAAAGGTGCTTTTTTCAAGAGGCAGCTGTTTTTTTTCTTTGAAGATGTTTCACTTTTCATCCAAGAAGCTTCTTCAGCTCTGACTGGATGGTGGGGAATGGAAGGATTTATATTCCTTGCAGGCAGCTGGTCGTTTGCATCCTTTTAAGGCATTCTTTTAAAGGCATTATTTCATATAGATAGCCCTTAAGTTACGACCTCAATAGGTAATGGTTTTGGTGTGAAACCTGTACCCAGGACAAGATGGAATATGGTGGAACAGGTTGGCTTAAAATTAATCAAAGAATGAGAGAAAGTTGTATACCTCCTTCTTAAGTATTCAACCAATGTGCTGAATATATAATAAAGGAAAATGGATTGGATGAGATAAATGAGGTTTTAAAACTGGTGGAAGAAACTTCAACAACCTGTGTTATCCTGATAATACTACTTGGATAACTGAAAATGCAAATGAACTGTAAGCTCTAGAAATGAAACTCAAGGAGCATAATTAAAAAATGGGCTATAAAGAAGACCAAACTAATGACATCTATCAGGCCTAAGTCCAGAGTCAACACAGTGAAATCAAATTGAATCCAATCCTTTATTTACTTACATCTAATAGACAGAATCTTGCCAAAATAAATCTATAACCTTCTAGCTTGCAAGAAATATCCTGAGAAACTCTAAAGTTTAGAGTGTGGTTATCCTGAACCAGTGGTGGGGTTCAAATGTTTTTACTCCAGGTTCTGTAGGCGTGGCTTCGTGGTCCTGGAAGGGGAAGGATACTGCAAAATCTCCATTCCCTCCCCAACCCACTAACCTGCTTTCCAGCTCCTTTCTCCTGTGCAGGGCAACAAAAGAAGACCCAGACGATCAGCTAGGACTCAGGAGGCAGAGAATAGATGGGGGTGGGGCCAGTCAGAGGTGGGATTTGCTGGTTCTATGAACTACTCAAAATTTATGCTACTGGTTCTCCAGAACTGGTCAGAACCTGCTGAATGCCACCTCTGTCTTGAACCTTTTCCTCCCTTTCACGTGCAACTTGGGACTGCCACATTTCTTAATCCGGGCATCCTTCTGGGAAACTCTGCATTGCCAAAACTTCCTCCCCCTCCTGGGTCACATTTCATTACACCAACAATATAGCTGCCAACTTTGTAATTTGACAATGATATTGAGGTTTAGCCTTTCATGGCTGATCATTAATTGTAAAAGAGGCAGCAGTCAAAAAATGCACTGCAGTGTTGGTTGAGTAATTGTTCATGCCTTGGAGAAGTTATTCTGATGCCAGGAATACCTACAAAATAATGCAGGCAATGGTTTCCATAGAGTAGAGTTTCCCTGGAAGTAAAAGTTTCACTTTCACAGCAAGGTAGATATGACCTTAAGAGACAGGTGTCAACTCTGAAGCTGACCTGGCTGAAGCCATGTTTTCCTGCCTCACAGTTGCCATGAACTTTCCAAGGGGGAAGGGAGGGAGGAAGCAGATAGACTAGCTACCAGTCAAAACAAAATGTTTTCTTGTGGGAACCAAGGTCATCCCAACAGATGGCAAATAAAGGGGTGCAGTGACCAAGTAGCCTCCCAGCTACCTTCATTGGGCAATGTGATGGGTGACACCTGAGGAGAGAAATATTTGCTCTTTTAATTAGGAGAAAAACCATGGAAACTTTTAAAGTTGGTTTTCATTAACTGTGCCGATGTGATATTTCCAATAAATGTGTTCGTTGGAGAATCTACCCCTGATAACAGGTGGAAGAGCCACAGACTAGGCAACAGTCAAATAAGAGACAGCTGAGCCCACAGAAATCAGGGGGCCATGGTAAACTTCTCAAAAGAAACCCTCCCTAGCCTCTTGGACTATAAAGAGTGAGGGTAAGATGCACCTTCAGACTTGCAAGATTCTGTTGATGTAGAACGTATGATAAAAATCAAGCTAGCACTCCTTAGTTGTGCCTCTTTTCTAGATTAATTCACAAGTCAGTATTTACAGGTATGGTGGGTGAACTGTTGAAAGACCTGAAGAAGCCTAACCTGTATATGTTAAATTATGTATATGTTCATCATTAGTTTTTGTGTGATCTGACTTTCAGCATCAGACCAAGACGCTAAGCAACAGAGATGCGAAGATATTTTTAAAAAGTGTATTAGGATACTAATGAAGCTAGAAGTGACCAGTGTCTAAAATGAAACCAGGTTAGACTTTTTGTGCTTTTATGAGCTGGTTTACGGCTATAATTTCAGCCACGATAAACAGTTCACTTTATACTGATACAATTATACTTTATAGAAGCTAAGTGAAATAAATGTATAAGGATTAAAGCCACTTCTACAGCCAGAACTATTTGATTACAGATAATTGAATTTGGATGGATTGATCCCGGTGCTTCGGAGAGATAAATCCAACTGAAATGCAAATACTTTTTTATTCAGTTGTGGATGAAGCTATATAATAAAATAAGGATTTAGAACTTCATGTTAATAATAAAGTAAGCATTCACCTCCTCCTCATCAAATTAAGCACTGATTGAAAGTCATCTCAAGAACATTTTCCTCTGTGGGTTCTCTAATCATGATCAGTGGGACTTAAGACTACATTTAGAACTTAGAATAACTTTATTGTCACTTTGAATATAATTGGCATACATTAAATGAAATTTTATTACATATAGCTCTCAAAAGGTCACCACCTCCAATATACACTATATAAACATGACAAAATAAATACATACATATATACCAGTGGTGGGATTCAGCCAGTTTGCACCACTTTGAGAGAACCAGATGTTAACTTTCTGAGCAGTTTGGCGAACTGATTGTTGGAAGAAATCATTAGGGCAGAGAACCCGTTGTTAAATTATTTGAATCCCGCCAGTGATACATGCATACATGTATCTCCATACAAACTTATACATATACCCAGGGGTGGGATTCTACCAGTTCACACCTATTCACCAGAACCGGTTGTTAACATTCTAAGCAGTTCGGAGAACTGGTTGTTAGAAGAAATTACTGGCCTAATCCTGTAACGAAGGCAGGAAGGAAACATTCTGGTGTTGCTTACAGAAACTGACTCTCCGTTAACCCTTATTACATTCTTGGCAGGACTAGACTTCCTGTCTCAGGAACGTCTCTGGAGTTTTTCCCCCCTCCTTTGCTGGTACTTTGCTTGTATGGAGTGACCATTCAAAGTTACAATGGTGCTGAAAAAAGTGACATGACCATATTTCACACTTACGACTGTTGCAGCATCCCCACAGTCATGAGAGGCCAGGAGAGGAGATGCGTGCCCCGATGTGAGTGATATTGGTGTTGGCCATGCCCAGCCAATAACAACATCACCAAGCCATGTCCACCCAGTCACATGACCACCAAGCCACGCCCACCCACCTAAGCCATGCCCATAGAACAGGTTGTTAAAAATTTGAATCCCACCCCTGCTTATACCTACATATATTATATGACACAGAGAAACAACACAACCTAGTTCGGATGTATACACGTACATGGCAAGAAAAACAAATCTTGCAAGTTTACCAGATGGATGGCCTAGGGAACAAAGCTGCTACAGAATCTGGTGGTCCTGCTAGAAATACTTTGAAGCCTCCTCCCAGAGGGGAGCAACAGAAACAGATCATGAAGTGGGCATGTGGGGTCTCCAACAGTACTTTTAGCATAGCGCTTCTAAGCAATATCCTGAATAATGGGAAGTGAGCTTCTTATAATCTTCTCGGCTGTCCTTACCACTCTCTGTATGGACTTTCTGAGGCACTGCTCAGAATAAATTAAAAAAATTAAAAATCGTCTGTTTGATTGGACTTCTGAATTCCTAGTTCAATTAATGTTTTCACAAATGGTACCTATTCTGAAAGACATAGAATAAAAGTTTCAATGAAGTACTATTTTGTTTTTTATAGAAGATAATATTTGTAACTGAACTGTGGGATCCTTGGAACTCTCTGAGTTTAGTTGTTTTCTTGCAGACATTTCATTACCAAGCCAAGTAACGTTAGCAATGATAGTAAGGGAGTAGGGTTTGCTCTCATTTTATATACTAGAGGCTTGCTCTGTCAGTATTGGTGAGTGGACTTCATGGTTCCTTGACTGGGCCGTTTTTTATTGTTAGCATGTTTGTCTGAGTTGGTAGTTTCTTCACTGGGGTATTGCTTACTTCTTAAATGTTGATCTAATGTTAATCTTGATATTAACTTCTGCTTATCTGGGTGTTGATTGCTGGTAAGGAGGGAGTTTAGATCTCTTTGTTTCCATTTTTGCTTCTTGATTGGCCCTTTTGAATGGTATGTAGATGTCCTTTATCTCTGTATGCCTGTTGATGGCTGATTTGTCTGAGTACCAGGCTACCGGGAATTCTCTAGTAGTTTTTTGGACTTGGCTTGGTTTAGGATGCTCATTTGAAACTATGGTGAAATCTGTCCATGTGTTGTGAAATTAGGAAGCTTTCATCAAGCCTTCTGACTGATAGTTGGTGTTCATGGATAAGAACACCAATTTTGTTTGGTGGATAGGAACATCAATTTTTTCAATTTTGTTTCAATTAAAGAACATGGTGCAGGGTGGGATTCTACCGATTTGGACCGGTTCAGGTGAACCCATTGCTCCCACAATCAGCTAGCAGAGAACTGGTTCGCTCCGATGCTCTGCAGCTGGGCCCACCCATCCGCCTCTTTAACCTCTCAGCTGTTTGGCACGGCAGAGCAGATTGCTGTGCTAAACAGCTGAGAGGCACAGTAGCTTAGTTTTTACTGTTTTAACGCATGTGCAGAGTGCACATTTAGTATGTGCGCACACCTGAGTTGAGCAAGTCATGCAACCCACCCCCTAGAGCCACACCCACTAAGCCATCCCACCACTGGTGTGGGCTTGCCTGCTCACTCCTGCTCTTTCCTGTGCTTTATTTCCTTTGCTAGAGTGCAGATGATTCGCTCTGCCGCGCCTCAGCTATTTTCTTCATGGGGACGGCAGTAGAAGGTAAGTGTTAGGAATAACAAGGTTACCTAACGTAGTTTGGGTAAAATAATATATATAAACTATGATAGTAAGTTTAAGTGTGTGTCACTTTAAACTGCAAAGCATGTAATTGTGGGTGCGGTTGTGAAACTGCCATAAGAGGGAGCAAGAGAACCTGCTGGATTGCTGGATTGCTGGTTTGCTAGCTGCGTGTTCCCTGCTGCCGAGTTTTTGAACGTCGAAGGAAGAAAGAAGGTTTGACTTCTTCATATCTCTACTGCGAGGAGATATATTACTGGACTGATATTTGTAAGTTTACTGACCTCTTTTTCGACACTGGACTTTGCAACTGAATAATCCCCGGACGGACTGAACTAGTGAATGATATATGGACTGTTTGACTATGCTAAAACTCTTACTGGAATAAACTATTTAACTAGCACAGTGTATCTGTTTTACTGAGTGTAAGCTACAAAAACGTTTATCTCACATATTTTGCCTGCCTGCCTGACTGCCGTGCACATTCTTCTAGGGTGTATCCCTAACAGTAAGTATTAGAGCTTCTTTAAACACAAAGCATGTGATCACTCAACTGGTTGCTATAGAGGTGGAATCCCACCCCTATGCATTCATCAATAACCTAATTGATTTGGAATTGTCTATCCATAAGCAGAAGACATCAAAGTTTGGATCAGTAATCCTACATTTGCTCTGCTATAATCTGCATTTTCAATCATTCCTAAGTAAAAAATAAAATCCTGCATGTTTCAAGCTTGTTTTATAACAGCAGGTGGAAGAAAAGATGAAGATGGTTGATTTTTAAGGCTAAATGTCATGTTCATCTATTCACACCTTAGCAGGTGGAGGAAGAAAAACAAAGCAGAACTTGTAAATCTCTTTCCAGTATCACAGAATGGACGATACAGGAGATGGTTGATCCATTCCGGAGAGACGTAATTCAATGTTGGGGTTATAAATGGGCTCATCAATCAGTCAGGCCTTTGTTTCTCCAGTTGTATTAGTTCTGCTATCCACTCTATCAAATTAGCCTCTTTGTTATAGGTCTGCCTTTATTCTATCTTCGGTGATTCTCCCTTACTGGAGATGTGCTATTAGGGTTGATGAACTGTTTCCTGTTTCAGCAGAAATCTGAATTTCTTCCCCATATGAGATGAGAATGTGGTTCTTTTCAGGACAGTAGCACTATAGGTTTATCAGCCAAAACAAGAAAACAGACCAGTCCACACCATCTTCCATCTGATTTTCCTTGCAACCTGCGCTTTGAATTGACTGCTTTTGTTCTGCCTAGTTTTCAATAGCAATAACAATAGCACCTAGACTTATATACCACTTCACAGTGTTTTGTAGTCCTCTCTAAGTGGTTTACAAAATGAGCCTATTGCCCCCAACAATCTGGGTTCTCATTATACTGACCTTGGAAGAATAGAAGTCT
This sequence comes from Pseudonaja textilis, assembly GCF_049901715.1. Classification (NCBI taxonomy): domain Eukaryota; kingdom Metazoa; phylum Chordata; class Lepidosauria; order Squamata; family Elapidae; genus Pseudonaja; species Pseudonaja textilis. The sequence continues at coordinate 190,131,476 of NC_141992.1, forward strand.
GAGTCAACCTTGAGATGGTAAGGATCGAACTCCTGGCAATAAGCAGAGTTAACCTTCAATACTGCATTCTAACTGCTGTGCCACCACCTTTCTCCCTCTACCACAGTCCCAGTTTCTCATGTGTCTCCATAGGAAAATTTATTTGCCCATCCCGATCTAGAAGATTAACTTCAACACCCATACAAGACAAATCAGCTCCTGTGATAACCCTACTGTTCTAATGAGATTCATTCATTCATTAATCCATCCATCCATCCATCAATCCATCCATTTATTCATTTGAAAAGAAGCAAGACCAGTTATGAAAGCTTCCACATCCATGAGTTGACTGGCCTATTAGATTGATTTCCCTTCAGAGCTGAAGCAGTCCTAGAATTAATGCGGAGAAGAGCAACCAAGAGGATTAGAGGCCTAAAAATGGTTGTAGAAATTGGTTATGTCTCTCCCAAAAGTACTTTTTCAAGAAGCAACTGGACTTCTGAAAAAGTACCTTTGGGACAACCATGACCTGGATAACTGAGAATCTCCATAGGCATTTAGCGATACACTTTGGGTATGTCTAGTTTAATGAAAAGAAGGACTCAGGGTGACAGGGTAGCAGTCTTCCAATATTTGAGGGCTGCCGCCAGAAAGGGGGAATGGGGCCAACCTATTCTCCAATCCACATGAAGGCAGGACAAAAAGCAACGGATGGAAACTCATCACTCTGCTCAACTTCCAAGCTCAAAAGAAGGTAGCCCAATACTATCATCTAGATAGTAGATTTAGTAGAGAGTTGCTGGTGATATTTAGTAGACAATAGATAATATAATTCGCAACAGCTGAACTATCATTATAAAATTGGTAGTAACAAGCCCAAACTTTGAAAATACTCAGGAGAACTATGATCACCTGTCTGATACATTTCCAAAGGTGTATCAAATATATAATTCTGGCTATATGTCTATCTGGCATATAGGGAGATTTCATAAACTGCATGAAGTTATTTTCTATAAACCTCTGATTATTAGACAGAAATTTCAGCACAAATCCTTATTAGCCCATTCCATCGTTGATCTGAGGTTTGTAGCATCTCTTATGCCACAGAAGAATATGATGAATTACATCCTTTGTGTATGTGCAATGATTAATTAAACTTGTCTGAGTGCATTTAATTCCTTTTGAGCCTCACTTCTATTTGTAGAGACTGTAATTTGGGAACTGCCACTTCTTCAGTCTCAGCAACAACTTCTGGTGAGACTATTTTTTTAATCTCCAAAGTAAGAAAATGGATTTACAGCTTGCAGAATTTGGGAGAAAACTAATTTAATGCACCTCCACTGTTCCCATGGAGAGATAAATTCATCATTTTGGAACTGTGGGTTCTGGACTGCTGTTAGGCTATAGATAATATCTGGAGTTCTTGATGCTGTCTGAGCTTGGTTGTTTTCTTGTCGACATTCCATTACCAAACTAGTTAAAAGTGCTAATGATGTTACCTAGTTTGGTAAAGAAATATCTGCAAGAAAAACACCAAGCTCAGAGAGCACCAAGGCCCCACAGTTCAACCTTGAGCTACAAATATTCCCTTCTATCAGTATAGGTAATATGAAAGGATGCAGTTCAGTGGTGGGGTTCAGACTTTTTGGCTACCGGTTCTGTGAGCGTGGCTTGGTGGGCATGGCAGGGAAAGGATACTGCAAAATCCCCATTCCCTCCCCACCCCACTAACCTGCTTTCCAGCTCCGTTCTCCACTGCAGGGCAACAAAAGAAGACCCAGCCGATCAGCTGGGACTCGGGAGGCAGAGAATAGATGGGGTTGGCGGGGCCAGTCAGAGGTGGGATTTACTGGTTCTCCAAACGACTCAAAATTTCCACGACTGGTTCTCCAGAACTGTCAGAACCTGCTGAATACCACCTCTGATACAGTCCTGAATGCTCTTAAACCATAAAAACTACTTGAGGCTTTTCTTCTGGGGAAATTGACCATCAAAATCTCATCCTCCAAAATTTAAAAGCTTTCCATATGGAATGTAGCAGTGAACAGCTTTGAATCCAGAGTCTTTCTGTCTGGCTAGCATTTCAGTTTCCAGTCAGCTACTGCAAGGGTGGGCTTCAATTTTTTAAACAACCGGTTTTGTGGGCGTGGCTTAGTTGGTGGGCGTGGCTTGGTGGTCATGTTATTGGCTGAGCATGGCCAACTTAATATCACTCACATCAAGGCACGCATCTCCTCGCCTGGCCTCTCATGACTGTGGGGATGCTGCAACAGTCGTAAGTGTGAAAAACTGGTAGAATCCCACCCCTGAGCTACTGGCTTGGTCAAACAATATGGTATACCTCAGTTTTCTAGTCATGGTTGGTTGAAATAGACCCAGTGAGCAGGGTCCATCGTATGCTGCATGCTACTAACCATGGTTTACAAACACTGAGGCTGGATTGGCCGTTGTACGCTAAAGCAAGATCAACCAAATCAGATTAGACCTGGTTATGAACTCAGCCCTTGTCTGAAAGTTGTCTCATTGTCTCAAAGAGGCCATCGATGTCAAAATTGAACAGCCCTGTCTCAACGGAGAGGGAGGGATATGACATCATCTATCTCTGGTCTACAAACACAGTCCTTTCAACAATTCCAAGAAGGCTCTACACCAGGGGGTGGGCTGCTCGGGGTTTGTAGGGGTTCGGGAGAGCTCCTAGTTAAAATTCTGTGCAGTTTGGAGAACCCCCAAAATCTTACTCCTGGCTGAAGAAGCTGAAGAAGCTTCTTGGATGAGAAGAGAAACTTCATCAAAGAAAAACCAGAACGCCCAGTTGCCTCTTGAAAAAGCACCTTTGAGACATTGAGGCCTTAGAAAGATTACAAAGATGCTGAGTAGTCCCGGGCTACTAAATGGTATGAGAAATGGTTAAGGGAACTTGGTATATCTAGCCTAATGAAGAGAGGGTTAGGGATGACATGATAACTTCTTCAGGGCAATCACAGGAAGGAGGGAGCCAACTTTAAAGCACTTGAAACTAAGGCAATAAACAATGGGTGGAAGATCTCAGAGAGCCAATCTGGAACTAAGGAGAAAGTTCTTGACAATGAAAACAATTAATCAGTGGAACAGCTCTCCTCTGGGGGTTGTGGGTCCTCCGTTACTAGAAGTCTTCAAGAAAAGGTTGGAGAGCCAATTGTCCAGAATGCAATAAAGTGTCCAGCCTTGGACAGGGGGTTGAACTAAAAGACCCCCAAACTCCCTTCCAGCTTCTTTATGATCCTATGATTCTAGTTGACAGCATCTAAAAACCAACTAATATTTGTCAACTGGTCATTTCTGCGAATGAAGTTGCTGTTGATTGATTAACACACCCCCCCTCGTTCAGTATAAATATTAAGATGGTTTGTTTTTTTAAGTTCTGCTATTCTTTCTCACATGGTACTTTAAAAAAACAGCAACAATGCTAATAATCCCTTCACTGAACATTGTCTTTACAGGGATTTGCAACATTCTCAGCAAAAACTGTTTTGCAACTCCTTTGATCAATTAAGCCAGCTGTCAGGATTCCAGCAATCACTCTAATTCATTCATGATTCTCGAGCCAAACTTCAAAGGATCTATTAGAGGCGACATACTGGCACTGCCCTATATGAAGCCAACTCTGGCATGCATAATCTACAGTCACTTGTGACCCTGTTTCCCCCCTGGGTGTCTCACAAACCAGATTCTCCAATTGAGCACGTTCATGGGCTGGGTGTCATCATTCACATTCTCCAGTTAAATATATTCGGGGGCAAAAGCCCTGGTATTTTAGTTACAATCTTTTAAAGATAAGAGTTGGAATGTACTTTTGCTTTCAAACTGCTGCACTGCTCTTCCATATTTCTTTCCTCCCTCCCCCTTTTTTTAATGGCAACTACTAAAACAGGCACAGGAATGTTTTATGAGTTGACACCAGCATTGTGATGTAGTACTAAAAAAAAAAGAAACCCCGGAAACATTGCAAGCAGACAAGAAATGAAAGAAGGAAAGGAGCAGGTGGAATGGAGAGCTACAAGTTTATTCTGTGTAGAATTTCTCTATAACAAAGAGTTTTGAGTTATGACTTCCTCTGAAATTTGTATTAAGAAAAAAAATAGAAGCGTCATATTGCCTACTTTCAAATTCACCCCTTTGAAAATGTGAGTAGGCATCCTATCATTGTCCCACCCCCTCTTTTTAATAGAAGTTGCAGATTGAGTTGATGACTTTAGGGACTTGGCTCAGATGAGCTGCAAATCTCCATCTTACCACATTCTGTGCCACTGAATTTCTTTGTGTGTAATGTGCCTCTCTCTGTCTGCGTGGATGAATGAACAATTTCATTCCGTTTTATTGGAGATGGTTCAGCCCTCTTGGTTTCTCATTGACATTAGAGGTAGTCATTGCCTACCCAAGGGGTGTGGTGGCTCAGTGACTAAGACGCTGAGCTTGTCGATCAGAAAGGTTGGCAATGGTTTGATGGTTTGAATCCCTAGCACCACATAATGGAGTGAGCTCCCGTTATTCGTCCCAGCTTCTGCCGACCTAACAGTTCGAAAGCACGTAAAAAATGCAAGTAGAAAAATAGGGACCACTTTGATGGGAAGGTAACAGCACCTTCGGCGTGCACCTTCAGAGTTTAGTCACGCCAGCCACATGACCACAAAGACATCTTTGGACAGTGCTGGCTCTTCTGCTTTGTAACAGAGATGAGCACCGCCTCCTAGAGCCAGAAACTAAGAGCGCATATGTGCTACGGGAACCTTTACCTTTTAGCTTGCCTACCAATGATAACTAGGACCAGAAACTTGTTCACTAAGAAATACATTTGTAGAGTACATTGTCACATGATCACTGTATTACTATTATAATTCTCATCTTTCCTATTACCTATCTCCTTTTCTACTTATGACTATAACTTTTTTGCTGTATTGTTAGTTGATTGCTTATTTAGTATCCTATGTTTATCGCTAAGTGTTTTATTCATGATGAATGTATTTATGATGACTGTGATCATGATTTATCACTTATATCTTTTATGTACACTGAGAGCTTATGCACCGAAGACAAATTCCTTGTGTCTCCAATCACATTTGGCCAATAAAGAATTCTCTTCCATTGCTCACCTCATCACAATGACATCAGATGGCAGCCTGGCAATCTTATTTGCCACCACTAAAGGGAATCCCGCATGGTCACAGTATTCCATGATGACCATTTGCGACTTCCTACCAACTTCCCCATTGACTGTGTTGTTGGAAAGTTGTATTGAATTAATTGTAATTGCAAGCTGGTCACCAAGGACCCCAATCATGATCATGTGATTGTGGGAACACTACAAAGTCCCCAAGGACCCACTGTAAGTACCTCTTGTTCAGTATTGTCATAACTTCCAATGGTTGTTGAACAAGTGGGCATTAAATGGGGACTGCCTGTACTACAATGTTCAGTGTGGTGTTAAACAGATTTAAGGGACATGGCTAAGTTTCCTGCCTTCTTTTGTATCAATTACTCTCCGGGAGGTGATTGGCATCCTCTCTGGCATTCCATATTTGAACTGAATCTCAGGAAAAGACATGATGAGAGTAGTTTTCACATTGGGTGTCAGGCTTCCAATTTTGGCCATTTGTTGTCTGTTTGACAGGAATGCTTCTATTCAGTTATGTAGGTGTTCAGAGATACCATAAGATTTTAGTTTTAGGAGTAGTTTGTCGTGTACCACTGAATCAAAGGCTTTACAGAAGTCTATGTAGAGTGCGTCTATTGCTTTGCCCTGATCGAGTTCTGTAGTCCATATATTTTTGCAGTGTAAGAGTTGCAGATTACAGGATAGTATTTTTCTGAAACCAAATTGTTTATTGGAGAGTAGGGTGTTTGTCTCTAAGTGGAGGATAATGGATTGGTTAATAATTGATTCCATGACTTTACAGGTGATGCAGCATAGGAGATTGATCTGTAATTTTCAACTAGGCTGGGTTCTCCCTTTTTGAAGATGGGGATGACCGTGGCTTGTGACCACAGGTTAGGCAAGGAGCTGGTCCTGAAAGATTTTTCAAGGATTATGCTTAGAGGTTCTGCTATGGCAGTGGATAGCTTTTTAAAGAAGTAGGTACATATTCTGTCCAGTCCAATAGATAGGGATGGTTTTAGATTGTGCAGTGCTTTTTCAACAATGTCTTCTGTAAAATTGATATGTATTAGATCATTCTGGTTGCCTGTGGTTCGACTAGGAAGTACTGGGCTTGATCCATTGCTGTTTACAAATACTGAGCCAAAGAATGTGTTAAAGAGTTTTGCTTTGATGGTGTCGTCATTGCAGTCTTTACCATTAGGTCCTTTCAGGGGTGGGATGGACCTTGAGTCTTTTAGTTTGTTGTCTGCAAAATTGTAGAAAGCATGGGTGGGATTTGTGCGTAGAAAGTTTTCCTCTTGTTTAATGTGATAATTAGTGCAGTCAGTTTTTATCTGGTGGCATAGATTTTTGTATCGGCTTTCAAAGTTGGCAACGTGGCCAGATTTGTTTTTTCACCAAAGTGATCTCTTTTTGGATCAAAGCTTCCTTATTGTTATGGGTAATCTGTTTTTTTTTTGGGGGGGAGTTGTTATTGGTACATATAGTTTGATGGCTCTTTTGATTTCTAGTAAGAATATGTTGTAATGGTCTTCAACAGAATTGCATCCAGTGAATAGAGATTGCCAATCAAGGGATGAGAGGTCGTTGTCTATAAGATCATAGTTGCCTCTTTTGAAGTTATAATTGGGGATTTTGTCATTGTGATGATTTTTGTGTGGACGTATGTTGAGACAAAAGTCAATCATGTTGTGGTCACTGTTGGAAAAGGGTTCTTTAATTTGTATTCTGTAAATTAAATTCAAACTATTGCAGAAGATGATATTGAAGCAGTTGTTAAGCCTAGTATTGTTGGTTACTAGCTGTTCCAGTCCCAGATTTGTTACAGCATTGTAGAAGGTTGTGTGTATGGGTTCAGTTGTACATTTGTTTACAGTCCAGTTAATATGAGATAGATTGAAGTCACCAAGTAAGATAAAAGTATGTGGACAGGATGCTGCCCATGTTAGTAGTGTATTTAGCTTCTTTATATGTTCAATGTCATAATCAGGGGCTCTGTAACATAGTAAGAACCGAAATGTGATATTTAAGCTCAGTTCACAGATAATGATCTCAGGAAGAGCAAGCTCTTGGGTAAGTTGGATGTTTTTTAGATGTGAGGACTTTTTATAGAAGATAGCAACACCACCTCCTCTACGGATTTCATGATCAGATCGGTAAACATGATAGTCTCTTACTAAGGTAATGGAGTCAGGGAGAGATGTGTTGAGCCATGTTTCACAGATAAATATGATGTCGAATTTAGCCATATTTAGTAAGAGGAGAAATTCAGGTATTTTATTTACAAGGCTTCTTGCATTGAGTAGCTTGCGTTTAAGGCCAGTTGTAGTTTGAATTGTAGTCGTTGGAGGCGTGCTTGATGGTGAAAAGGGAAGAACTGTAGCTCATCTTTGAGGCATGTGATGCCTCAGTGGCTTAGACGCTGAGCTTGTTGATCAGAAAGGTTGGCAGTTCAGCGGTTCGAATCCCTAGTGCTGTGTAACAGAGTGAGCTCCCGTTATTTGTCCCAGATCCTGCCAACCTGGCAGTTCAAAAGCACGTAAAAATGCAAGTAAAAAAATAGGGACCACTTTGGTGGGAAGGTAACAGTGTTCTGTGCACCTTCTGCATTTAATCATGCTGGCCACATGACCACAGAGACGTCTTTGAACAGCGCTGGCGTTTTGGCTTTGTAATGGAGATGAGCACTGCCCCCTAGAGCCAGAAATGACTAGCACGTATATGTGAGGGGAACCTTTACCTTTACCTTTTATAGCTCATCTTATCAATGCAGTAAGGTCCTTACCACAACAGGATGTCCTCTTACATTACTATTCTTAGCTGACAACATGAACATAATTATTCTTCAAAGAACTAGAAGCTTTCGTTTCTCTCACTAGGTCAGAGGTCTCCAAACTTGGGAAATTTAAGACTTGTGGACTTCAACTCTGAGAGTTGAAGTCCACAAGTTTTAAAGTTACCAAATTTGGAGATCCCTGCTCTAGGTGATCCCTATCTCTAGAAATAAATTTCTGCTGAGACATGAAAATTATTTCTAACCTGATGAATAGAAGACATTTGTATCCAAAATAAGAGATGTGGGATTCTACTTCAGTGTTTCCACCAGTCCAAATGACTTAATTCATCCCTGGCCATTATGTTAAAAATTGGCCAGGCCCACTTGTTTTTGGATGATGGCTGAAATTCAAATAGAGAAACACCACCACCACCACCACCACCCCAAAAAACCCCAACCCTGCAGTATCCTGAACTCCTTGCCTAATGGATACATTAGCATTTGGAGTAATTTGGTTGGTTTTCTTTTGACTTCCTCTTTCGGTGCAGGAATCATAGATTCATAGAGCTGCTTGGAGGACTTGTGGTCCAACTCCCCTTTTTCTCATTAGTAGCTTGGCTTTGGTTTATGACATCATTCGGCATTTCAAAAGCAAATAATCCAATTTCACCTTCAACAACATTACTTTTGTTCTAATCTTGGAATGTTTTTCTGCAGTGGCCATGTGCCCTATGCTTTAATAAAACAACCCTATTTTCCCTCACTGAAGGTCTTCAGAAAGATTCCCCAAAGTCATCTTCATGGTTGCTATAATTCGAGATGTTCTGCATCAGTTGTAGAATCACCTTCAAAGTCTTGTTAAGTTCTAGGACTTAGGAACCACACTTCATTGAAGTAACAGAGTCTCCCCTATATTTTGCAGGATTGAGGTTAAAAAAGAGACATCAAAGGTAAAATCCTGGTGGAAACATCATTTAATGGAATCTCTTTTTGCTTTCAAGTGGAATTGAATGATCCAGATGAAATCTTTTTCAACCTTTACTGATTCCTTTCATATTGTTCTCCTCTCTTCCAAACAGCTTGTGGCATGAATAAATTTAATTTAGAGACATTTTTGGATAAAGTTTTTCGTAGCTAAGAGAAATCTTTTTTTAAAAAAAACAAGGAATCTGTCACAAAACAAAATAAACCCATGGAAGATGTCTCAATAGAACTGATGAATTAATGGTGAGAAGGAATGAGCAATCATGAGCTACAGTGGCACAATGGTTAGAGTGCAGTACTGCAAACTACTTCTGCTGGCTGCCAGCTGCCTGCAATTTGGCAGATCGAATCTCACTGGGCTCAAGTTTGACTCAGCCTTCCATCCTTCCGAGGTGGGTAAAATGAGGAGTCAAATTGTTGGGGGCAATATGCTGATTTTGTAAACCACTTAGAGAGGGCTGTAAAGCCTTATAAAGTGGTATATAAGTCTAAATGCTATTACTATTGCTATACAGCAATAAGAGCTATGGGGAAGAAATGAATCAACCAGATCAATGAAAGATGAAGCATAGAAAAAGCAAGCTTTGACTAAAACTTGTCCAAGTTTACACCAACTGGGATGGCTGAGTGTTTTTCAAATAGGGCTGTTCTTGAAAAGTATCTGGAAGTTTCGATTGGTTCACAATGAGGTTGACCTCATGATTTTGTCAAGTCTCAATTTTCACACGTTATCTCTCTTGTAGGAGCTGCGTTGGCTGCTGGTTTGCTTCTGGGTCCAATTCAAGGTGTTGGTTGTCATCACTAAAGCCCTATATGACCTAGGGCCATGTTATTTGAAGAGCTGTCCTTTCCCAGTCATATCTACCTGACCCACCAAAGCAGGGAGACAAGGGATGTTACGGTTCCCATCTCTTAGGGAGGCCCATCGAATGGGACGAAGAAGAAGGACCTTATCTGTGGTGGCTGCCACCCTGTAGAACATCATCCCTACGAAAATAAGGTTGGCCTCCACTTGATTCTCTTTCACAAGGCCCTGAAGAAATGAATGAATGAATGAATTCTTTATTGGCCAAGTCTGATTAGGCACACAAGGAATTTTCTTGGTGCATATGTTCTATGTGTACATAAAAAGAAAAGATGCATTTGTCAAGAATCAAATGGTTTTACCAATGACCTTGGGGTGATATAGAGTCCATCAAATGATTGATTGATTGATATTACAAGGGCAATGGGGATTTATTGGCTGTTGTATTGGAGGTTTATTTCTGTAAACCACCTAGAGCCACTATGAGTAATTTGGGCAGCCGTATAAATTTCCTAAACAAACAAACAAAACCTAAGACAAATTACTACTGTAAATCTGATCAAGCTGTGCATAATTGTAATTAAATCCTCCTACATAAAGAAATTGTCAGAGTATAATCATGAACTGTAATAGAACATGGTAACAAGGTCAGCCAATGAATAGGCATAGCAACTAAATCAGCCAATGACGACTGTTTGGAAACTGAAACTAGAAGTAGCCTAGGCGTGGCTCTATATTAAGCTCTGAAGCTATGTTAAACTCTGAGTCTGTCTCTTGAAAATGAAACTGCTTCTCTCCTCTGCTGTGTGTCTTGCTTGCCTGCTGAACTAAAGTGAAACTGGTGTCTCTATCTGAGCTCCTGAGTTGCTGTTCTGCTCTGAACCTGTAACATGTCTGCTTCTGTTTGAGTTTGCTCCATGTTGGAGAAATTTACAACTGGTATTGCAAAATTTACTTTATGTGCTTATAAAGAAGTTAAATGAAGCCTCAGCCATCTGTGTTTACTTTTGTGGCACTGAATTTATGCTGCAGCACTCTGAACAGAAATGTTTCCACCAGCACAGCTTACTAAAAATGCGCAGTGATGCTCCCCTCTATTACCTGTGTGTCATGTAGCAAATGTCAGGCATGAAGTTCCAGTTAAACTAATTTATTGCTACTCATGCTTATGCACAGGAATTTTGTCAACCAACTGCCTGGACGTAGATAAGGGTCCATAGAGTTCAAGGAAAGTTGAACTAAATCCACTTGTGACTATGTAAGGATTCTAGGCTGATCCATCTTTTAATTTCTCCCACAGATTCTTTCACATCTTCTCCTATAGCAATTTTCCCCAATGTGTCTCATCTTCTTGAGGCAAACAGATTTCAGCTCCCAACATTTTTAGTTGTTCAACTCAAATAACAGTGCCTCAGCTCCATCTGGCTTCAATTCCATCTGCCTTAAGTTAAAAAAAATAAATGAAATGCAAAAAGCCAAATAACCATACTTGTTTAGCTGACCTTAGCTGATTGTCCATATTTCTAAAAAACATTACGACACAGGACATGAAATTAAGTTTAATATTGTGTGCCACGTCGTCTGTTGCAAAATACTAGCAAACTAAAGTTCATATTATTCTTTTTTAATCAAAGCAATTTAATTAAAAAATGTGAGAAATAACATTGGCTTAGGAATTAACAAAGCAAAGAGCCTTAAATCCTCAAATGAAGGACTGTTTTTTTCAGCTTTGCTTTCAATTAATATTTGTAGCAATAAAAACTTCCTAACTGATTTTCTTAATCAGTACAAATACCATTCTAGACCCAACTTTACCTGCAGAAGTTTAGAAGTGTTGTGTTTCTAAGGATATGAGATAGTATTAATATTTTGAAACTGTTTTACTCCATTTCAATATTTAATGTTTTGTCTTCTTTTTTTTATTGGTCACGTTTTTCTTCCTTGATGTTCTACTGAGTGCATCAAATGTTGATGGGCTGTAGGCAACAATAAGGTGGTTTGCAAGAAATTTCTAGTACAAGATTTTTGCTTGCCATGCAAAAATATGAATGAAGACCATTCTGTTGATCTGAATGAATGAATATAGGCTGAATTGCAAAACAAAGTGTAAGAAGGAAAAGTGAATGAGACGAGAGGAAGGCAGAAACTAAGAAAATCATGGTTTTTTAAATTTTTATTTATTTATTTTGATTTGTCAATCGCTTACAAGATAATAGGTATAAGTATAAACATAGTTATGAATACATGAAATGGGTACATATAAGAAAAATAAAAGAAACAATAGGACAGGGACGGTAGGCACGTTGGTGCGCTTATGCACGCCCCCTACAGACCTCTTAGGAAAGGGGTGAGGTCAATAGTAGACAGTCTAAGGTTAAAGTTTTTGGGGTTTGGGGAAGAAACCACAGAGTCAGGTAGAGAATTCCAGACATCGACCACTCTGTTGCTGAAGTTGTATTGCCTGCAATCAAGTTTGGTGCGGTTAACCTTGAGTTTGTAGCTATTGTGTGCTCTTGTGTTGTTATGGTTGAAGCTGAAGTATTCATTGACAGGTAAATCATTGCAATGTATGATTTTATATACCATACTTAGATCAGACCGAAGGCGGCGTAGTTCTAGGTTTTCTAGGTCTAGAATTTCACGTCTGGTGGTATAAGGTATTCTACAATGAGTAGAGGAGTGGGGAACTCTTCTTGTGAAATATTTCTGGACTTTCTCAACTGTGCTAATATCAGATATGTAATGTGGGTTCCAGACTGATGAGCTGTATTCAAGTATTGGTCTAGCAAACGTTTTGTATGCTCTAGTGTGATATTACCAGAGATAAAGCTATGTAGGATTAGGTTGACAACTCTTAATGCCTTTTTGGCTATGTAGTTACAGTGGGCTCTAGCACTTAGATCATTAGAGATGTGTATTTCAAGATCCTTTACAGAGCTTGGATCATCAACAAGGTCTTGACTATTCAGCCTGTATTTTATTTTCTGATTCTTTTTGCCAATATGTAAGACAAAGCATTTATTTGTTGAGATTTGAAGTTGGCATTTGTTTGACCATTCTGATACATAGTCAAGATCTTTTTGAAGGGTAGAAGTATTGTCTATGGTATTGAACAGCTTTACATCATCAGCAAAAAGAACGCAGTTGGTCTTAATATGATCACAGAGGTCATTTATGTAGAGTAGGAAGAGAGTTGGTCCTAGAACACTGCCTTGGGAGACATCACTGTTGACAGGAACAGATTTTTCAACTAGGCTGGGATCTCCCTTTTTGAAGATGGGGATAACTGTGGCTTGTGACCATAGGTTAGGCAAGGAGATGGTCCTGAAAGATTTTTCAAAAATTATGCTTAGAGGTTCTGCTATGGCAGTGGATAGCTTTTTTAAGAAGTAAGCACATATTCATTGATCCATTGCTATTTACAAATACTGAGCCAAAGAATGTGTTAAAGAGGTTTGCTTTGATGGTGTCGTCGTTGCAGTCTTTACCATTAAGTCCTTTCAGGGATGGGATGGACCTTGAGTCTTTTAGGTTGTTGTTTACAAAATTGTAAAAAGCATGTAGAATTCGTGCGTAGAAGGTTTTCCTCTTGTTTGATGTGATAATTGGTGCATTCAGTCTTTATCTGGCGGCATAAATTTTTGTATCAGCTTTTGAAGTTGGCAACGTGACCAGATTTGTTTTTCTGCCAGAGTGATCTCTTTTTGGATTGAAGTTTCCTTATTGTTATGGGTAATCTGTTTTTTTTGGGGGGGGAGTTGTTATTGGTACATATAGTTTGACTCTTGACTTCAAGTAAAAATATGTTGTAATGGTCTTCAACAGTATTGCATCCAGTGAATAGAGATTGCCAATCAAGGGATGAGAGGTCGTTGTCTATAAGATCATAGTTGCCTTTTTTGAAGTTATAATTGGGGATTATATCATTGTGATGATTTTCGTGTGGGCACATGTTGAGACAAAAGTCAATCATATTGTGGTCACTGTTGGAAAAGGGTTCTTTAGTTTGTATTCCGTAAATTAAATTCAAACTATTGCAGAAGATGAGATCGAGGCAGTTGTTAAGTCTAGTGTTGTTGGTTACTAGTTGTTCCAGTCCCAGATTTCATTCATTTAGTGTCCAGTTAATATGAGGTAGATTGAAGTCACCAAGAAAGATAAAAGTGTGTGGGCAGGATGTTGCCCATATTAGTAGTGAATTTAGCTTGTTTACATGTTCGATGTCATAATCAGGTGCTCTGTAACATAGTAAGAATCGAAATGTGATATTTAAGGATAGTTCACAGATGATGGTCTCAGGAAGAGCAAGCTCCTGGGTAACTTGGATGTTTTTTAGATGTAAGGACTTTTTATAGAAGATAGCAACACCACCTCCTCTACAGATTTCACGATCTGATTGGTAAACATGATAGTCTCTTACTGTGGTAATGGAGTCAGGGAGAGATGCGTTGAGCCATGTTTCACAGACAAATATGATGTCAAATTTAGCTGTATTTAGTAAGAGGAAAAATTCAGGTATTTTATTCACAAGGCTTCTTGCATTGAGTAGCTTGCATTTTAGGCCAGCTGTAGTTGGAATTGAGGTAGTTAGGGATGTGCATGCCTAGTCTTGGGTGATGGTGGATTGGTTGAAGTAGGACTGTGGTTGAATCAAAGCCGGAAAGGCAGCTGAGACAGAAGTGAAAAAGAAAGGAAAGATCTTGTAACAGCGTGCTCAGTCTTGGTAAGAATCACTCCAATTTTCTGCAGTGGAATTTTCCTTGGAAAGGGGGACTCAAAGGAGCAAATTAGCTGCAAATAACGATCAGGAGTGACTGTCAGATTTAGTAAAGAAAAAAAGATATTGCAGCTAGAAGTAACTTTAAAAGTAAAGAACAGATTGGATTGGTTAATCTAGATTTCTGGACTGTATTTTTACTACTACTCAACTTGAAGAACTTTGGGAAACTATTGGAAAACAATCTTATTCAGAGACATTTTGATTGTAGTTAAAGTGTTTTAATTCAGCGAGTTTTAATCTCTTTCAATAATCCAGCGTGCTTTTGAACATCCTGTTACAGCCAATTGTTTATAGCATAATACCAGCAGCCATGAGGAATAAATTCCTCCCACCCAGTAAATAACAGCTGCTAGTAAAATAATTAACCCTTTCCTTGCAGACCCTCAATACTACCTCGTTACTTTAATCAAACACTGATTAATTAATTACCTCAAAACTTACTTTTCTACCTCATTACCTATATCAATGATTAGATACTCAATTTCTATAAAATAATTTATTAATGGTTTAATTGATTTATTGTTTTAATTGATTAGTGTGATTAGAGTGTTTAGTGCAAATGGTGTGATTACTGATTAATTTAAAAGATCAAGATTCATGTAATTTAATTGATTAGTAAAATTAGTGATTTAGTGAATTTAAATGAACAGTGTGATTAATGATTAGTGTAATTAATTGATTAGTGATTACTGTAATTAATTGATTAGGCTGATTGTTGCTTAGCAAAATTATTTGACTAGAGAGATTATTGCAATTGATTGATTGGTGTGATATTGGCTATATTGATTACCCAGAATTGTTTCATTAAATAATTTAATCAATGTACATCTTAACAAACCTACCATGCCAAGAAAAAAATCCAATGCCAAACCACAACCTAAAGAGAAAGTAATCCCCACCAATGAACCAAAAGACTCCTGCACATGCCTTAAATGCTATAAAACTCTAAAGGATAATGAAAATTCCATCAAATGTTCTCTATGTAACAAATACGCTCATCATGACTTCTTGGGATTACCCGAGTAAATGATTCAATACCTAGAATAATCCAATGAGTTTCCATACCTCTGCAAATCATGCAGACCCAAACTGGATCTGTTTGAAAGAGTTGATACCATAGAAACACAAATAACATCCCTTGACACCATAGTAGCATCCCTGGACACTTTAAAAGAAAGATTATCCAACCTTGAAAAAAAAGACACAATGCAAAAACCTGAACATCCAATAGCTACAAACCACATTTCTACCCAACAACCACAACCCAATCCACAACCCAATCCACAAAAAAACATAAATCAGACAAATAATGATATCCCAATCCTCATCAGAGAAGCTGTTGAGCACGAACGGAAACGTCCAAACGCCATTTTATTTGGTCTAGAGGACATCAATAACAATGATGACATCACAACTGTCCGAAACATCATCAGTGATTATCAAGCATCAACCATCTCCCCTGATGAAATGCTTGACATTTCCCGCATTGGCTGAGAGCTCAAAAACAGAGACGGCTCTGTGGCCCCACGCTTCTGCAGGGTCATTTGCAAAAATGAATCAAGCAAACGTAAATTCATTTATACTATAAATTCACTTGCCAAAAGCAACACCAACCATAAGAACCTCCATTCTTGCCCTGACCTAACCATACAGCAACGTGCCCCCTCCCGTGTACTCCGCACAGAACTCAAAAAACATCTAGACAATGGAGAGAAGGACCTCTACATTGACTACTGTGCTGACTGTATCAAAAGTAAGTCACACAACACAGTTTCCTCCAGAGCCAATGGAGTTACTCTCCTGCTGCCTGTCAGCTGTTCATCTTCCCCTTTAGATTCAGACTCCAGCGATGGGGGCATGACACATAATATGTAATACCTCAATCCAAGTCAGTATCAAGACCAAATGAACTTTCAAAAAGTATTCTCTCATCCCCCAAATGATTTTTTTTTTCCCCAAAAGGCAACTGGCATTTCCAGGTGTTTTCTCTGAAAACATTTTGCTTTCGGACACTAAATGAACTGTTTAAAGTAGAGGACTACCTGTAGCTTCCAGAAGTGAAGCTAAGGAGTTCAGCCCTGTCAGAGTATATTCATGAACTGGAACAGAGCATGGTAAGGTCAGCCAATGAATAGGCATAACAGCTAAGTCAGCCAATGAGGACTGTTTGGAAACTGAAATTAGAAATAGCCTAGGCATGCTTCTATATTAAGCTCTGCAGGTCTGAAGCGATGTGAAGCTCTGAATCTGTCTATTGTAAATGAAACTACTTTTCTCCTCTGCTGTGTGTCCTGCTTGCCTGCTAAAGTTGAGTTGTTGTTAAGCTCTGAACCTGTAACATGTCTGCTTTTGTTTGAGTTTGCTCAATATGGGAGAAATCTACAACTGGTATTGTAAAATTTACTTATATATGTTTATAAAGAAGTTAAATGAAGCCTCAGTCACCTGAGTTTACTTTTCTGGTGCTGAATTTACACTGCAATACTTTGAACAAGCTCTTCCTTAGAAGATAAACCAATTTCACAAGAGTTTTTTTTAAAAAATCCAATTTTATTATTATTATTTTCATTGAAAATAATAAAATATATGAAATTTGTCATATTTTAAATGTTACAAAAACACATTCCACATTTCAGGCAGGCTTATTTCAAAGTCCAATTAAAAATCAATGAGGAATCTTGTTAGTAAACTACAGTAGATAAATAAAAAAACAAATACAGCTAGTCCTCAACTTACAACAATTAACTTAGTGACCTTTCAAAGTCACAATACCACCGAAAAGAATGACTTATGAACATTTTTCACGTTTACGACCATTGCAGCATCCCCATGATCAAATCATCAAAATTGAGATGCTTCACAACTTACTCATATTTATGACAGTTGCAGTGTCCCTGGGGTCATGTGATCCCCTCTGGTGACTTTCTGACAAGCAAAGTCAACGGAGAAGCCAGATTTACTTAACAACCGAGTTACTAACTTAACAACTGCAGCGATACACATAACCACTGTGGCAAGGAAGCTTGTAAAATGGGGCAAAATTCATTTAACGTCTGCCTCGCTGAGCCACAGAAATTTGGGGCTCAAGTTATAAAGATGAATTGGTTTTCATATGCGCAAATACATTCAAGGTATGATAAAGATTCTAAAATGGAAGGTTTCTATGATAAATTGACTGATTTAGATAAGATTTTGACAGGTACTGATGGAAAGATGATTAAAAAATTGTATGGATATTTATTAGAAATTAAATTAGAAGAACAAGTTAAAGAAACTATGATTGCTTGGGGGAAGAATTTTGGATATGGGATTGATCTAGAGAAATGGCAAAAATTGTCGTCTCAAAATTATAAAATGACAATGTCAATAGCATATAAAGAAAATTTGTATAAGATGTTTTACAGGTGGCATTTTCCCCAGACAAGAATAGCAAGAATGTTCAAGAATAAATCCGAAAAATGTTGGAAATGTCATCAGACACCTGGTTCACATTACCATATGTGGTGGAGTTGTGCGGATGCTAAAAAATACTGGACTAAAATCCACATGTGGTTGGAAAAAAATGACAAAAAAGCATACAGACTTGAAACCAGAGATACTTTTATTGGGAATTTTACCTGAAATATATAGTAAAGACTTGAAATACCTGATTGTAAATGTATTAACAGCGGCTAGGATTGTATTTGCTAAAAACTGGAAAAATGAGAAAATACCATCACAGGAGGAAATCATTAAGAAAATATTGGAATGTGCTGAAATGAGTAGATTGACATTTGAAATTAGAGAACAAGAGGATAAACAATTTTATAAAATTTGGGATCTATTTTATCAATGGTTAGACAATAAAATACAGTAATGAAATATGTAGACATTTAGAAAATAATAAATATATAAAGATGTACTTCTTTCTTATTATATCTACAAAATGATTTTAGGATAGATTTGGGATGATAATATGAACTGTTATAAAACAAACTAAGTAAATTATGATTAGCTTGTAAAACATGAATGAATAAAGGTATAGTCAAATGATTGATTAATAATGATACTAAGGTATTTAATTTTTGATTGAAAATACGAGATTATATGCAATGTAATTGTAATTGAAGACTACAAAATGAAAGCACAAAACAATTTGTAAACCAACCGGCACACTGTATATACACATATGGAAGATGGCTTGATGTTTTTATGTTTTGTTTGTTTATGTTTGTTTTTAAAAACCAATAAAAAAATTTAAAAAAAGAAATTTGGGGCTCAAGTTGTGGTCATAAGTCAGGGACTATCTCTAGAGAGGTGGGCTTCAAAATTTTTAGCAACGGGTTCTCTGCCCGGTTGCTGGGTGGGCGTGGCCATGGTGGGTGTGGCCTAGCCAGCCTCCTGCACCACAGTGGGAGTGTTCAGAGTTTTTCAGTGTTAATTCAGCACCAGAAAAATAAACAAAGATGGCTGATGCTTCATTTAACATCTTTATAAATATAATAAATAGATTTTACAAACCAGTTGCAGATTTCTCCAACATGGAGCAAACTCAGACAGAAACATGTTGCAAGTTTAGAGCAGAGCTCCAGTCTTCATGAAGCAAGCAAGCAAGCAAGTTAGTTTCTCTTTTACTTTAGTTCATTAGGCAAGCAAGAGGAGAGAAGCAGTTTCATTTTCAATAGACAGACCCAAAACATAGCTTCAGAGCTGCAGAGCTCAATGTAGAGCCGCCTAGACTACTTCTAGTTTCAGTTTCCAAACAGTTCTCATTGGCTGACTTAGTTGCTATGCCTATTCATTGGCTGACCTTGTTACCGTGCTCTATTCCAGTTCATGAATATACTCTGATGGAGGGGGGGGTTGTTTCTGCCCTCCTGTGGCTCCGGAGGCTTTCCTTGAGCCTCCGGGAAGGCCAAAATGGCCGCCTCAGTCTCAGAAGGCGCTCTGGAAGATGGAAATAGGCCCATTTCCAGCCTTCCTGAACTTCTGGGAGGCCCGTTTTTTTCCCTCTCCCCAAGCCTCAGTGCGCACCCTGTACTTACCTGCATCCAAAACGGCCCATGTGGGGACTCCTGGGAGGGGAGGGGAAGGGTGGGTGGGGCCAGCCAGGAGTGGGATTGGGGGTTTTCTCCAAATTGCACAGAATCTTAGCTAGGGGCTCTCCTGAATCCCTGCAAACCCCCAGAAGCCCACCCTGTACCTCTACTATCCTTGGGATTAGAAAAAAATCTTTTTAGAGAAAGGAAAGATTGGCTTTAAAATCTGCCCAAGGGAACTTTTTTTTTGACTAAAAGCATTTTCTGCTCTGGATAGTTTGAAGATGAAGGACTGTAAGAAGAGAAAACGGAGGCTTTGAAATTACCCTTCAACTTGGACAGAAGATGTCATAAATAACACAAGCCAGCTAATAAGTCTTCTCCATCATACTGAGTTTTATTGTACTTCTGTTTCAGTAAGTTCTACTGATTATTTTTGGCAGCCATAACTATCAATTAGAACATATAATGCTGGATTCTGAATAGCATCCCCAGCTCTCCCACATGCCCACAAAGCTTCATCTCTTCTCTCAGATCCTGAGTTTTACAGATCTGTTAAGCCTGTTGTGTTGCAGCTGGGATTTTGGTTTTTAAGGTTGCATTACAATGTTTTGTTTTAGTCATAATTTTGTTCATTCCACCTCCATTTCATAAGCCAGCGCAGAGCCGATTTTGAATTGCACTGCAGAAGAGTAATTGAATGAATCAGAATAGAGCTGAAAGGAGCCTTGGAGGTCTTCTAGTCCAACCCGCTGCTTAGGTAGGAAACCCTATACCATTTCAGACAAGTGGCAAGTGTCCAGTCTCTTCTTAAAAACCTCCAGTGATGAAGCACCCACAACTTCTGGAGGCAAAGCTGTTCCACTGGTTAATTGTTTTCACTATCGGGGAATTTCTCCTTAATTCCAGGTTGCTTCTCTCCTTGATTAGTTTCCATCCATTGTTTCTTATCTTGCCTTCTGGTACTGTGGAAAATAAATTGACTCCCTCTTCTTCGTGGCAGCCCCCCAAATACTGCTATCATGTCCCCCCTAGTCCTTCTTTTCTCTAGACTAGCCATATCCAAATCCTGCAACCGTTCTTCATATGTTTTAGCCTCCAGGCCTTTAATTATCTTACTTGCTCTTCTCTGTACTTTTTCCAAAGTCACAACATCTTTTTTGTAAAGTGGTGACCAAAACTGGATGCAGCATTCCAGGTGTAGCCTTAGTAAGACTTTATAAAGTGGTATTAATCCTTCCCATCATTTTGATTCTATGCTTCTCTTTATACAACCAACGATTGCATTAGCTGTTTTGGCTGGTGCCGCACACTGCTGGCTCATATTACCAGCCTCATAGTGGCAGGTTTACAGGGTAGAGTGTTAGACAGAACAACGGAAGAAAAAGATTTAGGTGTGTTCATAGCAGACAACTGCAAAATGAACAAAACAGGGTGGCCAGTAAACTGTGAAAGGAACCAAAATTCTGAAATGTATCATTAGAGGAATCACCATCAGGAAAAAGGATGCTCTATCTAATCCTGCTAGATAGTATTTTGGTCAGATCTGATTTGCAATATTCTGTCCAATTCTGGAAGCCTCACTTAAAAAAAAGAAGAAGATACTGTTAAGATTAAGTGAGTCCGGAGGCAGGCAAGAAAAAACAGTGCAAGATCTGAGGGACAAATCACAAGTCACAATGCTTGGCTTAATATGTATAATTACAATTCTACCTCAGACAGGGGAATCTGTTGAAATATATACCTACAAGATTGTTGTCAGATCAAGAAACAAACAGTGCTGGGATTCTAAGAATGCTACTTTATCGTTATTCTGTTGTCAGAAGAAATATCCTTCTGGGTTCAGTTCCAAGTGGGGAAGAAAGACACTGGATTCATAGAAGTTGCTTGGAAAGAAGGTTTAATGGTGGACAGGACCACATGCCTTGGAGCTCCTGGGTGAAAAGGGGACAGATGCTGAAAATCCCTTGGTTCTACATCCTCTGTTGGGCCACATCTTAGTGTTTCCTCTTCCTGTGTAAGAAATGTATCCCATTGGCTGTCAGACTCCCAGGGATGGGGGTCTTAGCTAACTTTGTAGACTTTGTCTGGACCACATGGCTACACCTGAGTGTTAGCTAATGCGATCTTCCCAGACCAGGTGGTGAGATGGGTAATCCTATCATTTCCTGAGGGCCATGTCTTAAATTCATCACCCTGGAGCTGAAGCGGAGTGGGGGTCAGGGAGCTGCAGGAAGCTGCTTTGTTTTTAAAACATGTTTCTCCTTTTCTCATCCAGGGAAATATAATATTCTGCTTTTTTAATATTTCCTAGAATATTTCATTCTTCTAGGAGAGGGGTGGGTGCTAACTTTCTACACTGTATGCTAACAAAATCTTGAAAGCCTTTCCAAGTTTCTACCTTTCCCATCCTACACTCAACAAAATCAAGATAGGGTTATTTTGAGTTGCTTTTTTATTTCTTTTTATTTTATTTATTTATTTATTTTTGTCAATTGCTTACAAGATCATCGGTATAAGTAAAAACATAGTTATGAATACATGGATACATATAAGAAAAATAAAAAATATATAAAAGAAACAATAGGACAGGGATAGTAGGCAAGTTGGTGCGCTTATGCACACCCTTCTTCCTCATGCTTGCTTAAGTCTGTAATTGCTTCTCCACATCCCTTTTTAGCAGATTTTGAATACCTGCTCCAAGAATTTCTTCTCTAAATTCCTCCACAAGAAGAGAAAAAATAAATTATATAATCAGCCTTCCTCCTACCTGGGCTGCCTGTAGCATTCTCGATTAAAGGTAAGAACAGTACCAATAGTTTGACTAGTAGTAGGATACAAGGGTAACCAATCAGTGGTGGGATTCAAAAAAGTTTTTTACTACTGTTCATGTGGGTGTGGCTTGGTGGACATGGCAGGGAAAAGATACTGCAAAATCCCCATTCCCTCCCCACCCCACTAACCTGCTTTCCAGCTCCATTCTCCTGTGCAGGGCAACCAAAGAAGACCCAGACGATCAGATGGGACTCGGGAGGCAGAGAATAGATGGGGGCAGGGCCAGTCAGAGGCGGTGTTTGCCGGTTCTCTGAACTACTCAAAATTTACGCTACTGGTTCTCCAGAACTGGTCAGAACCTGCTGAATACCACCTCTGTAACCAATGCTAGGTTGTACTACACAGACCCTCATGCTGTTCCATAAAAATGAGGGTCTCTAATCTAGCAACTCTTTGCAAGGCAACATACCAAGTAAAAGAAGTATCCAGATGTAGAGTTGACACCCTCAGACAATTAAGATCACTCTAATATGGTACAGAATCTCCTGCTTGGGTGGAGGGTTGGATTGGGGGACCCCCCAACTCTGTTATTCTCTTCTGCTATTCTATTATCCTTTCTATGACCATGTGCATCCATCCCATCAAGCCCAAAGAAATTCTGGAATGGTATAGGATCTCCTGCCATGGGCAGTGGGTTGGACTAGAAGACCTCCAAAGTCCCATCCAACCCTACTGTTCTATGTTCTAATACCACTTTGAACCCTCCTCCTCCAATTCTCTTGATAACATTTCCTTTGGAGCCTTACAAGCAGGACTGAAGTGCAGAACCAATGGGCACTTGTGTTCCTGGCCATTGTTCAAAGCAGGGGTCTTCAAACTTGACAGCTTTAAGACTTGTGGACTTCAACTCCCAGAATTCCTCCTCCAGTCATGTTAGCTCAGGAATTCTGGGAGTTGAAGTCCACAAGTCTTAAACTTGCCAAGTTTGAAGACCCTTGGTTCAAAGCCTTGGTGAGACCACATTTGGAATACTGCATCCAGTTTTGATCACCTCAATTTTTTTTAAAAAAGATGTTAAGACTCTGGAAAGAGTGATGTGAAGAGGAACAAGAATGATTAAGGGGCCGGAGTCTAAAAACATATGAAGAATGGTTACATCTAGTCTGGTGTAAAGAAGGACTAGGGGATGACATTGATATCAATCTTCCAATATTTGAGGGGTTGCCACAAAGAAGAGGAGTGGGATCAACCAGAGATGGTATTCAGCAGGTTCTGACCAGTTCTGGAGAACTGGTAGCGGAAATTTTGAGTAGTTCGGAGAACCAGCAAATCCCACCTCTGACTGGAGATTTTACAGTATCCTTTCCCTGCCACACCCACATAACAGATAATAAAAACAATTGAATCTCACCACTGGGATTAACCTATTCTCCAAAGCACCTGAGGGTAGGACAAGAAGCAACGGGTGGAAACTAATCAAGGAGAGAAGTAACCTAGAACTAAGAAATTTCTTGGTGGTGAAAACAACTAACCAGTGGAACAGCTTCAGAAGTTGTGGGTGCTCCATCCCTGGAGGCTTTTAAAAAGAGACTGGACAGCCACCTGTCTGAAATGGTACAGTAATTCCTGCTGGAGCAGGGGATTCAACTAGACCTCCAACATTCCTTGCAACTCTGTTATTCTGTTATTTGTGGAAGACTAGCTAGAAGGATTGTTGACAGTCTATCTCTCAGCCCTTTGCCCATTCAGCAGTATATACTCATCTCCAGAGAAAGAGAGAAAGTTTTCATTCCAGTTCTACTAAGGTATGTATGAGTTTGGCAATCTTCAGAATTTCCATCATAAATCATGATGGTTATGAGGCACTTATATGAGTGACTCAGTTTTACAACTTTTTTTGTGTGGCAGTTGTTAAGTTATAAAACAAACCCACTGGTCATAAAATCAGTCCATTCACTCTTAGGGGCTATATTTTGCCATAACCTGACTGAAAAAGCCAGAAACCAGAAAAAAAAAATCATAAGTTACTGACCGGTCATTGTGCAAAAAATATATACAGTATATATAATACATAATCAAGGATTATCTCTACATTATTCTTTCATTATTCAACTATACTTATTATCTATTTTTAAAAAGATGTTGAGACTCTAGAAAGAGTGCAGAGAAGAGCAACAAAGATGATTAGGAGACTGGAGGCTAAAACATATAAAGAATGGTTGCCGGAACTGGGTATGTCTAATTTAATGAAAAAAAATGACCAGGGGTGACATGATAGCAGTCTTCCAATATCTCAGGAGCTGCCACAAAGAAGAGGGAGTTAACATATTCTCCAAAGCACCAGAAGGCAAGATAAGAAGCAATGGATGGAAACTAATCAAGGAGAGAAGCAACCTAGACATAATGAGAAATTTCCTGACAGTGAGAACAGATAACCAGTGGAACAATTTGCCTCCAGAAGTTGAAAATGCGCCAACACTGGAAGTTTTTAAGAAGAGGTTGGACAATTGTGTACGCCCAAAACTGGAAACAGGATAGCATATCCTCCAAGGCAATAGTGATAAAAAAGATTTTAGACTGCACGGAGATGGACAGGCTTACACTAGAATTAAAAGATAGAGTTGAATGGGAATATAATTTGGTCTGGGATGCATGATACAATTAGCTAAAGAATAGAAGTAAAAATTAACAATGTAATTATCATGAATATACAAGCACTTACGATGCTGTAGTGTTGTAAAGAGTGTACAAGGGTTACAAATTGTTGAAAAATGTTCAATAAAAATTATTGCAAAAAGAAAAAAAGTAAGATAACATAACTAATAAAAGATAGACAATATAGATAAATATAGATAAATAGGGATGATAGATAGATAGATAGATAGATAGATAGATAGATAGATAGATAGATAGATGATAGATAGATAGATAGATCTATTCTATTCTATTCTATTCTATTCTATTCTATTCTATTCTATTCTATTCTATTCTATTCTATTCTATTCTGTTCCTATTCTATTCTATTCTATTCTACTCTCCTTTCAGTGATATTGTTTCAGTTCTGCATTTTGCTGCAAACTGAGCACGAATGCTTCCAGAGACTTGCAAAAATAATAATAATAATAATAAACCTGTCCTATACGCAAACATCAGGAATGTTTTGCTTGAGGAAAGGGTGGTGTGAGTTATAAAGTAGGAGACAATAGAGGACAGCAGAGTATTTGTCACCATAAATATGCCTCTCACCTGGGAATATCTGCAGTGAAGTTTTTTTTTTTTCTCCTTCCCCCTGCTTTTAATATGAGAAAGGACAGAATAGAATAGACCAGCAGGTGTAGTAATAGATGGGAGCAGTTAAAGGAATGAGCCACGCTGAGAAACATTAAAAAGAGAAAAATGAATAAGTGCCACCAAATTCACAGAAACTCACACACACAAAAATGTCTCAGGCTTTCACGAAGTCCATCAAGATCGCAATTTTAAAGTTTAGAAGAGAATAATCAAAGATCTGAAATGTTAATGCTAGGGTTAGCTGCTTAAAGTTATTTTCTTATGGTGCCATGTCAAGATCTGTCTCTTCAGCTGAGCTTTTAAACTTCACTTGATTATAAAATAGTCATATTGCTTTTATTTATGGCCCCTCCGCTATTTATTTATGTATTTATTTAATTTCTATGCTACTCAACAAGATTATTCTGGGTGGCTTACAAATTATCGGTTGATATTGATATTTCGAAGGGCAAGCAGTGTAGTGGTCTAGTGGCTTTGTTAAAAACAGATCATGCCAAACCAATCTTATTTCATTCTCCAACACAGTGACTAAATTAGTAGACCAGCAAAATACTGTGGACATAATATATTTAGATTTCACCAAGGCATTCGACAAAGCAGACCACAACCTACTTCTTAGTAAGCTAGAAAAAAGTGGAATAGATAGCACCACCTCTAGATGCACTCACAACTGGCTGGCAAACCATACTCAACAAGTAGTTCTTAATGGGTCTAAGTCTACATGGAAGGAAGTAAGCAGTGGGTGCCACAAGGTTCAGTCTTAGGCACAGTACTCTTCAATATCTTCATTAATGACTTAGATTAGGGAATAGAAGGGGAACTTACCAAATTTGCAGATGATACTAAGCTGGCAGGAATAGCTAACACCCAAGAAGATAGGCTCAAGATCCAGCTGGATCTTGACAGACTAGAACAGTGGGCCCTATCTAACAAAATGAAATTCAATGTAGAGAAAAGTAAAGTCCTACACTTAGGCAAGAAAAACCAAAAGTGCACATATAGACTGGGTGAAACCAGGCTCAATAGCAGTAACTGTGAGAAGGATCTTGGAGTCTTAGTGGACAACCAGCTAAATATGAGCCAGCAGTGTGCAGCAGCAGCCAAAAAAGCTAATGCAATCCTAAATTGTATTAATAGAGGGATACAATCAAGAACAAGGGAAGTACTAATACCATTCTATAAAGCCTTAGTAAGACCACACCTAGAGTACTGCATCCAGTTTTGTTCACCACATTATAAAAAGATGTTGAGACTCTAGAAAAAGTACAGAGAAGAGCAACCAGGATGGTTAGGGGACTGGAGACTAAAACACAACGAATGGTTGCAGGAATTGGGCTTGGCTAGTCTAGTAAAGAGAAGGACCAGGGGAGACATGATAGCAGTCTTCCAATATTTGAGGGGCTGCCATAGGAAGGAAGGGGTCAAGCTATTTTCTAAAGCGCCTGTAGGCCAAACAAGGAATAATGGATGGAAACTGAACAAGGAGAGATTTAACCTGGAAATAAGGAGAAACTTTCTGACAGTGAGAACAATCAACCAATGAAACAGAAGTTGCCTTCAGAAGTTGTGGGATCTTCATCATTTGAGACTTTCAAGAAGAGATTGGACTGCCATTTGTCAGAAATGGTGTAGGATCTCCCGCTTGGGCGGGGGGTTGGACTAGATGACCTACAAGGTACCTTCCAACTCTGATTATCTGTTATCTGTTACTCAAATCTGGTGAAGACTTCCACTCAGAAGGTTGAGAGTTCAATCCTAGATAGAGGCATATGTTTCTCTTTCTGGGTGCAAAGAGAAAGTATCTGCTGTGAACTCCTTGTAGGTGTCAGGAAGCGCATCTGGCCAGTAAATGCTCAGCTCCACTTAGTTGCCCTGACCCCATCCTGAATTAAGAAGCTACAAGGTCGTAAAAAGAAAAAAAATATTCTGAAGGATATCAAAGATGGGATTTTTTGCCTAGATCTTTTTCAAGAATTATTGGTGACATCCTTTTCACTCTTTCCTTCATTACCATCCGAGTTTGTTTTCTCTGCTATCTTTATCCCTTGTCTTCTTTGGGTGTTTCTATATTGATTCCTTGTTTTTAAACGTTTATCACAATTTGCAAAGTCCAGAGAGTTGCTGGGAGTCACGTAGCATTGTGAAAGATTACCTGTTAATTAAATTGAAATTAACAAGTAAATAAAATGAAAGTTTTGTTATTGTATAATTTAACACAGTTTCATCTTGGCTTATATTATTAATGCTATTCTATCTTTAGATGGATTTTGAATGGATTGCCTTGGATGATTTCAAAAGTAGTTCAGCAGGAAAAGTCTTGGAGGAGAGACCACAAGTGGTATTAAAAGCACTTGGAAGACAGACCACGGATAGTCCTCAACTCAGGACTACAGTTGGACCAGAATTTCCATTACTAAGCGAGATGGTTGTTCTGTGATTTGTGTACAACCTTTTAAGTCACAGTTTGTTAATTAAATCACTATAGTTGTTAAGAGAATCACATTGTTGTTCAGTGAATCTGGCTTCCCCCGTTGACTTTGCTTTTTGGAAGTCAGCTGGGAAAGTTGATAAGTGATGATTACATGACCAGAGGTGGCATTCAGTCAGTTCGGGCTGGTTTAAATTTACATCTGGTTCGGCGAACTGGTAGTTGAACCGTCCAGCTGGCCCCACCCACCTTGCCCTACCCTTCCCAGGATTCTCCTCACAGCTCATTTTGGATGCAGGTAAGTGCAGGATCGATACAGAGACTCTGGGAGGCCAAAAAGCAGCCATCCTGGAAGTTCCAGAGGTCCAAAAATGGGCCTGTTTCCAGCTTCCAGAGGGCCTCCAAAGCCCAAGGAGGCCATTTTCACCCTCCCAGAGGCCGAGGGAATTCTCCGGAGTTTGGAGAAGTCAAAAAACAGCCCTCACCGAAGTTCCAGTAGGCCATGCTCACCATGGCCATGCCCACCAACAAACAGGCAGAGAACCGGTGGTTGGGGTTTTTAATCCCACCCCTGCTGTGACTAGGAACACTACAACCATTGTAACTCCACACCAGTTGCCAAGCCCGTGAATTTTGATCACTTGACCACGGGGACGCTGCAACAATCATACATGCAAGGACCAATGGTAGGTCACTCTTCACTGCCATTGTACCTTTGAACAGGGAAATTGAAAGAAGCATGAAGAAGGCATGCAAGACTAAATTCATTGCCAAGAAAATAAGATTAATGTGTCCATTAGGAGCTGAAATATGAGAGATTCAAATATAGGGTAGCAGAACCTGAAAGCTCATATTTGCGGCCACCCCATCTGGGCCAAGCAAAGTTCTTCCTCCTCCTCCTCCTCCTCCTCCTCCTCCTCCTCCTCCTCCTCCTCCTCCTCCTCCTCCTCCTCCTCCTCCTCCTCCTCCTCTCCTCCTCCTCCTCCTCCTCCTTTCTTCTCTCTTCTCTTCTTCTTCTCTTCTTCTTCTTCTTCTCTTCTCTTCTTCTTCTTCTCTTCTTCTTCTTCTTCTTCTTCTTCTTCTTCCATATCTAGATCAAACTTTAAACTACCAGAATGGAGCCATCCTCTTGACTTTGTCATTGTCCAAAAATAGGCCATTATTGCTATATGATTTTGGTAGAAGCCAACATACTAGCAGATGGGCTGGGGTCTGTGTCTCCACATAGTGTATGCCAGGGTTCCAAGTAATAAATCCATTTCAAGCAAGACTCCGAGGTGATTGGATACCTCAAAGAATAGTTTTATTGGAAATATATTGGCACTTATCTGGTGAAAACCATCTCTGAAAACTCCCACAGTTTTCACTGTATTAAAAGTAAAAGATTGTCTTCTTTCTCAAAATAATCAAGTCACATGGTCCAATCCAGTGGTGGGATTCAATTGTTTTTACTAGCGGTTCTGTGGGCATGGCTTGGTGGGCATGGCAAGGGAAAGACACTGTAAAATCTCCACTCAGAGGTGGTATTTGCTGGTTCTCTGAACTACTCAAAATTTCTGCTACCAGTTCTCCATCACTGGTCAGAACCTACTGAATACCATCTCTGGCCCAATCACCATGCAGTCCGACAACTGGGCTGCATCATTCTGCCCTTTTCCGACCCGGTGTGAGAATGTCTTTGGTTCCCAAGAGAAAGTATTTTGTTTCATCTACAAATTTCTCTCTATCTAAAATCCCCCCTCCCTACCCCTCAGCTCCAGTGTGGCAACACTGAAGAAGACCAAATGGCTTTGGTCAGGCCAGCTTCAGGGTTGACAGCATGCTGTTTTGCACTAAGAGCACAAGTGTGAAAAATGGCCTTAATTCACATTTTTCAGTGTCATCGTAACTGTGATGACCCAGGGTGGGATATAATATAAACACAGTCATAAAAAACAGGTAAAGCCCCTTTTATTCCTTCACTTTGCTTCCAAGCTCCAAATATCCTTGACTGGAGATAAAAAAAAAAACTCCCATAAGAGCAGTTACAACAAGGAGAAATGCCATTTAAATTAAAAATTTCTATAAATTATAAATAATAAAAAAACAACACAAACCAGGCAAGATAAGGGCTTGAAGACATCCACAGATATCAGAACACACACTGGGAAGAATGCCAAACTCAAAGAGGAACAATAAACTAGTGATATTTCCATGCTTTGTTTCCAGCACTCACCCATACGCATGTCCATCCTCTTATCCAGTTGTCACAGCTGCAGCCCATAGATCACATCTCTCCCTTATCCTCTCCTCCCTACATATCCTAGGATGGAGAGGGGATGGGCCTGGGTCCTCCTCTGACTACCCAGCAGGCCTCTGCCCTTCCCTAGACTCCTCCACAACCTCCGGAGCCACACTACCACTCCCTGTCGGCTGTTCCTCCTCTCCCTCAGAGTCAGTCTCCACCAGGGGCATGACTGTAACTTTGAACAGTTGCTAAATGGTATGTCATAAGTTGAGAACTACCTGTATTTAATTCCAGAATTTTTTTCTATTGTTGCCATTTTTCCTAATTCAGACCATTTTGGAGTGAGGGGGTGTTTGGTTCTGCCATCCAACAGCATGCCATTGTTGACAGATTAACTTTGAGAGAATGTATCTCTCCACAGAGAGCACTGAATCAGATTTCCCAATTCAATCTATCTTTGAATCTGGATAATCCTGACCAGGGGTGGGATTCAAATTTTTTAACAACTGGTTCTGTGGGTGTGGCTAAGTTGGTGGGCGTGGCTTGGTGGTCATGTTATTGGCTGGGTGTGGCCAACTCAATATCACTCACATTGAGGCACACATCTCGCCTGGCCTCTCATGAATGTGGGGATACTGCAACAGTCTTAAGTGTGAAAAATGGTCATAAGTCACTTTTTTTAGTGCCATTGTAACTTTAAATGGTCACTCCACACAAGCAAAGTACCAGCAAAGGAGGGGAAAAAAATCTCCAGAGAAGTTCCTGAGACAGGAAGTCTAGTCCTGCCAAGAATGTAATAAAGGTTAACAGAGAGGCAGTTTCTGTAAGCAACACCAGAATGTTTCCTTCCTGCCTTCCTTACAGGATTAGGCCAGTAATTTCTTCTAACAACCGGTTCTCTGAACTGCTTAGAACGTTAACAACCGGTTCTAGCGAATAGGTGCAAAATGGTAGAATCCCACCCCTGATCCTGACCTAATCACTCTTTTTTCCCCAGACTCCTTTATTGACTTTGCACAACGATAAAACATGTCTGGGAGGGCCAAAAAAATAAGGCAATTAAAATGTTCTAAATAAGGAAAGACTTCGATTTCAGTCTCCTTAACTTTGTAACACCGTTCATGGTTTAACCAAGGCTTATCTAATCAAGCAAGAACTGCATAATTAGCTAAGCAATGTGTACCCTCCTGCCAAACAAAAATGTACAATTAGAAAATGGGCACTGACCGTTGCATAATTTTGCCTTAATTTGTATAAATATGCATCATTAGCATCACAAAAGATTGCAAGCTTCTTGGCAGAGGATAAAAGCTTTCTCTGCTCACAAACAACTGAAAAGACGGCATGAAGCTTTCAGAAACTGATCTAGTGTATATTTATGTGGAGGCCAGAAGTGCAAGCAAATGTGCAATTTCCCAGGGAAATTACACCTTTTTCTCCAAAGAATAAATGAATGAGAACTTCTTTTGACAAAGGCAGGGCTGATCTTTTCATTCCTGGGAAGAGAGCCACAAGGCTGTTGCTGGCATGGTGTCAGGAGGTGAATTGGAAGAATGCTCGGATGAGCTGTTTTCCTTACTGTAGCCTCCCAGGCAGGTGTTTTAACAGTTAAGCTCCAGTTTCTTTTCTTTATTTAAGTGCAAAATCACTCTCAGTGGGGCCATAATCTGAAGCTTTAGCATCAGACAACAGCCTGCTGAGCTGTTCTGTATGTTGGCCAGAAGCTTTTCTCCAAAAAATGGAAGTTTCTGCCATAGCAACTTACTTACATTTCATGCTTGATCATAGTAGATCAGGGTTTCTAAATGTGCTTTTGACTGCAGAAAAGTTTCTATCTCTATCTATCTATCCATATCTATCTATCTATCTTATCTATTATCTATCTATCTATCTATCTATCTATCTATCTATCTATCATCTAATCTGTCTGTCTATCATCTATATCTGTCTATCATCTATCTCTATTTATCTATATCTTATCTATCGTTATCTAATCTGTCCATTGTCTATATCTGTCTATCATCCATATTTATCTATATCCTATCTCTATCTATCTATCTATCTATCTATCTATCTATCTATCTATCTATCTATCTATCTGTCATCTATCATCTATCTAATCTGTCTTTTTCTATCATCTATATCAGAACAATTAATCAATGGAACAGCTTGCCTTGAGAAGTTGTGAGTGCTCCAACACTGGAAGTTTTTAAGAAGAGATTGGACAACCATTGGTCCAGAATGGTAGAGGGGCTCCTGCTTGAGCAGGGGGCTGGACTAGAAGACCTCCATGGTCCCTTACAACTTTGTCATTCTGTTATATAGTCTTGGATAATAAGGCTACAGTTTGCTTTTGTGTTTGCATATCAATATGTACAGCTGTGTAGACTTGTTTTCCAAGACTGTACATTCCTTCATTCTAATTAGAAAATTCCTGTCTACAGCCTATCTTTCTTTCTAACTACAATGTCAGATTCCCACCCACCCCACAAAGTACTGTGAATCAAATGAACCCACAGAAATAAAGCGTGTGAGTTATTAGCACCTGCAGAAGGAAGCCAAAATTGATAGACATACAAAAACCCATAGCTGAAGAAACAAGTAGAAAAATTAGAAGAGAAAAAAAAAACATGTCTCCTCTCACTAAGGTCCACTGAGAACTGAGCATGTTATTTCTCCAAAAATGTTGCCTATCAGCTGGAAAAGAAACCTGCAAGAGCAAGATGAGAGATAAGGAATATCTTCAGGGAAATCATGAATGTCCGGCTAGAATTCAGAAAAGAACCCACACAGGGATAACAACGTTTTGTTTCAAGTTCCATTTGTCACTCTAAATCACTTTCCTCCCATAGGTGGTACTTTGATCTCACCAAGTTTGTGTTGTTTTCCTATGGCGAATAGATTTTAATCGCTTCAGGAAATTCTCCAGATGATTGGTGTGACTGGCTCTGTGTGATGTTCTGATCTACCAAGATCAAGATGGACAAACCTACAACAGTGTTTTTGATTTATCCTGCTCAGAGCTGAAATATCCAGGTATTCTGATTAATAGAGGGGTAGAATCCAGATCACGTGACATTCTAGTACCGCTTTATAAACCCTTAGTAAGATGACACTTGGAATGCTGTATCCAGTTCCGGTTCACCACAATACAAAAAGAACAGATTGAGACACTGCAAAGAGTGCAGAGGAATGGGGTTTATCTAGTCTAGTGAAAAGAAGGACCAGGGGAGACATGATAACAGTGTTCCAATATTTGAAAGGCTCTTACAAAGATGAGGGGTCAAACTATTTTCCAAAGCACCAGAGGGCAGGACAAGAAACAATAGATGGAAACTAACCAAGGAGAGAAGCAACCTAGAAGTAAGGAGAAATGTCCTAAAAATGAGAGCAATTAACTAGTGGAACAGCTTGCCTCCAGAAATCGTGGTTACTCCACCACTGGAGGCTTTTAAGAAGAGATTGGGCAGCCATTTGTCTGAAATGGTACATGGCTCCTGTTTGAGCAGGGGGATAGGCTAGAAGACCTCCGAGGTCCCTTCCAACTCTGTTATTCTATATTCTATGATAACCCCTGGAAGACCATAAAAGAATTTCCCCGTACAATTAAGAAGTAGAGGTCATAAGCGGATGCATCTCGTTTATTATCAACACTTAGAAAATTTACAAACAGCCATCTTGGGAGATTGGAAGCTAAAGTGTGAAGAAAGAACTAAAAATCGTGGGACATGTAAGGAGTGTTGCTTAGCATACTGAAATATGTAAACGATGAGGGAAGGGCTTGTCTCACCTCAATCAAAGGAGGCCTATCTTAGCAAATCATTAATTCTTTGTCCAGGTTATTCAGCATTTAAAAAACAATCCGTTTTTATCTGTCACATACCCACTGTTATGAGAATAAAGATGAGTCAAGTCAAGACAATGGGGACTGATTTGTTCATATTTAAATTTAGAAAAAGTTTTTTTTTTATTATTATATGATTTTCATGTTATTTTGATGATTTAATCTAAATAGTTTTAGGCAATTTTTGGTCTTTTTGTTTTAAAGCTAACCGTTAGCTTTAATCAATGTAATTTAATCCAGCAGATAAAATGCAAAATCAGAGTTAATTAAGAGAAAAGGACAAATATAATTTAATATACCGTATATTTGACCTGTATACTGAAGATAGTTGGAAGTCAATCCCGCCTCCTTTTTTGTCACTTTTTCCCCTGTTTGATCCTATCTCCCCATTTCCCCTCCTTTTTTTTTGTTAGTTTGTGTGTATGTATTTTTAAACTTTAATAAAGCTGACAAAACACAGTAAGAACTGATGGCACACATGCAGGAATCAGTCCATTATCTTTCAGGGGATATTTTTGTATCAGCAAAAAGAAAACACATTTATTTTATTTTATTTTTTAATTATCAAATTTATATGGCCACCTATCTCATGGAAGGTGAATGGGTGACATACAATGTTTTAATTTTTTTTTGCAGTGATAAGAATACTCTAGATTAATTTACATAGGATTGCCCTTCTTCTTTGACAAAAGTTAATCAACTCACCAAGCCCTATTTTTTAAAAAACCTAGCAAAACTATAGAAACAAGGCTAAAACAATTGACTAATAAATTAGATTAAACAAATGGGGAAATCATTTCCTGTGATTTCAGCTTGCTTCATCAGTTTGCATTACTTAAAGAGAGACAAGCATCTAAGCTAGGAGTAAAAGAATACATCCTTACTCTGCTTTGCCTAATTAATGGTTGGTCTAGTCGAGTGGTTAAGACGCTGGGCTAGAAATTAGAGGACAGTGAGTTCTAGTCCTGCCTTAGTCATGAAGGTAACTGAGTGACTTTGGGCCAATCATTGTCTCTCAGCCCAACTCACCTCACACGATTGTTGTTGTGGGGAAATAGGAGGAAAAGAAAGTATTAAGCATATTTGTTGCCTTGAATGCTGCTGGGGGATGGATGGATGGATGGATGGATGGATGGATGGATGGATGGATGGATAGATGATAGATAGACAGGTATATATAATAGACAGACAGATTAGATAGATAGATAGATAGATAGATAGATAGATAGATAGATAGATAGATAGATAGATAGATAGATAGATAGATATGATATGATATAAATTAATAGAGGAAGATGATAGACAGATATAAATGACAGACAGACAGACAGATTAGATAAGTAGATAGATAGATAGACAGACAGATAGATATAGATAATAGACAAACAGACAGATTAGATAGATAGATAATGATAGATATGATAGAGATAGATGATAGTCAGATATATATATATATATATATGATAGACAAACAAATATATTAGATAGATGGTAGATAGCTAGACAGACAGGATATAGACAAATATAGATGATATGACTGTCGGGTAATTTCTCCTTAAATCCAGGTTGTTTCTCTCCTTGATTAATTTGCATCTGTTGCTTCTTGTTCTGCCTTCAAGTGCTTTGGAGAATAGACTGGCCGCCCCATCAAATATACGAACACTGATATATCATGTCAATCCTAGCCATATATTGGATGGATGATCAACAGGTATCTCACGTTGTTGCAGGGATGTGTTTTGCTCCAAAAAATTTCAACTTTCAGACTGTCATCCAAAGAAAACCAGCTGTTTGTTGTCAAAAAGCATGGATGGATGACTCTGCTATGAGAGCAATTATGGACTCAACACACAGTTTCCTTTTCCAGGGTTAGAAGGCAAACCTCATCTTGAAAATAATTAGCCTTCAGAATAACAGGTGTATGAGAAGGAGGGGCAGAACCTGGTGTGGAGTTAAAAGAGGGATCAGCCTAGAATCCCTACATAGACACAATCAAACTAATTCCAGTACCCCTTGAATTCCATTAACGCTTATCTAACTCCTAGTAGGTGCTAATTGTGTGCAGAGGCATGAGTAGCAATGAATCACTGTAATTGGACTTTCACGTATAGTCCTGACCTTTTACACCCAACAACAGATGATAATATAAAGATTCAATATTCTTGTCTTTCCACTTTCAACACAGCAATAACCTTCTGGATTCAACTTCTTCAGTATTCCAAGGCCTTAAGCTGACCAATATGTATCTCTCGTGTATGTGCATGTTGGCCATACACAATTCGGATGTAATCTTCTCCTGTCCTTTAGCACTGTCTCTACAGCAGAAGCTAAAATCATTTCTCTATAACAGATAGGAGGGGAGACAAGATGGAAAGCGGTGGAAAAATATAAGCTCAAGCAAATTCTAATAGCACAGGCATGTAGATAACAAATCCTATGTGAGAACGATTTATCAGCTCTAAATGTCAAAGCTCCCAAGGTGAAGTTTCAGCACCACAGACAGCTTTTTTGCTATATATTGCTTTCTCAACACTGAGAATTTTAAAGAATCCTTGCTATGCCTTTTTCTTGCCTTTCTCTACCTTGAACAGCTGTCAGTAAGGCTGAAAAAAAAACATTGGAAACCAATCATCTCACTGTTCAGTGTCTCTGGGCAACTTACAAAATCATCGAAGCAAAAATACAAAAACGTTAGACATTAAAAATTAACAAAAATTAGGAACCATTTTACAAGTAGGGTGGAGGTGGGATCACTCACTGTCTCAAATATTGTAATTCACCAGATGTGCCAAAATGGGCATGTTTTTCAGCCTCCAAAGGCTGCAGAGGCTTCCCTGGGAGGGCAAAAACAGCCTCCCCTGGGCTCCAGAGGCCCTCTGAAGGCTGAAAACAAGCACTTCCACTATTTCCAGAAGGCTCATTTTTCGGCCTCCCAAGGCTGCAGAGGCTTCTCTCGAGTCTCCGGGAGGGCGAAAATGGCCTCAAACGGGCTGAAAATCAGCTGGGAGGTGTGCACATGCACAGTGCAGGTAGGTTTGGCTGGGGCTTTCATGCCTATACAAATGGCTCCACGTGTCACCTGTGGCACGCGTGCCATAGGTTCGCCATCACAGGACTAGACCTTTCAAATCTATTATTCTGTTACTTTCCCAAGAAGCCAAATGAGAAACTGAGACTCTTATGGAGGTCATCACCACCTCCACCCCAGCCACCACCACCAATGATACCTCACCTTTCCACTGACCTGGACTGGGGCAACGCAAGGGCCAGATGTGACTAACAGTCCATAAAGTTCCCAGGTCTGACTTACACCCAACAGAATGAATCCTGACACACTAAGGCAATAATCTTCTATCCTACTAGATTTCTCCTGATCTATTTGAGTGTGGGGCTATCCTGAACTCTTCCCGCTTCCCCAATTCAGCTTGGGACAATACAGTCTCTTGTCTAGGTCTGCCTGCATCCTGGGGAAGTTCTGGGCTTCCAAAACTCCCTCCACTGCTTCTTGAGGCGCACAATCTATCACAGTTTGCCAGTAACATAATGCACCTGTTTTTCTTTTTTTCATTCACAAATTCATGCTCATTACAATTTACTCTTCTGACATTCCAAGTCACAGTTTTCCATCTAACATAATCATCAACAGATGGGCTTGTACTTATTTTCCTCTAGTCATAAACAAGGCATTCATATATACTGCTTTTTAGAAAGATGCAGATGGCATAACTTAGATTAACAACCTTAGTCATACCTCTGCCATAACAATTCCATTCAGATTATGCAGATATGAGCTAGCATGGGTGCAAGTTTAGTTTAGTTTAGTTTAGTTTATTGTCACTGACCTCGTACAATGAAATCAAACACCATCTTCAGTGTACATCATGGCCATGAAATAAACACAAACACACATCCTTCACACTCCACACATTGAATTGAAAACCCCCAACACCACATCAACACTGCACTATACAGCAGAATTCAAAAGAGCTACTGCCCTGGGATTTTCAGCCTATTTGTCCTTGTTTTTATTGTCCTGTACTGTCTGCCAGATAGTATAGGTTCAAAAAAAAGGGGTTCCCAGGATGAGATAGATCTTTGAGAATGTTTTGAACTTTCTTAAGGCAGCAGGAGTTATAAAGCTCTTCCAAAGAGGGGAGCGGGCAACCAATGATCCTCTGGAGTCCTGTCCTATCTGCCACTGTGCAATTGGCAAACCAAACACAGGTGCAGTAAGTTAAGATATCCTCTATGGTGTAGTGGTAGAAGGTCACCAGCAGTTTTTTATTCTATTGTTGTTTTCTGAAAAGTCTCAGGTAGTATAATCTCTACTGGCCCCTTTTGACCAGTACTGAAATGTGAGCATCCCAGATCAGGTCCTCTTTTATGATAACACCCAGAAATTTAAAAGTGGCCATTTGTTCCACTAGGTCTCCATTGCTAAGCAAGGGCTGGATGTCTGATCTGTTCCTTCTATAGTGCACTATAAGCTCCTTGGTCCTATTGGTGTGGAGGACCAAGTTATTGCCTGCACACTACAAAAGCAACCGGTACTCCTCATCTGAGTAGGCAGAGTCATCCCCCCAGAAATGAGTCCTACCACTGTTGTATCATCTGCAAATTTGTAATAGTATTACTAGAATGAGTGGGAACACAGTCGTGCACATAAAGAGTATAGAGTAAGGGACACAACACACAACCCTGTGGTGTACCAGTGTTAAGAATAAGGGCTGAAGAGGTATGATTACCTAATCTGACTCTCTGTGAGTGGCCAGATAGGAAATCCATAATCCAAAGGCAAATTGAATAAGAAAGTCCAAGGTCCAGAAATTTAGACACTACCGAAGTGTGGTTTATATCCCAAGTGTGCTTGCTAATAAAAAACTAGATCTGACAAGTCCAGAAACAGAGACTGTGGGACCAGTCCAATTCATAACAATTGACTTTCAAGAAATCAATTGCACAGATAGTCCTTGCCTTAAAGCAATTCATTTAATGGTATGCAAAGTTACAATGGCAATGAAAAAAAAGTGAATTACAACCTTGCACTTTTGAACTGTTGCAACATCTCCATGGACACATGATCCAAATTCATGTGCCTGGCGATCAGCATGTATTCACAACAATTGCAAGGTCCCTGGGTCAGAATTTGCAACCTTCCCAAACCAACTTCTGACAAGCAAAGCCAACAGGGGGTGGGGGTGGATTTGTTTAATGACTGTAAGATTCACTTGACAATTGCAGTGATTTACTTAACACCATGGCAAAATAGATTTTAGAACAGGGTGCAACTGACTTAACAATCGCCTTGTTTAACAATGGAAATTCTGGTCTCAATTGTAGTCGTAAGTCAAGGACAACTTGTACATACAAACATACACACACACACACACACACACGTATTCACCGTCCACCATTATGTGTTTGCAGCTGCTTTTTTTTTTCATATGAAAGCCTTCTTTTTGCCTATAATAAAATTATCAAGAGCTGGGTCCTCTAATCTCTGCCTCCAAGTTTCCTTGTTCTACCATCCATCTGACAGCTCAAATCTGTAATCCAGAGATTACCGTGCCACACAACATATTGCTGTCTGCATCCATCAACTCAGAGCTTCACACAGAGACTGACACCCACACACTCAGGATACTGTAAGGTAATGAAAAATAAGAAACTGCCAGGATTTAAAAATCAAGAGCTGTGCTGGTGCAGTGGTTAGAAGGTGGTACTGCAGTCTAATTCTGCTGCCTGCCGTCTGCCTGTGGTTTGGCAGTTCAATTCTACCAGCTCAAGGTTGACTTAGCCTTCCCACCATCCAAGGTGGGAAAATGTGGACCCAGTTTGCCAGGGGCAATATGCTGACTCTGTAAACTCATCCTTAGAAGGATGGAAGGCTGACTCGGTGAGAATTGAACTGCCGGCAGTCAGCAAAATTAGCCTGCAATACTGCATTCTAACCACTACTCCACCATGGCTCTTCTTACCACAGGTTTTATTTTGTTACTTAAGGTAATGACAAATAAGAAATTGCCGGGATCTAAAGATCAAGAGCCGTGGTAGAGTAGTGGTTAGAATTTTCCCACCTTGGATGGTTGGAAGGCTAAGTCAACCTTGAGCTGGTACAATTGAACTGCCAAACTGCAGGCAGCCAGCAGGCAGCAGAATTAGCCTGCAGTACCACCTTCTAACCATTACTCCACCATGGCTCTTGATTGTTAGATCCCGGCAATTCCTTATTTTTCATTACCTTAGGTAATGAATAATATAAGAAGAGCCATGGTACAGTAGTGGTTAGAATGCAGTATTGCTGGCTAATTCTGCTGACTGCCAGTAGTTCGATTCTCTCCGACTCAGCCTTCCATCCTTCCAAGGTCAGTAAAAGGAGGACCCAGATTGTTGGGGGCAATATGCTGACTCTCCAAACTGTTTAGAGAGAGCACTGTGAAGTGGTATATAAGTCTAAGTACTATTGCTATTGCTATGTCTTCTTTTTCAATACTCTCCAGAAGGCAGTAAAAAAAAAGAGTCAGCCCCCAATCTATTGTTAAATCATTACTTTTTCTAATGGGACACATTTTACTAGTTAAACTCATCAAAACCATGAAGGTTTGTTCAAACCAGTTGCATTTACCTCTCCAGCTGTGGCGGAGGTATTCTAGTTGATGCTGTTATTACAAGTCGTCCAAGAATTACAATTACAACTTCAAATGGTCATTAAATGAATGGCATTCATTTTAATGACTGTTTAAAGTTCCAAGAGCATTAAAAAAGTGACTTATGGCCATTTTTCACACTTAACGTCCATTGCAGCAGCATCCCCATGGTCTCATGATCCAAAGTTTGGATGCATATTTATGACGGCTGCAGTGTCCTGGGGTCATGTCATCACTGTTTGCAACCAGCAAAGTCAATGGGGAAGCCAGATTCGCTGAACAACCATGTTAGAAACTTAATCATGGCAGTGATTCACTTAACAACAGTGGCCAGAAAGGTCACAAAATGGGGCAAAATTCACTTAACGATTGTCTCACTTAGCAACAGAAATTTTGCTTCCCTTGTGGTTGTAAATCAAAAACTACCTGTATTTTAGGCAAAAATGTTCAGTAACTGATCTTCAAAATGCTGGAAATGTAATCATAACCAAGGGACTTACTACCACATGTGGTGAACTTGCACCAAATCAAAACAATATTGGGAGAAAATAGAGAGCTGGCTGGAAAAAATAATTAAACAGAAGATAGACTGGAAACCAGAAGTATATTTGCTGAGCATAATCCCGGAGGGTTATTATAAAGGATCTGCATATTTAATTTTAGATTTACTGACAGCAGCAAGGATTAGCTCTGCAAATTTTTGGAAAAATGAGAATACCCTGCCAGACAAGGAGGTAATTAGGAAAATTTTAGAATGTGTTGAAATGGACAGATTAACCTTAAAAAGAAAAGAAAAAGAAGACTCGGAATACTGTTTGATATGGAATAAATTCTGTGACTGGTTAAAGACAAGGAGTAGAAGTTAGAGAAAGAAAACAATGAACATTTTTATTAAAAACAGAGGTGGTGTGTAACTACAATATTATATCATATTGTAAGTATTTTTATTAGAAAATGGGATACTATTTTTATCGTGCTAGTTATGGTTCTTGTTCTTTGTAAATAACAGACTCCGACAAAACACTGTATTTAAAAAATGCTTATGTATAAGAAAGAAAGAAAGAAAGAAAGAAAGAAAGAAAGAAAGAAAGAAAGAAAGAAAGAAAGAAAGAAAGAAAGAAAGAAAGAAAGAAAGAAAGGTGACATTATTCGATATTGGCAAATTCTTTTTGAAGCAGCCCAAAGTTCAATCTAAAACATTTGCACTTGTTTCGAAGCTGTTAACTGTTAGATCGATCTCTCCCTCTGTTTGTCTCTTTCTCCCACAGCTGTGATCTCACTGGGTTTTTTAAAATGGAAATCTAGATTTCTGAAACAGCAGCCATCGTGGTGGGAAATCTTTGCTGCAGAAGGAGGTCAGAAGCTTCCTCTCGTGGCTCCACCAGACACAATTTGATGTCTCTATTTTGGCTTTAGCTCATTTCTTTCTTTCTTTTATTATTATTATTCCCAAACT
Organism: Pseudonaja textilis; assembly: GCF_049901715.1. NCBI lineage: Eukaryota > Metazoa > Chordata > Lepidosauria > Squamata > Elapidae > Pseudonaja > Pseudonaja textilis. Next base: position 190,173,620 of record NC_141992.1, read on the forward strand.
GTGAGCTTCTCAGCAAATATTTGATTCAGCTGCAATTTAGAAAAAGAGGTATTTACTAGGCTCACAGGGGTGAAGAGGGGGAAAAAATGGTTGGAGAAGTGACAAAAGAGGACTAAATCATAGCAATTGAGATCTGAAACTTGGAGGCTGTGCAGGCTGAGAGAATTTAGAACATGGAATAGTAGAGTTGGAAGGGACCTTGGAGGTCTTCTATTCCAACCCCCAGCTCAAGCAAGAGATCCTATGGTTGTCAGTCTCTTGAAAGCTTCCAGTGATAGAGCACCCACAGCTTCTGAAGGCAAGCTGTTCCATCAGTGGATTGCTCTCACTCTAAGGAAATTTCTCCTTAGTTCTAGGGTGCTTCTGTCTTTGGTTAGTTTCCATCCATTGACTCTTGTCTTGCCTTTTGGCGTTTTGGAAAATAAATTGACCCCCTCGTCTTTGTAAGGGCCCCTCAAATATTGGAACACTGTTATCATGTCTCCCCTAGGCCTTCTTTTCTGTAGACTAGAATATTTCAAGGGCTGCCACAAAGAAGAGGGAGTCAAGCTATCCTCCAAAGCACCTGAGGGCAGGACAAGAAGCAATGGATGGAGACTAATGAAGGAGACGAGCAACCAGAGGTGGTATTCAGCAGGTTATGAGCAGTTCTGGAGAACCAAGAGCGGAAATATTGAGTAGTTCGGACAACGGTAAATCCCACCTCTGACCAGAGATTTTACTGCATCCTTCTCCTGCCACGCCCACCAAGCCACAGAACTGGTAGAAAAAAAATATGAATCCTACCACTGGAGGTAACCTAGAACTAAGGAGAAATTTCTTAGCAGTTAGAACAATTAATCGGTGGAACAACTTGCCTCCAGAAGTTGTAAGTGCTCCAACACTGGAAGTTTTTAGAAAGATGTTGGATAACCCTTTGTCTGAAGTGGTGTAGGGTTTCCTGCCTAGGCAGGGGGTTGGACTAGAAGACCTCCAAGGTCCCTTCCAACTCTGTTGTTCTATATCCAATTTAGAGCCAGGGTAAGAAGCAAAGTCTTGTAAGCATCTGGACCATGGTCTTTCCATCTCTGGGGGAGAAAATAGAGATGCTTATATATGAAAAGTTGAACCAATCTTTATGTCGTAAAAGCATATCCGATGTTTGCAGAAGGGAGGCCCTTCTTTCTGTTTTTCCCTAAAGGCCCTGCGCACTGCCACATGCCAGGAAATCCTCACTGCAGGTAGTCCTTGATTTATGATTGCAATTGAGCCCAAAATTTATGTTGCTAAGTGAGACAATTGTTAAATGAAACTGACTTCCTCACTGACTTTGCTTGTGAGAAGGTTGCAAAAGGTGATCATATAACCCTGGGGCATAAATACGTGCCAGTTGCCAAGCAACCTAATGTTGATCATGTGACTACCTGGATGCTGCAATGGTCATAAGTGGCTTTTTTCAGTGCCATTATAACTTTGAATGCTCACTACACAAATGGTTGTGAGTCAAGATCTAGCTGTATTGCTTTCTGAAACAAAATAATGCTTACTCCACAATGGGAATATAGGTGCCTACTTATTATTATTACATTTATTGTCAGAGTACAATATGTGTACAATAAGATTGGCTGAGCCTCCCTTCATGCACCCCACTACACACACACACACACACACACACAACTCACAGTAAGGACAGAAGTCCCTAACCCAGTCCCAATCTTATTACACTAGGTGACCTTGTTGCACAACGTGCCGGTCCCGCAAGTCTATCATACTATGTTGACATGAAGTTATTTTCCATTCAGAAGCCTGACAGCCCATGGATAGAAACTGTTCTTCAGCCTGTTGGTGCGGCTGACCATGCTTCTATATCTCCTACCTGATGACAGAAGAGTGAAGAAGTGCTGACTGGGGTATGAGTCGTCCCTGAGAATTTTCCTCACTCTTCTAAGGCAGCAAGCCCTAGCGAGGTCATCTAGTGGTATCAGGGAGCAGCCCATGATGTTTTGTGCTGTGCTCACCACCCTCTTTAATGTCTTTCTATCTGCAGCTATCAAGCCATCATACCACACCGTAATGCAATATGTGAGGATGCTTTCTATTGTGGACCGGTAAAAGAAGCTCATCAGTCATTGTTCCACTTTATTCTTTCGCAAGACCCTATGAACCCCAAGAACATTACGTCTAAATTGATCCAATACCAGTAATTCATTCCCAAAACAGGGGATGACAGCTTATGTAGAGAGCTATAGACAGCCAGTTTGATGTACAGTAGAAGTTAAGCCAACAGGCTATAAACCAGGAGACTGCGAATTCTAGTCCTGCCTTAGACACAAAGCTAGCTTGGTAGCATTGGGCCAGTTCCTCTCTCACAATCCTAGGATGAAGGCAAGGGCAAATCACTTCTGAAAATCTTGCAAAGAAAGCTACAGGGACTCTGGCAACACACACACACACACACACACACACACACACACACACGCTATCATGATCATCAGCATTAGCGTCCTCTCCCTAGCATTATTTTCCCACAGATGGAGGATCTGGTTTTTGGATCAACAAACACCATCTTACATAATCAAATGCACCCTAGGGGTCATGTCTTCGTTTTGACAGCTGTGGTTGTAGATCCATTGGATGTGACAAATAGAATAGAATAGAATAGTTGATTGGCCAAGTGTGATTGGACACACAAAGAATTTGTCTTGGTGTAAATACTCTCAGTATACATAAAAGAAAAGATACATTCGTTAAGAATCAAGAATCATAACATATAACACTTAATGATAGTCATAGGGTACAATCAGCAATCAAATCCTACTAGGAAACAGTCAATATAAATCGTAAGGATACAAGCGACAAAGTTACAGTCCTATAATCACAAGTGGGAGGGGATGGGTGATAAGGAGTGATGAGAAGATTAACAGTAATAGTAGTGCAAATTTTGTAAATAGTTGAACAGTATTGAGGGAATTATTTGTTTAGCAGAGTGATGGCATTCGGGGGAAAAAACTGTCCTTGTGTCTAGTTGTTCTGGTGTGCAGTGCTCTATAGCATCATTTTGAGGGAAGGAGTTGGAACAGTTTATGTCCGGGATGTGAGGGGTCTGTAAATATTTTCGCAGCCCTCTTTTTGACTTGTGCAATATACAGGTCCTCAATGGTAGGCAGGTTGGTAGTAATTGTTTTTTTTCTGCAGTCCTAATTATCCTCTGAAATCTGTCCCTGTCCTTTTGGGTTGCAGAACCAAACCAGACAGTTATAGAGGTGCAGATGACAGACTCGATGATTCTTCTGTAGAAAAACAACTGACCACCTTGTTCTCTGTGTTTGATGTCAGTTTGGTCTGTGTTCAGCTCCGCACTGTCCCAGCAGGTGGGCAACATCCAGCAGCACTGAGAGGAGAAGAGAAAATCCTCTTTTATCCTAAGAATATTAAATCTGATCAAACGTCAACAGCGCATCCCCACCAAAAAGACAATGACATCTACAAAGGAAAGGAAGGTTGTCTTTAGAAAGGAAACCAAGAGTTAAAAACCCCCAAGTTGCCCAAGCCTTCCTGTTTATAATGCTCCCATAATAAACAGTGTGTGGGAAGGTCTTAACTCCCCGAGCCCAAGTGAACCATTAAACCGTCTCTGTCAGAAGAGAGAATGCTATAAGCCTGATAAAATATTTAGCCTCCCATCAAGTGTTCCATTAGCAGATTCAGATTTTTCTGGTGAGGTGCTTTGCCTGAGAAAGCACGCGTGATTTATCTGTGGCGTCTCGCAGAGGCATTCACCACGGATGGCTCTGTAGCAGGCTATTGAAAGCTTGGATTTGTGTCAGACGAGAAGCTGAAGGTCAGTGAGTCACCTGGCAGATGAGCCCAGGGAGCCCACAAAATTACTGGATGATGAACTTGTGTGCAGAGAGGAGGATTGGCAGGAGACCCTGCGCCAAGCTCAGATCCAGGGAAATGAACCCAGCACTGATTTCCAGCCCCTATTTAATGGGTGGCATTCTGATTTAATAAGAGAATAAATGGAAAATCTCACATGGGATGTCTGGTGAGAAAGCAGAGTCCATAGTTCTCTGAATGTCCCATAGCTTTTTCCTCAACCTTCTGCTGACAAGAGACCATAGGGACTGTTTGTTTGTTTACCCATCCATCTTACTACAAGGTAGATGTGATGACCCGGGACATGGCACAAAGGCAACACAGCCAAAAAATAGGTACAAGTCCCTTTATTTGCTCCAACTTTGCCCCCAATGTCCCAGTTACTCTCCGGCCTGGAGAAAGGCTCTCCCACGAACCTACAATAGCCTCTGGCTGCAGATACTACAGTCCAAACATTGTAAGCAGAATGACTGCAATCAATCACTCCAGCAGGGCAAGATAATGAGACCAATAATTCCAGCAAGGCAGATAAGCATACAGAACCATGACAATAATTCACACAGACATGAGGAATGCAGGCTAAAACTCACCACACTCGATGAATTCAGCATTTGTTCCTGACAAATGCCCCTCCCAACTGCCTCTCCTTTAAACTCCACCCCCAGGTGTGCCTTGTGAAGGAAATTGGGGCCCTTTCCTCCTTCGTAAGCCATGCAACCCACGTTGCTCCCTTCTCCGTTCTTCCCTGCGTGCCGTAGGATGAAGATTTGGTCTTCCTCTGAACCCCCCTCTCCCTTGTTCTACCTCTTCCCTGCTCTGCCCAACCTGACTTTGCCCTTCCCCAGTTTCCTCCACAGCTAACAGAGCCACACTCCCACTCCCTGTCAGCTGTTTGTCAACCTCCTTGGATTCAGACTCTGACCGGGGCATGACAGTAGTTCTTTTTTTAAAAAAGGTTTTTTTTATTTTTATAACGAAAACAACAAATAAAACCATCTTTCAATTATACAGTGTGTTGGTTGGGTATCTTGTGCATATAATAATATTGGTATACATTTATTATTGAGTTTACATTCATAGAACATGTCACCAGCTTCAAGTTCCTGGGGATCCACCGTTCTGAGGACCTCTCCTGGCAGATCAACACCATCAGCCTGATCAAGAAAGCTCAGCAGTGCCTCTTCTAAGATTATTGAGGAGGAACCACCTTTTCCCAACTATTCTGATCAAATTCTACCACTGTGCAGTCAAGAGCATCCTAACCAGCTGTATTTTAGTCTGGTATGGAAATTGCACCATTAAAGAAAAGAAGGCATTACGGAGGGTGGTGAAAACCACCCAACGCATTATACAGATCCCACTTCCTGCCATTGTGGACATTCAGAGGAAATGATGCCTGCCAAAAGCCCACAGCATCGTTAAGGACTCCTCCCATCCAGCCCATAAACTGTTTACCCTTCTTCCATCTGGGAAGAGGTTCAGGTGCCTGCAGTCCAAGACCAACAGCTTCTACCACACAGCGGTCTCCTTACTGAACTACTCAACTCGTCTACCCACACACACACACACACACTGATACTTCTCCTGATAATATATAATATATCTTGCATAAACTCTCTGTGCATTATACTTATCTTCAATATGTTCATAAACACTGTACAGTCATATATATTCCTTCCAGAGATATATATTGTGTATATTCATAGATATTCTGTATATCCATATATCGTTATATATTTTATATATCTGTATCTGTATCTATCTATCTATCTATCTATCTATCTATCTATCTTTATACTTCATTGTTGTTTTGCACTTCTGGTTAGATGCTAACTGCATTTCGTTGCCTGTGTTCATGTGCAATGACAATAAAGTTGAATCTAATCTAATATTATATTATAGTCAACGTTATATATCCTCTTATACAATTATTACATTGTCATTAAGTTTTTATTTCAGTTTCAAACTATCCTTAAAGTCAAATCCCAAATCTTACTAAATTATATTCATATTAAGGCTTATTCAAAAACAATCAATTTTAGTATATCATTATTAATATAATATCCTCTTTCTTACTCTATTTTCTAGTCATCCATAAAATAACTCCCAAATCTTAGAGTACTCCTTTTCTTCTTGTTTTCTAATTGCTAATGTCAATCTACCCATTTCTGCACATTATTTTCTTAATCACCTCCTCCTCCATCACAATTTTTTTCATTTTTCCAATTTTGAGCAAATGACAGTAGTTCTGAGTGGCTTTCTATCCTACTGTTTGGACTATGGTTGAGTCCAAAGTTTGTGATATATCTTGGTGGTTTGGGGAAAAAAAACATATAAAGTAATAAAAATGGGATATTTGTTCTTTAATGGTTGTGGAGAAAAATCTGTCTGCTTTCAGGAATGCATTGGGGAGTTCTGTGGATTTGACAGGTCAGCCTTAAATCCCGGCCATTTTCACATAAAATTCCCCCTGACAAAATGATCTCACAACTTCAACTTTGCTCATTCTGGAGACAATCTTCTGGATTGTCTCAGGCTTAGTACTTTGAATGTCAAACAAGTATCTGATAAAAGTTTCTGATTAGCAGGAGTTTATAACGTGGCAAAGTTCTAGTCCAGTTTTCATGTCAGAGATCTCAGATTGTCAGCAAAAAAATAAACAAGTCCTACCAAAAGTCTGCATTTCCAGGAAACAATATGGAGTTTAAAAACAACTGAAGCCTATCGAGGACATTGTCTCAATGTTTCATTGATTTTGGGTAGAAACCAAGGAACTGAAAGCTTCTGGGTTCCAACCAGGGGCGGGATTCTACCAGTTTGCACCTATTCACTAGAACCGGTTGTTAACATTCTAAGCAGTTCAGAGAACCGGTTGTTAGAAGAAATTACTGGCCTAATCCTGTAAGGAAGGCAGGAAGGAAACATTCTGGTGTTGCTTACAGAAACTGCCTCTCCATTAACCCTTATTACATTCTTGGAAGGATTAGACTTCCTGTCTCAGGAACATCTCTGAAGATTTTTTCCCCTCCTTTGCTGGTACTTTGCTTGTGTGGAGTGACCATTCAAAGTTGCAATGGCACTGCAAGAAGTGACTTATGACCATTTTTCACACTTATGGTTGTTGCAGCATCCCCACAGTCATGAGAGGCCAGGCGAGGAGATGCGTGCCTCAATGTGAGTAATATGGAGTTGGCCACACTCACCCAGTCACATGACCAGCCAAGCCATGTCTACCAACTAAGCCACTTCCATTGGGAAAAAACTGTCCTTGTGTCCAGTTGTTCTGGTAATTGTTCTAGTTATTCTAGTTGTTCCAGTTGATCGTGCCCAGCTCTCATAATTTTGCAAGTCTAGAGTGAGAATTGTTCAGCGGTGCTAGCGGCTTCCACGCATGTCAAAACAACAGCCACTTTCATGCATAAAAGAGAAGGAGAAATCCACTTGAGTTGAAAACCTGTATGGCCCTCTTCAGCATGATGATACAACAGCTGTAAATTTAGCACTAAAGCTTTTTATACTTGAGAGTCTATTGACTGGAGCTGTTTCCTTCCACAATCCATCAGCTCTTCAAGTCACAGAAGAGTTTGTTCATCTTCTCACCACCGCAGACACAAACCCCCAAGGCAGAATTGCTGATCGCTTGTTGTGTTTCAAACCATGACAAAACATAATTTCTCTTCAAGCTAACTTCAAGGTGCACTAAATTCACTAAAGATTTCCATGTTCTGTTATGTTTCAGGGACTGGCAGACACCATCGGCACAAAATATGCTAAGCAGTCATCAGGTGAGGGGCTTAGTTTTGATACCGATTGAGACACTCTGAATTCCAGCTTTGCTACTGAAATTTCTACTCCTTTATGCCCAGAACAGGGGGTTGGACTAGAAGACCTCTGAAGTCCCTTCCCACTCTGTTATTCTGTCCTTGATGCTTGTAAAAATTGTCCAGCTAAATTGCTGAGTTATAGACTGTGGATGAGGTGAAAATCAGTCCTTAGCAATAGAACTTAGACTTATATAAAGTTTAGATCTGAAGGCTATATAAACAATAAAAATAGCAGTAGCACCAAGACTTATATGCCACTTCACTGTGCTTTTACAGCCTTCTCTAAGTGGTTTACAGAGTCAACCTATTGTCCCCCAACAATCTGGGTCCTCATTTTACCCACCTCAGAAGGATGGAAGGCTGAGTCAACTTTGAACGGGAGAGGATCGAACTCCTGACAGTGAATTTAGTTATTAGTACCAATAACACTTAGATCTATATACTGATTCAGAGTGCTGTACAGCCCTCTCTAAACAGTTTATAGTGTCAGCATCTTGCCCCCAATCATCTGGGTCCTTATTTACCGACCGACATATTTAAGGATGGAAGGCTGAGTCAACCTTGAGCCCATGAGAATCGAACTCCTGACAGTGAGTTTAGTTAGCAGTACCAATTGCATTTAGACCTATATACTGCTTCAGAGTGCTGTACAGCCCTCTCCAAGCAGTTTACAGAGTCAGCCTATTGCCCCCAACAATCTGGGTCCTCATTTTACTGACCTCAGAAGGATGGAAGGCTGAGTCAACCTTGAGCCGGTGAGAATCGAACTGTTGACAGTTGGCAGAATTAGCCTGCAATACTCCATTTTAACATGCCTCCGTTTACATGCATGATTTATGAAGATGAAAATAAAAGCCCTCTAGAATTATTGCTTGTTCTACTCCTATCAGTTTGGATTATCTTGTCACCCATAAAGGAGGCACTTCCATAATTCTAAACAGGGTCCATCTGCCTTGAGGGACATCAACCAATACAAAAATAATCTGATATCACCTTAAATTAGGAAGCACAGCATCATACAAGCACTAATCAACTTATAACCATAATTGAGCCCAATTTTTTTGTTGCAAAGTGAGACACTTGTTAAGTGAATTTTGCTCCGTTTAATGACCTTTCCTGATGTAGTTGTTATGTGAATCACTGCAGTTATTAAATTAGTGACATGGCTGTTAAGTGAATCTGGCTTCCCCCTGGACTTGGCTTGTCAGATATTTGTAAAAGCTGGCCACATGACCCCAGGATGCTGCACCTGTCATAACTATGAGTTGCGAAGCATCTGAATTTTGATCACATCAATGTTGGAAGTAATATCCACCTGGGTTCAGTTCTAAATGGGAAGAAATGACACTGGAAACATGCAGACTGATTGGAAAGATGGTTTATTGATGGACAGGATCACATGGGTTTGAGGTCCTGGGCAGCTGACCACATGGAGTGGAGAGTGAGGGTTATTTATACCCTCTCTTGGGCCTGGCCCTTCAGCTTCCTGTTCCTGTGCACGAAATGGTTGTAGTCAGACTCCCATGAGTTTAACTGAGATATGTTTTGTTGAGGTAATTCCCCGTTAGGAGAATGAGCGCATACAGGGAGACGTATAGAGAGTAGTGTTGGAATAATACACAGAGAGCACACAGATAAACTGTATAGTAAATGTAGGTTTTTACTTCCAGAAAGGTTTAAGGAAAGTCCAAAATAAGCAGTCCAAAAGTCATTCACAGGTAAATCAGTCAGTTTTTCAATCCAGGGATAATCAAAATATCAAATCCCAGTGTCAAAAACAGTTCAGTATCAGACTTACATCAAATCCAGTAATATCAGTCAGTTAGGAAAAATGGAGGAACGGCAATACTTTCCAACAGAAGGAAACAGAGATACTCACTCAGACACACTCTCTTCTGAGACTAAGACTAAACAACCCAGGTTTCTGGCTCCATCTTATGGCTGTTTTAGAAACCACATGCAATTGCATGCTCTTGCATTCCCTTAAAGATATAGTACTAAAATGTTTATCCTGGTTTATATATTTCTAACCCAAATACCTGTTAGGTGACTTATATTCCTAACATGTTTGGTTAAAGCTTGGGCTGATATATTGTCCTTAGGAGGTTTTGCAATGAAGTGAGCCCTGCTGCTGGATGGGTTAATCCTATTATGTCCTGAAGTGTCATGTCTTAATCCCATCACCCTGGAGCTGAAGGTCTTTTGTGCTGTAGATAGGCTGGCCCAGTCTTTCTTAATGGGCACCAAGTATCTGCTGGGGGCAGGGAGCCGAAGGGGTGGGATTCTGCCAGTTCAGATCGATTCAGGCAAACCCCTAGCTGCGAAGATCAGCTGGGAGTGAACTGGTTCACTCCAACAATCATGTGAGCCTGCCCACCTACCCCTGCACTGTACTAGCCTTTATCATCCCAGCTGATCAGCATGGGAAAGCAGATTGCTGGTCCCCAGTTGTGTTACTCCCCTGAAGTAACATAGCAGGTGAGGAGTTTTGCATTGTTGTTCACGCGCACACAGTGTGTGTCAGGCATGTGTGCATGTGATCACCGAACCGGTTGTTATACCAGCAGCATCCCACCCCTGGCTGAAGCTCTGAGTTTCTGCCTCCCTTAAAATTTCTATTCCTCTTTTAGGGAAAATATAATATTCTGCCTTTTTAATATTTCCTAAAATATTTCATTCTTCTAGGAAGGGGTGTCTCCCCTCAACATAAACATGAGGATGTTGCAACAGTCATGAGTGTGAAAAATGATAATCCCTTTTCAGCCGGTGTATCTCTGAATAGTCACTAAATATACTGTTGTGAGTCAAGAGCTAACTGCACTAAGAAAAATAGCCTCATGAAACAGAGGTTGCTCTTATTTCTGGCTTTCTGAGATACCAAAAATTCCTCTCAAATTTGGTTTTCATCTCTATTTGTCCAGGAACCTAAGATTAGAAAAACAGCTATGAGTTCTTTAGGAATCATGGTCAGCACCCAGACGCTTAAACCAGGACTCTTCAGCCTTCTTAAACCCCTGGTTTCCACCAGACTTTTTGCTAAGACTTTATCTCTGGTCCTGACATAATACTCCAGACAGTATTTCTGCTTCTCACTGAACACATCTAAAAATAAACACAAAGACTTCATAAAACAATAAGGCATCAAAACAACTGCTATCTGCAGCAGAGGATAAAAATAGAACCATCGCATGGAATCAAAACTGATGAGAATGTTGGAAATGTAAAAATAAAGAATGGACTTTTTTATCATCTATGGTGGGTGCGTGATAAAGCAAAGGAATTTTGGAGTAAGATTCATATTTTAATACAGAAAATTCTTAAAGTGAAGATAAAGATGAAACCATAAATTTTTCTTCTGGGATTAATGGAAAAAGATTTTTTTTTTAAAAAAATGTTGAACTCTAATCTTATATATGTTAACAGCAGCAAGACTACTGTACACACAAAAATGGAAGGACACTTCAATTCCCACCGTGGAAGAAGGGCTACAGAAGCTGATGGAGTTGGCAGAGATGAATAAATTGACCATTTTGATTAAAAAAAAAAGGAATGTAAGTTTTTTTGTTGCTACATGGAGACCGCTTGACGTGGGGGAAAAAATGGAACTCTGATTTGAGGTTTTACTATTTAATTTGTTGCTATAGAAATGGCTAGTTTATATCCAGTTTATGATTTAAAACCATACTGAAACCAGCAACTTGATGTGGTACATAATCAATGCTATGCATCTGGGGGAATTTAACATGTGTGTTGTGGTGCGCCAGCAGTTGGTGCACTTGGCAGTGGAATCGGACAGCGGGGAAGAAAGGGGACCAGTCATAGAGTCTGGAGAGGACTTGGATGAGAGTCCTGCATCTGATGAAGGGATGGGGCCAGGACCATCTGGGAGTTATGTGCTGATTCTGGAGCCTCTGGAGTCTGGCAGCAGCAAGGCAGAGGACCCAGGGGAGCCTGTTCCCAGTGTGCATGTGTGCAGAGCTGCTAGAAGGAGACAGCAGATGAACCAAAAGGGGCGACTCAGGAGTAAGGCTTGGAGGTGATTGCCCCTCCCATAAGGGATAAAAGTCAGGCCTAAATGATGAAACCTTTGCAGGAAGCAAAGTAGTTCGATCAGTTCCGAGTCATCCTTGAAGCTCTTTGTACTTTGGTTGGTTTTTTTTTTAGAATTAATTGGATACTTCTCTTTTTGGCAGCATTCCACAGCACTGAAAGGTGTGTGCTTATCTTGGGGGATTATTTAAGATTAGTTCTGGCTGGGAATGAAAATTCCCAGCGTTGCAATAAAATGGGGTTTGATTTTAAAACAAGTTTGTGATTCATTACGCTTAATGAAGCCTTGGTCAGAATAATGTGGGGCATTCCTTCAGATTCTTGAAAAGTTTATTGAAAAGAATCAGCACTAGAAGGCAAGACAAGAAATAATGGGTGGAAACTAGTCAAGGAGAGAACTCAAGAACGAACTGTTCTGGTCCAAACCTGATTTCAGGGAAGCAAACATGAGACAAAGGTAACAGCACAACCTTTTAATGTTTCTTTTCAAATCCCATTCTTTCATCGGTAAAAGGCTGCTTCAAACCAATTAGCTCCAATAAGAAAGAGCCTTGCCAAGGTTTTGCAAGGCTGCCAAGAATACCAGATAATGTTACTAAGCAATAATTTCAAAACAAAGAGTCTCCAAACACCAACTCAGATATTCCTAACGTCCACCAGGCTCGAGCGTAAAACTTCTTTGCCTTTTGCAAAGAACTGCTGTTTCTCAGCTGGCTTTTATCTCCTCAGGGAGGGCCCATTACCTTGCAGCCTTACTCCCGAGTTGCCTGTACTGCTGAAGCTGCTCTTTCCGGGCACAGGCTCCTCAGGGACCTCTTCATCACTGCTGCCAGCCTCCACCATCTCTGAAGGCAGCATTCCACTCCCTGATGGTCCTGGCCCCGTCCCTGCATCACACGCAGGCCCCTCATCTGAGTCCTCACTCTCCGAGACCTCAGCCATCCGCACCTGCTGCCAGCGAACCACAACACTAATTTAATGGTTAGAGCAATTAACCAATGGAATGCCTTGCCTCCAGAAGTTGTTGATGCTCCATTACTAAAGGCTTTCAAAGAGACGGACAATAGTTTATCTGAAATAGTATAAGGTCTTCTGCTTGAGCAAGAGGTTGGTCTAGAAGACCTCCCAGGTCCCTTCCAACTCTGTTTTTCTATTATTCTATGATTTTGGAAAAGTAAAAAGTCGAGCTTCAATGTCAATGCTTTATTCTACTGCAACAGAGTCAGAAGTCCAGCCTTTTCTTTTCTTCCTCCCCTCCTCACTTTTCTTTCCTCTTTTCCTCTCCGCTGTGTCCTATTATTTGCTTTCATATTTTTGTATTTTTATTCTATGATCTAATAAAAATGCTTTTTTTTTAAAAAAAAAATGATGAGAATTAAAGACCCTGGGAGAAGAGACTGGATTCTTCTTGATGCCAAAGAAGGTAAGTGAGGTGCTACTTTGCAGAAGACCCACTAAGAGTAAAGTCATAGGCAGATGCCTGGACCAAGAGGGGTACTTTTAGAATCTCAGACCGAAAGGTCAATACAGAGCATCCTTGACTTACAACCATTCATTTAGTGATCTTTCGAAGTGACAATGGCGCTGAAAAAAAGCGACTTACAACCCTTTTTCACATTTACAACCATTGCAACATATTGATCACAGTTGCAGTGTCCCAACTCATGAAATGATCATTTACGATCTTCCCAACTGGCCTCCAACAAACAAAATCAATGAGAAGCCGGATGGGCTGAACAACTGCATGATTCACTCAACAACTGCTGAATTTCACTTAACAACTATGAGGGAGGGGGTAGTTCATAACATTGAACATGACTCACCTAATAACCAATTTGCTCAGCCACAAAAATTCTGATCTCTGTTGTGGTCAAGGACTAACTGTACCATTTGCAAAAACAGTTTGCTTAGGAGAATTACGTACACCAGGGATTTAGCAATAGTACTTAGACTTATATACCACTTCACAGTACTTATACAGCCCTCTCTAAGCAGTTTACAGAGTTGACATATTGCCCTCAACACTCTGGGTGTTGCCCAGAATGGAAGGATGGAAGGCTGAGTCAACCTTGAGCCTGATGGGATTTGAACTGCCAAATTGCAGGCAGCCGGCAATCAGTAGAAGTAGCCTGCAGTACTGCACTCTAACCACTGCGCCACTGTGGCCCATTGTCTAAGTATTACATTTGCTCCCTTCTTCTAAGCATCTGCATATTGGATCTGAGGCATAGCGGTAAGTTTTGCTTGCTTGGGTTTTAACGGATGGAAGCTAGCCCTCTTTTAAGGACCTGAAGAGATATGATAGCAGTGTTCCATTATTTGAGGGCCTTCCATAAAGATGAGGGGGTGAAACTGTTTTCCAAAAACACCAGAAGGCAGGACAAGAAGCAATGGATGGAAACTAATCCAGGAGAGAAGCAACCTGAAATTAAGGAAACACTTCCTGACAGTTAGAACAATTAATCAGTGGAACAACTCACCTCCAGAAGTTGTGAACGCTCCAACACTTAAGGAGAGACTGGACAACCATTTGTCTGAAATGGTTTCCTGCCTGAGCAGGGGGTTGGATTCCAACTCTGTTTGTCTATGGAGATTCTCGGTCATCCAGGTCATGGTTGTCTCAAAGGTGCTTTTTTCAAGAGGTAACTGGAGTCTCTGGTTTTTCTTTGAGGATGTTTCGCTTCCCATCCAAGAAGCTTCTTCAGCTCTCACTGGAGAGTGAGATCCTTCCATTCCCCACCATCCAGCCAGAGTTGAAGAAGCTTCTTGGATGAGAAGTGAAACATCTTCAAAGAAAAACCAGAAATTCCAATTATTTTATTATTCAGATAACAGATTAACAGAGTTGGAAGGGACCTTGTAGGTCATCTAGTCCAACTCCCTGCTCAAGCAGGAGACCCTACACCATTTCTGAAAGATGGGAATCCCATCTCTTCTTGAAAGCCTCCAGTGATGAAGCTCCCACAACTTCCGAGGGCAACTTCTGTTCCATTGTTTGATTGTTCTCACTGTCAGAAAATTTCTCCTCATTTCTAGGTTGAATCTCTCCTTGTTCAGTTTCCATCCATTATTCCTTGTTTGGCTTTTGGGTGCTTTAGAAAATACTTTGACCCCTTCCTCTCTGTGGCAGCCCCTCAAATATTGGAACACTGTTAATTCTGTTAATGCTTTTTTTTTTTTAATGATGCATTGGGTTTAATTATCTTTTTACAGCTTGGTTATGTGTGCTGAGCTAGGATAGCCATGAATAAAGATGCTAGTGTCAAAATGCTTTTGGATAATGTTCCTCTATATTTTATCAGGCTTGTCTTCTGTGAGGCTTTAGTGATAATATTTTATTGCCCTTAATTGTCTCCTTGTGCAATGAAAGCTATTGTACAATGTTTGTCCTTTTTTTCCTCTCCATCTGTTTTCTTTGCTTACAGAACGCTATTTCAGAGCCCCTGAGTTTTTTTTTCCTGGATCGGTCGTGTTGCAATCTTTTCTAAAACACCTGATTTTTTTTTTCATGAAAATCTTTGAATCGCTTTGGCTAGTGCCCCCCCTCTCCACCCCCACCCCGGTTTATCTTGTGTCAACATGTGGCAGCCAGATCGTCTTAGACACAGCTGCCCATGAGCCATGTGCACAGATGGCTGGATGCAGCTCAACAATCTGCCAATTGGTGAGTCTGTTCCAGCATCCGTCAAGCCAGCCAATCGACTTCTGCCTCTCAAGCCTTCTTTTTGCAGCAATTTTGGCTGGGTCTATTTTTAGACGGTGGTGTGATCTTAAATCAGATGTTCTCTGCTTTAATTCCTGGTTGCTTACCTTGGGGAGAATTGTGATATAAATTTGAAAAGGATACGGCAAAGAGGGAAAGGAGAGAGAGGGAGGGAGGAAAAGATTTCATTGCAGTAGATGCAAGGATGGGATTCTACCGGTTCAGTTCGGTTCAGGTGAACCGGTAGTTCCGTTGATCATTTGGCCCCTCCCACCCATCTCTGGTCTTTTCCTATGCTTTATTTCCTTGTTTTGGAGCACAGATGATTCGCACGGCAGAGGAGCTTTGTGGCGCCTCAGCTGTTTTACTCACTGGGGCTGCAGCAGAAGTTAAGTATTATAGCTGAAAATGAGCTTTTTAAATTGATGTGCACACGCACAAAGCACGCGATCACCAAACAGACTGAATCGCACCACTTGCTAGACATGAGAAGTGGGTCTTAACAAGGGGCAGTCTCTGATCACCATGGTCTGCATTTCTTAGCAGGGCCAGAATGTGTTCAGTCCTTGGATAGGACACTGGGTATAGGAGATGATCAGGCTGAGACTGAGGGAGGCAGCAAACACATCATTAGTCATGCATCCTTTCACAATCATGAGAGACCTAAGTCCAGCCCATCGTGAATTCCTGTGACTCTGATCTACTGAGGTGGCACAGTGGTTAGAATGCAGTACTGCAGGTTACTTCTGCTGGCTGCCGGCTGTCCTGCAATTTGGCAATTCGAATCTCACCAGGCTCAAGGTTGAGTCATCCTTCCATCCTTCCGAGGTCAGTAAAATGAGGGCCCAGATTGTTGGGGGCAAAATGCTGACTCTGTCAACTGCTTAGAGAAGGGTATAAAGCACTGTGAAGTGGTATATAAGTCCAAATGCTATTGCTATTGTTACCGCCAATTTGCTTGCACTGTTAGTAGCTCAGATTCTTGTAGAGAGCTTAAGCTTGCAATAAATATTTATATGCATTTGAACTGCAATAACAATAACAGTAACAGTAACAACAATAACAACAACAATAACAACAGTAACAATAACAACAATAACAACAATAATAACTGGAACACCACTTGAACACCAAAGGCATTGACAAATTTGACATGAGTCAATTGCAGAAGGCAGTTTTACTTGGAACAGCTTCCATCCTGCGGCGATATCTGTAATACCATCAAACATTCAGGTTTACCTATACCAGGTCCTTGGTAAGGACTGCCAAAGCCAGTCTGAACATCTGGCTGACTGTGTGATGAATAATAATAATAATGCAGGCAGTCCTCAACTTACTACTGCAACTGGGCCCCAAATATCTGTCTTTAAGTGAGACATTTGTTAAGTGAGTTTTGTCCCATTTTATGACCTTTCTTGCCATGGTTGTAAAGTGAATTAAGGACTCCTCCTTCCAAGAGCCAGATTTATAGAGGGATAGTATCACATGTAGTGTTAGTACTCCTTTATGCTGTACTGGGGTGGACCAGTTTTGGAATAGCGCATCCAGTTCTGGTCCCTTCAATGCAAAAGAGATGTCAAGATTCTAGAAAGACTGCAGAGAAAAGCAAGAAAGAGATGGCGAACCTACGTCACGCGTGCCACAGGTTGCACGCAGAGCCATTTGTGCAGGCATGCGAGCCCCAGCCAAACTTACCTGCACTGCACATGCATGGGCCTCCCAGATGATTTTTGGGCCATTTGAGGCCATTTTTGCCCTCTTGGAGGCTTGGGAGGCTGAATAACGGGCCTTCCGGAAATACCAGAAGTGTCGAAATGGGTCTGTTTTCAGGCTCCAGAGGCCCCAGAGGCTCCAAAGGCTTCCCTTGAGCCTTCAGGATGGCAAAGCTAATGGGCAGAGGCCCCTGATGCTGATGGGCACATCCAGTATTTCTGAAAGGCCTGTTTTCAGCCTCCCGAGGCTCAAGCCTCCGGGAGGTCAAAAAGGGCCTCAAATGGCCCAAAAATCAGCTGGGGAGGTGGGGCAGGGCAGGTAAGGGGGTGAGGCAGGGCAGGGTATTGCGTGCACATGCACAGGGGGGCGGGGCACATTGCATTGTGAGTGCCGGCGCACACACGTTTTCAGCACACCACAACAAAAAGATTCGCCATCACTGAACTAAGTAGTCTAACAAAGAGAAGGTTTAGGAGTGATATGACAGCAGTCTTTTAATATTTGAGGGGTTCTCACAGAGAGGAGGTTGACTTGTTCTCTGAAAGTACCTGAGGGCAGAACAAGAAGTAACAGATGGAAACTTATCAAAGAAAGATCCAACCTAGAAGTAAGGAGAAATTTTCTGACTGTGAAACCAATTAATCGGTGGGATGACTTGCCTCTGAAAGTTGTGGGTGCTCCATCATTGGTGGATTTTAAGTAGAAATTGGACAGCCCATTGTAAGGTCTCCTGTTTGACCAGAGAGGTTGGACTAGAAGACCTACAAGGTCCCTTCCAACTCTGTTATTCTGTGTTCTCCACAGAAACTCCTTACTTGTTTGTTTCTTGAAGGCTACTCAGCATATTGCTTATCCACAAAAAGAAGATATGGGTATTTCTCTACTTCCCAATTAAAATTGGTTGATGATAGGAAAAACTTCAGATTGAAAATAGGATCAGCTCCTTAGGGAAAGAGACATCCCCCCTTTGAAGGATATGCTGGAGAAAAAGATAGTTAGACATATGGGGTGGAGGCTCTAATTTCAATTCCAGCTCTAAGCAGGAAATTGGATTCAAGTGTTGTGCTTCCAACACTCAAGATGATGCCAAAGGCACAAGCAAGAGAGCAGTGAAAATGATCTGCATTTACTTCCTTCTATTTTGGGTTGTCATCGTAGCAGCATCAAGCTAACGCTTGGATGCTTGTTTCTGATTCAGATGGCAAACCTCTCCATCGAAGCAACTCTGATATCTCTGAGAGGCAGGTGTGATGTTAATGTTTCTACAATCCATGGATCTTGGCAAAGTGAATGGCAGATTAATAGCTTGGCTTTCAGACCGTCACACGAGCTACTAAGGGGAACACTTAGAACAGTGGTGGCTAACCTTTTTCGGTGCCTGTGCCAAAAATTGTGCGCGCACTTGCACGGGTGTGCTCGTGTGCCAGCACCCAGAAGGCAATGTGCACACACACCCCCAAGCCCCCTGAGCATGCGTGAGCAATCCCCTCCCTGCCGCCCACCCCCTTACCTACACTGCACCCCACAGCTGATTTTCGGCCTCGCAGAAGCTTGAGGGAAGCCTCTGCAGTCTGCAGGCCAAAAAATGGGCCTGTTTCATCACTTTCGGTATTTCCAGAAATACAGGAAGTGACAAAATGGGACTATTTTTTGGCCTGCAAAGGCTGCAGAGGCTTCCCTCATGCCTCTGTGAGGCCGAAAAAGGCCCGAAAATCAGCTGGGAGGGGTGCGCATGCACAGTGAGGTAAATTTGCCTGGGGCTCGCATGCCCGCACAAATGGCTCTGCATGCCACCTGTGGCAGCTATGCCATAGGTTCGCCATTATGGACTTAGAACATAGAATCATAGGGTCTAGAAGGGACCCTGGAGATCTTCTAATCCAACCCCCTATTTGAGCAATAGCCTGATACCATTCAGGACAAAACATTGTCCAATCTTTTCTTGAAAACTTCCAGTGATGGAATGCCAACAACTCCAGGAGGCAAGCTAGATCATTGATTAATTCTTCTCACTGTCAGGAAATTTCTCCTTAATTCTTGGTTGTAACTCTCCTCCATCCATTACTTCTGTCCTGTTCTCCGGTGCTTTGGAGAATAGGTCAATCCCCTCTTCTCTGTGACAGTCCCTCAAGTACTGGAGTACTACTGTAATGTGACTGCTGTCAGGGTTCTGATAGATGCCCTAATTAATTCATGAGCCTCGAGCCAAGTTTCAAAAGAAATCCAATTATTTATTAGGAGCAACATGTCGGCGCTTTTCCCAAGAGCAGTCGGCTCTGCCCTACGTAATTTACTTCTCACCTATGACTCTACTTCCCCCCTCCTCCCAGAGTGTGTCATAAATCAGCGGTTGGCAATTGGTGGGCCATGAAAAATTTTTGGTGGTCCGCAGAGAAATATCACCCACAGAGCATCCCCCCAAAGCAATTAATTGAGGCTGTGCAGGAACACACGCTTGTGCCGCCCACATGGCCTGCGGGAACCCTCTCTGCCCACTCACTCCTTACCTGGCAAACTTGCCTGCTAAGTTGCTATTTTTCCTTTTTCCGACCATCAGCTGTTCTGCTGTGCCAGGAGGTTTAGATTAGCTAGAAAGCAGGAAATCATTGGATTTCTTGCTTTCTAGCTAATCTTTAGATCTTCGGCTCTGTTTTTAAGCAGAGACAAACCTTCCTTAGGACTGAAGTAGTGCAGACTCAGCTAGCCAATGGCAGAAACACATATCTCTAAGTGAACCTGTGATTCTGTGAGCAACTCAATCTACCTGCCTGCTTTGCCTGATTTGGGGTAAAAGTTGCACTTTTTAAATAAAAAAATGAATATTTACATACATGGTGTGTTGTGAGTTAATTTTGTGAGTTTGCTTGCAAGCAAATTTTATGTGACAGACTGAAGTAGCCAATGACAGAAAGATAGATCTCTGAATGAATCTGTGATTCTGTGAGCAACTCAATCTGCCTGTCTGCTCTGCCTGATTTTGGGTAAAAGTTGCTCTTTTTTAAATAAAAAATAAATAAATAAATATTTATATAAATATTTATAATATTTACATACAAGCCATGCCTAGCCAGTCGCATGACCACCAAGCCACACCCACATATTAGGCCACACCCACAGAACTGGTTGTTAAGAAATTTGAATCCCACTCCTGCCTCTGTGTATTTGTGTGTGTGTGTGTGTGAGACAGAGAAAGAGAGAGAGAGAGAGGGAAGGAGGGAGGGAGAGAGAGAGAGAGAGGTTAGATCGAATCTCTCTCTCTCCCACCAACGTCAGCAAACCACCATCAGTCAAAATTCATATTAGTGGTCCCCGGGATTTAAAATTATGAGTTTGGTGGTCCCTGAGGTCCAAAAGGTTGGCCTGTCATAAATCACATTCTCCAATGAAGCACTTTCATGGGCTGTGGAAAACACACCTCTCTGGCTGGGCTTGGTAACTTGAGAGACAAACTGAAGAAAGGTATGCATGGAATGTGCTTCTGCTCATAGCAATGAACTACTCCATCAGAACTCTCCCCTCTTTATTATGGCAACTCTTGAGCAAGCCAGGAATGCTTTATGAGTTGACAACTGCCATTTTCAGATGAAGCTATCAATACAGCCTTCTCCAGGCTTCATACGTTCTTTGGATATCTTCATCTTAATGGTTGCTTATGTTCATAAACCTAAGCCATGCTGATTGGGATTATGGATGCTTGACATATCCAGAAGATACCAGTTCAAGGATGGCTGTATAGAGCCATGATGGTGCAGCGGTTGGAATGAAGTACTGCAGGCTACTTTCGCTGGCTGCTGGCTGCTGGCTGCCTGCAGTTCAGCAGTTTGAATCTCACCAGCTCAAGGTTGACTCAGCCTTCGACCCTTTTGAGGTCTATAAAATAAGGACTCAGATTGTTGGGGACAATATGCTGACTCTGTAAACCGCTTAGAGGGAAGTAAAGCACTATGAAGCGGTATATAAGTCTAAGTGCTAGTGTTAATACTACTATTAATTGAATTCACTGCCAGGAGTTTGAACCTGACTGGCTCAAGGGGGACTCAGCCTTCTATCCTTCCAAGGTCGGTAAATGAGAACCCAGATTGTTGGGGCAATAGGCTAGCTCTGTAAACTGCTTGGAAAGGGCTGTAAAAGCACTGTGAAGCAGTACATAAGTCTAGGTGCTATTGCTGTAGGATATACGGTTGCAAAATACAGGTAGTCTTTGACTTACACCCCACAAGAGTTACCTGGAGGTAAGATGGGCATTCTACAAATTTTTAGTTCATATTTATATTTCATCCATAAATAGCAATCAGAATTTCTGTTGTGGATCCAGGCCACAGGCCTTGAGTTTGACACCCCCGCATTAAAAGGATGCTAAAACTTCTAAAACAGTATTTCGTTCCAAATAACCATTTTCTGCTTCCATCCATTGGGACATTTTATACCACTTATGTGGAGATTCTTTGGTGGTGCGGAAAAAAAAACCCTTATGATATATATCTAAACTTGGGAATAATCATTTCTAATTTGAAGTTGTTTCGTGACATTAACTCTTCCAATTTGAAAAAAAAATCACACCTTGGAGAATATTTCAAGATATTTCCAGCAAAAATGGCAGCATAAACTTTTTTTTTTTTTAAAAAAAAAGTCATGTTAATATCAGTTTGTCAACCTCTTACTAGTGATATGCCCACATGGCATTTTAGATCTCACTTTAGGGAATATCACCACTGATCTAGAATTATGAGTCAAGCTTCATGACTCAGATTTCTGTCAGGGCTGGGTGACTATTCTCTGCAGGTTATGGCTTAATTGGGGAAAACAAACAATCATTGTTTCATTTCCTGGGAAATCTCCTTAATCAGAGATTTTAAAAAAGAGTGGTTTTAGAACTAATAGAACAAAATGACAAACAAGAAACAAAAAACAGAATAGCAGAGTTTGAAGAGACTTGGGAGGTCTCCTAATCCAGACCCTACTCAGGCAGGACAGCCTAGACCAGGGATGTCAAACTCAATTTCATTGAGGACCAACTCAGAACCAACTCAGTCCAGATATGATGTGTGACAGGAAAAGGGTGAAGCCAGTCCCTTCCTAATAGTCCCTAGACTATATGGTAGATGCAGAGAGTAAAGTGCTGATTCTGGAAAGATTATAAAGAACAAGAAAGAGCTCAGCTTGGAGAATCACCAAATGTCATTCTTGGGCATGGCATCTTCAGTCTTTTTTGTTTCTGTAATGGCTTTCGAATATTTCCTTTGAGGCCATTTCAATATATCTGAGTATCGAATGGCTACGTTGGAAGCTACTTGAAAAGAGTGCATAGAATTGTATTCCAGAGTTCCAGAGAAGGATATAGAGCAATGGTGGGATTCAAAAAAAATTATTACCGGTTATGTGGGCATGGCTTGGTGGGCATGGTGTGGCTTGGTGGGCGTGGCTTGGTAGGTGTGGCAAGGGAAGGTAAAATCTCCATCCCCCGCCCCACTCCTGGGGGAAGGTTACTGCAAAATCCTATTCCCTTCCCACTCCACTGACCTGCTTTCCAGCTCCGTTCTCCTGTGCAGGGCAACCAAAGAAGACCCAGCCGATCAGCTGGGACTCAGGAGACAAAGAATAGATGGGGGCAGAGCCAGTCAAAGAAACAGCAAACTCCAGATGGAGAGCCAAGGTTTAGTTTGTGTCCTTACTTTGGATATCACTCTCCCTGTCTGTGAAATTGCTGTAACCTTGCTGTAACTTCCTGCAGCCACATTTTTGACTATCCGTAGAGTTTACCCTGTACTAGACGTTATCTTTTCCCACCCTGTATTTTTTTTAAAATAAATCTCTTTTCTGAAATAGTTATAAAACCTGCTTCAGTAATTACTTCCACTCTCTCAGGAGCATTCATATGTATGCACCAAGATTAGATGGATTGCTTAAAGCGGCGTGAGGAGTATGTGATGGAAATGAAACATGCATGAGACTAGATGTAGTGCTTACATTAATATTTACTTACAGAGATTACGGATACACATGTAAGAAATGCTCCTTGTGACAAATGTTAAAAGACAGCTATAAAAGGAAACCAATGTCAATGAAAGAGGATTCAGTGTGCCATAATCTGGAGCGAAAGGAACATATCCATCTCTTGTCAGACACCAAACTTCTGAGAACAGGAAAAGCCAGTTAATGGGATTAGAAAAATAGGTTCTGGAAGAATGAAGATGCTAATAGGAGAGAGGGACAGGTAAAGTTCCTTTCATGTAAAATGTTCAATTGATTAACTCCATGCCATCAAATTAGTGCTGAGTCTTACCAACTCTGGAAAAAGTGCAGAGAAGAGCAACGAAGATGATTAGGGGACTGGAGGCTGAAATATATGAAGAACGGTAGCAGGAATTGGACATGTCTAGTCTAGTGAAAAGAAGGACTAAGTCTGACAGGACAGCAGTCTTCCAATATTTGAGGGGCTGCCACAAAGAAGAGGGGATCAACTTATTTTCCAAAGCACTACAAGGCAAGACAAGAAGCAATGGATGGAAACTAATCAAGGAGAGAAGCAATTGGATAAGCTTTAAGTCCCAAAGTCCCGTTTCTTTAAATGAAAATCAAGAGGTTAGTCCAAGAGTCGTGCCCTGTGACAATGTTTGTGCCATCCTTAACTTTACAAACTTTAGCATGTGAGATAAAATCAGGATACCATATTTATCATCTCATATTGTTCTTTTCTCTTCCTCTTAATGTTGACATCCCCATTTCTGACTTTATTGCAAAATCATGTTGCTCATCCCAACCTAGAAATAAGAAGACCAATCTAGAACTATGAAAAAGTGTCCTAACGGTGAGAACAATTAACCAGTGGAACAGCTTGCCTTCGTGCGTTGTGGGTGCTCCATATCTGAAGGCTTTTAAGGAGACACTGGACAGCCACTTGTCTGGAGTGGTATAGGGTCTCCTGCTTGAGCAGGCGGTTGGACTAGAAGACCTCCAAGGTCCCTTCCAGCGCTCTTCTGACAGTACAGCATTTTCTGACACTAAAGTCCCTGTCACTTATGAAGAATTGATGAAAGCCAGTGGGAGGAAGCGAATCGTGCATTCAACGAGAAGTAAGAGAGAGTGCTTGGCTAGAAATAGAATAGAACTAATCAAAAATAGAACTAATCAAAATTCCAAAAGAAATTTACATAATGTGATAGTAGAAGTACATTGGCTGGAGGAGGAATGCGTGGATCATCTTTTATGCAGGTGATGCCCTGTTGCTGGCTGGTGACATAAGTGGATTTGCAGAGAATGTTAGGTAATTAAACAAGGAATATGGATATGAGATGTATGGAAAACCAAGCTGGTTTGTTATGTTTAACAGAAGAAATGGAATGACCAAATATGCAATTGTTATATTAACTAAAGCAAGGAAAGGAAGATGTGTTTCTCTGTAGAAGACTTACTAAAGATTGGGGAGGGAAAAAAAATCAATGGAGAATTGTAATGCAAATGTTGTTGAAACATAAATGAGTAAGATAGGATTTGTGGTGAGGAGTTAAAGGGTTTTTTTTGAATGAACTGAAAACGGCTGCATATGAAGAGCTTCTACCCACTTCGATACATAGAAGTCAGAGCTGAGTAATATCTATGCTGAGTGTAATGGGTTGGAGTGCTTATGAGGGCTCGCCATTAACATAAAGTCAAAACAAATAGTCAGGAATGAATGGATACTGAATGAACATGGATTGAATATAAAAGGGAATAACCCAGTGGTGGTATTCAGCAGGTTCTGACCAGTTCTAGAGAACCGGAAGCAGAAATTTTGAGTAGTTTGGAGAACTGGCAAATACTACCTCTGACTGGAGATTTTACGGTAACCTTCCCCTGCCACAGAACCAGTAGTAAAAAAAATTAAATCCACCCCTGGAATAATCATTATTAACACATTAAAACAAACAAGATATTGAGACTTTGGAAAAAGTGCAACGAACTTACCTCACTGCGCATGCGCATGCCTCACAGCTGATTTTTTGGTTGGTTTGAGGCCTTTTTCAGTCTCCCAGAGGCTTGGAAAGAGCCTCTGAAAGGCTTTTCAGGATGAATTATAGGCCCGTTTCGTCACTTCCTGTAATACTGGAAGTGACAAAACGGGCCCATAATTTGTCCTGAAAAGCCTTGCAGAGACTTTTTCCAAGCCTCTGGGAGGCTAAAAAAATCAGCTGTGAGGCACAGTGCGGGTAAGGGGATGGGGGTGGGGATTGCACATACATGCGCAGGGGATGTGGGGAGGAGGACATGCATTGCATTCTGGGTGCTGGCCAGCAAGTGCATGCAATTTTTGGCACAGGAGCCCAAAAAGGTTAGCCACCACTGAACTAGGATGATTAAAGGCCTGGAGACTAAAACATGTGAAGAATGATTGCAGGAATTGGGTATGGCTAGTCTAGAGAAAAGAAGGGCTAGGATGACATGACAGCAGTGTTCCAGTATTTGAAGGGCTACCACAAAGAGGAGGGGGTCAACTTATTTTTCCAAAGCACCAGAGGACAAGAAACAATGGATGAAAATCAATCAAGGAGAGAAGCAACCTGCAATTAAGGAGAACCTTCCTCACGATGAGAACAATTAACCAGTGAAACAACTTGCCTTCAGAAGTTGTGGGTGCTCCATCACTGGAGGTTTTTAAGAAGAGACTGGATAGTCACTTGTCTGAAATAGTATAGGGTCTCCTGCTTGAGCAGGGGGTTGGACTAGAAGACCTCCAAAGTCCCTTCCAACTCTATTCTGATTGATCGATTGACTGATTCTAATTCCAATAGCAATAACATTTAGACTTATATACCACCCCATAGCACTTTACATCACTCTCTGGACAGTTTACAGCGTAGGAGCATTATTTGCATATGGCCTCCAACAGTCTGGGTCCTCACTTTACCAACTTTGGAAGGATGGAAGGCCGAGTCAACCTTGAGGCTTGTCAGGATCAAACTCCAGGCTGTGGGCAAAGTTAACCTGCAATATTGCATTCTAATCACTGCACCAGGGCACTAGGAGTTCCAAAACACCCAAAATATTACTTGGGTTGAGCCAACGTTTCTTGTTCCCCATCCAGATTCCCCCAGAGCCTCTAGGCAAAATGTCAGGACATCTATGGCGTTCCTGGAGTGAAGGTCTAAAGCTGGTTATCATCAGCATACCGGTGATACCTCACCTCAAACCTTCAAATGCCCTCCAGCCAGCAGCCTCAAGTAGATGTTGTCTATTCTTCAGATCATATACATGAACCTGATGATGAAGTCTAGACTCTAGCCCAAAGTTTACATGGTAACAGTTTGTGCTTGGTTGCTAAGATTTCACTTTATTATAAACTTGTTTGTGTATGATTTGATTTCTAGACTGTGTATTCTCAAAGTCTCTGTGCAGCATACAAAATTTAAGCACACCAAAATAGCGGATCTGACAGTAAAATTGCATTATGGAATTGCTATTTCAGACTCAAAAAAATCATATTAAGGTTTTCACTCAGAATTAGATATACACTAAAGGTAAAGGTTCCCTCGCACATACGTGCTAGTTGCTTCCGTCTCTACGGGGCAGTGCTAATCTCTGTTACAAAGTCAATGAGCCAGCACTGTCTGAAGACATCTTCATGGTCATCATGTGGCCAGCATAACTAAATGCCAAAGGTGCACAGAACGCTGTTACCTTCCCACCAAAGTGGTCCCTATTTTTCTGCTTGCATCAGAACAGCTAAGCTGGCAGAAGCTGGGACAAGTAACAGGAGCTCACTCCATTACGCGGCGCTAGGGATTTGAACCGCCGAACTGCCAACCTTTTTGATCAACAAGCTCAGCATTTTAGCCGCTGAGCCACCACGTCCCTTCAAGATGTACACTAGAGCCTTTTTTTTTTTTAAGGTGTTTTAAGGACTTCTTATGAATGGGTATGCCCAAATGACAAAGGAGTCTCACATATTGTATGCGGTCCTACTGTCAGTGACAGATCTTCTCACATGAACTAAATTTATTTATTTATTGGATTTCTTTATTCCGCCCTTGTTGCTTTATGAGTAACTCAGGGTGGTGAAACATACCTAATATGCCTTCCTCCTCCTATTTTCCCCACAACAACAATCCTGTGAGGTGGATTTGTAGAGAGAGAACGAATGGTCCAAAATCACCCAAATGGTTTTCCAGCCTATGGAAGGACTAGCATTCACTGTGTCTTGGTGATTGGCCCAAGTCATTCAACCAAAGTTCATGCCTGAGGTGGGAGTAGAATTCAGGATTCGGTTTTAATGTATTATCCTTCGTTCCTCAGTTCACCCCCAGTCACATCTGTCAGAATGACTGAAGCAATTTCACTCCCTTAATCCATTCTCAAATGATCTTGAGATAGATCCAGATCGTGTGTCATCTGCCTGTAGCTGAGATGGTACTCCATCCTCAATTACCTTAGGTTGGATTGTACCCAAGTATGAGTGATCTAGAGAAGGTTAGAAGTAGGTACCACTCATGGAACATTATTTGGCAAAGCATTCAGTAGCAGGGAAAACAATGAGTAGGTGGGTAATCTGCTACTCTTTTTTCTTATGATTTATTGATTGATTCAAATGAAGGATGCCTTCAGACAAAGCAGTGTTTGTCAACCTCGGCAACTATAAGGAATATTGGGTTTCAATGTCTATGCTGGCTGGAGAATTCTTGGAATTATAATCCTCATATTTTAAAACTTCTGACATTGAGAAACATTGAGATAGAGAATGTCCTGTGATAGAGCCATTGTTCTCCTCCTCCTCCTCCTCCTCCTCCTCCTCCTCTCCTCTTCTTCTTTCATTTCTCCTCCTCTTTTCCTTCTCCTCCTTTTCCTCCTCCTCCTCCTCCTCCTCCTCTTCCTCCTTCTTCTTCCTCTCCTCTTCCTCCTTTTTTCTTCCCTCTCCTCCTCTTCTTCTCCCTCTCCTTTTATCAATTCTCCTCCTCTTCTGCTTCTTCATTCAATTCTCCTCCTCCTCTTCCTCCTCCTCTTCTTCTATCAATTCTCCTCTTCTGCTTCTGCTTCTTCTATCCATTCTCCTCCTCGTCTTCTCCTCCTCCTTCTTCCTCTCCTCTTCCTCCTTTTTCTTCCCTCTCCTCCTCTTCTTCTCCTTCTCCTTCTTCTCTTCCTCCTTTTTCTTCCCTCTCCTCCTCCGTCTTCTATCAATTCTCCTCCTTGCCTCCTCCTCCTCCTCTTCCTGCTGCTGCTGCTGCTGCTACTGCTTCTGCTATCAATTCTTCTCCTCCCCTTCTTCTGCTTCTGCTTCTATCAATTTTCCTCCTCCCCCTCTCCTTTTCTCACACCTGTGCGGTTGGGCTCACCTGGTCGTCCTCTCTCTCCATGCCAACAAATGTCTTATTTTGTTATTTTCTGCTCATCTTGAAATCAAACAAGATAAAATGTGCACCGTCCAACATCACCAACTGTGTCGGACCATCTGTTTGGAAATTTAGAAGAGGAATGTTCTGTCTCTCTTAATGGGTTGAAATGACTCTGTTTTGCTTTGGGAATTTACTTTACAGGCATCGTTTTCCTCTCTGCCCTGCCGATGACTCTCACCATTTCTTTTTCTTTTTTTTTAGCTAGTTAGTTTGCAGCACGGCCATTTAAATGCCATTTCAATTGGAGCCTTGTAGAGTACCTTCCACTGGCCTCTCCATCTTCTTTATGACTCTTCAGATACACTGAATATGTTGGTTTGCACTCGGGCTGCTTTTCAGTTCAGACGCTCACCCAAAGAAAGAGATTTCGGTCTTCCACATTTATTGTTCAGTGCTTTGTGCCAGATGAATGAAGGCGAAGGTAGATGGTTGGGTGGTTTTCACATCGACGCCCTGAGAATTGCAGCATTGGAGGAAGCCTTGCAAACAATGTAATCCAAGGACGCAAAAGTTTTTTTTTTTCAAGGTTGTTCTACACGGCGAATGAAAGGTCAGACTCTGAAAAACAAGGCATGAATAGGGCCAGGAGTGGGAGAGAGAAAAATAAATTTGATTTAATGCTCATTCAGTTAAAACCATTCATCTGATGGCTCCGCACTGCTTATTTATTAAATGAGACCTGGGTGGCAGATTTTGTAAGGCAACACTCATGAGACCTCCAGCTGCTCATCAATGGGGCGGTTCAAATTTTTTGCTCCGTGCAACAGCCTTGAGTCTGAGTCTCTTCGAATGATGAGTTGTTTCTGGTACAGAGAGACTAACAGAGTTGGAAGGGATCTTGTAGGTCATCTCGTCCAACTCCCTGACCAAGCAAGAGACCCTACATCATTTTTGACAGATGGCAGTCCAGTCTCTTCTTGAAAGTTTCCAGTGATGAAGCGCCCACAACTTCCGAAGGCAACTTCTGTTCCATTGCTTGATTGCTCTCTGTCAGAAAATTTCTCCTGATTTCTAGTTTGAATCTCTCCTTGATCAGCTTCCATCCATTATTCCTTGTCTGGCCTTCAGGTGCTTTGGAAAATAGCCTTGGAACCCACTGGATCAGTCAGTCACACCAGGATTCTGCAATTGTTCATTATATGTTTTAGCCTCCAGTCCCCTAATCATCCTGGTTGCTCTTCTCTGCACTCTTTCTCGAGGCTCAACATCTTTTTTATAGTGTGGTGACCAAAACTGGATGCAGTACTCTAGGTATGGCCTTACTAAGCCTTTATAGAGTGGTCTTGACTGTATCCCTCTGTTAATGCAGTTTAGGATTGCACTGGCTTTTTGGGCTGCTGCTACACATTATTGGTTCATATTTAATTCATTGTCCACTAATACTCCCAGATCCCTCTCACAGTTACTGCTATACACGAAGCTTTCCAACAAGGAAAAAGGCTACATTTCTAACAGGTGGTCCTCGACTTACAGCTGCAATTGACCCTGAAATTTATGTTCCTAAGTGAGACATTTGTTATGTGAGTTTTGCTCCATTTCTTGCCACAGTTGTTTAAGTGAATCACTGCTGTGGTTCAGTTAGTAACATGGTTGTTAATGGAATCTGGCTTCCACATTGACAGATTCACTGGAGCATCTGATTTATGATACACCCAGGGTGGAAGAGGGGAAACGGGGTCACAGGTGACTGTGAGTTATGTATGCCATAATTGGCTTCATTTAGGTTAATGCTGGCATGTTGCTCCCAATAAATCTTTTGAATTTTTTTTGAAGCTTGGCTTGAGGCTCATGATTTAGTTAGGGCAATCGCCGGAACCCTGACACTTTGCTTGTCAGAAGGTCACAAAAGGGGATCACATGACCCCGGGACATTGCAACTGTCATAAATATGAGCCAGTTGCCAAGCATCCTAATTTTGATCAGGTGACCATGGGGATGCTGCCACAGTCATGTGAAAAACAGCCATCCGTTACTTTTCTCAGTGCTGTTGTAAGCTTGAACAGTCACTGTCATGCCCTTGTTAGAGTCGGACTCTGAGTGGGAGGAGGAACAGCCAACAGAGAGTGGAGGTGTGGCTCCAGAGGTTGTGGAGGAGGCTGGGGAAGGGCAGAGGCTGGCTGGGCAGTCAGAGGAAGAACCAGGGCCATCCCCTCTTCATCCTAGGACACACAGGGAGGAACAGAGAAGGAAACAACTTGGCTTATGAGAGAGTAAGCAGCCAGGATCCCCCTCATTAGTTGCAGCTGGAGAGAATAGTATAGAAGAGAGACAGTTACAACACAGCATTGCCAGAAGCAAAGCGTGTTTTATTTTGGGCTGAAGTTATTTTGGTTGGCATCCTTCCAACAGACTGTGCCTTGTTATCTCCTTGAAGTTGGTAATTATTTATCTTGGTCCATTGTGGAATTTCCTTCATTGTAGTTTGTTTTGTTTTTTTTTTATTTCACCTCTATCTGCTCATTAAATTCGGACATTAAGTTTGGAGTATTGCTTTCTTTTAAAGACTATTTTTGAGTAAGTTTTATCTCCAACTGAGAATTATTGAACAGTGGGGCCAAGTTAGAGGCATTAAAGAACATTTATTTACATTTTGGATTTTGTTACATTTGTGTTACACTCCGGGTCATCAGAGTCACTAAAAGAACGATTGTAAGTCAGAGTTGTTAAATGAACTGTTGTAATTCTGCTCTATCAGAAAATTACTTCCATTGTCCAGTTATTCTTAGAGTGAAGAATGTCTGACCATCACCTCTTGCGATGAAATCTTCAGCTAAACTGGAAGGAGGTATTAAGAGAGGGACAAGCTTAGAGTCCTTGTACCACAGAAAGCAGCACAGCCCTGAGCTCCCTGAATCCCTTAAAGATTTCTAAGGCCATTCCCAAAGGAATGTTGTCTGTTGCGATTCATGTGACACAGGTAACTGACAACAAAGGTTTTGCTTGAGACTCTTTAGAGAGGGATATTTTGTACCAGAGGTGGTATTCAGCAAGTTCTGACCAGTTCTGGAGAACTGGTAGCGGAAATTTTGAGTAGTTTGGAATATCACCTCTGACTGGCCCCACCCCCATCTATTCTCTGCCTCCTGAGTCCCATCTGATTGGCTGAGTCTTCTTTTGTTGCCCTGCACAGGAGAACAGAGCTGGAAAGGAGGTTAGTGGGGTGGGGAGGAATGGACATTTTACAGTATCCTTCCCCTGCCATGCCCACCAAGCTGCGCCCACCAAGCTATGCCCACAGAACTGGTAGTAAAAAAAAATTGAATCCCACCACTGTTTTGAACTTATTAAGAAAATCTGGCCCAATCTATTCATAAAAAAAACACCTCCAACTCCAGCTGATGGGATTAAAAATTTATATTTCCCCAAAGACAGGACATAATCTTTGGGGACATAATAGGATTTATCCACCACCATTAGACACAAAGCTCACTACATTGCAAAAACCCCTGGAGTATTAACCTTATAAAAATCCATCCATTCCTAAGCCAAGAAGTCAGCCAACCCAGTAACACGCCTCTGTCACAGAAGTTTCTGGAAACCAAATAAACAGAGACTTTCTTTCCAACCAGCCAGCCTCCATTTTATTTCCAGCATCTCTCTCCTGGCTTGGAACCAGGCTGGATTTTTCTGCCTACGGTGGCTTATGTGGTTAGGATGTTGGATTGACAACTTCCAGGCCTACGTTTGGAGCCTGAGTCTTGCTGTGTGACAGAGTGAGCTCCTGTCATTGGCTCCAGCTCCTGCTCACCTAGCAATTTGAAAGTGTGCAAATGCGAGTAGATAAATAGGTAGCATATTTGGTGTGCTTATTAACAGGGACATGAAAGGTCTCCTGTGGACAATGATGATGTCACTGGCTGAATCTTTCACCACAAAGCACTTCAGTGCTTCTGACACTGAAGTATAGCACATAACAGCATTTCAACACTCATTTAATATGATTATTGGGTTCATCCATTTTCCTTGTTGACACAAAGCACTGTAGCATAAGTTTCCCAAAGCCAGAATTGTGTAATAGACAAAGCTGTCAAACGCTAACCAAGTTTTGTATAAATGCAGCCCAGAATCTTTAACTAACCTTGTTAAATCTGCTATGCAAACAAAGCCAATGATTCCTGCCACTCTAAGCATACTAAAATGCTGATACGTATGACTTTTTTTATATTTCTTCCCTTCCACTATGAATTATGCATGGTTGACATCAGCAAGGCATAAACTGGAGGTTATGAAACCCGCATTTTTAGTATTGGTTCTAAACCTTGTTAACAAAATTGCTTCATAGCCTTGGATGTAATGTATAACAAGCTCCCGATTTTAAAGGCAAATTAGCTGCTGCAATGCTTTAATAGTATGCCAAAAAGATCCCCATTAAACAACACATTCTTCTGGGTTCACAGTGCACACTGAACTATACTCCAGAATAGGGAAGTAATTTCAAACACAAATCATGAAGAACTGCAGAATAGAGCTGCGAGAAAGGAAGGAGGTTAATTCTTGGAGCTGTGTTTCAACAAGAGACTTGTAGGTCCACTAGAAATATCCTAACATGTAACCTGTCCCCAAACGTATCGGGTGGCAGCCAAAAAAGCCAGTACAATCCTAAATTGCATTAACAGAGGGATACAATCAAGATCAAGTGAGGTACTATTGCCACTTTATAAAGCCTTAATAAGACCACACCCAGAGTACTGCATCCAGTTTTGCTCACCGCATTATAAAAAAGATGTTGAGACTCTAGAAAGAGTGCAGAGAAGAGCAACCAGGATGATTAGGGGACTGGAGACTAAGGCATATGAAGAACGGTTATAGGAACTGGGCATGTCTAGTCTACTGAAGAGAAGGACCAGGGGAGACATGACAGCAGTCTTCCAATATTTGAGGGCCTGCCACAGAGAGGAGGGGGTCAAGCTATTTCCCAAGGCACCCAAAGGCCAGACAAAGAATAATGGATGGAAACTGAACAAGGAGACGTTCAATATGGAAATAAGGAGAAATTTCCTGACAGTGAGAATAATCAACTAATGGATCAGAAGTTGCTTTCAGAAATTGTGGGAGCTTCATCACTGGAGGCTTTCAAGAAGAGATTGGACTGCCATCTGTCAGAAATGGGGTAGGTTCTCCTGCTTGGATGGGATTTGGACTAATGACCTACAAAGTCCCTTTCAACTCTGTTAATCTGAATAGGACTGATGCTGATGTTATCCATTCAGTCATGTCAAACTGTTGGCGATTCAATGGTGCAGATCTTTCTACATCTTCCAATCTTGCACTTCTTCTCTTTTTTTTAATGCTATGGCTAGAGTCACCTTTGATGCTGTCCAATCACTGTGTTCATTGGCAGCCTGGTTTCCTTTTACCATTAACTCTTCCAAACACAATGCTTTCTCCAGTGAATTCCCCCACATGTCATAGACAAAGTAATTGAGATGCAGTTTTGTGAGTCCTGCTTTCCAGGGACATGTCTGATGTTATGCTCTCCAGCACTTGCCTGTTAATTCCTTTGCTGTCCAAGGAGTATACAGAAGCCTTCTCCAGCACCACAGCTCAAACAAATCCCATGTTTTATTTCTGGGTTGCATTCACCACTTGGAGCAAACTGTGATCTTAGGAAAATGAATTTTCCCACTCGTTCTACCTCTTCACCATCAATTTCTATTTTGAAGTTTTCATTCCTTGCAGTGGTCCTGCAGTGGATTTTTTGACGTTCAGTGTACAGGACTACAAGAGTTTATATTTAGGTACCTAATGAGCTTGTCGATCAGAAAGGTTGGTGATTCAGCAGTTTGAATCCCTAGCACTGTGTAACAGAGTGAGCTCCTGTTACTTGTCCCAGCTTCTGCCAACCTAGCAGTTTGAAAGCATGTAAAAATGCAAGTAAAAAAATAGGGACCACTTTGGTGGGAAGGTAACAGTGTCCCATGCGCCTTCAGCATTTAGTCATGCTGGCCACATGACCATGGACACGTCTTCGGACAGCGCTGGCTTTTCGGCCTTGTAATGGAGATGAGCACTGCCCCCTAGAGCTGGAAACAACTAGCACATATGTGTGGGGGGAACCCTAAAGAGGTGATCTTGCATGATCTAAAAAACTGGGGCAGGTTGGTCATGGTTAGTACCTGGATGGGAAGCTGGTAGAAAAATATCATAGGCTGTAGGCTAAACTGAGAACTGAACAAAACATCCCAGAAAAAGCAAATGAGAATTGCATGAATGTCTGGGAAATCCACAGGTTCCAGTGGATCACAAGGCAATTTGATCAGTATAACAGAATAACAATATAATAGAGTTGGAAGGGACCTTGTAGGTCATCTAGTCCCACCCCATCACCCAAGCAGGAGACACTACACCATTTCTGACAGATGGCAGTCCAGTCTCTTCTTGAAAGCTTCCAGTGATGATGCTCCCATAACTTCTGAAGGCAACTTCTGTTCCACAGGTTGATTGTTATCACTGTCAGAAAATTTCTTCTTATTTCCAGCTTGAATATCTCCTTGATCAGTTTCCATCCATTATTCCTTGTTTGGCCTTCAGGTGCTTTGGAAAATAGCTTGATCCCCTCCTCTTTGTGGCAGCCCCTCAAATATTGAAATACTGTTATCTTTTTCTCCTCTGGTCCTTCTCTTCACTAGATTAGCCATGCCCAGCTCCTGTAACCATTCATCGTATGTTTTATCCTCCAGTCCTCTAATCAACTTGATTGTTCTTCTCTGATCTTTTTTATAGAGATTTATCAGATACTATGATCCTGTAAAGAAATGTAGAAATGAACCTTAGGGGAGGAATAAATAAACTATTAAGAGAGAAGAATTTTATCCTTGGAAAAAAAAAAAGAATAGCTGCTCAGAATAATTTCACCTTGACTTCATTTGAGATAATATAGAGTAACTGTGACAACCTTTCACTATTCTGAACAATAAAGTAATTCTCCAGGAATTTCCCTCATGGCTATTGCTTGACCTGGTCTGCAGCAATATCAGCCAAAAAAAAAAAAATAGTTTTGAGTTTCTTCTCTATAATTTCCATTTTTCAGGACTGACATTTTTCGTTCTTTAATGGTCTGTTCCTGCCTCCTTCAAGATCATCTCTACATACCTTTATATGTTCCTGACCACCTGAGCGAATTACTAGTTTGGTGGCAAAGTCTCTGCTGTACTCAGAAAAGATTTCAGATTCAGCCCTCAGCTTTTTCAAGTAAGACTGGAGAACATGTTTTGGAAACCTTTGAGAACTGTGCTGATCAATACAAAAAAAAAAAAAATGCCTGGCAGATTTCTGGATTGACTTGATTTAAGGAGGCTTCACTTTTGAAATTCCCTTCCACTAAAACAGTATTTTTCAAACTTGGCAAATATAACGTTAGCGGACTTCAGCTCCCAGAATTCCTCAGCCAGCAAGCCGACAGTGGAATTCCGGGAGTTGAAGTCCACCTATCTTTTTTTTTTTTAATAAATTTTTATTAATGAACAACAAAAAGAAAAACATTTAAAAACAATGAACGTGGTGCATACATAACAAAAAATACAAATTTACATATATACACAAATACTAATCATCGTTAATACAATTACTCTTTTCTTTTTTAAAACCAGGGGTAAAACTTTGTAAATTTTGTAATAATCAGATTCAGTCTTATCTTTTAATTCTTGAGTTACTCTATCCATTTCAGCACACGACCAAATTTTTCTAATTATTTCCATCTCTTCTAGCATATCATTTCCTTTCCATCTTTGGGCAAAAGCTAGTATCGCAGCAGTGGTGACATTAACTATTAGGTATATTATCTCTTTATTGTATTTCCCCACATTTGTTTGAAGTCCACCTATCTTGAAATTGCGCAGTTTAAAAAAAAAGTGTTCTACAACAGTGAAGGAATTCAAATATTTTTATTACTGGTTCTGTGGGCATGGCTTGGTGGGTATGGCTTGGCTTGGTGGGTGTGGCTTGGTGGGTGTGGCAGGGGATAGATACCGTAAAATCTCAATTCCCACCCCACTCCAGGGGAAGGATACTATAAAATCCCCATTCTCTCCCACCCCACTAACCTGCTTTCCAGCTCCATTCTCCTGTGCAGGGCAACAAAAGAAGACCCAGTCAATCAACTGGGACACGGGAGGCAGAGAATAGTTGAAGGCGGGTCCAGTCAGAAGTGGTATTCCAAACTACTCAAAATTTTCACTACCGGTTCTCCGAACTATCCAAAATGTCTGCTACCGGTTCTCCAGAAGTGGTCAGAACCTGCTGAATACCACCTCTGCTCCACAATGAATTTGCCACTCATTATATCATACCAAAACTAGCCCTTTAAAAGAATCTAGGCTACAAAGTAGGCTTAGTGAGTTTTAGTCCTGCTTGTATCTGAACCCAGGTAGGTAAATTAGAGCTAGTTATTTTCTTTTAGACTTAACAAGAAGGCACTGTCAAACCACTTTGGAAAATTTTTTCAGGTCTTGTCCAAGCAGTCTCCAAGATCAGAGATTACTGAACACTATACATACATACATATACATATACATACCTTCTTCTCCATAGAATCATATTTGAATGATCTAATTTTTCAATACTGATTTAATATATTGTTTCTTGTTTATGCACCTGTTAGAAATTTTCACTGGAGATTTGTAATAATCCAACAAGTTTGTTCAGTTTAAAGTTCAGTAGAGATAATTATCTAAACTTCAAAATTTATTTTCATATGTGTATGTTAGTTCAATACCCGTGCTTCAGAGGTGGCATTCAGCAGGTTCTGACCAGTTCTGGAGTTCTAACAGAAATTTTGAGTTGTTCGGAGAACCGGCAAATACCACCTCTGACTGGAGATTTTGCAGTATCCTTCTCCAGTCATGCCCACCAAGTCCGCCCACAGAACCGGTAATAAAAAAATTTGAATCCCACCACTGCCATGCTTTGCTACAAAACTATGTGGTCAGGCTTAGTTTTGGGGAAGGAAAATAAGGGGGGAGGAATTCTGCTTCTGCCTACCAGCATCCATTGGTATTCATCTGGCTAGCGTCCTGTCAGTGTGTGAGAGAGTTGAGGGCTGTTTGGAAACTGAAGCAGTATTTGCTGTGTGAGCAAGAAGGAAACAGCAAGGAGCCTGGGCGTGGCTTAGTACTAAAGGGGCGTGTTTTGTACTAAAGCTGCTTGATGATGTGAAACTAAAACTGAAATTCCGCTCCTCTGCTTGTGTTTTGCATTTGGAACAGATTTCTTTTCAAGTGGGGAGGTAGAGTAGAACTCCTTAGCATCAGAGCGTGTTAATAATAATATACGAAATACTAATGTTCTGATGGTCATTTCGAAAAATCCTTTCTTAGCGAGCATCAAGAAGCCAAGAGGAACATATGTGTCAAATTTCAAGTTTGTAGGTTTTACGGTTCTGGAGATTTTGTGATGATACGAGAGTGGTATTTCACTTTTATATTGAGAGAAACACATACATGGTGTTCTGTATAGAAATCTACATACTCGAAATCCGGCAACCCGGATTGGCTAAAACGCACTGCCACCGGATTGGTTGAGTGCGCGGCACTGATTGGTCGCTCGGGATCGCCCGCGATTGGCTGAGCCGATCGCGGGCGATTCAAAACGACCCGATTGGCCGCAGCACTCAGCAGAAGGTCTTTTTAAGCCGCGTTCCTTCCCCACTTTCCCCACTTGTGTTTTGACCCCAATAAACGAGCTGAACCAAGTCACTGACTCGCGTTATTTGTTCGTATGAGATATACGACACTGGCGACGAGGATGGGATCCTAGCAAATCCCACACCGCACGTGGCCCCACGGAACCGCAACCGGCAACATGGCCAGCGGCAACGTGCCACCCGCTCCTTTCAACGCCGCTACTGAAGAATGGGAATCTTACATCGACCGATTCCTCATGTTCTTAGAGAGCAACAATCTCAAGGATGCGAACGGACAGAGGAAACGGGCCGTCTTTCTCACGCACTGCGGCCCCGCGGTTTTCAAAATGGCTAAAGCCCTTGCCAAGCCGCTCGATGTGAAGGTCATGGACTGGGACGATCTCGAACCCCTGCTGAGGAGCCACTACGCACCCGCTGTGCCCACCCTCATTCGTCGGCACGAATTCTACCGCCGCGACCAGAAGCAAGGTGAGAGCGCCAGCAAGTTTGTGGCAGAGCTCAGGGACCTCGGGGGCTATGCGGGTTTACCGATCTAGACGAAGCCCTGAGGGACCGCGTCGTCCTCGGCCTCCGGGATCCCGTCCTGCAAAGCCGGATCATGGCAAAGGGCGACATCTCCTCGCTGATGCCTCGCAGACGCCACGGCGGCAGAAGCGACCCGGAGATCCGCAGCCCAACTGAAGCAAACCGGCACCGCAGAACGGACCACCGCAGCCGCGACCGACGACAACTACCGAACAGCCACCTCCACGCACCACGGCGACCTCGAGTCCTCCTCAGGCTCGGAAGACGACGAGGAAGATGTCCATCGCATGCAGACGGGCGCGACCGGGCGCGACCCACGGAACCGAAGATCAAAGTTCCAGTGTGCCGGCTGCGGGGTGAGCATCCAAGGTCAGAATGCCGTTTTTTAGACGCGATCTGCCGCCATTGCGACAAACGGGGACACATTGCAAAGGTCTGCCGCCTAAAGAGGAACCACAGCCCCGCCACCGAGACACAACCCCCGAAGACGCGACACCACCAGGCGCAACAACACTCCACCAAGAAACGCGATCGGGACAGCGAGAGCCGCTGGAGCCAGGAAGCGAGGAACCGCCGTTTACACGAAGGCCGCCAGCGTGAGGAAACCCACCAAACGGTCATCGCGGCCATTCCTCCAACTGGGACAGCCGGAAGGTCCACGTGGAGGTCGAGATCGAGGACCGCCCCTGCAAAATGGAAGTCGACTCCGGTCGTACCTGTCCATGGTCGCATGGCGGGAAATTAAGCGACTAGTACCTTCCATGAAGCGGCATGAGCTGGAGAGCCAAACACTCGTCCTCAAAGATTACCAGGGAATCGCATCCCGTGGTGGGGACCGGGCACTTCAAGGTCACCTTTAAAGGCGCACCGAGATACTCCCGCTAACAGTCGCCGAACGAGACCGCCCCAGCCTATTGGGACTACAATGGTTTGCGCCGCTGGGACTAGAAGTGACCGGCACCAACCACATCGCCGAAGCAGACTGGGAGGAACAGCTCGGCGCGACTTCCAGGAGGTCTTCGACAGGAACCTAGGCAAGTACCGGGGCCCCCAATATCGCTCAGCCTAGACCCCACCATTGCACCCATCCGCCTCAAACTCAGACAGTACCTTTCGCCCTCCGACCCAAAATCGATGAGCAATTAAACAAGCTCATCGAACAGGGAGTCCTCGAGGCCACAGATCATGCCCGATGGGAGACCCCCATAGTCACCCGATAAAGCCAGACGGGTCGGTGAGAATCTGTGGGGACTATAAGGCCACCCTAAACCGCGCTACAACAAAGCGCCTACCCCGTCCCAGTAGTACAACACCTCTTGCACTCACTGGGAGGAGGCAGGGTCTTTGCCAAACTCGACCTGGCACAAGCCTATCAGCAACTGCCGGTGAGGCGAGGAAACCGCCGAAGCGCAGACAATAGTCACACACCGGGGGCCTTCCGCTGCAAGAGGCTGCAATTGAGTCAGCGTAGCCCCGGGGTATTTCAAAGCCTGATGGAAAGACTCCTCCGGGGCATAAAAGGGTGGTGCCGTACTTTGACGATGTATTGGTAGCCGGGCTGATCAGAAACAATTAGAGGACCGCCTACGGGAAGTACTGAGGAGATTCCAAAACGCGGGCTCAAGGTTAAGAGAGAGAAGTGCCAACTGCACACAACAAGGGTCGAGTTCCTGGGGTATTTACTAGATCAGCATGGAATCCACCCCACCGAGGGCAAAATAAAAGCCATTAAAAAGCCCCAAGCCCCGAAACAAAAGGGAATTACAAGCTCCTGGGGTTAATAAATTTCTACAATGTTTTCCTGCCCCAAAGGCGACGCGGCGGAGCCATTGCATAGGCTGCTCGACAAGGCAGCCACCTGGACGTGGGGGAGACGAGAAGAGGACGCCTTCAACAGAACCAAGGACCTTCTCACATCAGACGCTGTCCTCATCCAGTACAGCGAGACACTCCCCATCACGGTAACGGCGACGCATCCCCTTCGGAGTAGGAGCCATCCTCAGCCACACCCTCGCCGACGGAAAAGAAGCGCCCATCGCTTTTTTTCTCGAGGACCTCTCAAAACCCGAACGAAACTACAGCCAATTGGATAAGGAGGCTCTAGCCATCGTCGCGCCGTAAAAGAAATTCCACGAATACCTTTACGGCAGGACCTTCACCATAATCACGGACCACAAACCACTGCTGGGAATACTGGCAGGAGACCGCCACACCAATCATCCTCTCCCCAAGGATGACAAGGTGGTCCGAATTCCTTGCCGCCTACAATTACCGGCTAATCCACCGCCCGGCAAAACAATTCCGCACGCAGACGCCTCAGCCGCACACCGTTGCCAACCCTGGACGACGACCCGGCACCAACCACGCCTACCCTGAGCATCGAGACCTTACCAACCTACCCCTGACCGCGCCAGACATTGCCCTAGCAACCAATAAAGACAGACGCCTGGCGCAGGTCCTGAGATGGGTGGGGAAAGGCTGGCCGAAAAAGAGGAAGACAGCGAGTTCAAAGCTTACCGGAGCCGACAAACAGAACTGTCAACACAAAAGGTTGTTTATTGTGGGGGACAGGGTCGTAATCCCGGAAAAATTACAAAAAGTCCTAAGCATGCTACACGAAGGCACCCCGGCATCGTTAGGACAAAGCCCTGGCCAGAAGCCACGCCTGGTGGCCAGGGATGGACAAAGAGATCGAAGCCTGGGTAGCCTCCTGCAAGCAGTGCCAGGAATCAAGACCAAACCCCCCGCCGCCCGAGCCGAGAGTGGGAAACCCCAGGGGCCCATGGTCCCGAATCCACGTAGATTTCGCGGGACCAACCAAAGGACACACCTTCCTGGTAACCGTAGACGCTTACTCAAACTGGCTGGAGGTAAGCAACATGAAGACGACCACCACAGACTCCGTCATCAGAGAACTCAGCAAACTCTTCGCAACCCACGGCCTCCCAGATGTCATCGACGGACAACGGGCCCCAGTTCACCGCACTACCGTTCGAGAAATTCCTAGCAGAACGAGGAATCTGACACGCATTAACAGCGCCGCGCACCCGGCGGCGAACGGTAGGGCGGAGAAAATGGTCCAATTTACAAAAAGACCATCCAAAAGATCGAAACCGGCGACATACAGGACAAGATAAATCGAATGCTCCTAATTCAACACATAACCCGAAAGTACCACAACGAACAAGAGCCCAGCGGAGCTATTAATGGGAAGAAAACTGCGATCCCGCCGACCGCCTGCACCCCACATACAACCCGGAAAGACCCCTGATTCTACCAGCAAACACAGAACATTCTCACCGGGAGACAAGGTCTACGCAAAAAACCTCACCGGAGACCCCCTCTGGGTACCGGCAACGATCACCAAGCAACAGGGCCACTCTCGTACCGCCTCCAAACAGCTGACGGACGAGCGTGGAAGCGCCACATCGACCAACTGAGATCAAGAACCACCGCTGGAAACACAACCGACACGCAGACACCAGGTACAGAAGGGAACCGGCAAGACACCAACCAAGAGGGGAGGGAAGACCCCAAAGAACAAACCCACCCGAAAAGGAACCAGCAGTACTCACCATCTGAAGAACCGGAGAGCGACCCACTCGAAGCCTCGCCTGGAAGGAGCAGCCGAGCCAGCTCAACCGACCCTGGAAGCCCGAGCGGGAGCAGCCAAGCCAGCTCAACCAGCCCGGAAAAGCCGAGCGGGAGCATGAAGCCAGCAGCTCGACCGACCGGGAAGACCAGGAGGGAGCCGCGGCGAGAGGCCTAACTCACCCTTCCAGGCGGTTCCATCAACGAGGCGGAGAGCGACAGGAGTCCCACCCGAACCGGCCGACAACCAGATGACAACTGACCAACGCAAGTCAAGTAGGAAAATACGGAGCCCGCCTACTTACGGGACTACGTCACGTAGGACCAAACCAAGAGGAGGGGTGTTCTGTATAGAAATCTACATACTCGAAATCCGGCAACCCGGATTGGCTAAAACGCACTGCCACCGGATTGGTTGAGTGCGCGGCACTGATTGGTCGCTCGGGATCGCCCGCGATTGGCTGAGCCGATCGCGGGCGATTCAAAACGACCCGATTGGCCGCAGCACTCAGCAGAAGGTCTTTTTAAGCCGCGTTCCTTCCCCACTTTCCCCACTTGTGTTTTGACCCCAATAAACGAGCTGAACCAAGTCACTGACTCGCGTTATTTGTTCGTATGAGATATACGACACATACGCATACATATTTATGTATATATACACACATACATATCCACATACACATATCCACATACAAAATTAAAATTTAAAGTTCAGATAATTATTTCTACTGAACTTTAAATGGAACAAGTCTGTTCAATTATTGCAAATCTCTAGTTAAAAATCCCTAACAGGTGTATAAACAGGAAATGATATATTAAATCAGTATTAAAAAAATTAGATCATTAAAATATGATTCTATGGAGAAGAGAACCCTAATCTCAGCATGCTACAAACTTGTATATAACATAGTTATAATATAGCATAGTTTCGAAGTAGAATTAACTTAAATTCAGCATCTGATTTATTTTTTATATAAGTAGCAGTTCTTGACGTCAAAGTATAGTCTTATAATTTAATTTAATTAGCTTTTCTTTTGAAAAAATGAATCAAAGATGGGGAGCATATGCCCTGCGGCCATGAGCATATATAGTATTAGTTCTGTGAATTTTAAAAGAATGTATGGTTTGGTGAAATTTAGTATAAAAATATCAGTTGTAATATAGCTTCCCGTTTCTTTGTAAGTCAGATAGATAAACAGTAATGTGTCTCACTTGGACTTTGGGTGGTAAAAAAGGCCAGAAACCTATTTTCAGCCTCTATGGGCTCCCATTTATAGTACAAAGCAGCTCAGAATCTGGGGGAAGTGTTTTGCCCATGTCCATAATATTTTCACCTGAATAATTTGTTAAAAAGCAACTATGTACAGTACATTTCCGTGTTTAACACTCAAAACAGTCAAAGGCCAGGGATGTTAAAATGTTTAATACCACACCAAGACAGGAGAAAGTGACTGGATCTACGTTCTCAATTTTCACATTGCAGAAGGCCACCATTGAAGGAAGACTATTGTTAGATATAGACATAGATTTCTATCTATCTATCTATCTATCTATCTATCTATCTATCTATCTATCTATCTATCTGTCATCTATCTTTCTAAATATCTATCTATT
This sequence comes from Pseudonaja textilis, assembly GCF_049901715.1. Lineage (NCBI taxonomy): Eukaryota > Metazoa > Chordata > Lepidosauria > Squamata > Elapidae > Pseudonaja > Pseudonaja textilis. The sequence goes on from NC_141992.1 coordinate 190,217,501, forward strand.
TCTATCTATCTATATCTATCTCTCATCTATATTTCTAAATATCTGTATCTAGCTATCATCTATCTCTATCATCTGTCTTTCTAAATATCTATTTATCACTATCTATCATCTATCTTTCTAAATTTCTATCTCTATCTATCTCTATCTATCTGTCATCTATCTTTCTAAATATCTGTATCTATCTATCATCTAGCTAACATCTATCTCTATCTATCATCTGTCTTTCTAAATATCTATCTATTTATCACTATTTATCATCTATCTTTCTAAATTTCTATCTCTATCTATCTATCTCTATCTATCTATCTCTATCTATCTATATATATCTGTCTGTCTATCATCTATCTATCTATCTATCTATCTATCTATCTATCTATCTATCTATCTATCTATCTTTCTATCTTTCTATCTATCATCTATCTTTCTATATATATATATATATATTTCTATCTATCTATCTATCTATCTATCTATCTATCTATCTATCTATCTATCTATCTATCTATCTATCTATCTAAGCTTCTTGGGTGAGAAGTGAAATGTCTTCAAAGGAAAACCAGAAAGTCCAGTTGCCTCCCGAAAAAGGCACCTTTGGGACAGCCATGACCTGGATGACTGAGAATCTTCATAGACAGTCATAAATCACATTTTTTTCCATGCCATTGTAATTTCAAAGGGTCTACAGAGAAGTTCCCTGAAGATGGGCTCCAGCATGAATCTGAAAGCTCAGAAGACAAAACCGACTCAGATTGGATCCTGCAATATTATCCGGGGACATATTCATATATTCACCTTCGTTCACTAAATTAACTGTTGTAAGAAGAGGACTACCCCTATGTAGGCAGGGTGAGGATTTTGTAACTTGTTTTCATTGGATTTGTGGGGGTCTTTGCGGGAACTTGTTAGGGAAGAATCAAAGCTGCAAACACACCAAGGGGGCTGCAGCTCGCCCACAGCTTTCTAATCTAAGCTATATTGTTTTGACAATTCTTAACTTTAATATAAATGTTAACAGGAAGTTAAACATGGGAGAAAATCTTTTTAATGATCCAGCCCTGGCCTTGCCTGGCATTTTCCGAGTTGGTGTGGCATTTAAATAAAGCATCAAGTAATCATCAGCCCAAGTGTTATGACAGTTGTTTTTATTAATCATTAAAATATTCGTTCGAGGAGAAGAAATCATCCTTCGCGATAAAACTAATCTGGCCTAATTTCAGAGAGAGCTTTATTCTGGTTTTGAGCAGCAACTTTTTTAAAAAAAATGTCACTAAGGCAATCTCTCTGAGAGGAATCAGTAATACCACAGCATGTTTAAGATATTAAATATAATAATATAGAGCTATCTAATTGCTCGGGGGTGGAGGGTGTGAAATACCAGGCCATTCCAGGCCTACGAATTTAGCCGCAACGCTGCAGTTTGTAGAAACCATTATTGTGAAATTGCTCCTGGGGAATAAATGTATTGATTATAAGGTAGTTGGAGATTAAAGGAAAATTTCCGTGCTGATCATAGAGTCTGGAAGGCTCTCACTGACAAGGTAAAATATTAAGCCTACGGTACAACATTCTACATTCAGAATTTAAAGCAGAGGGTGAGAGAGATCTGTGATTCTCTACAGCAGTGTTTTTCAAAGTTGCCAATTTTAAGACCTGCGGACTTCATTTCCCAAGCCAGCATGCTGGAAGTTATGAAAAGTTATGAAAAGGAGAACTAAGGGTGACATGATAACAGTGTTCCAATATCTCAGGGGCTACCACAAAGAAGAAGAGGTCAATCTATTCTCCAAAGCACCAGAAGGCAGGACAAGAAGCATGAATGGAAACTACTAATCAAGGAGAGAACCAACTTAGATGTAAGGAAAAAAAAATCCTGATAGTGAGAATGAATGAATGAATTCTTTATTGGCCAAGTGTGATTAGACACACAAGGACAGTCTCAATGTACATAAAAAGAAAAGATACATTCATCAGGAATCATAAGGTACAACACTTAATCGTAGTCATAGGGTACAAATAAGCAATCAAATCATACTAGGAAACAGTCAATATAAATTGTAAGGATACAAGTGACAAAGTTACAGTCATACAGTCACAAATGGGAGGGGATGGGTGAAAGGAAGGATTAATAGTAATAGTAATGCAGACTTTGTAAATAGTTGGACAGTGTTGATGGAATTATTTGTTTAGCAGAGTGATGGCTTTCGGGAAAAAACTGTCCTTGTGTCTAATTGTTCTGATGTGTAGGGCTTTATAGTGTCATTTTGAGGATAGGAGTTGAAACAGTTTATGTCCGGGATGTGAGGGGTCTGTAAATATTTTCGCAGCCCTCTTTTTGACTCATGCAGTATACAGGTTCTCGATGGAAGGCAGGTTAGTAGTAATTGTTTTTTCTGCAGTCCTAATTACTCTCTGGAGTCTGTGCCTGTCCTGTTGGGTTGCAGAACCAAACCAGACAGTTACAGAGGTACAGATGACAGACTCAATAATTCCTCTGTAGAACTGGATCAGCAGCTCCGTGGGCAGTTTTAGCTTTCTTAATTGACGCAGAAAGAACATTTTTTGTTGTACTTTTTTGATGACGTTTTTGATGTTAGGTGTCTGTTTTAGGTCTTGAAATAAGAACAATTAACCAGAGGAATGTCTTGCCTTCAGAAGCTGTGTGGGTGCTCCAACACTGGAAACTTTTAAGAAGAGATTGTGTGAACCCTTTGTCTGAAATGGCCTAGGGTTTTCTGTTTGAGCAGGGGGTTGGACTAGAAGACCTCCAAGGTCCCTGTTATTTTGTTAAGTTGAAGTCCATATACCTAAGCCTAGAGTATGACAATAGGATAGCAGACAGTGAGAGAGATCCATGGCTCTCTACAGCAGTGTTTTTCAAATTTTCAAATGAAAAACGTGCCACCTGACGATAATTTCAAAATTGCCATAGTTTTAATTTTCACCATTGATTTGTCTGTGGGTTATTCCTACAGATTATCTATATTCATGGCATTTTGGTTAAAAATGTGAGGGTGAGCTTCTGCTTCAGCATATAGAGTATTCTTGTGTTTGGGGAAAAAATAATTGCCATATATACTTGTGAATAAACTCATCTGTATAGAACAGGATGATAGAGTTGGAAGGACCTTGGAGTTCTAGTACAACCCCCTACTCAAGCTTGATAAAGGGGTTGGACTAAAACAAAGGTCAATAATCTTTTGGACCTCAAGGACCAGCAAACTCATAATTTTAAATCCCATGGACCACTAATATGAATTTTGACTGACGGTGGCTTGTTGACGTTGGTGGGAAAGTTGGTCCCATATTCCAGAGCTGCAGTAGTCACAGGACTGGCCCTTTGGCTATCCTGGTGCAGCTGCTTCTCCATCCGGGTGCACCGACCTACCGTGAACTGGAGGAGCTACTCCGGGATGACCAAAGGGCCAGTCTTGTGACTACTGCAGATCTGGAATATGGGACCGACTTTCCCACCAATGTGAAAAAGCCACCCGGGGCGGATTTCCCTCCCCACCAATTCCAGCTCGCGTGGCTCTACTCAAGGTAAGGTTTGCGCTCAGCTGAAGGGTGGGGGCCAGTGGATGGGCAGGTCATGTGGGCGGCTCAGTCTTGTGTTCCCATGCAACCTGGATTAATTGCTTTGGGGGGAGTGCTTTGGGGGGGACATTTCTCTGCAGACCACCAAAATGTTCTCGTGGACCATCAGTGGTCCCCGGCCCAACTGGCTGGCGACCACTGGACTAGAAGACCTCAATTCATCTTCCATTTAATGGTGTGTCATCTGGGTACAAATATCTTGTGCAATAACAATTAAAATTTCCATCCCTGTTCATTACTTTTGTGTTAATTCTCTATTCTTATCTTATTAATATACATAATATTTCTATTACTCTAACACCCCTTTTCTTAGCACGTTTAATCCTATAAACCTATTTTCTGTATTTCACTAATCTATTAGCTATTTCTAGCATATGTTTTCCCTAGCCATCGATAAAACTGTTCCCATATCTTACAATATTCAGTTTGCTCCTTCTCTTTAATCGCAAGTGCTAATCTATTCATTTCTGCACATTCTAATATTCTTCTAATCACATTTCCATCCGTAGGAATCTCTTCGCTTTTCCAATTTTGAGCAAATACCATTCTAGCTGCAGTTAACCCATGAACAATCAAATATACTTTCTCTTTATTGTAAGTTTCATGGCAACTAAAATTCTTATCTTATTCTTAAATATATGCAGTTCTTGTTAAATGTAGGGGAAATTGTCAGCTTGACACTAGCTTGAACATCTGATAAGAGGTGGTCTGTGAGGTTTGAATGCTTTTAGACGAGGCAAAACTACCCCCCCCCCCAATGATAAATTGTTATGAATTTTCTTAATAACAGTGCAATTATCCTCTGGGATTTTCTTCAGCTGCCCAGTCTAGCCTACATCCCTGGGCTTTCTTGGTGGTCTCCTCTCCACTAAGATACTAACCAGGCTGGATGCTGCTTTCCTCTTTTGCGTTCTACCAAAGTGAAGCAGTGCTGCCATCTGCTGGGTGTTCGATTGAATCTGACAGGTCCAAATTCATTAATTCCGTGCCCACACAGAGACATTTGCTAACGATTGTGCCCAAATGAAGCAGTTGCTGTTTGCTGAATGCAGTGGGTGGTTTTGAACTTGACATTTTCTCTATGGGTATAAATATCAGAGCATAAAATAAACAGACTCTCTCTCTTTCTCTCCATTATGAAGGCAGATATAAATAGTCGCATTTGTTGATGAAGTACGCAGAAGTGAGCGGTTGATATTACGAGCTCTTGGCCCAAGGGATGTGGCCAAGGCCTCTATGTATCCACATGTCCCTCTAGTCCAGAGGTCTCCAAACTTGGCAACTTTAAGACTTGTGGGCTTCAACTCCCAGAATTCTCAAGCCAGCTATGCTGGCTGGAGAATTCTGGGAGTTGAAGCCCACAAGTCTTAAAGTTGCCAAATTTGGGGACCCCTGGCTTAAGCAAAGAACTAAGGGATGCAACTCAGGTTTTTCAGCATCTAAAAATCAAGAGAGGCTGGTGTTTTGAGGGAAAGTCATGGCTGATTCATTCTTCTTCCTCTTTTGGTTTTCTTCCCTCTCAGGGATAAAATTGCCAGAGTGCAGAATTTCAGCTACATATTTGGTATCCATTGCCCCTCAAGTCAGCTTCTTCTTGTCAACATGTTTTCACTGTCTGAGGCTGGAAAACAAGACAGACTCCCAAGAATTTCTCCTCCTCTGCTGGGTGCTTAGATTGCATAAAAACCCATCCTTGAACTAATTTAAATGTTTTGACAGATTGCTTTAAAAACGATATTGTATTTTAAACGTTGAATTTGAATTCAGTGTAGGTTGTAAAAGCTGGTGGGTGACAGCTGTTTAATGCAATCTTTCCCGAGTCCAATAATACATTTTTGGAGAAGAAATAGAAGAAGGGAGGGAAGAGGGAAAAATCTTTGTATTTCCTTCCCCAAAACTCATGTCAGTTTTATGTAACTGAGGAAAATATTGAGTCCGGCCTATTAACAATACGTCGGTTGTTGCAGGCAATTGATTTTGGGCTTTTTTTATGCTGGCCTCTGCTGAAGCCTGTTTATGATCAGATTATGCTGAGGTATGACAAATAGTTGTTGGGCGGGAAAGAATGAAAATGAGAAAATAATTTTCATGGCAATTATTGGCTGGATGGAGACAGGGGATGCACAAGGCAGTAGGATAACCAAAAATCATACAGTTAGGGCCAAGGCTGAAGATTTGGTACAGTGGGGGTATGCTACTGGTTCGGCCCGGTTAAACCGAACTGGTAGTTAAAAAAAACCCTCTGAGGATCAGCTGAGAGAGGGAAAAAAGCCTCCAAAGATCAGCTGAGGGGAGAAAGAAGAGAAAAGTGCAGGATCCACTCTCCCTCCCACCCTCTTCCTTATCCTCTCAGCTGATTGGTGCTGCGGGCCTCAGCTGGTGTGTGGAAAGCTGTGCGCACACATTAGGTACGTATGCACACGCACGATCACCAAACAGGAGTGGAACAGGTAGGATCCCACTGCTGGTTTGGTAGTTTTGGACATCTAATAAGTTTTATCTAGTAAGTCCTATCATCACTCCACAGCATCACAGGACAACCAGTGACGTCTGGATCTCCTTGCCCATGTCTGTTTTTGTAGTCACTTCCTCCTTCTCTGTCCCCTTCAGGTGAGAAGAAAAAGAAAGAGCACAGCAAGAGAAGCAAGATCAGCCTTAACATTGGGTGAAATGAAGCTATTTCTTCAAGGGATGGACCACTGACCAACCTGAGATCATTATGTTCACCCATAGCACCCTACCTTCTCTTAGAAGGCTATACCACTGGCTTATTTCCTCGAAGCTTCCCTGTGAGTGGGCCCACAAGTTAATTTATTAGGGACTGTCCATACCTAGGGCCCAAACCCTGAGGGATTTTCTTGGTGGTGGTGGCCCTTTTTCTATAAAACATTATTCCCCCCTGAAGTATGATTGGGTCCCACCTTGTTGCTTTTCCAAAAGGTCGTGAAGATGTAATTTTGGCAGCAGGCCTCGGGACCACAGATAGAAATGGAGCTGATCAAGGGATTCAATCAAGATCACGTGATGTACTAATAAACCTTTATAAACCTTTATAAACCTTCAGCAAGGCCACTCCTAGAATACTGCATCCGGTTTTCATCACCACACTATAAAAAAGATGTTGAGACTCTAGAAAAAGTACAGAGAAGAGCAACCAGGATGATTAGGGGACTGGAGACTAAAACATATGAAGAACAGTTACAGGAACTGGGCATGGCTAGTCTAGTGAAGAGAAGGACCAGGGGAGACATGATAGCGGTCTTCCAATATTTGAGGGGCTGCCACAGAGAGGAAGGGGTCAATCTGTTTTCTAAAGTGCCTGTAGGCCAGACAAAGAATAATAGATGGAAACTGAACAAGGAGAGATTTAACCTGGAAATAAGGAGAAATTTTCTGACAGTGAGAACAATCAGCCCATGGAACAGCTTGCCTTCGGAAGTTGTGGGAGCTTCATCACTGGAGGCTTTCAAGAAGAGATTGGACAGCCATCTGTCAGAAATGATATAGGGTCTTCTGCTTGGGAGGGGGGTAGACTAGATGCTCTACAAGGTCCCTTCCAACTCTGTTATTCTACTTTGTGAGTTAAGTGGTTGATTTGATTGTGTTGTCTCTGCCATCATGGTGAAGTGAGGTTTTACAGGGTTTTATCTTGTGGATTTTTAATGTTGTAAGCTGCCCGGAGTCATCTTTGTGTGTGTGTTGGGTGGCCACGAAAATTTCTTTAATAAATAATAAATAATAAATGAATTGTTGGGTAACCACTGTAGCTATCAGTCATGGTGGCCACTTTGAATGATTGCTCTAAAGATACGTTCGTGGTAGTGTATGTAGTTAGAAGGTAAATGCATGAGGGAAGGAACTCATGGGCAGTGGGAAAGGAGGAAGAATTGTCTCATCTCCTAGGATAAGAGATACTTAAGCACTGTGTTGAAATTCCAGAAGTTCTTGGAAATAGTGCAAAATAGCCATCTTGTTACCACGACTTTGATCAGACTCACAGTATCATTACTTTTCTCTCTCTCTCTCTCTAGATGTCACATTATTCATTTTTTGCCTGTTAATTACAATACCTGTAAAGGTTCTCTTATTTCTAGGAGAAATTATTTTTTATGAGAAATATCTTTTCATAAAAAGGGAGAAAGGCCTCTCAGAAACAGGCTGGCAGGGGATAACGGGGATTGATGAGGAGCCTTCTCACTTGTCTATGAAATCATCAATTTGGACAGACAAGATTCCATGAGAGACAGTTTCCCGCTGTCCCTAGATTTTTCCAATAATGTCTATCCATGGAAAAATGCTCAGCCCTTAATCCGTTTAATAGGTTCATATTGTCATGAGAATCTTCAAGCCAAGCATTTCTGATTGTGTCTGTTAAGGTATAAGATAATAATAATATTAGCTGCCGGCTGCTGTAAGGCTGATGCAATGTAAGGCTGATACAATTGAAGATGAATCAGCATTGGTATTGCCTCTTTAAGACTAAGAAGGGATTCACAGAAGTCTTTAGCCCTTTAAGAGGCTGATATTATAGAGAGCGTGTTCTCTCTCCTTGTGTCCGGTATCCATTGCAGAGTTCTCCGTGTAGAGTTAAGAAGATTGATTGCTTGTCAGGTATTTGCCTACCACGTACATTTCTGTATATGTCTTGTATATAAACCACTGTTAAATGTCTGAGTCTCTGTGTGCTGTGTTTGGCTCCTGGGTTGACTCATAATAGTAGTCAAACTGCAAACACTCTGACAATGTCTAGAAAGGTTTTCCAGGGAGGGAGGGCAAGAAGAAAGGGAAGGGAAGGGAAGATGGGAATAAACCATTAATAGTAGATGAACAAGCAACCAAAAAATAGACTACAGACTAGGACTTAGTAGAGCAACCACAAAGACCTTGGAAAAGATGTTCAAATGATGTGTGATGTGTCTTTACCTACAAAAACCAGAATCATACCAGCCATAGAATTCCACCAGCCAGATGTTCTGCAGATCTTCCTTTCTACTCCAACTGGGATCTTATTGGCAGAGTCTTTATTTCTTGCCTGCAACATCCATGTCAGCATTCCCACCCTACTAACACACCAGTGTAATATTTTTATAGCATTTTGTTTGATATATTCCTGTTATTGTTATTTTGTTCCCCAGAGGCACAATAAAATAACCTATACTCAGATTCCAGATTTTATTTTAACGAAGGGTCTTCCATTTGCACAGCCTGATTAAATAATGTACAGTTTTTGCAGCTGTTTCAGAGTTTCGAAAGGTGAGCATTACGGATTTGATGCACTTCATGGAGAATGTTAAAAATAAGCCTATTACATAAAATATATCTGCATATTTGTAGGGCCTTCAGTGGATGGAAGTATTTTTGATTGATTAAGCACCCACTTCCTGGCAATTAAGTGATTAATTGGCTGTTTGTACATAGCATGAATATTATTACAGTCATAGTGATGGTGCCTGTTTTGAGCTCCTGAAAGCAGCGTAAAACTACAGCAGAAACCATAACATCCAACTCTCTTCTCTTTTTGAAACCTGCCATTAATATTTCATCTCATTTTCAAGTGCAGCCATGCATTGCAAACTTTGGAGACCAAACAATCTTTGAAACAGTGAAATGTTTCCTCATTTCCCTTCAGCCCTGAATACATTTCTTTTTTTAAATAAAATGGTTGCTGCTAGTTTGTTTAATCGTACCATACCATGATTAAATCAATTAAAATTCATGAGCCCAATATTTCATATTTGCATTTGGTTGTGCAGAAGACACACAGGTCTGCCCTGAGTCATTAGCAGTAATTAGCTGGCTATTCGCTTAATAAGATGGTAGATTGAGGAAGAGTGGGCAGGGTCTGTCTGTCTATTTCTCTCTCTCTCTCTCTCTCTCTCTCTCTCTCTCCAGTGGTGGGATTCAAACATTTTTACTACTGGTTCTGTGGGCGTGGCTTGGTGGACATGGTTTGGTGGGTGTGGCAGGGGAAGGTTATTGCAAAATCCCATTCCCTCCCCCACTCCACTAACCTGCTTTCCAGCTCTGTTCTCCTGTGCAGAGCAACAAAAGAAGACCCAGCCGATCAGCTGGGACTTGGGAGGCAGAGAATAGATGGGGATGGGGCGAATCAGAGGTGGGATTTGCTGATTCTCCAAACTACTCAAATTTTGGCTACCAGTTCTCCAGAACTGGTCAGAACCTGCTGAATACCACCTCTGTATCTGTCTGTCTGTCTGTCTGTCTGTCTGTCTGTCTGTCTATCTATCTATCTATCTATCTATCTATCTATCTATCTATCCATCCATCCAGTGGTGGGATTCAAAATCTTTTACTACGGGTTCTGTGGTCATGGCTTGGTGGGTGTAACAGGGCAAGGACAATGTAAAATCTCCAGTCAGAGGTAGTATTTGCTGGTTCTCTGAGCTACTCAAAATTTCTGCTATCGGTTCTCCAGAACTGGTCAGAACCTGCTGAATACCGCGTCTGTATCTATCTATCTAACTCTCTCTATCTGGCTTCCTGGCCCAACACTGCATCAGTTTTTAGATACTTCATTTAAAGAGTAATAATATAAATGAAGATTGTGAGACTAAATACACTGCTCAAAAAAATAAAGGGAACACTTAAACAACACAATGTAACTCCAAGTCAATCACACTTCTGTGAAATCAAACTGTCCACTTAGGTAGCAACACTGATTGACAATCAATTTCACATGCTGTTGTGCAAATGGAATAGACAACAGGTGGAAAGCATAGGCAGTTAGCAAGACATCCCCAATAAAGGAGTGGTTCTGCAGGTGGTGACCACAGACCACTTCTCAGTTCCTATGCTTTCTGGCTGATGGTTTGGTCACTTTTGAATGCTGGCGGTGCTTTCACTCTAGTGGTAGCATGAGACGGAGTCTACAGCCCACACAAGTGGCTCAGGTAGTACAACTCATCCAGTATGGCACATCAATGCGAGCTGCGGCAAGAAGGTTTGCTGTGTCTGTCAATGTAGTTTCCAGAGCATGGAGGCGCTACCAGGGGACAGGCCAGTACATCAGGAGATGTGGAGGAGGCCGTAGGAGGGCAACAACCCAGCATCAGGACCGCTACCTCCGCCTTTGTGCAAGGAGGGACAGGAGGAGCACTGCCAGAGCCCTGCAAAATGATCTACAGCAGGCCACAAATGTGCATGTGGCTGCTCAAACGGTCAGAAACAGACTCCATGAGGGTAGTATGAGGGCCCGACGTCCACAGGTGGGGGTTGTGCTTACAGCCCAACACCGTGCAGGATGTTTGGCATTTGCCAGAGAACACCAAAATTGACAAATTCACCACTGGCGCTCTGTGCTCTTCACAGATGAAAGCAGGTTCACACTGAGCACATGTAACAGACATGACAGTCTGGAGACGCCGTGGAGAATGTTCTTGTTAAGTTTGAGCAATGAGAGGCTGAACCAGAGCATGAGTGCAACAGTACTTTATTTTACAAATAAAGGGCTGACCGTGCTTGCCAAGCCTGGAACTGGCTCACAGCAATCAGCAGCCAGTTGGACCCCGCAGCCTGCTTTTATAGCTGGCTGCTGGGGAGAACCAACCAATGGGGAATGGGGGAATAACGCCCACACAAAGTGAGTGGACCTGAGTGAGAACTCCTAGAGTCCTCAGGACATAACACCCCTTCCCCCCAGATGCGAACACGCATAGTCCTTGAGGTAGATGGGGGTTTGTGTTGGCGCCCGGAGCGGCGCAACTCGGGGACATTGTCTGACTGTTCGGTATCAGTCTGTGACGGTTGAGCTGGCATAGTGTCGCCAACACTCTCTCTGGACTGGGCATCCTCGGAAACCACGGGTTGGTTTCCGGGTCAAGCTCTCAAGGGTTGGATCGGTTGGTCAATTCTCTGGGCACTGTCGTCCGAGTTTGGGCTGGGAACGACCGCTGGCGCAGACTGGTCACTGGGTGTGGTGTGGCTGGGTGGCGGATGAGACGGTTCCCCTTCGACTGGAGACTCTGGATTCTTGTTTGCGAGGTTGCTGAGGCGCCTTCTGAGTTGGTCTATGTGTCTCCTCCAGACGCGACCTTACTCTATACGATCTCGGCCCGGTGACGGCGATGACCTCGCCCGGAATCCAAAGTGGGTCCCCAGCGAAATTCCTTGCGAATATCGGCTCCTGTAACATAAAATGTCTAACCCCGAAGTGGAAGCGAGGGGAGAGTCAGGGCAGTATTGTGGGTGCAGTCTATCTAATACAGTCCTCAGGCGCCGGCCCATCAGAAGTTCCGCTGGGGACTTATTGGTGACTGTACAGGGGTTGAGTGCTGGCTCATAAGGAACCGTGAGAGTTTGTGGTGCCAGTCATCTCTGCCAAACCTAGCGAGGGCCTCTTTGGTGGTCCTGACGGCCCTTTCAGCCAACCCATTACTCGCAGGGTGAAATGGGGCTGTGAAAATGTGGCGAATGCCTAGGTTGGCTGCAAAACGGCTGAATTCTACTGATGCGAACTGTGGGCCATTATCGGAGACCAAGGAGTCGGGTAGTCCATGTGTAACGAACAGGCGCGTTAACACGTTGGTGATTGCTAGTGGTGGTCGTGGATAGCTGTGCCACGTCTATCCACTTGGAATAAGCGTCCACGACCACTAGGAACATCTTTCCATGCACGGGCCGGCCAGATCAATATGGATTCTCGACCAAGGGCGCTGGCGCTCTCCCATCTGGTAGGGGTGGCGATGGGGGAGCAGGACGGGATTCCTGGCAAATGCTGCAGGAACTTACCCAATTGACAATGTCCTCGTCTAGACCCGGCCACCACACGTAGCTGCGTGCCAACGCCTTCATTCTCACAATGCCGGGTGTCCCTCGTGCAACGCTTCCAGGACTCGGGTACGCAGCGAGGTCGGAATGACCACTCGAGTGCCCCACAGAAGACAACCCTGCAAACTGGACAGCTCCTGCATGCGAGTCTTAAAGGGTGTGAATTTGTTATCAACATTGCCTCCCGGCCACCCCTCCTCACCCAGTCGAGCACCTGGGCGGCGTTTGGTCTGCCTTGGTTTTGGCGGCGATGTCAAGGGCGGTGATGGGCAGGTCCAGCTGGGTGATTTCAAAAATGGCATTGACAGGAGCTGGGTCTTCAGCCGGAGCGGGTAAGGGGCAGCGACTGAGCGCGTCAGCGTGGGATAGGGTTTTGCCTGGGCGGTGGATAAGTTTGTATGAGTAGGCCGCTAGGAAAAGTGTCCATCTTGTCATCCGAGGGGAGAGGACTTGAGGTGTCTGTTTGTCGCCGGCCAGTAGGCCCAGGAGGGGCTTATGGTCGGTGACCAGTTCTAAGTGGCCAAAAGGAATTCGTGAAACTTTTCACGGCTGCAACAGCTGCTAGGGCTTCCTTGTCTATTTGGCTGTAATTTCGCTCCGTGGCCGAGAGCGTCCTGGAGAAAAAGGCGATGGGGGCCTCGGTGCCATTGGCGAGTCGGTGACTAAGGACCGCCCCAATTCCAAAAGGGGATCGTCTGCTGCCAGTACTAAAGGAAGGTTGGGGTCGAATTGTATGAGCACTGCCTCTGACGTAAGTAGTGATTTGATGGCGTTAAACGCCTGGTCTTCTTTGTGCCCCCAGTGCCACGGTGACTTTTTGTCTAGTAATCTGTGTAGGGGTTCGGCTACTGAGGCTTTATGGGGCAAAAGGATGCATAAAAGTTTAGGAGCCCCAAGAAAGCTTGTAGCTCCGTTTTGGAGGTCGGTGTGGGAGCTTCGTGGATCGCCCTGACCTTGGACTCCAGGGGGTGAATGCCAGAGGCGTCAATTTTATAACCCAGAAAGTCCACCTGTCTAGTGGCAATGGCGCATTTTTCTTTTTTTTTAACTTGAGGCCATGCTGTCTGAACCTCTCTAACACTGCTCGCACTCTCTGGAAGAGTTGGGGTCTGTCCCTGGCCGAGACCAAGATGTCGTCGAAGTAGGGTACTACACCAGGAGGCCCTGTAAAATCCGCTCCATGAGGGATTGAAAAATACCCGGGGCAACACTTACGCCAAATTGGAGACGCTTGCATCGGAAGGCACCCCTGTGAGTGACGATGGTCTGAAGTTCCGCTGTTTGGTTATCAACAGGGAACTGTTGATATGCTGCGACATGTCCAATTTAGCAAAAATACTGCCCGGTTCGAATGTGTGCAATAAGTGCTGAATGACGGGCACGGGTAGGCGCTAACTTGTAAATATTTATTGATTGTTGTCTTGTAGTCCGAGCAGATTCTCAGGCTACCATCTTTTTTGAGGGTGTGACAATGGGCGTCTCCCACTTGGCGAAATCTGTTGGCTCAATGACCCCTTGTTTTAGTAATTTATCCAATTCAGCGTCTAGTTTTGGTCGAATAGCAAATGGGACTCACGTGGTTTTAATCTGATTGGGACTGCCTGGGGTCAACGGTGAACGAGATGGGGGTTCCATTATAACACCCCAGCTCCTCGCTGAACACATCTGCGTAGTCAGCGAATAAGGAGTCAGTGTCTGAGGTTGAGACAGCATGGACTCCTGTTAACCCTAGGCCGAGGTGGGAAACCAATCGAGCCCCAATAAGGTGGGTAGATTGCCGTTAACTACCACTAGAGGTAGGTGGCCTTTAAAAGCTCTAAAACTGACAAAGAACTTGCCTCTGCCGATCACGGGAATGGCCTTCCCTGGTAGTCCTTCAGACCGAACTGGCATCTCTGAAGCCGGGTAGTAGATAGGCTGGGGTGGAGTCTCTTGAGGGTGTTCCACGAGATTATTGAGAGCGCTGACCCTGTGTCAACCTCCATGTGGCACGGTTTACCTTCTAGGGAAACGGAGAGAGAAATTTTACTAACAGAGTGGCAAATACGCCTGGCAAGGCGGTGCGTGCGACAGTTTAATACTTGCCTCTGTGGTCCCGAGTGCGAGGACGGGGTCTTTGTGCAGCGCTTTGGGGGCTTGGCAGACTCTCGCAATGTGCCCCTCTTATGGCAGTTGTTGCAAACGGCTCCTTTAAACTTGCAGGTGGCCCTTTGATGTGATCCCCACAGGCTAGGCACAGGGTGATGTGCTTGGGTGGACCGGTGTATTCTTGTTTGGCCCCTACCTGCGACCGTCTGTCATTGGTGAGGCGATGGACATCGTTCTCATCGTTGTGGCCTTCCTCCGCTTCCACCTCTTCAGAATGGACTGGGAACGCTGCAGCTTGGCGCTTGGGCCCTGAATTTCGGTGGCTGAGTTCGTTGCTAGCTCGGCTGCTAGGGCCTCTCTACCGCTTGCGCGAGGTTGAGGTCTTTTTAGCTAGCAGTCGCCTCTGTAGGTTGAGATCCTTGACCCCACAAACTAATTGATCGAGGAGCATGTCCTCCAGGTATGTTCCAAACCCGCAGTGCAGGGCTGCTGTTCTGAGGGCAGCCATATATTGGTTGATGGTCTCCTTACTTGATTGCTTCCTCATTCGGAGCGTGAACCTCCTGGCGATTTGTGAAGGCCTGGGAGCGTAGTGGTTTGTGAGGATCTCAAGCAACTCCGGACCACGGAACGTTTTTCAATTCTCTCGGCGCCACGAGTGCTGCAGCGGTATCGATAACGGTGGCTCCGCAGTAGATTAGGAAATAGGATTTTTTCCGATGCTCTCCTGCATCCGACAGGCGACCGCATCGATGTAATGATTGAAAGCGGTTCTTATACGATTCCCACTTCTCTTCGTCTGGTTTAAACACCGGGAATACTGGATTGGAACTCATGGTGCTGGAACGGCTGGGCTACCTGCGGGAAAAATCTCTGGGACTACGAACGCTCGTGAGTTACTAGTGATATCAGCTCTGAGAGGTTTTTGCTACCCTCTCTTTCTCTCTCTCTGGGTTACCACGTTGGCTGCTAGCCGTTGGAGGTGTCTTGATTCGCGCCAAAAAAAGTGGGCGTTAGTGACTCTCTACAGCGCTGTGCTGTGATTCCTACTGGCTCGAAATTCAAATGACACCCGTTTGAATTTCGCGCAAGTGCAGAGCGGCTGCGGCTCGCAGCGCTTCACTTTCCCGTGGAGGGGCTAACAAGCGCTACAGACGCTTCTAACTATTTGACTCAGACCGCTTTCTCTGGCTGCGGATCTGCGTTTGCTCTTTTGATCGCTCGTTTCGCTAGCTGACCGCTCTCTCTGGCTGCGGATCAGCGTTTCCCTTGTCGCCAGCCGATCGCTCTCTCTGGGCTGTAGATCGGTGGCTAGTGACTCAGCGGTTGCAAGGTGCTTCTGGTAGCCATCCCATCCTCGCCGCCAGTGTTAAGTTTGAGCAATGAGAGGCTGAACCAGAGCATGAGTGCAACAGTACTTTATTTTACAAATAAAGGGCTGACCGTGCTTGCCAAGCCTGGAACTGGCTCACAGCAATCAGCAGCCAGTTGGACCCCGCAGCCTGCTTTTATAGCTGGCTGCTGGGGAGAACCAACCAATGGGGAATGGGGGAATAACGCCCACACAAAGTGAGTGGACCTGAGTGAGAACTCCTAGAGTCCTCAGGACATAACAGTTCTGCTGCCTGCAACATCCTCCAGCATGACCGGTTTGGCAGTGGGTCAGTAATGGCGTGGGGTGGCATTTCTTTAGGGGGCCGCACAGCCCTCCATGTGCTCGCTAGAGGTAGCCTGACTGCCATTAGGTACCGAGATGAGATCCTCAGACCCCTTGGGAGACCATATGCTGGTGTGGTTGGCCCCGGGTTCCTCCTAATGCACGACAATGCTAGACCTCATGTGGCTGGAGTGTGTCAGCAGTTCCTGCAAGACGAAGGCATTGATGCTATGGACTGGCCGACCCGTTCCCCAGACCTGAATCCAATTAAGCACATCTGGAACATCATGTCTCGCTCCGTCCACCAACGCCACGTTGGGCCACAGACTGTCCAGGAGTTGGGGGATGCTTTAGTCCAGGTGTGGGAGGAGATCCCTCAGGAGACCATCCGCCACCTCATAAGGAGCATGCCCAGGCATTGTAGGGAGGTCATGCAGGCACGTGGGGGCCACACACACTACTGAGCCTCATTTTGACTTGTTTTAAGGACATTACATCAAAGTTGGATCAGCCTGTAGTGTTTTTTTTTCCACTTTAATTTTGAGTGTAACTCCAAATCCAGACCTCCATGGGTTGCTAAATTTGATTTCCATTGATAATTTTTGTGTGATTTTGTTGTCAGCACATTCAACTATGTAATGAACAAAGTATTTCATAAGAATATTTCATTCATTCAGATCCTAGGATGTCTTATTTTTGTGTTCCCTTTGTTTTTTTGAGCAGTGTATGATGGCTAACCATCAATTCCAACTGATCAATGATAACTAGAAATATGCTTTTCATCCCTTCTTTAGATCTTTATAGAATTAGATTTTTAATTCCAGTAGGAGAATTGCTCATACCCTCATCAATCTTACCTATCTTTAAATGAAATTTAAATGAAATTTAATTTAAATTTAAATGAAATTTACAAATGTAAAATAAATTTAAAAAGAGAAATTTATTTTACATTTGTGAAAAGAAGACCATGGGCTTCCATCTGCATTATAAGAACATTAGAAGACTAAGCTTCAAAAATTTTAGCAAAGGGTTCTCTGCCCGGTTGCTGGGTGGGTGTGGCCTAGTCAGCCTCCTGCACCACAGTGCTGAGCTGAAGATTATTTCCCCCCCAAGCTGAGACATGGCTCTGTTCTCTTTGTGTCTCTTCCTATTGCTAAATGTACTTAAGGAAGAGGAAGTAATTGTCCATAGATGCATTTCTGGAGTTATTTTGCCTGCCTTGATGTCTGAATGCGCCCATCACCGTGTGCAGCAGCGTCCAGGAGCTCAAACCACAGGAGCTCCTGCCAAGTGCCTTTGATTGCGGCCCAGATGGAAAATGTCACACAGGAAAATGTTCGTTCGAAAAACCTTTCAAGAACCCAAGCCCCCAATCTTGATTTCTACAGGCTCTATTGCCCCTGGTTGTGATGGATTGCTTTAAAGAAGTCCTTGTGATGAAAGAACAGCACTCTTTGAAAATGTCAGTATTTTGGAGATATTTACATTTATGCTATAGGAGGGAGGGAGGGAAAAGAAAAAAGGGAAGGAGAAGAGGAAATGAGGGAGGGAGGAAGGAAGGGAAGGAGGGAGGGAGAGAGAAGGGAGGGGGAAGGAAAAAATAGGGAGGAGGGGAAGTTAGGAGCGGAGGAAGGAAGGAAAGAGGAAAGAAGGGAGGGAGGGAGGGAATGAGGAAGGGAGGAAGGGCGAAAGGAGAAAGGGAAGGAATGAGGAAGGTTGACTGAGCGCTTTTGAAAGTGGGATTTCCAAATCTAATTCATAAGTTCATCATTATGTCTTATACCTTTAGTTTCTTCTCCTTTAATTCAACATTTTTGGTTATGTGCCCAAGTCGTTTTTGACTACTAACGCTCATGTAGATACATTTTTCTCCCTAACCTGGTCTTTCAAGCCTTTCAACAGTGCAATGATTGCCACTGTCCATCCATCTTTCTGGTGGTTGCCCTCTTCTTCTCTTACCTTTTGTCTTAGAGACTTCTTCAGAGAGCTGGGTCTTCCCGTAATGTATTCAAAGTAGGATAGGTTGAGCCTGGTCGTTTGCACCTTGAGTGAGAACCTGGGTTGATTTTTTTTGGATCATCCATCATTTGTTTCTTTGCTGTCCAGGGTGTTCTCAGGAATCTTCCCCAATTCTAAAGTTTATCCCAGTGGCCCATCAGCCAGTCAGTGTTGAATTGTCCCATGGCAAGTTGGTCATGATGAGTTGACTGGGGCAAGTTGTCCTAGATCCTCTCCATAGAGCAAGGTCCTCACACAATGTATTCATAATAGGATAAGATGACCCTAGCCATTTGTGTCTCAAGTGAGAACTTTGGGTTGATTTATTAGATGACCCATCGTGTCAGGGCACCATGGTGGTGCAGTGGTTAGCAGGCAGTACTGCAGACTACTTCTGCTGACTGCCAGCTGACTGCAATTCAGCAATTCAAGTCTTACCAGGCTCAAGGTTGATTCAGCTTTTCATCCTTCCAAGATCAGTAAAATGAGGACCCAGATTGTTGTGGGGGAAATGCTGACTTTGGAAACTGTGTTGAGAGGGTTGTAATGCACTGTGAAGCGGTATATAAGTCTAAGTGCGGATGCTATGTTTTTCTTGCCTGTCCATGGTAGTCAATGCTGATTGGCCAATGGTCCTCTGGGAACTCCACTCTCTGGCTTACCCCCACCTTGAGGACTTCTAACTTGAGAAGGTTCAAATCTAAGGCAAGACAAGGCCCACTGCAATTCACTTGTCCCTTTCATGAGTTATCTCACTGCAGTGAGTTGTCCCATGACAAGTTGGCCATGGAGAATTGTCCCACAGAGAGTTGGCCACTGTCAATCAGATAGGGTAGTCAGCCACGGTGAGTTGTACCATTCCATTGTCAATGCTCTTCCTATCCTGCTTCCATCATAAGGCCATCATAATTAGGTATTTTTTAAAGGTCATGATAAGAGCCATGGTGGTGAAGTGGTTAGACTGCAGTACTGCAGGCTACTTCTACTGACTGCTGGCTGCCAGCAATTTGACAGTTCGAATCTCTCTGGCTCAAGGTTGACTCAGCCTTTCATCCATCCGTGGTGGGTAAAATGAGGACCCAGAGTGTTGGAGGCAATAGGCTGACTCTGTAAACCACTTAGAGAGGTCTGTAAACCACTGTGAAACAGTATATAAGTCTAGGTGCTATTGCTATAATTGCATGTCACATAATTATGGACTTCCTTGTTATTTCTTCCATCCTATACTGTCACTTCATGTGGCACAGTATTCACCAGAATATAAAATCTTACACTTCCTTTTTCTTTTGTTTGGACCTAGTCTAGTGCCAGCTATAGGTCAGGATATTTCTTACTAAGCTGTGGTAAATTGGAATATTTGAAATACTACATCCAGTTTTGGTCACCACAGTGTAAAAAAGATGTTGAGACTCTAGAAAGAGAAGAGCAACAAAGATGATTAGGGGATTGGAGGCTAAAACATAAAGAACGGTTGCAGGAATTGGATATATCTAAGTTTGATTAAAAGAAGGGCTAGGTGTGATATGATAGCAGCATTTTGATATCTCAGGGGCTGCCATAAAGAAGGGGGAGTCAAGCTATTCTCCAAAGCACCTAAGGGCAGGACAAGAAGCAATGGGTGGAAACTAATCAAGGAGAGAAGCAACCTAGAATTAAGGAAAAATTTCCTGACAGAACAATTAGCCAGTGGAATGAATTGCCTCCAGAAGTTGTAAATGCTCCAATACTGTTTTAAGAAGAGATTGGATAATCATTAGTCTGAAATGCTATAGGATTTCCTGCCTAAGCAGGGGGTTGGACTAGAAGACCTCCAAAGTCCCTCCCAACTCTGTTATTCTATTCTATTCTAAATATTTTTAAGTGAAGGTTGCACACCTTATAAATATGCATGTATTTTCGGGTGGCCCAGAGAAATGCTGAAATTCTCATTTTGTTTCCTTTGCCTTCCTAACGACTCATTCAGGTTTTCAGAAAATTGCACCTAAAGGTGGTTTTCAGTTGTGATAATATTCATACATCTTTTTACAATTTAACTTTGCCCTCTGGGAACAGCTTTGTTGTTATGGGAGTTTTAATTAAAACTTCATTTGAGTAGAATGTTTAATTCTATCAGAAATCTGATAGATTTCTGATAGAATATAGCAATTGTATATAGCAATTAGTATATAGCAATTGTATTTCATTTCTCCATAATAATGTATTTTATAGGAAAAAATACTCATAAAGTATTTATATCTGCCTTTTCTGCAAATAGATCAAGATGGCATATGGTACGCGTATAGTTTCCTACACTCCTCCTGCCCAAAGAAAGCCCTGTCTGATATCAGCTATATCAAAATAATCCATTGAGTTTCAAAACTTAGAAACCTGAGTAAATTTGGATATTCCTTAACTTGTTTGGAAGTCTAAATCAGAGCAAGACAAAGTTAGCAAAGAGAAATCCACAGATAAGTGGGATCACGTCACATTGTGACTTGGTTTGGAAATGAATTTTGGTGGGTTCCCTTAATTTTACATCCCTAAGATGTAAATAATTAAAGAAAGAGACAGGTTGGTATAGTGGTTAAGGTGCTGGCCTAGAAATCCAGAGACTGTGAGTTCTAGTCCTGCCTTAAGCAGGAAAGCTGGCTGGGTGTGATTGGCCAATCACCAGGAGATGAGGAGTTCTAGTCCTGCCTTAGGCATGAAGCCAGTTGTGTGACTTTGGTCCAATCACTCTCTCTCATTCTCATCCCAACCCAACTCACAGAGTTGTTACTGTGGGGAAAGCAGGAGGAGGAAGAAGCATTGTGTATTGTTCACCAGCTTGAGTTATCTGTCATGCCCTTGTTGGAGTCTGAATCTAAGGAGGAAGATGAACAGTTGACAGAGAGTGGGAGCGTTACTCCATTGGCTATGGAGGAAACTGGGGAAGGGCAAAGTCTAGCTGGGCAGAGCAGGGAAGAGGTAGAACAAGGGAGAGGGAGTTCAGAGGAAGATCCAGGCCCACTCCCTCTTCATCCTAGGGCACACAGGGAGGAACGAAGAAGAGAACAACGTGGATCATGTGGCTTACGGGGGAGGAAAGGGCCCTGATTCCCTTCATTAGTCACATCTGGGAAGAGAGTTTAAAAGAGATGCTTGCTGAGTGCAGCGTCTTCTGGGAGCAAATGTGAGTTTATCTTGTGTTGACTTTGGTTATCTGCATTCCTGGCATCCTTTCAACCATGTTGAATTACTATCGTACCTTCACATCTGGAATTCCTTCTCTTGCCCTGCCGGACTAATTACCTCATCTTGCCTTGATTGGACTTACAGTTTTTGTTGACTACGTTTTGGACTTGTTTCTCTACAGCCAAAGACTGTTCCTGGGAGAGTTTTTCTCCAGCTCAGAAGGTAACCAGGACATTAGAGGCAAAGTTGGAGCTAATAAAGTGACTCCTACTGATTATCTGACTGTGTTGCTACGCCCTGGGTCATAACATTACTAATAAAGTAATAAATCATACAAAAAGGATAAAAATCTAATAATGTAATGGAGTTGGATGTACTGTTGGAAGACCCGAAGGATCAAATTGAAGGACCTATCCACCTGGAGAACCTCTGCCTGAGTAGTCTCTAAGAATTAATACCAACTTGATGGCCCATGATCAAAATCCATAGGCCTATTTTAGGCTTCTATCATAAAAAGTTAGGAAGTTATGGCATCATTTTCTTCAATCATAGTGAGCATTCCGAGGGCTATTAAGATAGGAAGGGATTCTAGACTAATTTCTCCCAGTCTCATGCCTCCATGTTTATTGAGATTAGAATTCCCATTTTCCATACAAGAAATATTTCTTCTTATGTTATAGGAAACTATGCTAAGCTTCCCCCATAAGCCACGCAACCCACGTTGCTCTCTTCTCCGTTCCTCCCTGTGTGCCCTAGGATGAACAAATATTCAATTAAACAAAAAAAAAAAGAAAACTCCTATCTTTAGGAGAGAAACTCCACCCCATATTTTTATTTATTTGAATCGTTTCTATAGTTGCCCATCTTTCAACCAATTTTTGCAGTGCACTGAATAAACAGATTTATATACTAAATCAAAATCTTGGCTCACCATGGTCAACATGGCCATTCAGCTACTTTGAGGTAATGGAAGAGATTCAACCAACAAGTTTTTCACACTCAACCACGAGAACCTAGAACTGAATCTCTGACTTCTCATATGCAAAGCAGGTGCTCCTTTGCTGTCTCCCCCATATCTTTTGCCAAATGATGGACATTTTAACTGAGCAATTCATGGGCCACTATACTGGAGGCTGTGGGGCCCAAAGTTGCAACTTTGGAGGCGGGGAGGTGTATTTAGGAATTGAGAAATAGAGCATAGAACACAAAATCATAGGGATGGAAAAGACCTAGAAGGTCTTCAACCCCCTGCTTAGTGTAGGAGACCTTATGACATCCAGGTCAAATGGTTGTCCAATCTATTTTTGAAAACCTCCAGTAATGGAGGACCACAACTCTGGGAGGTAAGCTATTCCATTGATTAATTATTCTCACTGTCAGGAAATTTCTTCTTATTCTAGATTGATTCCTTCTTTAACAAACTTCTATCCATTACTCCTTGTTCTGCCTTCAGGTACTTTGAAGAATAAGTCAGTGCCCTCATCTATGTGACTGCCCTCAAGGACTGGAAGACGGTTATCATGTCCCCTTTAATATTACTTTTTGATAGGCTAGATATAACAAGCTCCCTCAACTGTTCATCTAACCCAGAGGCCTTCAAACTTGACAGCTTTAAGACTTGTGGACTTCAACTCCCAGAATTCCTCCTCCAGTCATGTTAGCTCAGAAATTCTGGGAGCTGAAGTCCACAAGTCTTAAACTTGCCAAGTCTGAAGAACCTTGATCTAACCATTCATCTTATGGTTCACCTAACCATAAATCTAAGAGGAGATATGGAGTCCACATCACCTCTTACACCTTCCAAGAGCTACTCAGAAGAGTCGGAAGGTAGGATCCAAAAGGCATCCAAAGAAGGTCGAATAAAAAAAAGGCAAGATGGCATCCATGTTCACACGATCAATGCCCTTCTGCCATCTTGAATTTTATGGACCCCACTTCCACACAAACATACACTTCACACAACCCTGGAGTTACTGGTTTTCATTTGGAGGGAATGGACTGCCTGAAGCTTCTGGATCTCTTAAGACACTCTAATTGTCCCTATCCAAGCCGAAGTTGTAATATTTAACCCAAAGACGACTTGTTCACCAGTTGTCAGTTCCTGGCAGGAGACAACAGTCCAAACAGTTTCCTGCTTGCTCAGGGAAATGACCACAAGAATGTACCATTGAGGTCAAGTACCCTGTGGGTCACCATGGCAAAAGGCCAATTGCTTTCAATTACAGCAGAGGCTTTCCACTCCATTCAATTTAAATGTTCGATTTGAGAAAAGGAGAGCAATAAAATAAACCAAAGACAAAACCACCAAGAAATCAACCCAAATCAAGTATTATTCACGGCTCATGAGAAATCTTTAGAAATAGTTTGATTGCAGGACACAACCTACCTTAATACACAACAGAGCATGTTGTGTGTGTGTGTGTGTGTCTTCTTTCTCTAACAAATTGATCCACAGAGACTTGGGGTCAAACAGAGCTTGCTGGAGATCACAGCAAATTCATGATTAAGCCATGTGGAAGTTTTCTTCAAGAAAACTGGCATTTGGAGATGTCTGTAAAACTGTCCTTGAGCTTTCTACTAGCTGAAAGGAATTATGGGTGAACAGATTCCCCCCCACTCTCTCTTTTCATTCTTGTGCTGTGCCAATGCTTTATTTTGTCATCAGCTCTTTTGGGGACATTCTGTCAGCAAGTGGGTGGATTATTTGCAGCCCATTAAATTTGCATCAAGAGTTGGCAGTCTGTGGCCTGCATGATGCCTCAAGGATCCCACCAGCACCCCTTAGAGCACACTTCAATTAAGACCAAAGTAGGATACTGCAAGACCTTTTCCTAGTACAGTTTTGGCCAAGTGTGCTGGAGTAGATGGTGATTAAGAGTGAGGTCAGAGTCAGAGAAACTAGGAGAGAGTGGAGAATGGAAAAAGTAGCCAAGACTAGTATAGGCTCAGGGGTGGGATGCTACCGGTTTGGCCTGGTTCTCTAGAACCGGTAGCTCTGAAGAGCAGCAGACACCAAACTGGTTCAGTGTGACAACCTTTTTCATCTGTTTCGCCCACCTGTCCGCCCACCCGGGCTCTTGGCTGTGCTTTTTTCAACCCCAGCTGCTTTGCGTGGCACAGTTGAGGTTGAAAAAGCAGGAAAGAAGGGGATTTTCAAGCACTGTGCACCTGCACGCAGCCCTCCAAGTGGCACAACTGTTGTTTTGTGCAATTGTTTTACATGCGCCTGCAGCAAAATGCACTCTGACCGAACTGTTAGTAACACTGGTTGAATCTCACCCCTGCATAGGCTGCCACCAGTGTGGCTGTATCTCACCAGATTATCAGCTGAAACAGGATCAAGCTTCTAAAAAAGAGGTAACTCATTTATCCAAGTCTTGTGTCAGCTTTCCAATAAACAAACTCCAACCCAATAAGCTCCAAAATGAGCATTTTTCAGTTTCATTTTATTAGAGTTGTCATATTGGCACACCTGGGAAAATCCGAATCTGAGAATTCTGGGTTTTCCCTTGGTGATTGAACTTTCAAAACCCCATCCCTCTGCACCCATCAGTCCATCACGTGGCCCAGTCACCATCCGTCCCACCTGGAGACCTTCCTTGAACCACTCCTCTTCCAGGTGCAGGATGACATGTCCTTGACTGAGAATAAGAAAGTTGTTTTGACTAACTACCTCCACTCTATGAAATCCCCTCTCCCAATTTCCCATACACTGGAATGTGGCAGTGTGGAAGCTTCTGAGGCTAATATGCCTTCCAAAGCTGACATCTTGTGACTACTATGGCTGGAAGTGTCTGCTGGACCTACCACCATTGGATTTCCAGCAGCCTGCAGATAAGGCTGGACGTGACCATTTTGTTCCCAGCAGTAAAAAAAACCTGGTCTTGGAAGACAGAACAATGAGACTTGGTCTTCTGGCAAGACGTTGCTGCTTTTAACTGATGAAAAAGGAGGGAGGGAGGGAAGAAGAAGAGGAGGAGGAGAAGGAGAAAAGGAGGTGATTTAAAGAGTGAAACTACAAGACTGAAAGAGTAGAGTTGTTAGGTGCTAGTCGAGAAGAGAGAAGAAGGGTCCATTTTTTATTAGAGTTCTGTAATGAGAAACCAGGAAGTTAGTGGTATTTAAGAGTCAATGGAATTCAAGGTTCTCTCTCTCTCTCTCTCTGTGTGTGTGTGTGTGTGTGTGTGTATTTATACAACATATATCTGTGTTACCTATCTGTCTATCTATCATCATCTAACATCATCTATCACCATCTAACATCATCTATCATTTATCTATTCATATCTATCTATTCATATCTATCTATGCATCCATCCATCATCTATCTATCATCATCTATCATCTATCTATTCACATCTACCTATTCATATCCATCCATCTATCATCATCTTTCTATCTTCATCTATCATCTACCTATCATCTATCTATCTATTCATATCTATCTATCTATCTATCTATCTATCTATCTATCTATCTATCTATTATCTATCAATGTTAGTAAGGAGGCAGTAATAGTAGTGTCTTGGAGGGATTGATTTTCCATATGTGTGGCCTCCAGCTTCATAACTGTTGGCTACCCACAATATCTAAAATAGTATTTTTCACTTTCCTGTCTCTTCCAATTTTTTTAACTAGTTGATTCTTCAGCAGAGGTACGCCATACTTTAAACGTTAGGAGGATTATCTGTGTATGTATGGCTGAGTCCCATAAACATATTTCCATACATATGTCAGTCCTCAAGCTGGTGTGCTCCAGAGATGTCTTACATTCAATTGTTCAGAATTCCAGCTACTTTCTCCAAAGGCCTTTTGGTAGGGAAGACAATGTTTTAAACCCAGCATCTTTGAAGAGAGTCAGCTGGGTGACCTTGGGCCAGTCAGTCTCACTCAGCCCTCGGAAGGAAGCCATGGCAAAATCCTCCTTGTCAAGAAAACTGCAAGGAACTAGGAATTGGATACAATTATACGGAAGGAGGGGGAATCATTAAAAGGACCCCCAATTGAGGAAGTCTCGACTACATTTGATTCAAGCTTAGTCTGGCTTTTAATCAATCAACCATCGATGCTTTTAATCAAACATCAATCAATTCCCTTTCAAACTGAGAGAAAATATCTTTGAACCCAGCTGGAAAAAAAACACCTTTGTTCTACAGATTTAATGCAGAATTTTTTTCAAAAGGAAATCGTTATTAAACTCATCGTGTGGGACCAGGCAGCCATGCTGTATTTGTGATCCCATATTAAAAGAAGTGTATCTGGAATCTTCTAGAAAGTTCTAGAAAGGCAAGTTAGGGATGCTCAGGACTCCTGACTCTTCAGCCATAGCTTCACAGATGGCATAGAAATAGTTACTAATGAAGTTTGGTTTGCTTCTAAACTGTTTCATTCCTAATTGTTCCAATTTATGACCAATTTTCCTCTCTCCTAAAATAAACTCTTGAAGGTCAAACATCTCTGTTTTAATCTCTGGGGCCTGAATCATGAGTCTGCCTCCAGAATTCAGTCAGTGCTAACAATAAAAGCAAAAATATTAACTATCTTCAATTGCTGTGCTGGCTGTTTTTTCTGCGTGAAACAATTCCCAAATAAGGTAGTATTAAATCTGTATATTTTATTCTGGAAAGTCTTAACTATGAAGGCCTTTTAAATTCTCAGTTCCTAGAGCTACTGGTACTTGTGTGTTTCAACACAATATCACCACAGTCACAGAATCTGAATTTTGCATCGGGCCATCTCTCTTTCCATTTTGGGTGTATTTCAATGAATTATTTTTGTTTTACAAGTTGATTGGACGTAGTTAAACCTTTTTTTAGCCCATGAAACAAATACTGCATGATGCACTAATCCAAAATTAAATAGCTGCAAACAAATATTTGATGGGGGAAAAAAAAAATATCCAGACTACTTTTATATGCATCTGATTCTAATAGTATGTATTCTGGTCTTTAGCACCCTCTAGTGAACAGAAAAACTTGAATAAAACCATACAAAGAATTCAAAAGAATGGCTGCACTGAGCTCATTTCAATCAGAATAGAGCTGGAAGGTACCCTCAAGATCTTCTAGTCCAGCCCCCCATGCTCAAGCAGGAAACCCTATACCATTTCAGACAAGTAACTGCTCAGTCTCTTCTTTAAAAATCCTAATGATGAAGCACCCATACCTTCTGAAGGCAAGCTATTCCATTAGTTAATTGTTCTCATATTAGGAAGTTTCTCCTTAATTCCAGGTTGTTTCTTCTCTGGATTATTTTCCATCCATTGTTTCTTGTCCTGTTCTCTGGTGCTTTGGAAAATAAGCTGACCTGCTCCACTTTGTGGCATCCCTTCAAATACTGGTATATTGCTATCATGTTACTCTGAGTCCTTCTTTTCTCTGCACTAGCCAAACTGAAATCCTGCAACAGTTCTTCATTTGTATCTATTTATATGATTTTGTCTTAATTCAGTTGTTTCTGTAAACGCTAAACGAGGATATACAATACAGTATTGGTTAATAAATGTTAGTAAACAATACTGGTTAATAAATTGATATCCTGTACTCATCAGCACTAATAGCAAAATAAAAAGATAAATCTCCATTTTAAAATGGAGTCCATAAAGATAATAGAGAAAGTCCTCAACTTACAATTGGCCACTTAGCAAATGTTTGAAGTTATGACGGACATCCCCCACCCAAAAACAGGTCCAAAGTTCCAATGGATGTCCCTCCCTCCAGTCACCTGACCACATTCTGGGTTTGGCAACCAGCCCATATTTATGGCTATAACCTCCTACGATCACATGACCACAACTTACGTTTTTGCTGAAAACCAGCATTTACTTATGATTTTTGGCAAAATGCTCCATAGAAAACAATAAGTCCACTTAAAAACTGTGGCATTCATTTACCAACCACTGCAGAAAGATCATAAAATTACATTGGTCCCTTTACAATTGTAACAACTTATGACTATAATGGACAGGCTCCATTGTGGTGGTAAGTTTACGGACTACCTATACTTGGAAATGACCCAGGTATGGTCCTCCGCAAATTATTGGGGAGTAAAAAGGAAGTAAAATCATATTGCAGAAGAGATAAAACACATTCAGGTTTGCAAGATTCTTTTATTATGTCCATCTCAATAGTTCTCGTTTTCTTGTGGACTTGACTTTTCTGGTCAGGTCTACCTATAGGACTAACATTAATCTTGCAAGTCTGATTGTGCTTTATCTCTTTATATCCTTTTCTTCTATCCCAGTGAAATAGGGAACAGTGTTCCAAAACTTGAGGGTTGCCACAAAGAAGAGAGGGTCAACTGATTCTCCAAAGTACCAGAAGACAGGACAAGAAACTGTTAGATCTGGGAGGATGGTTCAAGAACGGAGGCAAGACTCAGATAACAACAACAGCTCTTTATTAGTGACTTCAGATCTGAGCGAAGAATCCCTGCCGCAGCAGCCCCTTATATAGGGCTGGCTGCGGCTAGGCAGCCAATGAAGGTGATTTGAGTTTGCCGCTCTTGGCTGGGCCAATCGCGGCAGCCCATTTACTAGCCAATCGGATCAGTCTGCGGTGACCAATCACAATCTGCTATTCGCAGGCCAATCAGAGTTGCAGGCTTTTGAGCCTGCTAGTCCGGAACAGAAACTATGGCTGGAAACTAATCAAGGAAAGAACTAGCCTAGGACTAAGGAGGAATTTCCTGACAGTGAAAACAATGAATCAGTGGAATGGCTTGCCTCTAGAAGTTGTGAGTGCTACATCACTGGAGGTTTTTAAGAAGAGTTGGACAGCCATTTGTCTGGAATGGTATGGAACAGGGGTCTTCAGACTTGACAGCTTTAAGACTTGTGGACGTCAACTCCCAGAATTCCTCCTCCAGTCATGTTAGCTGAGGAATTCTTGGAGTTGACATCCCCAAGTCTTAAACTTGCCAAGTTTGAAGACCCTTGGTATAGGGTCTCCTGCTTGAACAGTGAGGTTGGACTAGAAG
The DNA here is from genome assembly GCF_049901715.1 of Pseudonaja textilis. Classification (NCBI taxonomy): domain Eukaryota; kingdom Metazoa; phylum Chordata; class Lepidosauria; order Squamata; family Elapidae; genus Pseudonaja; species Pseudonaja textilis. The sequence continues at coordinate 190,246,755 of NC_141992.1, forward strand.
ACCTCCGAGGTCCCTTCCAACTGTATTATTCTGTTAGGGAGGAGCCTGCCAGTGTCACTTCTGAATACTATCTAGGTTCCCAGGACTTAAAAGATGTTTCACTCCTCTTTGCTTCAGCAATTTATGTATTCCTATCGAGATCACCTCTCTTCCTCTCTTGATTGTTTTTGTATTGTTACAATACTTGTTCTTTATTGATATGTTGCGTGTTTATTTTTTTTACATTGTGGAATTTTTTATACCATAGGCAAATTATATGATAGATGATAAACTGCTAGGTAAGAATTAGTGAGTAATAATAATAACAATAGCAAAATATGGCGGCTAAAATGAAATTGCTCTGTTAAAAGAAGTCCACATTATTGTAGCTGAGAAGGATCCTACAAGACCAGAAGTCTTATGGTTTCATCTAATACAGGGGTCCCCAAACTTGGCAACTTGAAGACTTGTGGACTTCAGCTTCTAGAATTCCTCAAGCAGTCCACAAGTCTTCAAGTTGCCAAGTTTGGAGACTTCCAGTCTAAGATTAAAAAAAAAAAAGGTCTTAAGGACTCTGTAACTTCATAAATGCTCTATAGATTTCATGACTTGAGCAATAGTCATAATTCTAATCCTCCCTTGTGGCTCTTTATATGAAAGGGACCCTTCTCCAAAAGAAATTCAGCTGATGACCTCTCTACTTTGGTAGGCTCCATAAATTAATTGTAAGTGAGGTGACATGGGCAGGGGTGGAATTCTACCAGTTAGCACCTATTCTCTAGAACTGGTTGTTAACATTCTAAGCAGTTCAGAGAACTGGTTGCTAGAAGAAATTACTGGCCTAATCCTGTAAGGAAGGCAGGAAGGAAACATTCTGGTGTTGCTTACAGAAACTGCCTCTCCATTAACCCTTATTACATTCTTGGCAGGACAAGACTTTCTGTCTCAGGAACATCTCTGGAGTTTTTTTCCCCTCCTTTGCTGGTACTTTGCTTGTGTGGAGTGACCATTCAAAGTTACAATGGCACTGAAAAAAGTGGGTTATGACCATTTTTCACACTTACGACTATTGCAGCATCCCCACAGTCACGAGAGGCCAGGCGAGGAGATGCGTGCCTCGATGTGAGTGATATTAAGTTGGCCATGCCCTGCTAATAACATGACCACCAAGCCATGTCCACCCGATCACATGACCACCAAGCCACACCCACCACCTAAGCCACACCCACAGAACCGGTTGTTAAAAAAATTGAATCCTACCCCTGGACATGGGTGTCAATTGCATAACCCTCCAAATGAAAGAGATTAGAGCTTGTTCTCCTCTTGGATTGCTGGTTTTGGTGATAGAAGTCTCCCAAGATGTAGGAAATTAAATAGTGCAGGTTCTAGTGGCACTCAAGTGGCACAAAATATTCATAAATGGCAGCTCAGGCTTTTCTCCTTCATTAAAGTAACAGCAGCTAGAAGTCATCTAAATATTTTTCAGGGAATTTGTGGTTCTCTGATGGTCATTGAACTACAACTCCCAGAAGTCTTTTTTTTAATTGGTTTAAGGTGTTATAAGCCAGTAACTTCTGCAACCCAAATTTTCCCCATAGCTCACCTAAATTTGAAACGATGCACACTTCTTGTTTCTTTGGAACTGATATTTTAGTCCCACCACATAAAAGCTTCTGGTGAAATGATGGTTCTATTTTAAAAAAAAAATACAGGCAGCTAATATTTTTTTATCTGAGTACCAGTCCCATTACAATTAAGCATCTGGGAGATACTAGAAATTGCTTTTAAATAAAATTCAGGTCGAAAGAGGAGACTGTTTACTCCCAGAGACAAACATTTATACCCTCTGGATACACCAGATGAAGTTGAGCTTGGAGACGTGATTTATGAGCTGTTGATCCGTTGATCTCATGGAGTCCAGGCAATAAGTTTCTCGTCTTATTTTCCTTTTGGTTATTGTGACTCTTCTCATATGGACTTAGTGCTGAGGAGTGGGTGGAAGACACATATGGTTCAGACAGATGGCTGCAGTGCGTAGGAGAAAACATTGAAGATAGATAGGAACCCGCCCAACTGAAGCGAGAAGGACACTGTTTTTCTACCAATAGCAATAAGTTGCTCTATGTCTTCTTAACCACTTACAGTTCTGAGTAGCCTGTTTTGAGTCAACGCCTTAGTCATAATTAGGGCCGTGCAGAGAAATGCCTCATTTGCTTCCTACCACTTCTCCTTCGATTTGTTGAAAAAGAATTGACTTTAGACCTTCTTTCGGAGGCAACGATAATTTCAGCTCCTGCTGTTCCTGAATTTATTGCTTTAAAAAGCAGCCAATGGCTGTGCATGAAACCCTTGTCTTTCACTCTTAACAGAAGAACAGAGTTGGCAAGGGACTTTGGAGGTCTTCTAGTCCAACCCTCTGCTCAAACAGGAGACCCTTCACCAGTTCAGACAAAAGGCTGTCCAAACTCTTCTTAAAAATCTCCAGTGTTGGAGCACCCACAACTTCTGAAGGCAAGGGGTTCCACTGATTAATGGTTCTCACTGTCAGGAAAATTAAGCTGGCCACACCCACCCAGTCGGCCATGCCTGGCCAGCCCTCCAAGATCAACCACAGCCCTGATGCCGCCCTCAATGAAATTAAGTTTGACGCACCCGGAACTAAAGGCTAAAACCCAGAGATCCTACCAAACTTTTCAAAATCGTGCATGAGCACAAAGTGGTTCATGTGCTCTCTTGTTATATAAAATGGAATCACTTGGACTGCCAAGTGACTGGACTGGAATCAGATGGACTGCCTGCATAGTTTTTAAATGATGTGACCTTGCGTGGAGACACATTGATTCAAAATTGCAATTTTGGGAAATAGCTAGCTGTTAAAAGCTTCTCTAGGCGCTGGGAAGGCACGACATTGTCATTTTATTGCATTTCATTTCATTCTTTGACATTTGACATTATAATTATTGTTTGTTCAGAAAAGTCTTAAGACTCAGAAATATGTTAGGCATTCTGACCTCAGTCATGGCAAAATGAAAATGTAAATCAATATTTTTAGAGTACGGGAGAAAGTGAAAAGCAGATGATGTTTTTGATTGTCCCCCATCCTACCTAATTGAATTTGTTTTTGTTGCAGAAGCATGTACTTTACTTTATTGAACGTATGTGGGCCACACAGTTGCACAACAGCATATTTGTGACTGTAGTGCCGAATAGATTTTCTTGAGAGTAAATCAGACTGGGTGGTCACTAAATTCAGTGGGATATATGCAGAATAACAGAGTTGGCAAGGGACTTTGGAGGTCTTCTAGCGCAACCCCTGAACTGACCCTCTAGCAGTTCAGACAAATGGCTGTCCCATCTCTTCTAAAACCTCCAGTGTTGGAGCATCCACAACTTCTGGAGGCAAGTTGTTCCACTGATTAATTGTTCTCACTGTCAAGAAAATTTTCCTTGGTTCTAGGTTGGATCTCTCCTTGATTAGTGAGTAGTTGATCCTCTATGGAGAGCAGCTTCTCCACCATCCAGAGTCATTGGATACAACAAAGATAGCAAATAAATTTAACAAAACAAGTAAATAAATATTCCCAATGCTTCTATTCAAGTCCAAGGGAAGACATCAAGAAAAGTTTTCCCGTGGGTCTTCTTCAATCAGGGTGGTAGCATGAATATGGAATCCTGTTCTCCAGAAATCATTGAAGAATTTCTCCTCCCTCTGGACACCTCCAGAGACTTGTTGTTTGGTCCTTTGCCCATCAGATTTGGTAGAGAATTTTGAGAACCTCTTGAGTTCAATTTAGGTTGCTTCTCTCCTTAATTGGTTTCCATCCATTGCTTCTTGTTCTACTTTCAGGTGCTTTGGAGAATAGCTTGACTCCCTCTTCTTTGGGGCAGCCCCTGAGATATTGGAAGACTACTAACATGTTACCCCTAGACAGAGGTGAAATGCTGCCGGTTCAGCCCGGTTCGTCCAAACCGGTAGTAAAAAATGCTACCAGTTTGGGTGAACCAATAGTAAAAAAATAATATTAAAAGAACCGGTACTTCTGACGATTAGTTCGGCAATGATCAGCTGTGCCGCACATTTTTGATTAGCTAGAAACCAGGAAATCATCGGATTTCTTGCTTTCTAGCTAATCTAAATCATACGGCACAGCTGATACTGCCCTGGCTGTTGTACTTACCTCAGAAGGCTTCAAAATGCTTCTTTTTTCAGCACCCAGGAGGTTTCCCTGAGACCAAGTAGGCCAAAAAGGGGTTCCGGGGGTGGGTGCTGTGAAAGAAAAAAAGAAAAAAGACTTTTGACCTCCCAGTCACATGACCACATAGCTATGCCCACCCAGTCACATGACCACCTGGGCATGCCCACCTAGCCATACCCAAAGAACCGGTAGTAAAAAAAAATTGAATCCCACCACTGCCCTAGTCTTTCTTTTCATTTAACTAGACAAAGAGGGTTCTCCGCTGTGAAAGCCATCTGGCACAATGGCACAGCTTGCCCCAGAGCAGAGGTCTCCAAACTCAGCCATTTTAAGACTTGTGGACTTCAACTCCCAGAATTCTTCAACCAGCCACAACTCTTAAACCTGCTGACTTTGGCGATCTCTGCCTCGGAGGTAAGGTAGACCCCCCAATCTCCCTGGCCTTCAGGTAGAGCATTAAGCCTGGGAGTCCATGACCCTGATGGTGGTTGGTGGGTTGAAGGTGCTCTCTCTGCCTTTTTAACTTTGTCATTGTCCCTTTTAAAACTGTGTTTTTGTCAGGATTCTGAGTAATATGCCTATAGCAAGCAGAACTCCAAGGCAAGCAGGTTCCTCAAAAAACAGGTTTATTGGGCATATCATATTGGCACGGACTGTTGACACCCGCCTCTAAAGGTTACCATGGTTTTCACCTAATTAAAAATAAAAGTTATTCTCCCTTTCCCAAACAGTCACATGGTCCAATCAAGGAGCTGTCTGGTTGCTTGGAAACCTCACTCCTCCTCTTTTCAGCCACCTGTGAGACTGTCCTTGGTTGTCAGGGGAAGATATTTTGCTTTGGCTAGAAGTCCCCAGCTATCTCTATTCCCCCTCCCTCTCCCTCAGCACCATAGTGGCAACATGGAAGCCTCCAAGATGGCCTTAGTCAGACAGTCAGACAGATAGTCAGACAGTTTTGATCTGGTTTTTTTTTACTTGTTTTCATCTCTAGCTTTTATTTCATTTTACCGCTGTTGTTTTTTTACCTTCCAGAGGCAAGCAGGTATAATGGACAGTATAGAAATCTGACAAATAAATAAAATACAAGCCCATCTAGACGTGTATCAAAATAGATATGTAAATAGTTATTTCTCACTGCTACCATGATTGGTGTGTGCATGTGTGTGTGTGCACGCACACACACTCACACACACATATATACATATATACATACATACATACATACATACATACATACATATCCTCTTCTTGTGTGATGGGCATTTTAGATATGGACAGAAAGGCTATTAAAAAGATTCATAACGTATTTTAAATTAGAGTAGGCAGGCAATTAAAGGAAATCACAGCCTATTAACTTTTGCAAACTTATTTGAAAGACAGCAAGCACAAACAGTTTTTTTTCCAGAAGTGTCATTTAACATCTAACCTGTCTAACCGGTCTTTTCATTTGGCTGGAAATAAATGTTTGAGAATATCCATGGAGGATGCTTTAATTAGAGAATAATAGCGTATTTTTACATCAGGGTAAAAAACATTATTTTTATGGGTGAACTGGGTGATATATTGGGGCTCTTTTAGCCCTTCTTAGATTAGGCCTTAGCAACAGCTTAATTAATTTCTTCTCACTGCCATTTGTGGAGAAATGTAGAAAAAGGTTGTGCAACCTTTTCTAGTTGACTGGAAAAGCCTCAACTTTTCTGTAAAGATTTAACCCTCCAGCTGCCTCAGCAGATAACAAACTGTTTGGGTCTCGACCACAGCAAAATGCATCATTCCTCAAAAAGAACCACACAAATGTATGTGTTGTGGCCTGTTGGCCCCTCCAGCATCCGAATCAGATGAGGAGGAGGCATGGGAGTCAGGATCAGCATCAAGACAACATGAGGGGGAAGAGAGAATGGAGCTGTCAGAGAGAGAGAGGAGGTGGAGCCTGAGCTGTCCATCAGCCCTAAGATGGAGAGTCAATAGCCCCCAGGTCTGGAGATGGCTGATGAGGAAGAGGAGGAACAGCTGGGTTCAGTGTCTGACATGCGGATATGCAGAAGGTAGAGGAGAGGAGAGCAGTGGATATCTATGGGCCAGTCCTTGGGAGCCCCACCCTAGCTCTGGGGATAAAAGGCAGGAGGTAGAGATGAATAGATGAGGTAGACAACTATTCATCTCCTTGCCAGACAGACTTGTTAGGCTGAGGTGAGAAGGAAACTTTTTGCCAAGGCTGCTGGCGCTCCTAATGAGGGAATCTTTGAGTTAACTTCAGAGGGTTTGTTGTGTTTGGGGAGCTGGGTAAGAACAGTATGTTAGACATTTGCGATCAAGCAAATGAATAATTCAGAACTGGTTAGCTTTGGGCTGGGAAAATCAATTTTCAGATCAAGTGATAAAGGAAGTTTACAGCAAACCTCCATGGGTGTGACTTTGTTTAAAACTAAGTCAGCCAAGCAAACTTACAGGGCAAGTAAAACTTCCTCACAAATGAAGGTAAATATACAAGTCCCAGGATAATGTTGCAGGATCCAATTTGGGTCCGTCACTGGGACCAGAGGTTTAGTCGTCTGACTGCTGGAGCCCATCCTCAGGGAACTTCTATCTAGAGGAATGTGTGCTTTGATCTATTCTATGTGTAGTATTTATGTAGTGCCTGGTTGGGTGTGATTTTTTTTTAGTTGTTGATTGGGCTGTTAATGGCCTGCAATTACATTGTTGGGTTGTTACTTTCTTGTGCTGTCAAACCTTCAGTCATAAATACTTGATAAGCTGATGATAAATCAGCACTCCTGTTGACTAACAAGAGGCCCATTTCTCAGACTTCAATAATTTCCCTGGCTATTTTTATCCCTGCTCGACCAACAATCTTAGTAGCTGCAAAATTCAATGTATGTCTTTGTTCATTGCAATGTGAGGCTGCCGAATAAGCTTGGATTTCCTGGTCTGACTGCTGGTTCCTTTATATTCAAATGATTGATCTGAATATTGTATTTACTGCTTTTCTAAAGCAGATGCTAGGTCAACAGTATTATAAGCCATGATTCAGATTCTGACTCTAACCTGGAAACTTGGCCACAGTCCAATCTACATTGTTTACTCTTTCCGCTGTTCTTTTTAAGCTCTTTTTAAATTGGTTAGTGAAGAAAATAGTTACAAGAATGTAACCATTTGAAAATGCTGGATGAATTTGTTTTCCATCTCAATTGTCCTGGATGTTAAATAATTCTTCCAAATCATTCCTGGTTTAATTGCACTTATAATTATATTTTTGTTTTGTACAAAAAGGTTTATGAAAAACATAAAATGGAATATTCCTAGTCCTAACTCCTAATTACATTTGATTTCCTCCAGAAAATTGATTGTTATTGTTAAACGTGGGTGCAATTAAAATGGAAATGCCGTATTTCCCCATGTATAAGCACCCCCTTTGTATAAGCCACCCCCCCAATTTTTGGACTGTGAAGTTTTGAAAAAAATATTTTATTAGAGAAACAAGTTATGAAGAAAGAAAATTTACAAAGAAACAAAATTCGACGTCTAGATCTACAACTTCGGTCATGACGCCGAAAGCGGTGCGGGCGACGCTAGCAATCTACGCATCGGAACGAGAGTAGGAACGAAGCATTCAGGCCGATGCCTAGCGTATGCATTTCTATTGCGTACTCGCACTCGTAATCGTATCATCACGTACAATTTTTACAAAAAAGTATAGCATACTGCTGGAAAACCAGTTTATTCCTACTTTATTATTTTATGCATTTTTCACGTATAAAAAGTGTACCTGCTTTGTATATGCCACCCCCCTACTTTTGGGGCTTGAAAATTTTGGAAAAAAGGGGTGGCTTATACATGGGGAAATACAGTGGTTTCATAGATGTCTGCATTGTTTAAATATATTTCAGAGTGTGCTTTCCAGTCCCAACCCAGGAGGCTGTGGACAAATTTTATTTCTTCTTGCTGTTTCAACCCAGTAACAGCCTGATTTCTCTTTTCATAGAATAATACTTAATGTGTCAAATCTAAAGATAAAAAAAAGATGAGTTTCCTCCAAAATTGAAACAAGGAAGAAGTAATTAATCGTTCATTTTATTTAAAATAATTTCAGAGTACACTGCAGGATGTTCCATTTATTTCTGGATGCATAAAGCAAAAAATGTATTCGATTGCAATAAAATGCATTAATGTTAAAACATACACAGGTAGTCCTTGACTTATGATCATAACTGGGCCCCAAATTTCTGTTGCTGAATGAAATTGTTATTAAATCAGTTTTGCCCCATTTTAGATCTTTCTCGATATGATTGTTAAGTTAGCAACATGGTTGCTGGCATGCATCTGGCTTCCCCAATGACTTTGCTTGCTTTGCAAACAGTAATCACATGACCCTGGGACACTGCAACTGTCATAAATAGATGCCAGTTGCCATGCATCCAAATTTTGATGTTGCAATGTTTGTAATAGTGAAAAATGATCATAAGTCACCATTTTCAGTCGCCATTGTAATGTCGAATGGCCACTAAAAACACTGAGGGCTACCTGTAGTTTAATATTATATAGTTTGGAGTAGACTTTATTTTGGGGTCGGCAAAATCATTCAAGATTAGTTTCTGACATCTGCAATTTGTCGGTTCTTGAATAACAGTGCTGGTAAAAGATAAAGGTTTCCCTATCCGGTGATGTCCATCTTTAGGGCTCGGTGCTGATCTTAGTGTCAACTAAAAAATACTTATTTGGTTTTTTTTAGTTGCCAGCAGAAAGGTAGTGGGAGAAAGCAATGCATTCCTGAAATGGTTCAGATAATCACTTTGGCAGCCGAAGCTGTTGGCGTGCAAGATTATTACTGGAGAGCATGATTGATGACTCTTGGCTATGGATGTGTCTCATTGGAGAATATACAACCAAGGGGTGGGGGGAAGACCAGGGTCAAGGGTGAGATGAATGATGTGTCTTAGTATTGGCTGCATCCAGGTTATGCCGACATGTCAACTTTTAATAAATCAATCTTTTTTACTGTGAGAGATGTGGCTAAAGACTTATGATTTGAATGGGGGTGCATGTCAGAGCCTTGATACTTAGTTAAAGAAGCCAGCATTGCCCAAAGATGAAGCTCACATAGAACCGCACATAGAACCAGTACAAAAAAAAATTGGAAACCCACCACAGGAAGGAAGGAAGGAAGGAAGGAAGGAAGGAATGAAGGAAGGAAGGAAGGAAGGAAGGATGATTATGAGAGGGAGGGAGGAACTGTGGGAAGTGCTACCTTAGCACTTGGCTACCACAGGTGCCCCTGACACAAATGACATCGATCTGGCCACACCCATCCCAACCATGCCCTTCCACGCTGAGGTCAAACACAACCCTGATGTGGCCCTCAATGAAATTGAGTTTGACACCCCTGATCTACAAGGACCTTCTCTCTGTCAGGATTCCAGCAGTTACCCCCATTTAAATCATGAGTCTCGAGCCAAACTTCCGAAACTTAAAAAGGATTTATTGGGAGTTAAACTGTCTGGCACTGCCTGGGTATAGCCAACTCTGAGACACATAATTCATTGTCACCCTTGACCCTGGTTTCCCCACCCCACCCCACCCCACCCCCTGGATGTATCGTAATTCTTATTCTCCAATGGGAAACATCCATAGCCAAGAGTCATGCTCTCCAGTTAGAATTTTGCGTGGCAGAAATTTCAGTCACCTAGTTACTACCTTTGAAAACATTTACGGGATGTAGTTTCAATTTGCAAGCTGCTGCACTGCTCCCCCTCCCTTTCTGTTGGCAAGTCTAAAAAAAAAACATAGAAATATTTTATGAGTTGACACTCTCCTTCTGCTGGTGATTCCCCAGTGCTTGGGTCTCGAACCTGAGCTGTCAGTCTTTAACAGCTGAGCCATCACGCACCCCCTGTGTGACACTCCAATGGTGCTGGATCCAACTATTAAAACTGAGGCCGTAAAAGAAAACTGCTCCAATTAGTCTTGGTAGCAAGGAAACCAATTATTTATCTTGTGACAGGACACTATCCTATGTTTATCATCATCATAATTAAAAAAAAAATGTCCAGTTATAGCTCCCACAGTGTTTCTACTGCTTCTTTCAGAAGCCTTTTATTTTACCACCGTTGCCCGTTCTGATTGAATCACTTTCCATTGATCCTGGAGGCCTCATGGAACGAGTGAAGGCCTATGTCGTAGGAATGGTTTTCAATTACTTTCATCGTTGGAGAATTAAAAAAGCTCCCAGTGGCCCGAGGTTCCGCCTTCGGTACTTTGATTATTCTTTTCCAAAACCTTTCTTTTCTTTCATCCTTCACCCTTGCCCCTTTTCACAAGACACCCAGCATTTCAAATGCATGTCAGAACAAAACAAAGTCCAAAGTTTCTCTCAGAACTTTTCATCCTCAGAAAAATATCACCCGGTTCACCCATAAAAATAATGCTTTTTACCCTGATGTAAAAAATTTCCCTGCCCTTTCTGCTTTCCTTTCTTTTTTCTTTTTTTTAATTGCTAGCTGATACGTAATCCTAAACTTAGCTAAATAGTAATAAGTAACCTGTGTTATCTTGGCTGATTTTAGGAAGCTAAAACAGGATGGGGCAAATTTAGTATTCTGGGAATGGCAGGGACCAGCCATCTAGAGTCGCCCAGTGGTGGTATTCCACCGGTTCGGCCCGGTTCTTCCGAGCTGGTAGCACTGATGAGCAGCAGAGACTGAACTGGTTTTCTCCGCTGCTCTGCTGTTGGGCCCACCGCCCCGCCTGGGCTCCCGTACTCACCTTCATTCCCTGCTTTTGAAGCGCAGCTGCTTTGCGCGGCACAGCAATTGCCAGGCGGCAGCTGCTGAAGTGACAGGGAGAGTGCAGGCTTGCAGGAGGCGAGTCAGCAAAGTGTGTGTTTGGTGCACGCGCGGATGCACAAAGTATGTGCGTGTGCACCCAAAGTGCGCCCATCAAACTACACCCACCGAACTGGTGGTAAAAAAAAAATTAGAAACGCACCACTGGAGTCACCCCTTGACAAGATGAGCAGCATACAGTGTAAATTTAGCCAATAAATTGCAGGTAGTCCTTAACTTATGACCACAACTGAGCCCAACATTTCCATCGCTAAATAAAATGTTAAGTGAGTTTTGCCCCATTTTAAGACCATTTTAATAAGCAACAAGAAAACACAACCTTTCTTGCCACAGTTATTAAGTGAATCACTGTGGTTGTTAATTTGCTAAGTAACCTCAGCCCTCACTTTCCCCCCCAATTTAGAATAGAATAGTAGAGTTAGAATGGACCTTGGAGGTCTTCTAGTCCAACCCCCTGCCTAGGCAGGAAACCCTACATCACTTCAGACAAATGGTTATCCAACATCTTTTTAAAATCTTCCAGTGTTGGAGCATTCACAACTTCTGGAGGCAAGTTCTTCCATTGATTAATTGTTCTATCAGAAAATTCTCCCTAGTTCTAAGTTGCTTTTCTCCTTGTTTAGTTTCCACTTACTGCTTGTTATCCTTCCCTCAGTTGCTTTGGAAAATAGTTTGACTCCCCTGTCGTTTTTTTAACAAGAGTCACTTATCTGAAATGGCACAGGTTCTCCTGCTTGAGCAGGGGGCTGGACTAGAAGACCTCCAAGGTCCCTTCCAGCTCATTTTATTCTATACTATATGGTGCCCACTGTCTGAGCAGATTGCTTACTTCTTGGTGGTAGAGATGGTGGGAATTGTAGTCCAATTCCTCTAGAGAGTGCCAATTTGAATAAAACCGATTTGAACATCAACGTGCCTGATGTCTCTGACCTTCAAAAGAGAACCATTGCTTGAACCCCTTTGTTTTCTGAATTTATGCTAGTGGAAATCCGAAAGAAAGATTGGAAGGAGAGTTTTCTTCATAGCACCCAAATCATGAAGTACTTGATAACAATCAGAATAGAGTTGGAAGGGACCTTGGAGGTCTTCTAGTCCAACCCCTAACCTCTCAAGCAAAAGACTCTATACCATTTCAAACATGACTGTCCGGTCTCCTCTTAAAAACCTCTCGGGATGAAGCACCCACCATGTCTGAAGACAAGCTGTTCCACTGGTTGATTGCCCTCACTGTTAGAAAGCTCCTCCTTAATCCCAGGTCTCTCCTTGATTGGTTTCCATCCATTGTTTCTTGTCCTGTGAACAGGTGATTTGGTAAATAAGTTGACCCCCTCCTCTTTGTGGCAGCCTTTCAAATTCTGGGATACTACTACGAAGTCCCTATTAGTCCTTCTTTTCTCTTGACTAGCCAAACCCTGCAACCATTCTTGAAATTCTAGACCTAGAAAGCCTTGAATTACGCCAACTTCGGTCTGATCTAAGTACGGTATATAAAATTATACATTGCAATGTCCTACCTGTCAATGAATACTTCAGCTTCAACCATAACAACACAAGAGCACACAATAGATACAAACTCAAGGGTACCAAACTTGATTGCAGGAAATACGACTTCAGCAACAAGAGTAGTCAATGTCTGGAATATTCTACCTGACTCTGTGGTTTCTTCCCCAAACCTCCAAAACTTTAACTTTAGGCTCACCCTTTAACTGACCTCACCCTTTTCCTAAGAGGTCTGTAGGGGGCATGCATAAGCGCACCAACATGCCTACCATCCCTGTCGTATTGTTTCTTTTATTTTTCTTATATGTACCCCTTTCATGTATTCATAACTATGTATATACTTATACCTATTATCTTGTAAGTAATTGACAAATCAAATCAAATCAAATCAAATCAATAAAGAAAGAAAGAAAGAAAGAAAGAAAGAAAGAAAGAAAGAAAGAAAGAAAGAAAGAAAGAAAAATGTTTTAGTCACCAGGCCAGACCTTTAATCATCTTAGTTCCTCTTCTTTGTATTTTTTCCAATGTCTCAACATTTTTTTTTATAATGTGGTGACCAAAACTGGATGCAGTATTCTAGGTGTGGCCTTACTAAGGCTTTATAAAGTGGTAACAAATACTTCATGTGATTTTGATTCTATGCCTCTGTTTCAGTATTGGGTTTTAAACATTTTTTACTACTGGTTCTGTAGGCATGGCTTGGTGGGCATGGCTTGGCTTGGTGGGTGTGGCAGGGGAAGGTTACTGCAAAATCCTATTCCCTCCCCACCCTGCTAACCTGCTTTCCAGCTGTTCTCCTGTGCAGGGCAACAAAAGAAGACCCAGCCGATCAGCTGGGACCTGGGAGGGAGAGAATGGATTGGGGTGGGGCCAGTCAGAGGCAGTATTTGCCAATTCTCCAAACTATTCAAAATTTCCGCTACCGGTTCTCCAGAACTGGTCAGAACCTGCTGAATACCACCTCTGCTCTGTTTATACAAACAAGGATTGTATTATCTATTTTGGCTATGTTAAAAACTGTCCATCCTATGAACTATTCATTCCAGTTTAAACAGCTTAACCGACTCTGCACATTCTAAATATGGTTACCCATAAAATTGGAGGAATCAAACCGGAGAACAATTTAGCAGCATGCCTTGTGCTGATACAATCGAAAACAAAACTACAGGCAGGTACTGAAATATGCATTTAACTCAATTCACTTAACAAGGTATAAAAGGAATTGCAATTAAATTACTATTGTTCTTATTGTACAAATGAACATAAACTGTTCAAGAGGGAGAATATTAGGGTTGACTGGTTAATTTTTATCAGAGTGCAAACTGAGATAAATGTACTTGACCTCAAATAAAAATGAATGAAACTTACATTGTTCTTCAGAATTTCCCAACCTTCTTTCCCTGTTCAACTGTTTAATTATATTTGCTGGATATGGCACCATACAGGCATATATTTGCAATATCTAAGTATTTTTATGACCACGAAGTAACACAGTCCTTAAGTGAATCTGACTTCCTTATTGACTTTGCTTATCAGAAGGTCACAAATGTGCTTTTTCAAGAGGCAACTGGACTTGGGTTTTCTTTTCCTTTGAAAACATTTCCCTTCTCATCCAAGAAGCTTCTTCAGCTCTGACCACTGAATGGTGGGGAAGAGAAGGATTTATACTCCTTGGTCATTTGCATTCTTTTAGAGAGTTGTTGAAGCTACCTGGAGGTTTATCTGTGTCCTCAGGGTCACCTGAGTGGTGCAAATGGGCGTGGAGCCTTCTTGGAACTGCTGATTATGATCATGATCATAAGGGTGAAAAACAGTCATAAATCATGATCCCAGTCATAAATGTGAAAAGTGGTCATTTGTAGCTTTGAATAGCCACTAAATAAATGGCTGTATGTTGAGGTCTTGTTGTTGTTGTTAGTTGTGAAGTTGTGCCGACCCATCGCAATCCCATGGACAATGTTCTTCCAGGCCTTCCTGTCCTCTACCATCTTCTGTAGTCCATTTAAGCTCACGCTGACTGCTTCAATGGCTCCATCCAGCCACCTCCTTCTCTGCTGTCCCCTTCTTCTTCTTTTGCCCTCAATCTTTCCCAGCATTAGGCTCTTCTCCAGGGAGTCCTTCCTTCTCACGAGGTGGCCAAAGTATTTGAGTTTCATCTTCAGGATCTGGTCTTCTAAAGAGCAGTCAGGGTTGACGTCCTCTAGGACTGACCGGTTGGATCGCCTTGCAGTCCAAGGGACTCACAGAAGTCTTCTCCAGAACCATAGTTCAAAGGCTTTCATTCTTTGGTGCTCAGCCTTATGGTTCAACTTTCACAGCCATACATTGCAACTGAGAAAACCATAGCCTTGACTATACACACTTTTGCTAGCAGGGTGATGCCTCTGTTTTTTTAGTATGCTGTCTAGATTTGCCATAGCTTTCCTCCCCAGGAGAAAGCATCTATTTAATTTCTTGGCTGCAGTCCCCATCTGTGGTGATCTTGGAGCCCAGGGAAATAAAATCTGTCACTTACCTCAATTTCTTCTCCATCTATTTGCCAGGAATTGACAGGGCTGGATGCCGTGATCTTAGTGTTCTTAATGTTGAGTTTCAAGCCAACTTTTGCACTCTCCTTCTTCACCGCATCAAGAGGCTCTTTAATTGAGTTGAGGTCTATCTGTACAAAAAAAACCTTTGAGCCGTTTCTGCTAGAGGACAAGGCCTCGAAAATCGTTAAAATCTCTCTCCCCTGCCTGCCTCTTTCAGTCTCTTTCTCAAATTTATTTGAAAGATAGCTTGCTGGGTGATGACACAGCAGTTGAACATCTAGGGCAAGTGGAAAGTAACTGAAGGGATCCCAGGAGCTTGCAGGTGGAACAATGAGAGAGTTTCTTCCAATTGGAAATCATCCACAACTATAAGCTTCCCAGAGCATTTAGAGTTTCAAAAAGAAGATTTGCATTAATTCTCCTTTGGATCAGTAAATCTGTTCAGGATGAGAACCTGGGAACCCAAAGGTGCAGTATGCATTTTGAAGAAGCACAAAATCGGCAGAAACATCCTAAAACACAATTCTCAACTAGGATTAGGATCCATGGGGGTCATAGTCATTTTTTTCTACCCATTGTAAATAGCCCCAGAGAAGCAGCCTTTTATTCTCTTCCCCCTAGAGAAACAAAATTAGCCCAGTTCACATCCAGATCTGTGCTATCACAAATTCCACTGAGTATATGAGCACATTAAACAAACTCTTGTATTAACTCTTTTTTGTATTAGCAGGAATTAGTAGAACAACAAAGTTGGAAAGGACCTTGGAGGTCTTCTAGTCCAACCCACTGCTCATGCAGAAGATTGGTTTGTACTCTTGGCAATTAGATCTCCATTTAAACTTGTTGTAAAGATTCTGAGACAATCCAAACATCTAAAACTACAAACATGTGATTGGCAGTACAACAAATTAAGTCAAGGAAAATTCATGTGTGATTACTTTGTTATTCCCTTTAAAAATGGGCTTCATTCCATGGGCTCACCCTTCCAGCATTAAAGCAAATCCTGAAGAATCATCTCAGATCTTGCTAACATACTTAACTTGTTTCATAATGTAAATTTGTTCCTAAAAATAAGGACAAAGGAAGAAGTAGTGTCAAGCTTTTAATAGGAACTTTCATTGACGTGGTATGATAAGCCATGATCTCAAGTAGGCATTGTCTGTTTTGGTTTAGTATTGTGCACAGAGTTATTTATTAGGATCAGGTTCGAGAGCCGAGTCATGATGGCTTGTTCTGGAAATAGATTTAGAAAACTTTTGATGGTATTAAAAGCATCTTAGAACCTTTCATCTCTGCTCCTCCTGATCTTTGTACAACCTTCATCCTACCCATAAGAGATTAAAATTGAAATAGGTATTATGGCTGTAAAATCAGGAGGTGTGTTGATAGATAGATAGATAGATAGATAGATAGATAGATAGATAGATAGATAGATAGATAGATAGATAGATAGATAGATAGATAGATAGATTAGTGACATAGATAGATTGGTAGGTAGGTAGATAGGTAGATAGATATAGATAGATCATCCTATAAGTAGAAGATCTCCCACATTTACATCCTGTTGTTCTTCTAAGAGGTCTTCTAGTCCAACCCCCTGCTCAAGCAGGAGACCCTATACTAGGCTAGTGGTTGTCCAGTCTCTTCTTAAAAGCCTCCATTGATGGATGACCCACAGTGTTGCTAGGATTAAGGAGAAATTCCCTAACTCTGAGAACAAATTAATCTGTCAGCTTTGGAGATCATATTTTACTTAGAAGCTTCCACACTGGCACATTCAGTGCCTAGGAATTTGGGAGGAGGGATTTCATAAGGGGGTAGATTAGACACAACAACATTCTTTCTCACAGAGTCAAGGACTTGTTGCCCTGTACCTGTTGGAGTTTGGGTTGGAGTTTGTTACTTGGAACGCTGACATAATCACTTATGTTTTCACAAGTTGTGGGTGCTTCATCCCTGGAGGCTTTTAAGAAAAGACTGGCCAGCTATATAGGATATACTACTGGCTGCCTCTTGCACAACGCTGCCAGTAGTAGATCTGTAGCTGGACAGAGAAGTGGAGATTATCTTGTTTGCAGTGGGACTATTCTGGACCTTCGTCTGCCATTCCGTATTGCTCTTTTTCCGCGTCTCAAGAGGGGCCGAGCTGCATTTGTCTCCTCGCTGCTACTTTCTTCTTCTTCACTTGACGTTCTGGCACCTCTTGGAGGGCTACTTGGAGGCCTCACACGCCCTGCCCAGCGGCAAGCCAGTTTGTCCTCTTGGCAAGCCTGTCTGCTGGACAACCTCCAGCTTTCGTTGAACGGGGCTGCCGCCATGCATTCGGCTGCAGCTTTATCGCAGGAACACAGGAGATTTTCACACAGGGTCCATCCAACACCTAAGAGGAAGGAAGATGGTGGAGAGTAGCTTCTGTATCAAATCTCAACACACCTTCAATAAGGCCCTCACTGTGAGAATTATCAGATTAACAGAGTTGGGAGAGTCCTTGTAAGTCTTCTATTCTAACCCCACCCACCCCAAGCAGGACACCCTACACCATTTCTGACAAAGGGCACTCCAATTTCTTCTTGAAAGCTTCCAGGGATGAAGCTCCCACAACTTCCGAAGGCAACTTCTGTTCCATTTGGTTGATTGCTCTCACTGTCAGAAAGTATTTGCCATCCTAGCAACATTGTCCATGGGGTAGAGAGCCAATGATGTCAGACAGGAGGTCAAGCAATCAAATAAGAGATCCTGGAAGCTTCACTGAGCTTCACTGTTTTCTTACAGATGTTTCATCATCCAATTAGGTAATGTTATCACTGCTCGCAACACTAACATTATTACTATCTCGTGGGGTAATGGAGCATCTGCAAGGAAACCACCAAGCCCAGGGAGCACCAAGGAGCCCTGATTTCAACCCTGACCCAGGGGTGGGCTTCTGGGGGTTCGCAGGGGTTTGGGGGAGCCCCTAGATAAGATTCTGTCTTTTATTCACAAGGATAAACCAAAAATCAAACGTAGTTAGTCTGAACAAACCTGGGTTTAGCCAAGGAATCTGAAGTGCTTGCTGTATACTAGAAAACAAATGGATGTCTATGATAACCAGCCACTCTCAAACTACTCCTATTTATTTTCCTGCCAGAGAAGGGCTGCCTACTGTCTGCATCTGCTTCTCCCTGAGAGCCGGCTTATTGCTTTCTTTTGCCCTCCTCTCCTTTTTTCTCTGTGCATATGCACATCTGGGATGGGCCCCATCTGTTCCTCCCCCTCACTCAGCTCAGGCCCCAAAGAGAGCTGCCTGGCCACAGATAACAGATAATCAGAGTTGGAAGGGACCTTATAGGTCATCTAGTCCAACCCCCCCACCCAAGCGGGAAACCCTACACCATTTCTGACAAATGGCAGTCCAATCTCTTTTTGAAGGTCTCAAGTGATGGCACTCCCATAACTTCTGAGGGCAACTTCTGTTCCATTGGTTGATTGACATACAACTATCTGTATCTGATTGTTCTCACTGTCAGAAAGTTTCTCCTAATTTCCAGGTTAAATCTCTCCTTGTTCAGTTTCCATCCTTTATTCCTTATCTGGCCTTCAGGCACTTTAGAAAATATCTTGACCCCCTTCCCCTCTGTAGCAGCCCCTCAAATATTGGAAGACTTCTATCATGTCTCCCCCGGTCCTTCTCTTCACTAGACCAGCCATGCCCAGTTCCTGTAGCCGTTCTTCATATGCCTTAGTCTCCAGTCCCCTAATCATCCTGGTTGCTCTTCTCTGCACTTTTTCTAGAGTCTCAACATATTTTTTATAACGTAGTGACCAAAATTGGATGCAGTACTGTAGGTGTGGTCTTCCTAAGGCTTTATGGAGTGGTATTAGTACCTCCCTTTTATCTTGATTGTATCCCTCTGTTAATGCAACTTAGGAGGGAGGATGGAAGGTCCCATCTCTGTCTTTGTCTCCGATGCTGGTTCCTTATCAGAGAATTCCAAAGGCTCTGAAGCTGGCCCAGGTTCTCCGTCAACATCCTCCGCATCAGAGTCTGCTGCTACCTCTGCTGGCAACTGACGGGCCACAACAACCAGCTCAAGTTTAACTCAGCCTTCCATCCAGGGGTGGGCTGCTGGGGGTTCGCAGGGGTTCAGGAGATCCTCTAGCTAAGATTCTGTGCAGTTGGGACAACCCCCCAAATTCTACTCCTGGCTGGCCCCACCCATCCCACCCTGCCCCTCCCAGAAGCCCCCACACAGCCCGTTTTTAATACAGGTAAGTGCAGGGCACACATGGAAGCTCAGGAAAGGTGAAATACAGGCCTCCCAGAAGTTCGGGAAGGCCGGAAATGGGCCCATTTACAGCTTCCAGAGACCCTCCGGAGCCCGGGGAGGCTGTTTTCACCCTCCCGGAGGCTCAAGAAAAGACTCTGGAGCCCAGGGAGGGCAAAAACTCCCCCCCACACCATGGTGAAGGAGGCCAACTAGACCATACCCATCCAGCAACTGGGCAGAGAACCCTTTGCTAAAATTTTTGAAGCCCACCCCTGCCCTGACCTACCAATATTGTCCGCTGTTGGCTACTGGCAATCAAAGTCTCACCTCTTCTTAAGGGTATGCAGCGCACGTTATAGAGACAAGAGTTGATTATTCCAAGAGCTGCTAAGAATCAAGGAGTGAAGAAAAGCAGATTCCCACAAACACTAACAGGCAAGCCGACTGTATAATAAACATCCAGCAATCCCCAACTAACATCTCAGGTCTAGAAAGGAGCACTAACATGTTACCTAGTTGCGTAATGAATCATCTGCAAGAAAACAACTAAACTCAGAGAGCACCAAGGATTCAGATTGATTATTTGGTCATGTCAATCATTTTGACGCATTTGACATACACACACACACACACACACACACACACACGCCAAGTGTATCTTCCTTGGGGATTGGGGAGATGAATTTCTAAAGATCTGATGAAATTCTAACCCCTGTTGAAATCCTTTCCTTGAAGGCTTTCCTATATTTACCGGAGAAAATTGATGTGTTTTTTTTTTCCTTTTAAAAATGTGTCATTTAAGAAAGAGGTGATTCTTGGACACCGCGATCTCAAAACTTACATGTTGGGGTGTGATCAAAACACACAACTTCAGAACTTGATTTTTTTTCTGGCTGACATCCCAATCTTTTAACTTGTTCCAGGCAGCATTGATGGGAGAAACAACATCTGTTAGGTGGAAAGGATAAGAGAATTAAGGCTTCAAAACCATTTTCTATCTACGCGTACCTGCAGCGTTCTTTACATTGGTATAAACCTAGCAGGTATTATATTCTGAAAAATATATTTCTCTCTTGCTTTATCATATCATCTGGTTCAGGTCAATGATGGGACATGGGCAGGAAGCAGAGCCAGCCACAAGCGGAGGTGAGGAACAAAGAGGATCATCTTGCTCTATGATTTCTGCCCGTCCTTTGAGATCTGACAAGAGTGGTATGATATGGGTCCTGTTACTTCAGCAATGCAGCTAGTAGAACCCAGGAAGCAGTATTTATTTATTTAACAGAGTGAGTGAGTGAGTGAGTGAGTGAGTGAGTGAGTGAGGAAGGAAGGAAGGAAGGAAGGAAGGAAGGAAGGAAGGAAGGAAGGAAGGAAGGAAGGAAGGAAGGAAAGGAAGAAGGGAAGAAGAAGGAAGGAAGGGAAGAAAGAAGGATAGGAGGAGAGGGAAAAAGGAAGGAAGGAAGGAAGGAAGGAAGGAAGGAAGGAAGGAAGGAAGGAAGGAAGGAAGGTTGGTTCACTGAGCACTTTTGAAAATGGCATTTCCAAATCATTCTATCATGTACCTTTACTTCCTTCTCTTTTAATTAGACATCTTTGGTTATGTGCCCTAGTCATTTTTGACTATTAATGCTGAGGGAGGGAGGGAGGGAGGGAGGGAGGGAGGAAGGAAGGAAGGAAGGAAGGAAGGAAGGAAGGAAGAAAGAAGGGAGGGAGGGAGGAAAGAAATAAGAAGGGAGGGAAAGGAAGGAAGGAAAGATAAAACAGAATAATAGTAATAGTAATAGTAATAGTAATAGTAATAATAATAATAATAATAATAATAATAATAATAATACATGAAAAAGAACACAATGGAAATACATTAATGTAACACATTGAATACATGCTACATATTGATAACTTTGAATGCATCAATGCGGTACATAATATCTAATATCCTGCCCAATACCTCTGGCTGAGTAGAAATGGGGGAAGATTTTTTTTCTGTTTATTTTATTGTTAACCACAAATATTTATTTAGGACCCACATGCCTAGCTAGTTAACAAAATGCATGCTGCTCTAGGAGCATAGGCGATTCCTTTGTTTTGCTTTTAATCTTAGCCACCTGTCCAGTTCATCGGTCGGATGTCCTCTTCCCTCTTGTCCACAAAAACAGCCATATAATTCGAACTCCTCTGGACACCGGTTAGTCAAGCAGTAGAGCATCTCACCCAACTGTGGAAACTCTTGTTGGAGTTTTCCATTATCGCCCCGTTGTAGAAAGGAGAAACGATCACACGCTGTGGAGAGGAGATACACATTTCACAGTTTTATTCTGCTGAGGACATATTCAGAGGACTACGGAATTCTCTTTTCTGCTGTGTCTCTAATATTCTTCAGGTTTTCTACCCTTTATCTTCCATCCTTCTAGAGAAGATCTGGGCATCAGGAAAATAAGGCTGAATTGGGATAAAGAACCCATTTTCCTGGAACTGTCTATTCCACTAGCAAATGGCAGTTGTTGATATAACTTCTGTGTGCTATTAAAAAAAACAATTAAACCCAAGGTAACTCCTAAATGGTGGCCTAGTAGCAAAGGTGCTCGCCTCCTGCTCAGAAAGTTGAGAGTTCAATCCTGGATTGTGGCAGATGTTTCTCTGTTAGGGCACAAGGAGAAAATATCTGCTATGAACTCCACATGGTGTCAGGGAGGGCATCCAGCCAGTAAATGCTCAGCTCCATCCAGTCACTGCAATTCTACCCTAAATTAAGGGATTCCAGAGTCACGAAAGGGATTTTTTTTTTTAATATCTCCTAAAGAATTAATACACTGGTGAATCACGTTTTTTCTATTTACATTTTTCTTTAATGTACAACACTACTTTCTCAAAGTATCTTATAGGTCTCCTCTCTTTTCTTCCAGGTAAATTATTGGGTTGATTGAAAGAGTTTCATACCTTCTCTAAAAGATTCTTCAGGAGATGGTGACTCTTCTGGAATCGTTGTAGAAAATGTCACAGGTTCCTCCCCAGCTAACTTGAAGAGATGTCCTGGATTTGGGATTAAAAAGATGCCTTTTTAGTGGACATAAGATCTATTAAAGAAGAAACAAAAACAAGGCAGAATCCTGTAGCGTTCTTGATTTTTTTTTTAAAAAAAACAACTCTGTGCCATCCTTCCATGAATTTCACTTTAAATAAGTCATCTTATATATAAAAAGTATTGGTGTGGATGTTAGTGGATGTGGTGGCTTAGTGGCTAAGATGCTGAGCTTGTCGATCAGAAAGGTTGGCAGTTCGGCCATTCGAATCCCTAACGCCACATAACAGAGTGAGCTCCCATTACTTGTCCCAGCTTCTGCCAGCCTACCAGTTTGAAAGCACGTAAAAAATGCAAGTAGGAAAATAGGGACCCCTTTGGTGGGAAGGTAACAGTGTTCTGTGCGCCTTCAGCATTTAGTCATGCCAGCCACATGACCCATGGAGATGTCTTTGGACAGTGCTGGCTCTTCGGCTTTGTAATGGAGATGAGCACTGTCCCCTAGAGCCGGAAATGACTAGAGCTGCCCCCTAGAGCCGGAAATGCGCGAGGGGAACCTTTACCTTTTACCTTGTATTGGTGCAGAAGAGCCGTGGATAAATCCTGCCATGGATAAACAAAGACTAGAATGATAATGATGATTAAAAAAGAGTAGAGGTGCACTTTAAACCTACAAGCACAGATGTGCTTGCATTGCCCTTTTTTCCTAACGAATCCTATGGCAACAGGAATTTTTACTTGCCGCTGTTTGCTGGTCTTGGAAATTCTGAAACTGGCATGAAGTCTGCTTCTGGTGTGCTAATCCCAGGTGAAGGAGTTGTGGTTCTTATGGTAGCCAAATAGCTCTCTGACAATCCTGGGAAAAGATGCAGGTGTCAGCCTTGGAAACCATTTTTTTACTTGGAAGCTTCCAGGCTGCCACATTTAGTGCCTGGGTATTTGAGAGGGGGGATTTCATAGTAGGGTAGAAGATTAGACGCAACAACATTCTTTCTCAGAGAGTCAAGGACATGTTGCCCTGCACCTGGAAGGGAGTGACTGGGAGGATGTCTCCAGTTGGGACGATGATTTGATTGGGCCATGTGATGGACTGATGGGCGCTGGGGATGGATCTTTGATTTCTCTTTTGGGAAGGGAAAACCTGGAACCCTCAGATTTGGGTTTTCCCAGATGTGCCAATGTTAAAATTCTAATAAAATGGAACTGTTGAGGAATTGTTTATCTCGGAGTTTATTGGTTTGGAGTTGGTTAGTTGGAACGATGACAGCAGGATTAACTCCTTTACTTCTTAATAGGATTAGGCTCTATATTAATTTAAGTCAAGTATAAATATGTTTTCTCCCACCCAATCTCCCAAGTCTTGCTATATTGCCTTAACACAGGGGGAAAGATACACTTGGTTGGAAGGAATGTTGGATGTAAGATATATATATACTCTTAGCAAAGTCACTTAAGGCATAAAAGTTTTTGCAAGCCAGATTACTTTCAATTGCACCCTTTTTAAAGGCCAGCATAAAAGGAAGACACATGATGTTTCTCATAACTGTAAATTAAGCAAACACTTTTCACAGCAGGATTGAGGATTTGTTTACCCTGGGAACAAACTGAAAGTACCAACTTACCTCTTAGTTCAGAATTATCAAAAGCAATAGTCGCATCCTTCTGGGTTACAGCTATAAAGCAACATACAGAAGAAAAGTTTGTGTTACCATATCAGATAATGTTTGTGGTTTTCATAATTTCCTTGATCAGGAATATTTTAAAACATGACTCTCTAAGCAATCAAATGCGTTTTCTATTTCAGTGAGCTGCAGTGGTGCAGTGGTTAGAGTGCAGTGCTGCAAGCGACTTCTGCTGACCGCTGGCTGACTGCAGTTTGGCAGTTCAAATCTCACCAGGCTCAAAGTTGACTTTGAGTTACCTACCTCAGAAGGGTAAAATGAGGACCCAGATTGTTGGAGGCAATATGCTGACTCTGTAAACCATTTAGAGAGGGCTGTAAAGTCTAATTATATTCCTTTTTACAGATGATGAAAACTGAAATTCGATGCTTAACTGAATGAGCTGAAGTAAACTTCTATCACTTCCAGAAATGACCAAGAAAACTACAGGAGAGAAAGAAAGGGGAAGGAAGGAAGGAAGGAAGGAAGGAAATCCCCAATGAGCTCTTGCTAAATACAAGAATTTATTATATTTGAATTAGACAAGGTTTGAACCACATTTGTCTCTTAGGCAATGCTGGGACCATCTGGGCGTTGAAAAAAATTGGTGCTTCCTGAAATGGCTTATGGTTCAGCCCATGTTGAAGTATGTTGGAATACATTTTCTACATGTTTTCATAATGAAACATGAAAACCTATACAGTACCCCCACCTCTGAAGATTTCAAGGACTCCACTGCTCTCAGCATCTGAAGAAACTGAAAGAAAAACAGATATATTGGGTATAAAAAAATGTGCATGGATTTATCCTAGTAACAAGCGTCAAATCATCAAATAATTTATAACAAAAATCTGTTCGTTTGAAGGAATCCGTATGAGGAATGAAATCTATCTCAAGATGAAATTTCTTAGAGCAGTGATTTTCAACCTTTCCTTTACCATTTACCTTTAAATACCTTGTGTGGCCATGGACCATCAAGACTTAACTAAAGATTTAAATCATAACTTTTCTTCAAGCCTTTGTTGACCCCCTGTGATGACGTTGGGGGCTGCCCAGGGGTCTGCAAATCAAAGGTGGATAACCACTGTCTTAGAAAAAAAATTCTTTCAGAGCAGATGGTGAAAGATTGGTACTTCTGTGTACTTCTAACATAGACCAAAGGCTGTCACAAGCCTTTCAGGAATCAAGTGAGGAAAAGGTTACTTCGGTATGAATCTCAATCACTAACCAAGGTGCATCAGTTTTTAGCTATGGATTAAAGAGATCTACCTTGAACGGGATTCTTCACCAGCCTTTCCACTTTGTCTCCTGTGTATTCACATATTTGATCGATATGATATGATATCAGGGCATAAATGATTATAAAAGCAAAGGGCAAGAAGTCACATTTGTACATAGTTAGATGCTCCACTTTTTTTTTTCTATCTGCCCAGTTAGATGTTTCACTTTCCCTTTTTCCTGATAAGCAATGATAACAGAATAAGAGAGTTGAAAGGGACCTTGGAGGTCTTCTAGTCAAACTCCCTGCCTAGGCAGGAAACCTTATAGTATTTCAGACAAATAGTTATCCAATCTCTTCTTAAAAACTTCCAGTGTTGGAGCATTCACAACTTCTGGAGGTGTTCTACTGATTTCCTTCATTCTAAGTTGCCTTCTCTCCTTGATTAGTTTCCATCCATTGCTTCTTGTCCTGCCCTCGGGTGCCTTGGAGGATAGTTTGACTCTCTCTTCTTTGTGGCAATCCCTGATGTTTGTGGTAGCCCCTGAGTTTTCATTTAGTTTCCATCCATGGTTTCTTGTCCTGTCTTCAGATGTTTTGGAGACTAGCTTGACTCCCCCTTCTTTGTGGTAACCCCGGAGATATTAAAACACTGCTATCATGCCATCTCTAGTTCTTCTTTTCATTAAACTAGGCATACTCAATTCCTGCAACCATTCCTCATATGTTTTAGCCTCCAGTCCCCTAATCATCATTGTTGCTCTTCTCTGTACTCTTTCTAGAGTCTGATGTAGAGTTTATTTATTTATTTATTTGATTTGTCAATCGCTTACAAGATAATAGGTATAATTATAAACATGAGTAAGAATACAGGAAATAGGTATGAATAAATGGGGACAATAGGACAGCGACAGGAAGCTCGATGGTGCACTTATGCACAGGGGTGGGGATATGACAGGGTTAACTACCGGTTCGGGATTTACGAGGTTTGGTGATTTATGATGTGCTTCCCTGCATGCTGCAAGCAGACGCCTGTAAATCGCTGCCTGTAAATCATCATCAGCATGCTGCGTGCAAAGAAGCAGCCTTTGAAACAGCCCTCTTTTCCTGCTTTTTTTAACTACAACTGTGCCTCGTTTGGCAGCTGAAGTTGAAAAATCAGGAAATAAAGATCAGATAAGAGCCCAGGTGGGCGGGTGAGCAAAAACATCAGCAGACATAGAACCGGTTCTATGTCTGCTGCTCTTCAGAGCTACCGGTTCTACAGAGGTGGACAGAACCGGTAGAAACCCACCCTTGCTTATGCACACCCCTTAGAGACCTCTTAGGAATGGGGTGAGGTCCATCATGGATCATTTGAGGTTAAAGGAGTGGGGGTTTGAGGATGTAACTACAGAGTCAGGTAGTGCATTCCAGACATTGACCACTCTGTTACTGAAGTTGTACTTTCTGCAATCAAGTTTGAAGCGGTTAACATTGAGTTTGTATCTGTTGTGTACTTGTGTGTTGTTGCGGTTGAAGCTGATTCTTCATGCTGGCTGGAGAATTCTGAGAGTTGAACTCCACAAGTCTTAATGTTGCCAAGTTTGGGAACTCTTGATATAGAAGATACTATTAGGCCTGCAAAAGCTACGGTCATTGAGATGTCCTGGTCTAATGAGTGAAGGATTAAGTGTGGAAAAATCTACATTCAAATGCTGTTCAGCCATCTGCATCTCACTGTACCGATATAAAAAAGAAAAAGCTAATCAAAGGATTCATTATCCATCATGTCTTTGGTTATTCTGGAAAACTAAAAATTTCAAGGAATTTCAGTTGCACCAGTCCAGAAGAATGTATTAACTTACATCTTTCATGGTTGTTCAGAGGCAAATCTCTGGAATCTTGAGGAACATCTGTCAAAGAAAAAAAAATTAAAACCAGATTCTGTGACAAATCCTACTTTGTAATTACTCCAAGAATCATCACAAGTGGGTTTTTTAAAATAAAGAATTGTCTTTACTTAAGTATTCAGAAAAAACACACATATTTTTTCCTCTGTAAATTATGACTTTGGATGACATGAAAAATAGATAGAGGAGATTTGTTGGGTAGAGGGGAAAATTCAATATGGCAATGATAATCAATATTTATTTATTAGATTTTTATTCTGCCTTTACTAGTATTTTGATAACTCAAGGCAGTAAACTACTAATACCCCTTTCTTCTGTTTTTCCTACAACAACAACTTTGTGAAGTGGGCTGGACTGAGAAAAAGTGGCTGGTTCAGAGCCACCTAGTCAGCTTTTCATGTCTAAGGCAGGACTAGAACTTACCATCTCCTGGTAATCGCCCCAAAGTCACCAAGCTGGCTTTCATGCCCAAGGCAGGACTAGAACTCACTGTTACCTGGTGTTTGGCTCAAAGTCACCTGGATGACTTTCCTGACTAAGATGGGACTAGAACTCAGACTTTCCTGGCAAATGGCCCAAAGTCAGTCAGCTTTCATGCCTAAATCAGGACTAGAACTCATGGTCTCCTGGATTCTAGGCTAGTATCTTAACCACTATATCAAACTAGCAATGGATGCCCCTGAATTATCATAATACTTTTTTTGGTATTGAAAGTCTTTATTTAAGTAAAGTTACAGGATATACTGTGTTTCCCCAAAACTAAGACCCTGTCATGTATGTATGTATGTATGTATGTATGTATGTATGTATGTTTGTATGTATTATATTCAGCTTTGTTTGGGTATTTTCCCACGTCATTATAGTTGTGCTTTTAAAGTTGTAGCAACGTTTCGGCAGAATCTCATCTGCCATCATCAGGCTTCTGTATTGTGTTCATCTGTGAGTCAGACTTTCCCAGCCGTTTCTGTTTTAAATTTGGTGCTAGCCTACTGCTGTGCCAGAATATATATCCACCCAAAAAGGCACCAGGTCTTATTTTCAGGGGGAAATCATCCACTGACTAATCTTACTTGTGTGCATCACCCCCAGCCTCTTTTTGCTGTCAGAGGCCTTCAGAAACTTCTTGTTCTGTGGCTGGCAAGGCTTTCCTGAAGGCCTCTGCAATGGATAACAGAGCTCTGGATCAATTTGGAGCTCTGTTATCAGCTACAGAGTCCTTCAGGAAAGCCTTGCCAGCCTTGCCGGCTGCAGAAGAAATGGGCCAGCAAGGCAGGTGTTGAAAGAAATGGGCCAGCAAGGCCCGGCTACAACTGTCCAAAAATAAGTAGTAGGGCAGCTCCACTCTCCCATCCCCACCCTAGCTTAATTTTTACCCATCCACTCTGAAGTGGGCGGGATTTAATTGGGGCTTATTTTGGCAGTAGGGCTTATATTGGGCACAACATGTGTAAAAATCAAGCTAGGACTTACTTTCTGGTCATATTTTCAGGGAAACAGGGTATTACCAAGTTCATATTTTCATGCAAATGCAATCATCTGAACTTTTAAAAATATCAAAAATGTACCTCCTCCTTCCCCTTCCTTTCTTCCTCTCTGGTAATCGGTATTACTGTTGCTTTCCAATTCTGCAGTAACTATTCAGAATAAAAGGCTATCAGTACAGGAATGTAGACTTGGTCACAAAACAACCCATCATTCTGCTTGTCCCAAATAACGGTTCAAATGAATTGGTTTTATTAAACAAGTTATAAATAAGTCAGATAAAATAATAATAATTGTAGTACTGATGGACTTACACTCAGCTCCCGGAATCATTACAGGTGCGCCAGTGGTGGGCTGGGGAGTAACTATTAGATAGGTAATAAAACAAAATGTCCTTGTGAGATTGTGTGAGCTAAACACACCTTAATGACATTTTAATGAAAATGTCAGCCCTGATAATTATAGCTTTTGCCCAGATAGAAGCATCTGACTTTCCAATATAATCAGATTAGCCACCTACAGAAATATTTCAAAACTTTGACCTCACTACTCTTTCTGCCTGAATCCTCACCAACTATAATCCCATTTTTTTAAAAAAATTCTCCAGGCAACGAGCTATTTTTGTTCTCATACTAGATGAAAAGCTGTATGGTGTCTGAATATTTACAGCGTATTTTGACTAAACTCACGCCATCATTTTTAGCAAGGTATCAGAAGCCCAAAAGGAACTGAATAAAATGATTTGAGAGAATAAATGATCTGAACGTTCTGAAACTTCATGTGATGTGTCAGTTCAAAAAAACAATTGTCTTCCTAGTTTGTAACATGTTGCATTAACAAATGCTGGCTGTACTTGATCAATCCCTTTCATGCCTTAGATAAGACTAGAACTCACGGTCTCTTGGTGATTGACCCAAAGTCGTCTAGTTGGCTTCCAGGCATACGAGGAACTAGAACTCACAGCCTCCTGGTGACTGGCCTAAAGTCAGCCAGCTGGCTTTCAGGCCTAAGGCGGAACTAGAACTCACAGTCTTCTGATGACTGACCTAAAGTCAACCAGCTGGCTTTCATGCCTAAGGTGGGACTAGAATTTACAGTCTACTGGTTTCTAGGCCAGCACCTTCACCACTTTCCTAAACTGGGTCTCAATATATCCCCCTGTGAATTCATGTCACCTTGTGATCTAAGAATTTTTCACATGTATTATTAATAACCCGCATGCAGTATTCCCCACACTATACCTATGCATTTGACTTCTCTGTATATTTATGTGTTTCTGTAAAATATGCAAAGGAGTTGACAATCAGGTTTGGGGGAAAAAAGCAATAAAACAACTTTAAAACATCTATGTAAATTGTTGCCATTAAGGTGAATAGGGAATGAAAAAGAAATATATTGAAATCTATCTGCCATTAATGCATAATTCCTCATTTCTTGGAAAATAAAGAACTTTGTATCAGTCCCTGTTAGGTTTTATTCTGTTCTTTTTGATTAATTTTGAGTCAAAATGTTAAGCTGCAGGGATCATCTCTCCATTCAAAATAGAATTTTGTATCTGTTCATAAGGTCTTGGTTGTCTCGCCCACTTGGCAGCCAAAACTTTGTAAACCTGATCTGCATTTATTCCAACTCTTCATCCTGAATTTTAGGAGCTTCATTGCTTCTACAAAAGAGGACATCAGGACACCAAGTCTTTTGAAAAAGGAATTTTGGAAGAAATGTCCGTCTGGTTTCAGTGGGGAGAAAGACATTGGAAACATGGAGGGTGATTGGAAAGATGGTTTATTGATGGACAGGACCACATGGGTTTTAGGTCCTGGGCAGCTGAACACATGAAGTGGAGAGATTTGGGCTTTGCCCTTGAGCTTCCTGTTCCTGTGCAAGAAGTGTATTCTATTTGTTGTCAGACTCCCAGGGGACTATGCAGGGGTCATAGCTGAAATTGTCTGAGGTACATTTGGTTGAATCTTGCTGGATGATGTAATGTCCCCAGGTGATTTCGCAATGCCGTGAGCCCTACTGCTAGATGGGTAGAGGGCTAATCCTATTATGTCCTGAGGGTCATGTCTTAATCCCATCACCCTGGAGCTGAAGTTCTAATTGTCTTGTAGATGGCCCAGTCTTAATGTGCAACAAATATCTGCTGGTGGAAGGGAGCTGCAGGGAGCTGTTCTTTGTCTTTAAAAACATGTTTCTCCTTTTCTCATCCCGAGAAATATTCTGCCTTTTTAATATTTCCTAGAATATTGCATTCTTCTAGGAGAGGGGTGGGTGCTCACTTTCTACAGGAATGATATACAATCTACGTGCATTTTCTTAATTGATAGTATTATAGATCCCTTTTGTTTTCCTGACTAAACAATCTCTTCACTTGGAGAAAAAAAGCATCCAGAAAGAGAAATATGAAACAAGGAGAGGAGAAGGACAGGCACCAACCATCTGCCAGAATCCTATCTGTTAACTGAGTTTCTTTGGGCCTCAGGTGTTGAAGCTCTGCAGAAAAAAAATTAAAAGAGCAGTATTCTTTAAGTTTGGGGTTTTGTTTGCTTTTTTCTGCAGCCCAGAAATCAATACTGCTCTGCTAAAATAGACTTGGCAAAGAGACACATTATTCTTTCTTTAAAAAAAAAAAAGCAGGCCTTCAAAATTCTTAACCATATCAGCCATTCTCTAAACATCTAAGGCAAGGGTCTTCAAACTTGCCAAGATTAAGACTTGTGGATTTATAACTCCCAGAATTCCTAAGCTAACATGACTGGAAGGGGAATTCTGGGAGTTAAAGTCCCCAAGTCTTAAAGCTGTCAAGTTTGAAGACCCCTAATCTAAGGGATGCAAACCCGTGTATTGACAAGTAAACTATTTTTCAGGAAAGTTATCAATGCCAATGCCACTTGATGGGATCCAAGAAGAACACATTTCCATCATGGTGGCCAGCTAATCTTTTTAAAAAGACTGAAGACTTCAAGGGCACTAGGCCTGCTGAGAGCAGTTTCAAGAGTTTTATGGAGTGATGGTGCACAACTGCCAATTGCTTTGTTTTTGTGGGTTTTACCAGATTTTAAATTTGTCCCGGGATCCCCCAGTTTCATTTTGAATCAAGTGGTCCTATAAATTGGAGAAAAAAATCCAAATAGGTTTATTAAATTAATATTCTGTAGATAATGAACCATACCTGAAGCGGGAACTGTGGTGTGGATTTTCACACTAGATGTTTCTGAAAAGAGAGGGAACATATGTTATATAAATGCATCATATAACTGGGCATATAATATCACAGGAAGTTATTGCATGTATATAGAGCATGTGTAACATATTGTGATTACAACACATATCACATTCTTTTCCTACATGCTCTATTTCCTGATCCATGCCTTAAAAGGCCTAGCAGGTTCTCCCTTCTTCTGGGCTGGCAAGTTGCAATGAAAAAAAAAAGTGGCTGAGATTTTTAGCTTAGAATTTAATTTATCCAGATCTTTGGCTTGCTAACTTTTGAGGGATATGCAAACTTTTAGGGCAAGTTGACAAGAAAAATTTGGTGCCAGTTCAAAAGTCCATCATATCCTACCTCTATTTGATGATAGGTCTTAAATAGCCAATTCTATAGAGGGAAAGGTGTTATCAGCTAAAAAGATATTCCTTTGGTCTTTTTAGCTCCCAGAAAAAGGGAGTGTGGCAAAACAAGGCATTCTTGAAATGCCTAGATATCAACTCAGCAGCCTAAAGTTGTCAGAGCATAAGAAAGTTATTGGAGAGCATGATGGATGATTCTTGGAGACTGTCCTATGGGAGAAGTCACATCCAGGGGGTGGGGGAAAGACCAGGGTCAAGGGGGAAATGTATGATGTGATTTAGTACTGGCTGCACCCAGCCACGCACCAACATGGCAATTTCTATTAAACCAATTTATTTTTTCTGAGATGCGGCTAGAGACTTTTGCTTTGGATGAGGGGGATTTGTGGGGGCCCTGATAGGTGTTTCCATATAGAAAAATGGGGAAGGTCATGTCCACCATCTTGAGAACTTCTCCTCCTCCCTCCCCCAGATGACCTTCGTCGCTAGGAATGGTTTCAATTGTTTGAATATTTGCCATTTGCTTCCAAAAATATATATGTAAGCCCTCAACTTACAACTAAACCCAAAATTTCTGTTGCTAAGTGAGACAATTAAGTAGAGTTTTGCTTCCATTTTACCATTTTCCTTGCCATACTTGTTAAGTGAATCACTGCCATTGTTCAGTTAGTAACTCGGTTGTTAAGTAAAACTGGCTTCCCCGTTGACTTGGCTTGTCAGAAGGTCACAAAAGGAGATCACATGACCCCAGGACATTGCAACCATCATAAATATGAGTCAGTTGCTGAATTTTGTTCACATGACCGTGGGGAATCCCGCAATTGGTCATAAGTGTGAAAAACAGACATGCGTCTTTTTATTACTTCAAACGGTCACTAAATGAACTGTAAGTTGAGGACTAGCTATAAAACCCTAACATAAAAGTCAATAAACCGCCATCTCCCTAGTGAGAACAATCAAACCAACCATGGGATGGGCCCTAAATCACTCTGGAATCCCCAGGTCCATTGGCCAAACCATGTTTTCAGGGCCTCTTGAAGTAGTATCAAAGTGGGGTCAATCTTATTTCTGCAGGGATAATTTTCCATGTCATAGATAAATAAAACGAATAAATTATTTACACCTGAAATGATCAATGTTGGATATTTAAGGAATGGTCCATCAAGGAGCAAAGAGAAATGTCATTATGCCATGGAAGGAAGGGGTGGTATGGGGCCTATGCTGGACATTAATCAGCCAAATTGTTTACTACTTTGGGAACCAAAATTTATTATAACCAAGCACCATCTATTATATAAAGAGTGTCAAAATCTCTCCTTAACAGGGATGGGATTCCAAAATCCCAGCAACCGGTTCGCTGCCCAGTTGCTGGATGGGAGTGGCCATGGTGGTGCGGCCTACCGGAACAGTAGGCCAGCCGGTCGGTCGATTCAAATACTGGTTCAGTGAACCAGATGCAAATTTAACATCCGGTTCATCTGAACCGGTCCGAATCGGTAGAATCCCACCCCTGCTCCTTAGGCAAGGGTTTCCCAATCTTGACAAATTTAAGATGTGTGGACTTCAACTCCCAGAATTCTCCAGTCAACGTGGCTGGGGAATTCTGGGAGTTGAAGTCCACACCTCTTGAAGTCGCCAAGATTGGCAAACCCTGCCTTAGGATAAGTCTTGCATGAGATAAAAATCAGGAGACATTAATTTGTTTCAACCCGTGGCACCTTCAAAGGAATAAGATGAATTTACCGAGCAAGGAAATGAAGGATCTCAACGGGAAGGAAGAACTGAGAGATCATTTCCCACAATTTTCTCACCTGTCACCAGAGAGGAGCAGAGTGTAGCATCAAAATTATTCAAGGAAGAGTTAACGGGAGAATGCAAGAAACATTCAATAGCTTCTTTGTCACAGTTGCAGAGCAGATGCTCACAAGAATCCTCAGATCCTGTGAGGGAAAAGAAGAAAAAAACAGCATGTTAAAAAAAAAGAGAAAGAGAAAAGCCCGTTTACAAAGAGATGGTTTTTTGCTATAATCTCCTGACTCTCTGTAAGGTTTTGACCCAGAGGGAAACATTTTATATCCTGGACCCAGACACAGTTCATCACCGCAGGAGGAAAGCAAGATTGAGTTCACCTCACAGCAAGAAGTCATTTGAACACAATAGAAAATTCATCTTTTTGTTAAAATGCTTTTGTTTCCCCCAAGAATTAAACTGTTGGGAAGAACATTCATTCTAGAATGGCACGAATAAAATTCAGCAGCTTCTCTGAAAATACAATCTGCCATGCTGGTTAAATTATTGGGATAAGCAATAACAGAATAACAGAGTTGGAAGGTACCTTGGAGGTCTTCTAGTCCAACCCCGTGTTCATGCAGGATGCCATTCGAGACAAATTGTTGTCCAATCTCTCCTTATAAAGCTCCAGTGATGGACAACTCACAGCTTCCAAAAGCAAGCTATACTTCTATTAATTGTTCTGTCAGGAAATGACTCCTTAGTTCTGGGTTGGTCTTATTATTTCTAGGTTGGGATAAGCAACATGATTTTGCAGTAGAGTCAGAAATGGGGGGTGTCAACAGTAAGAGGAAGAGAAAAGACCAATGTGAGATGATAATTTGTATCCTGATTTTATCTCACATGCTAAAGTTTGTAAAGTTAGGGATGGCACAAACATTGTCATCAGTGGTGGGTTCAAACAAAAATTACTACCAGTTGTGTGGGCGTGGCTTGGTGGGCATGGCAGGGGAAGGATACTGCAAAATCTCCATTCCCTCTCCACTCCTGGGGGAAGGTTACTGCAAAATCCCATTCCCTCCTCACCCCACTAACCTGCTTTCCAGCTCCATTCTCCTGTGCAGGGCAAACAAAGAAGACCCAGCCGATCAGCTGGGACTCAGGAGGCAGAGAATTGATGGGGATGGGGCCAGTCAGAGGTGGTATTTGCCGGTTCTCTGAACTACTCAAAATTTCCCTTATCGGTTCTCCAGAACTGGTCAGAACCTGCTGAATACCACCTCTGATTGTCATCCTTTCACAGTGCGTGACTCTTGAACTAAACTCTTAGTTTTAATTTTAAGAAATGGGACTTAAAGCTTATCCAATTTTTAAAGTTTCCAAATGTTTGGGATCTGGGCAACATGATAAAGTTGAGATGGCATCAAAGAAATACAGGATATGCATAGGAGGATATGCTGTGAGGCATATAATTGGTTTTCTGCATGAGCTGCTGTGTGTTTTCCTGGAGATTAATAAAAAGACTTCTGAAGTCCTTCCTCACAACAAAACTATCCACTATCAAAAAAAAAAAAAAAACCCACAAGGATGTAATTGAAGCTCTCGACACACATCAAAAAAAGGTATTGCTTCAGTCACATCATCATGCGTGCCGATTTTGTTGAGCCCTCCTTTTCAGAAATAATAAGTATTTGAGTTACAATCAGAGGTGGTACTCAGCAGATTCTGACCAGTTCTGGAGAACCGGTAGCAGAAATTTTGAGTAGTTTGGAGAACCAGCAAATACCACCTCTGACTGGCCCTGCCCCCATCTCTTCTCTGTGTCCCATTGAGTCCCAGCTGATCGGCTGGGTCTTCTTTTGTTGCCCGGCACAGGAGAACGGAGCTGGAAAGCAGGTTAGTGGGGTGGGGAGGGAATGGAGATTTTACAGTATCCTTCCGCTACCATACCCACCAAGCCACGCCCACAGGACCTGTAGTAAAAGATTTTGAATCCCACCACTGATTACAATCAGGTGTATCCTCAGCAAGAAGTCAAAATAGCTCAAGAGGGCAGCTTCAGCTGCACCATGTAAGCTCGGCTCTTTGCAATCTGCAAGCATAATGTACCTTTAAAAGGGGGTGAGGCTTTAATTGGGCAGTGGCCATCTTGACTTCTTTGACCCTGCCCCCTTGTAGATGCCCCTGATTGCAATATTCTTTGTATAGGATTGTGCAACAATATTTTTGCTACAGGTAGTCCTGGACCTATGACAACAATTGAGACCAGCATTTTCATTGCTAAACAAGGTGGTTGTTAAATGAGTTGGGCCCAATCGATCAATCAATCAGAATAGAGCTGGAAGGGACCTTGGAGGTCACCTAGTCCAACCCCTTGCTCAAGCAGGAGACCCTATACCCATTTCAGACAAGTGACTGTCTAGTCTCTTATTTTAAAATAATAACCTCCAGTGATGAAGCACCTACACCTTCTGATGGCAAGCTGTCCCACTGGTTAATTTTACAATCTTTTGTCTTTGCCATGGTTATTAAGTGAATCACTTCAGTTGTTAAGTGAATCACACAGCTATTAAGCAAATCCATCTTCCCCTTTTGACTTTCCTTGTTGGAAGCTGGCTCTGGAAGGACACAAAACGGTGATCATGTGACCTTAAGATGCTGCATCTAAACATTTCAAATGACCAGCACCCAAATTTTGATCCTGTGAAGATGGGAAGCTGTGATAGTTATAAGTTCTAGAACCGGTCATAAGTCACTTTTTTTCAGTGTTGCTGTAACTTGAAATGGTCACTAAATGAATGGTTGTAATTCAAGGGTTACCTGAACTTGTTTTTACAGCACATGACTGTATTAATAATAGAATGTGAGTCTGTGTGTTGACCCAGGGTGGGATACAAAAGCAACAAAGTCACAAAAACAGGTGAAGTCCCTTTAATACCTTCTTGGCTTCAAAGGTCCAATTATCATTGACTGGAGAAAAAACTCCCCCACAAACAGTTGTGAAAAGGAAGAACTTCTGTTCAAACTCAAAATACATATAAATTATAAATAGGAAAAAAAAAAAACCAAACCACACTGAAGCAATTAATGAGACAAGGCAGGATAAGGGCTTGAAGATGTCTACAGATATCGAAATACACACACTGGGAAGGATGCCAGAACTCAGATAAGAACTGACAGACTAGAAATATTTTCACGCTTTGCTTCCAGCACTGGCCCATGCGCAATTTGTCCTTTAAAACAGTCCTCACAGCTGCAGCCCATGAAGGAGATCAAGGCCCTTTCCTCCCCCATAGACCACACCATTCATGTTTCTCCCTTATCTGTTCCTCTCTGCATGCCCTAGGGTGAAGAGGGGATGAGCTTGGGCCTTCCTCTGAATGCCCAGCTGGCCTGTGCCTGTCCCCAGTTTCCTTCACAACCTCTGGAGCCACACTCCCACTCCCTGTCGGCTGTTCCTCCTCTCCCTCAGAATCAGATTCTAACAGGGGCATGACAGTCTGGGTAATTCCTGAACCACTTTATTCAGCTATACAGGTTCACTTATGACCACAGTCGAGCTCAAACTTTTTGTTGTTAAGCGAGTCAGTTGTTAAGTTAACTTTGCCCCATTTTATGATCTTTGTCACAGTTGTTGAGTGAATTACAGCAGTTGTTACATTAATAACATGTCAGCTTCTCCATTGATTTTGCTCGACAGAAGGACCCAAAAGCTGATCACATGACCCCAGGACTTTGCAACCATCATAAATACATACCAGTTGCCAAGCATCCAAATTTTTATCATGTGACTATGATGATGCTGCAATGGTCGTAAGTGTGAGAAAAACGGTCATAAGACACTTTTTTCAGAACTTTGAACAGTCACTAAATGAACGGTTGTAAGCAGTGGTGGGATTCAAATAATTTAACAACTGGTTCTCTGTACTAATGAGTTCTTCCAACAACCAGTTCACCAAAGTGCTTGGAAAGTTAACAACCATTTCTCCTGAACTGATGCGAACTGGCTGAATCCCACTACTGGTTGTAAGCCTACTCAGCTACAAGTCAGGAGACGACTTCTTTCACTAACAAGAGAAAACAGAAGACTAAAAATTTGTTTTGTACTGCTTAACTACTTCAACCTCACCACAAGTGATGTTTTTGGTTAGACAACTGACGTTCATGGTGATTTTGGTAGGATCCCAGGTGCATTCTTCTTCCGTTGCCTCTTCATAGCATTTCCGATGTTGAAAACAGCAGCTGATTCCAGAAGAGAAGGAGAGAAACAAAATATCATTAGGAGGGATAGTTTGTGAACCTACTGGCAGCTTCAAAGTTCGGCCTTGGCTGACTCAATCGCTTTAAGCATTAATTTAAGCAATTAATTCACCGAGCGTTTCTGAACAACCACAAAACTAAAAAAAAAAATGGAAAGACTTATCAGGAGTCAAACTGGTCTGGTTTCCATCTCACGACTGATTGATTCAAGGATTAGCTTTGTTTTTTCAAACTTAGCTTCTCCTTGGAATACATAAGGTAT
This sequence comes from Pseudonaja textilis, assembly GCF_049901715.1. Taxonomy (NCBI): domain Eukaryota; kingdom Metazoa; phylum Chordata; class Lepidosauria; order Squamata; family Elapidae; genus Pseudonaja; species Pseudonaja textilis. The sequence goes on from NC_141992.1 coordinate 190,285,143, forward strand.
CTGTCAGGATTTCTGGCAATTGCCCTAATTAAATCATGAACTTCAAGCCAAGCTTCAAAAATGTCAAAGAATTTATTAGGAGCGAATATATTGGCATGGTCTGTACGAAGCCAATTTAGAGACACGTAATTCACTACCACCTTTTATCCTGTTTTCCTCCTACCCCTCTGGATGTTTCGTAATTCATATTCTCCAACAAAACATGTTCACAGCTGAGAGTCATCAATCACGTTCTCCAATTAGGGGTTTTCTCAGCAGAAATTCTGGTGGCTTAGTTACAATCTTTGCAAGATAAGAATGGAATGCACTTTTGGTTTTAAACTGCCTCCGGTGCAGGGCAACAAATGAAGACCTAGCCAATTAGCTGGGACTTGTGAGACAGAGAATAGATTGGGGAGGCAGGGCGAGTTAAAGGTGGTATTTGCCGGTTCTCCAAACTACTCAAAATTTCTGTTACCGGTTCTCCAGAACTGGTCAGAACCTGCTGAATACCCACCTCTGCCTCCTCCTCAGTTGAGAGAGGGGTGTTGATTTTGACATAGATGGCCTCTTCACTCCTCTTTCAGGCTTTTTTGAAGATAACAAAGTCTACATTTTGGACAGAGAGGACTGCTGGTTTGAAAGAGGGGTCAAAGAGGCCATCTATGTTAAAATTGAACCACCCTCTGTCAACAGAGCAGGGGGGATATGACACCACCCATCTCCTGTTTACAATGCAGTCCTTTCCGCAGTCCCAAGAAGGCTCCACATCCACCTGCATTGTGATTTGGATGACTCTGAGGATACAGATAAGGGGCCTCAAGGACTCTTGGAGAACTAATGACAGGCCTTCAGAGTGCTAACAACCAGGTGACTGCGAAGAATATAAATCCTTCCATTCCCCACCTGTTAGTAAGAACTTCAAAAAGGTTCTTGGATGAGAGGAGAAACATTTCAAAAAAAAAAAAACACTAAGAAAATCCAGTTGTCTTTTGGAAAAAGCACATTGGGACACCCCTGACCTTGGTGATTGAGAATCTCTATAGACCCAAGTTGGGTGGTAGGAAGAAGTCAACACCTCTAAGGTCCAAAGCTCACCCATCTACTTCATCCACGGGGAAGCCCTCCGTCTCAAATCGGCAGGCGCAGCCATAGTCTTCAAAGTCTCTTGGGCAAATGCCAGTCACACACTTCATTCTGCTCACAAAGTTGAGCAACGGAGGAAAGCTGGTGAATACGGACTGAAGCCAAGTGAAGTGAGAGCCCAAACAATCTGCAAAGATGGGAAGAAGCGAATCAATTGATCAGTCTGACATCCAAGCAAAGTGAAGGATAAGTTTGACATCTGCGACAGGTGAGCTGGTTGTCACCTTTAAAGCCCTTCATGGCTTGGGACCATGATTTTTTATTTATTTATTTAATTAATTTTTTCCATATTTTGTTCTATTGTACTTTATTAATGTATTTGATTCTTTTTGTTAATTTTTATTGTTTTTTTAATACATGATTTTACATTCTGTAAGCTGCTTCAAGTTGCCCTGGGTGAATAGGCGGCAATATAAATTCAATAAATAAATAAATAAAATAAAATTTCAGGTTTGGCTCATCCTTCACCTAAAAAGACAAAAAAATAGAGTGGGACTATCCTTTAAGGGCTGTCTTGCAAATCTCTTAATTTCCAAAAAAGCAAAACAAGGAGGAATTGGTGAGTAGAAGTGGGAAATGCAAGTTTAGGTAAATCTTGTAGGCCTTATTGCGAAGGTCTTTGGGCAACCTAAGGGCTAGATGGACAATCTCTGCTCATAGTCACCCCTGCCCTAGTTACCTCTGGTTTTGACTACTGCAATATGCTCTACATGGGGTTGCCCTTGAAAAGTATCCAAATGTGTTCAAAATGCCCACAAGTGGTTTTGTATGATTCACCTCTCTTGAGAAAGCTGCATTGATTGTTGATTTGCTTCCAGGTCCAATTCAAGCTGCTAATGGTTACCTTTAAAGTCTTACATTGCCAGGGGTCAAACTATTTGAAGGGCCGTGTTTTTTTTTTTTTTCATCTATCCAACCTATCAGAGCAGGAAGGCAGGGGATGTGACAGGACCCCTCTCTTAAAGAGGTCCATCTGGTGGAACCAAGAAGAACAATGGCCTTCTCTGTAGCAGCTCCCAACCTGTGGAACATCAACCCTATGGAAGTTTGGCTTCACTTTGTCGCTCCTTCAAAAGGCCTCAGAGACGTGGTTTTGCAGGCAGGCCTAAGGACCTCGGGGTGATATGGCGCCTATCAGTGGTTAGTTTGATTATTGTCCAGGGGGAAGGGCAGGGCAGGAACTATTTGCTTTTGTATTGGGATTTTATTTCTGTAAGCTGCCCAGACCTACTGTGAGTTGGATGCCCATATACATTCTATCTATACTTCCATCTTCATTCATGAGCTCTTAGAACTTTTATAAAAATGTGTGTCCTGTATAATTCATAATGCATTTTTCTTTGGATATTTAATTCGGGATCAACTTTTAAATCGTCTCCTACCTTAGAGGAGATAGCAAAATAATGCGGAAGGGATTTCTTCTTTAACCCTCTCGTTATCTCGAATATGCTTTTGCCTCGTTGGCAGATCTAAAGGCATTCACTTTAGCTTCTTTCCTTCCTACTTCCCTCCCTCCGTCATTCCATCTCTCCTTCCTTCTCTTTCCTTTCTTCCTTCCTCCTTCCTGCCCTCCCTCCTTTCTTCTCCCTCCTTTCTTCTTTCCTCAACGATAATATACATACATTTCTGATTATTAAACAATCAGAATGTTTAATGAAAATATAACTTATATTTGACTTGTCCTTTTAGGGTTTTTTTACTGCATGGCTTCATTCAATTCATCCCATGATATGTCAATGAGGTGACTCCAATACATGAATTCAAGATTTTTCACTAGATTTGCTTTAAAAATTTACCTTACTGATAAGCCACTTGTGAGCTATTAAGGTCTATATTAAAGCTTATCTGAACTTTGTTGGAGCTTTGAGTCTAATTCAAAAGGCTGAAACTACACTGTGAATGCCAAATCTGCAGCATCAAAGATATTCATTAATGTTAGTGTCACAGTGTTATTCACCTCCTCTAATGCAAAGCTTCAAAATATCAGCTGGTGGCCCCCGCAAAGGTATGGTAATGCGACTTCCTTTTTCCTCTGGTTTCTAAGAAGCTTCACACAACAAATGCAATCCATTTTTTGTATTAATATTCTTAAGCAACACCCTGGAGCATATTGAAAGCAAACAAAAGCTAACAAGTAAAATTATCACTAATGAAATCGAGCTGGTTGAAGAAATGCACCTGCCTTGTCTTCCTTTAAGCTGGTTAAATGTTTTGGGTGAACGCTGAGATGTTGTAGAAAACCACTGCTGAAAAATGATGTGGATCTTGTACAGACAGATGAGTGGGCCAATCTATACCTGCTTGGCCATGTACTCTATCAATTTTACTTTTGTATTTCAAAGCAAAGACCAGAAGAGTTCTGACAAATTGTGCTCTGTCTCCCCTTCCATTCACGATATGCAGCCGACTAGCTCTTCCTAGGTTTGCACCTATCTGCATTCTGATGCATCCACATTTCTTCATCGTTCGTGGCAAAAATTAGAAACATTAATCAACGGAACAACATGCCTCTGGAAAATGTGGGTGCTCCAATACTGGAGGCTTTTAAGAAGAGATTGGACAACATTTGTCTGAAATGGTAGGGGGTTTCCTGCTTGAGCAGGGGGTTGGGCTAGAAGACCTCCAAGGTCCCTTCCAACTCTGTTATTCTGTTAAATACCGATACAGACAAAGGGATCCTTTAATCCAATGGAAACCAACAAGCAAATAAAAGCCCACTTACCAAAGAACAAAGCAACACTTTCCACATTTTCAAAGACTCCATTGAAGAAGGTGATATTATCTGAGGGGAAACATAAACTATTAAAACATAAATAGTTTCTACCTACAAAGATACAGCCTTGGTTATTATTAAGATGGAAGTCCATATGAAGTTTCCCAAATTGTAAGCTGCCCTGGGAATTTGAAAAACCATCCCAGCGGAACAGCAATTCTCTACTGCTGTGAAGAGTTGAGCTGAACCCAAGGAAATATTTACACCATCATGAACATTTTTCAGATCTTAAGAAAAATGAACGTATGGCATTGAATCTAAAGTGAGAATGAAATGGGTTTACAATCTCCATTGGTTTAGGAATTCTGAGCCTCATAGTATCTGACTGAGAGCTCTCTTACAATTATCTCAACATGAGAAATCAGAGATCTCCAGATTCTGCATTCTCCTAATGCAGGCAACTTGCTGCTCTGGAGCCACATGTGGCTCTTTCATCCGCCTGATGTGGCTCTCTGTTACAGTTGGCTCCACGATTGATAGATTAGGACAGGTAGAAGAAAAAGGACGCCACGCTAGGAGGAGACTCTATGGTGGGGGAAACGGACTTCTGGTCAGCTCTAGAATTGAACAGGGGCTTCTGGTTAGGACCTTTGTGGCTCTTGGAGGATTTAAGGTTGCCGACCCCTAAATGCAATATTTCTCAGCCTAGCAACCTTACTGACTGGGGAATTCTGGGAGTTGAAGTCCACACAGCTTAAAGTAGCCAGATTTGAGGAACAGTGTCCTGTTGAAGAGAATATTTGTAGCTGGTGTCCTCTGAGCTGGGGTTGTTTTTCTTGCAGAGGTTTCATTAATCAACTAGATAACATCATCAATGCCCTGAAGATATTACATAGTTGGGTAATGAAACGTCTGCTAGAAAACTACCAATCTCTGAGAGCATCAAGAACTGCACCGTCCTGATATATCTGAAGAACATTAAAAATCACAGCAATTATATCACATCTTACAGCAACAGGAAGCAAATTTCACCTTTACAAGATAAAAAAACCCAAGATCCACCATCTGTCTCTTAATCTCTTAGCCTCAAACACAAACTGTTTATTTTTTAAAAAATGAGTATGTTTGTAGAAGCAGAACAGAATGGAGTTCACAATGTGTCCATACAAACATACACAAATATACTTTTGGTGTCTCCTTTTTTGCTAGTTTTATTTGGGTAGTGCAATTTAGGGTGGGAAACTGTTTTGTTTTTGGTGTTGCTCAAATTATTGAGCTATTTTCCAATGTAGCAAAAGTAAATGCAAGAACTATGGGGAAATTCCTTTATTCCATGGACCAGTTTGGCAAAATTGGGAAGTGCAAAAAATGATTTAATATAAAAGAAAGAAGTCAAACATATGGCAGTTTCCCCTCCATTTAATGTGAATTGGTACAATTCTGCACAATCTTACATTTCTGCTGCTAAGAAATCTTTTAATTGTTTTTTCCCCTTTTTTCTTCTATTTTGGTGAAGGTCATCATTCATGCACTTTAAAACTGCTTCAAATCCTGCCTCTGATTTCTTGAAGGGAGTAATTCAATCCTTTTGCTGCCTTCAAGGGAAGATTATAATTTAATGTTTTCATTATCTATTAAAAGCCTTAAAACCTCTCAGAAACAAGAGGTCATGCTTTGAATACAGAAGGGCTCTGAAATTTTTCCTTCTTGCTATTTCTATTTCATAACATCTCAGTAGAGAGCCAACATGGAGAATAGAGTTGTTTCTAAGTTGTTGTTTTTTAATTTGTCAAATGTCTAGGTGGCTCCACTGCAAAACCAACTCTGGATTTAAAAAAAAAATAGCAGCAATGTAGTATTAAAAGAAGAGCAATCACCCAGAGAGAGCAAATTCAAAAAAAAAATGCTAATCCCATTTTATGATTTAAAGAGGCTCAACCCAGTGATGGGATTCAAAAATTTTTACTACTGGTTCTGTGGGCGTGGCTTGGTGGGCATGCTGTGGCTTGATGGACATGGCTTGGTGGGCGTGGCAGGAAAAGGATACGCAAAATCCCCATTCCCTCCCCACCCCACTAACCTGCTTTCCAGCTCCGTTCTTCTGTGCAGGGCAACCAAAGAAGACCCAGACGATCAGCTGGGACTTGGGAGGCAGAGAATAGATGGGGGTGGGGCCAGTCAGAGGTGGGATTTGCCAGTTCTCTTAACTACTCAAAATTTCCTCCTCCAGTTCTCCAGAACTGGTCAGAACCTGCTGAATAGCACCTCTGGCCCAACCCTACACAAATCTAAGATCCAAGGGAAGAGCTCAGTTTTAGGTAAAGACAGTAGGGTGAAGATTATATAAAGTTCTGGGGAAATGCCACCTCCAAAGTTGGACAATGTGGAAACTGCCTAACATACAGCTGAAATCTTCTAGTCTACATTGCTCATTTATTGTAGAAAAGAAATGGGATTATCTTGGAGGAGAACTGCAGAGACTAATAGAAAACCATGAATTCATTCTGGAGAGACAAGTAAAAGAAACTTACAATTGTCCAACAGTGTCACTTTTGGTGTAAACTTTATTGTAAAAGACTTACGTCAGACTTTGGAGTTGGGCCAGGTTGGGAAACAGGACCACCAAAAATGCTAGAAGCCTACTTTATGGGCAGACTCTCAAAACCTATCAGCATTTCCCCATCAGAGTCATGATGATGCAGTCTTGAGTTTCTTTCTCACACGTTTCTGTTTCTCTAAGCTACATGTTCACGTTTTGCTAATGGTCTCAACGGATCTTCTCCCTGGTTTTCTCTACATCTGCCTTTAATCTGGCCCCATCCAGTTATTAACTGGAAATTAGGAGAAAAGGTAGAGAGTTGAGATGCCAGGGCTTTATAACTCCTTGTCTGTCCCACAAAATTGGCTGTCTTAAAAAGTATATCTTACTTAGATTTCTTTCTGCTGTGTGTGGGAGGTCCAAGGAAATGCCTGTAGCTCCTGTCTCTGATCCTTGAGTACCTGCAGAGAGAGAGAGACAGAGACAGAGACAGAGAGACAGAGACAGAGACAGAGACAGAGAGACAGAGACAGAGACACAGAGACACAGAGAGATGCATACAAAGGGGAAATCAAATTAGCTCTTGAGAATTAACATCCCTTAAACCATTCCACACTTTACAAAAGATAAACCTAGATTGACCCCCCGCCCTTCCCACAAGAATGATGAGCATAAAGTTGCAAAAAATTATGGAATCAAGTTTTTATACATATAACTGAAACAGGATTATTGTATTCACAAAGATGGGGAAGATTGGCATTATCCACAATAGAAGAATAGTTGGTGAAGGTGATGGAACTTTCAAAAATGGCTAAACTGTCTTCTTTGGTCAGAGAAAGGATAAAATCTACTGTATATTTATTACTGGCTTGAAAACCCTTATGGGCTTTTTTCATGAAGCAGAAAAAAATGAATGTATGGTTTTGATGATTAGAAAGATCGTAGAAAGAAGAGAGTCATGCTGTAACCACAGAGTAAAAGACAATTTATAATTGTGCTTATAACAGTTGTAAAGATCAGAAGCTACCTACTTCCTTGTATTATTTTTCTTTCTTTTCTATTTTTCTATTATTTTCTTTTTTGCACTTTTAGCTTTCATTTTGATTTCTCTTTCTTAGTTTGTATTAGTTTGTATTCATTTTAAACTTCCCTTTTAACAACCTTAATACAATTATATATACATAGGATATCTAGGAATATCCTCGCTAAGGAGTCAGGACATTCTCAGTTTCTAATACTATATTTATTAATTTAGAAATCACCTGAAATCATCAGTCCTTTTTGCCTAAGATTAGTGTTATTAGTTAACACAATTAGTAACAGTAATAGAGTTGGAAGGGACCTTGGAGGCCATCTAGTCCAACACCCTGCTCATGCAGGAAACCTATACTATTTCTGACAAATGGCTGTCCGGTCTCTTCTTAAAGGCCTCCAGTGATGGAGCACCCACAACTTCTGAAGGGAAGCTGTTCCACTGGTTGATTGTTTACACTGTTAGGAATGTTCTTAGTTCTAGGTTGCGTCTCTCCTTAATACCATTCATTGTTTTTTGTCTTCCGTTCAGGTTCTTTAGTAAATAAGTTGTCCTCCTCTTCCTTTAAGTACTGTCAACTATCAGTTAGCCCTTCAAGAGTACTATCATGTCACCCATGGTCTTTCTTGTCACTAGACTAGACATACCCAATTCCTACAATTGTTCTTCATATGTTATAGATTCTAGGCCCCTAATCATCTTTCTTATTTATACAGATTATTAGATAATAATTCTTCAATAACAGGAGAATTATTCCTATCCACAGAGAAATCCTAACTTGTCAATCAAGGCGTTCCGTGAGCACCACAAGAAAGTCATTATGTGTAACATTCAAAAAATAATTATGCATTTGCTGTTAACCTGATCATGTTATTACTTAATAGTCATACTGAGTAAATACAGGTTATCCAGCCATGGATATCTATATATCTGCAGCCTTTCATTCTAGAAATCTGTTGTAGTAGTAGCAATAGTAGTAGTAGTTGTTGTTATCTAATTGTTATTATTTAAATGTATAAGCCACCTAACTCCCAATTATCACAAAATCAATAACGGACAACTTTATTGTCAAATCAAATCAATGGGATTTAATGTGTAGATCTACTTTTACTATGTTTTACCTAATAATATTAATAGCAATAACAACAACTATTCTGCCTGCAGAAATTCACCCCAAGGAGTTATTTGAGCAAACTGCCTATACCAAATAATATAGAGAAGAGGAAGGAAACAAAACAATGGCATGATTTTTCACTTACCACCATTATGTAATATCATCAATATAGTCATCAATTGAATTATCAGCATTATTTTTCAGGAAGCTTGCCTGGTGGATTAAATACAATGTTTATATACATGTTTTCTTTGACAATAAAGTATGGTTTGCCCATGATATAGCATCAAATTACAATACTTGTGCTTTGTGTATAACCACATGGTAATTACCAAAGCAGATGTCTATGGAGACTCTCAATCATCCAGGTCACGGTTGTCCCAGAAATGCTTTTCCAGAAGGCAACTGGGCTTTCTTTTTGCTGTTTTTCTCGAAGACATTTCACTTCTCATCCATTCTGTCTTAGAACTGAAGAAGCTTCTTGGATGAGAAGTGAAATGTCTTCAAGAAAGTTCCATTGCCTTTCAAAAAGCACCTTCAAAAAGAGTACCGAAGCATATGTTATTCTAAAACATCTCCCAGAATCAGATTCCATCCAGATGTGCTAGATGTTATGTCCTATAATCCTAAAGGAGCAAACCTCGTCCTATCAGGTTATGAGAACTGAAGTCTAACATATTTAGGTTGAGTTGAATGTTTGAGCTGCTTATTGCTAGTGCCAGCTCACACCAAGAAGGTCTAAAATATTTGGTGGTTTCCCAACTGAGAAGAGGACAAGTTTGTTCAAGAGAGAATCTTGGTGGAGTTTCGGAACTAGGCAGCTGTGCAGAGAAAGAGAAAACAGATGGTTCTCCCTTTCTCTGGATAGAATTTCAGATTGTTCAGTGAACTGATGAATAACTTCAAGAAAGGCAAACTGAGAGAGTGCAGGGTGAGAATGTTTTTGCATCATGTAAAATTCATTTGTTGAGTTCTTTGCACAAATTTAGCTTTTAGAAGGAAGGGAAAGAAAAATTGCTCATTTGAGTTGAGATGAAATATCATATATTCGGGTGGTTGCAAAAGTAGAATTGTGTAGTAGAGTTGCAAAAAGTGTCACATGGAGTTCAACACTTAAGGCAAAACATTTGGGGCAATATCCATTTTGAATAGACACATTTGTCTGCTATATAAAAAATTTAATCCCCAAAAGTGATTTTTTTTAGTTGCTTATATATAAAATTTCTACACTGTCCATTTTACTTAAATAACTTTGGGCGGTTTACAAACTACATCATAAAATAATATAAAACATGACTAAAAAGCAAAGTTAAAATGATCTAAAAACAAGGTTAAAATGTACAAGTTCAAAGTAAAAAAATCCCAAAGGTAAAAAGGGTTTGCCCACAATCTGCCTAAATTCATCCCATATAAAACAAGATCTTGTACAAGTATCGTTGTACAGATTTCTACACATTTTGGATACTCAGTGGATTTTGCATCCCTCTAACCAAGATGTGGAATGGCTGTTTAAGGTTGGTCAGTACTGCTACTATGTAGAGATTGCAAGACAGTTCTGAGATTAAATGGGCAAACCTTACCTATGACCAAGTATAGAGAGGAAAAAGTCCCTTGTTTTCTAAACCAGTCTCTGACCCACCATACTTGACCAAATCAGAACTTGTCCCCTATGCAACCTTGATTTTGTCACCACTCTTAATAATCTACCCCACTGGCACCAAAGGAAGTTCTGCAGCCTTTTGTAGATGAGTTGTAACCCAATCCTCTGTCAAGGACCTTGGAGTTCTCATCTCTAATGATCTAAGAGCTAGAGCCCACTGTAACTACATAGCCAAAAAGTCATTAAGAGTTCTTAACCTAATCCTATGTAGCTTTTTCTCTGGTAATATCACACTACTAACTAGGGCATTCGCTAGACCAATGCTCGAATACAGTTCATTAGTCGGGAACCCGCATTATGTATCTGATATTAAAACAGTTGAGAAAGTCCAGAAATATTTCACAAGAAGAGTTTTCCACTCCTCTATTCATTGCAGAATATCTTATGCCACCAGACTCGAAATTCTAGACCTAGAAAACCTAGAACTACGCCACCTTCAATCCGATCTAAATATAGTATATAAAATTATACATTGCAATGTCCTACCTGTCAATGAATACTTCAGCTTCAACCATAACAATACAAGAGCACATAATAGATACAAACTCAAGGTAAACCGCACCAAACTTGATTGCAGGAAATACGACTTCAGCAACAGAGTGATCAATGTCTGGAATACTCTACCTGACTCTGTGGATTCTTCCCCAAACCCCCAAAATTTTAACCTTAGACTTTCTACTATTGACCTCACCCCTTCCCTAAGAGGTCTGTAGGAGGCGTGCATAAGCGCACCAACGTGCCTACTACCCCTGTCCTATTGTTTCTTTTTTTATTTTTCTTATATGTATCCGTATCATGTATCCATAGCTATGTTTATACTATATACCTGTTATCTTACAATTGCTTGACTATATATATATATATATATATATATATATATATATATATATATATATATATATATATATATATATATATATATATATATATATACACACACACACATACATACACACACACACTTAAATAGATGATAGATAGACTACTTTTTAGCTATAGTAAGTTACCCATACTTTGTACACACTGCACGGATCTTATCATTGTATCTTTATTCTGATATGCACTAATTAATTTCTGACTAGATTGTAAATATCTACAGGATGACATGCTTCCAGCTGAGCATGAGGTGGTGCCAGGTAGATGCTTACAATCCTAACTCAACCTCTGAGCTTGCAAACCAATGCTCAATGTGTGTTTATCTGGGAAACAAAACTCTTTGGATAACTGGACTTATTCTGGTATTATAGAATAGTGCCAGATCTGCAAAAATCCAACCCATCACAAGGTGGCAACAAAGCGATTCAAAAATTCTAACTCTTTGCCACCATCTAGTGGTTGTGGAGATTTTTTTTTGCCAGCCCCGGCCAGTATGCTGGTGGCTATTTCCTTGGGCTTCCATTTGTCCTGAAGTTGACTTCCAGGTTCACAAGTCTCGGCTCAGAGAAGCAGCTTAATAATTCACTCACTGTCAATTCGAAAACCCTTCCACCCTAAAACATGGGAAGCATTGCTTACCTTGAAAGATATTTCTCAGAGGGAGGTAAAAGGAAGAACCTGACCCTAAGGAGGTTAGGCTTTAGTGATTTATACCTTTTTGGCTCTGCCCTTCCTTTATCACGTGGCTACTTTCTTCATCAACCCAAACTCAACCTTTCTCAATGGTCCCTTTCATTAAAATTTCGGCAGGTTGCAATTCTTAGAGTAGCAAGAGTGAACATTATAGATCACTTATGTACTTAAGGTTATATTCAGTCGGGGGGGGGGTTCTCCCCCCACTCCTGAAAGCTACCCTAATACAGGGCTTGTTGTCATGAAACAATGCTCCCTTTGTTATCCCTTTCCTGCTAAGTCAGATGACAGCAGTGCGCAAGAACTTAATAAACAGCTTCATTCATGGTTGAGGGACAGGTGAAAATGTAGACGATAGGGCAGACCCCCCAAATATCTGAGTGCTGAAAAAGCTTGGGAGGAGGGAGGACTTAAACAAACCATCGAAAGGGTCTTCTGTAAAATTATGGAATCACAGGCCTGAGGAGTTTTGGAAGGCGCCACAAAGATCATTTAGACTAACTCTTTGCCGAAAAACCAGTGAAACGATTCTCGTGAAGTCACTGTCTAGCTTCTTCTCTCCGCAGATGGAGGACCCACAATCTTCATAGGTCAATTATTCCACTGTAGTAGTGGCAGAGGTGGGTATGCAGCAGATTCTGACCAGTTCTGGGGAACCGGTAGCGGAAATTTTGAGTAGTTCGGAGAACCGGCAAATACCATCTCTGACTGGCCCCGTCCCCATCTATTCTCCGCCTCCCAAGTCCCAGCTGATTGGCTGGGTCTTCTTTGGTTGCCCTGCACAGGAGAACGGAGCTGGAAAGCAGGTTAGTGGGGTGGGGAGGGAATGGGGATTTTGCAGTATCCTTCTCATGCCATGCCCACCAAACCACGTCCACAGAACCGGTAGAAAAACCATTTTGAATTGCACCATTGGGTACTGGGTCTTACTACTACTAAGATTTTTTTTTTCCTGAAAGGCAGGCAAGAGAAGGACAGGAGCCCACAAGTTGTAGCCAGGTCATTCTCAGGTTATGACCTTAATAGAACCTGCCCATAATGGTTGTGAAATGGGTCAGTCATGTGACTGGCCTGATTTTATGTCATTTTTTGGGGTGGCAGCCATTAAACAATGGCTTAAATGATTGTTTAAGCGAGACTGTTGTTTGCTATGGCATGTTTTGCCAAAATATTGGAAGCAACTCCTTGCTTTTGGTAAAATATATATATATATATATATTGTAAAACACAGTCACAGGGCCCCAGGATGCTGCAAAGAGCTCTAAATGTGGCCGTGTTACTGAGTGACTGAAGTGCTGTCATTAGTTTTGGATCGGGATCATACGATAAGTCCCTTTTTCTTATTGCTGAGCGACCAGTCGTAAGTTAGGGACTAGCTGTGGCAGTGGTGGGATTCAAAAAAATTTTTACTACCGGTTCTGTGGGCTTGGCTTGGTGAGCGTAGGAGGGGAAGGATACTGCAAAATCCCCATTCCCTCCCCACCCCACTAGCCTGCTTTCCAGCTCCATTCTCCTGTGTAGGGCAACAAAAGACAACCCAGCTGGTCAGCTGGGACTCAGGAGCAGAGAATAGAGGGGGATGTCCAGTACCGGTTCTCCAGAACCGGTCAGAACCTGCTGAATACCATCTCTGACCTGTGGATGCATGGAAGTGTACTCAAACGCATGGACATGTATACACTAATATTGAACTCCTGCAAAGTTTGTGTAGAGACCTGAGGATCCCTTAATTTTTGCAGAACAGAAAATATTTTAGAGGAGGGAAAGTTTATAATGTGAGGAAGGATATTCAAAAGACAGCCCACAAGATTTGGGTCTTTTGAAGAAAAAGAACATTTTCTTAGCAAAAAGACCTGGGGAAGTTCATCCATCCTAAAATTGTCAAGGTTTGTTTCTCAGAACAAGGTAAATTGTTCTGAGGTAAATGCTTCTACAAACTGTTCCATCAAAAAAACAATTCCCTGTGGTTTTTTTCCCCTTCTAAATTATTTCTAGTAGGCATAATAGAAAAGAAATTGCTTCCCAAAAACTTTCAAAGGAGAAGACAATGCAAGTGAAAAACAGGTGGTCCTCGACTTACGACCACAATTTGAACCCAAAATTTCCATTGCTAATTGAGACATTTGTGAAATGAATTTTTGCTTCATTTTACGACCTTTCTTGCCACCGTTGTTAAGTGAATCATCACAATTGTTCAGTTAATGACATGGTTGTTAAGTGCATCTTGACTTTGCTTTTCAGAAGGTCACAAAAGAGGCTCACGTGACCCTGGGACACTGCAACCGTCATAAATACGAGTCAGTTGCCAAGCATATGAATATTGATCACATGACCCTGGGGATGTAGCAACAGTCGTAAGTGTGAAAAACGGTCATAAACTTGCTTTTTTTAGTGCCGTAACTTTGAACGGTCACTAAACAAACTGTTGTAAGCTTAGGACTACCTCTGAAACCCTATAAAGTGCAGGATTTCCCTCTCACTTTAGTTATGAAAAGACCAAAAGGTGCATCCAAGCATCCCATCTTTCAGGATGAAAATTCTTCTGGCGAGCTCTTACAGTCAACCACTTCAATCTGTGCTGTAAATCTATAAAGATGGAATGTCAAACTGGTTTACTCATCAATAAGAGAGAACCTTAAATTGAGCTTTGACATCCCAAAGTAACACAAAATATAAGTAAATAAACAAAGAGCAGCAATCTTATCACATATTTCTTGTTTAAGTGAAGACAGAACTACGGTGTAATTCTTACATTTTTAATTTCAAATTTGGCTCCCTGTTGTTTCAAACAATTAAGGGTCCAGCAATTTACATTCACTAACAAGCTAGAGAACATTCTTTAGGAAATATAACAATAATTATTATAGCTTTTCATTTCAGGTAAGTTTCTTCTTGTGAATGTCACCTTCTATTCATTACTAACTTTGTTTAATCAGTGTGCAAGCAAGAAGATCCTGCCATTCTAGGAAAATCTTCTTTTTCCTTTTCTGTTAGGGGTGTGTGTGTGTGTGTGTGTGTGTGTGTGTGTGTGTGTGTGTTCTCACACTGGATGATGAAATAAAGCTGTGGACTTCTTCCATGTTGCCTTGTTCTCAACAATTCCTCTTGGAGATCAGATGGATTTACAAATATATTTAAGGCACTTCTGTTTCAATGCTAGGTGGGGAAAAAGAAAGGACAATTCAATGCAGATGAAGAAATTCATACTTAGACAGAAGAGAATATTTATTGTTCAGGGTTAAACCAAGTACCTTGGTGCTGACTGAGCTTGGTTGTTTTCTTGTAGGTGTTTCATTACCCAACTAGGTAACATCATCAGTGTTACAAGGGAGTGGGGTTTGCTCTGTTTATATAAAGTTTGCCTTATCAACATTGATGGGAGTGTTCTTGGGTAGTGATTAGGATGCAGTTTATTATTGGATGGTTTGTTTATTGAAAACTCCTTAATTGCAGCAGACATGGACAAACCTAATCATAATATCAAAGGGGAAACTGAGCCTTCTAGACCAGCCTAGGTACAAAAATGCTAGAGAATTTCTGGAAGCCTCAGACAAATCAGCGATCAACAGGCATGTAGAGATAAATAACAGCTACATACCATTCAAAAAAGACAATAAAACCATCTAAAAAGGAAACCAAAGACCAAAACACCAGCAGTCAACACTCAGATAAGTAGAGATTAAAACCAGGATTAATTCCAGAAAAACTATCAAGCAGTAAACAATACCCCAATCAAGGAAATGTCTATTCAGACAATCAAACAATAAATAACAATCTAATTAAGGAACCCATCAAAAGCACTCCCACCAACACTGACAGACCAAGTCACTGGTAGATAAGCAGAGAACAAATTCCACTCCCTTCTAACACTGGTGATATTACCTTGTTGGGTAATGAAATGTCTGCAAACAAAACAAGCTGAAAGAGTGCCAAGAACTCCACAGACTTCATGAACCTTCATACTTCCACAAATGAAGCTTTAATATGAAGCTTCATTATGAATCCTACCATACCTGGCTCTATGGTGGCTCTCCACCTTCTCCCTCTACAAAATGACTTCAGTGACTTGAACATGTCAAAAGTGCAGTCAAGGGGTCAAGTTACTCACAAACAATCATCGGGAAAATTAAGATTTTTCATCTTCCCATTTTCCCATTCTTCTGCCAAAACTTGGTGGTGGAAAGTTGAAAAATTAAAGAAAAGTTTGAGATAGTTTATTAACAGGTAGATTTCTTAAGAGGACATACTTAAGAGGATGCACTTAAGAGGACATAGTTGCAATGGGCATTGAGTAAAATCCCACAGAAATAGACCAGATGGGATGTCTACTTACTCTTAGAATAAGTCGATCTCTTGACCTTTTCACAAATAAATGCTGCATTTTTAAAGAACCATGGATAGTTTTGAATGCAGTACCTAAAATGTAAACCAATATCAATAGATGAACAGGATATATTTTGAATCGTGTATTCATGGATTGAAATTCTCAGCTGATGTCTGAAATTAAAGTAGCAAACATACTTGATTTCCAAAAATTGACTTCCAAAACATTGTTTTCAATAAGAAATACAAAATCTTAAGGACTTCTCCAAGTCAATTCTTATTCCAGGGCTACTGAAACTACAGCTTCAATGCTTCCTTTGCTTTTAACGCACTAACAGATTTTATTGGAACAGAAGTTCATTTTATTTTTCCTGTATTCTCTCTGAGGCCTTGTTATTTCTCCTATTCTATTGCTTCTGAGATGAAAACCTATATGGTAATTCCTTGCTAAGGTCACAATAAATTTATTGGGGGATAAATTCAGAAACAAGGAACACTGGATTTAGAAACTTAGCTGTTTTGCACTCCCCCCCACCAAAAAAAACCTTAAAAATCCAAGAAGAAAATAACCAATGAGATTAATCTTACAGATCCCTGCAACAAAATTTAGTTATATTTCTACCAGGCTAAAATTCAGCTGTGTATTCAAATGGGAAATAAGGAGAATAGAGAACAACCATCAACTCCTGCATCTCCTCTATGAAATTCTCTCACACAAGAACCAAGGTGTCTGACTGTTGCACACAGAATATGGCTGACAAAAGACATATTAGGTAGGGAAGAACAAGGTATCTATTATCACATGTTGTTTGAATATATGGGAAGCAGAATTGTTCATTGTTGTGCATTCCCAGATATTCATATCTTGATATCCTGTTTACTTCTTTGCAGAGTCATAGCGTTCTGTTCCTGATAGTATGGGTGGTGGATTGGACTGGGCTATCTTCATATATTTGATGGTTTTATTATTAATTCTTACTGGTTTTACTTGTGCAACATTGTAATCCACACTGAATTGGGGTGGTATATTAACATCTGTAAAACCAAGTAAATGGATGAATAAATAGATCCAAGAAATGGTCTGATCCTCCTGGTTCTCTCAAGGTGAGGAAGCTTGATTTCTACTTATTAAATATGAATCACGTTTGTTCTATTACTGCCCATTCCTTAAATCTGATGAGATCCCTTTTAAGGAGGCCATTGTATTAAACCCATAAAATTAAATCTAAAGTAGCCAAATTCAACTGATGTCCTGTTCCCTTTCCTCACATTTCTAGACCCAGAAATCAGGTGCAGAAATATCTAATGATTTGTCTAGAATTTTTTTTATGTAAACTCTAGGAAACATTCTTCCCTCATATGTCCTGAGCCTGTTTGAGATAATTGGGGTTCACCAGAAGGATGCATTTTTCCTCTGAAGAACCATCTTTGGGGTCATTCGATGACTTCTGGTATCTTCATCTATCACCCACTCATTATTGAAGTGACATGTCTGCCTCATTGGTCTAGTTTGGAATGCCATGGTTGGGGAACTCTAGAAGATGCTAGAAGTTTCCTGATGCTTGAGGGTGAGAACATGCAACAGAAGGTGTTGTCCAATGGTGATCACCAAAGCTAGCTGCTGGTAAAGGACACACATTGTAGCAATCTCACCTAAGTTTCATAAGAAAAGATGGGGAAGTAGAGTTTAGGAGAGACTATAAAGATCCAGAAACCAACATGGGGGATTGGCTTTCTTCTGTAAAACATGGACCTCTCTTGCTTCAAGCATCAGCTTGGAAGGAGAGTATCACTCAACTCTTCACCAAAACAAAGCTCCCTTGTGAGAAGCTACACAACTTGTAATATCTAGATTCCTAACTACGAACGTACATGAAACCATTTTTAGATTTACCTCATAGTGTGATCCCTTGAGTAACTCCGGTCTCTGGTACAGAAGCACCGTTGATAAAACTTGCACAACTCCATCACGCAAGGATTCAGCTTTTGAACCATGAGGGGTGACACAGTCACAAAATTGCCTTTTTTGATGACCTGTGTGCATTCTAGGGAAAAAAAGTATGTAATCCCAAAATAATCCATGGGATTGACATTTTACTACT
This sequence comes from Pseudonaja textilis, assembly GCF_049901715.1. Lineage (NCBI taxonomy): Eukaryota > Metazoa > Chordata > Lepidosauria > Squamata > Elapidae > Pseudonaja > Pseudonaja textilis. The sequence goes on from NC_141992.1 coordinate 190,303,321, forward strand.
GTGTAATAAAACATTTGTTGGCACACCTGAGTACTTTTATTTAAAGAAAGAATGTGTTTTTGCACAGAGAAAATCAACGTTCTAGAGTTTTGTTTTAAATTGCCAACACCACACCACACAACCATCCTGGGAACTCAACTTTTTACATAACATCTAAGTGGAGATTTCTGCATTAAAGAAATATGATTTCATCATTAATTCCAAATAATGTTAAATATTTTTTTAAAAAAAGTCATTTAAAATAGTGGTTGTTCTTTAGGAGCCTTTCCTCATACACTTAGTTCAACACCCTTTCCTCGTAAGTTTCATAAATCAATAAGTCCCCTTAAACAACCTGAGGTTTCCTCCCAAATTAACATCTATGGAGATTCTCAGTTCCCATTTGCATTATTCAGGTGTCTCTGAGGGCACAAATAAACCCCCTCAAGTGGCCTCAATGACTCTCAGAAAGAGGGCTAATGATCAGACGATATAAATCCTTCCATTCTCCATCATTCACTCAGAACTGAGGAAGCCTTCTTTGATGAGAAGTAAAACATCTTCAAGAAAAAAACACAGAAAGTCCAGTTGCCTTTTGGAAAAGCACCTTTGGAACTCCCAAATTAACGTACCACAGATGACAACCCAAATTCTCATCAGTTTTGTAAGCTAACTGATCTTTCTCCAAGAAATCGTTTCTTGATGATTGATCCCTTTGGTAACCCAAATAATATCTCCTTACACTTAGGAGGAACTGAACCTTCCTCCAATCTCAAACTTTCTCCCTCTCTGCTCTTGGAAGTTGAGCCTTATCAAAAGTCAACTTTTTTCTCTCTCTCTTGAGCTGGGAGATTGGATTCCCTCAGGAATCATGCTTAGCATTCTTCATGACTTTGAACCAGTTACATGATCAGAGAGAGGTAGGGAAGTGTCCCCACCTCCACCCCCAAGTAATGAAGAGCTGACAACATATGCCTGAGCTGTCAGAAGGAGCCATGAAATTAATAGAAAATGGCATCTAATTACAGCAGAAGAGGGAAACCAGATTCAGGATAAAGAATCGCATATAATACTTGACAAGCTGTCAGGGGAAGGGGCTAGAAGGATCTCAGATCTATCAATGGTGTGACCTTGGTTGGGTCATCACTTCCTGGATGAACTTACCTCAGAGTTGTTGCAAAATTTAAACGGGAAGCGAACTGAGCTCTGAGGAGTAAATCAGAAACTGAAACTCTTCCTTGTTTTAATTTAAACTGAGCAATGTACCAAAGTGAGCATTGGAAATCATCTTTTTGAATCCAAACTCTACAGGCAGGAAGCTAAACCCAAAATTTAGGTTTTTAGTCACTTCTTGCCTTGAAGCAAACAGATATCTACAACTTCTACTTTCGCCTCTTGCAAATGACCTATTTAAAACATTCAATAACACCAGCAATTTATTTTTATTTAAAAAAACAAAAACAAATACAATTTGCCTTTGCAGGTAGTCCTCAACTTACAACCGTTCATTTAATGACTGTTCAAAGTTGCAATGGCACTGAAAAAAGTGACTTATGACCATTTTTTACACTTATGACCGTTGCAGTGTCCTAATGATCGTGGGAACAAAATCCAGGCACTTGGCAATTGGTTCATACTTATGACAGTTTAGTTTAGTTTACTTTATTGTCATTGCACCTCGTACAACAAAATTAGATACCATCTTCAGTGTACATTATGACTATGAAAATAAACACAAACACACGTCCTTCATAATCTATACCTTGAATTGAAAACCCCTGATATTGCATTCATATTGTACTATACAGTAGAATTCAGTAGAGTTACTGCCCTGGGATAGAAGCTGTTTTTCAGCCTATTTGTCCTTGTTTTTATTATCCTGTACTGTAATAGTTCAAAAAAAGGGGATGCCCAGGATGAGATGGATCTTTGAGAATGTTTTGAACTTTCTTAAGGCAGCGGGAGCTATAAAGCTCTTCCAAAGAGGGGAGAGGGCAACCAATTATCTTCTGGGCAAAGAGGTTAACCCTCTGGAGTGCTTTCCTATCTGCCCCTGTGCAATTGGCCAACCATACAGAGGTGCAGTAAGTGAAGATACTCTCTATGAAGCAGCGGTAGAAGGTCACCAGAGTTTTCCATTCAGTTGTTGTTTCCTGAAAAGACTCAGATAGTATAATCTCTGCTGGGTCCTTTTGACCAGGGCTGCAATGTGAGCACCCCAAGTCAGGTCCTCTTTTAAGGTAACACCCAGAAACTTAAAACTGGCCACTTGCTCTCCTCAGTCTCCATTGATAAGCAAGGGCTGGATGTCTGATCTGTTGCTTGTATCCTTACGATTTATATTGACTGTTTCCTAGTATGATTCGATTGTTGATTGTGCCCTATGACTATCATTAAGTGTTGTATGTTATGATTCTTGATTCTTAGCGAATGTACCTTTTCTTTATGTATACTGAGAGTATTTACACCAAGACAAATTCCTTGTGTGTCCAATCACACTTGGCCAATAAAGAATGCTATTCTATTCTTCTATAGTCCACTATAAGCTCCTTGGTCTTATTGGTGTTGAGGGTCTTGGGGTCACATGATCACCTTTTGTGACCCTCGGACAAGTGAAGTCAATGAGAAGCCAGATTCATGTAACAACTGGGTGACTAACTTAAGAACTGCACCGGCTGGTTCATTTAAAAGCGGTGGCAAGCAAGGTTGCGAAATGGGACAAAACTCACTTAACAGCTGTAACGTTTAGCAACTGAAATTTTGGGCTCAATTGTGGTCGTACATTGAGGACTATCTGTAGTTGTTACCATACATGTGACATACATTGAGAAGAGACCACGAAGGCCAGTCATTCCTGAAATGATGACAAAAACACAGATTTCCTTGGTTTTAATATGTTGAGTATAATATTATGAATGTAAAGTCCTTTGTGTTGGACTGTTATCTTTTCAAGATGGGATTTGGATTCAATCACAGTAAAAGAACTGAAGCTTATAAAGTCTTTGGGGGGAAAGGAAAAAAATATCTCATGGGACCTTCAACATCTCCAGAAGTTATGAATGCTCCAACACTGGAAGTTTTTTAAAAGATGTTGGATAACCATTTGTCTGAAGTGGTGTAGGGTTTTCTGCCTCAGCAGGGGGTTGGACTAGAAGACCTCCAAGGTCCCTTCCAACGCTGTTATTCTGTTCTATTCTGTTCTGTTCTATTCTATTCTATTCTATTCTGTTCTGTTCTGTTCTACTCTACTCTACTCTACTCTACTCTACTCTACTCTACTCTACTCTACTCTACTCTACTCTACTCTACTCCATTCCATTCCTTTCCTTTCCATTCCATTCTATGCCATTCTATTATATCTCTTCAAGAATCTTCGCTGGTGAAAGAAAGAAATAGACAGCTTTATCCTGAAGGTGAGGAGATGCCTGGCTCCCAAAACCACTCCATTTTCTGTCACATTCTTGAACTGAAGCCAGGCAGAAAAAATAATAATATATCATTTCCTCATACTTCAGGGGTGAGATGGTCAGGTATGGCTGGGCCACTTCTAGGGACAATGGCCTTATTCTTTTTCCAACTCTCCATCCCTCATCGCCTGCTTAAAATTAAAAAGTCATGTGCCAGCAATGAGCAAGTTATATGCTTCAGTGGAAGAAAGCCAAAACGAACAAGGAAATTGTTGAGAAGAAAATGTATACCTACTACCAAGTCCAAGCACTAAAAGAAGACTTCTCAATTCTTGCTTTCATCTCCAATATTTGATCAATCTTTTGGTCCTGGTGGAAGTCTCAGAGAAAAACCTTCAAAAGCCAGAAGTAGAAACTCCCTCTGGTTTTCTGTTATTCCCTGACCATCTCCATGGGGTCAACCCACTAAGACCATTTCCTTATAGTTGGCCTTTGGGGTTGAGGCTACTTTTTCTACTGTGCTGTTCATTCCTGCATGTATGTCTTCATTCTTACTTTTAAACAATGCTGTTATTTTAAGCAGTATCTCCCCTTAATCAGTAGATCTACTTAATTTTCCAAGTCAAGAGCAGGCAACCCGATGCTCTCTATATGGCTAGGACGACAACTCCCACAATTCCTTGCTGACAGCAGCTGACCATTTCAGAGATCAAGACACTACTGCATATCAGATTGAGATTAGAGGAAACAGATTTGATAGATGGTTTGAAAAACTTCCTGGCTTTAACGGCAATTCAATAGTGAAGCCAATGAGCCAAAGAGTTGTTGGACACCATTCAATGGGTGTGTTGACATCAACACATCTATTGAAAGCATCAGAGATGCTTTCATTTGGATCCTTGCACTAAACAAAGAGTTGGATTCAATGACCTCAACGGTGTCTTCAATTCTGGGATTGTAACATTGTGTAAAATTCCAGATTTGGCAGAAGGAGGGCAACAATTCATTTCTGTCTCCCATCTTCGGACTTTTATTTTTCTACAATGATGGCTGTCCTTACTTCTATCAAAGGTTGGACTTCCAGAACAGTGGCCTCAGACCCACAGCAGGCATGGGATGGTCATTAATGAAAGAGGCAGGATTGGCATGTTGGTATTCACCTGAATTTTTGAGGAGCTCCAGAGATCACAAGAAAGGGGCTGTGGGCAGGTTGAAAGTCAAGGAATACAAGATGTTTATTGAGCTTGAAAGCAAATAGCAAGACAATGTGGCAGAATTCGCCTAACGGCTCCAGTTGTTATTTCTACTCCTATCAAGGCAGGCCATACATTCTACTCCACAAGCTAGTTATCCACAGAAATGATCTATAAATCATGTCATTGACTCTATAAAATCATGCAACAATCCAATCATGGAATAAGAGGTACAGTCCAGTCAAATTAAACCTTGCAATACAGTAGAATCTTCGGTTCGAAAATCCTTGTTCAAAACCCTTAAGCTTGGCAGAGCTAATTTTTAGGGAATTTGAATATTACTGCAACCTTAATAGTACTAATTCACTCTGCCCCATGTTTTCCATAAACAACCTCCCTATGTCGTAGTGGCAGAAAAGATGAATTTTTACTCTTATCAACCCAAGACTGTTCAAATTTCACATTAGAAATTCAGCTCTGAATGAATTTGAGACCACTAACTCTTGTTGATGGTTGGTTGGTTGGTTCCTTATTTTTCTGATCAGCCTGCCAAAATCCAGCCTACCTTTCCCGCTTCCCAACGCCATTTACACATTCCAGAGCGTCCATGGGAAAATTAACAAAACCATATTGACAATTTTGTAAGATGTCCATTCAATGCAAAAGAAGGACAGGGTACTGAAAGCAGAACAGACTCGTGCCCCAACCTAAATCTTCATAATCTACCTTCAATACCAATATACCTTACAGATTATTTATTGCATAATAATATTATGCAATAGGAGAGTGAATTCAGCCTATCAGCCAGTTCTGCAACACATGTCAGTTACAGGTATTACAGGTATTGTAACTGTAACGTGTTTGACTTACAACTATATTTGATCCCGGAATTACAGTCGTAACTCAGAGCCATCATTACGCAAGTCAACATGTGACCATGATCAATTTTACAATTTGGTGGTGGCCATGAAACAAACACCATGGTTGTTGTTGTTGTTTTTTAATGCCATGGTCATTAAGTGAACACCGCAACAAATACACCAGCAAAAATCTTACAGGACTGTAGGCTTCAAACAGCCATAAATGCGAGTCAAATGCCAGAAAACAATCATGTACCCATAGGCAGAGGACTGGGTGTAAGAAATTCAAAATCAGTCATAAGTACCTTTGGAGGGAGGTCTCTCTTAATTTTGAATGGTGGCTGAAGTGACTGGTCCTTAAGCGAGAACTATCTGTACTCTAAATTAATTGTCTCCACCCTGATATCCTCCAATTGTGTAAATTTGGATTCCTAGAACTCTCCAATTGAGCCATGGTCATTGCCAAGAACTCTGGGAAATAAGATCGTGTGTAGGGAGTCAGCATTTCCAGCAAGCGACTGAGTTTGATCTAGAAGTTAGGACAGTGGTGGCTAACCTTTTTGGGCTCCCGTGCTGAAAATTGCGTGCACTGTCACACGCGTGTACTCAAATTCCAGCACCCAGGAAGCGATGTGCCCCGTCCTCCTGCACATGCACACGCAACACACACCCCACTCCCTTACCTGTACAGCGCATGCACGCATCTCCCAGCTGATATTTGGCCTCCCTGAGGCTCGAGGGAAGCCTCTGGGGCCTCCGGAGGGCCTCTGGAGCCTGGGGGAGGAGGCTGTTTTCACCCTCCCAGGGGCTTGAGGGAAGCCTCTGCAGCCTTTGGAGGCCAAAAAAACGGGCCCATTTCAGCACTTTCGGTTTCATCACTTCTGGTTTCATTACTTCTGGTATTTCCAGAAGGCCCATTTTTGGGCCTCCCCAAGGCTGCAGAGGTGGAAAAGGGCCTCAAACAAGCCAAAAATCATCTGGGAGGTGTGCGCATGCACAGTGCAGGTAAGTTTGGCTGGGGCTGGGGCTCGCGTGCCTGCACAAATGGCTCTGCGTAACACCTGTGACACAAATGCCATAGATTCTCCATCACGGGGTTAGGACATCAGGCTAGAGACCAGGAGACTGTGAGTTCTAGTCTTGCCTTAGGCATGAAAGCTGACTGGATGACTTTGGGCCAATCACCAGGACATTGTGAGTTCTGTTCATACCTTAAGCATGAAAGGCAGCTGGGTGACTTTGTGCCAATCACTAGGAGACCATAAATTCTAGTCCCACCTTGGGCATGAAAATCTGCTGGGTGACTTTGGGCCAGTCTGTCTCAGCCCAACCCGACTACCAGGGTTGTAGAGCTGTGGGGAAAATAGGAGGAGAAGTGCATATTAGATATGTCCATTCCCCGAGCTATTTCTAAAAATAATAAAGGTGGGATATTTAAGATATTTAAATTAAGGGATAAATGATTTTTTTTTAAAGCTGTTGCCATTGTGCCAGCTTTGTGCCAGGATAGCTGCACCACCTGACTCTCTGTTAAGTAATTGCTGAGGGTAAATTTTGCCCATTCCAAGGAAAGGAAAAACAAGGAAAGCCGAAGGCAGTCGAAGGCTCGGCTTTCAGATCAATGAGTTGCTTGAAATAGAATCTTCCAGGTTAAGTGTGTAGATTTGCCGGCGAGGCTCAGTGGCTTTGTGATGAAGAGATGGAAGGGAGAAGATGCTACTCAAAGGGACCATTTTCAAGGGCCCAACCATGCAGCGACAACCTCAAGGGAATATGAGCTAATAGGGACAGCGGATTGAAGAAGGCAATTATGCAAAGAATTTGACACCCGATCTTTTTATCTCCCTTCTTCGGCCCAGAGAATTCAGCCGTTTCCACTAAATTCAACCTACGTGGGTCTGAAGAAACTTCTTGGATGAGGAGCGAAACGTCTTAAAAGAAAAAGAAGAAAGTTCGGTTGCCTCTTGAAATATAAGCACCTTTGGCACAACCATGACTTGGATCAGGGGTCACCAACCTTTTGGATCTCAGGGATCACCAAACACATAATTTTAAATCCTGCGGACCACTAATAACGGTAGCTTGCGGATATTGGTGAGAAAGTCGGTCCCATATTCCAGAGCTGCAGTAGTCACAGGACTGGCCCTTTGGTCATCCCGGAGCAGCTCCTCCAGTCCATGGTAGGCTGGTGCACCCGAGTGGAGGAGCAGCTGCTCTGGGATGACCTAAGGCCAGTCCTGTGACTACTGCAGCTCTGGAATATGGGACCGACTTTCCCACCAACGTCAGCAAGCCACCCCGGGGCAAATTTCCCTCCCACACCATTGGTCTTACCTTCCAGTTCCATCTTGCATGGCTCTACTCAAGGTAAGGGTTTGCGCTTGGCTGAAGGTTGGGGGCCAGAGGGTAGGCGGGCCATGTAGGCGGTGCAGCCTTGTGTTTCCGAGCACCCTGGATTAATTGCTTTGGGGGTGGGGGTGGGGGAGACATTTCTCTGCAGACAACCAACATTTTCTCACAGACTAACAGTGATCCCCAGCCCACCAGTTGGCGACTACTGACCTGGATCATAGAGAACCTCCATACACAGATGCAGGGGAGACGTTTTCTTGAAATGTGTGCAGTTTTTCCTGACTGCTTTTTCTAGAGGTGTCCTGCTACAGCAAAGGGTGTCAAACTGGATGTCTTGGAGGGACAAATCAACATTGTAGTTGTCCTCCATGGGATAGCTGTGGGGGGAGGAGATGGGATGGACAGCTTCCTGCAGGACCCTGCTGGCCAAAACGGAGCACAAGGGGGCCAAAAATGGACTACACAGGGACCCAAAATGGGCTGCGTGGGGGCCAGCCACATCCATCCATGCCCCATTTTTGCTAGCAGAGGCACTGTGGGCCTCTCCTTTGCAATTTTGAGGCTGGCCCCACAGGCCGGTTCTAAGCAACCCTTGGGCCAGATCCGGCCCCTGGGCCTTGAATTTGACACCCCTGTGCTATAGCAATGCAGATACACGCTGCAACAGGAGTGTCTTCTATGCTAGTGTATATTTTTGCCCTGAATCTCTTACAATATTATTAGCATATTATCTCCTTTCATCAGTTTACCTTCACCAATGGTCCTGCTTCAGAAATATATAGTGGTCCTCGATTCCCAACCGTTTGTTTAGTGACCATTCAAAGTTACAGTGGCAAGAAAGACATGTCTTACAACTGCTTTTCACACAGATGACCATTGTAGCCTCCCCGTGGTCATATGATCAAAATTCAGATGCTTGGTCTGATGACCCAAAGGGGCGTGGCACAAAAGCAACAAAGTCACAAAAGTAGGTAAAGTCCCTTCAATACCTCCAACTTGGCCCCCAGAACAGGTTTTGTCCAGAAATTCCATCTAAATCAGCTGGATAAAAATAAAAAACCAACACAAACCATGCTGCAGCAATTAACGAAGCAGGGCAGGATAAGGAATTACAGACTTCAAAAGATAACAAAACGCACAGTTGGTAGGATGCAGGAACCTAGATAAGACTTGACAAGCAAAGATAATTCACACCTTCCTTCCAGCAAGTTGCTGTGCACAAATGCCCTTTTTAAATCCTGCTTTCCCAGCTGCTGCTAATGAAGGGAATCAGGGCCCTTTTCTCCCCCATAACCCCCATAACTCACATTGCTCCCTTCTCCATTCCTCCCTGCATGCCTTAGGATGAAGAGGGGGTGGCCCTGGGTTCCTCTGAATGCCCAGCCGGACTTTGCCCTTCCCCAGTTTCTTCCACAGTCCCCGGAGCCACACTCCCACTCCCTGTCGGCTGCTCGACCTCACCCTCAGAATCAGATTCCAACAGGGTCATGACCCTTGGCATCTGATGTAGAAGCCAGATTCACTTAACAGCCGTGTTAGTAATGTTACAATTGCTATGATTCACTTAACAACCGTGGCAAGAAAGCTTATAAAATGGGACAAAATTCACTTAACAAATGTCTCATTTTACAACTCAAATTTTGGGCTCAATAGTGGTCATAAGTCGAGGACTACCTGTAATATGGACCAGGCATGCATTTTTGCCCTTTAAAGGAAGGGAATGTAAACTTTTTAAACCAGGTTTTTCATCTGTTTTCTTCCAATCCTGTTGATCAGGTTAGCCATCAGAACAAGTGGAGATGCCGGGTGGAATTAAAAGCTATTTCCAGGCTCAAATCCACATAGAACAAAATTTCATTTTTCTTTGGCAGCTGAAAAGAAGTAAAGCAAGGCCGAATCTCAAAAAAAAGTTAATATCACGGGTGCAGATCATAAGCTTAAGGAATAGAAGCTTGAAATGTTTTTAGTAGTCCCACTCAGAACAAAAGGAGAAGAGGCAGGAACGAACGAGAAGCTCAGAACAAAAGGAATGAATATGAAATGTGGAAACTGAGACGTGCAAATAGCAGGTGGGGTGCAATTTTTTTCTGCATCAGGGTGTATTTTTTTTCATGTTTGAAGACTGTGAGAACAATGTACAACAATCCTCCAGATGTATGCCACGTTTGGTGGCTCAGAAGAAAAATACTTACTGGAATTCACCTTTGATAAGTTGTCGCTGTTAGGCCTTGGTGACCATGTCACAGGTAAGGGTGTGTTTCTTGTCACTGAAAGGAGAATCAGAAGATAACACATTAGTAAGAACGGATTGTGAATTGCATTGCTTTAGTGGAAGTTCCACTAAAACTACAGTTATGGCTTAGCACCAGAGGTGGTATTCAGCAGGTTCTGTTGCGGAAATTTTGAGTAGTTCAGAGAACCGGCAAATCCCACTTCTGACTGGCCCAACTCCCATCTATTCTCTGCCTCCTGAGTCCCAGCTGATCGGCTGGGTCTTCTTTGGTTGCCCTGCACAGGAGAACGGAGCTGGGAAGCAGGTTAGTGGGTGGGGAGGGAATGGAGATTTTACAGCATCCTTCCCTTGCCACACCTATCAAGCCACACCCACCAAGTCACACCATGCCCACGAAGCCACGCCCACAGAACCAGTAGTCCAAAATGTTGAACCCCACCACTGTTTAGCACAATATTGTCCTTCATGCACAGGAAGCCGAACCACGTTCTCTATATATGTCTCCATCTTTGGTTCATTTCTGGAACAAATGAACCAGAAGTATGAAGTTGCCCATCCCAAAACAAGATAGGTTATCCTTATATCACCCCGTTCAAATGATTATGCATTCTATTTTGGAAAACTCCAATGTCTGGGAAGCAAGCTAGTCCATGGATTAATTGTTGTCACTGTCAGAAAATGTCTTCTTACTTCCAGGTTGGATCTCTCTTTCACGAGTATCCACTCGTTACTTCTTATCCTACCCTCAGATCAGAGGTGGGGGTGCTGGGGGTTCACAGGGGTTCAGGAAAGCCCCTAGCTAAGATTCTGTGCAGTTTCAGAGAACCCCCAAATCCCACTCCTGGTTGGCCCCGCACACCCCACTCCTCCCAGGAGTCACCATGTGGACCATTTGGGATGCAGGCAAGTGCAGGGTTCATATGAAGGCTCCGGGAGGGCGAAAAACGAGCCTCCTGGGAGTTTGGGAAAGCCAGAAATAGGCCCATTTCCGGCTTCCAGAGATCCTCCAGAGCACAGGGAGGCCATTATCACCCTCCCGTAGGCTCGAGGAAAGCCTCCAGAGCCTGGGGAGGGCAAAACCTCCCCGCTGCCACCATGGTGCAGGAGGTCAACTAGGCTATGTCCACCCAGCAACCAGGCAGTGGGGGAGTTGGTACAAGTAATCCTTTTGATGTAACCTGAAAATATTAAATCTTATATTGAATCTTTATAACCTACACATGATATACAACTGGAGGATTGAAGCCTGGTGTTCAGAAACTTGTCACCTCTTGAAGAGACAGCAAGCGAAGAAGGGACCATAAAAATTCCAGCTCCAGAAGATACTCCCTGGGAACTCTTCAAAAGATACGTTCTCAGAGAAGGGGAGGGGGGAATTAACATGTTGGTTCTTTGTTCGACTCAATACACATCTAGATAAGGGGAGGGGTCGTAACTCCCCATGTCTATTCCTTCATGCCTGGGAGCATTTAGATTCTGCTTTGAACCGTGCTGGAATCGTCTCTTTTCAATAAAGGATTCCTTTGGAAACATCTTGTTTTCAGCAGTTCATTCTTTTCGATTGAAGGGGGAAAGTCCAGTACCTGACACCTTTGCTAAAAATTTTGAAGCCCACCCCTGCCTCAGATGCTTTGGAGAATAAGTCAGTCCCCTCTTCTCTGTGATATCCCAGAGACAAACAGAATACTACACGGTATGACACATAACAGTTGCAACTTACTAGAAGGAGGATGGGGCTTCAAGGCAAGTGGTTTTTCTTCTGTAGATGGAGAAGCCAGTGGAGAAAGAATGCCCGTTGCTATAGATATTGAAGAATAAAATCATTAGTTTCAATTAATCAAAATGAAATTTAAATTCTAGAAGACTAGTTACAATAAGGGTTAAAAAGAACGTGTGGCTCTTAAGCTTCGATACCCTAAAAGGATTTTCCGTTTGCATGAAATGAAGTCTCTCTTTAAAAAAAACTTTCTGTGCATATTCTTAAAGGCTTAAAAGCTTTATTAAAAAAAAAAATAACATTGGTTGGCTGAATGGAAAGTTTATTTCCATAGTCTAGGATTCATTACTTCATGCTTCACTTACTGTCAAAATAAATACTATCAAGAGATTAATTTGTTCTCCGACTTTTTCAAGGAATGAAATTCCTCCAGTTTTATCTACATAAGTTGGGTCATTTCAATTGAGAGGTGTCATCGAATAACTAAACTCAGTTATCCCTGCAGGTGGCTTTGTCCCATTTATTGTGTGTTCCCTAAAAGCTGAGGATCGCAAATATGAATACTCAGGAAAAAGAAACTGGCATGGAAGGAAAGTGAATGAATGACATTAAACCAAATGAAAGAATGCCAGTTTGGTGTAGTGGTTAAGGCATCAGGCTAGAAAGCAGGTGGCTGGGAGTTATAGTTCCTCTTAGGCATGAAGCTGTTGTGATTCGCTGGCAGACTGTGCAGACAGCAGTGGAATCGGACAGTGCGGGAGAACGGGGACCAGTCAAGGAGTCTGGAGAGGGTCCTATGTCCAATGCAGAGATGGGGCCAGGACCATCTGGGAATGGGGTGCTGCCTCCGGACCCTGTTGGCAGCAAGGCAGAGGACCCAGGAAAGCCAGTTCCCAAGTGTGCATGTGTGCAGAGCTGCTAGAAGGCAAGAGCAGCTGAAACAAAAGGGGTGACTCGGGAGTAAGGCTGGGAAGTGACTGTCCCTCCCATAAGATATAACGGACAGGCAAAGGTGATGAAACTTTTGCAGGAAGCAAAGTCGTTCGTTCTGTTTGGATTAATCCTTGAAGCTCTGTGTGGACTTCATACTTCAGTTGGTTTTTTATAGTTCATCTGGCACTTTAGCTGTTGGCAACAATTCAAAGGAGAGAAAGGTGGGTGCTTATCTCAAGGGACTGTTTGGGACTCATTACAGGCTGGGAATGAACATAATTCCCAGCATTGAAATAAAACAAGGTTTGTTTTAACTAAGTGTGTGCTTCATTACAGTCTCAGGAAGCCTTGGTCAGAACAGAAGCCAGCTGGGTGACTTTGAGCCGATCACCAGGAGACTGTGAGTTCTAGTCTCGCCTTTGGCATGAAAGCCAGTTGGATGACCTTGGGCCGATCACCAGGAGACCGTGAGTTCTAGTCTTCCCTTAGGCATGAAAGCTAGCTGGATAACCTTGGGCCAACCACCAGGAGACCGTGAGTTCTAGTCTTGCCTTAGGCATAAAAGCCAGCTGGATGATTTTGGACCAGTCCTTTTCTCTTAACACCAGGAAGCAAGCAATGACAAACCACTTCCCAAAATACTGCTAAGAAAATTTCAAGGACTTTTCCAGCCAGTTGCCAGGGGTCAACAATGACTCAAAGATACAAAAAGGAAAGGAAAAAGGAAAGGAAAGGAAAGGAAAGGAAAGGAAAGGAAAGGAAAGGAAAGGAAAGGAAAGGAAAGGAAAGGAAAGGAAAGGAAAGGAAAGGAAAGGAAAGGAGGAAAAAAAGCTTGGTAACTTGGCAATGAACAAGAAAGCTGAAATACTGAATATTTCCAGACTTTGAATGCTCACTTGGTGCTGGCTGGGTCATAGATAGAAAGTCTGATTGGATCAAAGATGGTTGGGTAGGAGCAACGTTAGATCCCATTGAAACATTTGTCTGCAACCAAGATGAGATCTGGGGAGAAGGATCTGGAAAACTTTTCAGAGTAGCAGAGTTTTGCCATATTGTGAACTGTTGTGGGATTGTTTCATCCTCTTTCACAACAATGGTCTTAGCTTGAAAAGGTATCCTTTGGGCTGGAGAAAAAAGAAAGAAAGAAAAGAGCATGCATCAACAGAGCTTCTAATGGGACATTTATGATCGACTTAAAGAGGTTTGTCGCTCCTGGAGTAGAATGTGATGTGCTTTTATGTTTGATAACTTTCTTGGGAAGGAAGAGATTTCATTGGTTTGAATGCATGGTCCTATTGCAATCAGACATATAACTTCACTTCCTTGCCAATATTCTTTAACTAAACTCCATAGGATGATATCACCTTGATTCAGATCTATTATATTTAACAGATTAACAGGTTAAAGAGTTGGAAGGAACCTTGTAGGTCATCTAGTCAATATCTCTCCCTTCTTTCTTTTTTTTTTCAGTCTCACAGAAAGATAATTCTTCTTTTTCTTTCAGTTCAATACATATTTTTTTATCATATATACTCATATGACATTCCAAATTGAAATGTTCTGCAAACCATGGGCGTCATCAGAGGGGCCCATAGATATTGACCTCTGACATCCATCATGACATTCATTCATTCTCATATTATTTTTGTTATTAAAATAAAGTATAGACTGTTGTTAGTTTGGGCACATTTTGGCCAGTAACCCACACTTACAACCAAACCCACTTTTAACCCCTGCTCTTAGCTGGGTCTTGGCTGCAAGTCACAAGCTCTAAACTTGAGATGATCTTGCAATCCAGTTTGGAGATACATTTCTTGCCTTCTGTTCAACTGTATCTGATTCTTGGAGACAAGAATCCCTGCAATTTTCTTGGTGAAGTTTTCCAGGAGGGGTTTGCCATTTCCTCCTTCCTTAGGCTAACAGGGCAGGACTAAAACTCAGAGACTTCTAATTTCACCAAATTGGCTTTCACATACAATATACTTATATGCCATTTTGAATGTATTCTAAATAAATGGAAGACTAGAATAAAAATTATCTTAAGCAAGTAAAATTCCTTAAAATAAATGTGATAATATTATACTGCATGAAGTCAGGGATGGTTTGAGCAGTCTATGTGTCAGGGCTCGGGCAGTTACCCCTATTTAAAACATGAGTCTCTAGCCAGATTTTCAAAACTTAAAGAAGATTTATTAGGGGTAAACATGCCGGCGCTGCCTGGGTGTAGCCAACTCTGAGACATATCATTCATTGTCAACCTTGATCCCCACCCCCTGGGTGTATCGTAATTCATATTCTCCAATGGGACACATTCATAGCCAAGAGTCATCAATCATTCTCTCCAGTTAGAATTTTGCGTGGCAGAAACTTCGGTCACCTAGAAACTATCTTTGAAAACATCCATGGAATGCAAGTTGTCCAATGCTCCCCCCTCCCTTTCTGTTGGCAATTCTAAAAAAAACCATAGACATATTTCATGAGTTGACACTGTGATCGATTGGTTGAAATTATCAAATTCATACCACACAACTACATAGCCTATATAAGAATGGTGCAGTGGCCTAGAGGTGGAGCTATCGCGTCACAATCAGGAGACTGTGAGTTCAATCCTAGGTAGAGGCAGATATTTCTCTCTCTGGGCACAACTGAGAATATATCTGCTGAACAAAACTCCACACTGGTGACAGGAAGGGCATCCGGCCATTAAATACTCTTCTAGCTCCATTCCCTTGTGCAGACTCCACCCCGCAAGGCGTTATGGGGTCATTAAAAAAAGATGAAGTATATAGCCTATACAGAACTCACTATGAGCTGGCAGAAATCTTGACGAAGTGCTGGAGACTTCTATAGCAGCAGCAGAAGACTTTGCCAAGGTTGTTTTAGCAGATGAAGGACCGGATTCTTTGGACGCGTTGGTCTTCAGCCACCAGGAAGCTTGTACCAATGGAACTTCTGGTCCCTTGGCTTTTCCAGGCTTCAGCCAATTTGGCTGCTTGGTCAATAACGAGTCTTCCTTCAAGGCACCAGTTTGTGTCCAGGCAGACAACTTTGAAGCTGGAAGATGTTAAACAAATTTATTGTTTGTGGAATACGTTCACACTCATATATTCCCATTGATTGTATATAAAGGCTGTACATAGATATTAGATCTCTAGGGATACCACTTGACATGCTTAACAGGCTAAATGTCGATAGGATGAACTACAGAAAAGCAGACAATTCTGTCCCCAAACAAAATGTAATATTGCTAATAAATTGATTAGCCTGTTGTTTCACTAGCTTGCGTCCAGGAGGTATCTTCCTATTCTTCCACCATCATTAGATCGGCAATCTTGTGAACATTTGTAGCCCATGAATGAGGGATGGAGGGATGATAGATGTATGGATGGAGGCAGGAAGGGATAAAACTTTATGGCTATTACTAAATGGAGTATGGAAAAACAGTGGTTGCATGTGAGGAGCGTTGACCATGTTGTAAGTATGAAGGCAACAAACCCTAGTATTTACAGCTGGCCAGTTGAAATCAGCTTACATGCCAGCCAGCTTGTCAAGGTGGATATATATTTTCTGAAGAGCAAGAAAATGTCCGTCATGTGTACAACAATCAAATTCTTTCAGCTCCTCCTATCGGACCTAAGTTATTTTAAAATATGAGCAGATCTTCAAGAGGAAACCAAGGAACAAAGGCTGACCCTCAGTCTCAAAGAGCTTCTGATTAACGTTTAGACTTACTAGAAATCTGGGAGAAAATAGAAGAACCTGCTGCAGAAAAATCATATTTGTAAAGTTAGGTATGTGTCTAGCCCAGAATATTCATTTTTGGCGTGGCACCAGCCTTTTGTTGTTGTTGTTCTTATTCCTGGTCCACATCTTAATTCCATTTTCTTATTTCTCTCTCTAAGCGGAATAATTCAAAATTTGGTGTAAAATTCTGACTTTATTTCACCCAAGTCAAACGGTGAAACTGAAAAAAAAAAAAACCCGAGCTTCTGGACTTTTTCCTCAAATGGGGGGAAAAAATGAAAATTTTGATTTTAGGTTTTGATTATTAGAATGGTTTTGGTGGTCTAGAAATGGCTTGAAATGTGGAGAAATATAAAGCTTTAAAATAAAACAGATTCTTTTTGTAATCTGCTGCATTTAAAAAAGTCAGAGGTCTTTCTTTCTTTCTTTCTTTCTTTCTTTCTTTCTTTCTTTCTTTCTTTCTTTCTTTCTTTCTTTCTTTCTTTCTTTCTTTCTTTCTTTCTTTCTTTCTTTCCAGACCCTTGTTTTTCCTTCTCTTAATTTTCTATTGTTTCTTTTTGTGTTTTTATCTTAACATAAACTTTAATATAAGGACTTTTTAAAAATACGGAGATCAATTTATTCAACTTTCGGGAAAGAAAAGGTTCATTTGTATATCCCTGATAGTTAAAAAAGAGAGACCTGCAATAATCTTTTATGACATGCAACAAGTCTTGCATGCTGTTGACTGCTATTTCCCTCTATCAAATGTCAGAACTGGCTCCAATGAACTTGCAGCCATGGTCGACTCTAATCCCTGTTTTCATTGCTCAGTAACTCTCTCTTCTGAATTAACATATTCAGGGCATAATGTTAGACCCAAAGAACTAAGAGTGACACATGGAGTTACTTCTGATTAACTGCTTTATAGTTGCAACCAATCTTGGTTGGTCAGTGGGACCAGAGGCTTTGGCTTCTCAGCTTTCAGGCTCATGCTGGAGCCCATTTTCTAGGCTTGTGCTAGAGCTAGAGAGAAGGGCTCCAACACAAGTCTGAAAGCTCGGAAGACAAAACCTTTGGTCCCAGTGACCCACCCAGATTGGATCCTGCAACATGATCCCAGGACATATATATTCACCTTCATTTGTGCTTTATAGTTGTTTGCCTTACAGACAGAATCTTGCCAGACTAAAGCAATTATCTACAATAACTATAGATATGCTCTGTGAATTGCTAGGGAGGGTCCAATCTTGCTCTCTTCCTGCCCACCGGACATTCTAAACCAGAGGTCTCATTCTCGCGGCCCGCGGGGCAATTGCGGCCCGCAGTCCGATATCCTGTG
Organism: Pseudonaja textilis; assembly: GCF_049901715.1. NCBI lineage: Eukaryota > Metazoa > Chordata > Lepidosauria > Squamata > Elapidae > Pseudonaja > Pseudonaja textilis. The sequence continues at coordinate 190,321,060 of NC_141992.1, forward strand.
GCCACCACCGTGATATGGAAGTATAATATTAATGCGTTCTCCATGCGTCGCTAGCTGGCTAAACACTTCTATGGGCGGCCCAGCCTCACCTGGACTCTGCCTCCAGTGGCCCCCCAGGTAAATTGTGTTTGAGACCCCTGTTCTAAACTCTGTTGTCCCTTTGCTCTCTAGCCCCTCCTTCCTGTAACTCCAGGCGACCTTCTGTCACATATACTCACCCAAGAAGTCTGATATGTTACCAGAAAAAGTGTAGTTGACTATAGGAGATTTCTCTATTGCTTCCCATAGATTGGTAAGATTTCTGCCTATGGAGAGAGAAAAAAATTGTGGGGAGATGAAAATATCATCATTGCTTTTGGTTCAGTGACAACTATAGCTAGTGATCAGCTCATTGCACTGAAGTTGCCTGTAACAGTAACCTGAGCATGACAAGGTTGAAAAACTTTGATTCCCCATAATCCAGAGCAAACAAAATATCATTACCTTTGCAAAATTTAACACCGTATATCTATATCTACATTTGTAATCTATATCTACTGTATATCTATGTTTATATCCAGATGGGGCATAGAGGGTAGATGATAAATGATGTGCTGCTCTGTGGGCTCCAAGTGTGTCAGCAGAGCTAGGTCTTCAAGCATTTCAGAGAGACAAGGACGGTGGGGGCCTACCAGAGGTGAGATTCAAAAAATTGTTTACTACCAGTTCTGTGGGCGTGGCTTGGTGGGCGTGGCAGGGAAAGGATACTGTAAAATCTCCAGTCAGAGGTAGGATTTGCCAGTTCTCCAAACTACTCAAAATTTCCGCTACCGATTCTTCAGAACTGGTCAGAATCTGCTGAATACCACCTCTGCTCAGGACAGGGGCATAGGACAAAAAAAAAGGCTCTCTTCCTGGGCCCTACCAGTTGGAGTTCTTTCATTGATGGAATCCACAGCGTACCTTTCCACTCTGACTAGATGGGGCAGGCTGAGGAAATGGGGCAGCCACAGCTCTGCAGGTCACCTGGCCCACGCCAGGTAGGGCTTTAAAGGTCATTGCCAATACCTTGAATAGAACCTGGAAGCCAACTGGCACCTAATGCAGCTTATGCAGCAGAGACAGAGGTGGTATTCAGCAGGTTCTGACCAGTTCTGGAGAACCGGTAGCGGACATTTTGAGTAGTTCGGAGAACCAGAAAATACCACCTCTGACTGGCCCCGCCCCCATCTATTCTCTATCTTATGAGTCCCAGCTGATTGGCCAGGTCTTCTTTTGTTGCCCTGCACAGGAGAACGGAGCTGGAAAGCAGGTTAGTGGGGTGGGGAGGGAATGGAGATTTTGCAGGATCCTTCCCCTACCATGCCCACCAAGCCACGCCCACAGAACCAGCAGTAAAAATTTGAACCCCACCACTGAGCAGAAGAGTTCCATGTACCATCCTTGGAGCACCCAAGATAGTGCATGCAGCTGCATTCTGTATCCCCTGAAGCTTCCGGATATTTTTTAAAGGGAGTCCCTTTGCAATAGTCCAAATGGGAGATGATATGTGGGTGAGTGACCGAGCAAATGGCCTCTCAATCCAGGAAGGGATGTAATTGATCCACAACACAAAGTGGAGCAAAATAAGCCTCTCCCCTCAAAAACTTATTTACCATGAGCTAACAGAATAACGGAGTTGGAAGGGACCTTGGAGGTCTTCTAGTCCAACCCCTTGCTTGGGCAGAAACTCTACACCACTTCAGACAAATGGTTATCCAACATCTTCTTAAAAACTTCCAGTGTTGGAGAATTCACAGCTTCTGGAGGCAAGTTGTTCCACTGATTAATTGTTCTAACTGTCAAGAAATTTCTCCTTAGTTCTAAATTGCTTCTCTCCTTGATTAGTTTCCACCCATGGCTTCTTGTCCTGCTCTTAGGGGCTTTGGAGAATAGCTTGACTGCCTCTTCTTTGTGGCAGCCCCTGAGATATTGGAACACTGCTATCATGTCACCCCTAGTCCTTCTTTTCATTAAGTAAGACATAACCAATTCCTGAGCTTAGGTAAAATGGTATAATCCATAACTGGGAGGGGGAAGAGAGGTAGATTGAGAAAGACGAGACATACACACATATATGAGGTTGAACTCTAAACAGTACATTCCTGAACAAAGAAGAATCTCAGGTTTACCTATTCGTCCTGATATGACACAAATGTAGATGCAGTCTGTATCATTGCTCTGGCTCACTGAAAGAAGACAATTGTTTTGTTGACTTATTTAAGGTTGCTTAAACGGGAATTAAAATCCAAACTGAAGCTAATTTTCAATTCGCATAGGAAAGGAAATAGCAAAAACTAAAAAAACAAACCCCAAACCTTAACTCTCTGAGGTTCTAAAATCAAAACGCTGCTAATGCCAAGGGATAACAAAAAAACAAATAATTATAATTTATACGGTGGCGCAGTGGTTAATTAGAGTGCAGTATTGCAGGCTACTTTTGCTGACTGTCGGCTGCCTGCAATTTGGCAGTTCGAATCTCACCAGGCTCAAGGTTGACTCAGCCTTCCGTCCTTCCGAGGTGGGTAAAATGACGACCCAGATTGTTGGAAGCCACAGGCTGACTCTGTAAACTGCTTAGAGAGGGCTGTTAATATAAGTCTAAGTGCTATTGCTATTGCCAAATGCAAAAGGAAATGATTTTGCGGAGGCTTAGGGTTTTTGCCTGAAATTTGGCCTGAAATTGCTTTTATTTAATTGGTTCTACAGTTAAAGGACTGAGCTATGGATTGGAAAGAATGCTGGCTTGATTCTATTGTGCAAAGCTATTCTCCATAAAATTCAAAGAGGCTTATGTTAAAATTACACCAATTAAAATATTATTAAAAAATGTACTAGCATTGAAACCAAGAGAGCTAAGAAATGGATGGGATGGGATGAGGTCTTCTTACCCCACCAGCCTAATGTTCTTTCCTAAGTTACATTCCCGTCTTCCTCATTTTCTTCATCTAGTCATGTGGAATAAGGTTGATCAGCCAAAGAGACAGCAACAATTCTTACCTGACACAATGGAAGTCGACTTGAAAATCTCAGTAAGATAACTAGTGGAGTTTCCCACAATGTCCACCAGCAATGCTGTAAAATCTAGGAAAGTAAAGAGAAGCATTTTGACATTCCAATGTTGTTCTTTCTTCCTATGGAAGACAATATCTGTAGCTCGGGGTTGAACTGTGGAATCATTGAGGATCTCTGAACTTGGATGTTTGCTTGCAGACATTTCATTACCCAACTAGGTAATATCCTCAGTGTTGATGTTGTCACCAAGTTAGGTAATGAGACATCTGCAGGCAAACAGCAAAGCTCAGAGACCACCCAGAATTCCACTGTTTTCTTTCTACTTTTGAAGCAGAGAAAGTGTGGATTCAAAAACCTAAGAGATAGTTGCAATAAACAAGTTTGCATAAAACCTGTGGACTAAGCCTGCTACTTTCACCTTGGAAAATAGACTGTTGTGGGATCACTGAACACAAAGGTTAGTTCACATGGTTCAGATTCTTCTATTCATTTTCAAGGCTGCTTAAACATATAGTATTCAGGGTCTACTTAACAGCATTATGGGCCCTGGGCAAAGGAGTGTACTGGGGCCCCTATGACAACTACTCACGGGAATAAAAATGTAAATGGTCAATAAAATTAAACATATATTTGCATGTTAGTATTGATTTTAAAAATGCAGTAAAATGTAATAAATGTTGCTGTATTTATATGATACAAGGTGCATTGAAGGGTGAACATACACAGATTAGTATGGGGCCCCTATGCTCGTAGGACTCTTGGGTAAGTGCCCATCAGGCCCATGTATTAAGACAGCCCTGGTGATATTCCTTTGTAGGAAGTAAATCCCAGCTGTACTGTAATTTTTCTCTTTGTAATTTCTTTGATAGCAGGCTATGAACCAAATCTCCTAAACCCAGGTTAGGACAATCCTGACATAAGATCTTCACATCAATTGTTGCTTAAAGTTTTTTTTTTTCTCTTCACAAAGGATCATTTGAAAATTTATTTTGTATGCAGAAGATATGGTGAGGTGGTATTCAGCAGGTTCTGACCAGTTCTGGAGAACCGGCAGCAGAAATTTTGAATAGTTCCGAGAACTGGCAAATACCATATCTGACTGGCCCCGCCCCCATCTATTCTCTGCCTCCGGAGTCCCAGCTGATCAGCTGGGTCTTCTTTTGTTGCCCTGCATAGGAGAATGGAGCTGAAAAGCAGGTTAGTGGGGTGGGGAGGGAATGGGGATTTTGCATTAACCTTCCCCCAGGAGTGGGGTGGGAATGGAGTCTTTTTTCTTTAAACAAACTTTATTGATTATAAAACTAAAATATCAAACAAATGCATACACAACACACAGAAGAAGAAAAAAACAACAACTAGGAAAAAAGAAAATGATTAAAAACTAACAATTCTACTATCGACAGTCTATGGTTCCTTGTTTGTTATCAGTATTGGTGATACATTTACAAATACATCTTATTGCGAATATATAATTACTGGGGATGGAGATTTTGCAGTATCCTTCCCCTGCCATACCCACCAAGCCATGCCCACAGAACTGGTAGTAAATTTTTTTGAATCCCACCATTGGTGAGGGTGATTGTGGAGTGACTTCAGTTAATCAAATACTAATAAACTTAATTGTCATATCAATAGAAATCTGTTCTGTTCTTAACAAGAAAAAATGCTAACATCTACTGAAGGTATAAGACAAAAGAAAAAATTAGGAAGACTGTTCTTTCTTTTTGTAACTTGTTCACCTCTTTCACCATCAATATATTGTCTGTATGAAACTAAAGACTGAAAAATTACATCTCTTTTGAACTTCTTCCATTCCATAACTTGCCTGTTAAGTCGTTAGTCCTGTTGTTTAAGCAATAGCAGTGTCGTGTGGAGAACTTGGTAGGGTCTATGTTCCTTAAGCTGGATACTGCAAAGAATGAAATATTATGAAACATAAAATCCACCAAAAAAATAAGAGTTTGGTCTAGGGGCTGGATTAGAAACTAGGATACTGTGAGTTCTAGTCCTATTTTAGGCATAAAAGCCAGGTGGGAAACTTTGGGCCAATCACCAGGTGATAGTGAGTTCTAGTCCCACCTTAGGCATGAAAGCCAGCTGAGTTTGGGTCAATCCAACTCACTTCACAGTATTGTTGTCATAGGGAAAATTGGAGGAGAAAGGAGTTTTACTATAGATATTTTAGCACTTTGAATTACTTATAAAAATAATAAAGCAGGATATAAACAAACGAACAAAAACTCTATTAGGTCCCAACTATCATTAACTTACTGTTGTACAGGACAATGGAAACCTTTTGGAAGGCATACGAACTATAAGATACAATACTCAGCAAGGAGAAGAATTCTTTAGTTCCTGTGGAAATACAATTTACAAACAATCACCCCACTCATAATTAAAAGAGCCACAAGGAAACTAATTTTCTATCCCTCTTATGTATACCTGCTAAAATTCCTCGTGAATACTTTGGCACCACGGGAATCCACAGCGCAGTTCACCCCCTGAGATTCTGATTAAAATTTATTCTCTGCAATCCCCGGTGAGTGGAGAAGAAAGACGCTGCCGTGTCAGCAACCCAGCAAGAGATGAAGAATTGGCAGGTAAGACTCAGAGCTGGGTAGATTTGGGGGAATCTGGGAGTACAAAGATGCTTGCGAATAAATATTTATGGGGCTTGCAGGGGAAGCAGTTGCACTCTTTTTAGATACTTTCATGTTTCTGGTGATGCCATCAGATTTCTGACTTTGAAACATCAAGACATAATAGAGCGGGGGTTGGTCCACATTATATAGAAGCTGTGGTGGTGCAGCTGTTAGAATGCAGTATTTCAGGCTCACTTTCCCCACTGATCGGAGTTTGATCCTGACCAGTGTTCTGACTCAACCTTCGCAAGTAGTGAAAAGATGTTTACTCTCAAGTAAGGTAACCCCTTTTTATAACAGGGCAGTAACAGCCTTTTATTCACAAGGATAAACCAAAATCAAATGTAATTTGTCCCAACAAACCTGGGTTTAGCCAAGGAATCTGAACTGCTTGCTATACACTAGAAAACAAATGGTTGTCTGTGACAACTGGCCACCCCCAAACCCTTCATATTTCTTTTCCTGCCAGGGAGGGTGTCATGCCCCTGTCTGAGTCTGATTCCAAGGGGGAGGGCGAGCAGGATGGGGAGTAGGAGTGTGGCTCCATTGGCTGTGGAAGAAACTGGGGAAGGGCAAAGTCTGGCTGGGCAGAGCAGGGGAGAGGTAGAGCAAGGGAGAGGGAATTCAGAGGAAGACTCAGGGCCACCCGCTCTTCATCCTAGGCCACGCAGGGAGGAACAGAGAAGGGAGCAACGTGAGTTGCATGGCTTACGAGGGAGGAAAGGGCCCTGATTCCCTTCATTAGCTGCAGCTGGAAACACGGTGTTTAAAAAGGGAAGTTGCGCACAGCAAAGTTGTTGGAAGCCAATCGTAAGTTATCTGTTATTGTTGAGGCTTATCTGAGTTCCTGCCATCTTCCCTGCCCTGTCAAGTTAATTGCTGCAGCATGGTTTGTGTGGATTTTTATTTACAGTTTGTATGTACTTTATTTTCGGACTGAATTTCCTTCACTTAAAGACTGTTCTGTTTTTTTCTCCAGCTGAAGGTAACCTGGACATTTGGGGCAAAGTTGGTGGTATTAAAGGAACTCTTTTTACTTATTTGACTGCATTGCCTTTGTGCAACACCACGGGTCATCACAGAGGGGCTGGCTATCGTCTGCATCTGCTTCTCCCTGAGAGCTGGCTTATTGCTTTCCTTTGCTCTCCTCTCCTTTCCTCTCTGTGCATATACCCATCTGGGGATGGGCCCCATCTGTTCCTCCCCTTCACTCAGCTCAGACCCTGAAGAAAGCTGCCCCTCTCCAACTGGGGAAGGATGGAAAGCCCCATCTCTGTCTCTTTCTCTGATGCTGTTTCCTTATCAGCTCTTTCCAAAGGCTCCGAAGCTGGCCTAGGTTCTTTCTCAACATCCTCCTCAACAGATCCTACTACTAGCTCTGCTGGCAACCAACGGTACACAACAACCAGCCCAAGTTTAACTCAGCCTTCCATCCAGGGGTGGGCTGATGGGGGTTCGCAGGTGTTCGGGAGAGCCCCTAGCTAAGATTCTGTGCATATCGGAGAACCCCCAAATCCCATTCCTGGCTGGCCCTGCCCACCTCACCCTGCCACACCCAGGAGTCCCCACGCAGCCTGTACAGGGCATGTGCAGAGTCTCGGGGAGGGTGAAAAACGGGCCTCCTGGAACTCCAGGAAGGCTGGAAATGGGCCTATTTCTGGCTTCCAGAGAGGCCATTTTCTCCCTCCTACACTCCCTTCCCAGTGGTGCAGGAGGCTGACTAGGCCACACCCACCATGGCCATACCCACCCAGCAACCAGGCAGAGAACCCTTTGCTAAAATTTTTGAAGCACACCCCTGATTCCATCCTTCCAAGGATGGCTAAATGAGGACCCAGATTGTTGGGGGCAATATGCTGACTCTGTAAACTACTTAGAGAGGGCTGTAAAGCATTATGAAGTGGTTTATAAGTCTAACAGCTATTGCTATTGCTATATTTTCTTGATAAGGACAAAAAGGTTAGAGCAGGGTTTTGAGCCAGTGGTTTCACTTCACATGCATTTCTCTTTGCCTATTTCTTTGTCTGCCGGTGGAATGTGATTCACCAAAGAGAAAACAAAGTCATCAAACGAGAAACTACCTCTGAGAGCGGTGTTTAACATGCTGTTCACCATCCCTGTCAGGTTCATCGCTGCCAAATCAACCAATTTTGCAGGGAGCTCTGAAAAAGAAATGTACAAATTGTCTTTGATTTGCAAACATTCATTTAGTGTCCGTTCCAAGTGACAACGGCACTGAAACCAGTGACTTATGACCATTTATCACACGGCCATGGCAGCATTCCCCAGGGTCATGTGATCAAATTCAGACACTCAGCAACCCATTCATATTGATGACATTTGCAGTGTCCCAAGCTCACGAGATTCCCTTTTGTGACCTTCTAACAAGCAAAGTCACTGGGGAAGCCAGATTTACTTAACAACCATATTACCAATTCAGCGATGCTAGCGATTCATTTAACAACGGTGGCAAGAAAAGTAAAATTTTACAGGCCAAAACTCACTTAAACAACTGTCTTCTCAACAACAAAAATGTTGGGTTCCTCAAGGTGATCAAAAAAATAATGGAATGTGCAGAGATGAGTAGATTGACATTGACAATTAGAGAGCAAGAAGAAAAAGAATATTATAAAATATGGCATTTATTTTATCAACGGTTAGACAGGAAAATAGGGAAATGAAATATATTATAATATAAATACAATACAATAGTAAATATAATACAGTGATAATGATATGTTATAATTGACTATAATGGAAAGAATTATAATATGAATTAGAACTTGTAAAAAAATGAGATTTGCTCGAAAAGGATAATGTGAATTTGTAATTAAAGTCTAATGATGATGTAATAGTAATATAACATGACATGGAAAGCTGATTAATACAATATGAATTTAATTTTAATCTAAGAGGGAAAGACTATTGATATTGTGCACAGGAAATATGTACCAACCAACACACTGTACAACTGAAAGAAGGTTTTATTTGTTGTTTTGTGTTTTTGTTTGTTTGTGTTTATTGTTAAAAATAAAAAATATATATAATTTTAAAAAAATTGGGCTCCTTTGTGATCACAAGTCAAGGACAACCTGTACACAATGCTGACATTCAGTCTTAAACACACAATTTATAATATCACCTCCTAAATTGTACCCATGTCCCACCATGCACTGGACCATATCCCATCATGCACTGTTCCTGGATGGGAGAAGGGCCAGGAAAAAGACCTCCTTATCAGATTCCTAACTCACTGAACTACACCCCAGGGGCATCGTGAATTGACGGGTTTTGTCAAAAAAATGGCCAGAATTCTCAGTTTCGATTTAAAGTCTCAGCTCAACCAAGCCACACAAACATAGGATGAATATGGACAGTTGCTGTTTTGGGTTGAGCTCCTGATGAGCATGAGGGAAAAAAATTCCAGGTGCTTCAGTGAGAGATGGGAAATGTCCTGTTTACTAATACATTTCTGCTGGAAGCACCTACCAAGGCACTTCTGGGTTATAAGCAGAGGTGGTATTCAGAAGGTTCTGACCAGTTCTAGAGAACCAGTAGCAGAAATTTTGAATAATTCAGAGAACCAGAAAATACCACTTTTAACTCACCCTGCCTCCCCATCTATTCTCAGCCTCCCAAGTCCCAGCTGATTGGCTGGGTCTTCTTTTGTTGCCCTGCACAGGAGAACGGAGCTGGAATGCAGGTTAGTGGGGCGGAGAGGGATTTTGCAGTAACCTTCCCCCAGGAATGGGGTGAGAATGGAGATTTTGCAGTATGCCTGCCACGCCCACCAAGCCATGGCCACAGGTAGTAAAAAAATTCGAATCCCACCACTGGTTGAAAGAATTACCCAATAACATTAGCATTGCCCAGAGGTCGTCCAAGGGGCTCCTTTCATGTCCCTGTTATTTTCCCACTGAAAAAAGTGATACTTATTTATCTATGTGCACTTGCTTGCTTTCGAACTGCTAGGTGGGCTCACGGGTTCGCTCACGGGTTTTGAACTGCTGAGCTATTGACCTCTCAATGGTCTTTTGTCTCAGCGTCCTAACCACACAAGCCACCGCGGCCCCATAAGTGCTGGCTAAAACCATGGAGACCTGCTAGGACTGTCTCTTGGCAATATTCGGCTATAGGTAGCAATCACTGCATGGTCATTTTGGACCATTTGGGGCATGCATGCAATGTCAGAATCCACATAGAAAAGAGTTTGCGCTATGGCCTTCCTTCTTTCTCCTTTTCTTAACAGAATAACAGAGTTGGAAGGGACCTTTGATGTCTTCTAGTCTAGTCCAACTCCCTGCTCAGGCAGGAAACCCTATACCATTTCAGACAAAGGAACTCTCCTCCTCTTCTTCTTCTTCTTCTTCTTCTTCTTCTTCTTCTTCTTCTTCTTCTTCTTCTTCTTCTTCTTCTTCTTCTTCTTCTTCTTCTTCTTCTTCTTCTTCTTCTTCTTCTTCTTCTTCTTCTTCTTCTTCTTCTTCTTCTTCTTCCTCTTCCCCTTCCCCTTCCCCTTCCCCTTCCCCTCCTCCTTCACTCCTTCTCCTTCTGATCCTCCTCCTCCTCTCCTCCTCCTCTTTCTTCTTCTCCTCCTTCTTTCTTCTTCCTTCTTTTTTTCTTCATTCTTGTGTTTTTCGTTCTAGCGACATCACCATCTCTCATGATGAGCATCTCCAGGAAAGGTAGCTTGTTGCCGTTTTCTTCTTCCCTTGTAAATTTTATACCTTTGGCTCTGGAGATGTTGTTGATGGTTTTGTTCATGTCCTCTAGTGGTTCTTTTTTAATTACGACAAAGGTGTCATTTTATATAATGGAACTTCTCTTATCGTATATCTCCCTGTCCATCTGTCTTGTCTATTTTTATCTACCTAGTTTATCTATCTACAAACATACACATACAAACAAACACAAAGGTGCCTAGCTATCAAGTTCATACATACAAAAGTGGCATATGTTTGCATGAATGCTCATGTACAAGAGCAGAATCAAATGAGACCATTAAAGTAGGTCAGCAAAGGAAAAGATTTTATAAATCTGGCTGCATATTTCTTACTGGCTATTTAATCTTACAGTATGCAACTCATAATCAGTTTGGTAGAATAAATTTGATTTCTGCTGGTGGGAAACTCACCCCAATCCCTAAATTGCCTTGAATGACTACCAGACAAGAATTAAAAAGAGTGATAAGCAGCTGTAGGAAAATATTACAGTCTACTTGCAATAGAGAATCATAATTTTCTTACAATGCCATTGTTGATTACCGTCTAATTCTGCCACCGTTGCAACAATTCTGCCATTTCTAATTCAGAACACATTTGCAGAAAGACAGGGAGGAAATGAGTTATTCAACAAGAATTTACCTGCAGTTGCCATTACAACAACTTGCTCTTCGTTCTTATTTTCTCTCTTTGTGCTTGCAGCTGCAAAAAAATAATAATATCAATTTCAAAAATAGACTCCTGAGAAAATGTGTCCTTTATGTACCTCTCTATTGAAAAAATAATAATGTGATATATAAAATATTTTGTTTGAAAACAGTAGCTTATTAGATGCAGAATCTAAATTATGGCATTAATAGTACAATTTTCTGGGGTGGAAATGAACACTATACTACAGGTAGATTAAAGATTCAGCAGCTACATTTGTCCAATGTTCAAAATTAATTAATATTAATCTTGGTTAGTATTCTCCCCCCACCCCACAATGTAGCACGTTAGTTTAGCCCAACCCTTTTGGCTACCTTATTATTCAACATTTTGTGAAGCAAGGGATTGCAGCAGTGGTGGGATTCAAAAAAAATTACTCCCAGTTCTGTGGGCGTAGGTTGGTGGGCGTGGTATGCTTGGTGAGCATGGTGTGGCTTGGTGGGTGTGGCAGGGGAAGGATAGTATAAAATCTCCATTCCCTCTCCACTCCTGGGAGAAGGTTACTGCAAAATCCCATTCCCTCCCCACCCCACTAACCTGCTTTCCAGCTCCTTTCTCCTGTGCAGGGCAACAAAAGAAGACCCAGCCAATCAGCTGGGACCTGGGAGGCAGAGAATAGATGGGGGCGAGGCCACTCAGAGGTGGGATTTGCCGGTTCTCTGAACTACTCAAAATTTCTGCTACCGGTTCTCTAGAACCGGTCAGAACCGGCTGAATATCACCTCTGGATTACAGGGTCATTAAAAGAAAAAAAAAGTGTGTGATCCCACAACATAACTCTATTGTGAAAACACAGCTATAGCTTGTTACTTACCCAAGTTAGATACAAAGCAGTATAAAAAGATGATGGATAAATTCATACCACCACGTAGGGGAAACCATGGCATTTTGGAATCTGCTTTTCTGAGAAATTATCTGGAGAAAGAGAAGAGAGACAAAAAAAGAAACTCAGAGAATCTGACAGAAATGGCTTAAATGGCTGTTGTTTTATTGTTCTGTTAACAAAACATACCACTGCAATGAAAAGAGACACTACTACTTATTTTTAAAAAAAAAAAATCTAAAAAAATTAAGATGTGTAGCCAGAAACCCCTAACAAGCAATTCTGGTTTACAATAATAACGTTAGGAACACTGAAAAGCTTTTACTGACCACAGATGTCTTAAAGTCAAAATTCACTTGAATAAATTACAGTTCTTCAGTTTTGGTGTAACATGTCCAGATGCTGAGAAAGGAGACCTGAAGAGGTGTGTGTGTGTGTGTGTGTGTGTGTGTGTGTGTGTGTGTGTGTGAACAGTGGAGTTCCTCAAGGCTCAAACTTCACTATAGCAATAACAGTCTTTCTGGAAACAGATAGCATGGGTGAATGGGTGGATGGATGGATGGATTGAAACCTGTGACCTATCCTCAATCCTACTGGATTCAAAATAGTTTACAATACAGTTATATGCAATAAGTTATCGTCCCAAAGGTGCTTTTCCAAGAGGCAACTGGACTTGCAGGTTTTTCTTTGAAGATGTTTTGTTTCTCATCTAAGAAGCTTCTTCAGCTCTGAAGAAGCTTCTTGGATGAGAAGCGAAACAACTTCAAAGAAAAACCAGAAAGTCCAGTTGCCTCTTGAAAAAGCACCTTTGGGACAACCATGACCTGGATGACCGAGAATCTCCATAGACAATAAGGTATAGTAGAAGCAGTACAGAAGTATTAATCTAGTCAGCCTCGACTTACAACCAGAATTGTAACCAAAATTTCTGTAGCTAAGCAAGAGGGTTTTTAAGTTGTTAACAGTAACAATAGCACTTAGACTTGAAACACTTAGACTTAGCACTTGAAACCATGCCTCCTCCTCTCCCGACAGAACCAGTCCCTGGTGCCCAAAAGGTTGGGTGCCTCTGTTCTAAGTGGTTTACAGAGTCAGCCTATTGTCCCCAATAACCTGGGTCCTCATTTTATCGACCTCAGAAGGATGGAAAGCTGAGTCAACCTTGAGGAGGTCAGGGTCGTACTGCTGGCAGTGGGCAGAATTTGCCTGTGATACTGAAGACCATTGGTTTGAAATAGGGGTAAAAGAGGCAATTTATGTTAAAATTGAGCAGCCCTCTCTCAACAAAGGAGGAGGAATAAGACCAGAGGTGGTATATTCAGCAGCTTCTGACCAGTTCTGGAGAAATGGTAGTAGAAAATTTTGAGTAGTTCGGAGAACCGGCAAATGCCACCTCTGACTAGAGATTTTACAGTATCCTTCCCCTGCTGCACCCACAGAACCATGCCCACAGAACCAGGGGTGGAGTTCTACCGGTTCAGACCGGTTCTATAGAACCGGTTGTTATGATTCTGTGCAGTTTGGAGAACTGGAAAACCATGCCCCTGGCTGGCACCTCCCCTCCCAGTCAGTCCTTATTGCATATGCGCAACATTTTGCGCATGCCAGACATTGCTGACTGCGTTCTTTCCCATGCAGTAACTCCTTAAGGTATTTCTTTTTTTTTTTTCCCCTTCCAGACAATCAGCTGTTCCTATGATCAGTTGGGCTGGGATTCCCCTCGCTTACTTACTGCTTTGCCCAGGAGGCTTCCTTGAAGCCCAAAAATGGGGGGGTTGCTGCCAAAAAAGGCCACACCCACCCAGCCACATGGCCACACCCACATAGCCATACCCACAGAACTGGTTGTTACAAAACTGCACAGAACCATTAGTAAAACAAAATTGAATCCCACCACTGGATAAGACACCACCTGGATAAGACATCACCCAGTCTTCTCAGCAGTCCCGCGGAGATTCCACCCCATTTGCACTCTGATACAGGTGACCCTGAGGGCAGAGATAAATCCCCAAGTGGCCCTAAGAGCTCTCAGAGAGAGTGCTAACGACCAGATGACTGCAAAGAAATATGACCTCCCCTCCCCGTCTTGTCAGAACTAATCCTTCCATCACCTCCACCATCCTGCTAGAACCGAAGAAGCGTCTTGGATGAGAAGCAAAAGTTCTTCTTCCCCTTGGTGAAACCAACAGTCCGGGTTGCCTTTTGAAAAAGCACCTTTGAGCCATTTCGTTGGTTCCTGGACTCTCATTCTTCGCTTTAATCCATGGTAAGTACATGACAACATCACGTGCAGAAAGGGATAAAGAGGTTCACTGAAGGAGCATAAGGGAATGGCATTAATTCAAAGCAATTCAAAGGGAATCAACCCCTGCAGCAGGATAGTTAACTCAAGCTAATGGCCAATTGTGCGTGAGAAGGAAATACCTGTCCCTACCTCGGATTGAAATCTCAGCCTTTTGAGCGGGAGGCAGAAGTCTTGACTATTAGGCTATGATGCTACTTCTATACACACACACACACACACAGACACACACACACACACACACACACACACATATATACAGGTAGTCTTCGACTTACAACCACAGGTGAGCCCAAAATTTCTGTTGCTAGGGAAGAAATTGTTAAGTGAATTTTGCCCCATTTTATGATTTTTCTTGCCAAATTTGTTAAGTGACTCACTGCAATTTTTAAGTTAGTCACATGGTTGTTAAGTAAATCTGGCTTCCCCATTGATTTTGCTTATGAAAAGATTGCCAAAAAAAGGGGGGGATCATATGACCCTGGGACACTGCAATGGTCATAAAGAGGTGCCAGTTACCAAGTTTCTGAATTTTGATCCAATGACCATGGGAATGCTGCAACGGCTCATAAGTGTGAAAGAATGGTTATAAGCAGTGATGGAATTCAGCTCGTTCACACCGGTTTGGGCGAACTGGTTGTTAAATTACCCACCCACACACTCCTGCTATCAAAGTGGATCCTGGGTGCTTTAATGGAGAAATGGGCAACGGAGCGGCCGGTGTGAGGGAAAGAGAAGGCCACTTTCCATCATTTTTCTCCCTGCTTCTCCTCCTTCCCTCATGCCAGCTCTCAATTTCCCATTTCTCCATTGCAGTGCGGTGCGCAGGATCCACTTTGACAGTGGGGACAGGGGAGGTAATGTAACAACCGATTCACCAATGGTCAGGTTGGGCCACACTCTCACAACAGCCACCCCTGACCCTGGGTGAATGCCACCACTGGTTATAAGACACTTTTTTTTTCAGTGCCGTTGTAACATTGAATATTCACCAAGTGAACTGTTGTAAAACAAGGACTATCTGCATAAACAGAAAGAAGTTAATGTTACATTAGTTGGAACATTCCTTCTTTTCCAATCCAGAAATCCCAGAAGTATATCTTCACCAGTTGCTATCCTGAGCACAGCATTGCACGTACCAACCACACCAGAGTGAAGATATCCACTATGGTACTGCTAATTACATTATACACCAAAAATAATCCTTTTACAGCTAAAGACTGTTGAAGGCAGACTGGAAATTGCACATTAAAAAAGAAGGTAATCATTTTAGGGATATTATGCATGAATCCATTTCAGATCTAAAGCAATCATCTCCATCCCTGGACATTCAAAGGCAGCTAAGATGCTCTTAAGCTATCATCAGGGCAAAATGGATTCACAGATCAAACAGCATGATTAAAATAAAATCCCTGGTCAGTTTGCTCTCCTGCTGCTGTAAAATAGCCCCTCTGTCTGGTGGGACAATTATCCAAGTCTCTGAATTATTGGAGCATTTGGGGGGATGAATGAAGGAAAGATAAAGGGCAAGGAAAATGTCTTTGAAGTTCTATCGCCAGGAAAAATGAATCCATCTGTCAGAAGATGTTTCTTGTCTGTTCAAGTCATGTTCTGAGCATTTTGATCTGACTGAACAATTTCCCCAGTTTGAAATATTATGAATTGTTCATGAAAACAGGCTGCAAGGATTTTTAAGAAGGATCTCATTTTCTGGGGAAGTAGAGTTAATCTGCCTTTTTTTATATTTTCAGGAAAGGAATTAAGACCAGGCCTTTCAACTGCTTTTATTTTGTTTTTTTAAAAATCCATTATTTTATTTCATTCACTAACTTAAATATCTCATGGGCCAAAAGGTAGCATATAAATCAAAATGAGAAAATGATAAATATACACAACAGAGAGGAAGGAAGGAAGGAAGGAAGGAAGGAAGGAAGGAAGGAAGGAAGGAAGGAAGGAAGGAAGGAAGGAAGGAAGGAAGGAAGGAAGGAAGGAAGGAAGGAAGGAAGGAGAGGGAGAGAGGAAAGGGAAGGAGGGAGGGAGGGAGAGGAGGAAGGGTGGGAGGGAAGAAGGAAGGAAGGAGAGGAAAGAAGGAAGGAATGGGAAGGAGGGAGGGAGGAAGGAGAGGGAGGGAAGAATGGGAAGGAGGAGGAGAGAGGAAGAGATGGGAAGGAGAAAGGGAAGGAAGAAGGAAGGAATGGGAAGGAGAGAAGGAGGGAGTGAGGGAGGAGAGGGGGGGAGGAAGAATGGGAAGGGGGAAGGAGGGAGGAAGGGAGGAAGATGGAGAAAAAAAAAGGCCAAAGAGTAGAAGCACCTGTGAGGAAGGGTCAAAATAATCACACATCAAAAGTGACAGGGCTTTGATTACACACTCACAGTTGCCCTTTTGGCTTTTTTGACACACCCTGCCTTCCATAGATGCTCCTTTGGTATGAGGACTGAAAATGCTCCAGGACTCTGTGATTCTCTTATGGGAATAAAATAGGAACCTAAGGAGAAGAGACGATAACAAGGGACATTGTGGAGAGGTAAGGGCTAATTGAGTGACGTGTGTTTTTTTTTTGTAAATTGTATTGGTTTTTTAAAAACAAACATAAACAAACAAAACATACAAACATCAAACTTTCTTCCATAGGTATCAGTGTGCCGGTTGGTTTACAAGTTATTTTGTGCATCCATTTCGTAGCCTTCAATTATAGTTACATCACATAATAGCTCATATTATCAATCAAAGATTAAATACTCTAGTATCATTATTAATCAATCATTTGACTATAGTTTTATTCATTCATATTTTACAAGATAACCATAATTTACGTAGTTTATTTTATAACAATTCGTATTATCCTCCCAAATCTATCCTAAAAACATTTTATAGATATAATAAAAAAGAAATACATCTTTATATATTTATTGTTTTCTAAAAGTCTACATATTTCATTACTATATTGTATTATCTAACCATTGATAAAAAAAAAAGGTCCCAAATTTTATAAAATTGTTTATCCTCCTGTTCTCTAATTTCAAATGTCAATCTACTCATTTCAGCACATTCCAATATTTTCTTAATGATTTCCTCCTGAGATGGTATTTTCTCATTTTTCCAATTTTTAGCAAATACAATTCTAGCCACCGTTAATACATTTACAATCAGGTATTTCAAATCTTTGCTATATGTTTCAGGTAAAATTCCCAATAAAAATATCTCTGGTTTCAAGTCTATATGTTTTCTTGTCATTTTTTCCAGCCACATGTGGATTTTAGTCCAGTATTTTTTAGCGTCCGCACAAGTCCACAATTGAGTGACATGTTAAACAAAAGCAATTGACTGTGCAAGTTATTGTTGCAAAGCAGAGCTTTAGGGTGAGGGGATCACTTTCTCCGTTCCTTTTCTTTCGGCCTCAAATTTCATTTCTCAGACAATTGTCTGGGCTGCAGTTCTTCCTCTGTCTCCCAAGGTCACTTTCATTACAACTAGACTTTGACTGTTTGATGTTATAATAGGCTCCCTGAAAGATACTTATGATCCAGTTCTGACAGCCACCCCAAATCCCCCCCCCATTGTCACATGATCCTGCTTAAGGCACTCAACAACTAACTCATATTTACTGTCAGGGTTCCAGCAATTGCTCTAATTAAATCATGAGCCTTGAGCCAAGCTTCAAAAGAATCCAAAATATTTATTAGGAGCAACATGTCAGCACTGACCCATTTGCAGTGCTCTATGTCCCTATGACCGCAATTTATAATATTTTGGTCAAAGACCAGCAGTCACCTCCATTTTTTGGCAAAAAAAAGCCGCCAAAGCAAACAATGGATTTGTTTAACAATTGCGGTGCTTGTTTTACAACCACTGTGTTTGTTTTACAACTACTTTGTTCATCTTACAACCACTTTGCTTAAGGACGACTCCAAAAAAGATAGCAAAATTGGGTCCAGTCACATGATGACCCCCTTTAAAACATCACAACTTACAATTGAAATGGGTAGGTTCTATTATGGTTGTAAGGCAAGGATTAACTGTACATCAAACCACAAGGAAGATGGATATTTAGAATTTTTAAAATTTTAGAATTCTTTCTTGGCCAAGTGTGATTAGACACACAAGGAAATTGTCTCTGGTCCATAAGCTGTCAGTGTATGTACAGCAATAGTGATTGATCATTAACATAGTCATTGTAAAAA
The DNA here is from genome assembly GCF_049901715.1 of Pseudonaja textilis. Classification (NCBI taxonomy): domain Eukaryota; kingdom Metazoa; phylum Chordata; class Lepidosauria; order Squamata; family Elapidae; genus Pseudonaja; species Pseudonaja textilis. Next base: position 190,339,468 of record NC_141992.1, read on the forward strand.
TACATTCATCATAAAACATTAGATACAACACAATGATAGTCATGGATACTAAATAAGCAATCAAGTAAATCATACTAGGTTACTAAGTAAACAATATAAATCATAAGATACAAGCAACAAAATTATAGTCAGAAGAAGACTAAACAAATAATATATACAGTAATATTATATATTATATATAAATAACTTTAATAATAAAACGAGACTGCATAGGTCTTTTTTTTTCCTTTTTCACATAGAAATATCCCCTATGTTTTTGAGTGGCATGGCAAATCCATACTCCAAAAAAAAAAAAAAAAATAGGAATGAATTAGTGCTGAGCTAGCTTTGAATGCAAAGTCCCATTAAGAGCAAAGACATTGCCAAAAAATAGATTTTAGTGACAATAACCACGATCTGGCAGGAAGCAAGTCAATATGCACTCTTATATTTTGCAATGATAACTAGATGAAGACACATCTGTGATATTGCAACTAAATTAGTCAGGCCCTCCAATGCTCCTTCTTTAAATCAACGTCCCCTATAACCTCCATTGCATATCAGCAGAGTCCATATTCCTGTTTTCTTTTCTATCCTGAACTGGCATATTATTAAAGACAGATGTGGGTATGATACAAACTGTAGAGTAATACAGATCCAATTTAGAAATGGGAAATTTCATGACAGAAATTTCACGACAATTAACCAGTTGGCTTGCCTCTAGTAGTTGTTGGTGCTTCATCAATGGAGGTTTTCAAAAGATATTGGACAGCATTTGTCTGGAATGGTACAGGGTCTCTTGCTTGGGCAAAGGGTTGGACTAGATAGAAGACCTCCAAGGTGTCTTCCAACCCTTGTTATTCTGTTCTGTTATTATTTCTTCAAAATTCTTTACCCACATTGGGTAAAATTGGTTTTACTTTGGGTCAAGAGACACATAATCCCATAATCCATCACAAGAAGATCTTAACATTGACTTAAAGATTGCCACATGTATTAAAATATATTTTAGAATCTCCCAAAGTGTTCTTATTAAGACAAAACTTGCAAAAATTACCAAGTGTAATTTATGTCATTCCAATAAATTACCAAGTCTTCTGGACTTTGTGCTTGAGGTGGGAAAAATAAATGAGACTTTGATTTTGGGTTTTACCGATTAGATAGGTTTGTTGGTATAAAAATGGCTAGTTTATACTACTATGTAAAAGTAAAAAATTTGAGGTTTGATCTTATTCTACTGTACCAAACGGTATTGGAAGCCAATGTCTTTTCATTCTTTTCTCTTCCCTTTTCCTTCCCCTATTTTTCCTACTATTTTCCTTTGCATTTTTGTATTTTATATTATAAACCAATAAAAATGAATCAATAAATAAAAATGACCAAGGGCAATTTCTTGAAATGACATAAACAGCATTGGAAAATGTTATTATTTTTAGGATACAGATAGTCCTCGAATTATGACCATTCAGCAACCATTCAAAGTCAGAAGATAGGGATTTATGGTCCTCAAAGTTCAGTTCGACTTTCTGATCAGCAGTTTTGGAAATTGAAGGAAAAAGATGGGAAGCCACTGTGATAGAGACTTCTTATGCCGCTGGACTAGTATTTTTCAACCTTGACAATGGACTTCAATTCCCAGAATTCCCCAGCCAGTATTTTTCCCCAGAAATACATTTTAAGTGTCAAGTACAAACCCCATTTGGTATTTTAATGGGTACTTTTACATCCTTATTGAGTGCAGCATGTTTTGTTCCTCCAGTAAACATAATTACATTTAAGAGGTGGACATACAAATCATCTCTTTTTATATTATTGTTAAATGAGGAACATTTTAAGCCACCATTCAGTCCTTATTTTACTACAGGTAATCTAACAGAAATTGTTTTAAATAAAACAATCCAGTCTTTGTTCAGAAACAAGTACAATTGGTTCTTTAGCAGTCATTTCACACTTCCCAAACTTCTAGATTAAAAAATACCTATCGTAAATTAGTAAGATTTGGTTTTATGCACTTTAACATTCTTTATATATTTCAGGTTGGTGCTTTTGCAAGACTTCAAAAGTTTTCTATTTTCCACCCAAAATCTTTCTATAAAAATTACTATCGGTATTTATTTTGAGAAAATTATTTCCAGATACAAAAGGTTTGCTTTTTAATTCTTGTTTGTTGTTTTTTGTTAAATCAACCTTTAACACTGATTTCAAACTATGTGTGATATTTTAAAATTTTTCTTACTCACTAATGCTTCTCTCTTTGAATAGCTTAACTCAATAGCATTCAGTGGAAGCAGAAAGAAAATAAATATATCAAAATATATACTGTTCTTTATACATACAAGTTCCAGCAATTTCCTTTCAAAGTAAGGGTTTTCATTGTTTTTTTTTAATTCAGCTTCAGTAAAATGCTTTGTGTTTTCAAGCCAAAACAACTCAAGGTATATTTTAATTGCTATTGATGATTAGAAAACAATATTGATACATATTTTAAAAATGGTTTTTAAATCCAGCCTCCTTACAGGAATAGAATTAATCAACCTATTCAAAACAGAATATTCCAATATGGTTTGGTTGTTATGCATTTAATTTCAATGGCTATAATTTTATCTTCAGGATGAATATTCTTGAAGAAAAGAAAGCAATAACTAAAAAAGCAGATCTGAAAATACTGGACGATCTCTACATAACTTTCAATAAATCTTCCAGAGTTTCTAACTCATAGCCGTTGAAGTATACCAAAGGGAAACGGAAAGAAATGTTTGTTTTATTTATTTATTAAGAAAACCGATTGGCAGCTCAACTCACCCATGGTGAATATGAAGTATGAAAAATACTCTACTGAAATTGGCTATGTGCCATTCACTTAGTTCAAAAGTTCTTTGCTTGAAGAGCATGTTTTCTACTTGTCAGAGAATACTGGATCCACTAGGTCAGAATCAAATTTCCACTTCTGTATGCAACTATAGCTTGTGAGATGTTAGTGCATATATTAGAGCCAGCTCTATCAACTCACTTTCTTCTGTATTCGTTGAGTAAACTAGAGATCTAGTTTAAAAAGTAAACTAGATTGCCCTAATCTTGTCTGTTTTTTCCTTCCCTGTTTTGGATAAATCCCAATACTTTTAAGAATCAACAGTTTTACCCATTAACTTCTTCAAGGAATGACTCCGCTTTAATCCAGATTAAGATAAATCCCAATAGTTTTAGCATCAATAATTTTGCTCTGAGTCAAGGAAAGAATCCACTTTAAATCAGTTTTAGAAAAATCCCAAGGCTATTTTAAGCATCAACAGTTTTGCCCCTTAGCCTCTTCAAGGAATAAATCTGTTTTAATCCAGTTAGAGAAAAAAAATCAATACTGTTAAGCATCAACGGTTTTGCCCGTTGACTTCTTTGAGGAATGAATCTGCTTTAACCTGGTTCTGTTCTCTTTGGCAACCTTTTCAGCTGTTTGAATTAAGATAAAGAGATTAATTTCAGTTGGGATTTATATTGCTCTTTCATTGTTGTGACTCAGCAAACCTGTCAGTTTAACAAACACATGAAGTGTGTTCGTTGGTATCTTTGTGTTAGAAGTGGCAACGGTATCTCTCATAACAAGCCAGGAAATTATAGTAAAATTAGAGGACATAGTGAGAAGGATCTTCTTTGCCAACATTCCTGTTTTATTTTGATCTGTCCTATTTTGATATTAAGCTGGGGGGGGGGGGGGAAGGCCACCAGCCCCTATTTCAGGTCTGTTTCAAAAAAGCCATCTGGAAAGAAGTACCACCAACTCATTTCTAGAACATGATTCTATTTTTATTTCAGCTCAACAAGTCCTAAAATTTAAGGGTGTAGTGTTTAAAATTGACCTCTTTGGATATATTTGTTTAAATTGTACACTACCCAGAACTTCTCTCCAAGGGAGATGGGCAGCTAAGAAGCATGAAATATCAATAAAAATACTTAATAGTCTTCATGGCACATATTTAGAATCTGGGGGATTTTCAGGGGACAATTATATTTATTTTGCAATCATGCTTGCTTACAGCTTTTTTTTTTTCTTTCCCTCTTCTTCTATCCTATCTCCAAATCTTTTCAGTTTCATCTTACCTGGCTTTGCAGTTGTGAGCAGCTGTTAACAAATTCTTGCACACGTCGTCTATCAGCAGGGCAACCAGGGGATGAAAGAGAATCAGGCTGAAAACCAGTGAGTTTGATAATCTTCTAAAAGAAAAAGAAAAAAGAGGATGTCTCTGAGCAAAGGATATCACTCAAAAGGATGCAGAAGAAGTTTTGAAAGATATCTGCCAGCGAGCAAAATGCTTGTGGCACCAACTTGAGTGACTCTTTTAATGGGATCTGAAACCAAGTTTTGGCAGCTATTCCCTTCCCCTGAAAAATAGAATTGTGTAGCTTCCTTTCTCCACTGGTTAAAGAGACAGTGTCCCTGCGTGTCATCACCTTGGAGAGCCAGATGGTGACCTTGGGGGGAAAGGGATTTTGCAATGCCAGGGCTTTATTTGGCATCCAAAACATCTTTCATAGTCTTCTACGGTCATGATTCCGAGTAGACTGAATCCAACAATCTACCATCTTCTTTGGCTTCCACAAGAAAGCAAAACCAGTCTGGTGTAGAATAGAATAGAAATCTTTATTGGCCACCACTCCTTTAACCTCAAACGATCCACTATGGGCCTCACCCCATTCCTAAGAGGTCTGTAAGGGGCGTGCATAAGTGCATAATCGTGCCTACCGTCCCTGTCCTTTTGTCCCCGTTTATTTGTACCTATTTCCTGTATTATTACTCATGTTTATGCTTATACCTATTTATCTTGTAAGCGATTGACAAATCAAATCAATAAAATAAATCAATAAAATAAGTGTGATTGGGCACTCAAGGAATTTGTTTTGGTGCAAATGCTCTCAGTGTTCATAAAAAGAAAAGAAAAACATTCATCAAGAATCATAAGTATAACACTTAATAGTAGTCAAGGTACAAATAAGCAAACAAATTATAACAGGAAACATAATAATAAATGATCAAATCAAAGTATACTAGTAAACAGTCAATTTTTTAAAAAATCATAAGGTTATAAGCAACAAAGTTACAGTCATGCAGTCAAAGTGGAAGGGGTGGGTGATATGACTGATGAGAAGATTAATAGTAATAGTAATGCAGACTTAGTAAATAGTTGGACAGTGTTGAGGGAATTATTTGTTTAGCAGAGTGATGGCGTCCGGGGAAAAACTATTCTTGTGTCTAGTTGTTCTGGTGTGCAGTGCTCTATAGCGTCATTTTGAGGGAAGTAGTTGAAACAGTTTATGTCCAGGATATACTGATTAAGGCAACAATTATCAGGAAGGAAGGGAGGGAGGGAGGGAGGGAGGGAGGAAGGAAGGAAGGAAGGAAGGAAGGAAGGAAGGAAGGAAGGAAGGAAGGAAGGAAGGAGGGTGGGTGTAGAAATAAGAAAGGAAGGGGAAGAAAGAGGGAAGGAGGGAGGGAGTAGAAATAAGGAAGGAAGGGAGGAGGGAGGGAGGGAGGGAGGAGAAGGAAGGAAGGAAGGGAGGGAGGGAGGAAGGAAGGAAAGAAGGAAGGAAGGAGGGGAGGAAAGAAGGAAAGAAGATGACCAGCAAGGTAAATGGACCCAGTTATGGTGGAGATGTATGCATTGTTGGTAGATGTGAAAGAACAGATTAAGGACAGGTGCTCATGGACAAAGTCTATCTACTGTGTTTCTCCAACAATACGGCCTCCACCAGTAGGAAGACCCAGCATGTTTTCTAGGCATAAAATCAAATTAAGCCCCTCTTCGCCATGATCACCCGTTAGGAGCAGCTGGTGGCAAGGCTGCCCGCGGGGCGCTCTAGATGAGGATGAAAGGGGGGGAATTAAGTCACCCCCGAAAAGACGGCCTAGCCGTTTTTTCGGGGCTCAAAAAAAATATAAGACCCGCCTTATTTTATGAGAAACACGGTATGTAATTTCCAGGAATTTAAAAATAACTTGAAGACACACCATCAATCTCAGGGAGGTAGTTTGGATCCTCCGTAGGTGATGAGCCTCATCATTTTTGGTCATCTAGTCCAACCACTTGCCCAATCTTTTGAAGACATTTCGCTTCTCATCCCAGGAGCTTCTTCGGCTCTGACAGGATCTTGCATGAGCAGGTGGTGGGGTTGGTCTAGAAGATCTCCAAGATCCCTTCCAACTCTTTTATTCTGTTAAATATGAAACCCAGTCTAGGCCATTGTTGCATTTAGTGGCTTGAATAATTTCCCCAGTTGTGTAGTATTCAGAACTGGAGAATAGCATGACAGCAGTCTTCTAATAAAAGAAGGCTTTCAAAGAAAAGAGGGAGTCAAGCTATTCTCCAAAGCCCCTGAGGGCAGGACAAGAAGCAAGGGATGGAAACTAAACATGGAGAGAACCAACCTAGAACTAAGGAGAAATTTCCTGACAATTAGAACCATGAATCCGTAGAATAACTTGCCTCCAGAAATGTGCTCCAACCCTGGAGGTTTTTAAGAAATTATACAGCCATTTGTCCAGAATAGCATAGGGCCTCCTATTTGAACGTGGGATTAGAATAGAAAACCCCTACGGTCTCTTCCAACTCTGTTATTCTTTACTCTGTATTCCTTACACCATTTGCTCTTGTTGGTGGGGTGGGCGCCATCCCAGACCAAACAATATTCTTTGATCAAGCACTTTTATCTGTCTAAAATATACCTTGGAAGCCAAATCTGTCAATGTTAAGATACCCCCTTGAAGGTTTCAGTTATCATTGGCGGCCTGTTTTTCATCTCCCAGTGGAACGAAGCAGCATAATTATGAATCCTTATAATTGAGAAATAAAGACAGATTCTTGAGCCCGGCCCTGGCTGTTTGATGTTTCGGTGTGGAGATCATGTGACATTCAACAAGATCCCCAGCTTTGCCCCCATCGCTTCCCTCTTGCGCTCAACAATACTTTGCTAAATTGCAGTATTGTTTGATTCCATCCAGGGACCACAAAGCCTTATGAGATGAACAGTACACTTTCTATGACAGCCCAGCTCAAATGAATGAGCTCAGAGCACTTTCTCAGGGCTATAATTTTAGCTTGCCTGTTGTTGAATTCAAGAGACAAGGGATGATTCAGTCATATGCTATAGAGGAAGAATGAAGGAATCAAGAAAGTGATTTCAACTGTTCTTCTATTAAGGAAGGAAACAAAGTTAGAAGGAAAATACTCTGTGAAACAGCAAAGAAAACTTAGCTGAATTTCCTTCTGTACTGCATAGAATTAGGTGTTTGTCGGAAATAAAATAGAAGACTTTTTAATTGGGGAGAAAAATCTTCAGGTTGCATCTGAACCTTTTGTGTTTATAATTCTCTCTCTCTCTCTCTCTGTATTCTATATGCTGTATTCAAAAGTTTCAACCATTGAGATATAAGGAAAGTATGTAAACAGATTGGTACAGAGTACAGACTATGGTGGCAGTGCCCAATTATTTAGTGGTTTTGACTGATAGGTTAGAAGGAATCTCTTAAGATTATCCAACTATTATTACAATAAATATTGCTTTTGGTTGCTTGTCGATGTTCCTTAATGCTGTTGTGGCCAGCCAGCAGCCAGCAGACCTGGTGGCAAACTCAGACATTGAGGAGTTGGGGAGGAACATGGGCCAGTCCTGAAAGTCTGGGGAAGGCTCTGATGAGTGCTCTGCATCATAGGCAGAGATGGGGCCAGGGTCATCTGACAGCTGTCTTCAGAGTCAGAGATCAGTGGGGTAGAAGAATAGCTGGAGCCTGTTCCCAATGTGGACATGCTCAAAGCTGCCAGGAGAAGGAAATAGTTAAGAAACAAGGGTCAACTCGGGAGTAAAAGCACACATGGATGGTGAATGGCCCCTTTCATAGGGAATAAAGAGGAGCAAAAGGGGAGTGGTGTTTGCAGGAGACAATTAGTTCGTTTAAGTAGTGTGAAGATTTGTTCATGACTCTCAGAGGCTCCTTGCCAAATATTTTCTTGTATAGCATTGCACTTGGAAGGTATCGTCCTGGCAGCTCTCCAAGCCTGATAAGGTCTGTGGTTGTAATTCATCCTTAAAAGAATTGTTTGCCCGGACTTTGCTGGATGTGAATGATAGGAATTCACATTAGCCTAAAATAAGGGGTTTTGTCAGCACAAGGAGTCTGCTGCATGATTTTGTGAAGCCTAGATCAGAACAAATGTATATAAATCAATGTAACAAAGGAAACTGAGTGTGGTCTTACTTCTCGCTGCTAACATTTATTATCACAACACACTGCAAAACCACAACATGCTTTTCATTGAATTAGCAGTTTTCCAATGTGGGTTGGGTGGGGAGGATTGCAGAAAGCAGAGAAATGAGCACAACAAAGAATTGTGAAAGGGATCTGGAAATATCAAAATGCGAACATTGTGTATTTATTAAAAGTTGTTCCTAAAAGATTTGAATTTTTGTTTAATTAGGCACCATCAAATTTATGTCAGTTCTTAACAAACACAAAGATTTTCTCCAGAATAATTTGTCCCCAAGCTGATTTTTCACCACTTCCTCTCATAGACCACCCATCTTTACTTCTGGTTATCCCTCTTTTTAGGTCAGGGCGAGAACGGAGGTTCTTATGGTTGGTGTTGCTTTTGACAAGTGAATTTATAGTGTAAATGAATTTACATTTGCTTGATTCATTTTTGCAAATGACCCTGCAGAAGTGTGGGGCCACAGAGCCATCTCTGTTTTTGAGCTCTCGGCCAATGCGGGAAATGTCAAGTATTTCATCAGGGGAGATGGTTGATGCTTGATAATGACTGATGATGTTTCAGACAGTTGTGATGTCATCATTGTCATTGATGTCCTCTAGACCAGGGGTTCCCAACCTGGGGTGCTTGCACCCCCTGGGGGTGCGAGACGATATTCCAGGCAGTGCAAGAAAAGTCCAGGTAAATAATAGGAGATTGGCTATATGTAGGCATTTTTATTTATTATTTATTTCAGGGGGTGCAAGGTTCGAGTGAAATTTCTTTAGGGGTGTGGGGCAAAAAAAACGTTGGGAACCACTGCTCTAGACCAAATAAGATGGCATTTGGATGTTTCCGTTCACACTCAACAGCTTCTCTGATGAGGATTGGGATATCATTATTTGTCTGATTATGTTTTTTTGTGGATTGGGTCGTGGATTGGGTTGTGGTTGTTGGGTAGAGATGTGGTTTGTAGCTACTGGGTGTTCAGATTTTTGTGTTGTGTCCTTTTTTTCAAGGTCCATCCCACCCCTGAAAGGACCTAATGGTAAAAACTGCAACGATGTCACCATTAAAGCCAACATCTTTAACACATTCTTCGGCTCAGTATTTGTAAACAGCAATGGATCATGCCCAGTATTTCCTAGCTGAACCACAGAAAACTACAATGATCTAATACATATCAATTTTACAGAAGACAATGTTGAAAAAGCACTACGCAATCTAAAATCATCCCTATCTATTGGACCGGACAGAATATGTGCCTACTTCTTTAAAAAGCTATCTACTGCCATAGCCGAACCTCTAAGCATAATCTTTGAAAAATCTTTCAGGACCAGCTCCTTGCCTAACCTATGGTCACAAGCCACGGTCATCCCCATCTTCAAAAAGGGAGACCCCAGCCTAGTTGAAAATTACAGACCAATGTCCTTATGTTGTATCACTTGTAAAGTCATGGAATCAATTATTAACCAATCCATTATCCTCCACTTAGAGACAAACAACCTACACTCTAATAAACAATTTGGTTTCAGAAAAAAACTATCCTGTAATCTGCAACTCTTACACTGCAAAAACATACACAACTCGATCAGGGCAAAACAATAGACGCAATCTACATAGACTTCTGTAAAGTCTTTGATTCAGTGGTATACAACAAACTACTCCTAAAACTAAAATCTTATGGTATCTCTGGACAACTGCATAACTGAACAGAAGCATTCCTGTCAAACAGGCAACAAATGGTCAAAATTGGGAGTGTCTTATCAAATTCTGTACCTGTCAATAGTGGTGTCCCCCAAGGCAGTGTTCTAGGACCAACTCTCTTCATACTCCACATAAATGACCTCTGTGATCATATTAAGAGCAACTGCGTCCTTTTCGCTGATGATGTAAAGCTGTTCAATACCATAGACAATATTGCTACCCTTCAAAAATATCTTGACTATGTATCAGAATGGTCAAACAAATGGCAACTTCAAATCTCAAGAAATAAATGCTCTGTCTTACATATTGGCAAAAAAAAAATCAGAAAATAAAATACAGGCTGAATAGTCAAGACCTTGTTGATGATCCAAACTCTGTCAAGGATCTTGGAGTACTCATCTCTAATGATCTAAGTGCTAGAGCCCACTGTAACTCCATATCCAAAAAGGCATTAAGAGTTGTTAACCTAATGCTACGAAGCTTTTTCTCTGGTTATATCACACTACTAACTAGGGCATACAAAACATTTGCTAGACCAATACTCCAATACAGCTCATCAGTCTGGAACCCACATTACTTATCTGATATTAGCACAGTTGAGAAAGTCCAGAAATGTTTCACAAGAAGAGTTCTCCACTCCTCTACTCATTGTAGAATACCTTATGCCACCAGACTTGAAATTCTAGACTTAGAAAACCTTGAATTACACCTTCTTCGGTCTGATCTAAGTATGGTATATAAATCATACATTGCAATGACTTACCTGTCAGTGAATACTTCAGCTTCAACCATAACAACACAAGAGCACACAATAGATACAAACTCAAGGTTAACCGCACCAAACTTGATTGCAGGAAATACGACTTCAGCAACAGAGTGGTCAATGTCTGGAATACTCTATCTGACTCTGCAGTTTCTTCCCCAAACCCCAAATACTTTAACCCTAGACTGTCTACTATTGACCTCACCCCTTTCCTAAGAGCTCTGTAGGGGGCGTGCATAAGAGCATCCCTGTCCTATTGTTTCTTTTATTTTCCTTATATGTACCCATTTCATGTATTCATAACTATGTATATATTATACCTATTATCTTGTAAGCGATTGACAAATCAAATCAAATCAAATCAATCAATCAATAAATAAATTTTCTCTCTCTCTTTCTCTCTCACTCACTCACACACACACACACACACACACACACACACATATATACACACAAAAATACACAAAGGCAATATGCATGACTTGAATATTTCCTGGAAAGAAAATGTGGAAGAAAATGTAGATGTCTCGGAAAGTTACTACAGTGTTACCTCCATACTCATTAATTGATTCCAGGAGATGTGATGAGTCCCAAAAACAATGAGTACCAAATTTTTGCCATAAGGAAAGGGAATGTAATGATGCAGATGAGACCAACAAGTTCTAGCTTCTGCATTGAGAACCAAACAAATGATGAGTACATTTTCATGTCAAAATGCATTGAGTAACAAATTTGATGAGTATCAAAGCTATTGAGTACCAAGGTATCACTGCACTGGTTAAGGTTGTTGAAAAGCATTCCAGATGCTCAGGTCTTCACAGTCTCCCTACATGGCTTGAATAATATTTACAAAATCCCTTTAAATTGCAAGTAACTGAAATGTCCATTGTTTTATTAATCATCGTTACAGGTTTGTTTTTTTTTTAAAAAAGCAGGTAAGAAGTATTATTTGCACAATGTAGCGATCTAAATTGATATGTTGAAACTAACTGATTAAAGTTGTTAAAATGTCGAATGGAGCTGCAATATAAATGAGACATAGCATTTTTAAAAATTTCATGGAATAATATTTGGAAGAGTACTAAAGGCCACTTGTACACAAATTATGTTCGCTTGTCTGAGAAGCATCTCTGTAGCATGAAGAATTTATTTTATTTTGAGTGAGCAAGGCACAAAAATACGAGTTCTAATTGCTCTAAGCAGGAAATTCAGAAATAAAGCTGGCCATTAAAACCCAAGGAACTGCAACTGCAATAGAAAGGATTTACATTTGAAGGTAAAAGATCCATTTCTTTGCTGATACATTGCAAGGCTTTTACGATACATTAATCTTTTTGTGTTTGAATACTTTTGAATCCATTCAGAATTAAGTTGTGTAAAATGGGCAGCTCTATACATCTCTCAAATAAATAAATGTATTTTTCAATCATTTATTTTTTTAAAAAAAATCCAATTGCTGTAGTTTTACGCTCTGCAATCTTTCTGCATATGCAGCCTGTCTCTGAAAGAGCCTTCTCTGATTTCTATCCCTGAATATGGAATTACCAAAGACCAGATTGGCTGGAAATTCAGGGAACTGAACTCCAAGCCTAGGAAACTTGCAACTGGAAACGCTGCTGTAAAGGAAGGGATAGTGTGTATGTGTGTGTGTGTGTGGGGGGAGTCTAGGACAACTCCCCACAGCCAACTCACTGAGATCATCTTGCTACAGACAATTCATCGCAGGACAATTCAGCAGTGTATTAATCGCTTCATTCAGTTACTTTTATTATTGGTGACCATGTTTTCATCCAAATTATTGTAACTCTAATATTTTTGACTTTATTATTATTATTGACCATGGTTACATTGAAATAATTTTAACTTTTGCATTTGTTGAATTATCCTGTGTTGAGTTGTCTTGTGGCAAGTTGGCCGTAGCAAATTGGCCATGGCGAGTTGGCCATGGTGAGTTGACTGTGACAAATTGGTTGTGGTGAGTGGCCCCATTCTGGTGTGTGTGTGTGTGTGTGTGTGTGTGTGTGAGAGAGAGAGAGAGAGAGAGAGAGAGAGAGAGAGACAGAGAGAAAGACAGAGAGAGAAAGACAGAGACAGAGACAGAGAGAGACAGAGAGAGAGAGACAGAGAGAGACAGGAAGAGAGAGAGAGAGAGAAAGAGACAGAGACAGAGACAGAGAGAGAGAGACTGACAGAGACAGAGAGAGACAGAGAGAGACAGAGAGACAGAAAGAGAGAGACAGAGAGAAACAGACAGAAAGAGAGACAGACAGACAGAGAGACAGGGAGAGAGAGAGAGAGAGAGAGAGAATATGCATTTCATAACATTAGACTATGAAGCCATTTGATGTCTTGGGAGTCCAGTTTGAAAGGATTCAGAGGCAGCTTGATGTTATAAACAAAGAAGCAGAGTGAAGTGGATGCTGGAAAAAAATTACCTCCCATTCTTTCTAATATTTTTAAAATCACTGAAACCATGATTTCCTGTGACTCCAATCTCTTCTCACCCTTTCTCCTTTCCTTCCTTCCTTCCTTCCTTCCTTCCTTCCTTCCTTCCTTCCTTCCTTCCTTCCTTCCTTCCTTCCTTCCTTCCTTCCTTCCATTCCTTTCTTCCTTCTACCAGTTATCTAGTTGGTTGAATAATAGAGCTTCTGTTTTGCATATAGGAAGTCAAAGTTCTGCATGTTCAACTAAATATACTTAGTCCTGTTATTTGCCCAATGATGCCAAGGTGTGTGAGATGTCAATTGGGCCCAAATGCTCATAGTAGCAGGCGATAGATGAATTTATGGAGGGCTAGGTGGAGCTGCCTACATCTCTAGAGATGAAAGTGTAGGAGAAAACTGAGGGAAGGGTCAAGTGCATCATCAGTTTGGAGTTTCTTCATGCCCACTAGAGATCTACGTCCAACCTCCTTGACTTGCGCTGATTCTTATCTACTGCCAATTTGCTTTAACCAACAACAGTAGGCCATCAGATTCTTATTTAGAGGAAGCATGGAATAAAAAGTAAAAATGAATGTTTCCTCTGTATATTTGTGTACAACTTTTGGGGATGGTGCACATCTCTGTTTCTTAGCCAAGGAATCCAGTGTTGTCCAAAGAAGCTTCCATGGTCATGTAGCTGGCATGACTATATGCCAAGATGTGCAGCAGAATGCTATTATCTTCCCACCAAAGTTATACCTATTTATCTACTCGCACTTGCATGCTTTCACACAGCTACGTTGGCAAATGTTGGGGGAAGTAACACAGTGGTGGGATTCAATTTTTTTTTACTATCGGTTCTGTGGGCGTGGCTTGGTGGATGTAGGGGAAGGATAGTGTAAAATCTCCAGTCAGAGTTGGGATTTGCTAGTTCTCTCAACTACTCAAAATTTCCACTAACGGTTTTCCAGAACTGGTCAGAACCTGGTGAATACCACCTCTGAAGTAACCGGAACTCACTCCATTGCATAGTGCTCAGATCTCAAACCTGGGCTGCCAGCTTTCTAGATTAACCACTGAGCCATCATGTCCCCTTCATGGAATACACTTGTGCTTGTTTGGGATCTAACCCAGTCTCCTGATTTCTTGCGGCTGACGTAAGGTGCCTCCTGTACGGCACTCATCTGTAATGGCTTCCACATTAAAAAGAGGACTGCAGACGCAGAGAGGGGGACATCCACATACCTCTTTCTGTAGTATGGCACATAAATCATTTAGAAGAGGCTATGGATGGGATCCAGTATAGGAATCCAAACTAAAACATCTCCACTTCCAGTAAAGAGAAGTCTGTTATAATTCTGGGTCATGTACAGAGAGATGTTCGTGATTCTGTGTCTTGGCTTGTAGGAAGTTTGAGAGAAAAATAAATTTTTGTGTCAGGCAACCCATCAAGTATTTGGAAGTACTATTGTGCATCAATAGACATGGTGGCCTGGTGGTTAGAATGCAGTATTGCAGGCTAATTCTGCTCACAGCCAGGAGTTCGATCCTGACTGGCTCAAGGTTGATTCAGCCTTCCAAGGTCTGCAAAATGAGGAGCCAGATAGTTGTGGGCAATTTGCTGACTCTGCCAACCACTTAGAGCTGGCTGTAAAGCACTATGAAGTGGCATATAAGTCTAAGTGCTATTATTATTGCTATCCCCTCAAATCTGCTACTTGCAAGGCTGAACCTACTTCTGTCCTTCAATCTCTCCTGGAGAGAACCACAGCCAATGAAATTTGGTTCTTTCCTTTGGAAAGCTTTTCTTGATGCAACCTAAAAACACATTTCTCCTTTTAGCAGCTATGACACACACGGCTGACTCACAGTTTTTATCCATTTGGGCTGTGCAGTACTTCAAATTCATGCTCAGAAAGGCATCTCAGAGCATGTGGGAGTGTGAATGTTGCACCTCCCTGCAAATCCACAAAGAAGATGTACTTTTCCGAGGATATTTAGAGAAGGAATTGCCCAGCAACATTCTGGGTCATGGGCATGGACTTCAAACTCTCTCATAGGTAGGAAATTTTGTTCTCATATTCAGTCAAGTGCAACCTTATTTCTTTTTCTCCATTCTTGGATGAGGGACACCAAGTTTTGACCTTCTCTAGGAGGTTTTGGTAGCCACCATGTACAAACCTGTGCTCATTGTATTCCATTTTTAGTCCCGGATTAGTCTCCTGGACCTTGTCTGCTCTTCTTCATTTCCTCTAAATCCTTCATACCATGCAGCAAGAATGGGTAAGTCCTTCAAGTGAGAAGTTGGGTCAAAGAACCCAACTGTCAACAGCTAGAATTGGAACATGTATTTCAGTCAGTTGATGGAGAGGCATTATCAGGGGGTGAGGAGTGATTATTGTGTTTCTGTAGAAGGATTGGAAGAAGCTGGGGTTGGAGTTAAAAGAAGAATTAGCCTAGAATCCTCACATAGCCACAAGCAAATTAAGTCCAACTTCCCTTGAATTCCATGGACCCTTATCTATTTTTCAAGCAGGAGCAAACCATTAGTTGAGAAAATTCATGTCCTTATTTAGCAATAAATCAGCTTAATCAAAGCTTCACATGCGGACCTGGTTTTTCACACCTGAAAGTCTCTAGGTGGTGCAACATGGGGCAAGTCCATGATTCATATCATTTCCGTAGCAATATTCTGTCGCACATGACTTCATCGTGGCTTCTTCTCATGCAGCCTAAAACTGTGTTTGCCCGTCTTTGATGGAAAAATCAAGAATTATATGTTTCATATTTAATTTGCAGATGGGTACTTATTGGTGGGCTGCTACCGGTTCGGACCAGTTCTAGCAAACTGATAGCAATGGTGACCAGTTGGCCCCACCCGCTCGCTCTGTCCTATATTTCCCTGGTTTTTAGCTCAGCTGATTCATGCGGCACAGCGGATTGCCGTGCCTCAGCTGTTTTACTCACCAGTGCTGACATAGAAGGTAAGTTTTTAAGCTTAAAATTGGCGCTTTTTGAACGAAGCGCATGCTCACTGAACCGGTTGTTAAACCGGTTGCAGCCCACCACTGCAAGTACTATTTCAAGGGTTTTTTGTCACTTCTGCCATTATTGAACAAGCAATTTCCCCCTCCTAAGCCTACACATTGAACATTTGTTCCTTTAATGAATAAGGAAGCCTTTCATATACAGGTAGTCCTTGACTTATGACCACAATTGAGCCCAAAGATTCTGGTGCTAAGACAGACAGTTGTTAAGTAAGTTTTGCCCCATTTTATGACCTTTCTTGCCACAGTTGTTAAGTGAATTGCTGTAGTTGTTAAGTTAGTAAAAATGGTTGTTAAGTGAAGCTGGATTCTCCATTGACTTTGCTTGGTCAGAAGGTCACAAAAGGAGATCACGTGATGCCAGGACATTGCCAACAGTCATAAATACATACCAGTTGCCAAGGGTCTGAATTTTGACTACTTGATGCTGCAAAAGTGGTGTGAAAAATGGTCACGTCACTTTTTTTCAGTGCCATTGTTAACTTCAAATGGCCGCTAACAATGGTTGTAAGTCAAGGATTACCGGTATATATCCATATCACATCTTGGGAACTGCATTTCTGCTTCATTTGGTCTCTGAGTCAAGTTTTACACTTTATAACAACCAAGTACATGAACTCCAGGGAAGAAAAATTTAAGACCAACCTTGTTTCCTGGCCAGTGATCAACACAATTTGTGTAGGCAACAAATTAGAGAAAGCAACTGTGTTTAGAAGAATTAGTGGTCAAAGGAAACCAGCCTGTCCGAGAATATAATAGCTGCATACCATCAAAGCGGACACCAGCCAGAGCATAGAAAAACTCAAAAAAGTAGTGCAAGATTGGAAGATATGGAAAGACCTGGCCCATAGAGTCAGACCAAAAGTCAGACATGACTGAATGGTTGACAACATCATTATCATCATCATGTTGACTTAGCCTTCCATCCTTCCAAGGTAGGTAAAGTGAGAACCCAGATTGTTGGGAGCAATATACTGATTCTGTAAGCCGCTTAGGGAGGGCTGTAAAAGCAATGTCAAGTGGTATATAAATCTAAATGCTATTGCTATCATTATCATTATCATCAAATTGTATCCTGAAAGTCTCTAGGGCCATATATCTCAACCTTGGGAACTTAAAGAGTGTGCACTTCAACTCCCAGAATTTCCCAGCCATGATTAAATCTAGTAGTAAATTGTATATGAAAAGCCTCTAAAACATTGTTTCTCAGTCCTGACGACTTCAAGACATGTGTCACAAAGGTGCTTTTTTTTCAAAAGGCAACTGGAATTTCTTGTTTGGTTTGAAGATGTTTCATTTCTCATCCAAGAAGCTTCTTCAGTGCTAATTGCATGGTGGAGAATGGAAGGATTTATATGACAACCATGACCTGAATGACTGAGAATCTGCACAGACATTCAAAAGGTGTGGATTTCAACACTCAGAATCCCCCAAAGTCCACACACCTTGAAGTCGTGGAAGATGGCACCAACCAGGATGATTAGGGAACTAGAGACTAAAACATATGAAGAACGGTTGCAGGAACTGGGCCTGGCTAGTCTAGTGAAGAGAAGGACCTGGGGAGACATGATAGCAGTCTTCCAATATTTGAGGGGCTGCCACAGAGAGGAAGGGGTCAAGCTATTTTCTAAAGCACCTGTAGGCCAGACAAGGAATAATGGATGGAAACTGAACAAGGAGAGATTTAACCTCCTTAAATAAGGAGAAACTTTCTGACAATGAGAACAATCAATCAATGGAACAGCTTGCTCTCGGAAGTTAAGGGAGAGCCATCACTTGAGACTTTCCAGAAGAGACTGGACTGCCATTTGTCAGAAATGGTGTAGGGTCTCCTGCTTGGGCAGAGGATTAGATTAGATGACCTACAAGGTCCCTTCCAACTCTGATTATCTGTTATCTGAGGTTGAGAAACACTGCTTTATGGAATAAAAGAAGGAGCATGTAAGCAGCTGAGAGATAATCATGTCTTAGTGGTATCTCTCATCATAACTCAGGAAGAAATTAATGTTGTAAGATATGACTACCATCATAAAGGGACAAGCATGACTTGGCCCTTACTATTGGTGACAGAAGTGCTGTGTGGAGGCCAACAAACATCAGTTAAAATGTCTACAGTGATTCTCTGTCATCCAGGTCATGGTTGTCCCAAAGGTGCTTATTCAAGAGGCAACTGGACTTTCTGATTTTCTTTTGAAGACATTTCGCTTCTCATCCAAGAAGCTTCTTCAGATCTGACCCCACCAGCCAGTCAGAAGCCGAAGAAGCTTCTTGGATGAGAAGCGAAATGTCTTCAAGAGAAAACCAGAAAGTCCAGTTGCCTCTTGAAAAAGCGCCTTTGAGACAATCGGTTCAAACGTTGACTTCAAAACTTGCCTAACTCAAGGAAACTTAAAGAGATCAGAAATGATGCTTTGCTCATTTGACCCATGGACATCATGGAGATGATAAGTGAAGACAATATTCAGAGCAGATTAAGCGTGCCTGAGCTCCACAGAAATCAACAATATTTGAAGTTGGGCAGAAAAAAACACTTCAATTCTCTGGATACTGGAATCTGTTATATTCTCGGGTTTCTTACATAGGTGCAGGAGCAGAGAGGTCAAATGAACAGAATAAAATCGGCCTACTGTGGCGACATGGGAGCAAGCCAAGAGGGGAACAGCTAAAATTGCAAAGAGGAATGATGCAAATACATGCACACCTCACCAAGGGCATCATTCTAGAAATGAGGGTAAGTTTTGCTCACAAAAATGCCGCCTGTATCTCTTCACATTTGCAGTGGGGTTTTTTTTTTGTTTGTTTTTTTAGTCCTGGCATCAATCTGGCCCTCTTGACTTACCGAGCGATAGTATGATTTTTTTTTCTTCATGATTTTAATCGTGGAGGAAATTCCCTGTACCCTTTTAGAGCGTAAAGTCATGCAATACAAAAAAAAGAAAGAAAGAAAGAAAGAAAGAAAACCACCCCGCTTCGTTTCGGCAGAATAATGAGAAGAACTGCATCGCTCAACTGTGTGAAATGGTGGAGGAAGACGTCCACGAATACCAGCATGCAGAACAGCCGTCGGGGGTTGAAGGGATGGGTGTGGTGGCTTGCTTTTTGCTTTTGGCGGGAGGAAGCTTTGGGCAGGTATCGTAAGATATACAAAGTTGTAAGTTTACAGGACAAGAAAAAGCCAGTCCAGATCTCCACCCTCCCACATCCCCGCCCCTGCAACCCCCACCCATAGAGAAGATTAAATTGGCTTGCTTGAAGGAGTCCATATTGACTCGGAAATCCCGTCCCCTGTGGAGGACAGAGGCATAGACCCGCTGGGAGTGAAAGGGTCGGTGTCTGTGTCCGTTTCCCCCTCAGCCAAATAGCGTTTTTCCTTCATCCAACTGGTTCCGCCATTTGGGCCAAACAGGAAATCATCTCTGTCTTGAGAGATGCTAAACCCGCTCGGGGAGCGTTCCAGTTCCTCGTGATTGACCGAGAGCAGGGATAAGGGGGTGTCGCTGTCTCTTTGCCTCTGTCGTGAGGAGAATCTGTCTGACTGAGGGCTCCAGAGCTCTCTCGGTGGGGACTGGAACGAAACCTGAGGATCCATGAAAGTCACTATTGGCAGGACAGTGGGCCTTTCTGAGTAGGCAGTGGAGAAGGGCATGGCTTGCCATCGGCCTGAGTTCTGGCCACTGAAGGACAGTGAAAGTGGGTTGTGACCACAGTCCTGGCTTGAGAACCCGAAAGGCGGGACTTTGTTCACGGGAACGTGATGGAAGCTTGGAGACAGCTCATGAATGGAAGGCTTGGAGTATTTGTAAATGATGGATTTCAATTCAGAAAACCGGTTGTCCTCAGCCGGGGACGTGGCTTCTTTCAACGGACACGCGTCGGTGACCTGGACCTGCAGCTGGCCCAGGTGCTGCTTGTGCATGTCTACTAAGAAATCCAGCTTCTTCCCCATGTCGTGGACCTAAAAGACAGCAGCCATCAGAACTCAGCTGGAATAAATGATCAGTTATCTCAACTAAGAGCAAACTATTACCCAACTGAAAACTGACCTCGGTTGAGATCATCACAAAGGTCAAAAGTTATCATGAACAAATGCAGCAACAGCACAACACTTTAGATCTGTTATGAAGGAGATGCTTAAATATTTGGGGAAAGGGGCAGACAAGATGTTGAGACTTTGAAAACGAGATGAAATTTGAGACGTTTTAGACTTTGGAAAAACTGCAGAGCAACTGGGATGATGAAAGGCCTGGAGACTAAAACATATCAAGAACGGCTTCAGATGCACTATTCAATTGAAATGGGAATTTGTGTATGTTATAAAATAAAATGAAAACTTGTTTTAAAAAAAGAAGCATGGTTTCAGGAACTTGGTATGGTTGGTCTGGAGAAAAGAAGGACTAGGGGTGACATGGTAGCAGTGTTCCAATATCTCAGGGGCTGCCAGAAAGAAGAGGCAGTCAAGCTATTCTCCAAAGCACCTGAGGGCAGGACAAGAAGCAATGGCTGAAAACTAATCAAGGAGAGAAGCAACCTAGAACTAAGGAGAAATTTCCTAATGGTGAAGAACATTTAAATAAGGGAACGACTTGCCTTCAGAAGTTGTGGGTGCTTCATCACTGTAGGTTTTTATGAAGAGACCGGACAGTCACTTGTCTGAAATGGTGTAGGGCTGTGATGGCGAACCTATGGCATGCATGGGACAGGTGGCATGTATAGCCATTTATGCAGACACATGAGCCCCAGCCAAACTGCACTGTGCATGTGCATACCTCCCAGCTGGTTTTTGGCCTGTTTGAAGCCATTTTCGCCCTCCTGGAGACTTGAGGGAAGCCTCTGCAGCCTCAGGAGGCCGAAAAATGGTCCTTCCTGAAATAACGGAAGTGCCAAAATGGGCCTGTTTTTTGGGCCTCCCGAGGCTGCAGAGGCTTCCCTTGAGTCTCTGGGAGGGCGAAAAAGGCCTCAAATGGGCCAAAAATAAGCTGGGAGGCATGCGCATGTGCAGTGCAGGTAAGGGGGAGGGGGTGTTGTGTGCGCATGCACGGGGGGGGGGGGCAGGGCACATTGCATTGTGGGTGCTGACACGCGCGCTTTTGGCATACCACAACAAAAAGATTCGCCATCACTGGTATAGGTCTCCTGCTTGAGGAAGGGGTTGGACTAGAACAGGTGTGTCAAACTTGATTTTACTGAGGGGCACATCAGGGTCGTGTTTGACCTTGCAGGGCAGGGTGGGCATGGCCAACATGACATCACTCCTATAGGAGGGGCACCCATGGTGGCCCAAGCACTCTGCCAGCAAAAACGGGCTCCCAAGCTCCGTTTTCAGCTGCAATGGCCTCTTGCAACCCTCTGCCAATGAAAACGGAGCTCGGGAAGACTGCACACAGCCCCTTGCAAGCTCCATTTTCACTGGCAGAGTCATCCTGGGCCAGTCATTCGCTATTTCCTGGGCGGCCTGTGGGTTGGATCCGGGCCCCTGGGCCTCGAGTTTGACACCGCTGGACTAGAAGAACTCCAAGGTCCCTTTCCGTTCTCTTCTGAATTTGAATTTGAGGAAAAAAGTGGACCCAAACTACTGAGCGTTTCATACCTGTCTTTCAACTCTGACAAATTTTCCCATCATGCTTTGGTCTTCGGGATCATCTCCAGATGCTTTACTTATGAATGGCTCATTCCTAAAAGGAAATAAAGTTCCATTTTGCACAGAGGCAAACAAAAAACAAAACCATCCATCCATATTCTTCCTACAAATATTCCTAGCTCACAATGCATTTACACCGCCGTTCGTTTCAAAGGAGGAATTTCTGAAATGCTAGTCAACGTTGTTACTAAAGATATAACAATTGCCCCTGTGTGTGTTGAACGAAGCCTTACTATTATTCTGCAGAACGATTGTGCATTCTTGCCCTGCACAGAAGCCAAAGAAAAGTGAATACACTTTTGCACTCCATAGGATTAAAATAATTACAGGTAAACCTCGATTTAAATCAGTTCACTTAGTAACCATTCAAACTTATAACGGCAGTGAACAAAGTTACTTATGACTATTTTTCACGCTTACGACCATTGCAGCATCCCCATGATCACGTCAGAGATGATATTCAGCCAGTTCTGACCAGTTCTGGAGAACCGGTAGCGGAAATTTTGAGTAGTTTGAAGAACCGGCAAATACCAGCTCTGACTGGACCCGCCGCATCTATTCTCTGCCTCCCGAGTCCCAGCTGATTGGCTGGGTCTTCTTTGGCTGCCCTGCACAGGAGGACAGAGCTGGAAAGCAGGTTAGTGGGGTGGGGAGAGAATGGGGATTTTGCAGTCTCCTTCCCCTGGAGTGGGCTGGCTTTTATCCCTTAAGGGAGGGGCACCTTGCAGCTTTACTCCCGAGTCGCCCGTGCTGCTGCAGCTGTTCTTTCCTTCGAGCAGCCCTGCGCACACACGCACTGGGCACAGGCTCCTCGGAGACTTCTTCATCGCTGCTGCCAGACTCCACAAGCTCCGAAGGCAGCACCCCACTCTCTGATAGTCCTGGCATGTGCACAGGGCTGCTCAAAGGAAAGAGCAGTTGCAGCAGCATGGGTGACTCAGGAGTAAGGTTGCAAGGTGATGGCCCCTTCCTTAAGGGATAAAAGCCAGCCCTCAGCGGTGGGATTCTTTGCAGGAAGCAAAGAAGTTCTTTCAACTCCAAGTTCTTGTGGAAGTCCTGTCTATTCTGGTTTGTTTTCGGAGACTTTTGATTTTGGATATTTCCCTGCAATTAATCTTCTGTTCCTGGCGGCCTTTCACAACCTTGAAAGGGCTTGCTCTTATCTGGGACAATTAGTTTTAATGACTCCTTGCTGTGAATGTATGGAATTCACAGAGACGCATTAAAAAAAGTTTGCTTTTGTGTTTTATTTGAACGAGGCTTGGGTCAGAACAATGAGGTATTTTTGATTTTTAGATATAAGAATGTACATGTTTCAGTTTTAACTGTATGAAGTATATCTATGGTCCGCATTATGTGAGTGTTTAACAGAGATGGAAGGGAGGGGGGCGGAATTATGGCACCAGGGAGAAAATGATGTAAATGTGGCTTTCACCACATAATATATCACCTTGGAGACTGCTGCAAAGGGTAGGAGAATGTGCTTCCTTTCTGAGATTTCCTGTGTCTGGGAGTTGATGGAGGCCCAGGTGCAAAAACCATATCTATTCTGAAAAGAGATTAAAAAGAGGACATAAGGACTCCTAGATGTAGTTGTATTACATACTGTGTAACTCAGAGGTCTCCAAACTTGGCAACATTAAGGCTTGCGGACTTCGACTCCCCAGAATCCCCCAGCCAGCATTAGGACTACCTATAATGGGCCCGTTGGTTAAAACATAACAGAATAACAAAAGGAAGGAACCTTGGAGGTCTTCTAGTCCAGCCCTCTGCACAAGCAGGAAGCCCTATACTATTCTGGACAAGTGGCTGTCCAGGTGTGTCTAAGAGCTAAAGTCCTAGAACATATGGAGGCACCAGTTTAAAGAAAGATGTTTTTTTTACAAGAAGGAAATTGCCCTTAGCAAAAATATTCCTTCCTTCCTTCCTTCCTTCCTTCCTTCCTTCCTTCTCTTGCACCTCCCTCCCATCCATCTCCTTCCTTCCTTCTTTTCCTTCCTTCCTTCCTTCCCCCACCTACCTACCTACCATCTACAATCCATCTTTCTTTCTTTCTTTCTTTCTTTCTTTCTTTCTTTCTTTCTTTCTTTCTTTCTTTCTTTCTTTCTTTCTTTCTTTCTTTCTTTCTTTCTCTGCCATGACTTCACTGGGTGACCTGGGCAATTGAATAGATAGATAATAATGCAACACATGATCTATTTCTATTATTGTCTGAATCACTGTATTTTACAAGGTCCCCTCTTAACTTGGTTCCTGCATTAACCCATGGCTGGATCTGCAAAACACACTGATTGATGAACTAAGCAACCTACTTAGGTGTACATAAAACATTAAGCTATACACACAAAACATAAAACCCACATAGGCTAAAACTAAGATTTCTAATTCGTAGGATTGAATATGTCATGTGAACACAAAGCATAACCTAGCCTGAGATTAAAAAATAATAATAATCAGACTCTTGATGGAGTCTGTTGCACAGCCATCAATTTCAAAACAAGAATGACATCCTTTGAGTAGTGGTGCTTGTCATGACAATACCGTCACCTGATCTTGGCCAAACTCTCAATCTTTCCCTCCCAATATCATCTCCATGACTAGTCTATGAGTGGGACCATGCCCTCTTACCTTGCTTGAAGATATTTGATTCTGGAAAGCATGTCGAGATGTCCAGCTGAATATTGCTCGATCACATCCTTTACGTCATAAGGCCTCAAAGTCTCCTTGAATCTCTTCTTATAGAGGCGGAACTGCAGGATCCTGGTCCAAGAAGAAACAGCAGAAAAAGGGGTTCCAGGAGAGCATACAAACAATCCCGGATGTTCCATCTTGAGCTCAGCTGAGCACAGGCCGGAAAACCCATGCATGCTAGAACTCCAGGAACGTTGAGATGGGAACTTGGAATGTGAACTGTCATGCCTAAGGCAGGACTAGAACTCACAATCTCCTGGTGATTGGCTCAAAGTCACCCAGTTAGCTTTCATGCCTAAGACACGACTAGAACATACAGTCACCTGGTGATTGGCTCAAAGTCACCCAGTTAGCTTTCATGCCTAAGACACGACTAGAACATACAGTCACCTGGTGATTGGCTCAAAGTCACCCAGCCGGCTTTCATGCCTGAGGCAGGACTAGAATTCACTGTTGCCTGGTGATCGCCTGCATCCATAGGCAATCACTACATGGCTGTGCCAAGTTGATTTCTGTGGTTCTGTTTCTCGAAGAAATCTCAGTCCTTAGCTGCATTTATGGGTGGTCCTCAACTTACAACCATTTGTTTAGTGAATGCTAGTGAAGTTACAACAGCACTGAAAAAAATGACTCCTGAAGGGTCCTTACACTTATTATAATGTTATACATAATATAATGTATAATATGCTAGTGAAATAACAACAGCACTGAAAAAAATGATTCCTGAGGGGTCCTTACACTTATTATAATATTATACATAACATGCATTATATAATCAACTGGGTAAGATCTATTTCATTCCTACATATTTTAATCTTGTTTTTTATATTTTAAATGTTATGTCATATAGTATGCCTTATTTTAACTGTGGTGCTTCTGACATGAATAAATAATCAACTGTTATTATATTCACTCTGTTAATTTATTTAAAAAAATCCAGAGCAGACCATATAATCATAAAAAACCATGTGAAATAATAAAATCAGCCATTTGTAACAGTAACCACTGATGTGAAATACTTATCAAGTGTTAAGACTTCTCTCAGAGGAAAAACTAATAATACCAAGAACAGCATCCTTATTAATATTAAATGAAAGTGTAATTTATAACCAATAAATGAGATAATAAAAAAACCCAAAGATTTCCCATTAACAATTAGCAGATTATAACAAACGATTCAATTAAGCAATAAGACTACAGGAATCTAGCTAAAAGCCTATTACAATTAATTATTACAGATAATAGATAACAGATAATCAGAGTTGGAAGGGACCTTGTAGGTCATCTACTCCAACCCACTTCCCAAGCAGGAGACCCTACACCATTTCAGACAAATAGCAGTCCAATCTCTTCTTGAAAGTCTCAAGTGATGGCGCTCCCACAACTTCTGAGGGCAACTTCTGTTCCATTGGTTGATTGTTCTCACTGTCATAAAGTTTCTCCTTATTTCCAGGTTAAATCTCTCCTTGTTCGGTTTCCATCCATTATTCCTTGTCTGGCTTACAAGCACTTTAGAAAATAGATTGACCCCTTCCTCTCTGTGGTAGCCCCTCAAATATTGGAAGACTGCTATCATGTTTCCTCTGGTCCTTCTCTTCCCTAGACTAGCCATGCCCAGTTCCTGTAACCATTCTTCGTATGTTTCAGTCTCCAGTCCCCTAATCATCCTGGTTGTTCTTCTCTGTACTTTTTCTAGAGTCTCAACATCTTTTTTATAGTGTGGTGAAAAAAACTGGATGCAGTACTCTAGGTGTGGTCTTACTAAGGCTTTATAGAGTGGTATTAGTACCTCCCTTGATCTTGATTGTATCCCTCTGATAATACGATTTAGGATTGCATTAGCTTTTTTGGCTGCTGCTGCACACTGCTGGCTCGGATTTAGCTGGTTGTCCACTAAGACTCCAAGATCCCCTCTCACAGTTACTGCTACTGAGCCTGGTTTCACCCAGTCTATATGTGTACTCAGTCTATATATGTGCCATTGCTCATTTGGGTAGATCCAATTGATCAGAAATGTTTTCAACTGTCAAATCGATCTGAAAGCATCTGACCTAATGCATGGAATAGTTTTGATTCAAAGAGGTGGGTTTGATTAAATCCTCTTCAAGTTAAACCTTCAAAACAAACTTAATGTAGCCTTCTTAAGTAGCTTCTTACAAAGCCACCAAGAATAAATGGGGTTTAATTTAATGGACTATATAACAAAAGCATCAAGTCTACCCCAGGTCTTGATTAGTTCCATTTATAATGGAATACGGTTAAAAATTCTTCCCTGTACACTTTTCAAATTGGCTCCTCTTAGCAGGAAGCAGGTAAGGAGGACATCAGCAGATCGAGCCACTTTAGCCATTTAAAGTAAAATCTAATTATTTAAAGCAATTAAATTAGTAGTTAATGTTCCAAAAGCGGTGAACTTAAATTGGTTTAAGCATGAAATGCCTCTCTAACAGATGTTTCTAGTTTAAACCTTGCTTCCAACCTTGCTGGAAGCATTTAGACTATATTCCAAGCCATTTGAGGTAGTTGTGTTGTGGTTTCAGCATGGTTTGGGGGTTGACATAGATTACTTCAATATCAAATTTATTTATTTATTTATTTATTATTATTATTATTATTATTATTATTATTATTATTATTATTATTATTATTATTATTATTCATTGCATAGTCTGGAGGTTTGGCAGTGTTTCCTGAGCCCTGTGGCCCATTTTTCACCAGATATCCAGGCACTCGTGTTTCCAAGTGATGAAATCCATTTAAAAAGAAAAGAGCAAAGTCCATCTTCCAAAACAATTTCTTTTATTTAGGAAAGCATCAAACTGGCGAAGTCTCTTGTAATTCCAGATCTGACACAACCACATAATATTGGAAGTTAGAAACAGCCCTCAAAAGTCACATTCTCCAAAAGAAGTAATTCAATGTTATCTGGTGTCATAAATCTCCACCTCAAGGGCCTCAGCAGGATCACCTCGTGTTCCCACGGGAAGAAGAACCACCTAGCCTAAACAACTCTCTCTATCTCCACTCCTCCCTCCTAGGAATGTGGCAAGTCCGAAACTCTTCCCCCCCATACCCAGCAAAGAGAAAGAAAGAAAAGGAATATATAATAAGGCTGAATAAAATGGCTACGCACGTGTCAATTTCGGGCTTGACACAATGCCTAGTGTGGACGTTGTTAACTCAGCCGACATCTGAGCCAGTATGGCTTTCTGAAATTTACGTCTCACTGTAGAGACACTCTTTGTCTGACTCCTCTGATGAGACTAGTCCAGTATGGTTGAACCTCTGGCATAGCTCTCATCTTCCTCAGCCCACATAAGTCCCACAACCACGTCAAGGTAGTGCCTCACTGGAGAATGAAGATGATGATGATGATGATGATCCAAACAAAGCTGCCTTTTGCAACTGACTTAATGTTGATTTTGTCAATGGCATTCAAGTACCGTGTTTCTCATATAATAAGGCCGGGTCTTATTTTGTTTTGAGCCCCGAAAAAATGGCTAGGCCGTCTTTTGGGGGGTGACTTAATTCCCCCCCCTTGCATCTTTGGGCGGGTGGGCAGCGATGTTTGAATGTTGACCTCGGCATTGGTGGGGCACTTCGTATCGGGGTCAACACAGGCAGCACCGTATCAGGGTGTGCAACAAAAGTACTTCCTAACGGCAAGCCCCCGCCCCCACCATCCCCCCCCCATTTCGCGTATTTTAATATAGGCCTTAATTTGGGGGGAGGGGCTTAATTTCTTTTTTTTTTTTAAATAAACTTTATTAATTTTACTTTTTTTAAAAAAAGACAACAACACAGCTATAAATTATATACAACAAAGAGACGCACCAGTCTTGGCGTAAGCCAAGAGGGAAAGAAAGGAAAGTTTGAGAGAGGAAAGAGGGAAAGGGAAGAGAAGGGGGAAAAGTGGGGAAAACAAAGGTAGGAAAGACAATTATAATAAAACCATATTTTGTGACTGTCAGTAAGGTCTTTTCTTCTTCAAAGCTATCGTCGGCCTTAGTCTTCTTAGCGGTGAACTATCTTTGATTAAGCCAAATATACAAAGGATTCCAATTGCTAGAATAAATTGAAGATTCTTTATTTTTAATGCTTGGGTTAGATTGTCCATTTCTGCACATTGTAAAATTTTCTGAATGACCATAAGTTCAGTGGGGATGGAAGGTAGTTTCCAGCACTGGGCAAATGCCAGTCTGGCCGCGGTTAAGATATGGATTGTAATATACTTTGATTTTTGGATATTCGTTTATCAAAAATTCCTAGAAGGAAGGACTCCGGTTTGTACTCAATCTGTTCCATGGTTATTTCCTCTAGCCAGTGCCTAATTTTTTGCCAATACTTCTGGGTTTCCTTGCATGACCACCACATGTGGAAGAAGGTACCTTCTGTGTTTTGACATTTCCAACACTTGGGGCTCGTGTTGGGGTGCATCTTGGCCAATCTCGAAGGAGGCAGGTGCCATCTATAAAACATTTTATATAAGTTTTCTTTATAAGCTGCTGATTTCGTGATCTTAATGTTCCTGTTCCAGACCTTTTCCCATTCTGCTAGGGTAATGCTCCGACCCACATTTCTGCTCCACGCAATCATATTTCCCTTGACAATTTCTTGTTCCAGTTCTGTTTCTAATAAATATTTGTAAAATTTAGATATATTTTTTTACTTGGTCCTAATAGAATTTTGTCTAGAGTCTGTAATTTATTGTAGATTCCAAATTCTTTAATGTCTTGTTTGTATTTACTATGAATTTGAAGGTACACCCACTGATCAATTATAAATCCTCATTCTTGTAATTCTTGTCGTGTTTTTAACTTTCCTTGTAGGTCTAATAAATTTTCATACTTAATCATTTTGGTTATATCCAAATTATTAGGGTGTACTATCGCTTCCATTGGAGACAGCCAAATCGGTATTTTTAGATAAAGTTTTTACGTACTTTTTTCCAATTAGTTAATAAAGCGTCCCTAATAAGATGCCTATGGAAATATGATTGCCTGGGTTTCCTGATTCCCACAGAAAGGTATGCCATCCTTTCTGCATATCGTGGCCTTCTAATACTAGTGTTCTTTTGTTGGTTAGGTTTACCCAATCCTTTATCCATAGTAAGGTGGCTGCCGTATGGTATATTTCCCAGTTTGGCAAGGCTAACCCTCCTCTGCTTTTCAAATCTTGTAGGGCTTTTACGTTAATCCTAGCTTTTTCCCCTGCCAAATGAAATTCAATGTTATCTTGTTTAGTTCCATAAAAAAATTTTTATTTAGTTTGATTGGAATTGTCTGGAATAAATATAGAAATTTTGGCAGAATATTCATCTTAATCAAAGCAATCCTGCCCAATAAGGAAAGTTGTAACTTGCTCCAGAAATCCAAGTCTTTCTTAGATTGTTGAAGAAGTTTGTCATAATTATTTTCTTTTAACGATTTACTTTGTGGAGTTAGCCAAATTCCTAAGTATTTAATTTTTTTTGTCACCTGTATTCCCATTGTTGTCTCTAGCTTTTTATTCTGGTCTCCTGTTAAATTTTTAGTCATTAATTTTGTTTTTCCCCTGTTTATTTTAAATCCCGCGACTTCTCCAAATCGTTCTAGTTCTTCTAATAAGTTGTGTCCTTTTTCTATAGGCTCCTCCAGAAAAAAAACCAAATCATCAGCGAAAGCCTGTAGTTTATATTCTTCTGATTTGATCCTCAGACCTCTAATTCTCAAATTTTGCCTAATGTACGTCAGAAGAGATTCTAGGCGAATATGAAAAGCAGAGGGGAGAGAGGGCAACCCTGTCTTACCCCTTTTCTATTTTTATCGGGCCAGTTTGTTCCCCATTTATTAGAATGTTTGCCTGTTGAGTGTGGTAAATTGTTGTGATGACATTTTCAAATCTGGTGCCAAGATTCAT
Source organism: Pseudonaja textilis (assembly GCF_049901715.1). Lineage (NCBI taxonomy): Eukaryota > Metazoa > Chordata > Lepidosauria > Squamata > Elapidae > Pseudonaja > Pseudonaja textilis. Next base: position 190,369,845 of record NC_141992.1, read on the forward strand.
ATTATATATTTTTTGAATTAAGAAATGCCAATTTAAATTGTCGAATGCTTTTTCAGCATCCAAGAACATAAATGCAAATTGTTTTTCGGGTGGGCTTCATAGTATTCTGAAATGTCTATCACTGTTCTTAAATTATTCTTAATTTGTCGAAATGGGAGAAATCCATTTTGATCTTCATGGATATAAGTGTTTAAAACCTGTTTTAATCTATTAGCTATTATAGAAGAGAATAATTTGTAATCTGCATTCAGGAGCGAAATTGGTCTATAATTATTAATAAGTCTGTGGTCTAGGTCCTCCTTCGGGATCAGCGAAATTAAGGCTCCCTCCACGAGTCCGGCATCTTGGCTGCTAAGAGTACCTCATTAAAAACATCCAGCATCAGTGGTCCAATTTGTTCTATGATAATTTTGTAAAGTTCTACCGGTATCCCATCCGGTCCAGGTGCTTTATTGTTACTTTGCTTCTCTATTGCTGACTTCAGTTCGGACCATGTTATTTTTGATTTAATAATTCTATCTCTTCCTCTCCAATTGCTTTATCATTCGCTTCCTCCAGGTATTTCATTATTTTATCCTCAGAGACTTCTTCTTTTTGTATAATTTCTTGAAGTAATTAAAAGTAATCTCTTTTTTCTTCTCTATCTCCTCCTGCATATTGCCCCCCCTCATCCATTAATTGGTGTATCAATCTTTTTTCTTTCGTTTTCTTAAGTTTGTGGGCTAACCATCTCCCTGGTTTGTTTGCATGCTCAAAGTAGATTTGTTTAGTCATTTTCAGACTAATCTCCAATTTTTCTTGTTCCAGTAAATTTAATTTGTGTTTAGTTGTTATTAACTGGTTCTGTATTCTTTGGTTTTTGGGGTTCTTTTGTAATTGGATTTCTAAATCTTTAATTTCTTGTTGTAGATTACTTTGTTGGGCATACTTTCTTTTATTTCTCATAGCATTGTAAGAGATTGTTATTCCTCTTATAAATGCCTTAAATGTGTCCCATATATTTTGTTTCGAAGTTAGATCATTATTATTTTCCTTTAAAAAGAAGTTCAGTTCTTCTTTCAGTTTATTAATATATTCTTCTTCTTTTGTTAAATGAGTGTTAAAAGTCCATCTTTTCTTTGGTTTTCCTCTACCTCTCCAGGTTATTTGAATTGGATTGTGGTCAGCCCAGTCATTTGGTAAGATTTCACTATCTTTGATTTCATTAATCAATTCACCGTTTATCCAAGCCATATCTATTCTTGTCCAAATTTTGTGCGGGTTAGAATAATAAGTAAACTGTTCTTTTTTGGGATTTAATTTTCTCCAGATATCTACCAGATTCATTTCATTCAACATATCCTTACATGGCTTAGAAAATTCTCTATTCCCTTTTTTGTTCTTACTCCTATTACTATGATCCTTCCGGTAGTCAGCAATAGAGTTAAAATCGCCAATCAGAATAATATTACCATTTTCGAATTCTGTTATTTTTTGATGGAGATGTTTAAAAAATTTACCTTGATCATCATTTGGGGCATAGATTACTACCAGTAAGAGTGTAATGCCATTAATCGAGATTTGTACTACCAGCGTTCTTCCTTCAGGGTCCGCCCAGATTAACTCCGCTTTTAAGTCATCTCTCACATAGATTGCGATGCCTTTCTTTTTGTGTTTATCTGCTGGTGCTGATAAGGGGCTTAATTTCATTTCATGCCTATAAAACATGCTGGGACTTCCTATTGGGGGAGGCCGTATTGTTGGAGAAACAGGGTAGTACTTGTTTTGGGATTGTAACCCAAAGTGCCTATTACTATTGGTATTACCTTTGCTTTCTTTTGTCAATAGTCATCCTACTTCTATTGGGAGATCTTTTTGTATATTTGTGACTTTTTCTCCCCATAGTCCTGCAGCTTTTAGCCCTGCTTGCTCAGCCAACAGTCCTGAGTCCTGTAGGCCATTTATCACTAGAGGTCTGGGAACTGTAGCATCTAGTGTAGCCTTTGTTGACCCAGCCAACAATTGATCCAATATGGATTTTTTCAATTAACACATTTTTTTAATGGGAGAGACACTTTTCATCTGGCTCTTT